>NW_028270147.1:17366206-18566206 GCF_037043375.1 Chiloscyllium plagiosum
TCTCTCGCTCGCAGCGCGCTTCTCTCTGGCTCTCTCTCTCTCTCTCTCGCTCGCCGCGCGCGCGCATCCTCTCTCTCTCTCTCTCTCGCTCGCGCAGGCCTGCGCGCTCCTCTCTCTCTCTCTCTCTCGTCGGCGCTCCTCTCTCTCTCTCGCTCGCGCGGCGCGCTCCTCTCTCTCTCTCTCTCTCTCTCTCGCTCGCAGGCGCGCCTCCTCTCTCTCTCTCTCTCTCTCTCTCTCTCGCGGCGCGCGCGCTCCTCTCTCTCTCTCTCTCTCTCTCTCTCTCTCTCGCGCGCCGCGCTCTCCTCTCTCTCTCTCTCTCTCTCTCGTCGCGCAGCGTGCGCCGCGCGCTCCTCTCTCTCTCTCTCTCTCTCTCTCGCTCGCGGCGCGCTATGCCGCGCGCTCCTCTCTCTCTCTCTCTCTCTCTCGCTCGCGCGCGGGCGCTTCTCTCTCTCTCTCTCTCTCTCGCTCGCGGCAGCGCGGCTCCTCTCTCTCTCTCTCTCTCTCTCTCTCTCTCGCTCGCGCGCGCTTCTCTCTCTCTCTCTCTCTCTCTCTCTCGCTCAGCGCGCGCGCGCGCTCCTCTCTCTCTCTCTCTCTCTCTCTCTCATCGCTCGCGCTGCGCGTGCTCCTCTCTCTCTCTCTCTCTCTCTCTCTCTCGCGCAGCGCGCGCTCCTCTCTCTCTCTCTCTCTCTCTCTCAGCGCGCTGCGCGCTCCTCTCTCTCTCTCTCTCTCTCTCTCTCTCTCAGCTCGCAGCTAGCGCGCGCTCCTCTCTCTCTCTCTCTCTCTCTCTCTCTCGCTCGCTGCAGCGGCGCTCTCTCTCTCTCTGCTCGGGGCGGCTTCTCTCTCTCTCTCTCGCTCGCGCGCGCGCGCGCTCCTCTCTCTCTCTCTCTCTCTCTCGCTCGCGCGCGCTTCTCTCTCTCTCTCCTCTCTCTCTCGCTCGCGCGCTGCGCTCCTCTCTCTCTCTCTCTCGCTCACCGCTGCGCGCGCTCCTCTCTCTCTCTCTCCTCTCTCCTCTCTCTCTCTCTCTCTCGCGCGCGCGCGCTCCTCTCTCTCTCTCTGTCTCTCTCGCTCGCGCGCGGCGCGCCTCTCTCTCTCTCTCTCTCTCTCTCGCTCGCGCGCGCTCCTCTCTCTCTCTCGCTCGCGCGCGGCGCGCTTCCTCTCCTCTCTCTCTCTCTCTCTCGCTCGCGGCGCGCTCCTCTCTCTCTCTCTCTCGCTCGCTTCGCGCGCGCTCCTCTCTCTCGCTCGCTGCGCGCTCCTCTCTTTCGCTCGCGCGCGCTCCTCTCTTTCGCTCGCGCGCGCTCCTCTCTTCGCTCGCGCGCGCTCCTCTCTCTCGCTCGCGCGCGCTCTCTCTCTCTCGCTCGCGGCGCGCTCCTCTCTCTCGCTCGCGCGCGCTCCTCTCTCTCGCCTCGCGCGGCGCGCGCTCCTCTCTCTCTCGCTCGCGCGCACTCCTCTCTCTCTCTCGCTCGCGCGCGCTTCCTCTCTCTCTCTCGCTCGCCGCGCGCTCCTCTCTCTCGCTCGCGCCGCGCGCGCCTCCTCTCTCTCGCTCAGCGCGCGCGCGCTCCTCTCTCTCTCGCTTCGCTCGCGCGCGCTCCTCTCTCTCGCTCGCGCGCGCGCTCCTCTCTCTCTCTCGCTCGCGCGCGCGCTCCTCTCTCTCTCTCGCTCGCGCGCGCGCTCCTCTCTCTCTCGCTCACGCGCGCGCGCTCCTCTCTCTCGCTCGCGCGCGCGTCCTCTCTCTCTGCTCGCGCGCGCGCTCCTCTCTCTCTCTCGCTCGCGCGCGCGCTCCTCTCTCTCTCTCGCTCGCGCGCGCGCTCCTCTCTCTCTCTCTCTCGCTCGCGCGCGCGCTCCTCTCTCTCTCTCTCTCGCTCGCGCGCGCGCTCCTCTCTCTCTCTCGCTCGCAGCGCAGCGCTCCTCTCTCTCTCTCGCTCGCGCGCGCGCTCCTCTCTCTCTCTCTCTCGCTCGGCCGCTGCGCTCCTCTCTCTCGCTCGCGCGCGCGCTCCTCTCTCTCGCTCGCGCGCGCGCTCCTCTCTCTCGCTCGCGCGCGCGCGCTCCTCTCTCTCTCTCGCTCGCAGCGCGCGTCCTCCCTCTCTCTCGCGCTGCAGCGGCGCTCCTCTCTCTCTCTCGCGCGCGCGCTCCTCCCTCTCTCTCGCGCGCTGCGCGCGCTCCTCTCTCTCGCTCGCGCGTGAGCTCCTCTCTCTCGCTCGCGCGCGCGCTCCTCTCTCTCGCTCGCGCTGCGCGCGCTCCTCTCTCTCTCGCTCACGCGCGGCGCTCCTCTCTCTCTCTCTCGCTCACAGCGCGCGCGCGCTCCTCTCTCTCTCTCGCTCGCGCGCGCGCTCCTCTCTCTCTCTCGCTCGCTGCTGCGCGCTCCTCTCTCTCTCTCGCCTGCGCGCGCGCTCCTCTCTCTCTCTCGCTCGCGCTGCGCGCTCCTCTCTCTCTCTCGCTCGCGCGCGCGCTCCTCTCTCTCGCTCAGCGCGCGCGCTCCTCTCTCTCTCTCGCTCGCGCGCGCGCTCCTCTCTCTCTCTCGCGCGCGCGCTCCTCTCTCTCGCTTGCGCGCGCGCTCCTCTCTCTCGCTCGCGCGGCGCGCTCCTCTCTCTCGCTCGCGGCGCGCGCTCCTCTCTCTCGCTCGCGCGCGCTCCTCTCTCTCGCTCCGCGCGCGCTCCTCTCTCTCTCTGCTCGCGCGCGCTCCTCTCTCTCGCTCGCGCGCGCTCCTCTCTCTCGCTTCGCGCGCGCTCCTCTCTCTCTTTTGCGCGCTCCTCTCTCTCTCTTTGCGCGCTCCTCTCTCTCTTTTGCGCGCTCCTCTCTCTCTTTGCGCGCTCCTCTCTCTCTTTTGCGCGCTCCTCTCTCTCTTTTGCGCGCTCCTCTCTCTCTTTTGCGCGCTCCTCTCTCTCTTTTGCGCGCTCCTCTCTCTCTTGTGCGCGCTCCTCTCTCTCTTGTGCGCGCTCCTCTCTCTCTTGTGCGCGCTCCTCTCTCTCTTGTGCGCGCTCCTCTCTCTCTTGTGCGCGCTCCTCTCTCTCTTGTGCGCGCTCCTCTCTCTCTTGTGCGCGCTCCTCTCTCTCTCTTGTGCGCGCTCCTCTCTCTCTCTTGTGCGCGCTCCTCTCTCTCTCTTGTGCGCGCTCCTCTCTCTCTCTTGTGCGCGCTCCTCTCTCTCTCTTGTGCGCGCTCCTCTCTCTCTCTTGTGCGCGCTCCTCTCTCTCTCTTGTGCGCGCTCCTCTCTCTCTCTTGTGCGCGCTCCTCTCTCTCTCTTGTGCGCGCTCCTCTCTCTCTCATGTGCGCGCTCCTCTCTCTCTCATGTGCGCGCTCCTCTCTCTCTCATGTGCGCGCTCCTCTCTCTCTCATGTGCGCGCTCCTCTCTCTCTCATGTGCGCGCTCCTCTCTCTATCGCGCTCTCTCTCCCTCTCTCTCGCGCACACGCGCTCTCTCTCTCTCTTGCGCCCGCTCTCTCTATCGCGGGGGCTCTCTCTCTCTGTCGCTGTCTATGTAGGTAGTTTCTTTTAAGATCATCAGATGCAACCCATCAGATTTTGAAACTTTCCTTCAGCTCCATTTATTGCCCTAGCAATTCTCTCGCGATTAATATTTATGTATTTATTTAGTGATTATTTCCTCCTACCTTCTGCTTGTTGGCGTAGAAATCTTAAAATTGTCCTATGAGGACTAATACAACGTATTTAATCCTCTGCCATTTCCTGGTGTCTGATGATATTAATAATATCGCAAAATTCCTGCAGTGCAGATAGAGGCCATTTGGCCCATCAAGTCTATACTGACCCTTCAAAAAGCCTCCCAACTAGACCTCACCTTGTTCCCATAACCCCACATTGTCTATGGCTAATCCACCTGGACATCTTTGGACGGGAGAACGTGCAAATTCCACGCAGTCATCTGAGGTTAGAATCGAACCTGGGTCCCTGGCGCTGTGAGGCAGCAGTACTAACCAGTGTGCCGCAACCTCGATCTCTAGGAGGCCTGTTCATGTTGGTCTCACTCTCTGTGTGTTTTTATATTACTACCAGTTACCTGTAGTTTTTGTTATCTTTTGGCTTTTCAAATTTCCTTGATTCTCTGGTCTGCTCCTAATCTTTACTACATTGTGATTTTTTTTTCCCTTTCAAGTTAGTACATATCCTTAACTTCCTTGATTAACCATGGTTGGCTTATCCCTTCCTGGAATCCTCCTTCCTTCACTCAGATAGATCTTTGCTGTGAATCTTTATTTTACAATATGCCTACTATTGTTAATCACTGCCTATTCTTCTGAACTCCTGCCTCCACCCACTCCAGTAAACTTTGTCCTTATTCATCTGGAATTACCGAATGATCTGAAAGCAAATACTGTGGATGCTGGAAAATTCTGGACGAAGACAACTGGTTTGATAGCATCTGTAGAGAGAAAAATTAAAGTTTCAGAATGATCTTTTCTCAATATGGAGAGTAATGAATGAGATCACAGGCAAATTAATCAAGTCGTTTGTTTTCTCCCACTTTGCTAACCATTTAATACTAAGATTAAATTCTGTGCGTTTAAGTCTGAAATGTGCCCACAGAATTGGATTGCTTATTGGGAATTGGAAACGTAATGACATCTGGTTCATGCGAATGTTCAATGTGGTCTGTCAAGCTGAGGTTATTGAACTGTTTCCTTATCCTGTCAAATACTGGAATTCTCTTGGATTGTCCTGAATGCAATCGTGAGTCCTTCAAGTTCGAACTGGGTCTAATATTATAAGTAGAAAAGGGAAGACAAGACTGGGTGAAGAAAGAACAAATGATAGCACATAAGAAGAGTTGTCACAACCGATGCAAAACATTATCTGTTTCTATATCTATAGATGCTGTCAGAGCTGCTGCATTTCTCCAGCATTGTGTTCTATGAGAATACAATGCCTAGTCACCATGAAAGGGAATCCAGAAATCATCAGGCATGAAAGCAGGTGGTAAAAGTGGAGTGGGTGTTTTTTAGGGAGAAAGAGGATGATGTGTGTTTATAGGTACAGGGCAAGACTTGGCTACTTCAAACTTTTCTCTGTGATTCTGAAGAGACTGGTTGCTGCCAAAATATTAAGTGGTTAGCACTGCTGCCTCACAGCGCCAGAGACCCGGGTTCAATTCCCACCTCAGGCGACTGTCTGTGTGGAGTTTGCACATTCTCCCCGCGTCTGCTTGGGTTTTCTCCGCGTGCTCCGGTTTCCTCCCACAGTCCAAAGAATGTGCAGGGTTAGCTGAATTGGCCATGCTAAATTGCCTGTAGTGGTAGGTGAAGGGGTTAACCTAGGGTAATGGGTCTGGGTGTGTTGCGCTTTGGCAGGTCGGTGTAGACTTGTTGGGCCGAAGGGCCTGTTTCCACACTGTAAGTAATCTAATCTAATCTAATTACTGGAAGCTGAGATGTTCTTTTAGTCCTTCATGGGACGTGGGCATTTCTGGTTAGACCAGCACTTGTATCTCTCCCTGTTCGCCATTGAAAAAGTGAAAGGGACCTGTTGTCTTGAATTACTACAGTCGATTTGATGTGTTTGCATTTAATATTGGGGAAAGAGTTCCAGCATTTTGATCCAACAATATTGAATAGCCATATATATCCAAGTCAGAATATCTAGTGGCCTGGAGGGGACCTTGCAGATGACTGCTACTATGTAATGGCCGCCCTTATTCATCTAAATGCCAGTGGGTCCTAGGTTTGAAAGCCGCTTCTAAGGAGCCTTGGTGTATTTCTGCAATGCATCTTGTGGATGGTACATAGTACTTACTGAGCACCACTGCTGGATATGATTGAACGTTTGTCAATGTGACACCAATTAATTGGGCAGCTTGGTCCTGGATGGTGTCAAGCTGCTTGGGTGTTTAGAGCTGCTCTCCTTCAGTCAAGTGGGGAGTATTCTCTCACACCCCGACTTGTGCCTTGGGCATGCTTCGGAGTAAGGTATGCTGCAGTATTTCTAGCCTTTTATCTGCTCTTGTAGCCATGGTGTTTATGTCACAGTCCAGTTCAGCTTATGGTCAGTGATAATCCCAAGCAGTTGTAGTTGGGGATTCAGTAATTGTAACACCATTGAATGGCAAGGGGTGATGATTTAGATGGTCTTTTTGGAGATGATCATTGCTTGGCATTTGTATGGTGCAAATGCTACTTGTCACGTGTCAGCCCATGCCTGGATATTGTCCAGATCCTGTTGCATTTGAACATGGGTTGTTTCAATTTCTGAGGAGTTCCGAATAGTGCTGAACATTGTATAATCATCAGTGACCATCCTCACTTCTGACCTTTTATGTTGGTGGGAAGGTCATTGAAGCAGCTGAAGATGGGTTGCCATAAGACACGACTCTGAGAAACTGCAGAGCTGTCCTAGAGCTGAGATGGCTGATTTCCAACAATCACCACCATATTCGTGTACCAGGTATGACTCCAAACAGTGGCGACTTTGCCCCCGGATACCTTTTGATTCCAGTTTTGCTAGGGTTTTTTGCCACTCTGCCAAATGTAGCCTTGATATCAAGGGCTACCACACTCACTGCACCTTTGGAATTCAGCTGTTTTGTCCATGTTTGAACCAAGACTGAAATGAAAATAAACGAACAGGGAGGAAGTGGGTGAATGGCACTGACTGGCTTGCTCCAGAGAGCCAGTATGAACTCTATAGGCTGAATGGTGTTTTGTACTGTAAGTGATTCCAAAGCAGTCTGCTTATGTGTAAATATAGACAAGAATGTATCAGCATATTTTAATGTTACTGCTTCAAACAAACATCAGGCACTTGGGAGCTTAGATCTTCAATTTAAGAATAATTTCATACACAATGCCTGTTGGCTGAATATGTTGACAAAACAGGAGAAAACTACTGTGATCTTCACTAATCCAGGAGTTCACAACGTTTCTACTTTGCCTGATTTCCTGTACAAGCTCATCTTCACTTCAACTTGAAACAGGTCCAGCTATAGCTTTACAGTATTTAGTGAGTCATTATGAGCTAGGAACCTGTTTCACTAGTCCACTTTTCTTTTGGAAAAGCCACCACCCAAAATTATGACATAGTTCTGCCCTTGGCAGAACTTCTGAGCATGACTTCTCCCTAGCAAATTGGACCAATTTCTCTAGAAAATCATAAACAACTTTTTTAATATAGAAAATTCTCAATCCAGTAACCCCTGAGTTAACGGTTGTGTTTGGAGACCTAGAGATTTGAAATGTGTATAAAATTAAGAATTTTGTCTTTTTTTAATATCTTTCCAAAGCTTCAATATTACCTACCCACGGGCGGCACGGTGGCACAGTGGTTAGCACTGCTGCCTCACAGCGCCAGAGACCCGGGTTCAATTCCCGCCTCAGTGGAGTTTGCACATTCTCCCTGTGTCTGCGTGGGTTTCCTCCGGGTGCTCCGGTTTCCTCCCACAGTCCAAAGATGTGCAGGTCAGGTGAATTGGCCATGCTAAATTGCCAGTAGTGTTAGGTAAGGGGTAGATGTAGGGGTATGGGTGGGTTGCGCTTCGGCGGGTCCGTGTGGACTTGTTGGGCCGAAGGGCCTGTTTCCATACTGTAAGTAATCTAATCTACCTTGAGGGCAATTTTTTCAGCTGAGATCTGGCCAAGATTTTGTACAAGGACAAATTCTTTATAATTTTATAGTGTATTGTTCTCTAATTACACCCAAGAACTTTGTGCTTCAGTTTAAGCTTCATGATATTAGTTACAGATTGAGGTTGAGAGACTGATGTGTTAAAACATCCCAATCTCTTGCACCATTGCCTTTACTTTCAGCTCTATTGGAGCTCATATGCTTAACATTAGACTTGCTCAAACAAATAGCACACTGGCCTAGATAGGCTGATGACTGGATAGTTTGAGCAGTATGGACTCTGGGAATCAGCCAGGAAATTAAAACTCTGTAACCCTCTGAACAAGCTGTTTTAAAGTCAGAGAATATGGAGGGTTCTTTCATTTAAGCTACTCAGAAAATGTCAAGGTACAAAGTCTACACCAGCTCTTGGGTAAGCACTAAATCAAAACCCCTCAAAACCTGGCAATGTTCAATCTAATGCTACACCCTCCCACACCTCTCTCGAACTCTCCCTAACCTCTGATCCCACTGTCCACCCCTTTCCCCACTCCCTCACCTTTTTAATCTTTCCTTGGTCACTATCAAAGTGCCTTTAGGAACTTTAACTCCTGAAATTATGGCAGCAAGTGTTTCTTAATGTTGACCTGCGACATTTCTAGACAGTGGTTTCTCCCTAGTTTCCTTTGATGGACGTGTTCTGGACAGGTTATGCTTGAAATCTTGACTAGAAAAATTGCCAATTTTGATTAGGAATACTGTTGATTGAATGTCTCCTGCAATTAGAATAACTGGTGCTACAAGATGATTAGGGGTTTAGATAGGGTTGACCATGAGAACCTTTTTCCACGTATGGAGTCAGCTATTACGAGGGGGCATAGCTTTAAATTAAGGGATGGTAGGTATAGGACAGATGTTAGGAGTAGATTCTTTACTCAGCGAGTCATGGAATGCCCTGCCAGTAGCGATGGTGGACTCTCCCTCTTTATGGGCATTTAAACGGGCATTGAATAGGCATATGGAGGATAGTGGGCTAGTGTAGGTTAGGTGGGCTTGGATCAGCGCAACATCGAGGGCCAAAGGGCCTGTACTGCGCTGTATTTTTCTATGTTCTATTTCTGAAATCTAGTATAATTTGTTAAACAATGGTCCATTCCCCCAGCACACCCACGGCTTTGCTTGTAGTATGCAAAGAGTGGGTAGCCAGAGACTTTTTCCCAGGGTGGAAAATGGCTATCATGAGGGGGCATAATTTTAAGATGATTGGAGGAAGATTTAGGGAGATGTCAGAAGTACATTCTTTACTACTACTGCTGGCAGTGCATTCCATGCACCCACCACTCCGAGTATAGTCAGACACATTAGAGACATTTAAGTGACTCTTGGGTAGGCACATGGACGATAGTACACTGAAAGGTATCTAGGTCAGTTTGATCTTGGAGTAAGAGGAAAAAGCCAGCACAACATCGAGGGCTGAAAGGCCTGTACTGTTTTATTAAAGTAGCTACTGAGAGCTCCTTCTAGTCACACCATAAAAATCCTTCAACCGTCCAATAATTGTTGGCTTAGCTGAAAAACTTCCCACCATGAACATGTTAGTCTATCTGGCTCTTCCATTAATTTAACCTGGTTAAAGCTGTAGTTAGACCTTTAAAACAATTCTGGATATATCTTGTTTTGCTATGTACAATTACTTTTTAATCGTTAACAATATACATATGGCAGAGGCAATACCCTAGTGGTATTGCTGCATTATTAATCCAAAGACCCTGGGAATCCAGATTCAAATCCTGCCATGACAGATGGTGGGGTTTAAATTTAGTGAAAAAAATTTGAAATTGAGTCTGATCACGATTGTCAGGAAAAAAAACCATTTGGTTCACAAATGTCCTGGGGGAAGGAAATCTGTCATCCTTGCGTCATCTGGCCTACTTGGGACTCCAGACCCACAACAATGTATTGATTAGATTCCCCACAGTGTGGAAACAGGCCATTTGGCCTAAAAGGTCCACACCGACCTTCCGAAGAGTAGCCCACCCAGAACCATTTGCCTCTGACTGTTGCACTTTAACACTATATGAGCAATTTAGCGTGGCCAATTCATCTATCGTGCACATCTTTGGATTGTGGGAAGAAACTGGAGCAAACCCCAGCAGACACAGGGAGAATGTGTAAACTCCACAGAGTCACTAGAGGCTGTAATTGAACATGGGTCGCTGGGTTGACTCTTAACTGTCCACTGGCCAATTAGGGAAAAGCAATAAATGCTGACCCAGGCAGTGATGCCTTCATCCCATGAATGAAATTTTAAAATATATAAAATAATAATTAGTGAACAAAACTAATTACACAAAATATTTGAAGCTATTTCAGTGATGCACAATGTTTCCATGTTAGTGATGATCAGCAAGAAGGTATGATCCTGTCTTCATTTGGCGTCCTTCACGTCCTCTGAATCTGACACATGCCCCATTATTAATTGCATCCACAGCTGCGAGGCAGCAAATGTTTGACTGTAAGATAAACTAGCATTAGTTGAGAAAAATGTTAAAAGGTCTAATTTTAAGCTCAAATTCTTTAAACAGTGCTGTGCTGATGATGACCAGATATTCTGGGTTTGTTTTTATCAACGTTGAATTGAAGGAAAAATGAATGGTCTAGACATTGGGATTAATTTCCCTGTATCTCTTTGACACGGTGCCAAAGGATCTTTTACGCCCACCCAGGCAGGCAGCTGTGGCCTGGGTTGCTCTGCTCATTCAAATGGCTGCACCTCTGATTGTGCAGCACTCTCTGTAGAAAGTAACACCAGTATCTGAGATGAAACAGTTTAAAAATTCTGTTCTAAAGCCCTCTATGCTATGTGTACTATTGGCTCAGTGAGTGGGAGTGAATTGCTGAGACTTACAAATCAGGAAGGCCCAAGGCAAAATTCCCATAACTATGAATCATGGTTTTGAAACTAGGATTTGTGGAGCCTAGGGGACCCATGAGCTTCACATTTCTGTATGTGTTGAATTTAGGACTCTGTACATGTATGTGGAACAATGGTAACACAATTTCCTTTTTGGGTGGCTGACTTTTTAGGTCAATGGGATATTAAATATTAAAAGTATATTAAATAGAAGTGCCCTTTGAGCTATGCAAGAAGGAAAGAAATATTTACTGATATTGTCTTGTAATGATTGTTTCCAGAGTTTCAAAGGGTGCATTATATTATGGTATAGATTTGGCATTTGTATTCAGTTTCCATCTTGCACTAACATTACATGTATAGCTGGAAGGAAGCCCTGGTTTGATTCCAAAGTTACACAGACAATGCCTCCTTTCTGAGTTTGAGCTGTATTTATGATCTGACTAGTAACGGCACAACAGTTCTGCATTGATGTAGAACGCCAAGGTTGTAACTAAAAATCCCTGGCGCACACCAGACCAGAGTGATCAAAGTCCAGGAACAATGATCACAAAACTGGATGCAGTCATTGGCAAGTGGCAATTTTAAAAAGACAGCACTGCAACTGGCCTGCACAAATTAAGCCTTGTCAAGTTGTTTTGTGCTGTTTTTTTGGCAAAGTGACTGCCAGGTAAGGCGGTTCATGGTTCTGGCTGAAGCGTTCAGGAATTGAAATTGATGTTTCTTCCCTTGCACCAAACTTCACCCCCTCCCCCCCCCTCCGCCCCCTTTCAAATTTTCCAGCTTCTTCAGATTGGTGACTTAAATCTTGAAAGCATTTTGTTTTTTTCCATTTTAACAATGCATGGGATCTGATTAATTAGTACTTCCTTGGGCTAAGACACTGGATGTTGTCTTTGCAACTTTTGGATGACTTCCATCAGTTGGTAAAGCCATTGTTTGTTAATTATTCACTTACTCATTCAATTGGCTTTCCCGTGGTAGTGTTGGAGCTGAATTAGAATGGCATTTTATGTTGTATAATGTATGATATGTTATGAGATCCACGGACTTTTGGAATAAAATTGGGGTTTTAAAGCTTAAAGCCGGGGTTCAAATTACATCACTGAGCTGCCAGAGGAAATGGTGGAGGCTGGTACCATTACAACATTTGTAAGGCATCTGGATGGATACATGAATCGGAAGGGATGTGGGGCAGGTGCTGGCAAATGGGACTACATTAATTTAGGAATCTTGTCCAACTCATCCATGCCAAAGGATCTGTTTTAGTGCTGTAAATCTCTATGATTCTATGTCCATGCCCTTATCTGAAAGTTTTAAAAATTTAGTAGTTTTCTCAATTACATGGCTTAACATTTCTTTTTTGAAAGTGCACATCCCATAGGAAACTAGGGAACGTGTGAGGTAGACAGTTGGAAGCTGTGGGTGGTACCAGGCACCCCATTTGCCCTCGAATGCTGCCAGACTTCTAATCACCTGCACCCAGACTGCAAGTAGTGTCCCCAGGGCTAATCTGTCCCTCTTCAGCCTGCCTTCCTGTTGTGTGTCTTGACTGCCCATGTTTAATTTTTCTGTCAGAAATTGATGTTGCTTGAAGTTCTCTGCTGACAACCCTTCACTGAAGGAAGGTTTTCATGCAGATAGATATTTATAGCAAGCTGATAGACTGCTGTCTCAAGTCAGAAGGTGGCATTGAACTGAGCAGTCTGTGCCACAGAGTCTGGATTCTCCCTGCTTTGAGGGAGAGTTGTATGCTCAGGGATGTTGCCGTTTTGAATGGGATGTTAAACTATTGACACATTTGAGTAAATATAGTCATTGTGGTATTAATTCAAACAGCAATGTCCTAACCAGAGTTATAGTTCAGCCAGCATCACTCAACCATTGTCATTACTTCCCGTCCGCAAATTTGGCTGTGATGTCAAAAAAGCAGAACCATTGGTTCACTTGAAAAACACCACATTAATTGGTTGTAAGGCATAATGATGTGGTGGCTTTGGTCACGAATTTCATGGTTACTATTAAAAATCCGGAATTAAAAGTCCATTGAATTTGAATTCCACTTCCACTATTTGCTATGGTGGGATTTGAGGCTAAGTTCCTGGAACATTACCTGAGTCACTGAATTAACACTCTAGCAATCTAATCTAATCTAATATAGCTCGCACATTCGACGGGAAGAACATTCAAATGGCCGACCATCCATTCCAAATATTCTGAATTCACACACACACGTGTGTGTGTGTATGTATGTATGGGATGAGCTACGAGGGGTAAACCATGGGGTACAGATCTCTGGCACAGTGTCCCTGTGATCAGAAGGGTAGGGGAAAGTGAAGGAGAGCAATAGTTATTGAGGACTACATAGTGAGGGGGACAGATTGCAGTTTCTGTGGGTACAGGGCAGGCTCATGATTGATGTGATACCTCCAAGTTACCAGGGTTTGTGATGTCTCGCAGCGTGTTTTCAAGATACGTCAGGGGGAGGGGGAGCAGCCCAAGGTCATGTTTCACAAGCACACTAACAACAATAATACCACTGACTCTGATTTGCCCTCTGGGCAATTAAGAATTGGCAATCAATTGCTGTTCTAGCCAGCAAAGCCCACGTCTAACCTGTGAATAAAAAGAGAAGTCAATGATTGTGAATGTAAATGGGGCTCCAATTAAACTGGCTGCTTTGATCTGCTCACAATACAGCCAAAGAGCTTAAATTGGCAAATCCTTCCATTATGCCAATGGCTGGGGTAAAGAGCAGGCACATCTCCCGGTCAGCCAAAATGGTGGCAGCAACAGGTCAACGACTTCCCCTCAAATGGTTACAAAGGGTGCACAACCTGGCTCACATCGCAGACTATACGTCGTGTCAAGCATCCTCCTTGCCTTGAGCAACTACCAGAAAAGGAGTTGAGCCAATTCAGTCAAAAAGGTCACCTCTCCCGTTCTTGTTTACTTTGTCACACTTTGTGATGCCTGCCATATTTTCCATATGATTTTAAAGATATATTACTTGCAGTTCTGTGTTGCCTTTCGTGACCAAAGCCAGAACACCATTGTGCTTTACAACCAATTAACGTGGTGGTTTTCAAGTGAACCAATGATTCTGCTTTTTTGACATCACAGCCAAATTTGCAGACAGGAAGTAATGACTGGTTGAGTGATGCTAGGTGAACTATAAACTCTGGTTAGGACATTGCTGTTTGAATTATTACCACAATGACTATATTTACTCAAACGTTTTGACAGTTTAACGTCCCATTCAAAACTGACATTCCTTACCTGGTCTGGCATTTTGTGATTGACTCTTAACAATTAGGGATGGGCAATAAATGGCCTAGCCAATGACATTCATATTCTGTGAATGATTTTTTTTAATGACTGACTTTTTACAGTTTTCCCTCCACTCATACTCCCGTCAGTCTTTGTTTGCACGTGTAAAGTGAGGGATGGTGATTACATTAGATTAGATTCCCTACAGTGTGAAAACAGGCCCTTCAGCCCCAACCAATCCACACCGACCCTCCAAAGAGTAACACCCAGACCCATTCCCCTCTGAGTTTGAGTTTTAAATGTCAATTTTCCTTCACTTTAATCTGACTACCTGTAATAAACTAATGTGTTGAGATTGGTCATTCTAGACTCAAAACTTTAGCTTGCTTTCTCTATGCCTGCTGCCTGATCCACTATGATCTCCCGCATTTTTTTGTTTTCAGTTCAGAATTCCAGCGTCTGCAGTAATTTGCTCCTTTAAAAGCAAGGCAGTCGTGAATGGTAAACGGTAATTACTTGATGGTAATTTTTAATGGTACAAGTAAACATGACTGAAAAGCTATGCATCTACGGAAGATGGGGGAAACTTGAAATGCTGCACATCAATTAGCAGGAACATTTGAAACCACACAACTGGCTTCCAAAAGAACAATATTCTGACAAATGGGTTTCCTCCCTTTCATTGCAGACATTGATGTAGTGAGTTTAGCATGATTGATGTGCAAGATGTTTGTGTCTAATTCATCTAAATATTGGCATTGGTTACAGAGTATTTGCTTTCAGTGATACGTTTTTTGCAATTTAGGATCCATTACTTGATTGTTATGTATTTAAAATGTGATTATGCTGGAACTATGTTGAGGAGTAGAAAATGATTTTTAAATACATTGTCGCATTCAATTTTTTTGGGGTTGAAGACAGTGAAAAATCTTAAAGGTAAAGTTAATATCCATTTCAAAAACAGGAAAAGGTGACCAAGGTGCTGTGAATACGAGAAGTCCTCCGTGCAGAGTTGAACCCTGGCCAACTAAATGGCCTATGGGGAGAGAATTCAGTCCAAGACGAATAACCAAAGGGACTTGCTGAAGATGCAAGTCGTATCACAGTCAGGAGCTCAGCAAAGCTGCAGCACAAAGAGAATATCTACTCAGTAAGCATCCAAGCAGATTGGCAAAGATTGAAGACCAATATCTTAACCAGGAATCTTCCAGCAAACGGAAGAACTAAAAGCAGTCGGAAGCAGGATAGAGAAAGGTGGGAAAGTATAGGTGTAACTTGGTTGGTCCCTGACACGGTGAGTGGTCGATAGCTCCATCTGGTGGCCTGGTTAGTCAGCTGCTGAAACTGGGGCTGATGCCTTCTAATTGTGTAGATAAAAACAATGATTGCAGATGCTGGAAACCAGATTCTGGATCAGTGGTGCTGGAAGAGAACAGCAGTTCAGGCAGCATCCAAGGAGCAGCGAAATCGACGTTTCGGTCAAAAGCCCTTCATCAGGAATAAAGGCAGAGAGCCTGAAGCTTGGAGAGATAAGCTAGAGGAGGGTGAGGGTGGGGAGAAAGTAGCATAGAGTACAATAGGTGAGTGGGGGAGAGGATGAAGGTGATAGATCAAGGAGGAGGGTGGAGTGGATAGGTGGAAAAGAAGATAGGCAGGTAGGACAAGTCATGGGGAGCTGGAAGTTTGGAACTAGGGTGAGGTGGGGGAAGGGGAAATGAGGAAGCTGTTGAAGTCCACATTGATGCCCTGGGGTTTGAAGTGTTCCGAGGCAGTAGATGAGGCGTTCTTCCTCCAGGCGTCTGGTGGTGAGGGAGCGGCGGTGAAGGAGGCCCAGGACCTCCATGTCCTCGGCAGAGTGGGAGGGAGAGTTGAAATGTTATTGTATCAGATGCTCCTTCTAGAGGCACAACAGGAAATGACAACTGCTAACTTGGCTATTTGAGTGTGTGGACGAAGAATTCATATTGGATATACCTAAACTACATTGGTGGAAATAGTCGTCTGCAGCTTGCCCGTTTTGTCAAATTGGTTGAGGGATATCAACGAATAGTGCTAACTCCTTTATGAGTAAGTGTAAAATTCATCGGGTCTGAACCTGAAATGTTGAAAATTGTTAGATGCTGAGTAGCACATTCAAGGATCCTTCAGGCTGTATGTTTTACACAGCCACTCGGGACACCTGCTTGCACTGTTGTAGCTGGCAAACATTCAAGACAAGCAGGGCATGACGGATCTCATCCTGAAACTGACACCTAAAAATACAGCATGAATTTCTTCCCTATTTTCTCACCTGTTTACAAACACACATTTTAACCTAAAATAAATGAAAATGTGCCATTACAAAGTGAAACATCTGTAGATTTTGCCTCTCTTGCGAGAACAATACCTGATTCAATATCATCTCCATTTCGTCACTGGCTTTGTATCCCTTTCTCACCCTAAACGTTCTGGCTGTATCCTTTTTTTTTCAGTACACTATTACAGAATTTCTACAACGCAGAAGCAGTCTTTGAAACCTAACAATGCTTTCGGCTAGATGCCAGACTTCAGCAGAACCCTTTAGGGGAGGGGTAGAAAAAGCAAAATTCAGCACGCGAATGTCTGTTTGAATTATTTTGATAGCCAGGATCTCCATTCAGAAGTATTCAACAGTTTCATTAGGAAAAAAATGATATAATCTGTACCTGGGTTCAATAGGGTATAGAAGCACAGAATTGTTACAGTTTAGAAGGCCATTGTGTGTGTATCATCTTATGTGGTGCTATTTCGCCACCTACTCCCTATAACACTGTCTATTCTGGTTCTTGATCAGATGGGCCAATGGACTGACTGGCAGATGGAGTTTAATTTAGATAAATGTGATGTGCTGTATTATGGGAAAGCAAGTCTTAGCGGGACTTACACACTTAGTGGTAAGGTCCTAGAGAGTGTCACTGAACAAAGAGACCTTGGAGTGCAGGTTAATAGCTTCTTGGAAGTAGAGTCGCAGGTGGATAGAATAGTGAAGAAGGCGTTTGGTATGCTTTTCCTAGTCAGAACACGTGAGTATATGAGTTGGGAGGTCATGCTGTGGCTGTACAGGACACATTGGTTAGGCCACTTTTGGAATATTGTGTGCAATTCTGGTCTCCTTGGTGGTGCGTGTATGGAATGAGCTCCCGGAGGAAGTGGTGAGGCTGTTACAATTGCAACATTTAAAAGGCATCTGTCTGGGTATATGAATAGGAAGTGCTGGTAAATGGGACTAGATTGGGTTGGGATATCTGATTGGCCTTAGGAGACTGTTTGGTTTTTGTGGAGTTTGTACATTCTCAGTGTCTGTGTGGGTTTCCTCCCAGCCCAAAGGTTAGCTGGATTGGCCATGCTAAATTGCTCATAGTATTATAGGGATGTGCAGGCTAGGTGGGTTAGCAATGAGAAATGCAGGGTTAGGGTAGGGATGCTCTTTGGAGTGTTGGTGTTGGCTTGATGGGCTGAACAACCTGCTTCTATGATTCCATTCCACCACCCCCCAACCCCCCATCTCCTTCTCTGTCCAGACATTGATCAGATTACTTCTCTGCCTTCTCAACAAAAACAGCATTCTCTCTCCATTCTCTCTAGCTGCATAACTGCAATTCCTGTGACAGTGAATATTACCATTTTGAATTTGGATTTTCAAAATCCATAAACTTTTAAAAAAAATACTTTGAAATGAACAATCAAACAATGAAAGTGAACTAAATGTGTCAACTCTGAGAAAGCATGTCATTGAAGGCAAGTGCATGGGAGAATCCCTCTGGTGTTGATGGTTAAAATGTTTACTCTGCCTATCATAAATCCAATAGTTTAATTATTAAATTGGGCATTTATTTTGGGTTTAATTCAGCAAAAGCTGAGAGTTCAACTGAGAAGCTGTCACGTTACTTTAAGTGTTTTAGTGTGGAGTTTCTAAGCCACACATTTGTACAGAAATCTTGTTCGAACAGAAGAGTTCCCATATGCTCAAATGAATTGTAACTCTTTCCAGAGCGTGTTAAGATTTAAAATCTGAGATAGTAGTGATATTTCTCTGACAGTGATGTTTCATCTTTCCTACAACTGTGCATATATTTATTTCAATACACTCAACTTGTTCTGCTGAAAATCTAATGTGTTTCAGCAATTACCACATTAACCAACTGGAATCAACACAATCTATCAAGCAAGGTTTCAGTCTAAAATCTGACATGTCCAGCATCACCATTAACTGGGATCATAAACCATTCTCCCTAATGTGTTCACAGGATGACATACAGAACTGGCTGCAATACTTTAGCTAATATTGAATTTATAAAAGACAGTTGCCTTGCCTTTGTACTCTATGCTGCTATTAATAAAGCCCAGGATACTGTATGCTTTATTAACTGCTCCCTCCATCTTCCCTGCCACCTTGAATGACATATGCAAATATGCACCCAGGTCTCTGTTCCTACACCCTTTTTAAAGTTGAACCTTTTGTTTTCAAATTTTTCTCTGGTTCTTCCTACCAGACTGTATCATCTCATTTCACCACGTAGGACACTGACTTCACCAATTTATCTGAATCCTCAGAGTTCATATTAACTGCAAATCTCAAAACTGTATCCTATTATTCACAGTTTATGTTCAGAAAGAGCCCAATACCTTGTCCCAGTGCCTGGGGGACTCCAGTGTAAACCTTCAAGCATGAAAAATCTCCATTCAATTAATTTAGGCTATCTGGTCGGCATGGACGAGTTAGACCGAAAGGTCTGTTTCCATGCTGCACATCTCCTTTGACTCTTAAATAAAGCAATATTTCATGTTTTAAATCCCTTAATATTGATGTTTTTGTAATAGTGCAGTTGTGTGTGTGTTCACCGAGCTGTGAACTTGATTTGCAAATGTTTCATCCCCTTTCTAGGTGACACCCTCAATGCTGTGAAGCGCAGCTGTACTGTCGGTTGGAATTTATTTGATATCGTTGCCACTGCTCCTGGTTGGTCAGTGTTCGGTTTACTGATGGAGTCTGTGGACGATGCCCTCTGTTTGACCTATTATTGTTGTTTTGTCCCAAATTTGTGGTCCTTCTCAGCTATGTACGGGTACTAAGTGCAGCTGGTGTTTTAGTGACTAGTTGATGTTCATGAATGATTAGGTTAGATTCCCTAGTGTGGAAACAGACCCTTTGGCCCAACGAGTCCACACTGACCCTCCCAAAAAGTAATCCAACCAGACCCATCTTCCTCTGATTAATGCACCTAACACTATGGAAAATTTAGCATGGCCAATCGACCTGACCTGCACATCTTTGAATTGTGGGAGGAAACCAGAGCACCTGCAGGAAACCCACGCACAGACACTGAGAATGTGCAAACTCCAGATAGTCAGTAGAGGCTGGAATTGAACCCAGGTTCCTGGTACTGTGAATTGTAGTGCCAACCACTGTGCCACCCTAGTAATGCAGATTGCTAGTGGTCAGCTCATTTGTCCTATATACTGTTTTGTGCAGTCTTTAAGGAATCTTGTAGAGGTTTGTCCTGCACACGATAGCTATTCGGTCTTTCTTTTGCTCCAGTGAGTTATTGTCTGAGGTTGTTGGTTTGTGGTGTCATAAATCCAAGTGGTCAGAGGAGTCAGGACTGTCAGTTCAGAGACTTTTTTTTTTAAAATATATAAAGGTAAAGTGATAGTTTATGGTGTGTTGCTGAAGTTGCGGGGCTATTAGTTCTTGGCAAAGACTTTTTAAGAGGTAGTCAGGATCGCTGCAGTGTGTTGTAGCTCTTTTGAGCAGGGTCTTATTGCAGGTTCTCATGTTTGGGTGGTTGCTGTTTATAATTCAGGATCTGGTCCAGGGGTGTGGCTTTTCTGCATTTTTTTGTGCATTCCCTATTCTTTGAGTTCCTGATACTCTGCAAATTTCATTTACATTGCCACTATCTCTCATGACTCTAATTTTGCTCACAGCTGGCAATGTAACAAAAGCCTTCTGGATGTCTATGTATACCACTTCAAGACATTACCTTGATTGAGAAGTTACTGAAATATTTTGATAATTAACTACATGTTAATTTACTTACCGACCATTGAAGTTAAATTGATTTGGAGTTGCTTGGCTTATCCTCAGACCCTAATGCAATTTCTCAGTCCAAAGTCTGAAAAATTGCAAGCGCTTCTGCAATTTCTATTCACACATTCCTCTGTTTCATGCAGCCCTGCTGCCTTGTCAAGTTGACAACTTATTTAATCAGTTCCATATCAATTTTAAATCCTTCTTAGCAACTAAATATCCCATCCTTTCTCCATGGCCCAAATAATACTTTGCTCTTTGGTAAAGGCATACACTAGTTCAGTGAGGATTCACAATATAAATACAACAGCCAAGCTGTTTTTTGACTGGCCTTGTGCTTTATTCAAGATGGCTTCTAGTCTTGATCAGCATTACCAGCTTAAAACAAACCTTGAACTCCAAAAAAAGCACAATCGTTCCCTTCAATTGGCATGTCCAACATTAGCTCAACTACCTTTCCATTACTAGGCATGAAAGAAAAAAGTGTCTATATGCAAGAATCCGCTTCAGATACTACTCTCCAAAGCACTACTGATCAGTTTTTACACTTCAAGGGACAAGCCAGAGCCACGGACTATTGGATCTCATCAAGTTCTGGTCACCTCATAGGTTTTCTGCAAATTCAGTGAAGTAGACATTTTCAGAACAGGAGAATACACAATCTCATATTTTATGCAAAGTTAGTAGATGCACCCTGCATTAAGGATAACCCCACATGGAAGCACAATCTCAAATAATAAGCAAATGTTACTATTCAAAAGGCCTGTTTTGTTTACATCAACAGCATTCTTCTGATTTCTACTAAGCATATGCTGCTTGCTTGCCCCTACTGAATAACCTAAAAAAGGTAATGATCAATTTAATTTGAGTTTTTTTTTGCTTCAAGTCAAAGTACTACACACTGGCAACAAGAAAGAACATGGAGCTAAAGAAAAGTTATACTGTCAGTTCTGATAACATGACAGTGCTGTTCTCATGTGATCTCACATTAAACAGCATGGATAGTGCATGATTTTCTTAAACTAATGGGGCTGGAATTGCATTATAGCTATACAGGTAACAGAAGTTCACATTCTGCAAATAACAGTCTGAATTCTACTATCATATTAAATCAATTTGTGTTGAAGAAACATGTGGCAGAACTGACTGTACAGAGTAACCAACATTGGCTCAGGAAGAACTTGGACTGTATTCTAGAAGAGAAGTTTGGTTGAAATTCAGAGTGCAGAGGGTGAAAGGCTAGTAGGATAAAGTTGGGAAAGATGAGTACAAAGGTGTCATGCTGCATAAATATAATGGAATCGTTAGGTTGACATGGAGTAGGAGCAGAGGCTGGTAATGTTTGAGGTGGAAGTAAATGGAGAACATGGTTCACTCAATGAAAATAGTTCTGACCATGGATACTTAAATGATCATTATTCTATTCCATTATTTTAAATTTCTTGCACAGATGAGCACAGGTTTCATGGAAGAAATAAAACAGCACTTGGCAGATATGAAATTTATGAAACAGTTAATTTGCTTTATTTCTGTACAAATGTCAACTACCACTTGAATTGAACTACTCCTTCAATAAGTCATTAATGTGTAAGCATGCCACTTAAGGAGCTTTGAGTAACATGCATGATTTTTTTTCACTGATATAAATGGAATTGCTCCTTTAGAAAATCTTCAAGACAAACTCAAGTGTTATATTTAAACACTTTGAAACCATTATACAATTTTCTCTTCCTTAAAATAAATACACTAATTCCTTACACAAATAACATCTCCAAAAAAAGTTCAAATAACTATTTAACTAAATAACCAGAAGCTATCTTGAATACCTCAAACTATTTGCTGATTGTGATTTCAAAGCTCAACAACCACTCTTGTCATACTAAGTACCAATTCTGAGGTTCAAGAAGTCAATGTAGATACAAAAGCAAAGAAAAAAATGGTAATTTATTTAAGATGACATCAAGCATCTTTCCAAACCTGAATATGGGTATGTCAAATTACACCAAAAAACTAAAATGAGCCAGTCTGTCATTGATCAGCCTTTCACAACACAATATCCCCAATTTTCACTTTATATACAAATTATCTGGTTAAGTATAAATTTGCAAATATACAAATTAGCTGGCAAGTACAAACAACCTTGAAATTCAGCTTTGGAATGTACGTGCGATATTCTGATAGTGTAGCCATCTGCTGTCACGTAGTTTCACTGGTTCTCAGCTGTGTTCTTCACTTGAGCTGGTTTCAAAAATCAGGAGGCCAAATTAACTTGAAAAATTTTACATTGGGGAATGCTTAATTTTATTTAAAACAAATTATTGCGCATATTGCAAAGTAGGCTGGTTCCATTTACAACTGGGGTAGTTTGTCAACCGGAGTATCAAATTTAAATTCAGCAGGGAAGAGGTCAGCAGCTCGCGGATAGATGAGTCTGTAGGACTGCCTAATTGTGACATCAGCTACCCCAGCAATGTCTCCAATCTCTGGAGGAGGAAAAAAAAACAAGTATCAGTAAGGTTCAGAATTCACTAGAAGTTCAATAAACACAGCCAAAAGAACAGGGATGACGAGCCATGAAACCCATGCCCTGGACTTGTGAATATCAGCTGCCAAGAATTTCTACAAAACATTTCCAAATATCAGATACTTAGGAGACTAGTTCAAATGATTTCAAAAAAGGGAGAAAATAAAACAACTGCATCAGTAAATGCTATATTTAACTTGGGGCAGAAAATAAAATAATCAGACCCTTGTATTCTCATCATTATCTCACTACAGCAGACAATAGGCCACGATCAAAGTGGAATTCTCACCACTTCATTAAGCAAGCATTAATTTATTGAAGTGATCTAGTGTTTTAAGCAATTCAACATGGAGAAGGCTTCATCCTACTGAATGCATACAGAGTGAGTCACTGTTCAATAAGTGGAACTTTTATCTGTATTTAACTTTCCAGTTTCCCACTTTATGGTCAAGTCAAACAGTACAGCCAAATACACTATCAATGTCTCATTAGAACACTGACTAGTCTTCCATTAAGTGCTTGCTTTCCACTGCAAGGCAAATCAAGTTCCTCTGAGCCCACATCCAGTGATCACGTCCCTCAAAATGTGAAGTGGTTTCTCTATTTACAGCAATTCTAACATTAACTACTTTTATAAACATTATCAGTCAAGTCTGTAGAGCTAAATGATTCCTGTCTCCTCAGCGTCTGTGCAGTTACGAATTAATCTTATATTCAACACTTTGTTTTAACCTTTGAAACTAAATATCTACATCAACCTCCCAGACTCCTACATACCTGCATAGTTATCTAACTTCTATACCATAAATAAACACAGCAAGCATGAATGCATATAGAAGCATGCACCATTAATGTAGTGTATACCACTTACAAGATGCACTTCATCAACTCACCAAGGCTCCTTCAACAGCACCTTCAAAACCAACAACCCCTACCATCTCAGAGGACAACCCAGCAAATACAGAGGAACACCACACTCTGCAAGCTGACTTGCAACTATACTCCCATTCCTTCACTGTC
Organism: Chiloscyllium plagiosum; assembly: GCF_037043375.1. Lineage (NCBI taxonomy): Eukaryota > Metazoa > Chordata > Chondrichthyes > Orectolobiformes > Hemiscylliidae > Chiloscyllium > Chiloscyllium plagiosum. The sequence goes on from NW_028270147.1 coordinate 17,389,528, forward strand.
ACTGATCATAATTCCAGAACTCCCCTCAACAGCACTGCTGGTCATCCTGGGCAAGATGATTGCTGTGGTTTGAGGCTATGGCTCACTTGCATCTTGTCAAGTGCAATTAGGGGTTGACAATAAATACTGGGGCAGCAAGTAATGGCCATATATTGTGAACCTATTACAAAGAATTCTCTCCGTTCCCAAGAACATTGTTTATCGACAAAGAGTCATGCCTGTCCAAGTACTTTTAAACAACCTGCTTAGACATGTTATGAAACACCTCTGCATCATAAGACCACTAATCATGCCTGTATATTTGTGCAGCTTGGTCAAGCAGACCAACATAACTGTTTAGGAAAGAAAGCTAGATTTATTTTCTGCAGCTCAATATTTGGCTGGACAATTTATATAAAATGTATAGTTGTATAAGTTTTTTTTATATAAAAAGTCCAAATCAAGATGATTCTTAGGAGCAGCACAAATACCTTTTTGTGTTCTTTTGTCAGCTGAAGCTTGCGATGCCATATAAATAGCTGCTGCAGCTACTGAAATAGGGCTTCTACCAGGCACCAAATCCAGTTCCACAGCTTTCCTCGCAATGTGCGTTGCAGCCATTTGCACTTGTTTAGGCAATCCCAAGTTTGAACAGAACCTGGACATAAAATCTCCTGTAGTAATTAGATCCACACTGGTCTCCAGAGCTTTCAGAATCAATTTGAAGCAACGGCCTATTTCCTTTTTTGGAATCCTGGACACTGCACATATTTCTAATAGAGGAGAAAAAAACATTAGGTTTGAAACATGTATGGACCAACTGAAAGCATAGACACTTAACTCCAGAGATTCAGGTTGGATAAGTGTGTTAAATGATTCTCTAGATGCAAGTTCAGGTTACTTCAATTAACCAGAACTGTCCTAACACCTGGATGATGCTGTCATCAGTTCATCCACCCTACTCAAACTGAGCTACTGGCAACAAACCAAGAGGATATTATGGCACAGATAGCTTCACTCATTTATAATAAGCCACACAATTTTTTTTAATACATTTTGACAAACAACATTAAATAACACAAGTGTTACTGCATGACAGCGTGTAATGTATCCCTCCAGAATACAATGTTTGTTAAATTGACAAGCATAATCATAAGTGCTCCAATTCAAAGTCACTGAAAGATCAAACCATAACAAAAACCTACTTGTTAGGTTGCCAGTTAACTCAGCCAACACTACACAATTTTCCATTGGACTGGGAAAGCTGAAGTTATCTGCCAGAGTCAGACTAACAACATTGAATTGCTCTTTGATTTTTTTTATTATTTGCACCTATGATTTTAAACAAGTTTTACACCCAACACGAATTCAGATTTCCATTCCATCTCCTCTCCCAACCACCATGATACATGCTTAGAGAGTAACCGATAATCAGTGCAGTTAACAAGCAATGTTAAAGATCTTAATAAAGTACCATTTCCAATCTTAAAGAGACAATATTCCAAGATATGGCCATATCTGACAAACAATTTTGTTATATCACTTAGTCAAAACATAAAAATCCTGAATAAAGAAATCTCAGCGTTGTTCTAATTTGGAATGAACTTTACCTCCCATTCTCGAGGTAAGCCTGTGTTATGGAATGGAAAATTCTCTTTTAACACTTACACTGACAAAGTAAATACAAATTAAAGACAATATGGAATTAAGTGTTGAGGAAAGCTCTCTTATGCACTATTCAAATACCATTTAGATAAATTCCACTGAACACCATTGCAAAACTGCCAGCAAGTGCTAAATGAACGAACATTTTGTTGTGTAGACACATACCTACTGAGGACTGGATTGAGATGGCTCAAAATGATTTCACTTAGGGCCCTTACAGAGAACAGACTCCTATCCCATCTTTCTGGATTTAAATCCAGGTCCTAGAGGTGAAAGAACAATGTTAACTCAGACCACCACCCACATCCCTTCAGTTTTGGCCAGGTGTAAGAAAAAAAATGGACAAGGTAGGTCAATAAAAAAATCCTACCAATTTGTCCTTGCTGCCCAGCCTTGCACTATGTACCTCAAGGAGAGGTCACAAACTGTACTCAATAGTATATCCTGCTGGTTCAAGAGTCTTTTGGTTTGCAGAGAAAACGGACTTGATGTGCCTTTCCTCATGACAAACCTTAAACTATAAGAGTGAAAGACTCAAATATTGCAAGTAATTTCTCACATCATTTTCAGCCTTGGCTCAGTGCCAACATTCTTACTAATGTGCTATACTGTTGGAACAGCCGTCTTTCAAATTGGCTGTTGAAATGAAATTCAATCTTCTATCTTAGACGAATGCAAAATATGCCTTAACACTATTCAAACATGAAGACCTATGATCATGAACAACAATTGCACTGCCACAACATGTTATCTCCTCAAATGCCTCGCAATTAGTGAGGATTACATTGTTTGCAGGTTGGCTGCTGTGTTTTTCTATATTACAACAGTGATTACATTGCACTTCACTCTGAAATACCAAGGAGGTGAAAGACACTGTCAAAATGCAGATTATTCTTTGTGGAAAAAAAACTTAGTTATTAACTGTTACAGGTTAGTATTTCAGCAGACGTTAAAATTTACCATTTTAAATAGTTTTTTTGGACGTAGCACGACAGCCCAATGTTGCATTTAATGCTCATCCTCAGTTCATCTGAAAATTATATTACTAGGCTTTCCTGAACAATCTCAATTCTGCTAATGATAATATCCTGCAATGTCGCTGGGCAATGAACTCCAGGATTAATTAGCTAGCTATAACGGAGAAATTCTGACAAGTTGTCAGGATTGTGTACAACTTCAAAGGTGGTAAGATTTGGCCATGTTACTGCCTTTCTTAAATGCTCAAAGGGGAAGTGTTATCCAATAAACTTAGTTGCAGCATATTCTGGGGATAATATGAATTGCTGGCAAAGTATTGCTGCAAGCGATAAAATTATTGATTAAATCACCAAAACTGCTTCACCCCAAATACTTTAAAAGATTCTTTCATGAAATGTGGGTTCCATTTGTCAAGCATTTGTTCGACAAACCTGGTGACCCCTAAACTGAATGGGTTGCTCAGCCATTTGAAAGCACAGTTAAAAGGCAACCACATTGTGAATTTAGTATCACATCTAGGCCAGACCAGGTAAGACAACAGAATTCCTTCCTTAAAAGTATGTTAATGAACCATACAGATTTTGACAACTGATGATCAGTTTCTGATCACCATAACCAAAACTAGCTTTAAGTTCCAGATTTATCCAGTGAATTTAAATTACATCAACTGCCATGAACCCATGCATAGGCTGGATTTCTTAATTATTTATTCACGCCACCATACCACATCTCACGCTGTTGAATAGCTGAATTGCTAAACACATGAACCAGTGTGATCAGCTGCACCATTCCAGATTACATCAGATTCTTGGCTTGAACCCTGTAGATGGTTAAGAGATTTTGCTGGATAAGGAGCAATACTTTCACAACCAGAGTTGTGGTGGTTCAGCCAGTTGAGTTGCTAGTCAGAGAAGAGTGAATAGGTTCTCTCTAGTTAAAGATCATTACCGACACTTACAACTTTAAAATTTGTCACTTGTCACACCAAGTTAAATGTTATCCTTGTTCTGCTACAAGCAAGTGTGGGCTTCTTTACGAATGCAGTTGTGAATGAATCTGATATAGAAATCATGAACACTCCCACTCATGACCTTATGATAGAGGGAAAAACATGAACAAACAGGTGAATTTGGTAGTTTGAAAACCCTTCATTGATAGGTTTCAGCTTCGAGCAATCACAAATACCTTCTTTTTTGATAGTTATAGCTCCAGTCACTGGAGTTTCCCCATTCACTGCCATAATCAGACAATTGCTACCTTGATGTTGAGCACAGTTATACTCGCACCCTGCCTATCATTCAGCTCGTGTCCATGGCTAGGTCAAAGTTACTAATTAAAACTAGTAACACCAACTTCAGTTATCAACAGCAATAATTACTAATGACCTGAATAAAAAAACCTTGACAATAACTAAAATTAATTTTATAAGATTCAGTTGAAAACAGTGCTATAGGATTTGGTATTAATTGTAGGCCCTCTTACCTTTGAATGTTCGTGGTACACCTTCTTGTCTACAGGCAATGTACAAACAGGCAGAAGCAATGGCATCATTACTCCTTCCCTTTAGGCTTTTTTGTTCATACACTTGTTTAAATAAGTTATTCGTTCGATCCTAGTAAGTGAAATGAAAGACAATTTGATTAAATTCAGACCAATTACAAGTTTTATGCTTCCATTACCGATTTAATGAAGCAACACCATGATAAAACAAATATAACATGAACTTACAACAATATTTCTGGGGAGATTTATCCTGTCAGACATATTACTGATTTCCTTGAATGCATTCATCATTGCTCGATCAGAACTACTCATAGTCCGACGATTTTGATATTTTGCATTTCCAAATTCATCAAAACTTGCTGATCCAGTACCCTGTAAAGAAATATGAAGCAAATAATGTTGTTGACTGAAACAAACATGCTATCTACAGCAATTACAAACTGCAGCACTTTCTTTTAAAAAAACTAAATCCACTACATAAAGCATAAACCATAAACAAAATATGAAATATTGATCTAAGATCTACTAAAAATGAACTTTACATCAGTTTCCATAATTCACTTCTAAAACACCGTCACAAAAGGTCATTACTCAAATCAAAAGGTAAACTTGTTAGTTTTTACTTTCATGTATTAATATACATTCCATTACCTGCTCATTGCTCTTAACTACCAAATCTCCTTTCCTACATTTTAAAACCTGTTGATTCAGGAATATCCTGGATCACTGTTCAAACAAAGCAGAGTTTGGACTGTAACAATCCATGTATTAGTTGCTAAAATAAAAAATAGCAAGCAACACATTAATTTTCATTGGACCACAACCTCTATGGGTATTATTTAGAAACTGGAGGAGAAAGTGAGGTCTGCAGATGCTGGAGATCAAAGTTGAAACTTTATTGCTGGAACAGCACAGCAGGTCAGGCAGCATCCAGGGAACAGGAGGTTTCCTGAAGAAGGGCCTGTGCCCGAAACGTCGAATCTCCTGTTCCCTGGATGCTGCCTGACCTGCTGTGCTGTTCCAGCAATAAAGTTTCAACTTATTTAGAAACTGGTCAACCTACATCAGCCAATCCTTACTGTACATCTTTTCTGTACACAAAGATAAACATTTTTAAAAATTTAGGAAGTCATTCCCCCAACATTCCAAGTGATTTATAATATCAGCACAATTCCATCCAGTTTGTTTAGCTTTCATTTATTTTTCAACCACCCTATCAAGTTAGTTTTCATAGTCTCCTCCAACACCTCTTATCACAAACAAGTGTTGTCACACAAATTTTGCAAGATGTAAGTTGTGGCAGTCTTTAACACAAGTTTGGACAAATGAAGTAAATGGACAAATATGCAGATGCAGTACAATGTGGATAAATACTAGGTCACCCACTTAGGTAGCAAAAACAGCCAGTACAGGAGCAGGGGTGCCTTGCTACAGCTGTATAGGGCATTGGTAGAACACACTTGCAGTAATCTATACAGCTAGCAGAGGAAGAATGTTCTGGCTATTGAACGAGTGCAAAAAAGGTTTACGAGATAGATTCCTTGGATGGCAAGACTGATGTACAGAGCTGAGAGTGCGCAGGAAGCTGTACTGGTTAGGACTAAGTTTATTAGAACTTACAAAAATGAGGGGGGAAATCACATACAAATCTTCATGAATTATAATAAGTTTAGACAGAATAGACACGGAGGATGTTCTTGATGGCCAGAAGCCCCAGTTTCAGGATAGAGGCAGGCCCTTTAAGACAGATAATGACAAGGCATTTCTTCACCTAGAGAGCAGTGGCTTGTGGAACTCGGTCACAAAACTATTGAGGCAAAAACTTTGAAGACTTTCAAGAAAGTTCTTAGGACTAAAAGGATCAAAAGATATGGGGATAAAATAGGAACAGGGAACCAAGTCGGATGATCAACCACGATCATATTGAATGGTGAAGCAGGGTCAAAGGGCTGAATGGCCTATTCCTACTCAGATATTTTGTGTTGCTAATGTAAAATAACAAAACTAAGAGGCGGCGGCCGTATGGATTACTGGAAAAATAAAATCACTGGACTTGAAACAGAGGTTTCAATAAAAGGAATTGGTGAGCAATCTGGTAGCAGCCACCATTTCAAACCAGTTAAGTTAAACCATTTTATGTCAGACAAAGACAACTAAAGCCTATCAAATTAAAGAATGGAACCTATACATTCAGAAAAGTGAAGCTTAGAAAAGATAAGTCCCAAGGAATCTTATATTTCTTTAAATAAAAAAAACTACTTGATTAGCTATCTTGTAACACGAATTGTTCAATAGGAATTGTTTTCTTATGCAACTGTTTTTAGTTTTGTACACCTGGTCTTTTGCTTAAGCCACACTCCTACCTTTCCAATCATAGTCGACAAATCACCGCCATTTAGGAGTGGATTCTGGGCATCACCAACTCTAGATGGATCTTTTGTTGCTTTGTCATTGCTAAATGTCCGCCACTCTGAGCCGACATCTATAACTCTATCACCTGTAAAAAGAGATGGGCATGATGACTAATAGGGAAATATAACTTTAAAATTACATGAAATAAAACAAACTGTACATTCTAAGAGTCATACTGACAAACTATACAAATTATTTACTCCTTTCCTGAACATACATTGTAACAATTTTAACTGAAGCCCTTATTAAAATTATCTAGTGTTAGAGATGAACCTGTGGTTGAGATAGCCTACTTTGCTCTCTAAATACTACCTTTCTTAGAGCCAAAGTTAGAGCTGTTTTCAGATAAATTTAAACTGGAGCAGGAATAAGCCATATAGGCTTGAATGACAGTACACTGCCATTCAATAAGATTGTAGCTGATGTTCTACCTCTGTTCCACTTTCCTCAGAGTCCAACCAAAGCTGGATTAGAAGCAAAATAATAATTGAGTCGTCATGTAAGAGCAATTCTGCTCCCACTTTCAAGTCAAATTCTATCTTTACTTTCACTGAACTTCTGCACTTGACGGATACAGGGGTGAGGGTATCAGGAGGAGATTATTTAAGTATAAATTGCAGCATAAGAATTGATACTTAAAATATGAAAATGAGGAAAACAGGTTTTATTTCAAGCCAGAAAGTAATAATGAACAGCAAGCAATCATGGGCTTTAGCTTTTTATCATGTGCAGTCTGTGCATTTTATAAATTTACCTTCACTTTTGATAGGAAGAATCAATTCAGACAGTCGTCATATCATAAATTATTACAACTTGATAAATGAATGCATAAACAAAGGTACTTCAAGGGACTTGTAATTTAATCTACTACTTTGTTTGGGCTGACTCCCATTCTTCCTAAGGAGTACTCATCCAAAATGGAGACATTCACATTGTTTGTTGTATCTATTAACTTGTTAATAGCATCTCAATTGTTCAGCTTACTTTGGTAAAATAGCTGTACCAGGCCAGATCTGATGTAGGCCAAATTGCAGACCACTTACTAATATTACACACAGGTGGGAAACTGGATTAGATTGAACAATTCCAATGTAAGGCTGAGTACTGGCACAGACATGGGTAAAATAGTCTCATTCACTGCCAGGATATCAATACTTCTACAAAAATAGTACAGATTGTGTCAGAATCACACCAAGAAAGATCCAAATCATTTTTGATCTCTCCTGCCAGTGAGAAAAATGTTCCTTGTAATTTGCTATCCAGTCATGAGGTGGCAAGAAACTCAGACAAACAACTTGAACAGAAGAGATACAACTAAAGGGGAACACGACTACAAGTACACTTGGCCAATTACATTCACACAAATGTTACCAAACACACTATGCAGTGGAGAATTTGCAAATTAAGAATCATAGTAACCAGTTAATTACGCAAGAATTGAATTCCAATGTAATTTGGATTTATCCCACTGCAAACAAAATCTTAAAATCTCTAATGTGGCAGGGCCATCACAGGCAGGCCAGCATTTGTTCTCCATCACCATAGTCATTAATGCCTTCAACAGCTTTCCCTCTACCCGCCTGGTAATTTCAACATCAACTTGAGATAAAAAGCAAGCCAAGATTTTTGTAGTGCTAGTACAACACATTCATTTGGAACACTTCCAAAAAAATGATTTTAGATTCAGGATAAACAAAATCAAAAAAGCAACAAGGGAAAAGATTTTTAAAAATGTAGATAAAAACAAGAGTTTTGACTAAAACATGCTTGAAAAAAAAAATCAAACCATACACAGCAAAAAGCAACCACCGAAAATATAGCATAAGTTAAAGCTTTTCATTTAGCAATCAGACATAGGATGCAAGTGAAAGGCAGGAGGTTTGTGGGAATTTAAGAAAACCCTTTTCACCCAGAGGGAGGGAAGGTATCTGGGAAGGGTAGTTGTAGGCAGAAAACCTTGCAAATTTTAAACATTTATTGAACAAGCAACCAAACTATCACAACTTTCAAGGCTATGGGTATAGTGGGTAGTAATATATTTTTGGCAGTACATAGAACCAAAGGGCTCTGCCTAATGATTCAAGGACATCTAAGAGCACTGAACATAATTTAAAAAAAAACAGTCCAATAAGGAAGTGCTCTTATGCAATTTGTTTTCTTTTAGCTATCAGTATTTATTGCCCATCCCTCAATGCCCTTGAACTGAGCTGCTTGCCAGAGCTCTTTTAGGGGCAGTGAAAGTCAATTACATTTCTGTGGGTTGAAGTCACATGTAGGTAAGGTCAGAAGATTTATTTCACTATTTATGACAATAGTTATATGGTTGCCATTAGAATTTTCTTAAATTGAAATTTCACAAGCTAGCACTGCGAGATTTAAACTCTCATCACCAGGAGAGCAGACCAGGACTCTGGATTATTAGTTCACTGAAATTACTACTGTGCTACCATCTACCCATCAATGCAGTGCCAAAAAGCTAGCATTTAAACCTTTTAATCTGAAGCTGTAAAATTGATATGTTTGTCTATATTGATAAACTACAAAAGATATGAACAGCCTAAAATTATAAAATATGCCTAAATCAAATCTTCTGATTATTCTTTGCAACTAATATAGTCGTTATCACCACCCATTAAACTTAAGGGCCACAGGGTGGCTCAGTAAGTAGCATTGCTGCACCTCAGCGCCAGGAACCAAGGTTCAATTCTAACCTCAGGTGTCTGTCTATGTGGAGTTTGCACGCTTCTCCATGTCCGTCGGTTCCGCCGGGTGCTCCGGTCCCCCCCCCCCCCCCAAATAGTCCAAAGATGTGCAGATTAGGTGGAGTGGCTGTGCTAAATTTCCCATAATGTCTGGGCATGTGTAGGCTAGGTGGATTAGCCATTATAATTCTGAGTTTGTGGAGTTTTGGGGGCATGTAATGCCATTTACAAGTTCGCTGATGACACCACTATAGTCGGTCGAATCTCAGATGGCGACGAAAGACTACAGACAGGAGGTTGGAAAACCTGGAAAAATGGTGCATGAGAACAACCTAGCTCTCAATGCCAGCAAAACCAAGAAACTCATTACTGACTTTCGGCAGTTTGTTACTCATGCCCCCCTACACATTAATAGCACAGAGGTGGAACGAGTGGAGAGTGTCAAGCTCCTGCAAGTGGTCATCCACAACAATCTTTCTTGGACTGTTCATGTGGACACACTGGTTGCAAAGGCCGAACAACGTCTCTTCTTCCTCAAGCAGCTAAGGAAATTTGGCATGACGGCAAATATCCTTGCCAACATTGCAGTGTGCCATCAAGAGCATTCTGTCTGGATGTATCACTACTTTGTATGCCAACTGTACCATTCAAGATCGGAGATGGTTACAGAGAGTAGTGAACTCGGTCCAGACAATCACAAAGGCTAACCTCCCATCTACAGAATCCATCTATCAGGCCCGCTGTCAAGGAACGGCCGCCAGCATTCTGAAAGATCCATCCCACCCTGGCAATGCTTTTCTACAACCTCTACCATCGGGAGAAGGTACAGAAGTGTGAACACACGCACCAGCCGGTTTCGAAACAATTTCTACCCTATTGTTAGAATACTGAATGGACTCATACTCTTAACATTCGACTGTACCTGTGTTTTTGTTTTTGCCGCTGTTTACCTATTATTTACTTATCTATGCTACTTAACTCTGATCTGCCTGTACTGCTCGCAAGACAAAGCTCTTCACTGTGCCTCAGTACATGTGACAATAAATTCAGTTCAATTCAATTCAATGTCACAGGGAGGGGGTCTGACTGTGATGCTCCTTGGAAGATTGGTGTAGATTTGATGGGCCAAATGGCCTCCATTTGCACTGTAGGGATTCTATGCTGGATGTGGACAGTTTTGAAGATGAAAAAGGTGAGGTTCAAAGAAAGAAGAACACCAAAATAGTCGACTCGTAGGTGTCAAAAGCCAAATAAGAGTTGAGGTTGAATGGCAATCAGCTTGACTTAGGGTCAAAACGACAGGTTTCCATAGTCTAGTTCAGTCACAAACAATGGCTGGAGAGAGGTGGAGTCAGTGGCTTGGTAATACAGTTTGTGGTGAGAGCTGAAGCCAGTTGCTTCGGCCCTGCCAAATTTTTAGTTAAAAAATCTCTGCAGGGTAATCAAATGAAGAGATGACAATAAGGCAGAACTGATTGCTGTCAGTTTACATGTGGAATCTGATGTTGGGTGTTTGGATGAAGCTACTGAGAAATGAGAAATAAGGATAAATATATCAGGAAGGGTGTGGGTAACAGCACAGAGGAAAAAAAATGGCAATTAATTTATCTTGAAAGGAGGGGAATGATATTCATTCTACCAAGACTGTGCAAACAGTCAATATTGAAAGAAAACAGTAGCTCATGTGTGATATTAAATTTGCTAGACTTACACTGCACATGTTTAGATTTATACTTATGTAAAACAGCAAGCTATATGTGCAAAAAGTCTTATTGACCTTAAAACTTTTAAATCAATTTCTCAAATGAAGCATGAGCATTGTATGAAAATTGTGACAAAGAAACACCAGGTATGTCGAGGAAATAACATCCTTCTAAAATTTGGTAAACAAATACATCTTTGGACCACTAGCAGCAATAATTCCTAGATAATTCCAAGACTAAACAGTTCAGGGCAGAAACTTGGCTGCTGGTCAACAAATGATGTGTAGCTTAGACACCACACATCCTAGTCTGCATGTATAAATAGCAACATACCAGGGCGATTGACAATGAACAACTCAACAGTGCATGAAAAAGAAAGGAACTGTTTGTTACTTTAGAGAAGTTCTTATTTTCATCAAACAGCCTCAATTTCAAATAGCAATCAATGCATTGTGATACAAAACAGAAACGAACACATACATACAGATAAATTTTATGTAATACACAGATGAATGTAAGTAACAGAAATATTTCTGTATTTACCTACTACCAGCCCACATTCAGGGCAGATCATATCACCAGCACGGTAATCTTCCACCAATATGGCATCTGGATGGTTTGGACATTGTACTCTGGGCAATGGATCCCCACTAAAACAAAGAAAAAAATCCAAGACTTAATAAAGAACTTAAATAATTACCTACCTTTAGATTTTAGATTAGATTCCCTACAGTGTGGAAACAGGCCCTTTGGCCCAACAAGTCCACACCAACATCCATGACTGATGCACCTAACATACACATCCCCGAACACTATAGGCAATTTAGCATGACCAATTCACCTTACCTGCACATCATTGGGACTGTGGAAGGGATCAGGAGCACCAGGAGGAAACCCACGCACACATGGGGAGAATGTGCAAACTCCACACAGTCACCCAAAGCTGGAATCAAACCCGGGTCCCTAGCAGTAGGAGGCAGCAGTGATAACCAGTGAGTTCACTCAGGCCCAAGCTTGCTGCCCTCTTCTAGTATCACAAAGCTGTTGATTTTATCTCAAACATTTCCCAAGAACCCAATGGATCCCTGCACACTTCCAAATCTAAGCTCTTAAGTTGTCAATGATCCACGTTCCAATGAGTCATGCCTATATTAGCCTAGCCCAAATCCCAATTCTAATGTTCCCTGCCTTAACCTCTCCTCTAAGAAGTTGCTTTAAATCTACCTCAGAGGAAAGTATTGGTCCCTTAATTACTGCGTTTGATAATGCTCCTGGAAATCACTGACAGGTTTAACTATGTTAAAGGCACTACATAATACAAAGATCTGTATTGTAATAATATTTAATAATAAAACATGCTAATGAGCCATCATAAAAATAGGTTATGAATTTTCAGAAGAAAAGACAAAGTTTAAAGAGGTACATCTAAAATGGCAAGGGGACTGGACAAAACTGCTCCTTTAATGCCCAGCAGTTTCAAAAATGAAAGACACCCCTGAACAATTCACTTTGTTAATCCACAGTCGGTCACATTTGATTGGCTTGCAGGTGGTATGCTACAATTATATTCTCACGTTGTATATTTTTAAGTCAATGCCAATATGTCAAAATCCTGGCTTGTTGAAAACACAAGTATTACTTCAATTTTTAAAATAAGTAAACTAAATCTAATGATTAAATCTGATTTAGAAAACAAAAGCACACATTCTTACCTTCAGTCATGTAAATAGCATACCCAATGATTGTCAAAATATGCTTTGATCATACAAAGATACAACCACTTAAAATGAGTACTGTTTGTCAATAACATTTTCACCTCATGTGATGACACTTCCAATACAGTACACCATACCTCTTCAGAGCTAATTGAATCCTCTATCAATACTGTGATCACTATTCCTCATCAAGCCCCTTCTATGTCATCCGAATACCCCTATAACCAAGAATGTGTCCTCTTCTTCAATTCACTTTGAAGTAACAGTCAACTCAAATGTGCCTAAGATCATGCTTCTGAAACCATCCCATCTGAATGAAAAGCCCTAAGTTCTTTTGATTTTTATGACTCTGATCTTTACATGTCTGGAATTAATCTCATGGCCTTTTTGTGCTTTGCTTCCAGCAAGGAAAGGTGGATGCATGATTTGAGAAGTGGTCATACAAGAAAATCATGAGACTTGGTTTCAACCTTCTGCCTTGTATTCGACTGTTCTAACTTTGCAATTCAACAATTGATGAACATCTGGTTTAAGGCCTCTGTATTAATGTTGCTCACTTTGTCATTAACCATTCTAAACAATACATTGTGATCTACACTGACCTTTACCCATTCCTTTGTCTGCCCAACTATTTTTTTTCTCTCTCTCTCTCTCTGGACTCCATCTCCACTTATCATTTACTCCTCCCCTCTTTCAGATTGAAGATCTGGATCCCCCCCCCCCAATCTGGGGGGGTGGGGGGGTCTCTGTTCCACGATCGGTCACTACATACTCACAATCGGTCTGGTTCTTTAAGACTTCACCCTTTATTTCTTCATGCGGCCGGGCACAGATCATCCAGAAACACAGAAGTTACACACTTGCGTATTCCTCAGAGTAGCTGTGCACATGGCTTAAAACAAAGACATTTTTATACTTTTCTTAAAGTAAGGTATAGGCTAAGATTGCAAAGTACATTCAGACAATTACCAATCAATATACAATATGGCTTAATTTGACTGTTACTTGGTCCAACGATGTTTCCTGGGAACTAACTTTGTCTTGCAACATTCAGGCCTTCATTATCTCACTAACCAAGTCACTGCACCTGCATTTGAAGGTCAGTTCGCATGGCCAGTAATGTCTTATCTAGTCTGGTTATTTCTATGCTGTAAAGGAAGAATGATCTGTTAATCTCTATTGAAGCAGACTGAGGTTAGTCAATTATGCAGCTATAGCAGAATTAAAAGCCATTTATGCAGCTTTTAGCAGAATTGCTAATTTGAAGCCTAGAAGCCATTTTGTCATGTTATTTGCATTGAGAAGCCATTTTATTGCCACCTAAGTTAAGAGTATCTGTTAAGCAGTTGTTCTTGACAACAACTGGTTACCTCTGTCTGTATTCAGGTTTCAGATCCTCAGGAAATCTGAACCTGAAACTTTAACTGTGCTTTATCTCCACAAATGCTGCCAGATCTGCCAAGTTTTACCAGTAATTTCCATTTTTGTCACTGTTCACGGTGAACAGATTGAATATTTAAGGTGGCAATGGGATGCTATTCACAGTGTTGTGTCCTGGATGGTGTTGCAGCTACAGAAAAATGCATAATATTGCATCACACCACTCAATTGTGTCCTGAAGTAAATGGCAAGCCTTTGGGGAATCAGGATGATAGTTACTTGCCATACTCCTGAACTGCTCTCATATCCATAGTACATATGATACTGCTGAATGCTAATGGGATAGGATTAGATTCTTTGTTGGAGATGAGCAAACTTTTTTTTTTAAAAAAACAGAATCCCTATAGGTCCTTCAGCCCAACAAATCAACATCGACCCTTCAAAGAGCATCACACCGAAACCCATTCCCCTACATTTACCCCTGACTACTGCACCTAACCTACACATCCATGAACTCTGTGGGACAATATATCATGGCCAATGCATCTAATCTGCACATTTTTGGACTGTGGGAGGAAATCGGGGCACACAGAGGAAACCCATGCAGACATGGGGAAAATGTGCAAACTCCATACAGACAGTTGCCAGAGGCTGGAATTGAACCCAGGTCCCTGGTGCTGTGAGGCAGCAGGGCTAACCACTGAGCCAATGTTATTTGCTGCACTAGTACAGACTCCATTCAGTATTAGAGGAGTCATGAATGGATGTGCAGTACCAGTGAAAGTCTCAATTTCAGAACTCAATGGAGGGAAAGGTCACTTACAAAACACCGAAATGTTGGACCTTGAACACCTCACTGAAGAACGTTTGCAACAATATTCTGGGGTGGAAATGATTGGCGCTGAGCAACCACAACCATCTTTCTTCATATCAGGCCCTATTCTATTTTGTTAACTGGAGGAACACCTCCCCCACAGAGTTTCACAGGTTTCAGTTTCCCAGGGCTCAACAGGGTCAACCACACAGAGCCCTAAATGGCCGATCCCTGATTCTGGAGACACTGGTCATCAGGAACATCTTTACTGTTTACTCTGTCTAATCCTGTTTAAACTTTAGTTCTCAAGGACATAGCTGCTAAAAACAAAAAATAGAAATTTCTGAAAAAGCTCGGGTCTGGCAGCATCTGTGAAGAGAAATCAGTTAATGTTTCAGGTCGAGTGACTCTTCCTTAGAGTATTGCTGCTAGACTGGATGCGTGGTAGATGGTAAGGTTGCCTTTGCAGAGTCAACTGGGCAGAGCATTCTAGATTGTCCCATAAGTGTAATCATTAATTTTAGCTACCGTACCTGCTGTCCTTTTATCCAAACCATTTAAATAAATAGCAATTTAAATAATTCACTTCTAATAACTATCGCAGAGTTTAAGAACACATTTACTCCATAGATTAAGCTTTTCCAGCTTGCAGCATAGATCCAAAATACACTTCCAACAACTGAAACCCTGTAAAAATTTGTACTTCCAGCATAATTTCCCCTTTCAGTTCTATTCTAAGTATCACATAGTTAAAACGAATAAGGAGGAACTGGGTAAATCGAAACACGCCACTTTCTCAATGCGTTGAATAGTTTCAGACTGAAAGATTTCATTGTTGTTTTGTTCAAATAATCTTTCATATTTGAAGATCAGGGGAATTCTACCTGGTGTCCTGACCAATCATTACCATCTTGGGCATTCTACTTGGAAACGTAGGTTCTGATCTGGCAAAAATTTATTACTCAACCAACATCGTTGTCATATTGCCATTTGTGAGGTTTCTCAGACAAACGTGCTGTCATATTTCCTACGTTACAAGAGATTCTACATTTAATAAGATACTAAGTTCCAAAACAACTTCATTTGAGAATGTGTACAGGGTATAAGCAAGCAGAGAAAGTTAAATTCTGAGTTGTGTGAAATAAGAGGTTCAGCTGAGCATGACTCAGGTCAGATAAGAATTTACACTTAACAATGGAGTGCTGCAGACAAGGATAATGGGTTTACAAGGTGGAAAAACATTCATTATGTCGAGCCATTTAACAAGATGAGGTAGCATTCAGTATTCAATGTCAGTTAACAAGGGGAAAAGTATTTATTGTATGAATCCGTTTAACAAGGTTAAAAACATTCAATGAGATCAAAGGGCTTGATTGTAAGTGTCACCCAATTACTACAGACATTGCCTTGTGTAGATACTCTTGCCTGTAAAATTATTACATTATGCATTAAGAAACTGCTTGTCGAGAGAAGACAGAGAACCGAAATAAAGATGGAGGAGGTAAACCATACTGTGTCTGAGTGTTTTGCTTCGACTGAGGGGGGGGGGGGGGGCAAAACGATAGAGAAAACTTATTTTTAAAATTAGCATTCTTTAAAATATTGCTAAGTCACCTGGTCCAGGTAGAATGCAGCTGACATTGCTGAAGGAAGTAACAGTAGAAATAGCAGAGACAGTCACAATCTTTCACACTGTATTAAATACAGTTGAGGGACTATGATTTTTAATATTAAACTCCAATATTCAAAAGGAGGGAGAAGATTAAACCAGGAAATAATAGGTCTGTGCTAATTGATAAAATAAACTTTTATTCTAAAAGGTAAGTGTTAATCAAACTAAGCCAACACAGATTTGTTATGGACACATGAATAAGGAACAAAAATGGGGCATTCAGTCCATTGGACCTGCTCTGCCATTCAGTAAGATCACAGCTGATCTGATTATAAACTCAACTGTATGTATCTACATATCACAGAAACTTTCATCCCCTTGTAATCAAAAATCTAAATACATTTGAGATAGAAGTAATGATTCTGCATCCACTCGAGGAAAGGAATTACAAAGACTCAAACCTCAGGGGAAGAAAAATTGTTTCCTCCTCTGTCCGGGCCCCTCATTCTAGATTCTCCTAAAAGTACCATCAGCAAATTCAGTTACCACATCTGCAGTCCCTTTATCCAAACTATTCAATCAACTGTAAAGAGTTAACACCTCAGCACCAATCTGTGGTACATCACTCATAACATCCTGCCAGCTGGAAAAAGATCCACTGGTTCTTATTCCTCACTTGCTAGTCAGTCGATCTTCTATGTGTGTCAATGTTACAATCGACACCATAATCTGGGATTTTCAATTGTTCGATTATGAACAGTTACAAATGCAATCCCATATAGGAATGTATTAGTTATAATTTTAAAGACTGACTACAACTCCTCCTCATGCTTATGAACTATTGCATATTGCCCTGCACCGTGTTCCACCTTACATACAAACGGACTCAAGAAAGGAACTGGTTTACAATCTGAATCTCTTCAATAGTCTTCCCAAATGCCTTTTGGAAATACGACTACAACAGTCCCCCCATACCCACTGGTGATACATTCCAAGATCAATCACAGATGCTCAAAACCACAGATAGTAGCAAATCCTGTCATTTAAATGGGACATTTACCTCCCCAGCAACCCCCCCCCCCCCCACCACCCCCAAATCCCTGGTTCTGGAACGTTCCATGTAATGTTTTCAGGCCGCAGTAAACCATGGAAACAAATTCTGCAGATATGGGGGTCCTACTGTACAACATATCCAGTGGTCCCTCTTTATATACAGCACATGTTACTGCTTCAAAGGTAAAAAGGCAAATGGGTTTGCCAAACCCCTGCAAATTATTTGAGGACAGTAACAGACCTTCCTTTTGTTTTTTTTTTAAATAAATGACCCAGACTGAGTTTAGGGAGCAGCTCAAAGTTTGAGAAGATTTGTAGCTCAGGTGCTCGTTGTTGTGGTTCTGTTCGCCGAGCTGGGAATTTGTGTTGCAGACGTTTCGTCCCCTGTCTAGGTGACATCCTCAGTGCTTGGGAGCCTCCTGTGAAGCGCTTGAGAGATCTTTCCTCCGGCATTTGTAGTGGTTTGAATCTGCCGCTTCCGGTTGTCAGTTCCAGCTGTCTGCTGCAGTGGTCGGTATATTGGGTCCAGATCGATGTGCTTATTGACTGAATCTGTGGATGAGTGCCATGCCTCTAGGAATTCCCTGGCTATTCTGTTTGGCTTGTCCTATAATTGCTATCCTTAGTAGCCAGCTATCCTTAGTAGCCACACATGCAGATGTCAAGCAACATGAATTCGGCTGGGACAACACTACTATTATAGGACAAGCCAAACAGAGAACAAACAGCCAGGGAATTCCTAGAGGCATGGCACTCATCCACAGATTCAATCAATAAGCACATCGACCTGGACCCAATATACCGGCCACTGCAGCAGACAGCTGGAACTGACAACCGGAAGCGGCAGATTCAAACCACTACAAATGCCGGAGGAAAGATCACAGAAGCACTTCACAGGAGGCTCCCAAGCACTGAGGATGTCACCTAGACAAGGGACGAAATGTCTGCAACACAAATTCCCAGCTCGACTAACAGAACGACAACATTAGGGAGCAGCATCATAAAATTTGCAGTGGACGTAAAGTGTGGCAAAGTAGTAGATGACGATGAACCTAATGGTAGTCTTTATCATGGAAAAAAAAGATGGTGAAATGGACAGAAGTATGGCCAAATGAGTTAAACATGAAGGTGAACTGTTGCACACTGACCAACGGAGGAAGGGTAAATGACAGGATTTTGAAAAATCAATGGCCAACGAGACACTTTGACACCAAAGTAAATAAATCCATAAAAGTGGTTGAAAAGGTATGGTTAGTTGAACTCATACAAGGGGAATAGACTAAAGACAAAAAAAAACTGGTTTATTAAAAAACCACTGGTCACAACTCAGTGGGTATTACAGCAAATCTTTGCTTATGGAGTCTGTACCGTCAAAACTATACTATCTACATTAATGCTACTTTCCCACACTTGGCTGATAGCTTTGAATGTTATGACACTTCAAGCGTTCATCCAAGTGTTTTTTTTTAAAAAAGGGCTGTGTTCACCCAGTTCCACTAACCTCCCAGGCAATAAAAAACAAATTTACTTTACTGCAGAGGCAATCCCCCTCTGAAGTATGGTCCAGATATAGTGTCAAATCTAAATTTAGTTTGCACTATATATCAGTAATTAAAGCAAAAGCACTGTTCCAGCTACATCATATGGGACTGCAACAACTGGACATAAGAAAACATTAACTAAGCTCTGCAACTGAACACGTTACTACTTGCAGGCTTCATTTCTAGTGAATACAAATCATACCAGTACTGCACAGGATGGAATTATCCCAAGAGAAATAAACTAGCTCAGCACGTTGGAGATTCAACGCATGACATTTCTGGTTAGTAGGCGTAAAGTGAGCCATTATATATTTACATCTTGTCAACCCAAACCACGTTACAAACATACAAAAACAGAACAGGACAAAGTGGCTCATCAGGATTTACAAACATCACTAATACCAGCCACATCTCCACCCTACATAAATAAATTCAAGCTCCTTTCCAAATTCTGACATCCAATCACCATACTGTCTTCTTTACATAAGAATCTCATACAATAATTATTCTTTTAAATTGTCAAACCCCACCTAATACAAGATTCAATCTTAAGCGCTCACTGCCTCATTTTTCTGAGACTATCCCTTTTAACAGTACCTAATACTGAATATCTGTTTGAGGAATAGCCACAGGAAACTTCTGAACTACTTCCTTGACAGTCATCCATCTGACTAATCCTGCTGCGTAATTACTTCTCTAAATCTACTAGTTATCCAAGTGTGTCTCTTGTATTCCTTAAATAACACGAAGCCTAAAAAGCAACTTTCAATACCACCCTTTACATATAAAATAAACTACCTTCCCTTACCCAAAGAACTAATAAGAACTAAACAACTTAGGTGAACAATCTAATGAAAAATAATTAATAAAAGCAGATAGCTTTCAATCTAAAATTTTTAAAAAATCTCATTCTAGACTCATCTACACGTAGGCCTCTCCGAAAGCTCTATAAACAGCTATTTCAAAAATCCTCCTCAGTGATTTTTTAAAAATCTCTCTGACATGGAATATTGCATGCAATTGTGGTCTCCTTCCTATTGGAAAGAGGTTGTGAAACTTGAAAGGGTTCAGAAAAGATTCACAAGGATGTTACCAGGTTTGGAGGATTTGAGCTAGAGGGAGAGTTTGAATAGGCTTGGGCTGTCATCCCTGGAGCGTCAGGGGCCAAGGGGTGACCTTATAAAAAGGTTTTTAAAATCTGAGGGGCATTGGTAAGATAAATAGACAAAGTCTCTTCCCTAAGATGGGGGAGTCCAGAACTAGAGGGGATAGATTAGGATGAGGAGAAGGTTATAAAAGAGACCTTAAGGGGCAACTTTTTCACGCAAAGGGTGGTACGTGTGTGGAATGAGCTGCCAGAGGAAGTGGTGGAGGCTAGTACAATTGCAACATTTAAAAGGCATCTAACTGGGAATATGAATAGGAAGGGGTTGGAAGGATATGGGCCAGGGGGTGGCAGGTGGGACTAGATTGGTTGGGATATCTGATTGGCATGGACAAGTTGGACCGAAGGGTCTGTTTCTGTGCTGTACATCCCTATGACTCTATGTACACGTTTAAGCATATAACATTACGAAAAAAGCTTGAGCCATCCGTGCATGGGCTTCTCCAAAGGCTCGGTAAACAACTCCATTTGAAAAGTGTTTTTGTTTCACATTTTTGACTATAAAAAAACCAAAATGGACCAAAATAAAAAAATCTTTACTACATTTCAGTAGTATGCCGTAAGAAATCTTGAAGCAAGCTTGCAAAGTCAGGAGCAGCTGCAAGACCCAAGTTACTCTCAGTTAACCTTTTATCCCCCACACAGGCAGGAGATTCTGCAGCAGAGAGTATGAATTTAGGATTGTATGTTGCTTTCCTAGTGCCAGGATTAAAGACATCACAATATGATTGAAGCATATTGTTAAAGGGGAAAATGAGAAGTTGGAAGTTTTTGTACACATTGGTAGACAGTTAAGAAAAAGATTAAGGCTTTACACAGCAAATAAGACGTTAGGTAGAAGATTACAAAACAGAACCTCAAAAGTAATAACCTCTGGTTCAGTCCCATTACTAATTCATATGAAGGAAGAAATAAAAAGATGAGGAGATAAATCAATAGCTGAAGAGTTGGCGTGATGTTCAAGGATTCAGACTCCTGGAACATTGGGATATCCTCTGGGGCAGAAAAGACCTGTTCAAAAAGAAGGGATTTCACCTCAACTAGAAGGGGATAAATATCCTCACGGGGAGATTTGCTAGCTCTATTAAGGGAAACTGTAAACTATTACAGTTGTGGGGGTGGAGGTGGAGGAATCCTAATTAGCAGAGTAAATAGAAAGACAGATGAGGATGGTTCTGAATCTGAAAATGAACAGTTAGAAAAGATCTACAAGAGCAAGTCAGAGAATGAAATAACTCTGAAGAATTAAACTGCATTAATTTCAATGCATGCAGTCTTACAAGCAAGACTGATGTACGAGGGCAAATTTGGGAACGTGGGATTGAGTTGCCATAGCTATTACAGAAATTTGGCTGACGGATGGACAGGTCTGGCAATTCAATGCTCCAGGGACGACAGAAAGGGAGGCACAAGAGGAGTGGCATTTTTGATTGAGGAAATTACTACTGCAACTAGAGAAGATATTTCTGAAAAATCATCCTGTGAAAATATGGGTTGAAGTTAGAAATAGGAAAGGAATGATCGCCTTAATGGGTCTGAACTCTAGGCCTTCAATCAGAGGGAAATTGAGGAACAAGTATGTTGAGAGATCTCAGATATATGTAAGATTAAGAAGGTTTAATAGTAGGCAATATTAATCAAAATATTGACTGGAACTACCATAGTATTAAAGGTTTGGATGGTGAAGAATTTAAATGTGTTCAGAATTTTTAAAATCAGCATGTAAAATGGAGAGAAGGAAAAAAACTTGACCGGCCGAAGCGATCAGTGGCCGAAGCGATCAGTGGCCGAAGCGATCAGTGGCCGAAGCGATCAGTGGCCGAAGCGATCAGTGGCCGAAGCGATCAGTGGCCGAAGCGATCAGTGGCCGAAGCGATCAGTGGCCGAAGCGATCAGTGGCCGAAGCGATCAGTGGCCGAAGCGATCAGTGGCCGAAGCGATCAGTGGCCGAAGCGATCAGTGGCCGAAGCGATCAGTGGCCGAAGCGATCAGTGGCCGAAGCGATCAGTGGCCGAAGCGATCAGTGGCCGAAGCGATCAGTGGCCGAAGCGATCAGTGGCCGAAGCGATCAGTGGCCGAAGCGATCAGTGGCCGAAGCGATCAGTGGCCGAAGCGATCAGTGGCCGAAGCGATCAGTGGCCGAAGCGATCAGTGGCCGAAGCGATCAGTGGCCGAAGCGATCAGTGGCCGAAGCGATCAGTGGCCGAAGCGATCAGTGGCCGAAGCGATCAGTGGCCGAAGCGATCAGTGGCCGAAGCGATCAGTGGCCGAAGCGATCAGTGGCCGAAGCGATCAGTGGCCGAAGCGATCAGTGGCCGAAGCGATCAGTGGCCGAAGCGATCAGTGGCCGAAGCGATCAGTGGCCGAAGCGATCAGTGGCCGAAGCGATCAGTGGCCGAAGCGATCAGTGGCCGAAGCGATCGTAGGGGAACATTTTGGGTCTAGTGATCATAATTCTATTTATTTTAAAATAGTTATGGTAAAGGATAGGCCTTCCATAAAAGTTAAAGTTTTTAATTGGAGTAAGTCAAATTTTAATGCTCAGAGACAAGATATTTCAAAAGTTGGTTGGAGTACATTGTTCACAAGTAAAAGGGACAACTGGCAACTGACGCTTTCAAAAGTGTGATAACGGGACTTCAGTGCTATGTTCCTGTTAGAGTAAATGCAAGGCTGGTAGGATTATGGAACCATAAATGAATAAAGATCTAGTCAAGAATCAAAAAGAAACATTTTGGATATAGACAACTGGGTTCAAATGAACCTCTCGAACAGGAAGAGAGAATCTTAAGGAGGAGATCAGAAAGGCTAAGGAGGGATAGGAGATGGCCTTAGTAGTTCAGGTCAAGGACAATCCAAAGAGATTCCAAGAGTACATTAAGAGCAAAAGAGCAGCGAGAGAGAGAATAGGACCCCTTAAAGAGCAAAGAGGTCATCTTTGTGTTGAACCTCAAAAGATGGGAAAGGCAATATATTTTGCATCAGTTTTTACTGTGGAGAAAGGAATGGAGGCTAGAGAACTCAGGGAAATTAATCCTGATGCTTTGAAAACAATTTATATTACAGAAGAGCCCCCAAATGCAAAGGTCGTAGAAAATATGCAGGTAGATAAGTCTCAAACGCTCAAGCAGGAGACCCCCTTGTAGATACAAGTCCAGTGCTGGTCAGAGGAGGCAGAAGATAACTCTGGTACTGTCTGGAATTGGCTGATTGGGCCACATTCAAACAGTCCGCAGGTGCCTTGCACAAGTACGCCACCACCGTCACAGCCTTTATAAGTGTGTGGAGGACTGCATACAAAGAAAGTCAATCTGGGTGTTCCCCAACAGGAATTCCTGGGTGGATCAGGACATACAGAACCTGCTAAAAACCAGGCATGAGGCCTTCAGAACAGGAGACCCACTCAAATATAAGGAATCCAAGTCTGACCTTCACTCCTCCCTAGAACATCTTAACACCAAGAACAGCTACGTAAGAATCCTACTCATTGACTACAATTCAGCCTTCAACATTATCCTCGAGACTGATTACTAACAAGCAAAACTAATGTCATTTACAAAATACCGTGCAAGGACTGTAAAAACACTACATTGGACAAACAGGCAGAAAACTAGCCACCAGGATACATGAACACCAACTAGCCACAAAAACAGATGACCCCCTCTCACTAGTATCGTCACATATGGATGAGGAAGGACACCACTTTGGGACAACACAGCCATCCTAGGACAAGTCAAACAAAGACATGCACGAGAATGCCTTGAAGCGTGGCATTCCAACCAGAACTCCATCAACAAACATCTCATTAGACCCCATCTACTACCCCCTGTGAAAAAAGGGGCAGCAAGTGACTTCACCCCAGGTAATGACATCACCAACCCAAAGAAACCCAAACATAAATAAAAAGCAGGAATTTTCAGCATTGCTTCACCTGAGGCTCACTGAAGATGTTACCTAGTCACTGGAAATGAACGTTCCAGCCTCAGCAAGCAAACCTATATCCAAAACCTCAACCTGCGCTATAAATCTTCTCAAAACTCACTGATTACTAAACTCAGTGATGGCTGCAGATTTGCACACTGAGCTTTAAGGTTAGTTTTCAGACATTTCATCACCATACTGGGTAACATCTTCAGTGAGTCTCCAAATGAAGCACTGGTGGCATAGCCTGCTTTCTATTTATATGTTGGAGCTCACTATGGTTGGTGATATCACTTCCTGTGGCGACATCATTTCCTTGGGTGATGTCATTTCCTATTCTTTTTCTCATGGAGTGATAAATGAGATCCAAGTCAATGTGTCTGTTGATAGAGTTCCAGCTGGAATGCCATACTTCTGGAAATTTTCGTGCATGTCTGTTTGGCTTGTCCTGGGATGGATGTATTATCCCAGTTGAAGTGGTGTCGTTCCTCATTCGTATGCAAAGATACTAGTGAGGGTGGGTCATGTTGTTTGGTGACTAGTTGATGTTCACGTAGCCTGGTGGCTAGTTTTCTGCCTGTTTGTCCATAGGAAATGATGTCACCACAGGAAATTACATCAATAACCCTAGGAAACTCGAAAACAAATAGAAAGCGGGCTACACCACCAGTGCTTCATTCGGAGGCTCACTGAAGATGTTACCTAATATGGTAACGAAATGTCTGAAAACGAACCTTTCAGCTCAGTGAGCAAACCTACATCCAGAACCTCAACCTGAGCTACAAATCTTCTCAAAGCTCGTACACTTGTGATCTCTGACTAAGCCCCACTCTGCAACTGGATCCTCAGTTTCCTGATCCACAGGCCACAGTAAAGACTGGGGACAATATTTCATCTTCACTAACAACACTGGAACCCCGCAGGGGGCATACTCAGACTGCTACTGTACTCACTGTATACCCATGACTGCGTTGTCAAATACCAGACTAATGCCATTTACAAGTTCACTGATGACACCACCATAGTCTCACAACCTAGGTCTCAATGCCAGCAAAACCAAGGAACTCATTATTGACTTTCAGCAGGATGTTACTCAGGTCCCCCTACAAATTAACAGCACAGAGGTGGAACAAGTGGACAGTGTCAAGCTCCTGGAAGTGGTCATCCACAACAAGCTTTCTAGGACTCTTCATGTGGACACACTGGTTACAAAGGCCCAACGTCTCTTCTTCCTCAGGCAGCTGAAGAAATTTGGAATGACTGCAAATACCCTTGCCAACTTTTATAGGTGTGCCATCGAGAGCACTCTGTCTGGATGTAATACTACTTGGTGTGGCAACTGTTCAGTTCAAGATCAGAGATGGTTATAGAGAGTGGTGAAGTCGGCCTGGACAATCACAAGGGCCAACCTCCCATCTATAGAATCCATCTATCAGGGTCGCTGTCAAGGAAAGGCCGCCAGCACGCTCAAACATCCATCCCACTGTGGCAATGTTTTCCTACCTCAGGGAGGTTGTACAATAAGGGAGAAGGTACAGAAGCGTGAACGCACGCACCAGCCGGTTTCAAAACAGTTTCTACCTTACTGTTGTTAGAATACTGAATGGACTCATACACTTAACATTCGACTGTACCTGTGCTTTTGTTTTTGCTGTCATTTACTTATTATTTACTTATCTATGCTACTTAACTCTGATCTGCCTGTACTGCTCGCAAGACAAAGCTTTTCACTGTGCCTCTGTACACGTGACAATAAATTCAATTCAAATCACGAAGACCTAATCTAGTGTATCAAAGGATGTTGTGGGAAGTTAGTGAGGAAATTGCAGACCACCTTGCAGAAATATTTGGACCAATTTTTAACCACAGGCGAGATGCCAGATGGCTGATGTTCTGTCTTTATTTAAGAAGGGACGTAAGGAAAGCCTCAGAACTACAGATCTGAGAGTCTATCTTCGGTGCTGGGTAAATTGAAGTTAATTCTAAAACATAGGACTTATACATATTCGAAGAGGCAAGGAATGGTCAGGGATACTCAATATGGTTTTGTGCAATGGAAATTATGTCTCACAAACTTGGCTACTTCCTCAAAAAACTCAATCAAGAAGATTGGTAAGGGCAGAGCAGTCGACATTGTTTATTTGGATTTTTGTAAAGCCTGTGACAAGGTTCCGCATGGTAGACTAATTAGTAAAGTTAAATCACATGGGATTCAGGGTGCACTTTCTAATTGGAAACAAAACTGGTTTAATGGCAAGAGACAGTGGCAGAAGGTTGTTTTTCTGACTGGTGTTCCACAGGGATCAGTGCTGGATCCACTTCTGTTTGCCATTTTCACAAATGATTTAGATGAGAATGTAGAAGGCATGGTTAGCTAGTTTGTGGATGACACCAAAACTGATGGTCCAGTGGACAGTGAAGGAGGTTATCTCAGCTCAAAAGAGATCTCGATCAATTGGTTCAAATGGGCTGAGGAGTAGCGGATGGAGTTTAATTTGGATAAATGTGAGGTATCGCAATTTGATAAAACAAACAAGGGCAGGACTTATACAATTAGAAAGCAGGCCATGGGCAGTGTTGTAGAACAGAGACTAGGTTTCAGGTATATAATTCTATAAAGATTGCATCACATGTTGACAAGGTAGTTAAGAATGCATTTAGCATGCTTGCCTTCATTGCTCAGACCTTTAAGCTGTCATATTGAGATCATACAGAATGTTGGTGAAGCCTCTAGTTCTGGTCACCATGTCATAGGAAGGAAATTAATCTGGAGGGGTTCAGAAAAAAGTTACCAGGATGTTGCTTAGAATGGAACATTTGAGTTATAAAGAGGGGCTGGGACTATGTTCAATGGAGCACAGGAGGCTGGGGGGCTGACCTTGTAGACATTGATAAGGTCATGAGGTATAGATAAAGGTGAACAGCAAGTATGAATGCCATATACCAAATATGAACAGCTATACGCACCTCTCAAGAGCTCAGCTTTTAACTATGTCTGTTGAGATCACAAAACATAGTGCAAGACATTAACCTGATTCAAAAACTTGCTACCATCAATTTAAATGATACAAACATTTTACTGCTCTTTATTGCCTCACTGAAAAATGGAAATATATGAATCCATATGGGAATAGAGCAGACAGATCTTGTAAAAGCTACTGGAATACTTGCAGCCCATTTACGATGTGAAGGACATGGTGCAAAATCACAAACCACTTCAACATATTACGTTTACGTGAAAAGTTGCATTAATAAAAGTGACAATAGATATATTGTAATGTCAGATTGCAAATCCTCACTGCATAGCTTTCAGATCAACCCTGTCCGCTACTTGTTGTTATTGCACCTAGTGCCAAATCACCTGAGATTTATTTTTAATAGCTATTCGTTAAATTGTGAGCATCACTAGCAATGCCAGCATTTACAGATCATCTACTAGACTTCATAAGGTGTAGCGAGCCAACACATTGAAGTCCCTACAATTGTGGGACACCCACAATCCTGTTAGGCATGAATTGCCAGGATTTTGATATAGCAAACAAAAAGAGACAGGTTAAATTTGGGGGTTGGAGAGAAGGGGGGCCTCAAAGGGGAGTTTGGAGATGGAAAGTGAGTCAGAGGCGGAAAGAGAATGAAGGGGATCCCAAAGGAGACAAGAGGGAGGAGTGGGGCCTAAAGGGAATGGGGGGGAAGAGAATGAGGGCGGGGGGGAAGAGAATGAGGGCGGGGGGGAAGAGAATGAGGGCGGGGGGGAAGAGAATGAGGGCGGGGGGGAAGAGAATGAGGGCGGGGGGGAAGAGAATGAGGGCGGGGGGGAAGAGAATGAGGGCGGGGGGGAAGAGAATGAGGGCGGGGGGGAAGAGAATGAGGGCGGGGGGGAAGAGAATGAGGGCGGGGGGGAAGAGAATGAGGGCGGGGGGGAAGAGAATGAGGGCGGGGGGGAAGAGAATGAGGGCGGGGGGGAAGAGAATGAGGGCGGGGGGGAAGAGAATGAGGGCGGGGGGGAAGAGAATGAGGGCGGGGGGGAAGAGAATGAGGGCGGGGGGGAAGAGAATGAGGGCGGGGGGGAAGAGAATGAGGGCGGGGGGGAAGAGAATGAGGGCGGGGGGGAAGAGAATGAGGGCGGGGGGGGAAGAGAATGAGGGCGGGGGGGAAGAGAATGAGGGCGGGGGGGAAGAGAATGAGGGCGGGGGGGAAGAGAATGAGGGCGGGGGGGAAGAGAATGAGGGCGGGGGGGAAGAGAATGAGGGCGGGGGGGAAGAGAATGAGGGCGGGGGGGAAGAGAATGAGGGCGGGGGGGAAGAGAATGAGGGCGGGGGGGAAGAGAATGAGGGCGGGGGGGAAGAGAATGAGGGCGGGGGGGAAGAGAATGAGGGCGGGGGGGAAGAGAATGAGGGCGGGGGGGAAGAGAATGAGGGCGGGGGGGAAGAGAATGAGGGCGGGGGGGAAGAGAATGAGGGCGGGGGGGAAGAGAATGAGGGCGGGGGGGAAGAGAATGAGGGCGGGGGGGAAGAGAATGAGGGCGGGGGGGAAGAGAATGAGGGCGGGGGGGAAGAGAATGAGGGCGGGGGGGAAGAGAATGAGGGCGGGGGGGAAGAGAATGAGGGCGGGGGGGAAGAGAATGAGGGCGGGGGGGAAGAGAATGAGGGCGGGGGGGAAGAGAATGAGGGCGGGGGGGAAGAGAATGAGGGCGGGGGGAAGAGAATGAGGGCGGGGGGGAAGAGAATGAGGGCGGGGGGGAAGAGAATGAGGGCGGGGGGGAAGAGAATGAGGGCGGGGGGGAAGAGAATGAGGGCGGGGGGGAAGAGAATGAGGGCGGGGGGGAAGAGAATGAGGGCGGGGGGGAAGAGAATGAGGGCGGGGGGGAAGAGAATGAGGGCGGGGGGGAAGAGAATGAGGGCGGGGGGGAAGAGAATGAGGGCGGGGGGGAAGAGAATGAGGGCGGGGGGGAAGATGAGGGGGGGGGGAAGATGAGGGGGGGGGGAAGATGAGGGGGGGGGGAAGATGAGGGGGGGGGAAGATGAGGGGGCGGGGGAAGATGAGGGGGCGGGGGAAGATGAGGGGGCGGGGGAAGATGAGGGGGCGGGGGAAGATGAGGGGGCGGGGGAAGATGAGGGGGCGGGGGAAGATGAGGGGGCGGGGGAAGATGAGGGGGCGGGGGAAGATGAGGGGGCGGGGGAAGATGAGGGGGCGGGGGAAGATGAGGGGGGGGGATGAGGGGGGGGAGAATGAGGGGGGGGAAAGAGGGGGGGGAGAATGAGGGGGGGGAAAGAGGGGGGGGGAAAGAGGGGGGGGGAAAGAGGGGGGGGAAAGAGGGGGGGGAAAGAGGGGGGGGAAGAGGGGGGGGAAAGAGGGGGGAGAATGGGGGGGGGAGAATGGGGGGGGGAGAATGGGGGGGGGAGAATGGGGGGGGGAGAATGGGGGGGGGAGAATGGGGGGGGGGAGAATGGGGGGGGGAGAATGGGGGGGGGAGAATGGGGGGGGGAGAATGGGGGGGGGAGAATGGGGGGGGGAGAATGGGGGGGGGAGAATGGGGGGGGGAGAATGGGGGGGGGAGAATGGGGGGGGGAGAATGGGGGGGGGAGAATGGGGGGGGGAGAATGGGGGGGGGAGAATGGGGGGGGGAGAATGGGGGGGGGAGAATGGGGGGGGGAGAATGGGGGGGGGAGAATGGGGGGGGGAGAATGGGGGGGGGAGAATGGGGGGGGGAGAATGGGGGGGGGAGAATGGGGGGGGGGAGAATGGGGGGGGGGGAGAATGGGGGGGGGGGGAGAATGGGGGGGGGGGAGAATGGGGGGGGGGGAGAATGGGGGGGGGGGAGAATGGGGGGGGGGGAGAATGGGGGGGGGGGAGAATGGGGGGGGGGGAGAATGGGGGGGGGGGAGAATGGGGGGGGGGGAGAATGGGGGGGGGGGAGAATGGGGGGGGGGGAGAATGGGGGGGGGGGAGAATGGGGGGGGGGGAGAATGGGGGGGGGGGAGAATGGGGGGGGGGGAGAATGGGGGGGGGGGGAGAATGGGGGGGGGGGAGAATGGGGGGGGGGAGAATGGGGGGGGGGGAGAATGGGGGGGGGAGAATGGGGGGGGGAGAATGGGGGGGGGAGAATGGGGGGGGGAGAATGGGGGGGGGAGAATGGGGGGGGGGAGAATGGGGGGGGGAGAATGGGGGGGGGGAGAATGGGGGGGGGGGAGAATGGGGGGGGGAGAATGGGGGGGGGGGAGAATGGGGGGGGGGGAGAATGGGGGGGGGGAGAATGGGGGGGGGAGAATGGGGGGGGGGGGAGAATGGGGGGGGGGGGGAGAATGGGGGGGGGGAGAATGGGGGGGGGGGAGAATGGGGGGGGGGAGAATGGGGGGGGGGGAGAATGGGGGGGGGGAGAATGGGGGGGGGAGAATGGGGGGGGGGAGAATGAGGGGGGGGAGAATGAGGGGGGGGAGAATGAGGGGGGGGGGGAGAATGAGGGGGGGGGGGAGAATGAGGGGGGGGGGAGAATGAGGGGGGGGGAGAATGAGGGGGGGGGGAGAATGAGGGGGGGGGGAGAATGAGGGGGGGGGGAGAATGAGGGGGGGGGGAGAATGAGGGGGGGGGGAGAATGAGGGGGGGGGGAGAATGAGGGGGGGGGAGAATGAGGGGGGGGGAGAATGAGGGGGGGGGGAGAATGAGGGGGGGGGGAGAATGAGGGGGGGGGGGAGAATGAGGGGGGGGGGAATGAGGGGGGGGAGAATGGGGGGGGGAGAATGGGGGGGGGGGAGAATGGGGGGGGGGGAGAATGGGGGGGGGGAGAATGGGGGGGGGGAGAATGAGGGGGGGGGGAGAATGAGGGGGGGGGGAGAATGAGGGGGGGGGAGAATGAGGGGGGGGGAGAATGAGGGGGGGGGGAGAATGAGGGGGGGGGAGAATGAGGGGGGGGGAGAATGAGGGGGGGGGGGAGAATGAGGGGGGGGGGAGAATGAGGGGGGGGGGAGAATGAGGGGGGGAGAATGAGGGGGGGGGAGAATGAGGGGGGGGGAGAATGAGGGGGGGGAGAATGAGGGGGGGGGAGAATGAGGGGGGGGGAGAATGAGGGGGGGGGAGAATGAGGGGGGGGGAGAATGAGGGGGGGGGAGAATGAGGGGGGGGGGAGAATGAGGGGGGGGGAGAATGAGGGGGGGGAGGGGAGAATGCGGGGGGGGAGGGGAGAATGCGGGGGGGGAGGGGAGAATGCCGGGGGGGAGGGGAGAATGCGGGGGGGGAGGGGAGAATGCGGGGGGGGAGGGGAGAATGCGGGGGGGGGAATGAGGGGAATAGGTGAGGGGGGTTAAGAAAGTGGGAGGGAAAAGTGCGGTCGTGGGGGAGGGGTAGGAAAGAGGCCAGGAGGGGTAAGTGAAAGGGAGTATGCTTCGGGTCACAGCCGAACAGGCTCCGCCACCGCCGTGTCCAGCTCCCTGCGCACGCGCGCCGGGAGGGGAAGTTGGCCCTGAAAGACCGAGCCCGCGCGACTCCCTCCCTCAAACAGCCGCGCGCCCAACGGTCACAGGAAGCCGCACCTCACCCTCACCCTCCCCTGCCCTGCCCCACAACAATAACAACACCATCCCGCCACAAGTGAAAGCTCTCCTGGACACTTCATTATCCGTGTCTCCCCTCGACGACGATCGCCACCTCTTCATTCAGTATACGTGATTTATACCGATGTCAACTTGACCTCACGTTCCCCGGTGAGATAACAACCAGGCAACGCTCTCAATCTGTATGATAAATAAGAGCCGAGCCACCGCTTACCGACTACCAGACGCCATCTTGTCCGGGGGGGGCGGGGGTCAGAGTCTGCCGTGAGTGCGGCCTCCTTTTATAAACACGCAGCGTCACATGACGCGTCAGTCACCGAGACGGCGCGCCGGATGTACCAAAAGTCCCGGGTGGTGGTTGGCGAAACGAGAGGCAGGAGAGTGGTTGTCGATACCGCCTACATACCCATCCCACAATCTTCATTACAGTATAAGGGCGATTTGGACTCAGCCGTGAGTTCGCTTGTTCAAGTTTAGTTTCGGTCTCGTTGCATCAGTCCCATCCTTAAAACTCAACGGTATCCTCGATATCATTTTAAGGTAAAAAAGGGCACTTTTAGATAGCTGTCAATCACAAATCGACATCTCGTGATGCCATACATGATAGTGTGGCACTTTTCAAAGTAAGCCAGCCATGTATAAGACGTGGAAGCATAAATTAGGCCATTCAGCCCATCGAGTCTGCTGATACTCTCAACTCCATTCTGCCTGTAACCTTTGATCCCTCTCAACTCCATTCTGCCTGTAACCTTTGATCCCCTTGATCCTCAAGAACCTATCCATCTCAGTCTTAAATATACTCAATAGCCTTCTGTGGCAATGAATTCCATAGATTCACCACTCCCCTAGCTGAAGAATGTTCTCCTCACCTCAGTTCTAAAAGGTCTTCCTAAGGTCATGCCCTTGGGTGCTAGTCTCTCCCACCAATGAAAACATCTTCCCAACATCTACTGTGCCAAGGCCATTCAGTATTCTGTATGTTTCAAACAGTTCCCCCCACATCCTTCTAAACTCCAACTAACTGATCTAACCAACAACTACAGCTTGGGCTCAGTTCCTGTACCAGCTGAGGTTGCCATAAAGATGTCTCTTTCTTAACCTCTCCCCTTGCCCTGGGTCATGGTGACCCTCAGGTTAAACCACCATCAGTCATCTCTTTCTAATGAGAGAGCAGACTTATGGTTCAATTGATGACTTTAATGGGTGGCACAGTGGTTAGCACTGCTGCCTCACAGTGCCAGGAAACCAGGTTCAATTCCAGACTCAGGTGACTGTCTGTGTGGAGTGTGCACATTCTCCACTTGTCTGCATGGGGTTTGTCCGGGTACTCTGGTTTCCTCCTACAGTCCAAAGATGTGCAGGTTAGGTGAATTGGCCATGCTAAATTTCTCATAGTATTCAGGGATGTATAGGTTAGGTGGATTAGTCAGGGGTAAATATTGGGGAAAGGATTTAGGTAGGATACTCTTTGGAAGGTCAATGTGAACTTGTTGGGCCGAAGGGCCTCTTCCCGCATTTAGGATTCTATGAGATTTTCAAAGTGTAGTCATTTGTTGTCATGTGGAAGTCAATTTGTCCACAGATTTTCTCTTTGCAGTGTCAACTGAGGACTTGTTTGCTCTTCTTAATTGTATTATAGGTACTTTTGTATCCACCCGAGAAGTCAGGCAAAACCTTAGTTTAATGTCACATTTGAAAAACAGCACCTCTGACAGAGCATGCTAGAATATTTGTTTGGATTTTTAAGTTCAAGTCCATGAGCAGGTCTTTTATCTGTTACGAAATGGGGTAAACCCCTCTGCTAATTTAAATCAGAAACACAGAAATGATTCATCCCATGCTGTAATCTTTAAACATCGAGAGGCAAAGAACTATCCCAGAGGTCACTATTTAAAGTAAAAATTAACAACTTTATTCTTTAAGTCCAACAGAGAATATTAAAACCAACAACTATTTACAGCTCCTTTCTCTTAAACCTATCTTTTACCTCCCATTCTACAATACTAGTCCGATTAAAAAAAACCTGATTAAGATTTACGAGAAAAACATCACGTTTCAAAACCAGTTAGCTTTGCCGAATCTCCTTTGTATATTCTCCCTAGGTCGGTTTCGATGTTCTGCTGTGCAAACTCCTTCCAGACTGGGTGGCATGGTGGTACAATGGTTAGACCTGGGTTCAATTCCTGCCTCAGGCAACTATCTGTGTGGAGTTTGCACGTTCTCCCCGTGTCTGCGTGGGTTTCCTCCAGGTGCTCTGGTTTCCTCCCACAGTCCAAATATGTGCAGTTTAGGTGAATTGACCTTGCTAAATTGCCCGTAGTATTTGGTGTAGGGGAATGGGTTTGGGTGAGTTGCTCTTCGGAGGGTCGGTGTGGACTTGTTGGGCCTGTTTCCACTGTAAGTAATCTAATCTAATCAGACTGGTACCTCACAGAGAGCTCTTGAGCTAGCAGCCTACGTGTGTTGGTCTTTTGGCAGTTCTCCCTCTAACTATTCAAAAATGTCCAGTTTTATACACCAAAACATCGTATTGTTTCATTGGTCCTAATAGTATAAAAATAGTAAATTCAAATTTGACTGGACGTTGGTATCTTGGGGCATAATTTAAACAGATTGGCCGAATTTGAATTTGTTTCTTGTCTCATGGCAATCCAACTGCTGCTAGCTGTTTCGACCAAGTATTACATTGTTACCTTGTTCAGAACACTTTGTGCTGTGTCCAGCAGGCCTTGCAAGCTTTTCAGCTCTCTTAAAGGTACAGGACCTTTACACCTTCATAACACCTCCCCCCTTAAGAAAAAAAATGAACCATCATAATGAAAAGATGACTTTTCTTTTCTCTACTCCCTAACTACAATACAATGACATACATATGACTGTAATCTGAGTTCATATTAATCTCTTTCCATGTAAATATAACATTGAATAGATATCAATCTTATCTATACTTTATCAGTGAAATCCACGATAATGTATCTGCAATTACATTCTTACGACCCGCAACATGTACGATAAGTAAATTAAAAGTCTGTAACAGAAGTCTCCAATGAAATAGTCTCATGTTCTTGTCTTTAAAGCGTTCCAAGAATGTAAGAGGATTGTAACCTGTGTACACAGCCATCTCAAACACATTGTTCATAACATACACATTAAAATGTTGTAAGGCTGGTACTAAACTTAATAGTTCATTTTCGGTTATGGAGTATTTCCTCTGGTGGATGTTGAGTTTCTTCGAAAAGTATCCAACTGGCAGTTCAATCCCATCATCATCTTCCCATACATCAGCTCCAACTCCTATGTCACTAGTATCAATGGCAACTTAAAAGGTTTTGAAATGTTTGATGTAGTTAAAACTGGTTTGGTGGTTAATATTGTTTTCAAATGGTCGAATGCCTCTTGGCATTGTTCTGTCCACCAAAACTTTGTGTTTTTCTTCAGCAAATCTGTTACCAGTGCCACTACACTGCTGAAGTTTGGAACAAACTTCCAATAGAATCCGCTTAGTCCCCCAAAACTCAAAGCACCTATTTCTTCAAAGTTGGTCGTAGAAATTCCTTGATGGCCTTTGTCTTTGCGTTCTGTGGGGTCAACCTTTCATGACCGATGTTTTGTCCCAAGAGTGTCACCTCTGCTTTTGCAAATTCAGTTTTGTTTAAGTTTATTACCAGTTTTGTTTCTCATAGTCGTTCAAAGAGCTCTGCCAACTGTACCATGTGATCTTTCCAGGACTTAGTAAAGATAACTACATCATCCAAATAGACTGCACAGTTGGTTAACCCCGCCATAACTCTGTTCATTCATGAGTCTTTGGAACGTGGCAGGTACGTTCTTCATTCCAAAGGGCATCACTTTAAATTGATATAGCCCATTTGGGGTTACAAACCCAGAAATTTCTTTTGCCACCTCTGATAAAGGTACTGGCCAATAACTACGCAGTAATTCCAACTTGGTGATATAACTGGCTTGTCTGACTTTCTTGATCCAGCCCTCCAATCTCAGAACTGGATATGAGTCCAACTTTGTAATGGCATTGACCTTCCATGCAGAATCGTTGAGTGCTGTCTGGTTTGGAAATTATGACGATCAGCGAACTCCACTCGCTCTGGCTTAGTTCGATGATATCCTCTTCAATGGCCTGCACCTCCATGTGGACCTGTCTGGCTTTGAAATGATTAAGCCAACAGGGTGTTGTTTTATCACAGCAGTATTCCCTACATCTACTTCATGTACAATAGCATTAGTCCTCCCCATCTCATTCTTACGTATGTCGTTATACAGCAGTAGCAAACCTTTCAACTGCGTTCTATGCTCCTGAGTCAATAGTTTACTAACCTATCCCACTCCTCAAGGACTTCTTTGTTTTTTTAAATCTATTTTGAGGCACATCAAAATCCACACCAACTGGATTTGATTCCTCACTTTACAGGCCAGTAATTAACACATGTTTCTCTAGTTCTTTCTCTCTCTAATGCGGTTTCAGCATGTTCACATGACATACCCAATATCGTTTTTCCTATCTGGCATCTTTACTAGATAGTTCACCTGATTCAACATTTTCTCAATTTGATAGGGACCACTAAACCTGGCTTTGAAGGGATCTCCTATCACTGGTAACAGTACTAAGACGCCATCACCTCGGGAAAATGTCCAAGTGTCAGAGCTTTTATCTGCCACCTGCTTTATTCTACACTGTGTCCTCTTTAGGTGCTGTTTAGCAAACTCACCTACTCAATTTACTCTGCCCCTCACTTCGGATTCATAATCTAAGTATGAAATCTTCGACTTTGGGCCTGTCAAGTTTTCTTTAATTAATTTCAAAGGGCTACTCACTTCATGCCTGAATATTAACTCGTAGGTGGTGAACTGAGTAGATTTGTTTGGGGCGTCTCTAATGGCAAACAATACAAATGGCATACTCTTATCCCAATCATTCAGGTAATCCTGACAGTATGATCTTAACATGGTCTTCAAGGTCTGATGCCACCTTTCTAAAGTTCCCTGGGATTCAGGATGACATGCACTGGATTTAAAGTGCTGTATACCTAAGCTATCCATAACTTCCTTAAACAGCCTAGCAGTAAATTTTGACATTTGGTGCGACTGAATCTCTCTAGGTAGCCCATACCATGTGAAAAAAGCTATTAACTCCTCTACCACCCTTTTTGCCTTGATACTCCGTAATGGAATTGCCTCCGGAAATCTGGTAGACATCCATTATGGTTACAAGTGCTGGTTCCCACTTTTAGTTCTCGGAAGGGACCTACACAATCGATTGTAACCCACATGAAAGGTGCTTCAAATGCAGGAATTGGCAACAAAGGTGCTGGCTTCATTACCGCCTGTGGCTTACCTACCATTTGGCATGTATGACACGTGCGGCAAAAGTTAACCACACTCTTATGCATTCCAGGCCAATAAAAATGTTTTTGTAACTTAGCCTGAGTCTTTTGTATTCCGAGGTGACCTCCGACAGGTATTTCATGTGCTACCCGTAACACTTCCTGTCTGTATGCTACCAGCAACACAATCTGATGCACTTCGGCCATTTCTCCTATGCACTAACCTGCTGTGGTCTCCACTTCCATCTTAGGATTCTATCTGTCACATAATAACCCTCGGATTTATCCTCTGCCTCCTTTTCGGAGTACGTATCCACGTATATATCTTTTATCGTCTTGTCTTTCTGTTGTAAGTCCCTTAGCCTTTCAGGACTAAACACTTCTGTCTGACCTTCTGCCTGTTCAGGGTTTTCCTTCACCATTACATCAAACAGGGTGTCCACTAACTGAACCTCAAATCCTTCATCTTTCTCTTTAGTTTTTGCTTTGTGTTGTGACTTATGATAGTGGAATCTGGTTCCTACACAGTCTTTTATTTCTGTTTTAACTCCTCAGTTTCTTGGTCTTCCTTGGGCTTCTCCACAACGAGTGGTGTCACTTCCACCTTGGACCCTGCTAAATCATTCCCAAGAACAAACTGAATTCCAGGAACTGACACTCCCACTGTCAATCACTCCCACTGTTACTTCCCCAGTCTTGAGCTGGCACTCCAATAGGGAACACTAAATTTCTGTCCATCTATCCCACAAATCATCACACCTTTGGGTAACAGATCAAAAAGAGTGCACATTCGCTCATCTCTTCCCATCAGCGACTGGTTAGATACTGTATCTCTCAAAATTATAACTTCCTGTCCTTCTCTCCCTGTCCTTTCTGAGTAAACTTTACCCACAGAGGCAAATTCTTTATAGAGACAGATACTAACTCCATACCCAGCCCCTGCCCAGGCTGTGCACTCTCCTGTAGCTCCTTGGCTCTTCTTGGGGTTTCCTGTACTACTTTCACTAATGCCACTGGTTTCACTTCTTTTACCACATCTTTTCCCACAGTGTCTTTCTTAACAACCAGCACTGTGACTTCACGTGACCCACTTTCTGGCAGTGAAAACTGAAAGGTTTTGCAACACTCATAAAGGTACAGGACCTCTACATCTGCATAACACCACCCCCCCTTTAGAAAAAATGAACCATCATAATGAAAAGATTGCATAATTTGTTTTTCTCTATTCCCTAACCTTTTTCCCTAGACTGTTACAACACGGGGTAAACCTTTCTGCTAATTTAAACCAGCAACACAGAAAAGATTCACCCCATGCTGTAATCTGTTAAACATCGCGAGGCAAAGAACTATCCCAGAGGTCACTAATTAAAGTAAAAATTAACAACTTTATTATTTTAGTCCAACTGAGAATATTAAAACCAACAACTATTGACAACTCTTTTCTCTTAAAACTATCTTTTACCTCCCACCTTACAATACAAATCTGATAAAAAATCCTGATTAAGATTTACAAAAGAAAATCATTCATGTTTCAAAACCAGTCAGCTTTGCCGAATGTCCTTTGTAGATTCTCCCTTGGTCGATTTCAATGTTCTGCTGTGCAAACTCCTTCCACAGGCAGGTACCTCTCAGAGAGCTCTTGAGCTAGCAGCCTACATATGTTAGCCTTTTGGCAGTTCTCTCTCAACTGTTCAAAAATATCTGGTTTTATATTGCAAAACATCAGATCATTTCATTGACTTTAATTTTATCAAAATACTAAATTCAAACTTGATTGGATTGCGGTATCTTGGGGCATAATTTAAACTGATTGGCCAAATTTGAATTTGTTTTTGTCTCATGGTAACCCATCTGCTGCTAGCTGTTTCTACCAAATGTCACATTGTTACCTTGTTCAGAACACTTTGTGCTGTGTCAGGCAGGCCTGCTAGCTTTTCAACACTCTTAAAGGTACAATCCCTCTGCTAATTTAAACCAACAACACAGAAAAGATTTACCCCATGCTGTAGTCTGTTAAAATTCAAGAGGCTAAGAACTATCCCAGAGGTCACTATATAAAGTAAACATTAACAACTTTATGAGAAAGGATTTTTAAATAGTTGTTAGTTTTAATATTTTCTGTTGGACCTAAAGAATAAAGTTGTCATTTTTTGCTTTAAATAGTGACCTCTGGCATAAGTCTTTAGCATCAAATTTTAACAGATTACAGCACGAGCTAAGTCTTTTCTGTGTTGCTGGTTTAAATAAGGGGTTTACCCCATGTCATAACCTCTTCATAATTTCTTAACCCTTCATCTGACAGCACGGCAAAAACCCCACTAGCTCGCCTACCAGTTTAGTCTGAACTAGCATTACCCATAAATCCTTGGACCACTCCATCTGCCCAGCCAACTTTGCAAATGAAATAAAGAAGGCTTCAACATCTTTCTCATCAAAATGTAGCAGAGTTTTGACATATTTGTATATATCACTACCTTCTCTTGTAATCTCCATCCTGTTAACTTGGCTTTTCTGTCTAAGTCGCAACTTCTTAATTCGCATTCTCTCTTGTTGTCTCTTCCTTTCTTCTCTCTCCCTTTCTTCTTCTCTCTCTTTGCTCAGCTAAGAACCTTTTCTCTCTCTCTCTCTCTCTCTTTCTTGGCAAATTTGAGAATCATCTTCAAATACCAGAACCTTTTTAGCAATTTAAAGAGCCATTTCTATCACTTTTAAATTAACCAACCACAAGTCACTGAAATTAAACAAATTGCCTCACCTACATTTTATTTAAAGATTAAGGACACTAGCCTGCAAGTGTTTAAATCTACTGGGCTTTTTCGTACCCCACATCTATTCAAATCTGTCTAAACCTGTTCAAATCGTGGACGAAAGCTCCCAAGCTGTTCAAATCCCGCCAAACTGTTATGACTCAGGGTAAACCCCTGTGTTAATTTAAACTAGCAACATAGAAAAGATTTACCCATGCTGCAGTCTGTTAAAATTCAAGAGGCAAAGACTTATCCCAGAGGTCACTATTTAAAGTAAAAATTAACAATGTTATTCTTTAAATCCAACAGAGATTATTAAAACCAACAACTATTTACAACTCCTTTCTCTTAAACCTATCTTTTAAAAATACTAAATTCAAATTTGATTGGATTCTGGTATCTTGGGGCATAATTTAAATTGATTGGCTGAATTTGAATTTGTTTCTTGTCTCATGGCAACCCAGCTGCTGCTAACTGTTTCGACCAAGTGTTACATTGTTACTTTGTTCAGAACATGTGCTGTGTCCAGCAGGCCTTGCGAGCTTTCAAACTCTCTTAAAGGTACAGGACCTTTACACCTTCATAACATGTCTCTGAGGTGTGCATGCTGCCCACTGAAATTAATATTTTGGGAGCCTGTACTTTAATAACTAAAATTCATGTTTTCTTCCTGAAACAGGCATATCAGTACAAATGATGGGGACTGATCAGACAAGAATATATTCAGAGATACACTCAGTGAAATGGGCTGCTTCATGCAGACCTTTGCCAAAGCTTACTTGTTAACACTGCTGCAGACCTACTCAGATGGTCGATTGTCCAATATCACCTCATTTCTGCTGTACAATTTTGTACCATTTTGTGATTCTACTTCCTGGCTGTGGCTCAATTGATAGTCTTCTCACATTTTATTTGGAAGGTATAGATTCGGGTTCCACGCAAGTTAAAAATCCAAGTTGACTCTGCGGGGCTGTGCTGTGAGAAATGCTGTCTTTTAGATCACGTTAAAATGAGGCCTTTTCTTAAGTGGTTGTATAGCAAATAAAAATCAAAAGAATTGCAGATGTTGTAAATCAGAAACAAAAACCGAAATTGCTGGAGAAGAAAGTTTGGCAGTGTCTGTGCGGAAAGATCAGAGTTAACGTTACAGGTCCAGTGACACAGGACCCTTCCTTACTTCCTTACAGATGCTGCCAGACTTGCTGAGCTTTTCCAGTAATTTCTGTTTTTGTTGTAAGAATCTCAAATCTGTTGGATGAGCTTAAGGGCTAAGGTTCCTTCAGCAGTCCACTGACTGAATTCGAGGTAGTTTGTCTGTATGACTGAGTTAGTGAGATTGCCTTCTGAAATACAGTGTGCAGGTAACTCCTCCCCACCCTGATTATAACCTGCTGGACTATAATCTGGTGTTGTGTGATTTTTAACGTTGTCTACCCTGATGTGCTATGGTTTCAAAGCTCAGACTCCAGTTTAAATTAGAACCAGGGTTCATCAAGCAATCAACATTTGCACCTGATGTAGAAGAACTAAAGAATTGAGGATGTTGGAAATCAGAAACAAAAACAGACACCGCTGGAAATGCTCAACAGATCTGGCAGCATCTGTGGAGAGAAAGCAGAATTAACATTTTGGGTTTACTCCCACATCATGCAATTATACCACATCACCTGGCATGGCATCTCTATTTTAATTAGTTGGCTCTTAATTTGAATTCTAAAAACTTTGTAATTGTTTATACCTGGTAAATGTTTCCCCATTTGCCTTAAATCTGAAAGAAACCAATAATAGATAGTCAAATTAGTAGCTATCACCAACCAAAAGTGGTGAAGAAAAGCCAGAGAACTATAGACTGGTGACCCTGACATCGGTGGTGGGCAAATTGTTGGAGGGAATCCTGAAGCACAGGATTTACATGTACTTGGAAAGGCAAGGACTGATTAGGGATAGTTAACATGGCTTTGTGCGTGGAAAATCATGTCTCACTAACTTGGTTGAGTTTTTTGATGAAGTGATGAAGAAGATTGATGAGGGCAGAGCAGTGGTCATGATCTGTATGGACATCATTCGGGCATTCTGCATGATAGTCTAGTTTGCAAGACTAGATCACACAGAATACAGGGAGAATAAGCTATTTGGATACAGAAGTGACTCAAAGTTAGAAAACAGAGGGTGATAGTGGAGGGTTACTTTTCAGACTGGAGACCTGTGACCAACGGTTGTGCCACAAGTATCCATTGCTAGGTCCACTGCTTTTCATCATTTCTATAAATGACTTGGATGTTAGTAAATTTGCAGGTGACATCAAAATTGGAGGTGTAGTGGACAGCAAAGAAAGTCACATCAGAGTACAATGGGATCTTGATCAGATGGGCCAATGGGCTGAGGAGTGGCAGATGGAGTTTAATTTAGATAAATGTGAGGTGCTGCATTTTGGAAAGACAAATCAGGGCAGGAGTTATATACTTAATGCTAAGATCCTGGGGAGTATTGTTCAACAAAGAGATCTTGGTGTGCAATCCCATAGTTCCTTGAAAGTGGAATCACATGTAGATAGGACAGTGAACAAAGTGTTTTGTATGCTTGTCTTTATTGGTCAGTGCAATGAGTATAGGAGTTGGGAAGTCATGTTGCAGCTGTTCAGGACATTGGTTAGGCCACTTTTGGAATATTGCATGCAATTCTGGTCTCCCAGCTATAGAAAAGATTATGTGAAACTTGAAATTGTTCAGAAAAGACTTATAAGAATGTTGCCAGGGTTGGAGGGTTTGTGCTATATGGACAGGCTAAACAGGTTGGGGCTACTTTTCCTGTAGTGTTGCTTACAGAGGTTTGTAAAGTTATGAGAGGCATGGAAAGGGTGAATAGCCAAGGTCTTTTCTCAAGAGTGGGGGAGTCTAAAACGTGAGGGCATTGGTTTAAGGTGAGAATGGAAAGATTTAAAAGGGACCTAGGGGAAACTTTCACATCAACCATTGTGCGTGTATAGAACGAGCTGCCAGAGGAAGTGATGGACGCTGCTACAGTAACAACATTTAAAAGGCATCTGGATGGGTATATGAGTAGGAAGAGTTTAGAGGGATATGAGCCAAATGCTGGCAAATGGGACTAGATTAATTTAATCTATCTGGTCAGCATGGACAAGTTGGACCAAAGAGTCTGTTTCTACGCTGTACAATTCCAAGTCTCTTGACTAATTAACTTAGCGTTTACCCTGATGTCACTCTTGTGTGCTGGGCCCCTGATCCTGAGCTTCAATTTATCTTGTTAAACAAATCTTACAAACTATGAGCCAAAAACAAACAAGTGAAAAGTACCTCTTGCCCTCTGCAACAAATTCCCACGCTGCATCCAAATTCCCAAACTATACTCTCACTCGGGCTATGTCTCCCTTTTGATGTGACCTCTCATTCCTGACTGTGCGAAGCTTACTGATCCTACATCCACAATCAATTTAGTCTTGAATTATGCAGTTACGATCCTCCACAATGTTAGATTAAAACTGATAGTCTCTCAGCTTCATTCACCTGACTTTCCTCCATACCTGTATCCCCTGACCAAACAAAAACCTATCAATCACAAGACTAAAGTTTTCAATGATTCATCATCCACAACAAGTTTGGAATAGAGTTCAGACTTCTGTTAATGTTTCTGTGGATAAAAGATAGAAGCCACAATATTTATACTTTAACTGCTCTCTTGTCAGTGATCTAACTTCTCTTCTGGCCAGTCCATCAGCTGAGTGTAAACATTCGTGACTCATTGATCCAGAGTTGAACTTCATTCATTTGTAGAATGCAGATGTCATTGGCGAGGGCAGCATTTGTTGCTCATCCCTAATTGCCTTTGAACTGTGTGGCTTGCTAAGCCATTTCAAAGGGAAGTGAAGGGTCAATGACATTGCTGTGAGGCTGGAGTCACACATGGACCAGACAAATAAGAGTGACTGATTTGCTTCACACCATTGAGCCAAATGGGTATTTATAATAATCAACAATGTTACATGGTCGCCATTAGACTACATTTTTTAAATTCCAGACTTTTTCTCAATAGACATCAAATTTGACCACCTGCCATGGTGTTCTTCAAAAGCATGTTGTCCAGAATATTATCTTGGGGTTCTGGATTATCTGTCCAGTGACACAATGACTACACTATCATCTCCCCCAACCCTGCACCCTATTCTTCATTATGTTGATCTCTTTCCTCCTGCACATTGACTACCTAAATCTCAGGCCTGGGCCCATTCCAGTTAAATCCTTATCTACGCTTTGCAACTACAGTGCCTCATATCCTCCATGCTGGAATTTGCTTTCTGTAAACCACAACTAATCAACTCACATGCTGTTGCATCCACTTACCATCAGTGCACCTTGTCCAGAGCTCTCTACATGGCTTTAGTCCAGCCCAGCACTGTAACATCTCC
The DNA here is from genome assembly GCF_037043375.1 of Chiloscyllium plagiosum. Taxonomy (NCBI): domain Eukaryota; kingdom Metazoa; phylum Chordata; class Chondrichthyes; order Orectolobiformes; family Hemiscylliidae; genus Chiloscyllium; species Chiloscyllium plagiosum. Next base: position 17,433,727 of record NW_028270147.1, read on the forward strand.
TCCTGCATTCTGGCTTTCCCCTGACCCTGCTCTGTTACACATTTGTTCTTTCTTTACCCTCACCATGGTGATAGTGCCTTCCGAAGCTTTACCCCTAATATTTGGAATACCTTCTCTTAAAAATCCTTTCATCTCCTCAGTTCATATTTTCAGTTCAGCATTTGATCACTGCATGCTAACTCTCATACCACAGCAGTGTTTTCTTTTTTTCCCAAAATACCTCTGTATGAATCTTAGGATATTTTCTACATTAAAAGAGCAATGTAGTTGCCATTTGTTTTTGTTAGTTGAGAGTTTCAGTTTTAACAATTGTCAGTAGCGTTCAATGTCTGGTGCTTTTATGTTTAGTTATTTTATTATTCAGTGTTCAACGAGAGAGATTTCAGAGCTCAGAGATAGAGCTCTTTATACACCCCATGTTCTAGTACGTGAATCATAAAAGGCATGTAGGTACAGCAAGTAATTAAGAAAGCTAATTGAAGGTAATCAAAGGGAATTGCAAAGGGAATTGAATTTGGAAGTAATGAGGTTATACTTAAATTATACAAGGCACTAGTGAGACCAAATCAGCAGTACTATGTGTAGTATTAAGTTAAAAATCACACAACAGCAGGTTGTAGTCCAACAGGTTTACTTGGAAGCATTAGCTTTCGGAGCACTGCTTCTTGATCAGATGGTTGTGGGGTATAAGATCGTAAGACACAGAATTTATAGAAAACGTTTACAGTGTGATGTAACTGAAATTAGTTAAAAATCACACAACACCAGGTTATAATCCAACAGGTTTATTTGGAAGCACTAGCTGCTCCTTCATCAGGGGGTTGTAGAATATAAGATCATAAGACACTGAATTTATAGCAAAAGTTGACAGTGTGATACATCGTTCTGCAAGTATAAATCATGGATACTACCATTACGCGTGGGGACACCTCCCAACATGTATGTGGCAGGTACTCATGCGACTCAGCGAACGTCGTCTATTACATATGCTGCAGGTAAGGATGCCATGAGGCATGGTACATTGATGAGACCAAGCACAGGCTACGGCTACAGATGAATTGACATCACACAACAATCAACAGACAGAAGTGTTCCCTCCCAGCAGGAGAACACTTCAGCGGTCCAGGATATTCGACCTCGCACCTTCAGGTGACCGTCCTCCAAGGCGGACTTCGGGAGAGGCAACAATGAAAAGTGGCCGAGCAGAGGCTGATAGCCAAGTTCCGTACCCATGGGGATGGCCTCAACCGGGATCTCATGTCACACTACAGGTGACCCCACTGCACCACACACACACAGACAGACGCACACACACAGACAGACAGACATTCCTACATACATACACTCCTACAGACACACACACTCTCCTACAGACCCACACACTCATGCAGACCCTCTCTCATATGCTCACATATACACTCACACACTCACACATTCACCCTCTCACCGACTTATACCCCTTTACATTCACCCTCACACACATACACACACTCTCTCACAGACAATCATAATCCTCACCCCCCCACACCCACATACACACATAAGTTTGTGGGGTGAATTTGTGCTTGCAGAATTACATTTTACTTTGCTCAGAAACTGCATGAATCCATGTAAGATTCTGTAAATCCATTCTTTAGATTAGTATCAGTCTGACTATTGTGCCAAAGACAGTCTCACACAGGGCTGACATGACACCAATTGTGAACGTAACTTTTAAATGTTCTATGATTTACATTTGAAAGAAGTGAAAACAACATGTTCATGACTTAACAAACAATCCAGGTCTTTTTCAATATATAATTTCAGTTATAGCGTCATAGAGATGTACAGCATGGAAACAGACCCTTCAGTCCAACTTTTGTGAAAAATTCTGTGTCTTACGATCTTATACTCCACAACCAGGTGAATTGGCCATGCTAAATTGCCCGTAGTGTTAGGTAAGGGGTAAATGTAGGGGTTTGGGTGGGTTACGCTTCGGCGGGTCGGTGTGGACTTGTTGGGCCGAAGGGCCTGTTTCCACACTGTAATGTAATCTAATCTAATCTAAAAACCATGTGATGAAGGAGCAGCGCTCAAAAAGCTAGTGCTTCCAAATAAACCTGTTGGAGTATAACCTAACGCTGTGTGATTTTTACCTTTGTTCACCCCAGTCCAACACCGGCATCTCCAAATCATGTGTAGTATAGGTCTCCTTATTTAAGGAAAGATGTTAATGGATTGGGAGTAGTTAAGAAAAAGTTAATCAGATTAATTATTGGGTTTGGTGGGTTGTCTAATGCAGCAAGGTTGGACAGATTAGGCTTGTAACTGCTAGAGTTTACAAGTATAAGAGACAACCTGATTGAAATATATAACATCTTGAAGGATTTTGACAGAGTAGCTGTGGAAAAAATGGTTCCTCTTATGGGAGAAACCAGAACTAGGGATCACCAAATTTTCTTTCTCACAAAAGGTCTGCAGAGGAATCAGTCATTGATCATTTTTAAAGTAGGAGCGGATAGATTCTTGGAAAGAGGTTATCAGGGCAGGGTTGGAATATGGATTAATTTACAACAGATCAGCCACCAACTTATTAAATAGTGGAGCAGACTCAAGAGGCTGAATGACCTATTCCTTTGCTTTGTGCATATGCTGACTGCATTTGTACCAGAAGAGTTTTTATACGTTTGTACTGCCATAACTGATTATTTCTTTTTACATTAAAAGATAATTTGAAATCAGTGATGAAGTAATTAATCACTGACCTTAAAGAAAATTTGCCACGTAAGTTCTAGTAATTTCTCCTTTTCCAGAATCTGTTTGAATCTTGCCAAGTTGGATCACCAGGCATCAAACAATAATCATGTCATTAATCAGAGCACACAGCCAATCACATTGAAGTATGCTTAAAAAGCCAAAAAAATCAAAAGCATAAATTGAATCAGTTCACTTTTAGAAAGTTTACAAAGTGTGAAGGTAATAATGGTATGTTCCCATTGGATTAAGTTAGGCACTGGAACTTCTCAAGAATAGGTTTCTAGAAACCTTGAGTGAATTTTTTTATGATGACAGAGACATTTGACTTAAATGGAAATGTAGTGATTTCATTAATAGTGAGGCTGTTCAGCATTTATTATGACCTTACTGTTAAGGTAACACACCATTTAAAACGCAGTTGCACCTCAGTAAGACGTGTTATTTTATTGCCAATTGCATTCAAACTGCTGGGCATTCAACAGTACATTCTACAGGAAAGTATAGAATCGCTGATTGCAGTTTGTGGATTTCTGCATTTTTAACTGTGCTTGTGCACATTTCAGATATAACAACAACTGCTGATATTTTTGCTGCCAGTGTTGTTGCAAAATCCAGATCATTGCATTTGCCATTCCACAGTAACAAACCTTTGTACAGCAGCTCAGGAAGCAAGGAATTCAGAACATGCTCACAGAGAAAAAAGAAAAGCATATGGGGTGGTGTTGAGGTAGGGGGACAATACTAATGAAAGTACCAAAGAAGAAGACAAACAATACAAGAATTTTCATTTACAGGGAATTTTAAAGAGTAATCAATTAACAGGAAAAGTAAGAATAATAGAGTATCTTAATTATAATGATTACAACAGAGGCATAATTTATATATGTGTCATTTTAACTGTGAGAAGGTTATTTGCCTCATCCATCCTTTCAGCCAGTGAGCTTCAGATCCCATCAATGTGGTGAAACAATTGTACTCAACTCCATTCAAATCCATAGAGTATTAGGGATCTCACATGTATCAGAGAAAGATAAAGATGAGACTGTGATTGGATTTAAAAGGACTTAGTTTAATTTTGACATGTTGACTGACCGAGAACCAATATAGATCAGCCAGGATGGAGGTTGATGGGTGAATGGAATTTGATGCAGTTTAGAATATGGAAAGCAGAGTATCAGTTGGGGTGATTTTTTTTAATAGACATTGGAACATGGGAAGCAGAAGGAGAGCACTGGACGAAAGCAATATTAATATACAAATAACTTTATCAAGTGAAAACTTTTTTCGAAACTTTCAGATCAAAATCCAGGTTGTTGTCTTTGTGACAGCTCTCCTTGAAGACTGAAAACTGACTTTGTATCAATCTAACAACACAATGGCACTGACGCAATAGACAATAGGTGCAGGAGTAGGCCATTCTGCCCTTCGTGCTTGCACCAAAATTCAATATGATCATGGCTGATCATCCTTAATCAGTATCCCGTTCCTGTCTTGTCTCCGTAACCCTCGATTCCACTATCCTTGAGAGCTCTATCCAACTCTTTCTTAAATGAATCCAGAGACTGGGCCTCCACTACCCTCTGGGGAAGAGCATTCCACACAGCCACCACTCTCTGGGTGAAGACGTTTCTCCTCATCTCTGTCCTAAATGGTCTACCCCGAATTTTTAAGCTGTGTCCTCTGGTTCGGCACTCGCCCATCAGCGGAAACATGTTTCCTGCCTCCAGTGTGTCCAATCCTTTAATAATCTTATATGTCTCAATCAGATCCCCTCTCAGTCTTCTAAACTCAAGGGTATACAAGCCCAGTCGCTCCAGTCTTTCAGCGTAAGGTAGTCCCGCCATTCCAGGAATTGACCTCGTGAACCTACGCTGCACTCCCTCAATAGCCAGAATGTCTTTCCTCAAATTTGGAGACCAGAACTACACACAATACTCCAGGTGCGGTCTCACCAGGGCCTTGTACAGCTGGAGAAGAACCTCTTTGCTTCTGTACTCAATCCCTCTCGTCATGAAGGCCAGCATACTATTAGCCTTCTTCACTACCTGCTGTACCTGCATGCTTACCTTCATTGACTGGTGTACATGAACACCCAGATCTCTTTGTACTGCCCCTTTACCTAAATTGATTCCATTTAGGTAGTAATCTGCCTTCCTGTTCTTGCCACCAAAGTGGATAACCATACATTTATCCACATTAAACTGCATCTGCCATACATCTGACCACTCACCTAACCTGTCCAGGTCACCCTGTAATTTCCTAACATCCTCCTCACATTTCACCCTGCCACCCAGCTTAGTATCATCAGTAAATTTGCTAATGTTATTACTAATACCATCTTCTATATCATTAATATGTATTGTAAAAAGCTGCGGTCCCAGCACTGATCCCTGCGGTACCCCACTGGTCACTGCCTGCCATTCCGAAAGGAGCCGTTTATCACTACTCTTTGTTTCCTGTCAGCCAACCAACTTTCAATCCAAGTTAGTACTTTGCCCCCAATACCATGCACCCTAATTTTGCTCACTAACCTCCTGTGTGGGACTTTATCAAAAGCTTTCTGAAAGTCCAGGTACACTACATCTACTGGATCTCCCTCGTCCATCTTCAGAGTTACATCCTCCAAAAATTCCAGAAGGTTAGTCAAGCATGATTTCCCCTTCATAAATCCATGCTGACTCTGACCTATCCTGTTACTACTATCCAGGCATTTATGTCAGAAAGTTTAATATTTAGGCTTGCAGTGGGAAAGCTGACAGAAATATGAAATTTGCTGGAGCAGACTATGCTCCGGCTCTTTAAGCCAACCCCAGTATTAATATCCCACTTCCTGGTTTCCAAACAAACCAGAATAGGCAGATGTGATGATAGTCCACAGCTGATGTTTAAGACTTTCTAATTACAGGCTACCTTCAGTGGTACAAATGGAGAATTGTCAGGACAGGGAGAGCAAGCATGATGATGGAGTTTCAGCATGGGATGAATACCTCCCATCCCATTCCCCCAGTTTCTCTGTGGTGATATGGAATTGCAGAGAAACACTCTTTCCAGTGAACAGAAGAAAGAGGCCAGCCTATTGAAGTCAAACAGTTCTGACTGTAAGTGGTAATGGAAATCACCAACAGGAGAGTGCTACCTCACTCTGGGACACAATGCCAAAAGGCCCTTGACTTCATCAAGGCAAGAAAAAGAAGAGCCATTCCTTATTCAAGTAACTAATTTGCAGAGTTCCACAGCACTCTTCTGTGCAGCATTCCTCAGATCAATACACCTTGGGGCTTAATTGATTCCCCCCTCTCTCTCTCTCTCTCAAAGGACCTCATCATATCTTGATGTGAAGTGCCACCAACGACACCTACCTTCATCTTATTGCCATTTACTCTTCCATTGTCTCAAAACATTTAATTTTTTACATATAATTCTAATTTCTCACCTTGCAGAAGAAGCAAAAACAAGTGCAGAACTCCAGGGAGGTACAGAAATCCTAAGTAGCTAACCAACCAATAATCATGCAACATGGGGTACTAGAAATCAGACTGTTGGAGTGCGTGGTTGTTCGAGATAGAAAGATGGAGGACTCCTAGATATCCAATCACAGAATTAGATGTCATAAAACCACTTGATAGACAACTCTCAGACATTGTTGATGTCATCAGTAACTGAAGTATGATGATCTACCCAGTGCTGACTTTGAACCCTCTCCTCTTGTCTGTTCTAATTCATCTCCAGAAAGCTCTTCAAATTTGATGCGGGCCTAGTGCAGGAGAAGGGTGAGGAGTCATCAGAGGAGGCCAAACTCTCTTAAAAACACTGCCACAACAGTCATACACATTTCCACCAGCTCCTGGTTAACAAGTAAGCGTTGGTGAGTCGTCACTGGGAATATGAAGAAATGCAGTGTGGATGCTGGGGCTCTGTTTATGACTCCACATTCCTACCCCCTTACCTAATCCCATCCCAAGCCCCACCACACACCCTACACCAACATGAATTGTCAGTTGTCAGAGCAGGGGAATGAACAGCCTGCCTTCCTCTGTTATGTCACCATATAGACTTAATAAAAATAAAGGAGAAAAGCTTCATATTTTCATAAGGAAAAACACTTAGGTGTTTCCAAGTATGACAATGTCAAATTTGGTGTCAATATTAACAAACCATAAAGTCCATTGTCCAGTCATCTCCATTGTTGCTTTTCGCTTGTCAAGTAGCCATTCCCCATAAGGAAAATAGTGCGACCAGAGTAGAAGCTGATTTCTTACTGCCGTGTATTGGGGAAGCCAGTGAGTTTAACTGGTTTGTGAGATAGTTTCACAGATTCTGGTTAGATGCATTGTACCTGTATAATCCTGTCATGGGTGCCTCTGGCAGATAGGTGATCAGTTGCAGAAGTCCATTCTGGTTACATAGAACAGTACAGCACAGTGCAGACTCTTTGGCTTTCAATGCTGTGCTGACCTTTTACCGTACTCCAAGATCAAACTGAGGTACATACCCTTCATTTTACTATCATCTATGTATCTATCAATTATGTACCTAGAGTCATGTAAATGTCCTTAATGTATCGAACTCTACTACCACAACTGGCAGTGCATTCCATGCACCCACCATTCTCTGTGTAAAGAACCAAACTCTAACATCTCCCCTAAACTTTCTTCCAATCAGCTTAAAATTATGCCCCCTTGTGATAGCTAGGAAAAAAGTCTCTTACTATTCACTCTTTCTATGCCTCTCATCATCTTGTACACCTCTATCAACCCACCTCTTATCCCTCTTTGATCCAATGAGAAAAGCTCTAGCTTCCTCAACCTTTCTTCATAAGACATATCCTCCAGTCCAGGCAGCATCCTGATAAATCTCCTCTGTACCCTCTCTAAAGCTTCCACATCCTTCCTCTAATGAGGTGACTGGAACTGAACACAATATTCCAAGTGTGGTCTAACCAGGGCTCTATAGGGTTGCAACATAACCTTGCGGCTCTTAAACTCAGCCCCCCTGCTAATGAAAGTCAACACACCATAAGCCTTCTTAACAACCCAATCTACTTAGATAGCAACTTTGAAGTATCTACAGACCTGGATCCCAAGATCCCTCTGTTCTTCAACACTGCCAAGAATCCTCCCTTTAACCCTGTTTTCTGTATTCAAATTTGACCTTCCAAAATGAATCACTTTACACTTTTCCAGGTTGAACTCTATCTGCCACTTCTCAGCTCAGTTCTGCATCCTGTCAATGTCTCATTGCAACCTACAACAGCCCTCCACACTATCCACCACTCCAACAACTTTCATGTCATTGGCAAACTTACTGACCCACCTTTCCACTTCCTCATCTAATTTGTTATAAAAATCACAAAGAACAGATGTCCCAGAATAGATCCTTACAGAACGCCACTGATCAACGAACTCCAGGCTGAATACTTTCCATCTATTGCCACTCTCTGTCTTCATGGGCCAGTCAATTCTGTATCCAGACAATTTTGTATCCTCTTGATGTTCCTGCTCTTCATCCAGAAGAGTGGTTACAGCAGTCATCACCTTCCTCCTCCTGCAATTCCAGTCCTCTCTTGTGTTATATGGTACAATGCATTCTTTGTTCTGTTCTAGAAAACCAAGCAGTGAGAGATAGAACTGGAGCCAATTGTTTACACTTCAATCAGTTTTTTTTTTACAAAAGATACAAATTACTAACACACAGCTCCAAATCCTACAACTACATTTTCAGTTTACTCTTAGATATAGGAGCACAGGTAAATCCCCAGTCAGTACCCTTAATGTGTCTTCAATTCACTCATTATAATTATTCATCTGCGTCCACCATCTGAGTGTCTTGTGCACCTTCAAACACGATTAAATGTAAATATGACCAGGAACCATTTCAGTTTCTTTTTAATTCATTTGTGGGCCATGGTCACGAATGGCTGATCAGCATTTATTGCCCATACCTAGTTGCCCTTGAGAAGGTGGTGGTTAAGTTCCCTTCTTGAACTGCTGCAGTCTATGTACTGTAAGCTGACCCACAATGCACTTAGAGAGGCAATTTCTAACATGGCCTTTTTGATATTGTAACTCCCAAGGTACCTGTATCTAGAATTCCATTCCTACATCCTGGCCACTTTTACAGGTTAAATTTCACCATTTTGCATCTACAATTACCAACCTCTGATTAGTCACAGGGTTAACACCTTAACACTTAGGGGCCCTTCAGTAATAAAAAAGGGAATTGCTACCAACACTTTGATCATAAACTTAAATTCTTGAGAAACATCATACCAAAACAATTAGGAACAACTTACTGCAGATGCTGGATTCTGTACTGAAAACAACAAATGCTGGAGATCAGAGTGGGTTAGGCAGCATCCACGGAGAGAGAGCAAGCTAACATTTTGAGTCTAGCTAACTCTTCATCACAGCTGACGTGAAGTGTGGAGGGTTAGCATTTATGCTATAGTTCAGGGAAGGGTAATGGCTGTAGGGTGCTGGGGGAGAAGAGATGTTCGTAGTTTACATGAAGTAATTGGATTGTGAGAATGGCAGAACAATGGTGTTTCTCATTCCAGAATTGAAAGGACAGTAAGTGGGGTGGGGGAGGGCAGGACATGATTAAAAGCTAAAAGAAAGGAAAGGAATGGTTCACAATTTAAAGGTGTTGAACTCAATATTAAGTACAGAAGGCTATAAAGTGCCTAATCTGAAGATGAGATGTTGTTCCTCCAGTTTGCGTTGTGTTTCACTGAAACACTGCAGCATGCCAAGGACAGACATGTGGGCATGCGAGCAGGTCGCTGTGTTAAAATGACCGGGGAAGTCTCGGGTTTTGCGCACAGATCGGAGGTGTTCTGCAAAGCGGTCACCCAGCCTGCATTTGGTTTCTCCAATGTAGAGTAGGCCACATTGGCTGCAGCAAACACAATACACAAGATTAGAGGAGGTACAGGTGAAATGCTGCTTCATCTGTAAAGACCGCAATTACATGGGAATTTGCCGTGGAGAGGAGTGTGTTGGTGGTTGTGGAAAGGACTACGATGTCCCAGAGGGAATGTTCCCTGCAAAATGCAGATTGGGGAGTGAGGGGAAGATGTGTTTCGTAGTGGCATTTTGCTAGAGTTGTCTAAATGGCAGAGAATGGTAGGGACAGCACAGTGGCTCAGTGGTTAGCACTGTTGCCTCACAGCATCTGAGACCCGGATTTGATTCCCACCTTGGGTGACTGTGGGTGACTATCTGTGTGGAGTTTGCACATTCTCCCTGTGTCTGCGTGGGTTTCCCCCGGGTGCTGTAGTTTCCTCCCACAATCCAAAGATGTGCAGGTTAGGTGAATTGGCAATGCTAAATTGCCCATGGTGTTCAGGGATGAGCAGATTAGTCTGGGATAATGAAGAATAGTAAGGGAATGGGCCTGGTTGGGTTACTCTTCAGAGGGTTGGTGTGGAATTGTTGGGCCAAAGGGTCTGTTTCCACACTGTAGTAATTCTAATTCAGAATAATCCTTTGAATACAGAAACTGGTGGGATGAAAAGAAATTATCTTAGTGCAACTTCTTTCGACATGATCTTTGAAGGTACCTTTAAATTTTGAGATAAGTTTACGGTTTGAACAGTATAACAAAGGTGATGAGTAAACTTCCCTTGTAAACTGTGCCAGTAAATACAAAGCATCTTTATATTGTTTGAGTATGTTACATTGGAAATGCTGAGCTACAATTTTCTATTAAATAAAAGAGGAAATTCCTGATTCCCTCCATTCAATTCTGCAGTATTTGAAAATAGTATCGAGAGCTTCTTGCAGGCTGCAGTGTGACATAGACAGGATGCAGAGCTGGGCTGAGAAATGGCAGATAGAGTTCGCTCTGGATAAATGTGAAGTTATGCATTTTGAAAGGTCGAACTTGAATGCTGAATATAGGATTAAAGACAGATTCTTGGCAGTGTGGAGGAACTGAGGGATTTTGGTGTTCAAGTGCATAGATCCCTCAAAGTTGCCACCCAAGTGGATAGGGTTGTTAAGAAAACTTATGGTGTTTTGACTTTCATTAACAGACGGGTCGAGTTTAAGAGCCGCAAGGTTTTGCTGCAGTTCTACAAGTCCCTGGAGAGACCACACTTGGAATATTGTGTCCAGTTCTGGTCACCCTAGGGAAGATAGGAGGCTTTGGAGAGGGTGCAAAGAAGGTTTACCAGGACGCTGCCTGGACTGGAGGACTTGCCTTATGAAGAGAGGTTGACTAAGCTTGGACTTTTTTCTCTGGAGAGGAGGAAAAGGGGGGGGGGGGGGGGGTGATCTGATCGAGGCGTGCAAGGTAATGAGAGGCATGGATAGAATTGATAGCCAGAGACTTTTCCCCAGGGCAGATTGACTGGCACAAGGTTTTAAGGTGTTGGGGGGCGGGTATAGAGGAGACGTCAGAGGTAGTTTCTTTTCGCAGAGAGTTGTGAGCGCATGGAATGCGTTGCCAGTGGTGGTGGTGGAAGCTTCCACCACCACCACAAGCCCATGTCCATGTGCATATCCAGCAGACGCTTAAATGCCCCTAATCGTGGACAGCAGTGAATTGAGGGGGGTGTAGTTTAGGTTATTTTGTTTTAGGTTATGATTAATTCTCGGCACATCATTATGAGCCGAAGGGCTTGTTCTGTGCTATACTTTTCTATGTTCTATCTGTAGATTGAGAAACAGAGTTAATCTTTCAAATCAATGACCTTTCACCTTTGTCTTCACCATAAGTTCAAACATCCATTAGACTACAACTTTGAAATTGGTACTTTTTATTAATTGTAGGTAACTGCAGCATTTTCATAATCTTAAGCATTTATTAGCCATATTTTCTAATTTTTTAAAAAGGGTGGCATCTTCAAATAGTGTCAGGGTCTGCAACTTTTCTATAACAATCATTTAATTTGTTCGAGGTATGAAATGGTTCTATCATCAGTTACAGTCTTATACTCAGTCTTATCTTTAACGTCCACTTAACAAGAGCTTGCTGTAAATTGACTGCTATTATATTATGCTATGGCTGTGACTGTGGATGGAATTAATGTCCTGTTCTCAAGCAAGATTGATGGTGGTAAAGTGTATTTATTTGGATGGCAGGGTGCCATGTGGGGACACTGCCCCCTTTCTCCCTCTCCTCCAATTAACTCTGGGGCAGGATTTAATTCCCACTTAAGGGCCTCATGCCACTCTAGTGTTGAACCAGCAGCAGCAGAGCATTCATTGCATGGGAAGCCTGAAAAGCAAATCCCATATTCTTGCAGTGTCCTAGGTGGGTGGGGATTTCTTCATTTAATGACACTGACTACCTGATTGAGGGACCTAGCATTGGAAACAGGAGTGTCCATTGAGTCCTGCCCTTACTGTTGACCCCTTCAGCACCTCCATGATTCCCAATCCATGACCCTTGCTGATGATGAAACCTGCTTTTGACAGCTGCCAGTCCTGATTGATCAGCAGATTGTTCTCAAGCGACATGATTAACACCTCCTGGGTCCTTAAAGTCAGGGAAGGCTCGCAAGCAAGACATAAGTCACCTCAAAATACATCATATTTCAGAACAATTTCTTTGTGAAGTATATTGGGACTTCCTTAGATCATTAAAGACCCTATATAAATGCATGACATATTTTCTTGTATTATGCTTTTCTATTTTGTGCATTCTATTGAACTATAGAAAGGTTACAGCACAGAAAGGGTTTCAAGGGATGTGGGCCAAGTACTGGCAAATGGAACTAGATTAGGTTGGGATATCTGGTCAGCATGGACGAGTTGGACTGAAGGGTCTGTTTCTGTGGTGTACATCTCTATGACTTTATGAGAAAGAAGTCATTCAGCCCATCATATCTGCAGCAGCTGACTAAACCAGCACCATTCTCATCCCATTTCCTGGTACCTAGTCTGTAGCTTTGCCCGTTTCAACACTTAAGGTGCAGGTCCCAGTGCCATTTAAATTGGTTTCATGGGCTATGGGCCTCTCTGCCTAGAACAATATTTATTGCCTGCCCCTAATTGCCCACAGGCAGTTAAAAATCAACCATATTGCCATGGCTGTGGAGTCACATTTAGGCCAGGCCAGGCCAGGTAAGGATGGCAGCTTTCATTCCTTAAAGAAAATTAGTGAACTAGATGGGTTTTTAATAACATTCATCAATGGTTACTTGGCCACTCTCAGGATAGTTCCAAAATTTTATTGAATTCAGATTTTACCACCTGATGTTCTATTTAAACATATAATCCTAGAATATTAGCCTGGAGTTCTGGATTAGTAGATCAGTGACATTAGCACAATGCTACCACCCGCCTTGAGTTGAGGATTTCCATGTACAATAATGAGTAAATTCTCGTGGTGGCATGGTACAACTAAGTGATTTGCTAGGCCATTTTGGAGGGAATTTAGGTGTCAGTGTGGATCTGGGACCAGCCAGGACATTGCTAAATTAGGGGAGAAAGTGAGGTCTGCAGATGCTGGAGATCAGAGCTGAAAATGTGTTGCTGGAAAAGCACAGCAGGTCAGGCAGCATCCAGGGAACAGGAGAATCGATGTTTCGGGCATAAGCCCTTCTTCAGGAATCTTTGCCCGTAACGTCGATTCTCCTGTTCCCTGGATGCTGCCTGACCTGCTGCACTTTTCCAGCAACACATTTTCAGCATTGCTAAATTAGGGTAAAACCCCAGGTGGGCTTTTACAACAATTGAAGATAATTTCCTGGAGATTAGCTTTCAATTCCAGATTTATTTATTAATTGATTTTTTAATTTATTGGTTGAATTCATTTTTCACCATCTTTTGAGGTTCTGAAGAAGGATCACTAGACCCAATACATTAACTCTGCTTTCTTTTCACAGATGTTGCCAGACCAGCTGAGTGTTCCAGTAATTTCTGTTTTTATCTCCTCAATTCTCTGAAAAGGGCTGTTTGTGTGGGTCAAAAACTGAACACTGCCTAAAAGATTACTGGCAATTTCTGCAAAACGATTTTCTTTTAGCTATTTGAAACTTAAAAAAAAATTGGGGACTAAAAATTTCCCACTGTTAACGAAGATTAAAATTTGAAGCAACTTGTTTGATCAAGCTAGAAATAGCAGTTTCAGTGCAGGATTATCTGGGCATTTAATTAGTTTGGGAGGTGCAAATACAATAATTCCAATAATATGACAACTTTTTGAATATTGTAATCCTTACCCAGTGCTTTCCATCAGTTAAATGAAAACAGCAGCAGGCGCTACACAACAGCACCATCTGCAGTCTGAAGATGTAACAACCGAGATATCGTCCACTTCATTTCCCACCTCTTTATTTTATAGTTATTTGCCTTGATACAGTCCCTTTAACTAGGTAAAATCTCCCAAGAAATGTCATAGAGATCTCAGCAAAGAAAATGTAACAACAAATCACATACAGATATTAGTATCAGTAATTAAATATTTAGTCAGAGAGATAGGTTTTAAGGGCTTTTTTTTTAAAACAAGGAGGGAAGTGGAGTAGTCCAGAGTTACAGAGCTGAGGTAGATGACAGCATGGCAACCAATGGTAGAGAAGCAAAAATGGGAATGGGCAAAAGATAAGCTTAAGAACAGGGCAGAAAACTGGAGGTTAGGGCTGAGATCATAAGTGGATTGGTAAAAGATGATGATGGATACTTGTCCTTTGCTAACTAAAATTAAGCTTCTGTAAAATAGTATAGAAGTAGGTTACATCTCAATCACAATTCCAATGCCCGAGAAACAAGGACACTGCTGATGTACCAGGCTCCAAAACAATTATAACAAGGACACATCTGACAGAAAAGAATAATTTACAATTCTCTGAGTTTTCTAAACTCTCAGCCAGGGAAACACTGTCTCAGTGTTTGTTCTATCAAGCCCTTCAGAACTTTGCATGTTATAATCAAGTCACTGCTCATTCTTAGGGAGTCTGTCATCACTGGAGAGCATTCCTATCTTAGGAACCCGACAAATGTCCATCAATATTCCCATTCCCCACAAGGATGGAACCCACCACGAGTGCAAGGGCCAAACCTGAGGCATTCAAGCCATCTTTGGACATATGTCAGAATGGATGATTCATGATGGCCTGCTCCTGAGGATGCCACTATCACAGAAGTTGATTTGTCCCTTAATTAACTCACCTCACATGATTTCAAGAAACAGCTGAGCGTCAGTCCATGGCAAAAGTTATGGGCCCTGGGAACACTTTGGCTGTAGTGCTAAAACATATTCCAGAACTAGCCATGATGCTAGCCAATATTTCCAGCTATTAATATCTACCCAGCAATTTAGGGAATTACCCAGTTCTGTCCTAACCAGAAGAAACATAAATCCAACACCAACCTACTCTTAATCATGTGATGACCCATGAGCTAGAAAAAGGAGAATCTACGTTTCAGACAAGAGCCCTTCAGGAATGAGGCTTATGAAACGAGGGGGTGGAGAGATAAATGGGAGGGCGTGGGACTGGGGTCAAGTTAGCTGAGAGTACGATAGGTAGATGGAGGTGGGGGTAAAGGTGATAGGTCGGAGAGGAGGGTGGAGCGGATAGGTGGGAAGGAAGATGGACAGGTACTTTCAAGTCACCTGGTCCAACTGCAGCCTGTACCTACTCCCTCACAACTATCTTCCAAGACTTTGTCCTGAGGTGAATAGACCAAACTGTGAATTTTCTTAACTCCTGCTACCTACCTCACAGAGGAAAATCCAGGCTGAAGTCTTCAGGGATGTCAGATTGTAGACAAGTATTCATTAAACTATCTGCTTGCTTCCAAATAAGAAAGTTGGGCCTCAAGAATAGCTAATCAGCATTTCTAGCTGGAAACAAGGCCCATGTGATTCATGTCAACTTGAAGATGGCCTTTGAGAGCAGAAGGCCTTCTGAAATACCCCTGAACCTCTCTGACACAGTTAGTCTGCCGGGATCCAGGAGAGAAGGGCCAGTTATGTGCTGAAGATCTCTCTAGTTGTTATGCAAAAATGTGGGTGGGAGCTCATGATCAGATTGAGAATACAAAGTTTGTGAGGAGTTGAAATGAAGCTACAAGATTTGCAGAGCTTGCATTATAGGGAAAACGAATCCTCACTGTGGAAGACAGTTCTTGAGATTAAAAAAAGGTATCAGGGCCGCAAAGAAATAAATGGAAACATTTGGGGCCTCAGAATCACCTTCACTGGAATATTGCAGCAGGCCCAGGATGAAAATGTTGGCCGTGTTTGTTCTATTTCTCTCTTCAGTCCAGCTCAGCTTCGGTAATATTTTCTGTTTTAATTTTGGATTTCCAGCATATGCAGTATTTTGTTCTTATCTGAGAACTTTTAGTATGTTTCTTATATTAAAGATCTTAAAAATGTGAAATCTTGTGTTATGCTCTTTCTTACCTGTTCACTGGAAATTCAGATTTCTTTTTTCAACAATGTCTATGCGATATTAACAAATATGACATGGTAACTGTTTTTTAGATGAATGATAGAGTTATTGAGATGTAAAGCACAGAAGCAGACCCTTCGGTCCAACTTATTCATGCTGAGCAGATATCCAAAATTAATCTAGTCCCATTTGCCAGCACTTGGCTATATCCATCTAAACCCTTTCTATTCATATACTCATCCAGATGCCTTTTAAATGTTGTAATTGTACCAGCCTCCACCATTTCTTCTGGCATTTCATTCCGTACATGCACCACCCTCTGTGTGAAAAAGTTGCTCCTTAAGTCCCTTTTAAATTTTTCCCCTCTCACCCTAAACCTGTGCCTTCTAGCTCTGGACTCCCCCAAATCAGGGAAAATGCTATCCATGCCCCTCGTGATCTTATAAACCTCTATAAGGTCATCCCTTAGCCTCTGACACTCCTGGGAAAACAGCCCCAGCCTGCTCAGCCTCTCCTTACAGCTCAAACCCTCCAACCCTGACAACATCCTTGTGAATCTTTTCTGAACCTTTTCAAGTTTCACAACACCCTATTGGAGGGAGACCAGAATTGCACACAATATTCCAAAAGTGGCCTAACCAATGTCCAGTACAACTGCAATATGACCTACCAATTCCTATACTCAATGCACTGACCTATAAAAGGAAAGCATAACAAATGCTTTTTTCACTATCCTATCCACCTGCGACTCCTTTTTTAAGGAACTATGAGTGGAGTCTATGGACAATGGAGGAATGGTGGGGGGCACTGTCCAGGAGCACAATAGAATAATTGACAATAACATAATCATCATACAATCAAACAAAAACAGAAATCCATAGTGTAATTAATTCAGATGTGTATTAATCTGTTCAAAAGTGTAACAGAGATGACTGGATACAGTTATTTGATAAAAACCCACACCTTTCACTTCTGCTGTGTATCAAGGTTCATACATTTCAAATAGATTTGTCATTCAAGAGTTTTCTTCAACACAAATAAAAAAAAACCCAAATAAGCTTGATAAATTAATGCCATAATACTTAGAATCTTCAATTATGGAGAAAAAAAAATGTTAATCAAGCTTGTACCAAAAATGCAAAATCTCCCCAAAAGTCTTGGAGCATATTTTATCTTCAGTTCTTCTGCGTTCATGGTGGGTTTTTTAAAAACAATATGTCCAATGTGTGTAAAAAAACAAACAAACACCAGAGGGTAGGCTTTCCAAACCCTTTACTGCAGCAAGTGATGTTGTTATTGGAGCATCAAGTTAAGAGTAATTAAACCACAATTTACAGTGTTCAGAATATCTTACTCTGCTTGGGAACTGAAGAAAATCTACTTATACATTTGTTTGCTTGAAGAGAACCATGTGATTGTCAGATATGTACCAAACAGATTTCAACATGGATGTGCTAGCCATGTATTGAGATTGAGATTGGTATTGTAGAACCATAGCAATCTCAATTACTTCCAGGTGAAGCTATAAAAACCAAATGATATTTAACAGACTCCCAATTCCTGCAAATCTTTGACCTGTTGAATTCAGTGCTTTGAAGAAAGCAAGGAAGAGCTGAAGACTACCTGTTTACTCAAAATGAAATTTAAGGCCAACACTGATTGATATGTAGATTGCTACTCTGTTGGTGAAACAATGGCATTCATTTCCAGTTTTTCAGAATGGTCTCCGCTGAATTCAAAGTGCTGTCTTGCTGTTTAAAAGAACAGAAGAATATTTTAGAGAGCATACAAAGTAGAGATGTGCATATATATGCTTTGAGTTCATGCTTCATTCATTCTCAGCAACAGATCTGGTAAACAAAAGCCCCTGCAACCACTCCCAATATGTAAATCAGCTAGCTCACCTTGATAAAGCAGAAGCGAATATATTTCTCAAAATGGCACTTGGATTGGTCACTGACAAATGAGGTCACAGGAATTGCTGCCAGTTTCTGAAATGAAACAAAGATTCTAAATTATAATCTCTAGCAGTGTGTAGAGGGATAGCATAAACTGAAGTTTAGTTTCACACACATTTCCACCTATCTGGATTACACACAATCTTAATATGTATTAATCAGCCCAGAGTTATCTATTATGTTAAGGAAAAAATATATAATACACTCAAAATCTTAAGCCTGAGTCCATTTCCTCCATTGTAAATTTCTATGTTGTCATGAACAAGAATTATTAATGGATACATTTCACTTTTATGTACAGCATGTCCTTTTAAAAAGAAAGACATAGAGGCCAAAAGATAAGTCCAGTAAAGTAAGTGTCACTATCTTCCTTCTGCAACCTAATACTCACACCATCTCTGCAGGTGTACCACCATCCCAGCAAGACTAATGGTTTACCACTCTCCCCACTTCATGCAAAATATTCTCTTTCACTCTCATCAGCCCCACTATCCAACTCACAAGACCACTAACCACATGCCCTCTATACCACATACTCACTCATTTGAAACACCTCATTGTCCTTCCCCCACCTTCACCAGCATTAACTGTTTCCATTCTACTTTCGTCTCACTCACTCCGTGTTCCACCACCCTGTTCTCCTATTCAATAACTCTGCAGCCTAACTCCATATACCTGGCCTGTGGCCCATATTCCTTAATAACTTTCCTGAACAAAAACTTAACTATTTCAGACTTAAAACTAATAACTGATCTAGCATCTACTGCCATTTGTGGAAGAGGGTTCCAAACATTAACCACCCTTTGTGTGTAGAAGTGCTTCCTAAACTGGCTCCTTTTAGTACAAATATTTCGAGACAGGAAAACCATCCAGCAGGGAAGGGATCGTATTAACTGAATTTTATTGTGGGATTGAGTAAAGAAAAGGAGCCAGTACATCTCTCCTTCAATGTACAATAACTGAAGCAATCCATCTCCAAATGCAGCAAAACCTGGACAAAATCCAGACTTGGCCTGACAAGTGGCAAGAAACATTCCCACAATACTAGTGGCAGGTAATAGTGACAAATAATAGAGAATCTAACCATTAGCCTTTGATAGTCAATGACATTACCATCACTGGATCTCCACCGTCAACATCCCTGGGGAGTTAGCATTAACCAGAAATTGAACTAGACTGGTCATATAGCAACTGTGGCTACAAGAGCAGGGCAAAAAGTAGGAATCCTGCAGTAGTTAACTCATCTCCTGACTCACAAAGCATGTCCAGATTCTACAAGGCATAAGTTAGGAGTGTCTTAATGAGTGCAGATTCAATAACACTCAAGAAGCTTGACACCAGGACAAAGCACCAAATCCATAAAGATTCACTCCCTCTACCACTGAAGCTCAGTAGCACAGTATATACCAGCTACAAGATATATCTTTGAAACCTATGATCACTACCATCTAAAAGGATAAGGACAGCAAATACACATGAAGACCACCAACTGCCTGTTCGCCTGCAAGCCATTCACCATCCTGACTTTGAAATAAATTGCTATTCCTTCAGGGCAGGTCATCAGTCTTCAAACATTTTCTCTGGATTTCTGGTCTGTCTAGTTTATCCTTTCTTAAATGCAAAATACTCTTAAGTTCTAATTTCTGGTGTAACACAAAATTAGAACTCAATTTATCTCTACCCAAAACCTAAACCAGTCAAGATCATCTGTGAAAAAATACTTAAGATCTTAGGTGACAAACTACACATCTAATCTTGGTGTTTAGAAGAGATCAATATGTAGAAAGAGAAAGAGAACAAGGACAAGAGGAAAGGGAAAATATAAATAAGGAAAAATTGAACAGGTGGGGAGGAACAAAGAGGCTGACTAAATAAAGGACAAGGAATTGAAACAAGAAAAGAGACTAAGTAAGAAAAATTAGAGAAAAAAATTCCACAGCTTTATTAAATTAAACAAAATCAAAAGATTTGTAGGCCATGAGTATTAGATGTTGGAAGCAGAGCTAACGGATTTGCTCTTGCACAGATCTGGCACAAAGACAACAGCATAAGGGTTGTTCTTTGGTGCTGTAACCATTTTAATGTTCTCTAGTTCCATTTAGTTACACACAACAGACAGTTGCCTGAGGGTGGAATCAAAGCCGATTCCCTGGCATTGTGAGGGAACCACCATGCTCCAGGTTCTGTCTCCTGACTCATCAGGGACTGAGCTACTACCTGGAGATGACATACCATCGGTAGTTTGTGCGTGGTGAGGGAGTGAAATTGTTATTTTTCAGGGTAGGCTTTCTGGCCCTCCTGCCATTTTTTAAATGGTAACTTCTAAATGTTGGAGAAAGAGGTGTTTTGAGATGGAGGTACCTTTTCTCTCTCTTCCTTGACATGTAGGCTAAATCTCCTTCTAGCAGTACAGCCTCCCACTGACTGACCACCAGCCTTAAGAACCCATCACTGTTCTTAACTATTTGCAAGTAAACCCTTTGTCTACTAATTGGAGGGTAAATCAATGCCAAATGACCATCCCACACAGTGATGGGTTCTTCCTCATAGATGAGCTTGAATCCAAGACCCCAGTTCCAAAGGGGAAGATCATAGGAACACAGAAGCAGAAGTAGCTATTTGTCGTTTTGAATCTGCTTCACAATATAATCATGGTTGATCTGATTGTGGTCTCCCTTGCAAATCAAAATAAAGCTTGAATAAATTTAATAGCTCGGCCTCCACTACATTTTGAAGAAGAGAATTTCCCATAACAATAACCCTCTGGGAGAGATTTCTTCTCATATCCATCTTAGTTCTATTCTCCCCTACAAGAGAGAACATCCTTCCAGTATCCACCCTATCAAGTCCCCTCAGATCTTATATGTTTCAATGAGTTCACCTCTTACTCTAAACTTCAATAGGTTTCGGTCCAACCTGTTCAAACTTCCTTCTTATGTCAAACCCTTCACCTCAGAAATGAGTGGAGTGAACTGAACAGTTTCTAACAGAATTATAACTACTTTTCCCAAGTGCAGTGACTAAATAAACATGTACACAGTATTCCAAATATGGTCTCACCAAGGCCCTGTGAAGTTGCAGTTAAACATTCTTATTTTTATATTCCATTCTTCTTGCAATAAATGCTAATATTCCATTTGCCTCTGTAGTCACTTGCTGTACCTATATATTAACTGTATGTGATTCATGTTTGGTACGCTTTCCTTTATTGGTTACAATATTGAGCAGGGAGAAAGTGAGGTCTGCAGATGCTGGAGATCAAAGTTGAAACTTTATTGCTGGAACAGCACAGCAGGTCAGGCAGCATCCAGGGAACAGGAGATTTGACGTTTCGGGCACAGGCCCTTCTTCAGGAAACTGAAGAAGGGCCTGTGCCCGAAACGTCGAATCTCCTGTTCCCTGGATGCTGCCTGACCTGCTGTGCTGTTCCAGCAATAAAGTTTCAACTACAATATTGAGCATAAGAGTTGGGAGGTCATATTGCGGCTGTATAGGGCATTGGTTAGGCCACTTTTGGAAAATTGCGTGCAATTCTGGTCTCCTTCCTATCGGAAGGATGTTGTAAAACTTGAAAGAGTTCAGAAAAGATTGACAAGAATGTTGTCAGGGTTGTAGGGGGTTTGAGCTATAGGGAGAGGCTGTATAGGCTAGGGCTGTTTTCCCTGGAGCGTCGAAGGCTGAGAGCTGACCTCATGGAGGTTTATAAAATCATGAAGGGCATGGATAGGATAAATAGACAAGGTCTTTTCCCTGGGGTGGGTGAGTCCAGAACTAGAGAGCATAGGTTTAGGGTGAGAGGGGAAAGATTGAAAAGGGACCTAAGGGGCAACATTTTCACATAGAGAGTGGTGCAGGTAAGGAATGAGCTGGCAAAGGAAAGTGGTGGAGACTGGTACAATTACAATATTTAAAAGGCATCTGGATGGGTATATGAATAGGAAGGGTTTTGAGGGATATGAGCTAAGTGCTGGCAAATGGGACTAGATTAGGTTGGGATATCTGGTCAGCACAGAAGAGTTGGACTGAAGGGTCTGTTTCCATGCTGTACATCTCTATGACTCTTTGTACAAGGACACCTGAATGTAAAAGGGGTAAGTTTAAAGGAGATGCGAGAGGCAAATTGTTTTTTACAAAGAGGCTGGTAAGTGCCTGGAATGTGCTGCCAGAGGAGGTGGTAGAAGCAGATACAATAGCAACGTTTAAGAGGTATCTTGACACATATGCAAATAGCAGAGAATACAGGGATACGGACCACGTCAAGGCAGGAGGTTTTTAGTTTAGAAAAGCATCATGTATCGGTACAGCGGCTTGGTGGGCCGAAGGGCTGTTCCTGTGCTTAACTGTTCTTTGTTAAATGGAACTTCCCAAGGATGATCTTAATATCCCGCTTCTGGATTAGTGGTGCTGGAAGAGCACAGCAGTTCAGGCAGCATCCAAGGAGCTTCGAAATCGACGTTTCGGGCAAAAGCCCTTCATCAGGAATAAAGGCAGTGAGCCTGAAGCATGGAGAGATAAGCTAGAGGAGGATGGGGGTGGGGAGAAAGTCGCATAGAGTACAATGGGTGAGTGGGGGAGGGGATGAAGGTGATAGGTCAGGGAGAAGAGGGTGGAATGGATAGGTGGAAAAGGAGATAGGCAGGTAGGACAAGTCCGGACAAGTCATGGGGACAGTGCCGAGCTGGAAGTTTAGAACTAGGGTGAGGTGGGGGAAAGGAATACGGGATGGCATTTTTGCAAGAGGTAGGGTGGGAAGAGGTGTAATCTAGGTAGCTGTGGGAGTCGGTGGGTTTGAAAAAAATGTCAGTGTCAAGTTGGTCGTCATTAATGGAGATGGAGAGGTCCAGGAAGGGGAGGGAGGTGTCAGAGACGGTCCAGGTAAATTTAAGGTCAGGGTGGAATGTGTTGGTGAAGTTGATGAATTGCTCAACCTCCTCGCGGGAGCACTGTCCCCATGACTTGTCCGGACTTGTCCTACCTGCCTATCTCCTTTTCCACCTATCCACTCCACCTTCTCCTCCCTGACCTATCACCTTCATCCCCTCCCCCACTCACCCATTGTACTCTATGCTACTTTCTCCCCACCCCCACCCTCCTCTAGTTTATCTCTCCACACTTCAGGCTCACTGCCTTTATTCCTGATGAAGGGCTTTTGCCCGAAACGTCGATTTCAAAGCTCCTTGGATGCTGCCTGAACTGCTGTGCTCTTCCAGCACCACTAATCCAGAATCTGGTTTCCAGCATCTGCAGTCATTGTTTTTACCTCGTTAATATCCCGCTTGACTAGTTTCTGTCATGCGAGCAATTTAAACTTGCCCCCCCCTAGAATGTCAGAGTTCAAACATGATCTGTGCAGCCTCTGCATTGGTTATGTTTGAACTTATAAGGGTCTCTGCTGCAGATATTCTCTATGATTGTGTAACGCTTAGACTTATGGGAGGGGACTGTATAGAAGGATTTAGATCATGTAATACTGTATGGGAAAAGTACTGTGGATGTTTATGAACTGAAGTTTGTTTGGCATACTCTCACATAATTGGATGGATTGCATGCTGAGCCATCCAACTAGGTGCTGGTAAGGTCAGAGTTAAGGAAACCTATAAGGCTAGCAAGTCAGCTGCATTTCCTGCAATCCTCCCTTAACCTTCTCATTTATTTTCAATGGTGAAATACTGTGGTTTGTTTTGAACACACTAACTGTACTCCTGTAGGTGAAGAATATGTGTTGTTGCTTTGCAGTGAGAGGTGTACACTCTATTGAGCTGCTCGGCAGAGAGTCACACCATCTCTCCAAATTGGCCACAAGTATATCACAGAATATATCATTGAAACTGCAAAGAGGGTGAACTTTACTAACAAGGATACTTTATGTGTTTTGTGTGAGTAGGAATCAATGAGAAGGGA
This sequence comes from Chiloscyllium plagiosum, assembly GCF_037043375.1. NCBI lineage: Eukaryota > Metazoa > Chordata > Chondrichthyes > Orectolobiformes > Hemiscylliidae > Chiloscyllium > Chiloscyllium plagiosum. The sequence goes on from NW_028270147.1 coordinate 17,457,667, forward strand.
GGTCGTGAAAATAAACAAAGGACAATACAAGCTATAGGGTAAAATCACCATTGTACCAGAGGATCATCGGACAGCTCTCTCTTTAGAAAGAGACAATTAGTGGTAAATTTTACCCGAGAATCACCACGCCTCAGGTAAGGTTCAAGGTTGGGAAGGCAAGACACTTCTGGTAACCTCAGCCAGTACAGGAATTGAACCCACGCTGTTGGCGTCACTTTGCGTCAAATTTAGGGGAAGCGTCTGGCTTCTTTCTTCCTTGTCAGGAATGAAATATCTTGCATTCATCCCAAAAGCTTCTTGCCCTATCTATTGCCACTCCTGTATATGATTTCTACATATTAAACAAAAAGTAAAACATTGGATTGAGAAATAATACAGAAGTTTGTACAAAATGCCTGGTCATGTTTGCAACTTTCTGACTTCCTGAGAATGGAGGAAGAATGGCAGGATGCATTATATTTGACAGATAGTACATTTAATTGATTGCAGGCCAAATAGATTGGTGTCTTATGCCAGCAAACAACTGGACACAACATGTGCTTTTAAAAATAAGGTAAGGATTGCTAAAATGCTGTGCATTTCTCTCTGATTCTTAACAAAGCTTGCAGTGTTACCCTGGTTAGGTACAGCAGATTCTAGAAATCTGAAATAAACCTTTGCCAGGACAACAAATTTCTCTTAAATTTGATCCTTTTTCTTTTCAATTCATTCATGCGATGTGAACATTGTTGACAAAATCAGCATCCCTAACTTCTCTTGAGGAACAGGACTGGCACAAAGATTAGAAGGAACTCGCACTCTCAGTAAGTGATATCTCACTGCAGGGGATAGATCTGCCGCATGATTTCCAAAGCTGTAACCTGAAATGGGATTGGAAGAAGGAGTGCAGGTTGCCTTCACTATCCTACTCCCAGTTATTTCCTCAGGTAGTGGAATGGCCAACAACTTTTGAAGTTGTGCTGGTGCCAAATAAATCGCCCATTTGACCTCAGAACTCAATTAGCATATTATCAAATTATGCACTAGGAACACCAAATGAGCTGATCTCTCGCTATTGTCAAATGTCAACCACAATCACTACTGAGGGAGTAGAAACCCTCTCAGCCCTGTTTGGATTATACAAACCCTATAGTTTGGAAAGCAGAATTGCTTTTGAAAATGGACTATGGCGATTCAAGAAGGCAGCTCATCACCAAAGTCTCAAGAGAAACTACAAATGAACAATAAACGCTGGCCCAGCTATCGATGCTCAGATCTCATGAGCGAATAAAATGAAAATCAGACTGCAATTGAGAAACTGGGTCTTTGTCTCTGAAAGCTCCTGCAGCCCTACAACACTCAGAGATCTTACTTGTATCCACTTTCCAGTTCCCTGTGCACCCCAATTTTCTGTGACCTGGTTTCAAATTTTATTTGATCAAACTTCTTTTGGGACATTTTATTACATTAAAAGCGCTGTAAGAATATTGATACCGTTACAGGAAAAAATCTAAACAGACAGGGTGAAAATCTCCACCTGCTGACTGCAAGGATCTTGCTCCTTAATCCAGTTATTTATATAGGAAGCTAGTTCTCTAAGTTCACACTAAGTTGACAATCTCAAAAGTAAGCAGATGGATCGTGCGGGAATTGGTAAATTTCCCAATATTTGATGTGTTATTCAGTAGAAATTGGGCCTTCGGTTATATTGTAAATGGAGCTCTACCTTGTGTCTAATGATGATTTATTAGCAAGTGCCTGATGGAAATAGACTTAAAGTAATATTCTTCAGATTCTTCACCTCGAGAAACAATATCCTGGGCAAAGAAAAGCCTTGGCAAGACAGTGTTGGATTCAGTTTCAGTAAACGTTATCTTAAAGTGCAAATGTTGAAAAAGGATACAAAAGGACCTTTCCACACGTGGAGGGGTCACACTAGCTCATAAAATGAAAGTTGTGTTGACACTCATGCTTTACAATGTGTGAATAAGTAAAGAGAAAATTTGTTATAAACTTAAACTTCTGAAACAGACGGTGTCCTTTAACGTAAGAAACAAGTAACATACAAATAAGAACTTACTTCCTTTTAAATAAATTTCCAAAGTGTTTCACAAAAGCCCTTTGTCCCACATTGGGTGGTGCTTGGGGTGAAAGAGGCAGGTTTTAAGGAAAGCCTTCCAACGGGTAGGTAGGAGTTAGTGGAGAGATAGAGCAGTTAGGGAGAGAATTCCAAACTATGGGTCCATGACAAAGGCATGGTTGTCACTGGTGGGAAAAGGTGTGGGGAACGGACTGTTCATCTGTCCTTAGTTGTTGCCTGACCTGGTAAGTGTTTCCAACACTTCAGAGTCATAGATACATACAGCACCGAGATAGGTCCTTTGACCCAAACTGGTCCATGCCAACCAAAACGTCCATCCACACTAACCCCATTTCCCTGCACTTGGCCCATATCCTTCTAATCCTTTCCTGCCCATGTATTTGTCCAAATGCCTTTTAAATGTTGTTAATGTGCCAGTCTCAACCACTTCCACTGACAGCTCATTCCATACGCGTACCGCTCTCTGTGTAAAAAAGTTACCCCTCAGGTTCTCTTTTACTCTTACCCCTCCCACCTTAAACTGATGCCCTCTAGTCCGCGATTCCCCAACACTGGGAAAAAGTTTGAGTGCATTCACCCTATGCATGCCTCTCATGATCGTATAGACCTCAATAAGGTTCCTCCTCAGTCTCCTAGGTTTGAAGTAAAAAGGCCTGGTTTATCCAACCTGTTCCTATAACTCAGACCATTGAGTCCAGTCAACATGCTTGTAAATTTCTTCTGCATTCTTTCCAGTTTAATAACATCCTTCCTATAGCAAGGTGACCAAACTGAACTCCAAGTGCGGCCTCACCAGCATCCTGTACAGCTGCAACTTCCCAACTTCTTTATTCAGTGCCCTGACTGATGAAGGCCATTGTGCCAAAAGTCTTCTTCACTGCCGTGTCTACCTGTGGCCCCACTTTCAGAGACCCGTGCATTTGAACTCCAAGGTCCCCTCTGTTCTACTACACTCCTTAAGGCCCTACTATTTACCATGAAACTCCTACCTTGATTTGACTTTCCAAAATGTAAGACTTCACACTTATCTATATTAAACTCCATTTGCCATTTTTTTCAGCCCACTTCCCCAGCAGAACAAGGGCCTGCTGCAATTTCTGAGAACCTTCCTCACTGTCCAAGGTACTACCTATTTTAGTGTTATCAGTAAACTTACTATTCATGCTTTGTACATTCTTATCCAAATCATTGATATAGATAACAAACAGCACCGATCCTGAGGCACTTCACTAGTCACAGGCCTCCAGTCCAACAAGCATCCTTCCACCATTACCCTCTGCTTCCTACCATCAAACCAATTTTGAATCCAATTTGCCGGCTTATCCTGGATTCCATGTGCTCTAACCTTCAAGAGCAGCCAATCATGTGAAACTTTATCAATGGCCTTACTGAAATCCATATAGACCTAGTCTACCCCACCAATGTCAGAACCTGCAGTATCCACAGTGTAATACTCTTTTTTCTCCATTTCTTTACTTATAAGAAATAGGAGCAGGAGTAGGCAACCTGGCATGTCAAGCTGCTCCACCATTCACTAAGATCATGGCTGATGTTTTTGTGGACTGCACTCTCCATAACCCTTAATTCCTTTACTGTTCAAAAATCTAACTATCTTTGCCTTAAAAATATTCAATGAGGTAGCCTAAACGGCTTCATTGAGCAGGGATTCCACAGATTCACAACCCTTTGGGTGAAGAAGCTCCTCCTCAACTCAGTCCTAAATCTGATCCCCCTTATTTTAAGGGTACGCCCCCTAGTTCTAGTTTCACCCACAATAGTACAGAGTAAGTGATATTGTTAAAAAACACATGCAATGAACCCAGCAGTCAAAAAACTCAGCTGCTTTCTTGAGGTACTGTATTTGAAATTGATTGGTAGATACTTGTGAATTATGTACCAAGTATGAAAAAACTGAAATCCTAAATTAGAAGGATTAGCCGTGTAGACAGAAGCTGCAGCAGAAGCTTCCTGTTTAAAATTGCACTGTCATCTCTTGAAAAACAGATGTTCTCAGAAACTGGGGCCCCCTTCTGCACATTTTAACATCAGTCAAGCTCAACATGGACATAAATGAACCTAACCAGTGAATAATCTTTCAATAAGACTGCAAATACATGTGATTTTCTGCTTGCTGGAGGCAGCAAAACGGTGAGTTTGCCATGGAAGAAACTTCCCCTCTTCTTGTTATTTCTGCAATTAAGTTCTGGATGAGAAGGTCTATGTGAGACTACCTTGACTCACCACTCAGAATTAAGATGGATAATTAATTAAGGGGTACAAAGTGCCACCTCAACAATCATCTGCCTCCACAGTGAGTGAGAAAAGTGGCTAGTTTCCCAATTTAGAAGCCATAGCAATCTGCCTGCCGGCTCTGGAAGGGGGGGTATCCAATTGCCCCAATCTGGGTGTGGGGATATCAGAGATATTAGCCTCTGAAAGCCATCCCCTGCCCTTGCCTCTGAACCCACTAAAACCCACTTTCCCTGTGAGAGAAAGAGAAATATCTTCTTGTTGCGGCATTCCCTGAGAAGGAGGCCACACATGGTAGATTTCAGGATTCAGAACTGCTGGCCTCCGACTGTCCAGCAACCTCTGGTGATTCAGATCTGAGAACAGGGTGACACCCCTGCCCTTGCTGGTTCTCAGCTCTTAATTTGCAGAATTATGGGTGATCTGTAAATTACCATGCCATTGGGACCAGCATTGTTACTCACCAGGTAACAATGTTAGCTCTCTCAATATTTTAGCTCTCTGAAGTTTTTTAAAAAGAGTAGAAAATCATGGCCAGTGATCAAAGGTTCACTGTCTCTTCAATATTTATAACACAACTCAGTACAGAAAGCTCCAGTTTCAATGACCATCTATAGTTGGATTGGCCAGACATAACGAGCACCAGTAAAGGACTCCAATAAGGGCATAGGAGTATTCATTCATATGGTTATGTTTTCTGTTTCTAACCTGCCAAGAATCCTTTGCCGACAAATTCATGGTGACCTCACAAGGCTTGCATCATTCTCCCACTCTGTTCTTTTTCAATGTTAGTTACCTCTTCAGCTCATTGTCTAGTTCTATTCACTATTTGGTTGATGATGATTCACCGAATTTATCATCCTTCTTCAAACTACATGCCTTTCTTTGTGCCAGTATTCCTCCCACAGTCCCAATGACTGAAACACTCTATCTTCATCCTCAGATTGTCCTTCAATGCATTAGTGAAATAGATTGTTTCTTTCAACTTTTGAATTTTTTTTACGTGTTGCCTTAATCAAGCAACCTTAATAATTTATGATTTGGAGATGCCGGTGTTGGACTGGGGTGGACAAAGTTAAAAATCACACAACACCAGGTTATCGTCCAACAGGTTTAGTTGGAAGCACTACCTTTCGGAGCTAGTGACAATAATAAATCAAATCAAGTCTTTGACATTGACCCAGCTCCCTCAGACTGCCAGGATGTCTGACAACTCCTGTTTTTTATCTGGTTAGCCTGGGCTCCCTGATTGGACCAAATTAACAGCCCCAATCAGGGAACTCATGTTCTGTGGCATCCACCTGACTGACCTCATTAGAATCACTACAGATTCAAGGAAAATAAATCTATTGTGGTTCTGTTCGCCGAGGTGGGAATTTGTGTTGCAGACATTTCGTCCCCTGTCTAGGTGACATCCTCAGTGCTTGGGAGCCTCCTGTGAAGCGCTTCTGTGATCTTTCCTCCAGCATTTATAGTGATTTGTATCTGCCGCTTCCGGTTGTCAGTTCCAGCTGTCCGCTGCAGTGCCCGGTATATTGGGTCCAGGTCGATGTGCTTATTGATTGAATCTGTGGATGAGTACCATGCCTCTAGGAATTCCCTGGCTGTTCTCTGTTTGGCTTGTCCTATAATAGTAGTGTTGTCCCAGTCAAATTCATGTTGCTTGTCATCTGCGTGTGTGGCTACTAAGGATAGCTGGTTGTGTCGTTTCGTGGCTCGTTGGTTTCGTGGCACACCAACTAGCCACGAAACGACACGACCAGCTATCCTTAGTAGCCACACACACAGATGATAAGCAACATGAATTCGACTGGGACAATATTACTATTATAGGACAAGCCAAACAGAGAACAGCCAGGGAATTCCTAGAGGCATGGCACTCATCCACAAATTCAATCAATAAGCACATCGACCTGGACCCAATATACCGGCCACTGCAGCAGACGGCTGGAACTGACAACCGGAAGCAGCAGAGACAAATCACTACAAATGCCGGAGGAAAGATCACAGAAGTGCTTCACAGGAGGCTCCCAAGCACTGAGGATGTCACCTAGACAGGGGACGAAACGTCTGCAACACAAATTCCCAGCTCAGCGAACAGAACCACAACAACGAGCACCCGAGCTACAAATCTTTTCACAAACTTTGAAAATAAATCTGATAAAGATCTTTGTAGTGAGAAGACAAGAACTCAAGAATCAGAGGTTTGGATATCGATGTGCATAACTGACAAATAGCTAGTGACATATAGAAAAATCAAAAATTAAATTGTAATTAAAAGTGCAACATTAACCTTTTATCTTAAGAGGCAAGGACACAAAAGAAAAGGAAATTATGTTCCAGGTGAACAACACTTGGCCTATGCAATGCTGTGTTCAGCTTTGAACAATCTTCTGCCGAAAGGATATACTGACTTGGAAGATGGTATTTTACAAATTCACCAGAAGGATACCAGGATTAAAAGATTTAAAATTAGACTTATGACATTCAGGATTAAAATTAGGAATTACCATTTCCTCAGAAGGGTAGTAGAAATCTAGACATCTCTCCCCAAAAGGCTGGGAGTCAGGTTACATGAAATTTACATGACACTAATCATATAGTTTTGTTAAGTAAGACTGGTCTTCAAGGAAATTGGGAGAAAGACATGTGGATAAAGTACAGACCAGGCATGATCCATCTAAATTACAGAACAGACATAATGGGATGAATGGCCTCCACAAGTTTCTACGATTAACCCAATAGTGGAAAAGAAGCAGTAACCAAAGTTTATTTCATTCTAATGGATTGAATTTTCAAAGCTTTGGTGCAGTAAGAATTTACAGGTCTCAGGTCTCAGAAGAGGGATTGAAATGCACAATCTTCTGGTTGGTGATTCAGAACCAGAGGATCACCAACATTAATCAATGTGAAAACACCTATTTTTATATTAACAAAATCAAGCTGAACTTACCTTGTTTTTAATCATCCACTTCACAAAGAGGTTATCATAAGGCTCATTCTCTTCCACCTTGGAGATATCCACATCTAAAGGGAACATTGTGCAAATGTTAAGAAGAATTGATTATTTCATTAGTTAGATGGCATTTTTCATGGTGGCATTTTTCATGTCTTTGAGACGCCGCATCAAATAGAAACAAACATTGACCAAACAGATCTAGGAACTCCAATACTCTTAAGTTTAAAAAAAAGCACTTGTGTACACACCAAATATAGCTTCATTGCTGCATATTGATTTCTGAGTGTAGTAATGCAACATACAACCCAGCTCTATATGCTCTGAAGGTTCACCCATGTAACCGTGTGAACCTTGGCAACAAATGCCAGTTGCATATTCAATGTGAGATACTGCGTCATTGTCCTTAAGTTAAATAGCCATTTTCTCAGAATAACAAGTGTCAGGGGAAGGACCTCTGCCCTTGCTTTGTAATCAAAAAATCATTCAACCACTGCCCATAGCTGAGACCTGTCAAATCTGTTTGCATGAGGGATCATACAACAACTGTGCTAGTTTACATGGATGAATATACCAGCTCCTGACTGGAACTTGCGTTGTCTGGCCGTTTTGTTTTAATGTCTTCCAGCACTTGGCATCCGGCCCAGTAAATGGTGTGGGTCTTTCGTTCACACAATCTCACAACCTTCTGAGTAATCCAATGGCGAAGCAAAGTAACAGACAACCACCCACTGACAGACTGTCGTCAGCAGTGTACCCTTGGATCGCTTTCAGGTCAGAACTGTGGACCCATTTATCTTGCACCAAGTCTCGTAATTTGTTGAGTCTAAGATCAGACATGAATATACGGTGGGTCTAATCCAATTTTCCATTCATAACAAAACTCCTCTGTTACTTTCGTAGATCATTCAAGAAATGGAAAGAAATATTTCAAATCCAGCTATGTGTCACAGCTGGCATCAGTACAGGATCGAGGTACCTGAGGAAAGTTCAGTGGTGGTGTTGAGTTACTAAATGCTCAGCGCTTTTGGAGAGAGGGGAACGACGGGGAAAAGCACTTACCTAGTGCGGAAATATCGACAATCATGAAGTAACCGCCTTCGGGGATGATTGGCTTCATCCTGACAGTATGGAGAAACTTGGCCATGCGGTTGCGCTTCGCTTCCAGCTCACGAGGTAGAGACAGGAAGTAGCAATCCTTATCTGTCAGGCGGCCATATTCCTTCCAAATACCTTGGGCAACAGCTTCCTGTGTACAAGAAGATGACAGATAGCCTCAATTGGGGTGCTTCACTGCATTTTCCCAAATAGGCCCAGTTTTGCAGTTTCAAAAGCTCACAAAAGGCTCAGCGCAAATATGAAATGAAATGTACATCTCAGAAATAGGATATTTGGCCCAACAAGGCCTCCTGCGACCCCTTTTATGTTCACATTAGGAGGAGTAGGCCGATCAGCCCCTTGAAATTGCTCTGACATTCAATAAGATCGTGGCTGACTTGATTACTCTGCCTTCCCGCCTAACCTTTCACCCCATTGCCCATCAAGAATCTACTTCATCCTTAAAAGTATTCAAAGACACTGCTTCAACTGTCTTTTAAGGAAGAGAGTTCCAAAGGCGTTTGAGAGAAAACAAATTCTCATCTCTGTCTTAGGTGGATGTCCCCTAACTTTTAAACAATGATCACTTAGTTCAAGATTCTCCCATCAGAGAAACATCTTTTCCACATTTACCCTGTCAAAACCCCTCAGGATCTTAGATGTTTCAAACAAGCCATCACTTTCTCTTCAAAGCTTCAGCAAATAAAAGCCTAGTCTGTCCAACCGTTGCTCAGAGATAACCTTCTCTGAATTTCTTCCTGATACTGTACATAGTAATACACAAGGGGAAGCGATGGTCAAATGTATGTTAGACTAATAGTGCAGGAAATGGTCCGGGGACCTAGGCTTGAATCTCATCACAGCAGACAGTGCAATTTGAATTGAAAACATCTGGAATTAAAAGTCTTATGATGACCAGCGTCAATGAAAAAACAACATCTGGTTCACTAATGTTCTTCAGGGAAGGAAATCTGCTGTCCTTCCTTGGTCTGACCCTACATATGACTCCAGACCCATGCCAATGCTATTGACTCTATGAAATGTCCAAGCAAGTCATTCAGTTATACTGAATCAAGGAAGCAATGGCCTCGTGGTATTATCGCTGGATTGTTAATCCAGAGACCCAGGTAATTTTGGCAGATGGTAGAATTGGAATTCAACAAATATCTGGAATGAAGAGTCTAATGATGACCAAGAAGCCATTGTCAATTGTTGGAAAAACCTATCTGGTTCACTATTGTCTTCAGGGAAGGAAACTGCCATCCTCCCCTGGTCTGGCTTTCATGTGACTCCAGACCCATAGCCAATGTGGTTGACTCTTAACTGCCTCCAGACAATTAGGGATGGGCAATAAATGCTGGCCTTGCCAGAGACACCCTCATCTCATGAATGATTTTAAAAAAAGAAACTCTACAAAGCCTAAACAAATGATATCCAATATCAACTAAGGCACTAGAAACAACAGGCCAGTAATCCCTCCAAAGTCCTCCTTACCAACAGGTCTGGGAGAGCTGTCTCACAGACTAGTCAGATAACAGTCTAACACAGTCATACTCATGGTATCATATCTTACAGACAATGTCCCAGACACCACCATTGCCATTCCTGAATATATCCTGTCCCACTCGCAGAATTGACCACGAATACAGTGGTATATAGGCAGGAGGGAGTTGTCTTGGGAATCCTCAATGTTCACTCCAGACCCCATGAAGTCTCAAGTTATCAGGTCAAACATGGGCAAGGAAAGCACCTGATGATTACCAAGCACACCTCAGCTGATGAATCGGTACTTTTCCATATTGAACAACACTTAGAGGAAGCAGTGAGGATGGCAAGGATGTAAACTGAGCTCTGAGTGGGGGATCTCAATGACCACCACCAAGAATGTTTTGGTAGCAGCTCCATTGCTTGAGATAGGTCGGAAATTAAAGGACATAGCTGCTAAACTGGGTCTGCAGCAGGTGGTGAGAAAACTAACAAGAGGGACAGCATATTTATCCTCATCCTTACCATTCTGCCTGCTACATCTGCCCATAACAGTCTCGGTAACAGTGACCACTGCACTGACATTGTAACGAGGAAGTCCTGCCTTCACAGTGAGAATACCCTCAAACATATTGTACGTCACTACCACTGTGCCAAATGGAACAGACAGTAAACAGATCTATCAATGCAAGACTGGGAATTCATAAGGCACTGTGGCCCATCAACAGCAGCAGAACTCCAACACAATCTGCAACATCAAGGCCTGGTATATCCCACACTTAATCATTACCCAAAAGCCATGGGATCAACATAAATGGAGAGTGCAGGACAGCATGCAGGAGCAACACCAGGCATACCTAAAAATGAGGTGTCAACCTGGTGAAGCTATAAAACAGGACTACTTGCATGCCAAACAACATAAGCAACAAGTGATAAAGAAAGCTAAGCGATCCCACCCAATCCATGCCCCTCATGATTTTATAAACATCTATAAGCCTCCAGGGAAATAAGCCCCAGTCTATTCAGCCTCTCCAGTGCTGAATTAATTAAAATAATTAAAACTATCCAGTGCTGGCAACATCCTTCCAAATCTTTTCTGCACCCTCTCAAATTTAACAACATCCTTTCTATAGAAGGGCAACCAGATTTATACAAAGTATTCAAAAAGTGGCCTTACCAATGTCCTGTACAACCACAATGTGACGCCCCAACTCCTATACTCAATGCACTGACCATTGAAGGCAAGTGTGCCAAACACTTCTTCACCATCCTGTGTACCTGTGACTCCCCTTTCATGAGACGAGGTAGCTGCGATCCCCAGGTCTCTTTGTTTAGCAACACTCCCCAGGGCCCTACCATAAACTTTATAAGTTTTCCCTAATTTGCCTTACTAAAAATGCAGCACCTGACATTTATCTAAATTAAACTTGATCTGCCAATCCTCAGGTTACTGGCCCATCTGATCAAGGTTTCGTCATACTCTGCGATAATCTTCTTCACTGTCCACTATTTGATCTATTTTGGTGTCATCTGCAAACTTACTAGCCATGCCTCCTATATTACTGCTTCACAATAACCTGCTCACTGATGCCCAGTTTGGGTTCTGCCAGGGCCACTCAGCTCCAGATCTCATTACAGCCTTGATTCAAACATAGATTAAAAGGTTGAACTCCAGAGGAGAGATAAGAGTGAATCTCTTGACTGACTGTGTCATCAAGGAATCCTACTGAAACTAGAGTCAATGGAAATAAAGGAAAACTTATCACTGGTTTGTGCATACCTGACCCAAAGGAAAATGATTGTGGTTATTGAATGTCAGTCATCTCAGTCCCAGGACATCACTGAGTAGTGTAGTGTCCAAGGCCTAAACATTGTCAACTGCTTCATTAATGGTCTTTGCTCTATCATAATGGCCAATGCTCAGCAGTATCTTTGACTCCTCAGTTACAGAGTAGCCAATGGGAATGCATCAAGACCTTGACAACATCCAGATTTGGGTTGAAAAGTGGCAAGTAACATTTGTGCTACCCAAATGCCAGACAATGACTATAATCAACAAGAAAGAATCTTACCCTCATCATTTGATGTTCAATAGCATTATCATCACTTCATCTTCAATTACAAACATCATGGGAGGTACCACTGTTCAGAAATTTACTGTGGCTACAGGAGCAAGTGAGAGGCTAGAAATCTTACAACCAGTAAATTACTGGAAGGTCTGCCCATGACTGAGGGGCACAAAATGGTCAAAGGCTGCTCATGGTTAATGCAGCAGAAAATGGCTGATAGAAGTTAAAGGGCTTGCAAAAAATATTTGTTTAGTGTGGTCTTCAAAAGTAGAACAGCAGTAGTTCTGTACACTTAAGGTTACTGGATTGAGATAGAATCCGCAGTTGCAGTTGCTTATGCATAAGGCATAGATAAGAACATTTCACACTAGTTAGTTATTTCTCTTGAACTATTTATCAATCTGTTAGAATACTAAGAGTAGGTTTCAGTTAAGATTCTTCAGATAATCATAGATATGGAATCCAAAGTAGTTATAGATCCACCTATATACAAAAAAACTAAAAGCATTAAAGTGAAAGATTCAAACCACTCTCAGACAATAAGAGCAGCTCCCATATCAATAAAGGGAGATAAGAGAGTCTGTTAATATCATGAAACCGTGGAGAACCGGCAATGGACGACAAGCATGTGTATCTCTTTCTGGATCAGTGGTGCTGGAAGAGCACAGTAATTCAGGCAGCATCCAACGCGCAGTGGTGCTGCTCGTCGAATGCTGCTCGTCGGATGCTGCCTGAATTGCTGTGCTCTTCCAGCACCACTGATCCAGAATCTGGTTTCCAGCATCTGCAGTCATTGTTTTTACCCATGTGTATCTCTTTGTCATTCAGTGATATGATTTGCTTAATTGGAAACACATTAAAATTGTTGACTGCAGCAGTACTTCCTTTGGGTTAAGGACTATCAACAGTTAAACTATGTCAAGTAAATTTCTGAGGCAAGCTTGACAGTATAAGATGCTATACCAGAGAGCCAAGGATAACTTAGCGCTGCTGACCAATAGCAATTGCTGGGGGGTGGGTGCACATTCTAAGTTTAAACTATAAACGTTAAGACACACTGAAGCTTTGTGTGTGCCTTATTGCTCTGGAGAAATGAAGTTGTACCGAAAATAAAGCTGCAATAAAAAGTTATCTGAAACCACTCCGCAACTCGGACTCTTATTGGAAAATGAGATCTAACACTCACCTCCCAACTCTCCAAAACCTGTCCACCATTTGAAAGTCACAAATCAGGAGTGTGACTGAATATTCCCCACTTGCCTGAATGTGTACACCTCTAATGACTCTCAAAAGGTTTGATACCTGAGTGTTAGCTGACACCACACCTTTAAACATTCACTCCTTCCACCATTAATGCACAGTAGCAGAATTGTGCACCATCTGCAAGATGTACTGCAGAAATTCACCAAAGATTCTCAGACGACAAATTCTAAACTCACAACCACCATCCAGGACAAGGGCAACAGATACACTGGAATATAACCGATTGCAAGTTGCCCTCCAAGCCGCTCACCATCATGATTTGGAAATATATTGCCATTTCTTCAGTTTCAATGGGTCAAAATCCTGGAGCTCTCTCCCCACCTATCATTGCAACTTGTTACTTCTTCCTCATGTACTTAGTTAGCTTCCCTTTAAACATATTTATACAAGTCAGACCATCCATTTCATGCAGTACTGAGTTCAAAATTCTAACCATTTTCTGAGTAATGATGATTCTTCCCGAATTGTTTTGTTTCTCAGTGACTATCTTAAACTTATGTTGGAAACTATTAGGTTCATTGCAAAACAATTTAATGGATCAGTGATTTGGAGAATATAGAAAACATAATTCTTCAGGTTTCGATCAGCTTCTGGATTGTAAACCAAATCAAATAATTTTCAACTCAACATGTGCATTCATGCCTTGGAATAGAACCTTGAAAAACACTTCAAAACTGTAAGGGAACAATCTTCTTCCCATGCAGAACAACATGTGGATGGAGTACATATTTCCTCAGGTATTGAACAATTATGTCTAATGCTAAGATTGCTAACTTTACCTCAAGTCTTTCTATACCCTCTCATAGACTTTCCTTAACCACCTATCAACACAGATCAATCAATTTAAGGACTTAGAGAGAGGTGGGAGAAACAAAGTCAAAATGTTCAGGAAATGTTGTTAAACAAAATAATCTACCCAGTAGAAACCCACATGCCCATGTGAGTTTCCTCCAGGTCCTCCGATTTCCTCCCATAGTCCAAAGGTGTGAAAAACTTGGCCCGTTGTATCCAGAGATGTGCAAGTTTGGTGGAATGGCCACGGTTAATGCAGTTATGGGGGGAGGGGGCGTTTGGGTCTGGGTGGGATGCTTTTCAGAGGATCAGTGCAAACCCAATAGGTTGAATGGCCTCTATCTGCACTGTAGGGATTCTATGATATGAGGTAATTCACTTGTGAATGTATATATATGTTGATTAATATTTATGACAAGGAGATAAAAAGTGTTCTTCTAAAGCGCATTAGGATCCTGGAGCAACCATATGATGTTGTCATGGAACTGTACATCATGAATATAAATTGACCAAGCAGGTGGAATTAGAACACTCTGAACTCTCAAACTCTGCTCCAGGCCAGACTACAGCATGGACATGAACAGCTGAAGATATATTAGTCCTTACCTCATGTAATTATAAGCCAGAGTCTGGTATATCTATGACTAACTACAGCAGTACTTAGTTAATGTATAATGGATATTGTGTTCTTTTGAAATCTAAACCTGAAGATAGCCCATGACTTTACAGGCAGGTCAAGGAGAAGGTAAAGAACTGAAACTACATGAAAGAGGAATAGTTTAAACAGGGCTCAATTAAGCTTTTTTTTTAACTCTCCCTCAAAACATAACTCATCTGACATTCTAGCACAAATGAAGAGATCATGGGTTGTATCCAACAGTGACTGGAGCTTGCAATTGCAGCATGAATCTTCCAAGAGCATCAACTACTGCCAGGTTTCTGCCCTCAGACCTACTTTATTAGCCTGCATCTGCCCCCCACATTTCTGGGCCAAACTACAGATACCACAGGACCAGGAAATGGAGAGCAAATCTTCAGTCCAGCTGAATCCTCACAGTAAGACTGTCAAGCAATAATTGGTGATAGGTTAAATCATTGAATAACACACTGATTAGCTTAAACACCTTTTTAGTAAATTAATAAATAAATAATGTCACGTAAGTGAATAAGGGATGATGTGGATGGGTAGGGCTACAAAGTGGATGGCAAGGAGACAGAGTGACAAGATTGGGTAAGGGGCCACAGTGGATATGGTGGCTTGGGGAGACATTAGGGCGTATTTATCATTGACTGCTTTTAGTTCCTCTAAATCTTTCCTGGCCAACTATTAAGGCAGAAACAAAAACAAAACTGCAGATGCTGGAATCCAGAGTAGACAGGCAGCAGGCTGGAAGAACACAGCAAGCCCCCAGGCAGCATCAGCTGGTGGAGAAGTCGACGTTTCGGGTATAACCCTTCAGGCAAGTCTGAGATTTCAGAGAGTAGGAGACATTTTTGGAGGGATTAAGTGCCAAGTAATTGCCCATCACAAGTTTAAACATCCCAGACAATTACTTAGCTATCTCCAAGGGGTCCCAGCAATCACTTTTCAGGATTCATCAGGCCTCTCTACCTACCTTGAGACTACAAGATCTGGACCAGTGAGTTTTTTGACACTTCACCAAATATACTCAGGTGTAGAAATAAAATGAAACAGAGAGAGTTAGGAAGTGAAAGGACTTAATTTACAAACAGATCATTTCATTGCATTGGTGATCCACTTCACAACAAACCTAATGCCATAACAGATACTACAGGGTAACGTTGCCACTTTCCCAAGTGCACTTTGCCATAGACAGAACTTGACATAAAAGATTTCAATGCATTTCTTGCACTGCACTGAATATTTTAGATGTATAGTGTTTAGACCATATGACCATAACAGAGAGACATCTAAGGACCACTTGGCTACAACAAATGCCTCTCTGAACTTCAAGCCTTGCACTGAATGAAACTTCTGGATAAATCAAAACACAAATGGATGCCTTGTCTGAGGCACGTGTAAAACAGTAGATATAAAATTGTATTACTTCTTCCAATGTGGAACTTTGAGAATGATCTCCAGCCCAGGAATTCCCTTGGAATGATGTTCCATCAGGTTGAGACCTGCAACATCTGTCAACTCAGGAAAATAGCAAAAGCTAACCGAGAATTTTAATCATGACTGAAAACAGGAACATAGGAACAGAAGCAAGGCCATTCAGCCCACTGGATCTGCTCTGTCATTTAATAAGATCACTGCTTATCAAATACTTTAATGCCTTTTAGCTGCCCCATCCCTACAATGCCATTAATAATCAAAAATCTATTAATTTCTACTTTAGATATACTCACAGACTGAGCTTCCATAGCCTTCTCATAGAATCATAGAGATGTACAGCACTGGAATAGACCCTTCAGTCCAACTCGTCCATGCCGACCAGATATCCCAACCTAATCTGGTCCCATTTGCCAGCACTTGGCCCATATCCCTCGAAACCCTTCCTATTCATATGTCCATCCAGATGCCTTTTAAATGTTTAATTGTACCAGCCTCCACCACTTCCTCTGGCAGTTCATTACATACAGACCACTCTCTGCATTGTAAAGGCTGCCTCTTTAGGTCTCTTTTAAATCTTTCCCCTCTCACCCCAAACCTATGCCCTCTAGTTCTGGACTCTCCCACCCCAGGGAAAGGACCTTGTCTATTTACCCTATCCATGCCCCTTATGATTTTATAAATCTCTATAAGGTCATGGCTCAGCCTCCAATGCTCCAGGGAAAACAGATCCAGCCTATTCAGCATCTCCCTCTAGCTCAAACCCTCCAATTCTGGTGACATCCTTGTAAATATTTTCTGAATCCTTTCAAGTTTCACAACATCCTCTGTGGCTTCACAATCCTCTGAGTACAATGAAAAGTTCTCTCCATCACAGTCCTAAATGGGCATTCCCCTTATATTTAGAATTTAACCCTCTGGTTCTTGACTCCCAAAAGAAGGGAGATAAATACTTGTCTCTTTAAGTATCTTGGTCACCTCTCAGTCTTCAAAACGCCAGAGAAAATAGGCCTAGTTGGCACAATCTTGCTTTATAGGACAGTACTGTCAGCCCAGGAACATGTCCAGTGAATCTTTGTTGCATTTTCTCTGTGACAATAAGATTGTTCCTGACATAAGGGGATCAAACTGCACATAATATTCCAGATGCAGTCTAACCAAGTTCCCATACAACTTTAGGAGGACTTCACTTACTGTTCTCTAATCCTCTTGCAATAAAAGCTAACATTTCATTAGTCTCTTTAACTTTTGTCTGTACCTACATGTTAGACTTCAGTGACTTATTGATGAGGTAACTCAAGGGCTTTTGCACATCTACGCTTTCCGAACTCTCATAATTTAAGAAATACTCTGCACATCTGTTTCAGCTACCAAAGTGTATAAACTGACATTTCGCCGCATTATTTTCCATCAGCCACATTCTTACCCAATTACTAAGCCTATCCAAATCCTCCATAGTTTTGGCATGGAGGGGACTAAGACTAAAGAGGTTTACACCTAAATAGTATTTAATACTGACACCCTCAAAGCTGATCTTTGAGATGAATACCATTGTCAGTTAGCTTGTATCTAGTAAAGGGACTATCATTTAGCCTTGCACTATCCCAGTCCAGATGCTGAAGGCACGTGTTCCAGATTTTCCATTCCATTCCATTCCATTTATTAGGTCGATTAATGCAATGAATTCACAAGTAATGGGATGAATGTTAAGTGGACCTCCAGCTTAGGCAATGATAATTCAGTGTCCCACTGCATTTTAAGTACAACTATTTGCTGTAATTTTAAATTCAACCTCTGTATTCAATTATAAAGGACATGACCACCATACATGGATAAAAAAATGATCTGATGGATATAGTCAGCATGAATTTTCATGGCTGACAAACTTGTTGAAGCTTTTTGAGGATGTTTCTAACAAACTGATAAAGGGGAATCAACCGATGTAATATATCTTGGGGAGGTGGTGGGGGGGTGTGGGTGGAGGGATGATGGTCACTCCCTTCCCAGTGATATTATCACTGTGCTGTTAATCCAGGTGTTGTTCTAGAGACCTGAGTTTGAATCCTCATTGTGGAATTTGAATTTTTTTTAAAATCTGCAATTAAGAGTCTAATGATGATCATGAATCCATCGTTGATTGTAAGGAAAATCTATCTAGTTCACTCATGTTCTTTGGAGAAGGAAATCTGCCATCCTTACCCTGGACGGTCTACATCTGACTCTAGACCCACAGCAATGTGGTTGACTCTTAACTGCCTTCTGGGTAATATGGGATAGGTAATAAATACTGGCCTAGCCAGAGATACCCTCATCACATGAACGAATGAATTATGATCAAGCCCGTGTAGGTAGGTGGTTAATAAAATTAAAATTATTTTTTATTCACTAGCTGGACATGAGCATCGTTGGCGGGTTAGCAATGATTGCCCATCTCTAGTTGCCTTTTAAAAGGTGACAGTGAGCTGCGTATTTGAAATGGTGCAGTCATAAGTATTCAGGCAAAGCTCTATCAAAAAACAATGGTTTGACATTGTATTGCAATCACTGAGAACTTTCATCCTCACCAGGCTCTGTTCTTCAACTCCCAATGGTTCATGTTCCAGGCAATGATAAAGAAAACACTTCAAAGACAATCTGCAGCTCTCCTTGATAATGTCAGCATTGACCTTAATGATCAGAAGGAACGTCGTGAAACTTGAAAGGGTTCAGAAAAGACTTACAAGGATTGTTGCCAGGGTTGGAGGGTTTGAGCTAGAGGGAGAGGCTGAAAAAACTGGGGCTATTTACTCTTGAGTATTGGAGGCTGAGGGGTGACCTTATAGAGGTTTATAAAATCACGATGGGCATGGATAGGGTAAATAGACAACGTTTTTCTTTCCCTGGAGTGGAGGAGTTCATAACTAGAGGATGAAAGGGGAAAAATTTAAAATAGACCTCAGTGACAACTTTTTCATGCAGAGGGTGGTGCGTGTATGGAATGAGCTGCCAGAGGAAGTGGTGAAGGCTGGTACAACTGCAACAATTTAAAAGGCATCTGGATGGGTATATGAATAGTAAGGGTTTGGAGGGATATGGGCTGGGTGCTGGCAAATGGGACTAGATTAGGTTAGGATGTCTAGTTGGAATGGACGAGTTGGACCAAAGGGTCTGTTTTCGTGTTGTACATCTCTATGACTCTATGACTGGGAGGAGTTTACTAGAAATTGCTCAAAATGGTAACAACTTGTCTATCAAGAAGCATCAAGCTTTGTGTCACGAGGTGTTAATGATACATTGGAAGTTATTATATGCACATAAACCACAGGACCTTCTGTCCCTGCACCCTGCTAGTCAAAGGTCTGAAGTGCTGATATTGGCAGTGTATTTTAAAATCAATCGAATGTCAAGGAGTGTAGGGCATTGTTTAGCAAATACTGAAAGAAGATGTGATATTGAACAATGTGTATGGAAATGGACATTTAGTTGGAACTTTTACACACCCATAAAAGGCAAAAATTTGGAGAGCAAGGCTTCCAAGTCAATAGCTACCAAAATGCTACTCAACTCTGCAAATGTCTGAAAAGCAAAATCACTTTTGCAGATTTTTGAAGGAGAAATGTGAATCATTGTGTAGCCCAAATGAATACGTTTACTCCTACAACCTTTACTTGTACTCAGTTAAGAAAAACGATAAAGAAGTGCCTAACCTCTGCTGATTCCCAGTGCTCAGCCCCATATGCCCTGCGCCATTTGTGAAATATTTCTGAACCAGATCCTATATAAATGTAAGTTGCTATAAATCAGCAGTTACACTCACAGGTACAAAGTTATCAGTAGCAAGGAGGAAAATCCTAATCAGACATAGATACACTAGAGATGTTGGATCTATCTTCACCATCCCTGCACCTAAATATAATTCCTCAAAAATCTGAACTAAAGAAAACAAAACTTCATGAGTGCATTTTGAAAGCCTCAAATGTCAGTGAATTAACAACATCAGAATGCAATGAAAATAAAGAACTTGCTCCAAAGCACCGAGGTCAGCTGCATCTGGAGTCTGTTATAATTGTCAATATTGTTATTTTTATAAACTTAATACAAGAACAAGTTAAACAAAATACAAACAGCCACGCAGCCCAGCTGTGCAAGCAATGACAAAGGATGAGGTTTGTTCCATGATCATAGTTCCCATTTCTCCCATGGACCAAGCTTGACTAAAATAGGAAGGTCCCGACCAGTAGTTACAGAGTTGCAACGGGCAAGATCTAGAGCCCAACACAGCAGTTGAGTTTACAAAGGAGCACAAGAAGATAACGTAGTTAATCAAGAAGTGAAGTAGCTGAATTTCTAATGTAGGCAGAATGCAGCTGCAGAGAAAATGAACCAAATATGGGTAACTATTTTTGGTGGTTGACATTCCTTTCAGTTAAAGGATATACAGTCCTAATGTCTGTACGACATCATTAGTACATTTAAAGTGGGTGGCACGGTGGCTCAGTGATTAGCACTGTTGCCACACAGCGCCTGGGACCTGGGTTCAATTCCCATCTCGGTGTGGAGTGAGCACCTTCTCCCTGTGTCTGCATGGGTTTCCTCCGGATGCTCCAGTTTCCTTCCATAGTCCAAAGATGTGCAGGTCAGGTGAATTGGCCATGCTAAATTACCCATAGAATTAGGTGCATTAGTCAGGTGTAAATATGGGGAATGGGCCTGGGTGGGTTGCTCTTCGGAGGGTCGGTGTGGACTTGTTGAGCTGAAGGGCCTGTTTTCACACTGTAGGGAATCTTATCTAAAGTGTTTTCATAGCTAATAAAAGTGAAACACTCAAGCAATCAAACAGCACTACATAAATTATTCATGGGGATTAGAAACTCAGTACAGTGGAGAATAAGACAGGAAGTGGAACTAATTGGATAGCTGTGTCAAAGTGCTGTATCACAAATGTGGTGGGACCAATGGCCTTTGCCTGGACTGAAATCCTCTATGAATAACCCATTCAAACAGAGTACTAATTGTTTTCTGTAGTCACTAGTTAAAAGGTCTTCCTACCTGAATAGGAGTGTTGCAAGTATAAATGGTGTTTTGTTGAACAGTCTGAAGATGTTTTATCAGGTGCGCTGGACCAATCGACCAACCAAGCTGTCAGAGGAGATTTTAAAAAGCCACATTATAAATGTTTGGTCTACTACATTCTGTAAAATTCGATGAAACCTTTTTTGAAAAGTAAAAAAAATAGAAAATATTCAGTTATACAGAATCTTTCACAATCTCAGAATAACCCAAAGTGCTTCACAGCCAATTAAATATTGCCAAGTGTTGGTTCCCAATACAGAGAGGTAGGGTGTCACCATTAAAAATGACCAATGTGACTAATCTGCATGTGTGCAGTTGCACTTGTAACTGCTCTTGATGCACTTTCACAAACCAATTGTAATTTTAAATGGTTGCAAGGAAACAGCATCCTTGCTGTATCTTAAGGTCATTAGCTCTGAATAACTAATAGGCTTCAATGTCAATGATATGCTATAAAGTAAGGTCAGGCTGATTTCAGCGCAACTTAAAATAGCCTTCTGCCTAATAGTTATCTGCTAGGAAAGTAAAAGGCAAGTTCTGAGATTGGGCAAATGCAGGACAGATAGGACAACCCCATAAGGGAGATTACAGTTGGACAAATGACAGTAAAGTACGTAGGGTCTATTAAAATAATGGGGATAAAAACCTTTGCTCTGATATTTAAGGATGACATCAGAGTGGTGGTGAGAGATGATATAGGTTCGATGGAGAGTAAGGTTGAATCCATTTGGGTGGAATTTTAGAAATTCTAGGAAAAATAAGTCATTGATAGGTATAGTCTATCGGCCACCAAATAATAATAATATAACATTGGAACAGGCAATAAACAAAGAAATAATGAATGCCTGTAAAAATGGTACGTCAATTATCATGGGAGATTTTAAGCTTCATGTCGATTGGTCGAACCAGGTTGGTAAGGGTAGCCTTGAGGAGGAGTTCATTGAATGGATCAGCAATAGTTTTCCTGAACAGTATGTAATGGAACAAATGAAGGAGCAAGCTATCCTCAATCTAGTCCTGTGTAATGAGACAGGAATAATTAATGACCTCATAGTTAGGGATCCTCTTGGAAGGAGCGATCACAGTATGGTTGAATTTAGAATACAGTTGGAGAGTGTGAAGATAAAATCCAATACTAGGGTCCTGTGCTTAAACAAGGGAGACTACAATAGGATGAGGGAGGAGTTGGTTAAAGTAGACTGGAAGCAAAGACTTTATGGAGGGACAGTTGATGAACAGTGGACTTTCAAAGAAATTTAAGTGCTCAGCAAAAGTATATTCCAGTGAAAAGGAAGGACTGTAAGAAAAGGGGTAATCTGCCATGGGTGTCTAAGGAAATAAGGGAAACTATCGAATTGAGAAAGAAGGCATACAAAATGGCCAAGATCAATGGGAAACTAGAAGATTGGGAAAACTTTAAAGGTCAACAGAAAGGCACAAAAAGAGCTACAGAGAAAGATAAGATAGATTATGAGAAAAAAGCGAACTCAGAATATAAAGACAGAAAGCAAAAGTTTCTATAAATATATAAAACAATAAAGAGTGGCTAAAGTAAACATTAGTCCTTTAGAGGATGAGAAGCGGGATTTAGTAATGGGATATGAGGAAATGGCCAAGGGATTGAACAGGTATTTTGTGTCGGTCTTCACAGTGAAGGACATGATAACACGCCAGTAATTGTCAAAGAGACAAAGGTAGGCGAGGACCTAGAAACTATCATTATCATGAAAAGAAGTAGTGTTGGGTGAGCTAATGGACCTAAAGGTAGACAAGTCTCCTTGCCCTGATGGAATGCAACCCAGGGTACTAAAAGAGACAGCGGGAAAAATAACAAGTGCACTTGTGGTAATTTTCCGAAATTCACTGGACTCTGGGGCAGTTCCAGCAGATCGAAAACAGCAAACGTGACACCATTGTTTTAAAAAGGAAGGTAGACAAAAAATGGGGTATTATAGACCAGTTAGCTTAACTTCTGTAGTGGGGAAAAGGCTTGAGTCTATTATCAATGAAGAAATAGCAAGGCATCTCGATAGAAATTGTCCTTTTAGGCAAATGCAACATGGGTTCATGAAGGGCAGGCATGCTAAATTAATCTTTTGGAATTCTATGAACACAGTGGACAACAGGGGCCCAGTAGATATGCTATATCTAGATTTCCAAAAGGCACTCGACAAGTTGCCACACAAAAGGCTGCTGTATAAGATTAAAAATGCAAGGCATTATGAGTAATATATTAGTATAGATAGAGGATTGGTTAACCAACAAGAAGCAAAGAGTGGGGATAAATGAGTGCTATTCTGGTTGGCAATCAGTGACGAGTGGTGTGCCTCAGAGATCAGTGTTGAGACCACAATTATTCACAATTTATGTCTGATTTGGAGTTGGGGAAACACGTGTAGGATGTCAAAATTTGTGGATGACATAGAGATGAGTAGTAGAGCAAAGTATGCAGACAACTGTGCGATGTTGCAAAGGGACATAGTTTAAGTGAGTGGGCAAAGGTCTGGCAAATGGATTATATATTTTATGGATTATATATTAATATGGATACAATGTTAATAAATATGAAGTCATCCATTTCAGTATGACTCACACTAAAAAGGACAATTACTTGAATGGTAAGAAATTGCAGCACGCTGCTTTGCAAAGGGACCTGGGTGTCCATGTGAATGAATCACAGAAAGTTGGTCTGCAGGTGCAACAGGTAATTAAAAAGGCAAATGAAATGTTGTCCTTCATTGCTATAGGGATTGAGTTTAAAAGCAGGGAGTTTATTTTGCAACTGTATTGGGTGCTGGTGAGGAATTTTGGTCCCGTTACCTGAGAAAGGATGTACTGGCAGTAGAAGGGGTGCATGAGGAGGTTCATGAGGTTGATTCCTGAGTTGATAGGGTTGGTTTATGAGGAGAGACTGAGTAGACTGAGACTATACTCATTGGAATTTAGAAGAATGAGGGGGGATCTTATCGAAACATATAAAATTATGAAGGGAATAGATAAGATAGAAGTAGAGAGAATGTTTCCACTGGCGGGTGAAACTAGGACAAAACGGCATTGCCTCAAAATTAGGGGGAACAGATTTAGGACTGAATCCAGAGGGTTGTGAATCTACGGAATTCCCTGCCCAGTGAAAGTGGTTGAGGCTTCCTCAGTAAATATTTTGAAAGCTAAGTTAGATAATGTTTTGAACACTAAAGGAATTAAGGGTTATGGTGCGAGGACGGGTACATGAAGTGGAGACCACAAAAAGGTCAGCCATGACCTTATTGAATGGCAGGACAGGCTCGAAGGGCCAGATGGCCTACTCCTGCTCCTAGTTCTTAGGTACTTATGTTCAAATTCCAAACACAGTCAACATTCTGAAGACTATTCAAGGGCTCCTCGCAAAGAACTTCCACTTCTTTGGCCTACCATCCTTATTTACAATTACTATGAATGGCACATTGCTGCTGGATGTGAATTTAAAAGCCATGTTCCTAAAATACTTAAGCTGCACAAAGTTGAAGTAATGTCACTTTTGTAACGTCGGAAACAAAGTGGTTTGTGCATTGCAAGCTCGCACAAACATCACTGTGATAATGGCCAGATTATCAGTTTTGAGTGATGCTCATTTAAGGCTATTAATTGCCCAGGAACTTTGGATAACTGCCCTGTTGTCCTTCATATTTTTCTTGGGGTTTTCTTGGATTGGCCAGAAAGTGAGAGAGGAAAAGAGAGAGAGACAGAGAGAGACATGGAACAGAAATTGCTGGAGAAGCTCAGCAATTCTGGCAGCATTTGTGGAGAGAGAGAGAAACAGAGTTAACATTTCAGGCCCAGTGACCCTTCTTCATAACCAGAAGAGAGATGGAGCCTTGGTTTAAAAATTGCACCTCAGTAGTGCATTCTGTTCACGTCAGTTTTGAACCCACAACATTCTGACTCAAGAGGCAAGAATGCTTCACGCTGAGCCACAGCTTAGTGATCGGAGCTTTATTTCTGAAGACCCTAGCTGAAAGAGACTTATGTGAGCTATTCATTTACAGTTTAAAACAAAGAAACAGTTAAGTTTTTAAAATACTCACCTTCCAGCCAGTCACACTAAAGGTTTTCCCCGCACTTCCAATGGTAATAGTCCTGTCCCACATGCCTGGCAAAGTGCCTATGAAGGCAAAGGGCAAAATCAATGTGAAATTAACTGGCCACCTAACTCTGTTAAAGAAGTAAGCAACTTAAGGAAGTTCACTTCAATATAGTAAAAACACAGAGAAACTCAAGATCGCTCAGATTGTCAAGACAGAGTGTGGCTAAACCCTGGGAAGATGTTGGAATCTCTGCTTCTGACCACCATCCAGTGAGCTGTGGTTTGAATGTTGGTTAAGGATTAGGCTTAATGAGGATTCTGTGCTCCCCTTGATACAATGTCCCACTGTTTGGCAGATTTCCAGCTGCTATCCCACTTAACATCAAGCCCTGGCAAATCCCACCCTGAATGTTGAATAACAGGGTACACCAGTCCTTACACTGCAAAGTTGAAACTTTATTGCTGGAACAGCACAGCAGGTCAGGCAGCATCCAGGGAACAGGAGATTCGACGTTTCGGGCACAGGCCCTTCTTCAGGAATGAGCAGAGAGTGTTCAGCAGGAGAAGATAAAAGGTAGGGAGGAGGGACTTGGAGGAGGGGAGTTGGAAATGTGATAGGTGGAAAGAGGTCAAGGTGAGGGTGATAGGTCGGAGTAGGATGGAGGCGGAGAGGTCAAGAAGAAGACTGCAGGTCAGGAAGGCGGTGCCGGGCTGGAGGGATCCGGCTGAGACAAGGTGGGGGGAGGGGGGATGAAGAAACTGGTGAAGTCCAAGTTCATCCCCTGCGGTTGGAGGGTTCCCAGTCGGAAGATAAGACGCTCCTCCTCCGACCGTCGGGTTGTTGTGGTTTGGCGGTGGATGAGTCCAATGACCTGCATATCCTCGGTGGAGTGGGAGGGGGAGTTGAAATGCTGTGCCACAGGTTGGTTGGGTTGGTTCGTCCGGGTGGCCCAGAGGTGCTCTCTGAATCGCTCCGCAAGTAGGCGGCCTGTCTCCCCAATATAGAGGAGGCCACACCGGCTGCAGCGGATGCAGTAGATGATGTGGGTGGAGGTGCAGGTGAATCTGTGGCGGATATGGAAGTTTCCCTTGGGGCCTTGGAGAGAAGTGAGGGGGGAGGTGTGGGCGCAAGTGTTGCACCTCCTGCGGTTGCAAGGGAAGGTGCCGGGAGTGGAGGTTGGGTCGGTGGGGGGTGTGGATCTGACAAGGGAGTCGCGGAGGGAGTGGTCTCTACGGAAAGCTGATAGGGGAGGGGAGGGAAATATATCCTTGGTGCTGGGGTCTGTTTGGAGGTGGCGGAAGTGACGGCGGATGATGCGCTGTACATGGAGATTGGTGGGGTGGTAGGTGAGGACCAGTGGGGTTCTGTCCTGGTGGCGGTTGGAGGGGCGGGGCTCAAGGGCGGAGGAGCGGGAAGTGGAGGAGATGCGGTGGAGGGCACCGTCGACCACGTCGGGGGGGAAATTGCGGTCGTGGAAGAAGGAGGCCATCTGTGTTGTACGTATTTTGAACTGGTCCTCCTGGGAGCAGATGCGGCGGAGACAAAGGAATTGGGAGAATGGGATGGCGTTTTTACAGGGGGCAGGATGGGAGGAGGTGTAGTCCAGGTAGCTGTGGGAGTCGGTTGGTTTGTAGTAGATGTCCGTGTTGATTTGGTCGCCTGAGATAGAAACAGAAAGGTCTAGGAAGGGGAGGGAGGAGTCCGAGACTGTCCAGGTGAATTTGAGGTCGGGGTGGAAGGTGTTAGTGTAGTGGATGAACTGTTCAACCTCCTCGTGGGAGCACGAGGTAGCGCCGATACAGTCATCAATGTAGCGAAGAAAAAGATGGGGGGTGGGGCCAGTGTAGTTGCGGAAGATGGATTGTTCCACATACCCTACGAAGAGGCAGGCATAGCTGGGGCCCATGCGGGTGCCCATGGCTACTCCTTTTGTTTGGAGAAAGTGGGAGGATTGGAAAGAAAAGTTGTTCAGGGTGAGGACCAGTTCGGTCAGTCGAAGGAGGGTGTCGGTGGAAGGGTACTGGGTGGTACGGCGGGAAAGGAAGAAGCGGAGTGCTTTGAGTCCTTCGTGATGGGGGATGGAGGTGTACAGGGACTGGATGTCCATGGTGAAGATGAGGCGTTGGGGACCGGGGAAGCGGAAATCCTGGAGGAGGTGGAGTGCACTGCACCTTTACACTGTAAAGGCAGACTGTGGGAAATCAAGACTCAGTTGCCTGAATACACTGTGAAGCATGACTGTCTGATTAAAATATCAGGGGCAAACAGGACCCATGTGAAGTAAGAAAGAACTTAAGGCTCAGGAGTGAAAGCTACGATGAGAGCAATCCTAATCAAGGAAAAGGAAACCTTCAATTGCTCCATGGAACAAAGGAAAAGGTAAGCAGAAGTGAACAAAGTCACCTAATTTGCTGACAGCAACAGGTTTTGTATAATTTATAACATTTGCAGAACTAAAGATGCAGATTATATAACGTAGTATGTGTTTCTCAAATCCTCTAGCAAACGTATTTAATTTAAAGTTCATCCATTTTCTATTCTATATCCCACAGCCAGCACTAACTATACTGCCATTGTTTAAGGTTTCCGTGCTGTATGATTCTATTAGCTACGGCATAGTATAAACCACAATGTCAGTCAATGCTGGAAAAGGGACTTTCAGAGGGACTGCAAGATTAAATTATTTCCAGAATCAATCTTGCTCAAAAAATAATCCCAAGGAAATCGTGTAAATCTGTCAAATCAGACAAGAAGAGTAAAGGCTTAAGAGAAGGTCACGATTCTCCCCTCTCATCACCAGCAATAATCAAAGAGGCTTTTGAGCAGAACACAGGCAAAAGGAAAAAGCATTTCACAGCCATAACAGGAAAAAACATGAAGCCTAGTAAAATGGGCGGCACGGTGGCACAGTAGTTAGCACTGCTGCCTCACAGCGCCAGAGACCCGGGTTCAATTCCCGACTCAGGCGACTGACTGTGTGGAGTTTGCACATTCTCCCCGTGTCTGTGTGGGTTTCCTCCGGGTGCTCCGGTTTCCTCCCACAGTCACAAAGATGTGCGGGTCAGGTGAATTGCCTGTAGTGTTAGGTTAAAGGGGTAAATGTAGGGGTATGGGTGGGTTGCGCTTCGGCGGGTCGGTGTGGACTTGTTAGGCCGAAGGGCCTGTTTCCACACTGTAAGTAATCTAATCTAATCTAATCTAATCAAATGAAAAAGATCCATTTCAATAACAAAACCAGATAATTTCCATTTATCATTAAAAGGTGGGAACTGACACCTAGTTGGTCTCGAGTGGTTCTAGGACAGTCACAACATGTGCTGTGCATCTAACCATCAACCAGGAGACTCAAGGCAGTGAATCTCAGAAAACCTGAGAAATACTTCTTGATAGATCTTACTTGGGGTTGAGACCTTCACCAAGCGGTTTTTACCTCAACAGGTTTTCTTGGAAAATGCTTACATAATGGCTAGTAAAAAGATATGACCTCCTGTCCTATCATGACAAGCCTCTTAAAATAACCTAATATTAATACAAGGCTTTTAATATAGGAAAATGCCCTACAGCCCTCAGGTCTCCACAGGAATACAATCAAACAGAGACTGACATTGAGCCAAAGGAAGAACTATTAGGACAGATGACTAAATAATTTTAAAAGATGTGGAATTTATGGATTGCCTTAGAAAGGGGAGAGAGAAGTAGAAAAGTTTAAGGATACCAGAGAGTAGGCTAAAAGAACTAATCATTGCTGCAGAATGTGTGCATACACCAGTATAAGCCCATTTCCTCAGTATTACCTATTTTGATGTGCTTATGTCCATTGTACACGAGCCACTCATACACTTCATCACTGATGCAGAGAACATCATGCTTAATACACAGGTCTGCAATCATCTTCAGTTCTTCCATTTTAAATACCTAATACATGAACCACACTGCATTAGAATACGATGGGGAACTCCAGCCAAAACACTAGTTCTTAGACAAGGAGTGTTAAAAAAAATGAATTTGTTCTTTTAAAATGCTGCAAAAACCAAGCTTTAAAAAAAAGCAGTCAAATGGCACACAGCATTGCAAGCTCAGGCTAATCTATCAAAACAAATGCAATCAAAGAACACATGCCTATTCGTTTATCAATAAAACCTCCGGGCCTTGCATCATCATCATCCTTTTTATTTATAAGAGCAATAATAGATACAGAACCTCTTACTGTAGATTTGAAGAACAAGCAACATTTGATAAGACAGCAGCAGTGGAAGCTGTGTTACTTTCAGAAAACAGAAGCACGTGGTGTCAACTCAGAGAAAACGTCCAGGATTTAAAGAAGCAGCAAAAGGAACACTCAAGCCATTCAACAATGATCAGCATATAATCAAAGATCCCTCCCACCCTGGTTATAATCTCTTCCACCCTTTTCCATCGGGCAGATGATGTAAAAGACAACACATACCAACAGATTTAAGAACAGTTTCTTCCCTGCCGTTATCAAACTTTTGAGTGGACCTCTCGTATATTAGAGTTTTCACTGCACCTTCTCTGTACCTGTAACACTGTTTTCTGCATTCTGTTCTATTACCCTGATGTACATATGTAAAGTATGATTTGTCTAACGAGCACCGCAAAACAATACTTTTCACTACATCTTGGTACATTTGACAGTAATAAATCGAATCAAATCAAGGCAATTAAAATACTAGGTGTGTTATAGCCTTCAAATTAGTCAAAAGTTATCTATTAAATCCCTGTAAACTGAAATACATAACTTGTGGTTGAAGTATTTCTCCCACGCGCATAAGAATGTCTTTGTTTGAAAGAATGTGAATGGAGTTCAGTACTTGCTAAACAATGTTATTTGATTTGATTTTAAATTTAAAAAGTAGAACATGTGATCCAACATAAAGTCATATAGCGTGAAAACAGACCCTTTGGCTCAGTGGTTAGCACGGCTGCCTCTCAGTACCAGGGACCCAGGTTCGATTCCTGTCTCAGGCAACTGTCTGTGTGGGGTTTGCACATTCTCCCTGTGTCTATGTGGGTTTCCTCCCACTATCCCAAGGTGATCAGGTGAATTGGCCATGCTAACTTGCACATAGTGTTAGGTGCATTAGTCAGGGGTAAACTTAGGGAAATAGGTTACTCTTCAGAGGGTTTTTGGGGCTGAAGGGCCTGTTTCTAAACTAAACTAGTCCCACCTGCCTGTATTTAGTCCAAACCTTTCCTATTCAAATGTCTTTTGAGCATTGTAACTGTACCTGCATCCACCATGTGCACTGGCAGTTCATTCCACACGTAACCACTTTCTATGTAAAAAAGTTGTCCTTCATATTCTTTACACATTGTTCTCCTCTAACCTTACCCCGAGTCTTGAACTCCCCCACCTTAGGGAAAAGACCTTGGCTATTTACCCTATTCATACTCCTCATGATTTTATAAACCTCTATAAAGGTCACCCTGTCAAATTGCTATGCTCCAGTGAAAAACGTCCCAACCATTTTTTATAACTCAAACCTTCCATTCCCTGCAACATCCTGGTAAACCTCTTCTGAACCCTTTCGAATTTAATAATACCTATAAGAAGGCAACCAGAACTACACACAGTACTCCAGAAGAGGTCTCACCAACATCCTGTATGACCTCAATATGATGTCCCAACTCCTATATTCAATGTTCTGAGCAATGATGCCAAACACCTTCGCAACCACCCCGTCTTCCTGTAACACAAATTTCAAAGAATTATGGCCCTGAGCTCCTAGGTGTCCCTGTTCTACAACACTACCCAGGGACCAACCATTAATTGCATAAGTCCTGCCCGCTACACATCTGCAAGATTGTTATTTGATGCTTAACTTTTCAGAAAATCAAAGATTAGATTTTGAAGCCATACCTTGCCCAATGGATTATTGGGTGTGTTAATGATTATTGCTTTGGTCCGAGAATTAAATTTACCGGAAAGCTCTTCTTCATCGAGTTTCCAATCTCCACTATCGCTTATGTCTTGCTCGACTTTCTCTTGTACCTAAATGAAGACACAAATGGTATATTTGACCTCTCCAACAGAAAATCTAGCATTTACAACAAACAAATAGTGGGAAATATTTAAAAACATATGATCATAGCAAATAGGAGAAGTAAACCACTCAACCCCTCAAGCCTGCTCCATCAATCAATCAATATCACTGCAGCTGATCTTCTCCCTCAACTTCATTTTCCCATCAGCTCCCCAAATCATTTGGTTTCCAAGGTCAGGGGCTCCCAAACCATGGGGACGTCAGCTCTGAGGCAGCAATGGAAACTGTCAAGGGAAGACTTTAGCTGTACAGTTTTGAGACAGACGCCAAGGTTCTAATGAAATACCAGGAGGATTTTTGGCTCCTGGGCCACATCACAATCTTTGAAATGGTTGTGGCAAAACTATCGACCCCTCACTCAACACCTATCCCTCCTCCCTCCCCGCTCATCAACTCCACCCTCCACTAATCAAATCTCCCATTCCCCAATTTGGTTACCCCAGACCCACTCAAAATTTCTTCTCCCGCAACTCTCTTCCCCAGTCCCCTCCCCAACTCAGTAACTTCCTCATCACCCCAAACAACTGTTGTGACATTGCTTTCAAGAGGACTATGCTAATGAGAAGTGAGATGCAAAAGAAACAAGGATGATGTGAGAAAACACATTTTTACACAGCGAGTAGTTAGGATATGGAATGCACTGACGAGAAGGAAGCATTAATGGAAGTATTCAAGCAGGTATTGAATGAATAGTAGTGTACAAAGCTATGGGGGGGCAAAGCAGGAGAACGGCAATAGGTAATGATGCTTGTTTGAAGAGCTGGTGCAAGCCATGATGGGCTGAACAGCTTTCTTCTGCATCTCAACAGTTCTGATTCTGAGAAAGCAACCAGGATACAGAAAACGCTAAACCCTCTTAAAAAGATCTGCACCTTTACTGTTATAAGCTTCAGGGCTATGGGCCATGGGCAGGAAATTGGGATTAGAAAGGGCATCCGGGTGTCTTTGGGTTGGCATGGACAAGATAGGTCAAAAGCCTCCCTTCTGAGCTGTATCATTTCTGTGCTTCTGAACCATGGCCTGCAGCCATTAGGCAGTTTATCTTGCAGCAACTGGTGTTAGGAAGTTGCAGCTGTGCTTAGCTGCTGAACCTTGACAGTGCATTTGTCTGTTGGACAGACTTGGAATATATCCTCCAATAGACAGAACCTATCGCTAGAAGCTTGTGTTAAGCAAAGCTGGAACCACAATGCCAAGAACTCTCTTTTACCCCCAATAATTCCCGACACCACCTGCCCTCAAACCCAGAATGTCACTATTTCTCAAAGATTAAATTGGGTCACATTAGGAACAAATTTGGAAGGACTAGCCTAAGAAATCAAAAATCTCTCTCTCCCTTGAAGATACTCAATGTATCATCCACTAACCATTACAGATGGAGAATACGAAAGGTTCACAATAATTTCAATGAAGACATTTTCCATCACCTCAATCCTGAATGATTGCCACCATATCCTGAGATTGCGGCTCTAAGATTATGTTTTAGATTTCTCAGTCAGGGTGAATCAGTGTCTTAGTGTCTACCTTGTCAAACACCTTCAGAATCTTGCACATCTCAATGTGATCATCTCTTTATTTAGCGAAACTCCAAAGTTTACTTAGCTTTAGATAAAAATTACCAACCGAGGTCTAGATAGTGAAACTGGAAACAATTATACTTGCAGAATTTCTCTTTCTGAGAAATATTTATATTAGATATCAGAAAATAGGTGCAGGAGTAAGTAATTTCACTTCATCTTGCCTGTTTTGATCTCTCAGGAAGCCAAGGGATATGGAAGGGTCTGAACGGTGAAACAGACTCTATCTCCACACCAGTTCCTATTTCTCATGTTTTATCTTCTGTCATTCATGAGATTATTGCTGATCTTCAGGACTGAGTATTTTGTGTATCTTCAAACAAGCAAACAGTGTATCATGTTCACCAGGGCATTAAGTGATCGATGTCCCCATAAAATGGACAACGAGCAAAAATTTAGAGCATATTACATAATGTGATAGTATTTATGTGCATCTCCAATTGACCGCTAATAGAAACTGTGTGGACAGTCAGAATGTACCACCTTCCTGAGGTTCTGCTAAAATTAACGTCGGAGGTCAGATGAACCTTGTAGCAATTCAGGCACTTACCTCTGACTGAAACGAAGGTAAGACCGTTTGGTTTTAAAAGTGCTTACCGGTAGCGGGCAGCGGTGTTTTTTTTTTCTCTTTCACTCTCTCTTCACAGAAAGAGCGGGAGCACCAGCGGGAAGTGACGACGACCAGAGGGGCAGCCGGGAAGGAAAGCGGTGAGTATTTATACTCACCCTTCGAAGCGGTCGGTCATTTCCAGTGCGAGCAGCAGCGAAGGTAAGACCGTTTGGTTTTAAAAGTGCTTACCGGTAGCGGGCAGCGGTGTTTTTTTTTTCTCTTTCACTCTCTCTTCACAGAAAGAGCGGGAGCACCAGCGGGAAGTGACGACGACCAGAGGGGCAGCCGAGACCCGGAAGCAGTTAGTGTAAGCTTACCTGGGTAGGTTTTTTCCCCCTTTAAAAGCGCGAAGGAGAGGAACCCGAGGCACTACACGGGTAGTGCCTCCCACCCGCCCTCCTCCTGTTGTGGTAAGTAGGTAAGTGCTGAATTTTGCTTGTTGTATTCTTTAGACCCAGTTTTTTTTTTAAATAAAAGTTAGCTTTAGAGGGATGGCAGTGAAGGCAGTGCAATGTTCCTCCTGCAACATGTAGGAGGTGAGGGATGCCATCGACGTCCCTGCCGATTACACTTGGGCCTGTTTGAAGAAAGGATAGGGAAGGTGATTCAGGAGATGAGTGACAGTAATAGGGTGGTTGTTATGGGGGACTTTAACTTTCCTGATATTGATTGGGAAAGCTATAGCTCAAGTTCGTTAGATGGGTCAGTGTTTGTTCAATGTGTGCAGGAGAGTTTCCTGACACAATATGTAGACAGGCCAACAAGAGGTGAGGCCATACTGGATTTGGTTCTGGGTAACGAACCAGGCCAGGTGTTAGAATTAGAGGTAGGTGAGCACTTTGGGGATAGTGACCATAATTCGGTGATTTTTACTCTCGTGATGGAGAGGGATAAGTGTGTACTACAGGGCAAGAGTTATAGCTGGGGTCAGGGAAATTATGATGCGGTGAGGCATGACTTAGGATGTGTGGCTTGGAAAAGTAGACTCCAAGGCAAGAGTGTAAATGATATGTGGAGCTTGTTCAAGGAGCAACTATTGAGTGTCCTTGATAATTATGTACCTGTCAGGCAGGGAGGAAAGGGTCGTGCGAGGGAGCCGTGGTTTAATAAGGAATTGGAATCCCTTGTTAAATGGAAGAGGGCGGCCTATCTTAAGATGAGACGTGAAGGTTCAATTGGGGTGATTGAGAGTTATAGGGTAGCCAGGAAGGACCTGAAGAGAGAGCTAAGAGCAGCAAGGAGGGGACATGAAAGGTCCTTAGTCGGTAGGATTAGGGAAAACCCTAAGGCTTTCTATAGGTATGTTAGGAATAAAAGAATGACTAGGGTAGGAATAGGTCCAGTCAAGGATAGTAGTGGGAAGTTGCATGTGGAGGCGGAAGAGATTGGGGAGACACTGAATGGATACTTTTCTTCAGTATTTACTCAGGAACAGGGCATTGTCGTCGATGCGAATACTGAGTCACAAATAAGTAGAATGGATGGCTTTGAGGTATGTAGAGAAGAGGTGTTGGAAATCCTGGAAAAGGTGAAAATAGATAAGTCCCCTGGGCCTGATGGCATTTATCCTAGGATTCTCTGGGAAGCAAGGGAGGGGATTGCAGAGCCATTGGCCTTGATTTTTATGTCCTCTTTGTCTACAGGAGTAGTGCCAGAAGATTGGAGGCTAGCAAATGTGGTTCCCTTGTTCAAAAAGGGGAGTAGGGATAACCCTAGTAACTATAGGCCGGTGAGTCTCACTTCTGTTGTGGGCAAAGTCTTAGAGAGAATTGTAAGGGATAGGATTTATGCACATCTGGATAGGAATAATGTGATCAAGGATAGTCAGCATGGTTTTGTGAAGGGCAGGTCGTGCCTCACAAACCTTATTGAATTCTTTGAAAAGGTGACGAAGGAGGTTGATGAGGGGAAAGCGGTAGATGTGGTATATATGGATTTTAGTAAGGCGTTGATAAGGTTCCCCATGGTAGGCTACTGCAGAAAATACGGAGATATGGCATTGAGGGTGAGTTGGAGGTTTGGATTAGGAATTGGCTGGATGGAAGAAGACAGAGGGTAGTAGTTGATGGCAAAGTTTCTTCATGGAGTGCCGTCACTAGCGGTGTTCCGCAAGGATCTGTTTTGGGACCATTGCTGTTTGTCATTTTTATAAATGACCTGGAAGAGGGGTTAGAAGGTTGGGTGAGCAAGTTTGCGGATGATACGAAAGTCGAGGAGTTGTTGACAGTGAGGAAGGATGTGGCAGGTTACAGCAGGATATAGAGAAGCTGCAGAGCTGGGCAGAAAGGTGGCAAATGGAATTCAATGTAGCTAAGTGTGAGGTGATTCACTTTGGGAAGAATAACAAAAAGATGGGGTATTGGGCTAATGGTCGGATACTTGGTAGTGTGGATGAGCAGAGGGATCTTGGTGTCCATGTACACAGATCTCTGAAAGTTGCCACCCAGGTAAATAGTGCGGTGAGGAAGGCATATGGCGTACTGGCTTTTATTGGTAGAGGAATTGAGTTCCGGAGTCCTGAGGTCATGATGCAGTTGTATAAGACTCTGGTGCGGCCGCATCTGGAATATTGTGTGCAGTTTTGGTCGCCATACTATAGGAAGGACGTGGAGGCACTGGAACGGGTGCAGAGGAGGTTTACCAGGATGTTGCCTGGTATGGAAGGAAGATCGTATGAGGAAAGACTGAGACACTTGGGGCTGTTTTCATTAGAGAAAAGAAGGTTTAGGGGTGACTTGATTGAGGTGTACAAGATGATTAGGGGGTTAGATAGGGTTGACAGTGTGAACCTTTTCCCGCGTATGGAGTCGGGTATTACAAGGGGGCATAGCTTTAAATTAAGGGGGGGTAGATATAGGACTGAAGTTAGGGGTAGGTTCTTCACTCAGCGAGTCGTAAGTTCATGGAATGCCCTGCCAGTAGCAGTGGTGGACTCTCCCTCTTTATGGGCATTTAAGCGGGCATTGGATAGGTATATGGAGGATAGTGGGTTAGTATAGGTTAGGTGGGCTTGGATCGGCGCAACATCGAGGGCCAAAGGGCCTGTACTGCGCTGTATTCTTCTATGTTCTATGAAACACATTGATTAATGCCTCTTGGGCTGCCATGCTGAATACAACTTTATTCTAAATCATACAGAATTGGGCCAAAATTCAGGAGTCTACATCCATTCAGCACAGAATCGTTTACTATTGCCTTTTTAACAGGATAAACAGTACTCAGCATGTAATAAACTCTTCCCTGTGACTATCTGTCCCCAAGTATGGTGAGGTTGAATAGGCTAGGGCTGTTTTCCTGGAGCATTGGAGGCTGAGGGGTGACCCTATAGAGGTTTATAAAATCATGAGGGACATGGATAGGAGAAATAGACAAAGTTTTTTCCCTGGCGTGGGAGAGTCCAGAACTAGAGGACAGAGATTTAGGGTGAGAGGGGAAAGATATAAAAGAGACCTAAGGGGCAACGCTTTCATGCAGAGGGTGGTACGTGTATGGAATGAGCTGCCAAAGGAAGTGGTGAAGGCTATTGCAACTGCAACATTTAAAAGGCATCTGGATGGGTATATGAATAGGAAGGTTTTGGAGGGATTTGGGCCAGGTGCTGGCAGGTGGGACTAGATTGGGTTGGGATATCTGGTCGGCATGGATGAGTTGGACTGAAGGGTCTGTTTCCATGCTGTACATCTCTATGACTCTATGACTCTAAATGACAGCACATAAACAGAGTGTAACAGGAAAAACTGAATAGTCATAATCCAAATTAAAACATCAAGTATAAGTTCGCTAGTTTGCACAGTGGGCTGTCTTGTCTTTTACTAAATTGATGATTTTGAATTGAATATATCCTAAACTGATGGAATAAAATGATTCCTGTATTTATTTATTTTGCAATTAGTTAGATCTTTAATCCAGTTTATAGCAAACACAGGCAAACAGGCCCAAGCAACCAATCTCCTCCTAGGGAATACAGAAAGGTTGGATTTGAAAGATACGTTTTTAAAAAACCGGAATTGGGGGGATGTCAGTCTGAGATTTTAAGAAGAATTGTTGGGTTAAAGGGAAAATTCCTTCAACTTGCCCTTTTAGCCACAGTATTCATGCAGCTGGTCCAGCTAATCTGCCTTTGGGACGTTGATATTGGAGAATTCAGCTACATTAATGCTGCTGGTCATCAAGGGGTAGTCATTAGGTTCGCTTTGATTTCCTGGCAATTAGTTGGCACAAACAGAACAAATTCCAAAAAGGAAATCCTCCACCAGCTTTGCATAATCACCATGAATGCAAACAGCACCCAAATTCGCCGAGATTGGTCCAACGTCAATACGAGTATTCTGTCTAGTTTCATGAACCACACTTTCAGAAGGATGAGATAGCATGAGAGAGGGTTTAGAAAAACTCACACTCAAGAATGGCATTTCCAGGGCTGAGGGAGTGGAAGACATGGGTGTGGAAGTAGACCATTCAGCCCATCAAATCTGCTTCACCATTCAATGAGATCATGGCTGGTCTGATAATCCTCAACTGAACTTTCTTGCTCTCTCCTCCCAACCCTTGATTCTCTTACTGATTAAAAATCTGGCTACCTCAAGCTCAGTTATCTGGATAGACTGGAGAAGCTGACTTTGTTCTCCTCAAAGGAGAGAAGTTGAGAGGTGATTTGAATGAGGCGTTCAAAATCCTGAGGACTCTAGACAGAGCAATCAGGAAAAAAACCTGCTCTTATTGGTGGAAGAGTTGAGAACCAGAATACACTGATTTAAAGTGAATGGCAAAATGGGCATGAATAGAAACTTTTTTTTTTACACAGTGAGTGTTGAGAATCTGGAATGTGCTACCTAAGAATGTGGTGGAGGAAAGTCAACTGGGATTTCAAAAGGGAATTGGAAAGCACCTGAAGAGAAAACACTTGCAGGATTCAGGATCAAGTGGAGGTTGGGGCTAGCCAAGAGTTAGTAGAGGCCCAACAGGCCAAATGGCCTCCCTCTACATCCATTCTATGGTTTGATGCGATAAACATTTTTGTAAAATTGCTTTTTAAGGCTGCAGCGCCACCTTTGGAGAAAGGTATAATACAAGCCTTTTTTTTAAACTGAAGAGGTAACAGTATCTCACTTAGAACAAGAATGAATGGGATTGATCATTATAGTTACCTATTGATTTCAATGAACACAGTTTGTGACAACAGAAATCATAAAATGCTATATCTACTGCCAATTCTTAATGGAAAGCAGCAAGTTTTATCTTAATTAGTTCTGTTGGATTAAATACTCACTGGCTTTAGTGAGATGAAGACTGGGATTCCTCCAGCCATTTTAACCATTGGCTCATAACAGTCGAAGAATGGCTCAATGATAATCACCTAAAATTAAAAAGAAACATTAAAATTGAGTTCACTATCTAGAAAAAAAAACTTGTGTGTATAAACATATTTCATAACCTAAACACAATCCAATACACTGCCCAGCCAAAGAATCATTACTGTTGCAACAGAGTTGTAACACAGGAGCCAATTTGAATTTGGCTGGGTTCCAAGAAACCAATCAGGTAAAGGAAAAGATAATATGTTGTTGGGGGAAGACATTGAAAAGAATTCACTGCTGTTTTCAATTTATACAAAGGGATCTTTAACATTTAACAGTACAATTCTCAGTTTAGTCCTTCATCCAAAAGCCAGCTGCAAATACCCTCGAAAACCCATGATTTGGGGAAAGAGATAACAAATTTACCCCAAACTAGAGACACCAGAATCCAGCCTACTTCATTTCCAGGTGGGTGGGTGAGATTAGTACAGAGCACAGAACAAAACTGGGAGTGTCCTGGTCATGAGTCTTGGTCACTCACTGGACCAACCCATGGATCATGAGGGTCTTGCAGCACTCTCACTGTCTGTATGTGTTAATTATCACATAATCACACACAAACAAAAAACGGCAAGTTTTACCTCATCTCCCTCGTCAACCAGTCCTTGTATAGAGTTAGAAAGAGAACCGTAGCCTCCAACTGTTACCAGAATCTCTTTATTTGGATCAATGGAACGTCCACATATATGTCCATATAATTCAGCAAGTGCCTTCACTAATGGAGGGTGACCCTTGCGTTAAAGAACAAAATACAGTAACAAGTATGAACAGTGCATTACTCTGTAAATTCTGTCAGGTAGCTTTAGTTTTGAATGGTTATTGTTGACAAGTTGGCCTTTAGATTTTCACCATGTACTTCCTGGAACTGGATCCACCAAACTAACTGCAGTTGTACGCAATTATTTTACTTGACTAAAGCTTAGTAGCAAAAACTTTTTGTCTTTCTAAAACAAAAACACAGTTGCATCAGAGAACAAACTGATTTAAAGACATGGCTATTCATTTTAGTTTTCACTTTAAAAA
Source organism: Chiloscyllium plagiosum (assembly GCF_037043375.1). Classification (NCBI taxonomy): domain Eukaryota; kingdom Metazoa; phylum Chordata; class Chondrichthyes; order Orectolobiformes; family Hemiscylliidae; genus Chiloscyllium; species Chiloscyllium plagiosum. The sequence goes on from NW_028270147.1 coordinate 17,497,485, forward strand.
AAGAGAATAATCCAATGATTTTAATTACGCAATTTCTTCGGTATTGTGATTAGGTATTGTGTGAAGGAGATACATAATCACAATGGTCTTAAAATTTGATGTCCAATTTCAGTCATACAGCTGTAACAGGACAGGAATTGTGTAATTTGGCAAATCATTGTGAGGCTAAGCCCACCTGAGCTCATGGAATTGCTACAGTGTGGAAACGGGCCCTTCAGCCCAATAAGTCCACACCCACCCTCCGTAGAGTACCCCACCCAAACCCACTCCCAATTACTCTGCATTTATCCTTGACTAATGGACTTAACCTACACATCCCTGAACACTATGGACAATTCACCCTAACCTGCATATCTTTGGATTGTGAGAGGAAACCAGTGCAAACCCACACAGACATGGGGAGAATGTGCAAGCTCCACACAGACAGTCACCTGATGCTGGAATCGAACCCGGGTCCCTAGCACTGTGAGGTAGCAGTGCTAGCCACTGAGCCACCGTTCCGCCCTAAGCTCCTTCAGTCAGGACAGAGGCAGTTTGCGACTGGGAAGGAAGGAAACTAAAAAAAAGCCAATTAAGCACTGACCCCAATCCACTAAAAAATAATGTGGCATTGTTGAGATTGCAATGGGCCAATTAAAATTTGACAGTTTTTAATTTTTTAGGAGTGTTCTAAATTGTCAACTCAAATTGTGTGATTCACACGTCTGCTTTCCACCAAAATGGATGCCTGCATCCTTCTAATGCCTAACATAGAAGACAATGAAGGGACAGCAGTGGTAAAATGGTAATGGCACTATTACCATTTCTGAATCTATGAGCCTGGGTGAATATTCTGGGAAGATGGGTTCAAATTCATTACAACAATAAAATTCACCAATAAGTTAAAAAAAATCTGGAATTAAAAACTAGCCTAATGGTGACCATGTCATTATCATTCAAAAACCCAGTTGGGTCATAAATGCCCTTTAGGAAAGGAAATGACATCCTTATCTGACCTTGATTACATGTGACTCCCAGATCCACTGCAATGTGGTTGACTCGTAACTGTCTTCTGAGCAATTAGGCATGAACAAAACACGCTCGCCTAGCCAGTGATGTCCATGATCTGTGATTGAATAAGGGGAAAACAAAGAGAGGACAGAGTACCTCAGAGAAGCCATCTCTCTGGCCCCATCTTGTTTTTTTAATGCCAGTCCTCCAAGTTGACTACAGGGGTAAATAGTTGGGGAGTGCGGTGTGGTTCCAGATGCATGGAAAATTACAGAAAAAGTTAAACTGGGGATTGGGCTATTAATATTTCCAGAAGACGAAATAGGACAGAGAGTGTGGAAAGGGTCAGGAATCTTATTTCAGGCAGAGCAGATATGGGGACAACTATGAGAAGAGAGGTGGTCAACACAAGTCTGAGGGTGTTGTGTTTAAATGTACACAGTATATGAAACAAGGTAAATGAGCTTGTGCAGATTGAAATTGTCAGGTACGACGTGGGTATCACACAAAGTTATGGTTTCCATGGGATCAGGGCAGGGAACTAAATACCCAAAGATACATCCTATCAAAAGATGGGCAGAGGGTGGGGTTACCTTATCAGTAAAAAATTAAATTATATTGATAGCCAGAAATGATACAAAGTCAGAAAGCGCAGAATCTGGTCGAACTGAAGAACCACAAAGTAAAACCACCCTGATGGGAGTTATGAACACAAGTCTCTGAGCAGTAGTCAGTACGTGAGGCAGAAAAATCAATCAGGAGATAGAAAAGGCATGGAAGAAATGCATGATTACAATAATCATGGAGGACTTTAAAATGCAGTGGACTGGGAAAATCAGGTTGGTAGCTGTTACCAAGAATAAGAACTTGTGGAAGTCTCTGATATGGTTTTTTGGAACAGCTTGTGGTAGACCCCACTAGGGAATAGACTCAAAAAGTGTGGTGCTGGAAAAGCACAGCTGGTCAGGCAGGTTCCGAGGAGCAGGAGAGTTGACATTTCGAGCAAAAGCTCTTCATCAGGATTGGAACATTGACTCTCCTGCTCCTCAGATGCTGTCTGACTTGCTGTGCTTTTCCAGCACCCCATTTTTTGACTCTGACCTCCAGCATCTGCAGTCTTCACTTTCTCCCACTCAGGAATATGCAGTTCTGGATTTGGTGATGTGTAATGGGGCAGACTTGATTAAGGAGCTAAGGTGAAGGAGAAAGTAAAGATTGCAAATGCTGGAGAGTCCATTTTAAGGTGAAGGAACTACTAGGGGGCAGTGACCACATGATAGAATTCACCCTGCAATTTGAGAGGGAGAAGCTGGAATCAGATGTAACAGTAGTAGAATTGGATAATGTTAACTACAAAGACATGAGAAAGGAGCTGGCCCAGAAGGGGAGCCTAGCAGGGCAGATGGTGGAGCAGCAGTGGTAGTAGTTTCTGGGGGTAACTGAGGAGGCACAGCAGACATTTATCCCAAGAAAGAAGAACATACTAAGCGAAGGACAAGGAAACCATGACTGACAAGGGAAGTCAGGGACAGCATTAACAGCAAAAGAAAAAGCATCCAATATGGTGAAAATTAATCGGAAGCCAGAGGATTGGGAAGCCTTTAAAAAGCAGCAGAGGACAACTTGAAAGATTTCAGCAAAGATTTACAAGGATGTTGCCAGGGTTGGAGGATTTGAGCTATAGGGAGAGGCTGAATAGGCTGGGGCTGTTTTCCCTGGAAGAGTGGAGGTTGAGGGGCATGGATAGGATAAATAGATAAGGCTTTTCCCTGGGTTGGGGGGAGCCCAGAACGAGAGGGCATAGGTTTAGGGTGAGTGGGGAAAGATATAAAAGAGACCTAAGGGGCAACTTTTTCATGCAAAGGGTGGTGCGTGTATGGAATGAGCTGCCAGAGGAAGTGGTGGAGGCTGGTACAATTACAACATTTAAAAGGCAAGTGATTGGGTACATTTAGAGGAATACAGGCCAAGTGCTAGCAAATGGGATTAGACTGGGTTGAGATATCTGATTGGCATGGACGAGCTGGACCGACGGTATGTTTCCATACTGTACATCTCTATGACTCTACAGCTAAGAAAACAATAAGGGGGAGTAGATGAGGGTAAATTGGCTAGTCATAAACGAAGATTGCAAGAGTTTTTATCAACATATAAGATCAGAGAGAGGCAAGAGTGGACATCGGACCGCTTTAAATGAGGCTGGACAAGTAGCAATAGGGAAAAAAGAAATGGTAGAGGAACCTAATAGATATTTTACTTTAGTCTTCACATTGGAAGACACCAGAAGCGTACCAAAATTTCAAGAGAGTGAGGGGGCAGGGCTGAATGTAGTGGCCATCACTAAGGAGAAGGTATTGGGGAAGGTGAAAAGTCTGTGGTGGATAAATCACCTAGACCAGATGGACTACACCTCACAGTTCTGAAGGAGATAGCTGAGGGAATTGTGAGGGCATTGGTGGTGATCTTTTAGGAATCTCTGGGTCAGGGAGGATCCTAGCAGATAAGAAAATGGGTCAAGGAGGTTTAGAACATAGAACATAGAACAATACAGCACAGAACAGGCCCTTCAGCCCACGATGTTGTGCCGAACATTTATCCTAGCTTAAGCACCCATCCATGTACCTATCCAATTGCCACTTAAAGGTCACCAATGATTCTGACTCTGCCACTCCCACAGGCAGCGCATTCCATGCCCCCACCACTCTCTGGGTAAAGAACTACCCCTGTTATCCCCCCTATACCTTCTACCCTTCACCTTAAATTTATGTCCCCTTGTAACACTCTGTTGTACCCGGGGAAAAAGTTTCTGACTGTCTACTCCCCTGATCATCTTACAAACCTCTATCAAGTCACCCCTCATCCTTCGCCATTCCAATGAGAAAAGGCCTAGCACTCTCAACCTATCCTCGTACGACCTATTCTCCATTCCAGGCAACATCCTGGTAAATCTTCTCTGCACCCTCTCCAAAGCTTCCACATCTTTCCTAAAGTGAGGCAATCAGAACTGCACACAGTACTCCAAGTGTGGCCTAACCAAGGTCCTGTACAGCTGCAACATCACTTCATGACTCTTGAATTCAATCCCTCTGCTAATGAACGCTAATACACCGTAGGCCTTCTTACAAGCTCTATCAACCTGAGTGGCAACTTTCAAAGATCTATGAACATAGACCCCAAGATCCTTCTGTTCCTCCACCTTACTAAGAACCCTACCGTTAACCCTGTATTCTGCATTCTTATTTCTCCTTCCAAAATGGACATCCTCACACTTGACAGGGTTGAACTCCATCTGCCACTCCTCAGCCCAGCTCTGCATCATATCTAAGTCCCTTTGTAGCCGACAACAGCCCTCCTCGCTATCCACAGCTCCACCAATCTTCGTATCATCTGCAAATTTACTGACCCACCCTTCGACTCCCTCTTCCAAGTCATTAATAAAAATTACAAACAGCAGAGTACCCAGAATTGATCCCTGCAGAACTCCACTTGTAACTGGGCTCCAGGCTGAATATTTACCATCTACCACCACTCTCTGACTTCGACCGGTTAGCCAGTTTTCTATCCAATTGGCCAAATTTCCCACTATCCCATGTCTCCTGGCTTTCCGCATGAACCTACCATGGGGAATCTTATCAAATGTCTTACTAAAATCCATGTACACTACATCCACTGCTCTACCCTCATCCACATGCTTGGTCACCTCCTCAAAGAATTCAATCAGACTTGTAAGGCACGACCTACCCCTCACAAATCCGTGCTGGCTGTCCCTAATCAAGCAGTGTCTTTCCAGATACTCATAAATCCTATCCCTCAGTACCCTTTCCATTACTGGCCTGTAATTCCCGGGGTTATCCGTATTCCCTTTTTTGAACAGGGCCACAACATTCACCACTCTCCAGTCCCCTGACATTGAAGACGAAAAGATCATTGCCAACGGTTCTGCAATTTTCTCTCTTGCTTCCCACATAATCCTAGGATATATCCCTTCAGGCCCAGGGGACTTGTCTATCCTCAAGTTTTTCAAAATGCCTAACACATCTTCCTTCCTAACAAGTATCTCTTCTAGCTTACCAGTCCGTTTCACACTCTCCTCTTCAATAATATGGTCCCTCTCATTTGTAAATACTGAAGAAAAGTACTCATTCAAGTCCTCTCCTATTTCTTCCAACTCAATACACAGTCTCCCACTACTGTCCTTGATCGGACATACCCTCATTTTCGTCATTCTCATGTTTCTCACATACGCATAAAATGACTTGGGTTATCCTTAATCCTACCCGCCAAAGATTTTTAATGCCCTCTCTTAGCTCTCCTAATCCCTTTCTTCAGCTCCCTTCTGGCTATCCTGTATCTCTCCAACGCTCTGTCTGAACCTTGTTTCCTCAACCTTATGTAAGCCTCCTTCTTCCTCTTTACAAGACATTCAACCTCCCTCGTCAACCAAGGTTCCCTCACACGACCATCTCTTTCCTGCCTGACAGGTACATACATATCAAGGACACGTCGTATCTGTTCCTTGCAAAAGTTCCACATTTCCACGACATCCTTCCCTGACAGCCTATGCTCCCAACTTATGCTCCTCAGATCCTGTCTAACAGCATCGTATTTACCCTTCCCCCAATTGTAAAACCTACCCTGTTGCATGCACCTATCTCTCTCCATAACCAAGGTGAAAGTCACAGAATTGTGGTCACCATCGCCAAAATGCTCACCCACTAACAAGCCCATCACTTGTCCCGGTTCGTTACCAAGTACCAAATCCAATATGGCCTCCGCTCTGGTTGGACAATCTACATACTGAGTTAGAAAAGCTTCCTGGACACACTGCACAAACACCACCCCATCCAATCTACTTGATCTAAAGAGCATCCAATCAATATTTGGGAAGTTGAAATTGCCCATGACTACTATCCTGTGGCTTCTGCACCTTTCCAAAATCTGTCTCCCAATCTGTTTCTCCACATCTCTGCTCTATTGGGGGGCCTATAGTAAACATCCAACAAGGTGACTGCACCTTTCCTATTTCTGACTTCAGCCCATACTACCTCCAAAGGCAGATCCCCCTCGAACTGCCTTTCTGCAGCCGTTATACCATTTCTAATTAGCAACACCACCCCCCTCCTTTTTTACCACCCTCCCTAGTTTAAAGAAGGGAAGGAGGCAGAGGGAGAGAAATGATAGACCAGTTGTCCTCTGTTGTTGTGAAGATTTCAAAACCCGTTATTGAGGATGAATTTACAGAGTATTTAGAAGTGCATGGTAAAATAGGGGTGAATCAGTATGGCTTCATCAAAGGGATATCATGCCTGACAAAACCATTAGAATTCTTTGAGGAGGTAATGAGCAAGTTAGACAAAGGAGAGCCAATGGACATGATCTATTTGGATTTCCAGAAGGCCTTTGATAAAGTGCCATAACGGAGCCTGCTAAATAGGATAAGAGCTCATGGTAGTAGGAACAAGGTACTAGCATGGATTGGCTGACTGGCAGAAGGCAGAGAGTGGGGATAAAGGGCTGTTTTTCAAGATGACAATTGTGTCTTGTGATTTTTCCAAGCCTTAGTCATGATACGAGCAGAAAATGAAGTTATTTATGAATAAAATTTTGTTTAAAATACGATAGAGCACCAAGCAGACTATATATCTCTGGTCAGTTTACACATTAAACATTGTACAAGGTACTGTGGTAATCCAGAGATGTGGAGAATGGGGTTTCAGATACCACTATGATGCTGGTTACAAAATGCCAGTGGTTCACAGGTGTGCTTTTGGGGAGAAAGTCTGGCTGTTTTGCCCAATCTAATTTATACACAAACAGCAGTTAACCACAATCATGGTTAATTCCTCATTGGTAACTTCAGTAACTTACTAGGAATTTGGAGTAATTCAGAGATGGCAAATATTGGTCTTGCGAGAATTTAACTTTGCATTAACTAGTAACAATTTTTAAAAATCTAATGGTAGCATAAAGCACTATTGCACAGCTCAGCACTACAAATGGGTTTTACGTCAAACGAGTCATGTGAAAAACTTACAAATCCTCTTGTGTACTGGTTCAGCATGAAATTTTCACCCACTGCAGCGTTAGCCAAGGCTTCTGTTATATGAGGAGGTGGAGGCACGTCTGGGAATCCCTGACCGAGATTGACCACCCCTGGCGCAGCAGCCAACTTAGTAAATTCAACCCTAAACAAAAATACAGGGAATGCTGTAACAAATAGAGTTATTGGCGGAAAATTTACTCATTGGACCTGCTGTAGAGGAGGTTCAAGTGCAAATCCTGCATCAGACCCAAGATGAGTGAACGCATAGGTGGCCAAGTAATGACAATGTCAATGGACAGGGACTACAGAACAACAGGCCAATGTCCTTGGTTCAAATCCTACTATGGTGAATTTGGAATTAATGCAAAGTAAATCTGGACTAAACAAAAAGCTATCTCAATGGCGAGCATCATAAAGGAAACCATCTAGTTAACTAAAGTCCTTTCAGAAATCTGCCATCCTTATTTTGTCTGGTCTATATATGACTCCAGATCCACAACAATGTGGTTAATGCCTTACTGTTCTCTGGGCAATTAGGTATGTTGGCCCAGCCAGTGACAACAGAAAAAAAGATAATTGAAAAGAGTATGTCAGGTCCTTTCCCCCATGCACTCAGCGCAGACTACTATTTATTTTCAATCATAAAAGGAGCAAATCTACTGTGTACTTATTCAGAAATCAAAGTGAACGGGACTTGGCAGTATACCAAATTACAGGAGAATCGACGTTTTGGGCATAAGCCCTTCTTCAGGAATGAGGACTTTCCTCATTCCTGAAGAAGGGCTTATGCCCGAAACGTCGATTCTCCTGCTCCTTGGATGCTGCCACACCTGCTGTGCTTTTCCAGCAACACACTTTCAGCTCTGATCTCCAGCATCTGCAGTTCTCACTTTCTCCTCGAAGTATACCAAAATAGTTATATTGTACTGAAATAGTAATCACGAGGCCTAGATTAATGATCTGGAAACTGAGTTCAAGTTCCAGCATGTCAACAATGGAACTTTAAATGTAATTAATTAAATTAAAAACCTACAGCTGAATTTTCTGTTCCTGGAGGTGACAAGCTTGGAGCTGGGAAGGGAACTTAATTAGAAAGGGTGGTGTCATAACCTAAACATCAGACTATGTGCTGGAGGCAAAGACCAGTGGGCATCATCGGTCAAGGGTTCCCAGTACAGTCAGTCACTGGCAGAGTCTGTATATTGTCCAGGGCCATGGCCACAGTTAGTCATCCACTTGGAAAATTCACATTCAGGAGACATTTCCAAGAACAGACGGGGAGTGGGCAGCGGTCAGTCCGATAGGATCCTCATATGCTGACAGGGGTATCACGTATTGTCTGTCAGGGAGCTTCAAGGTACATGGCAAGGGGTCTCGTCACTCATGTCTTGGGGCTGCTTAAAGTCAGTCGGAGAGATCTGGGGTAAATAAGTTCTGGGTGCATCTTTTGGTCTAGGTGTAAGGAGGTGCCTATAGGGGCAGAAGTGGGAGAAAACCAATGCCAAAAATGGGCAGGGAGTCAAGGCTAGGGTGAAACAGAGGCACCTGCAGAGAATCATAGAATCCTTACAATGTGGGGGTTGCCCATTCGACCCATCAAATCCACACTGACCCTCCAAACATCATTTCAGTCAGATTTCCCTACCCTGCAATTCCCATGGCTATTCCACTGAGCCTGCAGATGCCATGATTATATTGAATGGCAGTGCAGGCTCGAAGGGCTGAATGGCCTACTCCTGCACCTATTGTCTATTGTCACTTTGGACAATTTAGCATGGCCAATCCACCTAACCTGCACATCTTTGGACTGTGGGAAGAAACCGGAGGACCTAGAAGAAACCCACACAGACACGGGGAAAATGTGCAAACTCCACACAGACAGTCGCTCGAGGGTGGAATTGAACCCAAGTCCATGGTGCAGTGAGGCAGCAATACTAGCCACTGTAGGAACAAGGACAGTGGTTGGGGGTGCGAATACAATGTGAATGGGGTGTGCAAAATACCTTCAGAGGGCATGACAGGCTATGAGAATGGCCCTTTTTAAGGTGTAATGCCAGGGTTCAGGGGAAGGGAGGACAGATGTAGTTGAATGTCAATGTGGCAGCTCTCCACATGGTTGAGTGGGGGGTTATGGGAGGGTGAGAGATTCCAGGGGTTCAGGAGGATAATAGCGTCTGCCATGAGCCGTGATCCCTGCATTAACGTTTTGTTCACTAGATCACTAGATGCAATGTACCACAAGAAACTGGTCAATTCCCAGGGTGGATGGAGTTAGTGTCACTTTGATGAGCAAAAGCGTGCGTTCCATGTTGTCAGGGCACAAGGACGCTGAAGGAACAAATACACAAAACAGCCATTTGCAAAGCCCAACCATGTTTAACCTGCAATCACATCATCGCTTATTCGCATGGCATCAGAGTGAAGGTGCTTCAACATCCAATGCTGGTCAAAGGCAATTTACTACATGCCATTACTGGCTGAAAATTAAACATGGGCACCTCAATGACTTTGTAGTTTGCAGCAACGATGTTACAAAATGCCAACGCTGGCTAAAGACAATCAATTATGTACAACTTACCAGTGTCCTGAGTGAACTGCAGGCTGCTACTTTGTCATCTCTCTTCCAAGTGTTACAATCGTCTTACTGAATGAAGTGAAAAGGTGAGCATTCGATGTAGGTTCTGGGCTAGGAAGGGTGCTGTAGATAATCCCTTTTTGATGATGTTGGGGGGGGTCAATTAGCTGGCATGGCAGTTTCACCAAATTGCTACACTGACTGAAACAGAGTGTGATGGATGGTACAGACATATCCCTCGTTATCAGGGTGCAGAAAGGCTCTATATGTAGAGAAACGTGCTTTGCCCTCATTTGCAGGATATGCCATCAATCACTCTTTTGAGATCTAAGAACCTTTTTGTGTTCTCAAACTACGTCATTTCCAACTAAGTCCTGCCATTAGTGGGATATAGCTTGCTGTGGATGTCTTCCTTAGAAAGTGAAGGTGGATACAGGAGGATACAGGGCCAATGGAAAGTCTAGGAACAGCAGCAAGCCACTCCAGAACAAGGAGCACCTAGCTCAGGGGGTTTCTCAGGAGGCATGGCCAGACTCCATTTCCTGGCCATGAGCGAGGAATAGTGCTGGTGTAAGATCTGTATTGTCCCAGGACACTGTGCCAGATACTGTAGGAATGGGAGGCCACTCTCCCCTGTCAAGGTACCTGCTGTTCTGAATGTCAATGTGATTGGCTCCTTCCATGGAGCAACAGGTGACCCCATGTGGGATCTCGCTATTGTGCTCTAACAATGCAACAGGCCAGAGAATGATGCCAATTGTGCAATATCACACTAGTTCACTTCATTTCCCCGTGATGAGATCAGTGCTCCAACCCAGGTTTCAGGGACACAACAACACTCCCCCAGGCACGGTGTTTTCAACTGGACACACATGCTGAAGGGGCCATATTACAACCCACAGGAAGATATTTCATTTGGTCAATGTTCAGGTGGTCACTGTTACCTGGAGGTGTGTGCCTGCTAGCATGGAAGCTACGATGATTCAATACACCATGAGCAGCACTCTGGTGTATTTGAGGATCCAGATGCTTTACAAGGCTGGTCTCTGGGAGAAAAGTGCTACCATGGCTCATGACACCATTGCAAAACCCCTTCACTAATAAGGAGTATTGATACAGCGCCATGCATGCCTCAACAAGGGCCATGGTGGAGTACATGTACTTCCTTTGTGTGAACCAGTCTGGAGTGTGCCCTCGAGTATATCCTGGACAAAGTGTGCCACTTCATCCTGGTCTGCTGTATTCTACAAATGCAGCAGGCAACAAGACAATGTGCTGGAGGCTGAGGGACTGGAGAGCAGAAGCAGTCAGTCCCAGCAGATTGGAAACAGCAAATGTGCTGCCACTGTTTAAAAAGGGAAGTAGACAAAAGGCAGGGAATTATAGACTGGTTGGCTTAACCTCTGGAGTGGGGAAGATGCTTGAGTCCATTATCAAGGAAGAAATAGCAAGGCATCTCGATAGAAATTGTCCCTTGGACAGACGCAGCATGGGTTCATGATGGCCGGTCATGCTTAACAAATCTTTTGGAATTCTATGAAGACATTACAAGCAGGGTGGACAATAAGGACCCAGTGGATGTGACGTCTCTAAATTTCCAAAAGGCCTTTGACAAGGTGCTGCACAAGAGGCTGCTGCATAAGATAAGGATGCATGGTGTTAGGGGTAAAGTTTTGGCATGGATAGAGGATTAGTTGACTAACAGAAAACAAAGAGTGGGGCAGCACGGTGGCTCAGTGGTTAGCACTGCTGCCTCACAGCACCAGGTTCGATTCCAGCCTCGGGCGACTGTCTGTGTGGAGTTTGCACATTCTCCCCTTGTCTGCATGGGTTTCCTCTGGGTGACAATAGACAATAGGTGCAGGAGTAGGCCATTCTGCCCTTCGAGCCTGCACCAACATTCATTATGATCATGGCTGATCATCCTCAATCAGTATCCTGTTCCTGCCTTATTTCCACTATCCTTGAGAGCTCTATCCAACTCTTTCTTAAACGAATCCAGAGACTGGGCCTCCACTGCCCTCTGGGGCAGAGCATTCCACACAGCCACCACTCTCTGGGTGAAGAAGTTTCTCCTCATCTCAGTCCTAAATGGTCTACCCCTTATTTTTAAGCTGTGTCCTCTGGTTCGGGACTCACCCATCAGCGGAAACATGTTTTCTGCCTCCAGAGTGTCCAATCCTTTAATAATCTTAGAGGTCTCAATCAGATCCCCTCTCAGTCTTCTAAACTCAAGGGTATACAAGCCCAGTCGCTCCAATCTTTCAACATAAGATAGTCCCGCCATTCCAGGAATTGACCTCGTGAACTTACGCTGCACTCCCTCAATAGCTAGAATGTCTTTCCTCAAATTTGGAGACCAGAACTGCACACAGTACTCCAGGTGTGGTCTCACCAGGGCCCTGTACAGCTGCAGAAGAACCTCTTTGCTTCAAAACTCAATCCCTCTTGTTATGAAGGCCAGCATGCTATTAGCTTTCTTCACTACCTGCTGTGCCTGCATGCTTACCTTCATTGACTGGTGTACATGAACACCCAGATCTCTTTGTACTGCCCCTTTACCTAAATTGATTCCATTTAGGTAGTAATCTGCCTTCTTGTTCTTGCCACCAAAGTGGATAACCATACATTTATCCACATTAAACTGCATCTGCAATGCATCTGTCCACTCATCTAACCTGTCCAGGTCACCCTGTAGTCTCCTAACATCCTCCTCACATTTCACCCTGCCACCCAGCTTTGTATCATCAGCAAATTTGCTAATGTTACTATTAATACCATCTTCCATATCATTAATATATATTGTAAAAAGCTGTGGTCCCAGCACTGATCCCTGCGGTACCCCACTGGTCACCGCCTGCCATTCCGAAAGTGAGCTGTTAATCATTACTCTTTGTTTCCTGTCAGCCAATCAATTTTCAATCCAAGTTAGTACTTTGCCCCCAATACTATGTGCCCTAATTTTGCTCACTAACCTCCTATGTGGGACTTTATCAAAGGCTTTTTGAAAGTCCAGGTACACTACATCTACTGGATCTCCCTCATCCATCTTCAGAGTTACATCCTGGGTGCTCTGGTTTCCTCCCACAATCCAAAGATGTGCAGGCCAGGTGAATTGGCCATGCTAAATTGCCCATAGTGTTAGGTGCATTAGTCAGAGGGAAAAGGATCTGGGTGGGTTACTCTTCGGAGGATTGGTGTAGACTGGTTGGGCCGAAGGGCTTGTTTCCACACTATAGAGAATCTAATCTAATCTAATCTAATCTAATCTAATCTAATCTAATCTCATGAAAGAGTGCTATTCTGGCTGGCAATCAATAACCAGTGGTGTGCCTCAGGGATTGGTCTTGGATCTGCAATTATTTTCAATTTATATAGATGATTTGGAGTTGGGGACGATGTGTAGGGTGTCAAATTTTGAAGGTAACACTAAGATGAGTGGCAGAGCAAAGTGTGCAGAGGACTGCCCCAGAGTCCAGCAAACTTTGGAAAATTACCCAAGTAAAAAGGAGGCAGGCTTGGGTACAGGCAGCTGGGATCAAGGGAATTCCTGGAGATATAAACGGGTACAGGATTTTACTAGGTAAAAACAATGATTGCAGATGCTGGAAACAGGATTCTGGATTAGTGGTGCTGGAAAAGCACAGCAGTTCAGACAGCATCCGAGGAGCAGTAAAATCGACGTTTCGGGCAAAAGCCCTTCATCAGGAATACAGGCAGAGTGCCTGAAGGGTGGAGAGATAAGCTGGAGGAGGGTGGGGGTGGGGAGAAAGTAGCATAGAATACAATAGGTGAGTGGGGGAGGGAATGGAGGTGATAGGTCAGCAGGGGGAGGGGGAATGTGAACAGGTGAAAAAGAAGATAGGCAGGTAGGACAAGTCATGGGGACAGTGCTGAGCTGGAAGTTTGGAACTACGGTGAGGTGGGGGAAGGGGAAATGAGGAAACTGTTGAAGTCCACATTGATGCCCTGGAGTTGAAGTGTTCCGAGGCAGAAGATGAGGCGTTCTTCCTCTAGGCATCTGGTGGTGAGGGAGCAGTGGTGAAGGAGGCCCAGGACCTCCATGTCCTCAGCAGAGTGGGAGGGGGAGTTGAAATGTTGGCCACAGGGCAGTGTGGTTGATTGGTGCAGGTGTCCCGGAGATGTTCCCTAAAGCGCTCTGCTAGGAGGCGTCCAGTCTCCCCAATGTAGAGGAGACCGCATCGGGAGCAATGGATGGGTTAACCAAGATAAAAACCCCATGCAGGGTTGTGAGGTTCAGGGGATGCTCTCTGGATGTTCAATGCAGATTCAATGGGCTGAATGGCCTCTTTCTGCACTTGCAGGAATTCTCTGGAACTACATTGCCATTCCTCCATTGTCACAGGATCAAAATCCTGGAAATTCCTTATCGTACCTCAGATGTGCTTAGACCCAAAGACTTTATTAAAAAATATTCATGTGATGTCACTGTCTGTGCTAGCATTTATTACCCCTTTGTTCTTGATCCATATGACTTGCCAGGCCAATTCAGAGAGCAAAGAATAATCAACCACTTTGCTGTGGTCTAACATCACATTTAGATAAACCAATTTCTTTCCATAAAAGGTATTAATGAACCAGGTGGACTTCCCTAAAATTGACTGTGTCTTCATCATCACCATTAAACTAGATTTCAATTCTCGATATTAAATTTCACCATCTGCTATGTTGAGATTCGAATCCATGTCCCCAGAACGTTACCTTGGGATTCTGGAATACTAATCCAGGGACACCACTATTCCCCTTGCAGAGGTTTAAAGAAAGCAGCTCACCATCATTAGAGATCATTTTAAAAAATGCCATGAGATAACCACATCTCATGAATGAATGCAAATAATAATGATGTCTGACTCTCTACGTCATTTGGAATAACACTCTTACCAGATGACTGAGCTTTATGACTGAGCAGTTGTGGTGATTATAAGGTGAGTATGAGTTTTTTTTAAAAATCCCTTCAAGAGGTGTGGGTGCCATTGGCAAGGTTAGCATTTATTGCCCATGATTTGAGCACATGCTAGATCACTTCAGAGGACAGCTAAGAGTCAACTGCATTGCTGTGAGTCTGGGGTTACACTTAAGCCCAGCGAGGATGGCACATTTCCTTTCCTGAAGTATATTAGTGAATTTATTTACTCATTCATGAGATACAGGCATCGCTGGCTGAGCCAGCATTTATTGCCCATCCCAAGCTGTCCTTCAGAAAGTGATGGTGAAGTGCCTTCTTGAACTGCTGCAGTCCATTGATATAGGTACAACTGTGTAGGTACAACCTGCTACATGTAAGGTAGCAGAGTGGCTCAGTGGTTAGCACTGCTGCCTCACAGCTCCAGGTAGGTGGGTTCAATTCTCACCACCAGGCAATTGTCTGTGTACAGTGTGCATATTCTGCCTGGGTTTCCTCTGAGTGCTCTGGCTTTCTCAAACAATCCAAAGATGCTGCAAATTAGGTGGATTGGTGATGCTAAATTGCCTAGGTGAAAGTGGGGACTGGAGATTAGAGTGGTGCTGGAAAAGCACAACAGGTCAGGCAGCATCTGAGAAGCAGGAAAAATCAATGTTTTGGGCAGGAGCCCTTCATCAGGAATTGGCTCTAGCCTGAAACATTGACTTTTCTCCTGCTCCTCGGATGCTGCCTGACCTGCTGTGCGTTTCCAGTACCACTCTACTCTTGAATGCTAAATTGCCTGTAGTGTCCAGAGATGTGCAGGCTGGGTGGGTTAGCCATGGGAAATGTGACATTATGGGTAGAGGATGAGCCTGGATGGAATGCTCTTTAGAGGGTTGGTGTGGACTCAATGGGCCGAATGGCATGCTTTTGCATTGTAGGTGTTCTATGATTCTAACCACAATCCTATTAGGAAAGGAATTCAAGGATTTTGGTCCAGTGACCATGAAGGAACGGTGATATATTTCCAATGGTGAGTGGCATGAAGGGGAACTTGCAGGTGGCGGTGTTCCCATGTATCTGCTACCCTTGCCCTTCTAGATGGAAGTGAAAGGTTTGGAATTATATGTGTCTTTATGATTTCATGGCCCTATCACTGAGACTGGCTTTTAACTGCACAAATTCCAGTAGCTATCATGTTGGGATTTGAACCCATATCCCCTAAGCATTTGCCTGGGCCTCTGGATTATTAACTCTGCGAGGTTTACCACACAGCTGCCCAACATTTCCCCAGATAATTTGACTCAGCAACAGGATTAATCAGTTAAATGCTTGTAAAGCACCTTATCTCACAATCAGTTGTAAACTTGACATGAAACACCATAAAACATTCAAGGTGTTAAATTCTCTAAGTCCGACAAGATATTTCCGAATTTAAACATTATTTGAGGGATTATTCATTCCAGTAGCAACTGATACAGGATCTGTGCACAAACAAATTTTATATGAAGGTCCCACTAGAATGGTCCTGTGATGACTTTAAGAAGCACAGATATTGCCTGCTACCCCTAATTAAATGTGGTCCATTACAAATTCTTCAGTAACTCTTTGGGAGCTAACATTTTTCATATTATTCTCTTTTTGCCATTAAAGACGTGAAAGTGGTCGAAATGAATAAATGCATTTAGCGGCAAACCTACATAAACACCGGAGGATGACAGGAATAGAAGGTTAGGATAGGTGAGATAATGTGGGAGGAGGCTCATGTGAATCATAAACACAGGTACACGTAGGGGGGGGCCAAAAGGCTGTTGCTTTTCAATGCACATTCCAATGTAGTCACACACCTAACTAAACCACAATCCAACAAATATTTACGGGAGCCCTAAAATTCTTGTGTTCACTCAGCTTAGAGCTGGAGAAAGACAACTCTCATTAGCAGTGACAACTTTTAAAACAGTCGTTTTATACCTGCAGTGTTCTAAATGGAACGACTTACCACACATTCTTATCGAGGCCTTCAATCCTTTTTGCATTTTTATGTCTGAATAAATTCATCTGCAAAGTTGAAACAATTGGGTAATTTAATTCAGTTTTATGTAATCACAGACCTTAATAAAATAACATTAGGTTCAATCAACTAAAATACAAGGAGAAGTTCCAATGTGTTGGCAAAGGAAATCTTAGCAGGACTTATACACTTAATGGTAAGGTCCTCGGGAGTGTTGCTGAACAAAGAGACCTTGGAGTGCAGGTTCATAGCTCCTTGAAAGTGGAGTCGCAGGTCGATAGGATAGTGAAGAAGGTGTTTGGTATGCTTTCCTTTATTGATCAGAGTATTGAGTACAAGAGTTGGGAGGTCATGTTGAGGCTGTACAGGACATTGGTTAGGCCACTGTTGGAATATTGCATGCAATTCTACTGGAAAGATGTTGTGAAACTTGAAAGGGTTCAGAAAAGATTTACAAGGATGTTGCAAGGGTTGGAGGATTTGAGCTATAGGGAGAGGCTGAACAGGCTGGGGCTGTTTTCCCTGGACCGTCGGAGGCTGAAGGGTGACCTTATAGAGGTTTACAAAATTATGAGGGGCATGGATAGGATAAATAGGCAAAGTCTTTTCCCTGGGGTTGGGGAGTCCAGAACTAGAGGGCATAGGTTTAGGGTAAGAGGGGAAAGATATAAAAGAGATCAAAGTTTGTGCGAAGCTTTGTAGCTAGGGTGCTCGTTGTTGCGGTTCTGTTCGCCGAGCTGGAAGTTTTTGTTGCAAACGTTTCGTCCCCTGGCTAGGCGACATCATCAGTGCTTGGGAGCCTCCTTCTTTGATGTTTCCTCCGGTGTTTATAGTGGTCTGTCCCTGCCGCTTCCGGTTGTCAGTTTCAGCTGTTCGCTGTAGTGGTTGGTATATTGGGTCCAGGTCGATGTGTTTGTTGATGGAGTTTGTGGATGAATGCCATGCCTCTAGGAATTCCCTGGCTGTTCTCTGTCTGGCTTGCCCTATGATAGTAGTGTTGTCCCAGTCAAATTCATGTTGCTTGTTGTCTGCGTGTGTGGCTACTAAGGATAGCTGGTCGTGTCGTTTCGTGGCTAGTTGATGTTCATGTATGCGGATTGTTAGCTGTCTTCCTGTTTGTCCTATATAGTGTTTTGTGCAGTCCTTGCATGGTATTTTGTACAATACATTAGTTTTGCTCATGTTGGGTATCGGGTCCTTCGTTCTGGTGAGTTGTTGTCTGAGCGTGGCTGTTGGTTTGTGTGCCGTTATGAGTCCTAGGGGTCGTAGTAGTCTGGCTGTCAGTTCTGAGATGCTCCTGATGTATGGTAGTGTGGCTAGTCCTTTTGGTTGTGGTATGTCCTCGTTCCGTGGTCTTTCTCTTAGGCATCTGTTGATGAAGTTGCGCGGGTATCCGTTTTTGGCGAATACCTTGTATAGGTGTTCCTCTTCTTCTTTTTGCAGTTCTGGTGTAGATTAGATTAGATTACTTAGATTAGATTACTTACAGTGTGGAAACAGGCCCTTCGGCCCAACAAGTCCACACTGCCCCGCCGAAGCGCAACCCACCTATACCCCTACATTTACCCCTTACCTAACACTACGGGCAATTTAGCATGGCCAATTCACCTGACCTGCACATCTTTGGACTGTGGGAGGAAACCAGAGCACCCGGAGGAAACCCACGCAGACACGGGGAGAACGTGCAAACTCCACACAGTCAGTCGCCTGAGGCGGGTATTGAACCCGGGTCTCTGGCGCTGTGAGGCAGCAGTGCTAACCACTGTGCCACCGTGCCACCCACTATGGTTTGATCATATTGACTGCAGTGCGTTGTGGCCCTTTTGAATAGTGTCCTGATGCAGCTTCGCTTGTGTGTGTTGGGGTGGTTACTTTCATAGTTTAGAACAAGCAACATGAATTCGACTGGGACAACACTACTATCATAGGGCAAGCCAGACAGAGAACAGCCAGGGAATTCCTAGAGGCATGGCATTCATCCACAAACTCCATCAACAAACACATCGACCTGGACCCAATATACCAACCACTACAGCGGACAGCTGTAACTGACAACCGTGAAGCGGCAGGGACAGACCAATATAAAAGAGACCTAAGGGGCAACTTTGTCACGCCGAGGGTGGTACGTGTATGGAATGAGCTGCCAGAGGATGTGGTGGAGGCTGGTACAATTGCAACATTTAAGAGGCATTTGGATGGGTATATGAATAGGAAGGGTTTGGAGGGAGATGGGCCAGATGCTGGCAGGTGGGACTAGATTGGGTTGGGACTCGATCTGGTCGGCATGGACGGGTTGGATCGAAGGTCTGTTTCCATGCTGTACATCTCTATGACTCTATGACTCTATAAGTGGTGGATGTGGGTACAATTACAATGTTTAAGAGACATCTGAATAAATACATGAAGAGGAAAGGTTTGGAGGGATATGGACCAGGAGCATGCAGGTGAGACTAATTTAGTTTGGGATTATGTTCGGCATGGACTGGTTGGACCGAAGGGTCTGTTTCCTTCCTCAATGACTCTACCTTTCCCCCAGCCTCATCCCTCTCCCATTTATCTTTCAGCCCCCTTGGGCACCCCCCTCTACATTTCTGATGAAGGGCTTATGCCCGAAACTTCAACTCTCCTGCTCCTTGGATGCTGCCTGACCCACTGTGCTTTTCCAGCACCACACTCTTGACTCTGATCTCCAGTATCTGCAGGCCTCACTTTCCCTCAGTCCTGCCCTCATCTGCTTCACCAAATTGCAAGACATCTGGATTGCAGCTGAGACCGGTTGGTTCTTTTGGCCTTTAGCAGTTCACTCTTGGATATTTGAAGATGAAACGTGCAACATGTTACAGTTAATAGTGTGCACCAACATGGATGGTACTAAAAGCAGCTGCTTCCCGTGACAGGAGAGGCAAGAGGCCACATTGCTTTGTGAATGTGGAGACAATTCATGCAGTATAGAACATAGAAGAATACAGCACAGTACAGGCCCTTTGGCCCTCGATGTTGCGCCAATCCAAGCTCACCTAACCTACACTAGCCCACTATCCTCCATATGCCTATCCAATGCCCGCTTAAATGCCCATAAAGAGGGAGAGTCCACCACTGCTACTGGCAGGGCATTCCATGAACTCACGACTCGCTGAGTAAAGAACCTACCCCTAACATCTGTCCTATACCCACCACCCCTTAATTTAAAGCTATGCCCCCTTGTAATAGCTGACTCCATACGTGGAAAAAGGTTCTCACGGTCAACCCTATCTAAACCCCTAATCATCTTGTACACCTCTATCAAGTCACCCCTAAACCTTCTTTTCTCCAATGAAAACAACCCCAAATGCCTCAGCCTTTCCTCATACGATCTTCCTACCATACCAGGCAACATCCTGGTAAACCTCCTCTGCACCCGTTCCAGTGCCTCCACATCCTTCCTATAGTATGGCGACCAAAACTGCACACAATACTCCAGATGCGGCCGCACCAGAGTCTTATACAACTGCAACATGACCTCAGGACTCCGGAACTCAATTCCTCTACCAATAAAAGCCAGTACGCCATATGCCTTCTTCACCGCACTATTTACCTGGGTGGCAACTTTCAAAGATCTGTGTACATGGACACCAAGATCCCTCTGCTCATCCACACTGCTATGTATCCGACCATTAGCCCAGTACCCCATCTTTTTGTTACTCTTACCAAAGTGAATCACCTCACACTTAGCTACATTGAACTCCAGCTGAACAAAACCATTGGATTCAGTGCCAGCACTTTTGATGCCTGGATTAGGAAAGCGACTCAAAGATATCAACAGAAGAAAAGAAAGACAGTCACCGTTTCAGTCAGGAGGGAGGGGTGGTGGCAACTAGAGCTGGGCCCCCAAAGATTGCCTTTCCTGGGCTGCAGATGAAGAGAGATCAGGGTTCTGGGCCTTTTACTTACCCCAGAGGAAAGAGAGAGAGAGCAAGCGTGCGCTGCTGCACCTGCAGAGGACCTGGCTGAGTTTCTAAAGCAAAGTCCAAGGGTGACAGCTTAGGAAAGCTGAGAATTTATTGGTTGTCAGCAGCTGCAGTTAGAGACTGTGTTTCAACTCCAGCAACGCTGAAAAAATGTAAATTGCTAACCTAGCCCAGGGAAAGTAAGGTTTTGCAGGCACAGGAGAGGGAGCAAATTAGCCTTGGTGCCAAACCCCTGCCTCTTCTCTGAGATCCTGCACATTATTTCCAGACAATACATTCCAGAGTCTCACTACTCACTGCATGAAAAAGTTATTTTTCTCACTTTCCATTTGCTGCTTTTCAAAACTACTCAAATTTGGGCACTCTGATTATTAAGTCGAGAATGTGGTGCTGAAAGAGCACAGCAGGCCAGGCAGCATCTGTGGAGGCAGGAGAATCAACGTTTTGGGCATAAGCCCTTCATCAGGAGGGCTAATGAAGGGCTCTTGCCTGAAACGTCGATTCTCCTGCTCCTCGGATGCTGCCTGATCGGCTGTGCTTTTCCAGCATCACACTCTTGACTCTGATCTCCAGCATCTGTAGTCCTCACTTTCTCTCAGTCCTGCCCTCGTCTGCTTTACAAATTGCAAGACATCTGGATTGCAGCTGAGACCGGATGGTTTTACTGGTTTTAGCAGTTCAAGGGTAAGGAATTTCTACTAATATTCAGTTTATATTAATCAAGCAAGATAAAGTAAAGTAATTTTAAAAGTATAGTGTTGTGACACATCAGAACAGCTCCTGCCAAACTGAATACCAGTCCCATGACACATGGGGAGTTGTGGACGCTTCACGGGACCCAGATGAGCTGACAGACTGGCTGCACAGAGCTGAACTCCTGAGTCACTGAGGTTCATGATCAGCCACGTGGAGAGACCATTCAGTGAGGGGCCTGTAAGCAGGAGTGAGAGACCACCAGGCACACCAACAGGATCAGGAAGGTAGTGCAGGAGCCTGCAGAGAGGTCCAGCTCACTGACCAGTCATCCATTCCGGTCACTGTCAAGGCAGATGCAGCAAGAACCAAACTAATGGCACCACACATGGCCCAGCCGATCAGGAGGCAAGGAGAAAGAGTAGAAGGGCAGTATTGATAGGGAATTCTTTAATTAGCAGAGTTTCACTGGTTTCTGGCATCACTCCAAGATGATATAGAGTCATAGACATGTACAGCACAAAAACAGACTCCAACTTGTCCATGCAAACCAGATACAGGTAGACCCCGCTATCGGAAAGTACAGCATTCCCAGGAAACCTTTCGCAAGCAGGAAAATAGCATAAAGCAAAGATGCATGATTTTTTCGGGAAAAAGTTTCGCCATTTCTCGTAAAAGTGAAAATCCTCTTCAGATTTACGAAAACAGGTACTAATGTAGCTCTTCCGTAAAAGCAAAATTGCGGAAAGTGAACGTTCAAAAAGCTGGAGATACAGGTATCCTGAATTAATCTAGTCCCATTTGACAGCACTTGGTCCATATCTCTGTGAACCATTTCTATTGATATACCAGCCTCCATCACTTCCACTGGCAGCTCTTTCCATATGGGCACTACCCTTTGCGTGAAAAGGCTGCCCCTTAGGTCCCTTTTAAATCTATCCCCTCTCACCCTAAACATATGCCACTCTAGTTCTGGACTCCCCCAACCCAGGGAAAAGATCTTGTCTATATATGCTATCCATGCCCCTCATGATTACATAAACCTCTATAGTGTTACCCCTCAGTCTCCGATGCTCCAAGGGAAATAGACCCAACCTATTCAGCCTCTCCCTGTAGCTCAAACCCTTCAACCCTGGCAACACCCTTGTAAATCTTTTCTGAACCCTTTCAAGTTTCACAACATCCTTCCTAAAGGAGAGAGACCAGAGTTGCACACATATTGTCTGGTTGGTCCTAAAGTTACGTATGTCACAGGAGGCTGCAGTGTATTTTTCTGGGGGAGGGCGAACAGCCAGAGGTCCTGGTCCATATTGGTGCTAGCAACATAGGTCGGGAAAGGGACGTGGTCCTGCAGTCAAAATGTAGAGTGCCAGGTAGAACATCAGCAAGCATGACCTCTAAAGTAGTAATCTCTGGATCATCTCCAGAGCGAGACCCAGTGTCCCAGGAATCTAAAGCCCTTCATCTTACACCATGCTTTCTGCCACACATTCACCTATCTTACCCTCCTATTCTAAGGATGGCAGTTTCCTTCCCTAAAGGACATTAGTGAACCAGATGTGGAACTCTCAACAATCAGCAATTGATTCACGATAATCATTAGACTCTTAACTTTATTGAATTCAAATTCCACCATCTGTGATGGCAGGATGCAAACACAGGTTTCCGGAAGGTTACCTGGGTCTCTGGGTTAACAGTCTGGATTACCACTAAGCCATCAGCTACCCCTGAATGCCAGTCCTTAGAAGAGTTGAAAATAGAGAGGGAAGAGGTATTGGATAGGCTGCCAATACTTGAGGTTGATAAGGCACCAGGTTATGTTATGTGAGGAGAAGTTGTGACCATTTCTCTTGGAGATCAGAAGTTAAGGGAAGATTCGATATAAGTTTTCAGGATAATGCAGGATCAGCATGGATTAGACAGGGCGGAACTGTTACTGCTCATAAAAAGATCAATAATCAGAGTGGGAGAAAGTGAGGACTGCAGATACTGGTGATCAGAGTCGAGAGTGTGGTGCTGGAAAAGCACAGCAGGTCAGACAGCATCCGAGGAGCAGGAGAATCGACAGGGTATAAGCCCTTCATCAGTCCTCCTGTCAATTCTCCTGCTCCTTGGATGCTGCCTGACCTGCTGTGCTTTTCCAGCACCATACTGTTGCCTTGATAATCAGAGTGCCAATTTTGAGTAGTTTTGCAAAAGATGCAAATGCAAAGTGAGAAAAATAACTTTTTCACACAGTGAGTAGTTAGACTCTGGAATGAACTATCTGGAAGAGGTCATTACATTTCAATAGAAATAATGTGCAAGGTCTCAGAGATGAGGCAGGAGTTTGGCACCAAGACAAATTATTCAGAGAGCTGATGCAGACACGATAATGACTGGCCTCTTTCTGTACCACGTTATTAACTAAGCAAAATAAAATCTATCAAGCTCGGTTTCATTCTGAGATCTGACTGGTCCAGAAGTACCATGGGCTGGGATATAAAAAGCTTTCATATGCTGCAGTGCAAAATCCCAGAATACAATGTCCCCTGGCTCCTTGCATGAAGCAATCCATATACAAATGCAGCAAGTTCTGGACAATATCCTGGCTTGGGCTCTCAGGTGACAAATAACAATTGCACCACAAAAGTGCCAGGCAATGACCATCTCCAATTAGGCTGCAGATTTTCTTTAGCCAGAGAACCAAGGTTTATTGTACTTAATAATAAAAAAAAAGTAGATATGTTAGAGACCGTCAGAAAGATCTGAAAAATGTGTTGCTGGAAAAGCGCAGCAGGTCAGGCAGCATCCAAGGAGCAGAAGAATCGCATTTCAGGCATAAGCCCTTCTTCCAAAACCTCGATTCTCCTGCTCCTTGGATGCTGCCGGACCTGCTGCGCTTTTCCAGCAACACATTTTTCAGCTCTGATCTCCAGCATCTGCAGTCCTCACTTTTTCCACGGTCAGAAAGATCACAAACACAGCAAAACAAAGTTTCAACCTGTCTCCCAATTACAAATTCAGATAAATTACACCACCATCTCAATTCTTTCAGGTTCTACTTGCCTGACTCCTCACAATTTCCTTGCCCTGAGTGTGGGGGCAATTTAATGCATCCTTTACAAGTCTGCTGCCATGAACATTTCACAAATCTGACAGCATACATTTTCTGAATTCTAAAGATTTCTAATCAAATTCTCCTGGTATGGACAGTTCACAAACTAGACCTAACTGCTGAGGTGACTTGTTCCTTAAACTGTCCCAAAGTATATCTCAACAAGAAGCTAGATTTGCTTCTGAAATCAAACCTGATGTTTTCTGCACTGAATTTTTTTTTTAAAAAGCATACTGAATCATAGGTTCTTCTGAACTGAATGCAAAGCTAATAGCCTTAAATGCTTACCCTTGCTGTCATAAATCCAACAATAAAACATCTTTTAATTAAAATATTGCAGGGGCTTGCAGTCCTAGCTTTATGACAAATGCTGAACTAAAAGTTACTGTTCTGGAAGGATTCTCTGAATTGTTTCTTTAAAAAGAAACAGGGGTAATCAATATTCACCAAAATTTCTAAATCATAATTCCAAAAATAGTAATGTATATACTGTACACCTTTCATCACAAACATGCTTGAACTGCATTGACAACATGGTAGCTCATCTGAAGACAGCACGCTAAGCAGAAAAAGTTCACTGACTTTTCCAGAACTAACATCACTAATTAGAGCTATACCTAGTACAAAGCAAGATGGTTGTGTATGTTGGATGTCAATCATTCTCATTCAGGTCATCACTGCAGGACACATACAAGATAGTGTCCAAGGTGCAACTATCTTCAGCCTGGTTCATCAATGATTTTCTCTCCATCAAAAGGTCTGAAGTGTGGGTGTTCGCCAATGAGTGCACAATGTTTGGCACCATTCATGACTCCTCAGTTACTGAGTCATGTTCAGCGCAACAGGATCTGGATACCATTCAGGTTTAGGCTGACACATTATATTTATTATTAATGCCACACAAGTGCGGAGTAGTTACCATTTCCAGAGGAGATGCTGAATCCACCACTATCAACATCGTAGGAGTTAACATTACCCAGAAAATGAATTGGCTATATAAATAATGTAGCTACAAGAGCAGGTCAGAGGCTAGCAATTCTGTTAAAAAATCACACAACACTAGGTTATAATCCAACAGGTTTATTTGGAAGCACTAGCTTTCGGAGTGCTGCTCTTTCACCGGCGTCTCCAAATCATGACTACCACAGAAATTCTGTGGCGAGTAATTCACCTGATTACCATTAACAAGCCATAAGGAGTGTGACAGAATACACTTTACATGCACTTCCTTCACCTCTGATGCACAGCAGCAGCTGTAGCATCTACAAGATACTCTGCAGAAAGAAGGCAGTTTACCACCACCTTCTCAAAGCTTGGGCAATCAATGCTGGCCCAGCCATTGACACCTACATCCCATGAGTGAATAAAATAACTCATCCAGAAGTAATTCCTTAAGGGTGCAAGATCTTCTGGAGGAATACTGGATTCTTCAGCCAATCTCAAAGTTGTTATGGACCAGACCAAACCCAGTTCAAAGATAACGAGACAGCCTAGACCCCAACCTTTTCTTATTTAAAGGCAAGTGTAAGTTGCTGTGTTCCAGATGCAATTCAATTAGTTACATTACTCGACTTTAAGCAAAACACTCTTTATTCTTACCCTACATTTAAAATACAAACAAAAACAAAGAAGAATTAGTATAACTTTAACTCTATTGGAAAACTTAACAAAATAACAGATTATTTAATTATTAAACAGTAACTGTTCCAATACAGTAACATGCCATAAACACTCTTGGCAAAGACAATGTCAGGAAAACAGATTGTCCCATACACTATTCTGGCAGCATGGAGAGAACCCAAGGTTTTAACTGTAACAGAGAGAGAGGTTTAACAGCTTCCACAACCAGCTTCAAAACCCCAAAACTACTGAAAGCTAAACGAAAACCCAGGTTCTATGAGAACCCAACTCCACCCATTCAGGCTGCTTCTATTCTACCAACTTCTTAAAAGTTCCAAGGCCTCACATGCTGTTTACTTTATTGGCTTGGAGCAGACCAATCAAAACCTCTGTCTCAACCTCTCTTCATTAAAAAAAAGGACAAAATGTAGCTAATAAGTCCATCATACCATCACAAAGTTAATCAAGAGTTAGTTAGCTCAATTGGCTGGATGGCAGAATTGTGAAACAGACTGACGCCAACATCGTAGGTTCAATTCCCACATTGGCTCAGGATACCAAAACGGATTCTCCTTTACAATCTCTACCCTCACCCGAGGCATGATGATCTCAGATTGAATCACCACCAGTTTTCTCTCCCTAATGAGAGTGTAGTCTGCTGAGACTATGGCGACTTTACCTATTTTGTTATAGAAGCAAATTGCAAACAGCCTGCAGAAATACGCTAAGCAGTCTATACATTCTGCAATGCGACAAGAACAAAAAGATGGCTTACCATTGAGGTGGAAACCTTCCGGTTGATTGAATAATGAAGAAGGTTTTGTGTTGTTTGCATACATTTCAGCCAATGGGTGCAATACATTCCTGCAATACAGAACATAACAGAGAGAAAACATAACACTGAGGTAATTATATTTTCACAACTAATTCTTTGGCTGAAAAGTGCTTTTGGAAGACTTGTTGATGGGATTATGACAATTTAATTCATTCTTCCTTTCAAGACAAGACACGCTCAATAACATGTTGCATCCTAAGTCCAAAGTTTCACAAAGCACCTACTTTTGTTAGCACGCTTACAAATTAACTGCTGAATATGAAAACATCACTATCAACATCGAGTACAAGTTGCTAGTTCATGAACAAGCACATCTACATTTGAAAAGTAAACAAGTGGAATTATGGTCAGTCTTCCTATCCCAACCTAGACATACAAGGCAGCAACAGATTGATCAGAAAATTAATATTTCTAAAATCCTCGGCTCATTGGGGACTCACTTTCTTTCCAAGCAAACAAATTGCAATTCAAATCTTTTCATGTAACCCAGGCACAAAGCCAGGTGTAAGATTTTGAAAGCAGTTCTCTTGAATAAGGCATTAGGCTGAATTTTTGTCAGAGTGCTCAGGTATGTTTCAGTGTGTGAACGGCCACATTTTGCTTTCTGAGGAAATCTGATTTTCTTCTGCATTCCCAACTTGATGCCATTTTCCGCTGGCTTTTTGTGCAGCTCAGGAAGGTCCATCAACCATCACCGAGGACGGGTTCCCCTTTTTCAACTGGGAGTGAAAATCAGATTTTATCTTGTATGTCAAATGTTGCTGTTTTTTTTAATATACTGATTCAACACAGGGACCTATCCTTCAAAGATACATTGGTCAGTCTTGTATATTTATTCACATGCATTACAAAGTCATTCCAATGAAAACAGTAGCACCATGCAATGAAATGTGTGCCAAATGACCTGCCTGCCAGTACTGTCATCTTTTCTGCTGTGATTTAAAAGACTTTGACTCATTTAAATAAAGCTTCATCGCTTCTCGGCCTTTTGGCTCGGAATACGTGTAGCTCCTGAGGACCAGAGGAAGAGATTCTGCTCGAGTGCTGCAGGTTCGACGCAGCGGACGTGTGCTGGCGGGGGAGAAACCACGGGGATCGTGTTGCGAGTCGTCGGAGCTGCTGGATCGTGATTGGACGTTGGAGGATCGTTTGGTTGTGCTGACCTGCTCTTGGTGGATCTTTATGCTGGCTTCGGCCTAACGCCAATTCAGGTACCAGCCAACCTCAGAGCTATGGCCTCAGCAGCCGCTGGCAGCCCTGGCCAGGGCATTAGCAACACAGTCAGGGTGACTGTGAAAAAGGTGGAGGAGCACACACCGGTCGATCGGACAATGTTCGTGAAGAAGACTTTGCTGGAGTGCTGTGGGTTCAAAGCAGTGGACATGTATTGCCTGCTGCCTGATCAGCCTGGACCAGGAGAAAGCTTTTGACAGGATATGACACACGTATATGAGACATGTTCTCTCTAAAATGGGCTTCAGGGAGGGAATCGGTAATTGGATCAGACTGCTCTATACCAACATTGTCAGTGCAGTCTCAATCAACGGGTGGGAATCAAATAGCTTCCCAGTCAGATCTGGAGTCAGGCAGGGCTGCCCCCTCTCTCCTGCCTTGTTTGTGTGCTGCATAGAGCCATTTGCCGAGTCCATCAGGAAGGATGCGAGCCTGAGAGGGGTGACTATTCCTGGCAGCGGGGGCTTGCAGGTTAAGGCCTCCCTGTACATGGAAGACGTCGTCGTTTTCTGCTCGGATCCGCTGTCCGTGCGCAGACTCATGTGCATTTGTGACCAGTTCGAACGGGCCTCAGGGGCCAAGGTAAACCGAGGCAAGAGCGAGGCCATGCTCTTCGGGAACTGGGCCGACCAATCCTCGATCCCCTTCACCATCAGGACCGACCACCTGAAGGTGCTGGGTATTTGGTTCGGAGGGGCTGGGGCGTGCGCCAAGTCTTGGGAGGAGCGTACCAGCAAAGTGAGGCAGAAACTGGGCAGATGGACGCTACGGTTGCTCTCCATCGCGGGAAAAAACATGGTCATCAGGTGTGAGGCACTGTCATTACTATTATATGTGGCACAGGTCTGGCCTATTCCCAGAACCTGTGCCGCTACAGTCACCCGGGCCATCTTCCAGTTTATATGGAGGTCAAAGATGGACCGGGTCCGAAGGGACTCGCTGTATAAAGATCTGGGCAACGGGGGAAAAAATACACCAAATGCCACCCTCACCCTGATGGCCACCTTTGTGTGTGGCTGCATCAAGCTGTGCGTGGATCCCCGGTACGCAAACACCAAGTGTCACTACATACTGAGGTTCTACCTGTCCCCGGTGTTGCAAAGGATGGGCCTGGCCTCGCTGCCACGGAACGCTCCGAGTAGTTGGACCGTTCCGTATCACCTGTCCTTCGTGGAGAAATTTATGAAGAAAAACACCTTTGACCACAAGTCCATTAGGAAGTGGTTATCACATAGTGTCCTTAAGGCCCTTCGGGAAAAGGAGAGGGTGGATCCTATCGAGCGGTTCCCTGAGCAGACTGTCAAAGCCATTTGGCAGAATGCCTCATCGCCAGAACTTTCCAACAAGCACCAAGACATGGCTTGGCTGGTGGTGAGAAGGGCTCTGCCTGTGAGATCCTTTATGCACGCCCGGACTCTCTGCCGCACCACACGCTGCCCTCGATGCGGCTGCGGGGGGGACGAGACTGTCACACACCTCCTTCTGGAATGTGCCTATGCAGAGGAAGTCTGGAGAGGAATGCAGTGGTGTTTGTCGAGGTTCGTCCCGAGCAGCGCCGTGACGTGGGACTCCGTGCTCTACGGCCTGTTCCCCGGGACGCACACCGAGACGAACATCAACTGTGCCTGGAGGATCATCAACTCGGTGAAGGACGCTCTCTGGGTGGTCCGAAACCTGCTGATCTTCCAGCTGAAGGAGTTGACCCCGACTGAGTGTTGCAGACTGGCACATTCCAAGGTCCAGGACTACGTGTTGAGGGACGCGCTGAAGCTTGGGGCAGCTGCCGCCAAGGCGCGGTGGGGAAAGACCACTGTGTAAAGTCTGCCTGCCTAACGAAGAACAGGGGGCCCATGCAGTCATTTGGGCTCTGCTGACGCCTCAGCTAATCATATGGGCATATGATTGAAAAATGTACAGACCTGTATAAAAATGATAAATTCTGATCTCTGTATGTACATGTTCACATATGTATGGCATGACCAAATGTACAGACCATCAAATTATTTTATGAATAAAGTATATTTTTGAAATATAAAAAAAAAGGACGTGTACTGCCTGCAGGATTTCCCTGCGGCAGGCTATTTCAATGTGACCTTCAGGAGCGTGAAGAATTGCGAGCAGCTCCTGAAGGTCTTCAAGGAGAAGGAAGGGGAACCTCTGTTCTCCATCTTGTCGGCGGTCCCGTTGTGTGTGCTTCCTGCGCAAAGGAGTCGGGTTGTTACAATCCAGACGTACAACCCTCACGTCCCAGCAGCAGATGTCCTGACCTTCTTGAGGAGATACGTCCAGGTCGAGGGAGAGAGTACCGATGTGGTCGATCCTTTCGGGATGTGGACCAGCAAAAGACAGGTCAGGGTAACCCTGAGGGTCGATGCCAGAGGGAACATCCTCCACCCACCCTCCAGCTTTGCCATCGGAGGAAGCAGAGGTTACCTGACATACGCAGGGCAACCAAAAGTATGCAGAACCTGCGGGAGGTCAGGCCACATGGCAGCGGATTGTAAGGTGACCGTCTGCCGAAACTGCCAGCAGGAAGGCCACCCGACCAAGGAATGTAAGGAGGCCAAGAACTGTAATCTGTGCAGAGAGGCGGGCCACATGTACAAGGCCTGCCCAAGACGAGGGGCCGCCACCTACGCACAGATGGCCGGAGGTGGCAACACGAGTCGTGGACCACCTAAGACCAGCAAGGTACCACAAAACAGCACGGGAACGGTGTCTGGAGGCACCCAGAAGGAAGGGCAGGCTGTAGCGGAGCAGACGGCAGACCGCGAGGAGGTGCAGCAGCCGATCCAAGCTCCTTCAAGACAGACGGAGAAAATGGAAGAGGAGGGAACAAAGGAGGCAGAGGATTGGATTACTGTCTGAAGCAGGAAGAGGAAACCTCCCAAAGCCACCCAGCGAAGGGGGAAGCGACACCTACACGACGAGGATACAGGCAGCTCTTCCGATGGTGAGGACGGGCGCAAGGAGGGTCATCACCAGAGGAAGAGACAGAGCGCAGTGGGGAAAAAGGAGGGCAGCACCGCCCAAGCACGAAAAGACAATCCCTCTGAGGGGACGGGTAAAGGCCTCCCCCGACCTGGAGAGAACCCACAGGGTCTCGCACTCCTCAGGGATACGATCGCCTACGTGCAGGACAGGGGGTTGGACACCTGCCTGATCAGCCTGGACCAGGAGAAAGCCTTTGACAGGATATCACACAGGTTATTGAGAGATGTTCTCTCCAAAATGGGCTTCAGGGAGGGAATCGGTAATTGGATCAGACTGCTCTACACCAACATTGTCAGTGCAGTCTCAATCAATGGGTGGGAATCAGATAGATTCCCAGTCAGATCTGGAGTCAGGCAGGGCTGCCCTCTCTCTCCTGCCTTGTTTGTGTGCTGCATAGAGCCATTTGCCGAGTCCATCAGGAAGGATGCGAGCCTGAGAGGGGTGACTATTCCTGGCAGCGGGGGCCTGCAGGTTAAGGCCTCCCTGTACATGGAAGACGTCGTCGTTTTCTGCTCGGATCCGCTGTCCGTGAGCAGACTCATGTGCACATGTGACCAGTTCAAACGAGCCTCGGGGGCCAAGGTAAACCGAGGCAAGAGCGAGGCCATGCTCTTCGGGAACTGGGCCGACCAATCCTCAATCCCCTTCACCGTCAGGACCGACCACCTGAAGGTGCTGGGTATTTGGTTCGGAGGGGCTGGGGCGTGCGCCAAGTCTTGGGAGGAGCGTACCAGCAAAGTGAGGCAAAAACTGGGCAGATGGAAGCTACGGTCGCTCTCCATCGCGGGAAAAAACATGGTCATCAGGTATGAGGCACTGTCATTGCTATTATATGTGGCACAGGTCTGGCCTATTCCCAGAACCTGTGCAGTCACCCGGGCCATCTTCCAGTTTATATGGAGGTCAAAGATGGACCGGGTCCGAAGGGACTCGCTGTACAAAGATCTGGACAACGGGGGAAAAAATACACCCAATGCCACCCTCACCCTGATGGCCACCTTTGTGTGTGGCTGCATCAAGCTGTGCGTGGATCCCCGGTACGCAAACATCAAGTGTCACTACGTACTGAGGTTCTACCTGTCCCCGGTGTTGCGAAGGATAGGCCTGGCCTCGCTGCCACGGAACGCTCCGAGTAGTTGGACCGTTCCGTATCACCTGTCCTTCGTGGAGAAATTTATGAAGAAAAACACCTTTGAACATAAGTCCATCAGGAAGTGGTCAGCATGTAGTGTCCTTGAGACCCTTCGGGAAAAGGAGAGGGCGGATCCTATCGAGCGGTTCCCTGAGCAGACTGTCAAAGCTATTTGGTAGAATGCCTCACTGCCAGAACTTTCCAACAAGCACCAAGACATGGCTTGGCTGGTGGTGAGAAGGGCTCTGCCTGTGAGATCCTTTATGCACACCTGGACTCTCTGCCGCACCGCACGCTGCCCTCGACGCGGCTGCGGGGGGGACGAGACTGTCACACACCTCCTTCTGGAATGTGCCTATGCAGAAGAAGTCTGGAGAGGAATACAGTGGTGTTTGTCGAGGTTCGTCCCGAGCAGCGCCATGACGTGGGACTCCGTGCTCTACGGCCTGTTCCCCGGGACGCACACCGAGACGAACATCAACTGTGCCTGGAGGATCATCAACTCGGTGAAGGACGCTCTCTGGGTGGTCCGAAACCTGTTGATCTTCCAGCAGAAGGAGTTGACCCCGACGGAGTGTCGCAGACTGGCACATTCCAAGGTCCAGGACTATGTGTTGAGGGACGCGCTGAAGCTTGGGGCAGCTGCTGCCAAGGCGCGGTGGGGAAAGACTACCGTGTAACATCTGCCTGCCTAAAGAAAAACAGGGGGCCCGCGCAGTCATTTGGGCTCTGCTGACGCCTCAGCTCAATGTAATCGCACCAACCTGTAAATAGAATTGATTACTCTGTTTTCGGTATGCAAACAAATGGAATGTTTACATATGTATGGCATGTCCAACTGTACAGACCATTAAAGTAATTTATGAATAAAGTATATTTTTGAAATAATAAAAAAAATTCAGCAAATGAAACGTCTCTAAATTTCTTGCCCATATTGATTGGCTGGCACACTGCTTTAAAATTGAAATGAGCATAGAATCCTTACTAGGTGGAAGCAGGCCATTCGGTCATCAATCGAAACCGACTCTCCAAAGACCATCCCAACCAGACCCACCCGTTGACCCTATCCCTGTAACTCTGCATCTCCTATGGCTAATCCTGGACACTATGGGCAATTTAGCATGGCCAATCCACCTAGCCCGTATATGGACTGTGGGAAGAAACCGGAGCATCCGGAAGAAACCCACACAGACACAGAGAGAATGTCCAAACTCCACACAGACAGTCGCCCAAGGGCAGAATTGAACCTGGGGTCCTGGCGCTGTGAGGCAGCAATGCTAATCACTGAGCCATTGCACCAAGTGCCTTCTGTTCATTCCTTCCCAGACAGCAGTGCAGATGAATAACATATTCAACAAGTTTTAACAATAGTTTGCAACTTTGAAGGATAGCAAGTAGTATAAAGATTTTATTTCCCCAAAATTTGGGAATACATTTTTTCTTTCAATATAAATTATATGAAGGTTTTTAATACCTGGTGAGAAGCTTATTCACCTCCACCCGCCCCCACAACCACCACCTCTCCCCCCAACACCCCCGACCTCTACATACACACACATCACTAACACCACATTCACCAACAATGGAATACCAATTTCCATTAATGTTGCAAGTATTTTGAGGATTGCAAGTTATGAATACTGAGTGAGTGAATACGGAGTATATATGTGAAGAATGAGGTGGCATGGAGGAACATGAAGAATAGAGGGGGTATGGGCTGACATGGGTGATCTGAGTGGACATGGCCAGGTGGTAAGGGGTGTTGGGTGGAGGGGTAAGAGAAGTGAGATACGATTGGGAGCTGGGATAGTGTGTTGGAGAACTGAGATGGGCCTTCGAAACAGTTCATTTCCACAGCCTCATTCCTCACTCTCAAACTTGTAGTTCATAAACTGCACTGCAACCCTTTCTTCACTATGCTGCAAAAACCCAAAAATAGATGGTAAACTCACATAACCTCCAAGCTGCAAAAATGTGCAGGCCACATTTTCCTGAGCCCAGAGAAAGATTTGACCCATTAAATCAAGACCACGTCTGCCTGTTTACATAGATATACAAGATCCCATTATTTGATCAAGGGGAATTCTCCCAATGCCCAAACCTGCATATCACAAAGATCAAAGAAAATTTACAGCCCAGGAACAGGCCCTTCGGCCCTCCAAGCCTGAGCCACTCCAAATGTACTGTCTAAACTTAGGTTAGAAAGTTATTAACGCATTGCCATTTGCAGGACTTTGCAAAAAAGTTTGTTTTGTACAAACTGCATTTCAAAATGTCTAACTGGCTGAAGATCATTTCGGGTGTGTGGAAATATAATTGTAAGTCCTTCTTCAAAACCCCAGCTCGTCTTTCTCGTTATGTAGGCTGACTGATGTTTTCATTCTTTCCAGTATCTGCAGTTTTATTTTAAAAACAGAACAGCACATTAATCAAGAAAATGTGTCATATGGATTTTCATATAGCATTTTTCAGGTGCTACATAATGGCCTAGATGATAAAATCAAAACATACATATTGTCAGAATAACAATTCTGACATAATTACATTTCTAGAATGCCTTCAAAATAGCAAAACCTTTCAGGAATGCAATCAGATAAAAAAAATGACACTGACACAAAGAATTGTCAAACACTTGAGCAATTTAGTTTATACTTTACAGGACGTGGGTGTTGCCCTTGAACGGAGTGGCTTTCTAGGGCCATTTCACAGAGACCTCCCCTAAAGAGAAGACTGTGGTGGAGTGGGTGCGTCACCTCACACTGCATTGAACCTCATCTTCCACCTCTCCATTCACTCCACCAACTTGTCAATATCCTTCTGGAGTTCCATACAATCCTCCTCCAGCTTGAAGGGCTGAATGGACTACTCCTCTTCCTATGCTCCTATCTGGGGGACTCCACCACGAACATTCCTCCAGCCTGAAAAATATCCATTGACCATTTTTTCTACCACTCAATTTTGTATTAACATTGACACTTCCCTCTGTTATACCATTAGATTAGTTACAGTGTGGAAACAGGCCCTTCGGCCCAACAAGTCTACACCGACCCATTCTCCTACATTTACCCCTTCACCTAACACTACGGGCAATTTAGCTTGGCCAATTCATCTAATCTGCACATTTTTAGACTGTGGGAGGAAACCCGAGCAACTGGAGGAAACCCATACAGACATGGGGAGAATCCTCCTCCAGCTCGATGGGCTGAATGGACTATGATTCACAACTTTCCTCACAAGTCTATTGTGAGGCAGTGTATCGAATACCTTTTGTAAATCCTTGTTTACCACACCATAAACATTACTTTGGAGACATTAAGGATGCTCAAGGGGCTCAACAGGGTAAATGCTGAGAGGATGTTTCCCTTCACAGGCGAGTCTAGGACAAGAGGGCATAGTCCCAGAATAAAGGGAAAGGGGTGCCTAGTAAAGACTGAGATGAGGAGGAATGTGGAATTTCCTCTCTCCGAGAATCTTGAACACCTTACCACAGACAGCTGTAGGGGCACAGAGTCCGTGTGCATACTTAAGGCTGAAATAAATAGATTCTTGATCAGTCAGGGAGATTCAAAGGGAAAAGGCAAGAGAGTGAACGCTGGGTCAGCCACGATCCTTTTGAATAGTAGATCGGGCTTGAGGGGCCGAATGGCCTATCCCAGTTCCTATTTCTGATGGCCTTATTACTGTCATCAGTCCTGTCCCTTCCCTCTTCAATAAAAAAAAACCTCCACCACGTTGGTTAAACATGATTTCCCGTTTTTAAAAAATCCATGCTGGTTCATGGTGACCTTTACTGAGAACGGTTTAATATTCCAGATTATTTGTTGATTTTAAATTTCACCACCTGCTGTGTCCCCACAACATTAACCGGGGCTCCTGGATCACTGGCCCAGTAACAGTGTCCCCGAGGAGGTGGAGAGGTTTATAGCGGAGCCGGAAAAGGAGGGAGAAATGGAGACGATTGGGAAAGAATATGGAAATAGCACCGAGACTAGAATCAGAGAGTGTACAGTATTCAGACGGTAAAGGGTTTTAGAGCAACAATATCCATTTGTAAATCGGAGGTCATTGCCAGGAAAGTGAAGGGACAGTCTAGAAAATTATTTTTCATGTTAACAGATACAATTCCCTGCCCAAAACAGTGGTGGGAGATGCCAACAAATGATTGCAGATGGGAAAAGGCATGTTAAAGCGGATTGAGACTGTCATGCCTTTCAGAGCTGAGGTGCACGAATCTGAATTTCCCGCAGCCCCGTTTCCTACCTTTGGATTTTTTTTTTACCTTTGGACCGGTTTTCTGGCCGGTGGGGTGACACGGGAGAGAATGATTGACTGGAGAGGTCAGCAGTAACAGGAAGCAGCGCGGCTGCCAACAGCAGTAACCTTGCTGCGCTCAGTGCACGTTCGGCTTCGTATTCATTCCGAGCAGACCTTATTTCCCCGGGACCGGTGCCCGACAGGGTTACGAGGAAGCAGTCTGCTGCTTATCTGAGCTCAGTGATCCACCCTCCTCAGCCCTTCCAGCAGAACCCGGGACTGAGCCACACTAACACTCGAATAAAGCGCACCGGTCAGGCAGAAGATACAGAATCCTGAACACAGGAGGTTCAGGAACAGCTTCTTCCCGGCTGTTATTAGACTGATGAATGGACTCTAGAGCCTCAAATAATGCTGACCTTGCTAACACTGATGCCCTGTGCATTGTGACCTGTATGCCTCTGTCTAAGTCTTTTGATCTGTATTGCATTGCTTACTATGATCTGCCTGTACTGTTCGTAAACACAGCTTTTCATTTTTTTTTCTTTTCTATTTTATTCAATTCCCACCACCAGGAAGAAAGAATACACCCGAGTGGCCAGTGACAAGCAGTGCCCTTCACATCAAAGGGCAATGCTGTGTGATCAAACAGTGAAGGGGAGGGCAGGGATTAAATCAACGCAGAGTGGGCAGGGAAATAATACACACACTCCCTGTGGTGCCCACCTCTCCCTGAACAGCTCAAGGGTGTTGGTGGGCACCACGTGCTCCTTTCCAGATTCACCCAGGCTCTGACATAACGACGGAAGAGAGGTCAGGCATTCAGCCCCAGCAACCCCCTCCATGACCTGCTGCCTGGACCTGTTTATGGCCAGTTTGACCAGGCCCAGGAGCAAACCTACAAAGAGGTCATCAGACCTGCCCTCCCTCCTCCGTACCGGGTGCCCGAAGATCAGGAGCATGGGACTGAGGTGCAACCAAAAACAGAGAAGAAGGTTCTTAAGAAAATCAAAAAGGGGAGTGCAGACACCCACACCCAGTACATACATGGCCCATGGATTCCACAGCACCACAGAACAAGCAGTTGGGCTGGGAGTCCGTGAACCACTGCAGTCTGCGGTTGCAGGGGACCGACCTCCACCCCAGATCCCCGAGAGAAAGGGGGAGCACTCCCACATAGAGAGCCCTCCACTGGGGATCCCCACCACCCGGTGGTGGGCAGTGGATGAGGGAGAAGAGGTGGACAGTGTGCAGCAGCAGTCTATACAGGGCCTGCCATTTTATGTCCCTAAAAGGGGTAAAACTAAAATTCCAGAAGTGGCTCAGGTTGTGGAGCACAGGTTCCCGCGGGAAGTACGGGACTTTGGTGCCAATGTGAAATTCCGTCTGGGCAGGGGTAAGCGCGGACGGGATCCCACTGCACACCAGAACATCCTCCAACTGGTGCACAACGTCGGGTCTGAGCACCGCCATTTTAAGGCATCCAATGGCAGTGGCCACGAACTGGGCGTCTACTGCTGCCCTGCTCGCTATGTCCTCCGGCAGCATCCAGCCCAAGCCCCCACCACCCAGCACATCCCCGACCCTGGTCACCTTCGCCGCCACTGCCCTCCCCTCCAACAGCCACTTGAACCCGCGAGTACAGAGGTGCGGATTCCTGAGCAATGGCTCCCTGACAACAGCTGCTACTCCTGCTGGAGGGTAGGCGCGATGTGATTCCACCATGTTCCAGGCAGTGAAACACAGCTTTTCATCGTACTTCGGTATACGTGGCAATCAATCAATCACCCTGACACTCTTGCCCGATCAGATTTACCCTGAAAGATGCACCTCCCGAAAATCCCAAGGCACCAACTCTACTGGAATTGACCGGGACTGTTAAAGTTGCCTTTCATCCACGTCCCTCTAACTCAATTCTCTAGTTAGCCCAGAAAATGAGAAAGCTTAGATGATGATCTGTCTCCCGGTAGTCCCAACCTCATATGCCTCACTCTATCTAAACAACCTTTGATCTGTGTGTCCTTGTATGGCCTCATCTGTCAAACCATTTTACCCTGCTCAGGTATCAAAATCAAGTTACTGGAATGGCAGAACTGACAGATCAACAAAGATTGGATAGGTTAAGACTACAGTCACTGACATTTATAAGAATGAGGGGGATTTCGTAGAAACTTATGAAATTCTAACAGGACTAGACAGGTTAGATGCAGGAAGGATGTTCCCAGTGGCAGGGGAATCTGGAGCCAAGGACCACAGTCTAAGGATAGAAGGTAAGCCACTTAGGACTGAGAAGAGCAGATAGAGTGGTGAGCCTGTAGAATTCACTGCCACAGAAAGCAGTCAAGGCCAAACATCATATGATTTGAAGAGAGGATAGTGAAGAAGGCATTTGGTATGCTTTCCTTTATTGGTCAGAGTATTGAGTACAGGAGTTGGGAGGTTATGTTGCGGCTGTACAAGACATTGGTTCGGCCGCTGTTGGAATATTGCGTGCAACTCGGAAAGATGTTGTGAAACTTGAAAGGGTTCAGAAAAGATTTACAAGGATGTTGCCAGGGTTGGAGGATTTGAGCTATAGGGAGAGACTGAACAGGCTTGGGCTGTTTTCCCTGGAGCGTCGGAGGCTGAGAGGTGACCTTATAGAGGTTTACAAAATTATGAGGGGCATGGATAGGATAAATAGACAAAGTCTTTTCCCTGGGGTTGTGGAGTCCAGAACTAGAGGGCATAGGTTTAGGCTGAAAGGGGAAAGATATAAAAGAGACCTAAGGGGCAACTCTTTCACACAGAGGGTGGTACGTGTATGGAATGAGCTGCCAGAGGATGTGGTGGAGGCTGGTACAATTGCAACATTTAAGAGGCATTTGGATGGGTATATGAATAGGAAGGATTTGGAGGGATTTGAGCCGGGTGCTGGCAGGTGGGACTAGATTGGGTTGGGATATCTGGTCGGTGTGGACAGGTTGGACCGAAGGGTCTGTTTCCATGCTGTACATCTCTATGACTCTATGACTAAGGAGTTGAACATAGTTTTTGAAGCTAAGGGAAATAAAAAGAATATGGGGGAAATGCAGATACAGGAAATTGAGTTGGTCTTAATCATGATGAATGGCAGAGTAGACTCAGGGCCAAATGGCCTACCCCTGCCCCTATTTTCAATCTTTCCAACTAAGGATCAGCGTCTAAGGATACAGGATAGGCCTTTTAGGACTGAGATGAGGAGAAATTTCTTCACCGAGAGAGTGATGAGCTTGTGGAATTCCCTGCTACAGAAAATGGTTAAGGCCAAAATGTTGAATGTTTTCAAGAAGGGGTTAGATATAGCTCCTAGGGTTAAAAGGATCAAAGGGTGGGGGAACAGGATACGGATTGGAATTCAGCTATGATCATATTGTATGGAGGAGCAGGCTTGAAGGGCTGAATGGCATACTCTTGCTCCTATTTTCTATGTAACTATTAAACTGATCTTAACCCCCATAAGTCACACCGATTTCCAACCACCCCAGCTGAACACAACTCCACAGATACCCTGCCCTGAGACCGCAAGGCATAAGAGCAAAATTAAGCCATTCAGATTAGATTCCCTACAGTGTGGAAACGGGCCATTTGGTCCAACAAGTCCAGGCCGACCCATTTCCCTCTGACTAATGCACCCAACACTATGGGCAATTTAGCATGGCCAATCCACCTGACCTACACATCTTTGGATTGTGGGAGGAAACCAGAGGGAGCCTACACAGACGCGGGGAGAATGTGCAAACTCCATACAGACAATTGCCCAAGTTGGAATCAAATCCAGGTCCACAGTGCTGTGAGGCAGCAGTGCTAGTCACTGAGCCACCATGCTGCCTGTCAGCTTATTGAGTCTTCACCATTCAATGAGATCATGTCAGATTTGATAACCTTGAAGTCCACTCACCTGCCTATTCCCTAAAACAGTTGATTTCCTTGCTAATTAAAAACCCATCTGTCTTAGCCTTTGATTGGATGTTTCTGGGTAAGGAGCTCTGACAGGCTTAATTGCACAGGTAGGAGGTCACTGATATCACCTCTGACTTTGATTCAAAAGTTCTTGTCCGTAGAGCGCTTTAGGATCTCATGAGGATGTGAGAAGGGCTATATAAATTCAGTTATAGAGATGCACAACACCGAAACAGACCATTTGGTCCAACTCATCCATGCCAACCAGATATCCTAAGCTGATCTAGTCATTTCCCAGCACTTGATCCATATCCCTCTAAACTCTGCCTATTCATGTACCCATTCAGGTGCCTTTTAAATTTTGTAATTGAAGCAGTCTCCATCCATCTCCTTTGGCAAGTCATTCCATACAGACACCACCCTCTACGTGAAAAACTTGCCCCTGAGGTATCTTTTAAATCTTTCTCCTCTCACCTTTAGCTTAAGCCCTCTAGTTTTAGACTCCCCTACCCAGGGGAAATGATCTTGGTTATTTATTTTCCTCTGTTCCTTTTGTATTCAGTTTTGTAACATGGGAATAAAAACAGCACTGGAAAAACTCAGCAGGTCTGGCAGCATCTGTGGAGAGAGAACCAGAGTCAACATTTCAAATCCAAAGACTCTTCCGAACAAATCCCATTTCTCTGTGCACAGATGTTGCCAGACGTGATGAGCTTCTCCAGCATTTTCTATTCTCATTTGAGATTCGCAGCATCCGCAATGTTTTATTTTTATTTGTAACGTTGAGAAATGTGAGCCAGCCCCAGGGTTCATGTTCAGGGTTTATGAGTTCTATTGCTTGTGCAAGGTTTGGAGTCATTAACGTCTGGCCTGGTGAGAGGAATGTAATTTTATAACCTTACACATTAAGACAATTCCAGAAATAGCAAAGAGGGAATTGGAACCAAGTACTTCATTAGGGGATCTCAAAAAGTTCTTAACAGAATTCCATTCTTTTTATAATCCATCACACTCTGCTATAATGTCATCGCCCAATGAGCTAATATTAGTAGGAAAATAAGAACAGAAGTATTCAGTTTAGTCCTCCAGGAAGATTGATTTAGCCAAGCTGAAGTTGGCACAAGTGTCCACCTTTACAGTATCTAACAAATTATAACAGTTCAATGAATGGGACTTAAACAACACATGTTGCAATGCCACAACTCAAATTCAATGAATGACCATTCATTTAAACCAAACAATGTACTGCAACTATGACCTTATGCCAGAAATATTTATATCTTGAAACCCAAATAACATATTAATCACCAACTAGTATTTTTTTCAATGATTGTAGCTTGTAATTGTTGTTATATGGTCTAGATTAGAATGGTGCTGTAGACTCTGATTTCCAGCGTTTGCAGTCCTCACTTTTGCCTTGTTGTTATATGGTGGCAACCTACATTAACTACTGTGTGACTCACACCCAAAAACTCATTCTACCCGTTGTTATTTATGTGAACAGACACACTCTGATTCATGTATGATTGTCAACCTCAGCTCACACCAGTCACTCTGTTCCAACCTTAGTTGTAACCACATATTTTAATAAAATCTTTCCTGAGCAAATTTCAACTTTTCAGGTTGTGACTTGGCAGAATTTTCTTTTTTTGTTGACAATTGTTAAACAAATGGAAGGAAGCACGAGTGGTCAAAATCCATTAATAGTTCCAAAGGGAAGTGGGAAAAGGAGCCGTTTGTTCAAGAGCTATCACAGGTGTGAAAAGATAAATGAACAGCATCCTTTTGTGCTGTAAATAGTTCATGGCCTCTAGTTCAAAACGGACGCTCAGTCAAGAAATTTGATGATTTTAATCTTTGCATGGCCATTTTTTTGCCAGTATGGAGGCTGTTTAACTAGTCTCTGTATTTGTTCTTCTCTGGTTTTCACCCAAGGAAAGAAGATTTGTCAACCAAAGATCGCATTTGGATGGTTAATGTGACTGTGCTACATTTTCATGTGTGACATTTAAGCATAACATTTTCACTTAGTCATGGTTATTCATAGAATTACACACAATCATAGAATCCGTACAGTACGGAAGCAGGCCATTTGGCCTATCAAGTCCACACTGACCCTCTGCAGAGCATCCCACTCAGACCTAACCCCCTTACCCTATCCCTGTAACCCTGCAGGAGAAAGAGGCCAGTCAGTCTGTTATGCATGTGCATATGCTTTGAAAGCATAAATAATTC
This sequence comes from Chiloscyllium plagiosum, assembly GCF_037043375.1. Lineage (NCBI taxonomy): Eukaryota > Metazoa > Chordata > Chondrichthyes > Orectolobiformes > Hemiscylliidae > Chiloscyllium > Chiloscyllium plagiosum. Next base: position 17,539,971 of record NW_028270147.1, read on the forward strand.
CCCATATCCAGGCAAATCTTTTCTTGTGAAGCATATGCCCAATTTTCTTTGATAGAGGAATGTATTACTAATATCTAATAATGGTGTAAAAGATATACTTGAATGGTTGAAGTATCCTGATATAGATTTCACTGTATTGTGGGAAATCTTTGAACAAAGAAAAATCTTTTGATTTCTGAACACATTAAGGTAGGCAATGAGAGATCAATCGTCATGCCTGGGTTGATGATACCTGAGTGTTGAACATGTCCAATGGTCGTTACAAACATTACAATGGTCGTCAATTTTAACATCGAGAACACTGAACATTTTCTTCCTTGTATTTTCATCATTGAAATGAGCCCCTTCAAGAGATAAGGGCACATGTGCTCAGAGCCCCTTTGTCAATAAGTTCAACACTAGGCACAGTCAGCAGTAGGACTTAAATCTTATGGCAGGGCCACACAATCCAAGTGCATCTGAGACTTAACAGAACAATTTACTCAAGCCTTTTTTACAGGCTGGCATTGAATTTATTTGCAAGATGAAATATGGCAATTTTCCCTTTTTCTTCTCTGCCCTACATGGATTCATTTTTTTTAGTTAAAAAGATTCCAGAAAATCAACAAAAATAAAAGATAATCAGATCAGAAGGAATCCCATAAATCACCCCATCTCTAATCTGAATGTTCGGCAAACTCCAGAATGACAGTGTTGATATCTGAAAGATTCACCTGCACTAAAGCATCATGACAACTTGACAAACAGCAACAGTTTCAAATGAAAGTTGAAAGAGGAGGCTGAAGTAAGATATAGTTCCGGCATAATTCCTTCTTCACCGCTTCCTTCCATTCTGATTCATAGCTTTGTTCCAGATTTACACTAGCTGATCATATCTAAATTGCTTTATGGACAGTTGCTGATCAAGTGTTAAAAGTTCATATCTTAATCAACACACAGTACTGATGAGAACCAGGTGCTTAAAGCTGAACAATCCCTGAACATGACCTAAAAGATGGATTGGGTGGATAATTAGTGAGGACAGGCATTTAAAAGCAATGTCAACTCTATCAACAAACACATCGAGTTAGACCCCATCTACCACCCCCTGAGAAAAGGAACAGGAGGTGACTTCACCATAGGAATTAACATCACCACAGGAAATGACATCACCAACCCAAAGAAACCCAACCATATAAATAGAAAGCAGGAATTTTCAATATTGCTTCGCCTGAGACCCACTGAAGATGTTATCTAATAGGGTAATGACATGTCTGGAAATGAACCTTCCAGCTCAGCGAGCAAACCTACATCCAAAACCTTAACCTGAGCTACAAATCTTCTCAAAACTTGCCAACATTATATGATCTCTGAGCAAGTGAAAGACAATACAAATTGTCTCAGCACTCCTGGGTAAAGAAAGCCGTCAGTTAGTTCTTGCACCTACAATCGATATCCAGAGACCTCGACTGGAAACATGCTTGCATACACATCTGATGCAGACAAGATCAGTGACAATTTCAAGGCCACAAACAAGCCAGTAGGGTTGATTCCATGCTGCAACATTCTTAGAGGAGACTTCTGCATAAAAAGATGAGAACCACAATCTTGAAAATTTGGTTCATAAAAACTAAACAGGACCCTAGTGTAGCCCGTGAATGTTTACACTTCAAACCTTAAAGCCTAAGCTCATATTTATTCCTATACTGTGTCCTGAGTGGTTTGACTGGACATCTTTTTATTTGACTGCAACTGTAGCATCTGACTCCTGAGAACACCGCTGTCTGAATCCTGGGCTGTCATCCAAATACTTGAGCCCACTGAGAATGATGTAGCAACTTTTCATTGCATTTAACCAATCTCCTTCTGGACTGTTTTGATTCTGATTGATAGTCCAAGCCCGTAAGAAGGAACTTTGTTCAGGAGGAAATCCAAAGCACGGTTTGATGAACGTAAAGCCAGTCGGAGCAAATAATTGTCTCCTGCTGTGAGGATTTAAAAACTTGCCATCTAAGAGTGAGTTAAAGATAAAAATAATGGTGAAAGGGTTACCTCAATCATGGGAATTTTTGCCAGGTTTGTTCAATTTGGTTTGAGACCTCTAAAAAAAGCTTTTTGATTTAAATATGATACATGGGCATAACTTTGTCTTCATGAAACTGAGCACTAGTTCACAGTCATACATACAACATCGGCAAAGAATTCAAGGCAAAGCATTTTATTATTTTTAGTCATAAAATGCCACCAATAGCCTGATAAAACTGTTACTTCATTACTGCTCCTCTCAATTTTGATCTGACCTAACTTAAATTACTTCACGCTTGTTTTGCAAATCCTTCTGTGAGTCTAGACCTCTCATCTCTACCATGCCCACAACCTCTCGGGATACTTGAATTCCTGGAAGACTGGCCTCTTGTGTACTCTCTTGTGTAATACTGGCATGCCGCCATTGGGGTTTTTATTTTACTCTTTGGATGTGGGTGTCACAGGCAAGGCCAGCATTTGTTGCCAATCCCTAATTGCCCTTGAGCTGAGTCGGCTTGCTTGGCCATTTCAGAGGGCAGTTAAGTGGCAGCATGTAACTGCCGTGATTATAATGAGGTCAGCAACTGGACATCATGGAATATAAGTTCCCTGGTTTGGGCTGTTAGCCTGGCTGATAGACAAAAAGAAGAATACCCAGAGTTATTGTGACAATGAAGAAACAGTACTAGAATAATGAACTCTTCATGTGTGAATAATATATCCTGCCTTGGTGATGGGACACTGGCCTCCGTGGAGTTTTTCCCGTTACCATGGGGATTGCATCGCATGTTCATCATACTCTTTCCTAGAAGACATTAATGAACAAATGTGTTTTTAACGACAATCAATAATGGTTTAATGGTCACTATTACTGAGATCAGCTTTAGCTGACTGTCTCTTGTGGTACAGTGGTCGTGCCCCTGTCTCTGAGCTAGTAGGTCTGACTTTAAGTCCCATCTGCTTCAGAGATAAGGCATGAAATGCCTGAACATTTCGATTTAAAACTCCTTTTATTTTTCAGCTGATTAGGCTCTAAACTCTGCAATTATCTTCCTAAATGTCTCCATCATGTTTCCTTCCTTTAAGACATTCTCCACAACTCAACTCTTTTGTCATCTTCGCTAAATCTCCTTAAATGTTTCAGTGTCATATTTTGTTTCATAATATTCCTGACAGCTGCTTCAGGACTTTAAATGTGCTATTCGAATACAAGTTGTGGTTGAATGAGGTCATTTTGATTGATTGTTTGATTTATTGTCATGTCTACCAAAGTACAGTGAAAGGCTTTGTTTACAAGTAGGAGAAAGTGAGGACTGCAGATGCTGGAGATCAGACTGAAAATGTGTTGCTGGAAAAGTGCAGCAGGTCAGGCAGCATCCAAGGAGCAGGAGAATCGACGTTTCGGGCATGAGCCCTTCTTCACTACTTGTTTACAAGTAGTACAAGCAGGTCATAATAAACAGGGATGTACAGATCAAAGATTGTAAAAGAAAACTTGGACACAGGCATACAGGTTATATTGCACGGGTGTGCACTAGGCGAGATCAACATTAACAAGGTTAGCATTATTTGAGGTTACACAGTCCATTCATCAGTCCAATAATGGCTGGGAAGAAGCTGCTCCTGAACCTGCTGGCGCACACATTCAGGCTTCTGTATCTCTTGCCTGATGGAGGAGGTTGTGGGAGATCATTACCAGGGTGAGAGGGGTCTTTGACGATGTTCGCAGCCTTTCCATGGCAGTGAGCTGTGTAAATGGAGTCCGTGGATGGAAGGTTGGCTTCTGTGATAGTCTGGGCTGTGCAGAAACCTTCTATGGTTTCTTACAGCCCTGGGCAGAGCCATTTTGCACTTGAACAGTATGCTTTCAATGGTGTATCTGTAGAAGTTGGTAAGGGTCCACATGGACATGCCAAATTTCCTGAAGAAGGTTAAAATCTTTGAGGAGAAAGTGAGGGCTGCAGATGCTGGAGATCAGAGCTGAAAATGTGTTGCTGGAACAGCGCAGCAGGTCAGGCAGCATCCAGGGAACAAGAGAATCGACGTTTCGGGCATAAGCCATTTCCTGAGCCAACTAAGGAAGAAGAAACATTGTTGTGCCTTCTTGACCATCACACCCATGTGGGAAGTCCAGGACAGGTTGTTGGTTATCGTCGCACCTAAGAATTTGATACTCTCCACCCTCTCACCCTCAGTTTCTTTGATGTAGATGGGGGGGGGTGTTCTGCTCCTTTCTTTCTGAAGTCAATGATCAGTTCTGTAGTTTTGCCGACGTTAAGAAAGAGGTTGTTCTCACTGCATCACTCACCAAGCCTTCTAGCTCCCTTCTGTATTTTGGCTCATCATTGTTAGATATCTGTCTCACTACGGTGGTGTTGTCATCGCACTTGTTGATGGCGTTTGTTCGAAATCTAGCAACATAGTCGTGTGTGTAGAGGGAGTACAGTAGGAGGCTGCGGACACTTCCTTGGGGGGCTCCAGTGTTGAGTGTTTTTGTGGAGGAGATGCAGTTACCTATCCTCACAGTTTGTGGCATGTGGGCCAGGAAGCTGAGGATCCAGTTGCAGAGGGTGGACCCAAGACAAAGGTCACAGAGTTTTGAGATCAGTCTGGAGGGGATAATGGTGTTGAAGGCGGAAGCTGTAGTCAATGAGCAGGAGTCTGATGAAGGTGTCCTTGTTGTCCAGATGTTCCAGGGATGAGTGCAGGGCTAGGGATACGGTATCCGCTGTAGACCTGTTTCATTGGTACGCAAATTGTAGGGGATTGAGGCAGGCTGGGAGACTGGAGCTGATGTGGACCATGACCAGCCTCTCAAAACACTTCATGATTATTGAGGTCAGAGCCACTGGGCGGTAGTCATTAAGGCACGTTGCATGTGCTTTCTTAGGGACGGGGGTGATGGTGGTCTTCTTGAAGCAGGTGGGGACTTCAGCTTGTAGCAGGGAGAGGTTGAAGATGTTGATGAATACCTTCACCAGTTGGTCTGCAGAGGGTCTGAGTGCTCGGCCAGGTACACCATCTGGACAGGTCGCTTTCCCTGACTCCCAGGAAAACCTACCTGATGTCTGCAGCGGTGATGGAGGGAATAGGTGTGTCTGGGGCTGTTGGGTCAGGTGTCATCCCGCCACTGGCATTCTGCTTAAACAGAGCATAGGAAGCATTAAGTGCGTTAGGGTGTGATATGTCTTTGTCTGCTATCTTGCTCTGCTTCATTTTCAACAATTAGATTAGATTAGATTACTTACAGTGTGGAAACAGGCCCTTCGGCCCAACAAATCCACACCGACCTGCCGAAGTGCAACCCACCCATACCCCTACATTTATCCCTTTAACCTAACACTACAGGCAATTTAGCATGGCCAATTCACCTGACCCGCACATCTTTGTGACTGTGGGAGGAAACCGGAGCACCCGGAGGAAACCCACGCAGACACGGGGAGAATATGCAAACTCCACACAGTCAGTCGCCTGAGTCGGGAATTGAATCCGGGTCTCTGGCGCTGTGAGGCAGCAGTACTAACCACTATGCCACCGTGCCGCCCTGTATCCTGTAATATTTCTTAGGCCTTGTTATAGGTAGCAGGAGTCTGTTTGATAGGTTTGGGCCTCTAATTTGGTCCAGTACATCTTCTTGGCAATTTCCCTGTGTCATTGTGAAGGGAATGATGGAACCCAGGCTTATATAATAAGTTAGGTACAAAAGTGCAAAATGTTCATATGGAAATGGAAATGAACTATTAAATCACAGAAGTAGGAATACCTTTCCCTGTTGCATGGACTTTGACTTTCTTTGAACGAGCTTCATGTCTACATTCAAAGTATTAGAGCTGAATTAGCTGAAAGCCCTGCTGGATATCTGATCTATCTATCAAATCAACAAACTGATTAAATTTATGGGATGTTGGATTTGTTCTCAGAACTTGGTCAGCTGTAACATTTATTGCCGTTTCTTAGATATTCTGAGAAGATGACTGTTGCCCTTCAGCAGTGACTTGTAAGACCACTTCAGAGGGCATAAAGGGAAGATCACAGCACGTGGTACTCTGTGGTAAGCTCCCTCCCTTTAAAACATTTGTGAACCATTTGGGTGTCTCGTGGTTAGTATCTTTCTGGTGCAAATTCTCAAATGATCAGGTTTACACTTCCACAATGTACCCTGGTGGGATTTTAAAATTATTTATTTATAACTAGGCCAGCATTTATTGCCTGTCCCTAATTGCCCAGAGGGTAGTTGAGTCAGCCACATTGCGGTAGGTCTGGAGTCACATGTAGGCCAGACCAGGTAAGGATGGAATTTTCCTTCCCTAAAGGGCAATACTGAACAAGATCGGTTTTTCCAACAATCGACAGTGGATTTGTGGTCATAATTAGACTCTTAGTTCCAGTTTTTAAAAAAATTCAATTTAAACTGATTAGCAAGGTTAGATCTCATGGAATACAGGGAGAACTAGCCATTTGGATACAGAACTGGCTCAAAGGTAGAAGACAGAGGGTGGTGGTGGAGGGTTGTTTTTCAGACTGGAGGTCTGTGACCAGTGGAGTGCCACAAGGATCGGCGTTGGGTCCTCTACTTTTTGTCATTTACATAAATGATTTGGATGTGAGCATAAGAGGTACAGTTAGTAAGTTTACAGATGACACCAACATTGAAAAGGGTTACCTCAGATTACAACAGGATCTTGACCAGATGGGCCCATGGGCTGAGAAGTGGCAGATGGAGTTTAATTCAGAAAAATGTGAGGTGCTGCATTTTGGGAAACCAAATCTTAGCAGGACTTATACACTTAATGGTAAGGTCCTCAGGAGTGTTGCTGAACAAAGAGACCTTGGAGTGCAGGTTCATAGTTCCTTGAAAGTGGAGTCACAGGTAGATAAGATAGTGAAGGAGGCATTTGGTATGCTTTCCTTTATTGGTCAGAGTATTGAGTACAAGAGTTGGGAGGTCATGTTGAGGCTGTACAGGACATTGGTTAGGCCACTGTTGGAATATTGCATGCAATTCTGGTCTCCTTCCTATTGGAAAGATGTTGTGAAACTTGAAAGGGTTCAGAAAAGATTTACAAGGATGTTGCCAGAGTTGGAGGATTTGAGCAAGAGGGAGAGGCTGAACAGGCAGGGTCTCTTTTCCCTGGAGCGTCGGAGGCTGCGGGGTGACCTTATAGAAGTTTACAAAATTATGAGGGTCATGGATAGGATAAATAGACAAAGTCTTTTCCTGGGGTCAGGGAGTCCTGAACTAGAGGGCATAGGTTTAGGGTGAAAGGGGAAAGATATAAAAGAGACCTAATGGGCAACTTTTTCACGCGGAGGGTGGTATGTGTATGGAATAAGCTGCCAGAGGATGTGGTGGAGGCTGGTACAATTGCAACATTTAAGAGGCATTTGGATGGGTATATGAATAGGAAGGGTTTGGAGGGAGATGGCCCGGGTGCTGGCAGGTGGGACTAGATTGGGTTGGGATATCTGGTCGGCATGGACGGGTTAGACCGAAGGGTCTGTTTCCATGCTGTACATCTCTAGGACTATCTGCGGTGGTGGGATTTGAACCAAAGCCTCGAGAACATTACCTGGTTCTCTGGATTAACAGGCCGGCTAGAGTACCATCGCCTTCCCATTTTGTAGAGATTTCAGCTCATGAACCTTGTGTTGTTAACTCATTATCAAAACTAAAACATGACTGCATCAGCATATTTTCTGCCTTTAAGGCTTTTCTTGTTGTCTGCCAGTTAGATTGCAATCACAATCACCTGAAATTGGGAACCAGAGTACAGCCAACAAATCTTGTATTTAAACCAGTCTATGGCAATCCTTGGAAGTAAGTGAAGATGCCCAGGGAAGACAGAGAAATGTGCAAGTCCAACTATTTTTTGTAAATCATTAAAATTTTTGGATGACTCTCCAAAATGTTACATTGGTGGTGCAGACAATATTGGATCCAATTAGATGCAGCATGTCCGGATATAGTGCCGATATAAAGCAATTATATTGATGGATAAGAATACAAGATTGTCAAGGCCATCCAATACCTCCTGGAGAACAGTCCTGCTCTGAAAAAGCATTTGCCACGTATCCATGGAAATGTCCACTTAATCTTTACCAATGAAATTTGAGTGAAGTCCATGACCAGCTGCTGCCTAGCAGAGTACCAGCTGATGCTCGTTCTGGTGCAATTGTCCTTGTGAGGTTACTGTGCCAAGTCAAAACATAGGGTTAGGTCCCTCAAAGACCACGTTCTCTAAGGCTTTGGGCATCAACACAAAGATCTCCATAGGTACGATAGAAATCAAGGTCAGTGACAAGGTGGGAGCCAGTGAAATCGGCTGGTGAACATCTCTCCCTTCCCCTATGGCTTGCAGGTTTGTGACAGTGACAGTGTGTACAACCCTGAGGTACTGGATATCACTGAAGAAGCTGCAGAAATGTTTCCCCACTGGGGTTTGCAAGGTGACCAGTGTGTGCTTGCAGATTGGTTATCCAACATTCCCTCTGTACTGCACTCCAACATCAACAGCTACAAGAGGGTGCTGGCTATCCCTGTGAAGATAGACTGCTCTTTCCCATTAGTTGAAAGAAGCTGATCTATCAGTTCCTGTGGCCCCTGCGATTGAGGCTGCTCCAGCTGCTGCCAAAGGGCAAGTAAAGGAGTAAAGAAGGAAAAGTAAGGAATCAGATGGTATGGGCTTTGTTTTGATTAAAATTCAACTGGTCCTGTCTTTCCAAAAGAAAGGAATTTATCATTAGCAAAAAAAAACCAAACTTAACTGCAGACTGCTCATTAAGCACTTTGCACAATAACTCACATTGAATGTCAATTATGCATAGATCTGAGATAGAAGAATACAGCGCAGTACAGGCCCTTTGGCCCTCGATGTTGCGCCGATCCAAGCCCACCTAACCTATACTAACCCACTATCCTCCATATACCTATCCAATGCCCGCTTAAATGCCCATAAAGAGGGAGAGTCCACCACTGCTACTGGCAGGGCATTCCATGAACTTACGACTCGCTGAGTGAAGAACCTACCCCTAACTTCAGTCCTATATCTACCCCCCCTTAATTTAAAGCTATGCCCCCTTGTAATACCCGACTCCATACGCGGGAAAAGGTTCACACTGTCAACCCTATCTAACCCCCTAATCATCTTGTACACCTCAATCAAGTCACCCCTAAACCTTCTTTTCTCTAATGAAAACAGCCCCAAGTGTCTCAGTCTTTCCTCATACGATCTTCCTTCCATACCAGGCAACATCCTGGTAAACCTCCTCTGCACCCGTTCCAGTGCCTCCACATCCTTCCTATAGTATGGCGACCAAAACTGCACACAATATTCCAGATGCGGCCGCACCAGAGTCTTATACAACTGCATCATGACCTCAGGACTCCGGAACTCAATTCCTCTACCAATAAAAGTCAGTACGCCATATGCCTTCCTCACCGCACTATTTACCTGGGTGGCAACTTTCAGTGATCTGTGTACAGTGATCTAAAATATTAAACTCCAGAAATCTTCACAAGCATCTAAAGATTATTTGTTCCACCAAGATGCTCTTTTTTTAACATTTCGAAAGCCTGGGTTCTCAATGTCAGTTCTAAAGCATGTACAAAAAAAGCTTAAAACTTATTAAATTTTGGCTTCCAAGTTGGCTATGCGATGACTCTGGTTTGATTTGATTTGATTTGATTTATTATTGTCACGTACCGAGATACAGTGAAAAGTATTGTTTTGTGTGCTATCCTGACAAATCATATTTTATATATCAGGGTATTGTGAACAGAATGGAGAACGTAGTGTTACAGCTACAAGAAAGGTGCAGAGAAAGATCAATTCTAATGTTTGAGAGGTCCATTCAGAAGTCTGATAACAGCAGGGAAGAAGCTGTTCTTGAATCTGTTACAGCTATTTGATCGGACGACCTCTTAGCATTCCAATAACAGACATTAATCTAATGAAACTACAGTTATTTGTTTTCAGTCTCCTTGACTTTTTGGATTGATCTGTTCCATTAGCTTCCATTTCAATCCTCCAGCACTTTTCCAGAAGCTAAGCATTCTTGGAGGGCTACTGCCAATGTATCCACTCGGTATGTATCTACTTTCTTTAAATCAAGGATGCAATCCACCAGGATCTAGGAGACCTATTGGTCTTTAGCTCTATTAGTTTCTCTAACACTTTTTCCCCCAGTGAATAGGCAGAAAGTAAATTATTATTAAATCAGATTAAACACATACAATTCAAGATTATAAACTTAATCAGGGCTTATGTTAAGGGTCAGAACCTTCTAAAGCAAAGTCTTAAAGAAAATTCTGTTTAGATCATTGCTTTTAAACTGAGTACTCTGAGTAAGGAGAGGGACTGGGGCTTGTTGGAACCTCCAGATTTCAGTGCAGCAATCAGATGTTAGTGTCTTCCTACAACTCCTAATTTCCGTTGCTGATATAGTACATTCTCTCCAACAATAGAACAGCTTTTGTTTGGAAGGTAGGAAACTTTTAGAGTGTATCAATATTTGCAAAGTTCGGGATTACAACATAACATTTCTTGTTTGCACTCTTAGATAATGTTGAATGTCAAACAGGTGAAGGACATGATTTTGTGTCAATAAAGCACATTGTTATAAATAAACTTTGGTATTTAATCAATGCACTTTGTATTTTACAAGAAAGGATTTCAACTGGTCGATCTCTGGATAAAGTTATTTAATGTGGAGAGTGTAAAATATCTGGAGATGTAGCCATTTTGCATTCGATCAATGCCACTATTGATTCAACAGCTGAAGGTAATCAGAGTTAATTCCTACATTGATTATCACCCACTATGTAAAGTAAACAAGAGCATTTCCCACTTGGTGGGTGAGTGTTGCAGCTCCAACAACACTAAAGGAACTTTGCACCATCCAGGATAAAGCAGCCCACTTGGTTGGCACCACAAACACAACCATTCACTCCCTCCACCACCAATGTGTTCAGCAGCAGCAGTGTGTACCATCTACAAGATGCACTGCAGAAATTCATCAAGGCTTCTTCCAAACCCACAACAACTTCCACCCAGAAGGACAAGGACTGTAGCTATAATATTGCTAACAATCTGGTATTTTTAAAATTTTCTTAAGTACATTTGCTCTGGGTCAGGTTTGATTTCAATCAGTGTGTGGATCGCAAATACGAAATATTTGTATTTTTCAGATGCAACTCATAATGCGAGGCATATGAAAAATGAATGAGTTTTCTGGCGAAAAATCAACAGATGATTTTAACACAAGATTTGTCATTAACTGACTATACACAGTACTCAGTGGATCTACGCCTTTGGAAATGGAAGTCGGGATTTAATGCAGACTATCCATAAAGGAACTGTGGTGCCCAGGAACATCTAGCTGTAGGAGAGGCCCATGCCAGTCTCTCAGCACTTACAATGCTCTGATTAAATCAGAGTGGAAGAGATTGTTTCAGTTGGTGGGAACAATTCATGAAACAATTGACAACCATTATTCCTGAGGCAAAAGTGAGGACTGCAGATGCAGATTCCCGATGAAGGGCTTTTGCCCAAAATGTTGATTTTCCTGCTCCTCGGATGCTGCCTGACCTGCTGTGCTTTTCCAGCACCACTCTAATCTTGAACCATTATTCCTGAGCCCACCGCAATTCAGTGGTGACACGATGATTAAATGAGAGATGCACAGTTTTCCTGTGCCCTCAGAAGGTCATCTAGCAACTCTGTTGGCCATGATCTTTGCGGGGGTGGGGGTGGGGGGGGTGGGGGGAGTGTTCTTTACTGTGAGGCACTCAGTGTCTGACTGAGAAATTCACTTTCACCAACCACCCCTCCCCCCAAACTTCTGATCCTTGACTCCTCTCCCCTCATCTTAAGTGTTCTCTGAACTTGTGATCCTCATCCTTTGGGCATGGTCCCTTGATAACACCGGACTCCAGTGGGTGCAGTGCTGGAGTCTGCCACCACTGCCAATGGTGTTGGGCCATGATGTGGAGGTGCTGGGAAAATCCCCATCTGATTCATTATTGCTCTTTAAGGAAGGAAACTGTTGTCCTTACCTAGTCTGGCTAACGTGATTGATTCTGAACTGCCCTCTGGGGCAATTAGGGATGGGCATTAGATGCTTGCCGAGCCAGCAACGCCCATATCCTGTGAATGAATAAAGAATAAATGGTAACAAAGGGCAACTAAAATGCAAAAGTATATACAGGTATCAGGAGAGAGTTTTGGGGAAATTGGAAGACCTCCATTTCGAAAATGAGAACATCTGGACCTTCCTCTCTGTGCTGCACCCTTTTATATTTAAATGAACTGCCAAATCTGCATTATATCCTTTCTAATACATAGTCCTGTAAAATCAATAATGTGTGTTAATGCTAATGCCTCAGTCAAAATACTTGTACAAATGTTATAATTTACTAATGAAAATAATATTTGTACCTCACTACTGTAAATACAATCATCACTTCCAGGCTCCAACCTTGTTTTCATTTGAACCTCATAAGTGACGAGGAGGATCGCTGGTCTCTAACTATTCTGCATATTCCTGCATTACCTTACACCTGAACAGTTTCAGAATTCTGAGCTTAACTTGGGGTAATCATTAACAACTGAATTGGTTAACAAACTTGAGTAATCTTGAGAAGTCAATATAGGCATGGAGTCTCATTGTCTTCCACAGGGTGTATCTTGTCAGACAATGATATAAAGATTAATATGCTGTTCTCACACTAATACAGTCATTAGTGATTAGCCACATGGAGCCTGATACTATCAGTCAGTGCTGATGTTACCAGCATTGTTAAGACAATCCATCCTATCTGTACTTTAGCTTTGAACCGTATGCTCTGCATTTCAGATGAACTGGATAGATCAAAATAATATTTTCTGGATTTGCTCAATCTTCGGTAAAAGAGTTACAAGGATAGCATCTTTTCTTTTTAAAACAAAAAATGTTTGGGATTCTGGCAAAAGCATGTCCATAATAAGCCCAGGGAAGTGATGGTAGACCTTCGTTTTGAGTTCTTGCAGTCCATGTGATGATGCTGTCCCCTTGGATGGATTAGGTAAGGGATCCTTTCACTTCTTTCTTGACATTGAGGCTGGCCTGTTGTGTTTTAAAGTGATTCCACCCGTAAACGTCTTAAGGAATAATATCTAAATGGATCACTTCACCTTGATTCAGATACTGAGAATCAACGTACCTTTTCGCCACGATGGAAGGGGAATCTAATGTTTGAGATGGCCAATGACATAGATTAGGAAGGCTATGAGGTTGAGCGTTTAAAGGTGAGATGGACTAGGAGGCAATACAATAGCTTCAAGTACCAAAGTGGGTGTGCATGGGATATACAATGTGTCAGCCGGATTAATAGTGCAATATAAGGGCCATGATGAGGAGGTGCCGGTGTTGGACTGGAGTGGAAAAGTTCAGAAGTCATACAACGCCAGGTTATAGTCCAACATGTTTATTTGAAAACACAAGCTTTCGGAGCACTGTTCCTTCATTGGGTGAAGTGACTTACTGTTACTTGCAGTATTGTGGCAAGATTAACCTACAGTAAGATGTTTCTTAAAGAAAATGAATATTTTAACTGCGTTAGCAGACCCTGTAAATACTCCTTAGTGGCACAAGGAGACAAGAATATGATAAGGAGTAACACACTTAACTCTGAATTAGTGATTGTGGGTTCAAATTCCAATCCAGAAACTCGAACTCGTAATTTCAGGTGATATTTCAGTTCAGCAAGTGGAGCAATGTTGCAAGTGATACGTTTCTGATGAGCCATCAATATGAGGTCCATTTCCCTTCTCAAGGTGGTGTAAATTAGCCTGTGGAACAATTTTAAAGGAGAAAAAGGCAGTTCTCCTGGTATCCTGAATTTATCCCTTAACAAACATCACTTTAATAAAAGGAATGCTTACCCTACCATAATCTAGTTAGCTGATTGTGTGAGCTTGCTGTGTACAAGCAGGCTGTTGTTTTTTCCACATGACAACAGTAACTGTAGTTCAAATGTGCCTCATTGGCTGTAAAACATCTTGAGATCTTCAAAGACAGCTTGTAAATGTGTGTCATACTAAATATGGACAGTATATTGCATCTGAAAACTATTGTTTACATCTAAATCTTATGGCAGGGTAGAACTGTTGCTTTAGGCACAAGAGGGGATTGCATTGGTTCCTATTGGGAATATATTCTCCCTGCACTGATTTTCTGAACAAATACATTTGTAAATTGGAGATTGTAATATTATCAGCCTTTATAAATATTCCTTAGCAAATATTTAAGATTGGTAAAGATTGATTAGTGCAGTTGCAATTGATTCTTCATAAAATATATGCATTTTAATGATGGTGTCAATCCTCTGAGCTTTTGAATTACTGAAAGTGCTTCTTTTTAGAAAAAAGACTTACTACATAAGCAAAATACTGCAGATGCTGGAAATCCATAATCAGTAACGAAGGCAGGAAATGTAGGAAATAGTCAACAACTCATCATATGGTGCTCAGCGGCTAGCACTGTTGTCTCACAGTGTCAGGGACCTGGCTTCAATTCTACCATCAGGTGACTGTGTGGCATTTGCTTATTCTCCCTGTGTCTGTGAGGATTTCCTCTGGGTGCTCCAGTTTCCTCCCACAGTCTAAAGATGTGTAGATTAGGTGGATTAGCCATGGGAATTAAGGGGTGGGTCTGGGTGGGCTGTTCTATGGTGAGTTGCTGTGGACTGGATGGGCTGAATGGCCTACTTCCATGCTGTAGGGATTCTAGGATCTCAGACAGCATCTGTGGAGAGGGAATATACAAAGATACAAGTTAGGGGCGGGTATTGGCCTTTGTTGCTGCCTGACCTGCTGTGCTTTTCCAGCACCACTCTAATCTAGACTTTGGCCCTTCAAATCTACTCTGACATTCAATGAGATCATAGCTGATCTGATTTTAACATGATCTCTATATGATGAGAGTCTGTTCAGTTTTCAGACCCTCTTGTTGCCTCAATGTATGTCAATACTGTTCTGCATGAGTCTGAAATGCCTTTAGTTTATGCAATGGTAGGGAATGTCAAGTTCCAATATTCTCCTTGATACTCAAAAACTGTACAGAAATGCTTTGGTACCTGTTTGTCAATAAAGACTATTTTTTATGATTAAAGTATATTTTTGTAATAAAATACTTCTCCACATTCCTACCTACCACCCTCCCCTCATAACCTTTTATGTCTTTGTTTAAGAGAATTTATTATCCGTGCCTTAAAAAGTATTCAGACTTTGCTTTCACTGCCTTTTCAAGAAAAGAATTTCAAGACCCTCTGTAAGAAAAAAGGTCAGAGAACGACTTAAATGAACAACTCCTTAATTTTAAACAATGACCTGGAGAGTATTGTGGTTAACTTAGAACAGTAATCCCAAGAGATCTAACTTTCCAGTAAATTGTAATTGAGGCAACTGAATAAATAAATGGTAAATACAGTCTTTGGAATGACAACCAATGTACTTTGCATCACACTGACACTGATATTCATATACCACATTGCCCATTTTATGAAGTCTGGTAGAACATGTCAAACAGCATATCCCTTCAGCTGTTGGTATCTCGTTAGGTACTGACTGCAATGGAACAATCTATATGTACAAAACTCACAATACTGTGACCAATATCAGATGTGATTCCATGACTGAACGACATTGAGGTGATTCTGAACTTCAGAGACTTGTAAGATCTCATTGTGTAAAATTATTCTTGTCTGTCACTCCTGCCTTCTCTCCAGTGCGTTCACATCCTTCCTATAGAGTTATGCCCAAAACCACACACAATATTTCTATGCACTGCATACAGTTCTGAAAAATAGTCGTAATGGACTCATAAAGCTTGTTCCAAAGTATCATTCTTCCTCCACTACCTGGGAAGTAATTTTCTGGATGTGAGTCCAGTCAGCTGAAGGTAATGCTGCTTCATTCAAAATCTTGAGGTCTCAATTTGACATTCAATGGCATTAACACCAATTAATTCCCCACTATCAATATCTTGAGTGTTAACATAGACCAGGAATAGCCATATGCATAAGTAGTTACAAGAGCATTCATAAATTATGTTAAAAATCACACAACACCAGGTTATAGTCCAACAGGTGGCATGGTGGCACAGTGGTTAGCCCTGCTGCCTCACAGAGCCTGAGACCTGGGTTCAATTCCCGCCTCAGGCGACTGACTGTGTGGAGTTTGCACGTTCTCCCCGTGTCTGCGTGGGTTTCCTCCGGGTGCTCCGGTTTCCTCCCACAGTCCAAAGATGTGCAGGTAAGGTGAATTGGCCATGCTAAATTGCCCGTAGTGTTAGGTAAGGGGTAAATGTAGGGGTATGGGTGGGTTGCGCTTCGGCGGGTCGGTGTGGACTTGTTGGGCTGAGGACCTGTTTCCACACTGTAATGTAATCCAATCAGGTTTAATTGGAAGCACACTAGCTTTCGGAGCGCCGGTCCTTCATTGGGTGATATCACCTGATGAAGGAGTGACACTCCGAAAGCTAGTGTGCTTCCAATTAAACCTGTTGGACT
Organism: Chiloscyllium plagiosum; assembly: GCF_037043375.1. Lineage (NCBI taxonomy): Eukaryota > Metazoa > Chordata > Chondrichthyes > Orectolobiformes > Hemiscylliidae > Chiloscyllium > Chiloscyllium plagiosum. Next base: position 17,556,523 of record NW_028270147.1, read on the forward strand.
ATAACCTGGTGTTGTGTGATTTTTAACTTTGCACACCCCAGTCCAACACCAGCATCTCCAAATCATTCAGAAACTATGAATGTGAGGAGGTGATGGCTTAATGGTAATATTGCTAGACTATTAATCCAGAAACCCTCATACCATTCTGGGGATTTGAGTTTTAATCCTGCTATGGCAGATTGTGGAATTTCAATTAAATAAATATCTAGCATTAGTTGTCTATTGGTGACTATGAAACTGTTGGAAATGTGTTGCTGGAAAAGCGCAGCAGGTCAGGCAGCATCCAGGGAACAGGAAAATCGACATTTCGGGCATAAGCCCTTCTTCAGGAAGGGCTTATGCCCGAAACGTCGATTCTCCTGTTCCCTGGATGCTGCCTGACCTGCTGCGCTTTTCCAGCAACACATTTCCAGCGCTGATCTCCAGCATCTGCAGACCTCACTTTCTCGACTATGAAACTGTTGTCAGTTGTTGGGGGGCGATAACTTAACCATTTCACTAATGTGCTGTTTGGCCAACACATGACTTGACAGCCACAGAAATGTGGTTGATCCTTACCTGCCCTCTGGTCAATTAATGCTGGCCCAGTCAGTAACATCCATCTCACATGAATGAATTTTTAAAAAATCTATGGTGGGTAACTCACCTCCTGACTCCCCAAAGCCCCCATCATCTATAAAGCACAAGTCAGGAGTGGGATAGAGTATTCCTCACTTGCCTAGATGAGTGCAGCTCCAAATAGACCGAAGAAGCTTAATGCCATCCAGGACTAAGCAACTAATTTGTTTGACATCCCATCACACAACTTCAATATTTGGTCCCTTCACCACCATATATGAACAGTGGCAGCAGTGTATGCGATGCACTGCAGTAACTTGCTGGGTTCCTCAGACAGCACCTTCTAAGCCCAGAAGCTTTACTACCTAGAACAGAAAATACATAGAAACATAAATACCTGCAAGCTTCCCTCAAAATCACACACCATTTGAACTTGGAAATGCAATGCCGTTCCTTCATTGTCACTGAGTCAAAATCCTGGAACTCCATGCTACGTTCTACACCGTATGGATTGCAGCAGTTCGAGAGGCAACTCAACACCGCCTCCTGCTGGGTAATTAGCAATGGATGATAAAGGTGGCCAAACCAGTGATGCTCATATCCCATGAATGTGGAAAGAAAACTCATCACGGTAACTCAGAACATCGAACAAAATTTTAGGTCACTAAAATGTTGTGTAATAAAGCTGCATTACTATTGTAAGAGTTGCTGGATTGTTGTAAAAATCCAACTGCTGCCTTAATATGTTTCAGGAAAGTTATCTGCTTAATCTGATCTACGTATGACACCACATGGAATAACCTCCACTGGCAGTGAAATAAGCAATTCCACACAAAAAACAACATTCATGAGACAAGGCAAAAATCAGTGTCTCTGTCGGTTTTGACTCTAAACCAGCTGTAAACGCTTCACTGTCAGCAATACGAACATCTCAAGAATAAAGCTAAAATAAAATTCAACAAAATAATATGAGGTGTAATTTTCATGATGTTCTCATGGAACCCCAATATATGTAGGTACATGTTATTGAATTACAATGAGAATTAGGCCACTGTCTCTGCCTGTTTCAAGAGGGCCAACATCATCCCTGTGCCTAAGAAGGCTCATGCAGCATGTCTCAATGACTAACACCCAGTGGCCTTAACTTCGGTGGTCATGAAGTGCTTTGAAAGACTGGTCATGACATTAATCAACTCCAGCCTCCCCACTATTCTTGACCCACTCCAATTTGTCTATTGGACCAACAGATCCACGTCAGATGCCATATCACTTGCCCTTCACTCCTCCCTAGAGCGTCTTGACACCAAGAACAGCTACATAAGAATCCTACTCATTGACTACAGTTCAGCCTTTAACACTAGTATCCCCTCGAGACTGATTACTAAACTTAGTGATCTCGGATTAACCCCTACTCTCTCCAACTGGATCCTCAGTTTCCTGATGCACAGGCCACAATCAATGAAGATTGGGGACAATATTTCATCCTCACTAACACTCAACCCTGGAGCCCCCCAGGGTGCGTACTCAGCCCCCCTACTGTACTCACTGTGTACCCATGACTGTGTCACCAAATATCAGACCAATGCCATTTACAAGTTCGCTGATGACACCACCATAGTCGATCAAATCTCAGATGGCAACGAAACAGACTACAGACGGGAGCTGGAAGATCTGGAAAAATGGTGCACTGAGAACAACCCAGCTCTCAATGCCAGCAAAAGCAAGGAAATCATTATTAACTTTCAGCTGGATGTTACTCATGCCCCCCTACACATTAACAGCACAGAGGTGGAACAAGTGGAGAGTGTCAAGCGCCTGGGAGTGATCATCCACAACAAACTTTCTTGGGCTCTTCATGTGGACGCAGTGGTTACAAAGGCCCAACAACATCCCTTCTTCCTCAGGCAGGTGAGGAAATTTACCATGAAGGCGAATACCCTTGCCAACTTTTATAGGTGCACCATTGAGAGCATTCTGTCTGGATGTATCACTACCTGGTATGGCAACTGTACCATTCAAGACTGGAGACGGTTACAGAAAATGGTGAACTCTGCCAAGCCAATCACAAAGATCAATCTCCCATTTACAGAATCCATCTACCAGGCCCGCTGTCAAGGAAAGGCCGCCATTATTCTCAAAGATCCATCCCACCCTGGCAATGTTTTTCTACAACCTCTACCATTGGGCAGGAGGTACAAAAGCCTGAATACACATGTACCAGCTGGTTTCGAAACAGTTTCTACACTACTGTTGTTTGAATTCTGAATGGACTCACAAACTCTAAACATTCACCTGTACCTGTGTTTTTGTTTTTGCCGCTGTTTACCTATTATTTACTTATCTATGCTACTTAACTCTGTGAGCTGCCTGTTTTGCTCACAAGACAGAGCTTTTCACTGTGTCTCGGTACACGTCACAATAAATTCAATCAATTCAAGCAGCATTGTGTGTGTATCTACACCTCACGGACTGCAGTAGTTAAGAAGGCAGCTCAGCACCACTATCTCACGTGTAGTGAGTAATAAATGTTTGCCCAGCCAGTGACACCCACATCCAACGAAAGAATAATAGAAAAAAAATTAGAGGCTGATCTCTGATGTACATACCATGCCAGCGTGAGCATTGAATTCCTCAAGTTTACTTAACAATCAGCATTGTCTTTTTTTAAAACAACATACTTCCAGCAGATGGCAGCACCTTTCACTATTTGAGTTTGAATCTGCCACTTCTGGTTGTCAGTTCCAGCTGTCCGTTGCAGTGGTCGGTATATTGGGTCCAGGTCAATGTGCTTATTGATTGAATCTGTGGATGAGTGCCATGCCTCTAGGAATTCCCTGGCTGTTCTCTGAGAACATGGCATGGCACTCATCCACAGATTCAATCAACAAACACATCGACCTGGACCCAATATACCGGCCACTGCAGCGGACAGCTGGAACTGACAACCGGAAGCGGCAGATTCAAACCACTACAAGTGCCAGAGGAAACATCACAGAAGCGCTTCACAGGAGGCTCCCAAGCGCTGAGGATGTCACCTAGACAGGGGATGAAACATCTGCAACACAAATTCCCAGCTCGGCGTACAGAACCACAACAACGAGCTACAAATCTTCTCACAAACTTTGAAGTGTGAGTATAGGCATACAGTCATGTTAGCATGGAGACCCAAAAAATTTAAACCCTCATGGTAAATATGAACAAAGATGGTTTCACAGCAAGTAAGTCAAGTGACTAATTTCTCAGTGCAACTGCCAGTTTCACTCTTTCCTGAGTCTGTGACACTTGGAAGAGTACAGGTTCTGTCCAGGTTGGGGTGCTGTATCAATGACCATAGTCTTTGTCTCTTACCACCTGGTTGATAACATGATCTGTCGAGAACGTGGTGCTGGAAAAGCACCGCAGGTCAGGCAGCATCTGTGGAGCTGGAGAATTTGCCGGAAATGTCGATTCTCCTGCTTCTCGGACGCTGCCTGACCTGCTGTGCTTTTCCAGCACCACTCTCTTGACTCTAATCTCCAGCATCTGCAGCCCTCGCTTTCGCCTACATGATAACAAGTTCTGTTGAATCCAGCTCATATGGGAATCTGTAATGAAAAATAATAAACTGCAGAGACAAATTCTTCCATTTACATAGCACCTTTACCAAGGGACTTCGCAGAGGTATTATCAAACAGAATTTGGGACTGAGCGACAAAAGGAGACGTTAGGGCAGATGACCAATAGCTTGTTGAAAGGATTTGGTTTTGAGGAGCATATCAAAGGAGGAAAGAGTGAAAGAGAGGGAGGGAGGATTCAGGTGGGATTTCCATGGAGTAGGAATTATGTTTGTCGAAGTGATTACATTGGCAAGACACAAGAGGCCCGAATTAGAGCCGTACATTTTGAAATATTCGCAGAGGTTGCAGAGTTAGGGAGGCCAAGGATGAGATTTTAAAATCAATGTGTTGCTTAACAAGGAGGTAATGTAGGCCAGCGAGCATGGTTCTGAAGAGTGAGCACAATGTGATGTAGAAACAAAGGTCAGCGCAGGTCAGAGAAAGCGCACACACTGAAACAGTCAACCCTTAAAATTCCCTCACAATCCAAATTCTCAGAATCATGACTGTCACAGGGTCCCTGTCTCACCCATTCCTCTCGGTGACACTGACTCCCTGCCACAGCATCCCCATCTCACCCATTCCTCTCGGTGACACTGACTGTCTGTCACAGGGTGCCCATCTCACCTGCTCCTCTCTTAAAGGAATCAGGATAGAGAACTGGAGAGGATTAGAAGAGTACTCAACAGCTTGGGAGCCTAGCAAGTGAAGGCACAGCAATCAATGATGGCGCAAATAGAATGGGGGATGCTCAAGAAACTAGAATTAAAGCAGCACAACTGTCCTGGAGGGATGTGAGACTGGAGGGGAGTACAGTACAGAGATAGGGAGGAACAAGATCATGGAGGGAACTGAATGCAAGGATGAGAATTTTACAATCAAGAAGTTGTTTGACCAAGGGCCAGTGTAACTCATTGAGCACCTGAGGAGAATGGGGCACGCTGCAAGTAAAGATACAGGCAATGGGTTTTTAAATGGCCCCGAAAGTGTGAAAGGGAGAATGTGGGAAAGCAGCCAGGAGCACTTTGAAGTAATTGGATCGAGAGATAACAGCAATACAAGTGAGGGTTCAGTAGAGATGAGCTGAGGCAAGGTGAAGGCTGGAGAAGGTCCAGAGGTGGGAATAGGTAGACTTAAATAATGTGTGATTATGAGGTGGCGAGTCATCTCAGGATTAAATGTACCAACACAGTTGTGAGCAGACCAACTTGATGTTAGATTGCTGCCTGGGAAAGGGGTGGATTCGATAGCTCTGGAATGACGTTTAGGGTGGAGACCACAATCAATGGCTTCAGTCTTGTAAACGATTAATTGGAAAAAACCTCTATTCTACCAGTACAGGAAATCTGATGAGCAGTCTGATACCTTAAGATTATTGGTGGAGAAAGATGTTGGAGTGAGGAAGAATTAGCATTTTTCCTTCAGATGTTGTCACTAAGGGGCAATGTGTAGAAATAGGAGGGGGGTCGAAGAATTAATCCTGAGATCACATTGGAGGAGCAGGAAGAGGATCCAATGCAATTCTCTGGTTGTGTTTGGATTGATAAGAATGGAAACCATTGAGAGCATTCTGACCCACTGGAGGCACTGTGGAGAAGTGAGAACGCAAAGTAGAAACAGACTAAAATGCTGAGGACAGGAACAGTTGTTAACACATTTTGAGAAGATTTGTAGCTTAGGTTGAGGTTCTGGATGTAAAGTTGCTCGCTGAGCTGGAAGGTTCGTTTTCAGACATTTTGTCACCACTTTAGATAACATCATCAGTGAGCCTCTGGTGGAGCACTGGTGTTATGCCCCGCTTTCTATTTATGATTTAAGTTTCCTTGGGTTGGTGATGTATTTTCCAGACCTTTTTCTCAAAGGATTGAGTCCAAATCGATGTGTTTGTTGATAGAGTTACGAATGGAATGCCATGCTTCGAGGAATTATTACTCTTGCCTCTATTTGGCTTGTCCTAGGATGGATGTATTGTCCCAGTCAAAGTGATGTCCTTCCTCATCTGTGTGTAAGGATACTAGTGATAGTGCGCCATATCTTTTTGTGGTTAGTTGATGTCCTGGTGGCTAGTTTTCTGCCTGCTTGTTCAATGTAGTGTTTGTTACAGTCCTTGCACGGTATTTTATAAATGATGTTCATTTTGCTTGTTATTTGTGCATGGTCTTTTAAGTTCATTAGCTGCTGTTTTAGTGTGTTTTGGAGTTTGTGGGCTACCACGATGCCAAGAGGTCTGAGTAGACTGGCAGTCATTTCTAAGATGTCTTTGTTATAGGGAAGAGTGGTTCGGGTTTCTGGGCGTGTTTTGTCTGCTGGTTTGGGTTTGTTGCTAAGAACTGTGTTCAGTGGATACCTTTTTTTTGAATATGCTGTATATGTGATTTTCCTCTGCTCTTTGTAGTTCCTCGGTGCTGCAGTGTGTATGGTGGCTCGTTGAAATAATGTTCTAATGCAGCTTCGTTTGTGGGTGTTGGGATGGTTGCTTCTGTAGTTCAGTATTTGGTCCGTATGTGTGGTTTTCCTGTAGATGCTAGTATGAAGTCCCCCATTTGGATGCTCACTCTACTGTGACTTCTAGGAATGGCAGTTTGTTGTTGTTTTCCTCCTCTTTTGTGAATTTTATGCCAGTAAGAATATTACTGTTGACCTTGAAGGTTTCCTCTAATTTGTTTCATTTAATGATGACAAAGGTGTCATCCACGTAGCGGACCCAAAGTTTGGGTTGGATGGTTGGCAGAGCTATTTATTCAAGTCTGTGTATTACTGCCTCTGCTAAGATCCCTGACATTGGAGATCACATGGGTGTTCTGTTGGTTTGTCTGTAGGCTTTTTTTAATTGGAAGTGAAGTGGGTGGTAAGGTATAGGTCCACCAACTTGACGATGTTGTCCTGCTGATGAAGCTGGTGGTGTCTTTGGTTCTTCTAATAGTGTAGTCAGTGTTTCTTTGGCCAGGTTGACGTTGGTGGATGTGAGCAGGGCTGTTACATCAAAGGAGAAAGTGAGGACTGCAGATGCTGGAGATCAGAGCTGAAAAATGTGTGGCTGGAAAAGCGCAGCAGGTCAGGCAGCATCCAAAGAGCAGGAGAATCGATGCTTTGGGCATGGTTCCTGAAGACGGGCTCATGCCCGAAACGTCGATTCTCCTGCTCCTTGGATGCTGCCTGACCTGCTGCGCTTTTCCAGCAACATATTGTCAGCTCTATTACATCAAAGGAGACCATTATTTCATCCTCTTCTATCTTGGTGTCTTTGATGTTCAGGAATCTTTGGGTGGAGTGAATGGAATGGTGTGAGTCTTCTCCTAAGTGTTTTAGTGTTTGGCGTAGTTCCTTGGCTAATTTGTACATTGGTGTTCCAGGTAGCAAGACTATGGGTCTGAAGGAGGCTCCTGATTTGTGAATTTTGGGTTATCCATAGAAGCACGGTGACTTGGATCCATCTGGTTTCATTTTTTGGAAGTCTGTCTTATTTAATTCTCCAGATTTCTGATGTTTTTTGAGTAGGGCTGTGATTCGGTTCTCTAGTTGTGGGGTCGGGTCTATCACCACCTGTTGGTAAGTGTCAGTATCTGCAAGCAGTGCATTTGCTTTCTCAATGTGGTCTATTCAGCTTAAAATGTCTGTCAAACGCCTTTTGTCTGCAGGTAGGATAACAATTTTTTAAAAAATTTTTGAGTCCTTCTAGTGCTTTTCTTTCTTGTGTATTGAGTGTGTTTCCATCCTTTGTCCTGTTTAATGTTGGTGCAACTGTCTGTCAGATGGGTTGCTGGGTTTCTTCTGTGTGTTCGTTGTCTTTCAGTGTTGTTTATAGGAACATCCAGGACCAGGTGGTTTGCTACAGTCAAAGATGCAAAGGATCCCATTTGTAAAATTGAAAAGAACAGCTTCTTAGAAATCCTACAGCAGGCCATTCAGCCCATCGGGTCCACACCAACCCTCCAAAGAGCATCCCACCCAGACCCACCCCTCCAATCCTATCCCCATAACTCTGCATTCCCCAGGGTTAACGCATGTAACTTATTCATCTCTGAACACCACGGGTAATTTAGCATGGTTAATCCACCTAACCTGCACATCTTTGGACTGCAGGAGGAAACCAGAGCACCCGGAGGAATCCCATGCAGACACGGGGAGAATATGCAAACTCCACGTACTCTATTGTCCAAGAGCAGAATTGAACCCAGGTCCTTGGCACTATGAGGTAGCAGTGCAAACCACTGAGCAACCAGGTCAATACTGTGACACGAGCATAAACCTGATAAAAAGGATTCAAACACAGGATTCAGAATAAAATGGGCAAAGATTTAGAAGATTTATGGATTTTGAGTAGAAAACAGTTAGCTAAGTGTGAACATTAGCAAGGACAGTATGGGTTATGAGGAGGGATATGACAATTGTGAATTTGAAGTAGAGATTGTTGAAGGGAGTGAGAGCCAGTGACAATATCAGCTGTTTGTGAGGGTGAGAGAGGGACACAGCAAAGACAGCTGATTTGAGGGAATCAGTCTTTAGTGGCAAAGAAGACTGTAAGCCCTCACTCTTATTGGAGGTGAGGTTAAGCAGGGTTGGTTTATGGAAACAATTTACACTAAAGGCTTTCTTATTCATAATTGATTTCATACTCAAGAATCCTCTCATTGATTTTGTCTATAGAGTTCATGAGTCATCAGTTTATCTATTGGTTAGCAATTTGGCAGCTAAATCTTCCACTCATGTCGTTGTTGCAGAGTATATTTTAGTACAAAAAATTCAGCTTGGCTAATTCCAGGAGTCGCGTCCTGATACACATGGCACTACATAAGAACATGGATCACACAATAAAGAACTTGACTTGTCCTCAACTTTCAGTTGATCCTAGAAGAATTGAGAGTGACCAGAACACACGTATGGCAACTTCACCGGCTGACAGAGAGATTCCAATCTACGGATAATGAAGATGTCCCCTTGTGATCTCAAGGGAGGAATCTCATGAGGATCTCATGAGGAACAATAATGTACTGAGGTGAAACCTTTAGGGCGGAATTTTACCAAAAGCTTTAACTTAAGTGTCAATTCATGGAGTTTTATTGAGTGTTCCTCTCTGTGAGCTCTGACGAATTGTCTCAGGCAATTCCTTGCAGCTCAGCTTCTTATGTATTCACCTCACATCTATAAGTGACCATGCATTCCTTGTCACTGCTGTGATCTCCTGGGATTCCTGGTGCCAGCACTGTGTTTAAACTGCAGCTCTGCACCAGACCAACAGAAGAGTCTGTGTTTCACAGTTACTGTGTGAGGAATGGCGATGGCGTGTTGCCCTCTCATGTTCTATTCACCCACTTCACCATTAGGGAATAGGTGGATGGGTTGATGGGGAGGAGGGTTGTCCCACATTATTACCTCCACATGTTCTTTATGCAGCCTAATCATTCACTTATGGGCACCTCACCATCTTTACTCCACCAGCATCAGCACTGAGTGCTGTGCCAGCCACTCAATCCCCCTACTGCTCACATTCCAGGAGAATATGATCCACAGCAGGGCATAAAGAGCTGGTGTCCAACATTCAGTTCCTCACACCCTACTAGGAGCAGACCCCGACATTGACTGCTCCAGTGACTGACTAACTGAGGCTCTGGACTGAGATCAGAGACTGCACATTGGTTTTTCATTAATATTCCATTGTTTATCAACTGTTGAGAATAAGTGACCATTTCCACAATGATCTCCACCTGACCATCAGACTAGGAAGACAGGTCATTTTACAACTGAGCATTTCATTATGAGGTGCTCCTCTATTCTCCAGGTCCATGTTATTGTATGGCTACTCTTCAGGCGGCACAGGCTGATCTGAAGGGAATAGCTCCTCAACGCTCCACCAATGTTTTGTCTACAGTATTTTAATCTACATGATTTGGAGAAGTTCCACAAGATTCCTAATGCACAAAATCTCAGTGCATCAGTTCACTCCAGTTTCTTTGCAGGTACACCCCTGAGCTGGGTGCCTGTTCCCATGCACACAGTGTCCGTGCAGCAGCACTGGAATGAGAGGTACCAGTGTGCTCATAAGTGCAGCATTGAAGTGCAGAATCGTAATGCAAGTGGATTAAAAATGTGCCATGAGGGTGCAATGAGGTGAAAACAATGACTGCAGATGCTGGAAACCAGATTCTGGAGTAGAGTGGTGCTGGAAAAGCACAGCAGTTCAGGCAGCATCCGAGTGAGACTGGTGTGTGTCTAATGCCAACTTATGTGGATTGGTGGGTTAGAGGGGAAGGTGGTTACATGTAGCCATTGCTCAAGGAGCATGCTGTGAGACTAAAGTGAAAGGCTGAAGGAGCAAATAGTGAGCTAGAGACATGTTCATATTCACATCGGGAATTACCTAGTTTCTAGTCTCTAGTTTCTATCCAGGGAAATCGGGAACTGCATATAAATGAGCTAAGAGTAACTAATAAGGAGATGTTAATACATGCTAGCACATGCAACTAAGCCGCTCACTGCCCACTAGTGAGAATCCTGTCTTGCTATTCATCATTTGGTTGGAACATGGGATTTATTCCTCTCAACGTCGAGAAGCTCTACACGTGATTCTCCTAACTTTCTCACCAATGCCTACGCCAATTTGTCTCTGTGAAAATTCCACTCAATATTTCAAATAATATTACTTATTTTTATCACTCTTGTATCTCATTCCTAAACACCCTTTTCTTTAACTTCAGTTTGTTTTCAAACTTGGATGCCTGCATTTATACTGAAACTTTAAGCCATTTCCTTTCACTTGTAGTTGTATAAACTTCCACAACTTTATTGACAGTGCCAGGCACTAGTTTAATTTTCCACCTCAATTCAGCATCTGAATAACACCTGATTGGAAATAGCGAGCTGCCAACATTAAATGGACATCACTCTGCCATGGGGAGGGGGCTAGAGCAATCTAAGCCTTTTCTGACCATGAGCTAGCCATGTGGTGAAATCTCTGGGGTCAAAAGGGTCCACAGGGTTGAGATGAGATGATGGTCCTCTGAGATGAGGAGACATTTCTTCACCCAGGGAGAGATCAAAGAGTATGTGGAGGGGTGGGGGGGAAGCAGGAATAGGGTACTGAGTTGGATGGTCAGCCATGATTACACTGAATGATGGGCTGAATGGCCTCCTCCCTTTTCCATCTTCCATGTTTCCAAGTTGTGGTGGTGCAGAGAGAGAGGAGGATTGGTAAAGCTGAGGGAAGTGCAGTGAAGGTCTGCTTTCAGCAGCATCAACAGAAAACCATCTCCTTTTCATGGCTCCATAGTTGTAAAGATCCATGGGTGTCTGTTCGAGCACTCGTGGTTCTGAGAATGGGTCGCTGTCTGGTGCGACAAGGTTGAACCTTCTTGACCCTACAACCAGTGAGGAAAACTGATCTCCACATTAAAGGGATTTCAGTCCTGTCTCAGGCTGCTCACTAGGCTAACTTAAACATTACATTAGGTGGGCCTGAGCTGTTGCTAGGGTGACCAGCATCTTTTGGTGCAGTGGTAATTCACTGCTTCTGAGGCAGGAGGTCTGGGTTCAAGTCCCATTTGCTATAGAGGTCTGTAATATCAGCTTTGAGCAGTTTGATGAAAAATATCTGTCATTTAAAGGACAAGTGTACAGGGTGGCTGACAGATTTTTGAAAGCTTTGAAACGGAACTGAGGTCTATACATCCTTAGTTTGAAAAAAGTCATGTGGATTATCCTTAAACCTGCAGAGATTAGCGAAGGGTTTAATTGGGGCCTTAGGTCTGTCTGACTCAACTATATGACCAGAGAAACTTATTGAGTCATCAAAAGAGTTTTATTTCTGTTTGCTTAGTGCAAGTGGGAGTTTGAATCACAGGATGTTTATGACAATTAATTTGTTTACTGCATAATGGACTTTGGTTTGGCACATGTTTAATAATTTTTGGATTTCACCAGTTGTGGATTTATAACCTCTCAAATTTGGTTGCATTTTAGTGCTGTTTCCTTAGAGATATATTTGTAAAAATAAATCTCCGTTTAGTGTCAGGATAAAGAGGGGAAGAGAGAGATTAGTGTTTGCGTAAATTAAACTAAATGTTTTATTGTTTTATTGCAAGAAGACCTTTTCTTAAGCCGAGTTTGAATGCCAATGATAGCATTGCTGTGATGATCACCATCTGGGTGATCAGATCAATGTAAGGACATTTCATGACTTCCCCTATCCCTTTCTTCATGACCCATCCTGACCACTCATATGAAAGGCTTTGTACAGTTTACTTCCAACCCTTTGATGCTCAGTGTCCAAAACAAATCTGTCTCAGTGCAGACCACTGAGGTGATACGGGAAGGGGAAATGTGGTTACGGCTCCAAGCCAGTGCTCAATGTAGATTGCTTTAAAATCCAAATCAAACAGGAGGGCGTAGCACACAGTAAGATCATGTCAGGGGAGTGAATATTAACAAGCTGCATGAGCCATAACGCAGAGTTGGGGAGAGCCTGTCTGAGACATTACATGCTCAGGTCTCAATTCTATTTTTGATTTAACATCACTGTGCCATAGATATTTTCGAATCACACAGTTCAGATATAATATTACACACCTCTGGAACTAGATAGGTCCTGAACCCAGACCTCCTGGCTCAGAGGTAGGGACACTATCACTGCACCACAAGAGCACCATCACCGTGACATTCATGAAATGGGCTCAGCTGAATTTCTGCAGTGTAATTGGACACTAATTTCTCAGAGTTGTCTTTATTCCTGTCAAAACTGTAATTTGACCGATGAAGGGAGAACCTAAGCACAAGTCCTATTCAACTGCTTTCTCTGTGCCAAAAAACTGCATAAATCTAGAGCACAAGCTGTTGTTTTTATGGCCGGAAAAGTGCACTCAACAGCTGAAAGATTGAGTTGGAAGTTTGAGATTCCAGGCTGGCACTTCTTGTTTCATTGTGGTAGGTTGCACCAGGAGCTAGAACACAGTTTCATTTCATCTGCTTCATTTTACAGTTTCATTAAAGATATTTCCAAGTTAATTAGAACCTAATCAAACTGCACGGTCTGAAGCATTCGCATAAGCACTACCCATTTATGTGGTCTAATCACGAAAGCTCTGAACCTATCCCTTGCCCAAAGGGATCCCTTCCTGTGCAAAGAGGAAAGGATTAGAAAGGATTTGAGAGTGATTATAAATGTTAGAAGTTAATACATTGCTGGTAGAAGATTCATTTTCTTAATAATGTAGGCTTGGAGTAATTGTAGCTTTTACTCAATATTAGCATCGTTTTCACAAGAAATGGAATGTGTGATGTTCTCTGTTTTATGCCAATGTGCTTTCTGGCGTTCTTTATTTTCATTTCTATCAATGTGACTTAATGTAAGAAACAAAGCTTCTCTCAGAATTTTGGGTTAAAGACTCAGTACAGCCTGTTTCAGAACACCGTTCATAGTCTACTTGTGTATGTTGCCATTGAGGGAGGCAGCACACAGACATGGAGACTTGGCACACCAGCCTCCTGAATTACCTGATCACAGTGTTGTTCTGGGCTGGCTTGTGATATCAGGAGGCCAAGCAGCCAACTCTGAGAGCACATGACATCACCTGGCTTATTTTCTTAAAGGCACTCTGCCCCTCTTAAAGGGGCATTGTGCTCAGTTGAAGGGTGCTGGTGCTGATACTGTAATTACAATTGCTGCATGTAGCAGATACTCAGACCTCAGGGAGGAGAGAGAGAGAGACCTTTGGTTCATATACTTAGTGCAAAGTCATAATGATACTCTGTATTAAGACAACTTTGTGCTGGGCAGCTGAGCACTAAAAGATTGGAGTTGCATTGTGCAAGTCATGAACCTGGTCAGAAGCGAGGCAATATTTTATCTTAGTGATTTTTTAAATATTGATTCATGTCACTGGCCAAGCCAACTTCTATTGCCCATCTGTAGTTGCCCAGGGCGTGGTAAATAGTGAACCACATTGTTGTGGGTCCAAACCATGAGGGACAGTGGTTTTTTTTCGATTAGATTAGATTACTTACAGTGTGGAAACAGGACCTTCGGCCCAACAAGTCCACACCGACCCGCCGAAGCGCAACCCACCCAGACCCATTCCCCTACATTTACCCCTTCACCTAACACTACAGGCAATTTAGCATGGCCAATTCACCTAACCTGCACGTTTTTGGACTGTGGGAGGAAACCGGAGCACCCGGAGAAAACCCACGCAGACACGGGGAGAATGTGCAAACTCCACACAGTCAGGGTCTGTTTGGAGGTGGCGGAAATGACGGAGGATGATACGATGTATCCGGAGGTTGGTGGGGTGGAAGGTGACGACCAGTGGGGTTCTGCCCTGGTGGCGATTGGAGGGGCAGGGTTCAAGGGCGGAGGTCCGGGAAGTGGAGGAGATGCGGTGGAGAGCATCGTCAACCACGTCTGAGGGGAAATTGCGGTCTTTGAAGAAGGAGGCCATTTGGGTTGTTCGGTAGTGGAATTGGTCCTCCTGGGAGCAGATGCTGCGGAGGCAATCGCCCCTCCAATTGCCACCAGGACAGAACCCCACTGGTCCTCACCTTCCACCCCACCAACCTCCGGACACATCTTATCATCCTCCATCATTTCTGCCACCTCCAAACAGACCCTACCACCAGGGGTATATTTCCCTCCCCACCCCTATCAGCGTTCCGGAGAGACCACTCCCTCCGCGACTCCCTCGTCAGGTCCACACCCCCCACCAACCCAACCTCCACTCCCGGCACCTTCCCCTGCAACCGCAAGAAGTGCAAAACTTGTGCCCACACCTCCCCCCTCACCTCCCTCCAAGGCCCCAATGGATCCTTCCATATCTGTCGCAAATTCATCTGCACTTCCACACACATCATTTACTGTATCCGCTGCACTCGATGTGGTCTCCTCTACATTGGGGAGACAGGCCGCCTACTTGCGGAACGTTTCAGAGAACACCTCTGGGACACCCGCACTAACCAACCCAACCGTCCCATGGCTGAACACTTTAACTCTCCCTCCCACTCCACCAAGGGCATGCAGGTCCTTGGCCTCCTCCATCGCCAGACCCTGACCACATGACACCTGGAGGAAAAGTGCCTCATCTTCCGCCTAGAAACCCTCCAACCACACGGGATGAATGTAGATTTCTCCAGCTTCCTCATTTTCCCTCCCCCCACCTTACCTCAGTCCCAACCCCCGGATTCAGCACCGCCCTCTTGACCTGCAATCTTCTTCCCGACCTCTCCGCCCCCACCCTCTCTCCGGCCTATCACCCTCACCCTCACCTCCTTCCACCTATCGTATTCCCAGCGCCCCTCCCCCAAATTCCCTCCCCCCTACTTTTTATCTCAGCTCGCTTGGCACACCAGCCTCATTCCTGAAGAAGGGCTTATGCCCGAAACGTCGATTCTCCTGATCCTCGGATGCTGCCTGGCCTGCTGTGTTTTTCCAGCACCACACTTTTCAACTCTGGTCTCCAGCATCTGCAGTCCTCACTTTCTCCTAAATGCCACCATCAGCCAACATGGGATTCAAGATCAATCCGGGAAAGGACATTGGAGTAGGTGATCAACAAGAATATAAGAGCTGGACAAACAAAACCGAAGAACTGTGGATGCTGGAAGCAAAAAAACTGAAATTGGTGGAGAAACTTAGCAGGTCATCTTGGAAGGGTCACTGGACCCAGAACACCATCTCTGCTTTCTCTCCACAGGTGCTGCCAGACCTGCTGAGTTTCACCAACTATTTCTGTTTTTGTTTAACGTAAGAACTGGGATGAGATTTCCCTTAATGTAAATTGATCAGTTGTAGAATAAGGGAGATTTACTGGTGTTGGTTAATAGACGAAGAAAACCACAGTTGATTTGGTGATTGGAAAGTTCAGTTGTAAGTGAGAATACATAGAAAAAGAAATAAACAATGATATTTAGGATATTTAGTCCCTTCAGCTTATCCCACCATTCTCGGAGATCACAGCAGACCTGTGACCTCTCCTCTTACACCTGCCATTGCTGCAAACCCCTTCATAAAATCTATCGAGTTCAGTTTTAAAATTAACAACTGATCTTTGTGGGTCACAAACCTGAAAAACACTCTGTGAGAAGAATGTTTTTTTTTTCTAATTTTAACCCTTTAAGGCCTGGCTCGTTTTTTTTGTCCCCAGACAATGAAAATGATTTCTCTCCACTTAGCCCAGCTGTTTTGTTTAGCATCTTGAAATCTCAATCAAATTAGCCCTTAACCTTCTAATTTCCAAGTAGTACAACACTAGTTTGCTTAATCTGTTGTGACAAACCTGTTCCTTTGACAAGGTTAGATTGTCCTTGGTTTTTTTCCAGAGAGGTTCGAAACAGCTCTAAAGTTTCATCATGTCTGGAGTTTGAAAAGTTCATTAGGGCCTTTTAGTTTACTCCTAATAGACAATGCCTCCAGCCTAAGGCTTTCATATCTTAAAAAAAAAACTGTATAATCAATGGGGAATGGCCAGCTAGCTGTGTAACCAGCCTTCATTTAGTGTAGAGTTTTGATGTGTGAAAAGCCTGCTGAACTCTCTCTTCTGGCTTGAAACCTGCAAGCGTTTTGTGTCATTTTTAATCTTTGTGCTAAGAGGTCTGTTTACGGGGACTGTTACAGCATTATTAAGTCGGGATCGTCTGTTGGGTTTGGGACACTTGACTCAACAGTCCTGCTAGGAGAAAGTGAGGACTGCAGATGCTGGAGATCAGAGGTGAAAAATGTGTTGCTGGAAAAGCGCAGCAGGTCAGGCAGCATCAAAGGAGCAGGAGAATCGACGTTTCGGGCATAAGCCCTTCTCCTGAAGAAGGGCTTATGCCCGAAACATCGATTCTCCTGCTCCTTTGATGCTGCCTGACCTGCTGCGCTTTTCCAGCAACACATTTTTCAACAGTCCTGCCTCAACCTACAGGACCTGAAAACTTCAGTTTTCACTGCAGGGCGATGGGCTGGAATCTAGTCAGGTCCACTCACTTCAGAAACAAATCCTCAGTGATCAGTGAGCAGGAAGTGCTTAGGGTGACTAGATTTGATGTTCCACTTCAATTCTCTGGAAATTAATTCCAGTTGTTTTAGAAACAGTTAGGTCCTCTAACCTTCACACCTCTTCAATCCCAACCCTATGTTACCCCTATAACCTGTTCATGCCTAGTCAGGTACCCACACACATCCCATGTTCTATCATATCCCATACTGCCTCTACAGCTACTCATGGAGTATCCAATTTAAGCTTACCTCAAGAGACATGTCAAAACGAGAAAAGCTTCTCACAATTTGACACAATTCTCAGTATTATACTCTTGGTATTGAAAAGCTCCCTTTTGTTTAACCCAAACAGATCAGTTTAACTTCAAATGATTGATCTTATAAAAGCAAACTTCCATTACACGGCCACACCAAAGACAGCTAATCCTTTAATAGCCTCTTTAAATTGTCAATTAAAATATGAACTTAGAATGACCTGCTCAGCCAATTGTAGCTTTTGGAACCCAGTGAACCCATTTGTAATGTCATAGGAATGGCCCTTGGAAAACCATTAACAAACACCTCTATTACAATGGAATCACCGATAGTAATGTTTTTCCCATGTAAACCAAATGACCTGTCAGTCAAAGCAATAGAGCAGGACCTTTTTTAAACCCTCATTGGCAGCTTCATCCTGTTTTTATCATGTTTAAAGAGTAGGAGAGTAACCATCTGAAGCTAATGAAGCTTAACCAGAGATTACTTACCCTGCAGAATATTTAAGTGTTACTCAAGCAATTTGTGACTCCCAGAGTGTGGGTCAAAGCCCTGGCTAAAGTGGGATCTGCTTGAATTCAGCATGATGTTAAAGTAGATTAGATTACTTACAGTGGGGAAACAGGCCCTTCGGCCCAACAACTCCACACCGATCCTCCGAAGAGCAACCCACCCAGACCCATTCCCTTACATTTACCCCTTCACCTAACACTATGGGCAATTTTGCATGGCCAATTCATCTAGCCTGCACATCTTTGGACTGTGGGAGGAAACCCACCAGACACTGGGAGAATATGCAAACTCCACACAGACAGTTACCCGAGGCTGGAATTGAACTTGGGACCCTGTTGCTGTGAGGCAGCAGTGCTAACCACTGAGCCACTGTGCCACCTTGGTGAATTTAGATTTCTCACCTGTGTGAATCAAACTCTGTTCCCAATCACTACAGGCAAACTTTAATAAATGGTGGTGGCTCCACACTGGGTCCCTACTGCAATTTTGAAAGACCCATGGAGTCTGTCTGACTAATAAACTCCAGCCCTATTTGTTCCTTACTTGTCTCATTCCACTTGGCCAATTTCCTAACCAGGTCAATAATTTGTCTTCAATTCTATGACCTCCAATTTTAGCTAACAGGCTCATTTGACAAACTTTATCAAGTGGCTTTTGAACTTTATATAAATAACATAAGCAGTCCCTAAGGATGTTATAATTATTCAAGAAATTGAATGATCTCACATATGTGGCCAAGGTCAGTAACGCATCTTAGAGAGACCTCAGAGATATCACATCACCCAACTTACATGGTGCTGTTGTGTGTAAATTACCACAAGCTATCTTTAATTTGGCTACTTAATCAGAAATCTCACAGGCAATCAAGTACTGAAACAGGTTACTTCAACTTTATTGCATGTCGTAACCAAAACTCCTCATTGTAAGCAGCTAAGCCTTACAATGCAACCTTGCTATTACCTTATTAATGGTGGAATTTTACTATGATTCTAACAGCGTCAATCTCTGGATGTCCACAGTTCAATCTTTATGTAGTGTGGTTCTCTGGATTAATGCTTTAAGCATCCTGAGGCTGAATTCTTACAGGATTTTCTGTAGTGTCGCTTTTGATGTGACATTATCAATGTTTATCCCTAACACTGATTACACTTTTGGAGACATCAGGTCTGTAGCTTGCCTTCTTATCAGGAATAGCTTCCCTATTCCTTGTTACTTTCAGGTGTAAAGTGTCTGTTCTTTCCCAGGAAGCAGCATGTTTATCCATCTTCCCAAGGATGGTCAATTTCTCCTTTTTGTCTCAGGTCAAGCTTATTCCAGAAAGAGTTATTGCTGATACTTTCAATCCCAGAAAAGTTATTAAAGTTTTGAACTTTACAGTATCTGCTCAATGCACTACAATACTCAGTTCAAAGATCAGGACTTAGAGTCATAGAGATTTACAGCATGGAAACAGACCCTTCAGTCCAACTTGTCCATGCCAACCAGATATCCCAACCCAATCTAGTCCCACCTGCCAGCACCTGCCCATACCTCTCCAAACCCTTCCTATTCATATATCCATCCAAATGCCTTTTAAATATTGCAATTGTACCAGCCTCCACTACTTCCTCTGGCAGCTTATTCCATACACACACCAGTCTCTGAGTGAAAAAGTTGCCCCTTATGTCTCTTTTATATCTTTTCCTCTCACCCTAAACCTATACCCTTTTGTTCTAGACTCCCCCACCCCAGGGAAAACACTTTGCCTATTTACCCAATCCATGCCCCTCATGATTTTATAAACCTCTGTATGGTCATGCCTTGGCCTCCGATGCTCCAGGGAAACAGCCCCAGCCTGTTCAACCTCTCCCCAGAGCTCAATTCCTCCAACCCTTCTCATAAATCTTTTCTGATCCCTTTCAACTTTCACAATATCCTTCCAATTAGAAGGAGACCAGAATTGCACGCAATATTCCAACAGTGGCCCAACCAACATATTGTACAGCTGCAACATGACCTCCCAACTCCTGTACTCAATACTCTGACCAACAAGGGAAAGCATACCAAACGCCTTCTTCACTATCCTATCTACTTGCGACTCTACTTTCAAGGAACTATGAACCTACACTCCAAGGTCTTTGTTCAACAACACTTCCTTGGACCTTACCATTAAGTCCTGCTAAGATTTGCTTTTCCTTGGAGCTGAAAAGAAACTTGTATTGGGAGGAGGGTGATCATAAAGTTAAACTTCCCATTGTTCTACTGGACAATAGGGCTTTTCTCTTAATAGAGAGAGAGATGACTGGTGGGGGTAAAACCTGAGGGTCACCATGCTTCAGGTGAGTGGAAAGACTGAGAAAGAGACACTTTATGGTAACCTCAGCCAGTGCAGGTATTGAACCAATGCTGTTGGCATCACTGTGCATCGCAAACCAAGTGGGCTAACTGACCCCCTTCTGTGGTCAAAGGTACCAATAACATAAGTAGATTAAGGTTCTGCAAATAGTGTGATTAGATTCCCTACAGTGTGGAAACAGGCTTTTCGGCCCAACCAGTCCACACCGACCCTCTGAAGAGTAACCCACCCAGACCCATTTCCCTCTGACTAACGCACCTAACACTGCGGGCAATTTAGCACGGTCAATTCACCTGGCCTGCACATCTTTGGGAGGAAACCATAGCACCCGGAGGCAACCCACACAGACACGGGGAGAATGTGCAAGCTCCACACAGACAGTCACCTGAGGCTGGAATTGAACCTGGGACCCTAGTGCTGTGAGGCAGCAGTGCTAACCACTGAGCCACCGTGCTGTCTAAGGAGAGAGGTTCCAAGTTGAAAAGCATATATAGTTTCTGGATTATTGCATGAGTATGTGCAAATTGTTATTGAGTAAATAAATAGAGAGATGAATACATAGCTCAAAGACCAGTGTGGGAGAACTGGGTTCTGGATCAGGGGTTGCTGGCACCAGTACTGGGAAAACTGGGGACTGTACCACTGGGAAAGTCTACGCTTGAACTCCTCTGGGGCTAGTGTTCTTGTGCATGGCATAACGAGGAAAATAGACAGTAAGTAGTAATGGCAAGGGATCAAACATGGAATTGGCATATCAAAGGTACGATGGGAAAATAATAATATGGGAAATAAGAGTCAGAGGATAGCAGAAAGGGGCAAAGATTAAAACAAACACCAACAATCAAGAATAGATCTTATAAATAATACAAAATTCAAAACAAATGGTCTGTGTCTGAATGCATGAAGCATTCATTTATTTTTAAAAATTGATCATGCACATTGGAGTAAATAAATATAAGCGTATAGCCATTACAGAGACATGGCTTTCGAAAGGTAAGGGCTGTGTCTTGAGTATTGATGGGTATATATATTCAAGAAAAATAGGAGGCAAGGTAAAGGTGGAGGGTAGTACTGTTAACCAAAGCGAGTGTTTATTTGATAGTTACAGATGGGGTGGCACGGTGGCTCAGTGGTTAGCACTGCTGCCTCACAGTACCAGGAACACAGTTAGATTCCACCCTGAGGCAACTGTCTGTGTGGAGTTTGCATGTTCTCCCTCTGTCTGTGTGGGTTTCCAACCCACAGTCCAAAGATATGCAGGTTACTTGGAGTGGTCATGCTAAATTGCCCGTAGTGTCCAGGGATAAATGGGCTTGCCATGGGAAATTCAAGAATGAGATGGGGTGGGTCTGAGTGGGATGCCCTTTGGAGGGCCAGGGTGCACTCGATGGGCCAAATGGCATGCTTCCATGCTGCAGGGATTCGATGATCTTGGTTAAGGAGATCAGGATGTAGAATTGGTTTGGATGGAGATGAAAAGTAAGGACTAGAAGTCAGTAACAGGAGTGATCTATAGGTTCCCCCAGCACTAGCCAGATTGTGGGACAAAGTATAAAGAGAAAAATATTGGATGCTAGTGATAAAGAGATGGAAATATTCATGGGTGACTTTATTCTCCACATAAAATGGAAAAATCAGATTAGTAGCAAAAGCCACAAATAAGGAGTTCACAGATTGCTTTTGAGATAATTTCTTAGAACAGCATATTTCAGAAGTGACCAGACAGCAGGTCACATGAGGCTTGGCATTGCGTAATCTGACAGAATGGTTAATGACCTCAAAATTTAGTTGCAGTAACCACAACTGATTGAATATTACATCAATTTTGAAAGGGAGAAGTTTGGGTCTAAGACTAGCATTTTAAACCTAAATAAAGGAAACTACATAGGCAGGAAAGCTGAGCTATCTAAAATGAACTGGTATCTAGGTTAAGGGACAGATATAGTTGCATACATTTAAGGGGATACTTCAGAATAATCAGAATAATTATATACCTACTATAAAGAGAAGTTCTAAAGGAAGAGCCCACTATCCATGGTTAACCATAGGAATAAAAACATATAAACTAGTAAACATAAGCTGCAAGTCAGATGATTGCTTGGAAAATAAGGAACAGCAAGGTTAGAAATTAGAGCATGTAAGAGGAATGCAATGTAAAAATGGATAGCAAGAATGTCCACCAATATTTAAAAAGCAAAAGAGTAAACAAAGTCAACGTTTTTCTCACAAGGAGTGAGAGTTGGGAGTTAATCATCAATAATAAAGAAATGGAGGATGAATGAACAAATATTTTGCTTCTAGCTTCACTACAAGGATACAAAGAGGAACATTCCGGTAATTGCTGTGCATAAGGAGATAAAAGAGAGAGAGAAACACAATCTGAGCAAGTGTCTGGGTCCTGTTGCTTGGTGTCTGTCATGCGATAGCTGCTTGACTAGATCATAAGGAGATTATAGATGCTCAATAAGAAAACCTCATGGTAATCAGGAAGAGTCAGCATGCTTTCATCAAACCGAAATAACTCTTCAGAGACCAATATCCCATCACCAACATGCTTTATTTACAAATGCATAGTCTTTGACAATAGCCCTGCCTCTCACTAAGTCAGGCATTCCTCGGCCCAATATCCCTGGCATTCACCCTCCTATGCCAGCCAGGGTTCCCTGATTGGATCAGATCAACAGCCACATTCAGGGTACTCATATTCTATGTGATTCAACTGGCTGACCTTGTTACAATCACAACAAAAGAGACATAATTTTCAACCAATTTATTGGAATTCTTTGAAGGAGTAACAGGCGCTGTGGATAAAGGGGAGCCTGCAGACATAGAACATAGAACATAGAACAATACAGCACAGAACAGGCCCTTTGGCCCATGATGTTGTGCCGAACATTTGTCCTAGCTTAAGCACCCATCCATGTACCTATCCAATTGCCGCTTAAAGGTCACCAAAGATTCTGACTCTACCACTCCCACCGCCAGCACATTCCATGCCCCCACCACTCTCTGGGTAAAGAACCCACCCCTAACATCTCCCCTATACCTTCCACCCTTTACCTTAAATTTATGTCCCCTTGTAACACTCTGTTGTACCCGGGGAAAAAGTTTCTGACAGTCTACTCTATCTATTCCTCTGATCATCTTATAAACCTCTATCAAGTCACCCCTCATCCTTCGCCGTTCCAACGAGAAAAGGCCTAGCACTCTCAACCTATCCTCGTACGACCTATTCTCCATTCCAGGCAACATCCTGGTAAATCTTCTCTGCACCCTCTCCAAAGTTTCCACATCTTTCCTGAAGTGAGGCGATCAGAACTGCACACAGTACTCCAAATGTGGCCTAACCAAAGTCCTGTACAGTTGCAACATCACTTCACGACTCTTGAATTCAATCCCTCTGCTAATGAACGCTAATACACCATAGGCCTTCTTACAAGCTCTATCCACCTGAGTGGCAACTTTCAAAGACCTATGAACATAGACCCCAAGATCCCTCTGTTCCTCCACCTCACTAAGAACCCTACCGTTAACCCTGTATTCCGCATTCTTATTTGTCTTTCCAAAATGGACAACCTCACACTTGGCAGGGTTGAACTCCATCTGCCACTCCTCAGCCCAGCGCTGCATCATATCCAAGTCCCTTTGCAGCCGACAACAGCCCTCCTCACTATCCACAACTCCACCAATCTTCGTATCATCTGCAAATTTACTGACCCACCCCTCGACTCCCTCATCCAAGTCATTAATAAAAATTACGAAAAGCAGAGGACCCAGAACTGATCCCTGCGGAACTCCACTTGTAACTGGGCTCCAGGCTGAATATTTACCATCTACCACCACTCTCTGACTTTGACCGGTTAGCCAGTTTTCTATCCAATTGGCCAAATTTCCCTCTATCCCATGCCTCCTGACTTTCCGCATAAGCCTACCATGGGGAATCTTATCAAATGCCTTACTAAAATCCATGTATACTACATCCACTGCTCTACCCTCATCCACATGGTTGGTCACCTCCTCAAAGAATTCAATCAGACTTGTAAGGCAAGACCTACCCTTCCCAAATCCGTGCTGGCTGTCCCTAATCAAGCAGTGCCTTTCCAGATACTCATAAATCCTATCCCTCAGTACCCTTTCCATTACTTTACCTACCACCGAAGTAAGACTAACTGGCCTGTAATTCCCGGGGTTATCCCTATTCCCTTTTTTGAACAGGGGCACAACATTCGCCACTCTCCAGTCCCCTGGTACCACCCCCGTTGACAGTGAAGATGAAAAGATCATTGCCAACGGTACTGCAATTTCCTCTCTTGCTTCCCACATAATCCTAGGATATATCACATCAGGCCCGGGGGACTTGTCTATCCTCAAGTTGTTCAAAATGCCCAACATATCTTCCTTCCTAACATGTATCTCCTCTAGCTTACCAGTCCGTTTCACACTCTCCTCTTCAACAATACGGTTCCTCTCATTCGTAAATACTGAAGAAAAGTACTCATTCAAGACCTCTCCTATCTCTTCCGACTCAATACACAGTCTCCCACTACTGTCCTTGATTGGACCTACCCTCGTTCTCGTCATTCTCATCTTTCTCACATACGCATAAAATGCCTTTGGGTTATCCTTGATCCTATCCGCCAAAGATTTTTCATGCCCTCTCTTGGCTCTCCTAATCCCTTTCTTCAGGTCCCTTCTGGCTATCCTGTATCCCTCCACTGCTCTGTCTGAACCCTGTTTCCTCAACCTTATGTAAGCCTCCTTCTTCCTCTTTACAAGACATTCAACCTCCCTCGTCAACCAAGGTTCCCTCACACGACCATTTCTTTCCTGCCTGACCGGTACATACATATCAAGGACACGTCATATCTGTTCCTTGAAAAAGTTCCACATTTCCATGACATCCTTCCCCGACAGCCTATGCTCCCAACTTATGCTCCTCAGATCCTGTCTTACAGCATCGTAATTACCCTTCCCCCAATTGTAAAACCTACCCTGTTGCACGCACCTATCTCTCTCCATAACCAAGGTGAAAGTCACAGAATTGTGGTCACCATCACCAAAATGTTCACCCACTAACAAGCCCATCACTTGTCCCGGTTCATTACCGAGTACCAAATCCAATATGGCCTCCCCTCTGGTCGGACAATCTACATACTGTGTTAGAAAAGCTTCCTGGACACACTGCACAAAAACCGCCCCATCCAATCTACTTGATCTAAAGAGCTTCCAATCAATGTTTGGGAAGTTGAAATCGCCCATGACATACCGTAGTTGAATAACCAGAAGGTATTTGTTAAGGTGCCACATCAAAGGTTATAATGGCAAGTAAAAGTTTGTGATGTAGGGACAAGAGCAGCATAGGTAGAAGGTTGGCTGGCAATTAAAAAAAAAATTGAAAGTGCATAAATGATCTTTGTTTGATTGGCAGAGTGTGATGAGTGGACTCCTGTATGGGTCTGGCTGAGGCATCAACCTTTTACAATTTATATCATGTCTCAGATGAGGGGAATGAAGGCAGTGTAGGTAAATTCACAGATACCACATTGATCGGAAAGTAGGAAGAAGAGCAAAGGAAGTGGCAAATAGCAAATTGAATGGGCTAAAATCTGGTAGATGGAATATAGTGTGGGAAAACTTGAAGTTGTTCGCCTCAGTGGTAGGAATAAAAAAAGTTGATTATTTATTTAAATTTAGAATGCAGAATTCCAAAGTACAGAGAAATTTGTGTATTCTGATATCACAAATGGTTCGTATTCAGGGGCAGCGAATAATCAAGAAGGCTAATGAGATGTTATAATTTATTACAAGAGGAATTGAACTTTTTTTATTCATTCATAGGGTGTGGGGACCACTGGCCAGGCCAGCATTTAATGCACTCATTGCTCACTGGGCAGGTGAAAGTCAACTACATTGTTATGAATCTGGAGCCACGTATCAGTAAGGATAGCATTTTCCTTCCCTAAAGGATATAGAAGTAAGGATATTATGCTCAAGTTATACAGAGTACTGGTGAGACCACATCTAAAATACAGTGTGTACTTTCGGTGTGTATAATTAAGGAAGAATATAAATACATTGGAGGTAGTTCAGAAGAGATACACCAGATTAATACCTGGAAAGAGTATGTTGTTTTAGGGCAAAGATTGGACAGGCCTATGTTTGCTTCCACTGGAGTTTAGAAAAATGAAGCGAGAGTTGACTGAAGTTTATAAAATCCTAAATGTTCATGACGAGGTGGAAGTCAAAAGGATGCTTCCTCTTGTGTGTGTAGTCCAGAACTAAGAGACATTGTTTTAAAATTAGTGGCTACCCTTTTAGGTCAGAGGTGAGGATAATTTGTTTTCTGTCTACAGACCAGAGTTGGCAGGCTGACTTTCTTAGAGTCTAGATTAGAGTGGTGCTGGAAACGCACAGCAGTTCAGGCAGCATCCAAGGAGCAGGAAAATCGACGTTTCGGGCAAAACCTTTCATCAGGAATAGAGGTAGGGTGCCTGCAGAGTGGAGAGATAAATGAGAGGGGGGTGGTGATGGGGCGAAAGTAGCATAGAGTACAATAGCTGAATGAGGGTGGGGATGGAGGTGATAGGTCAGAGAGGAGGGTGGAGTGGATAGGTGGAAAGGAAGATAGGCAGGTAGTACAGGTCATGAGGGTGGTGCTGAGCTGGAAGGTTGGAGCTGGGGTGAGGTGGGGGAAGGGGAAATGAGGAAACTGGTGAAATCCACATTGATGCCCTGGGGTTGAAGTGTTCTGAGGCGGAAGCTGAGACATTCTTCCTCCAGGTGTCAGGTGGTGAGGGAGCGGCGGTCGAGGAGGCCCAGGACCTGCATGTCCTTGCAGAGTGGGAGGGGGAGTTGAAATGTTGGGCCACAGGGCGATGTGGTTGATTGGTGCGGGTGTCCCAGAGATGTTCCCGAAAGCTCTCTGCTAGGAGGCGTACAGTCTCCCCAATCAGGAGTAACAGATACAATAAATGATATTGGTGGATGTGCAGGTAAAACTTTGATGGGTGTGGAAGGCTCTTTTGGGACCTTGGATGGAGGTGAGGGAGGAGGTGTGGGCGCAAGTTTTGCAATTCCTACGGTGGCAGGGGAAGGTGCCAGGACGGGAGGGTGGGTTGTTGGGGGCCGTGGACCTGACCAGGTAGTCATGGAGGGAACGGTTTTTACGGAAATCGGAAATGGCTGGGGAGGGAAATATATCCCTGGTGGTGGGGTCTGTTTGGAGGTGACGGAAATGTCTTCGAATGATGTGGTTTATGCAAAGGTTGGTAGGATGCAAGGTGAGTACCGGGGGGTTCTGTCCTTGTTACAGTTGGGGTGTGGGATTTGAGGGCAGAGGGGCGGGATGTGGACGAAATGCGTTGGTGGGCATCTTTAACCACGTGGAAAGGGAAATTGCGGTCTCTAAAGAGGAAGGCTATCTGGTGTGTTCTGTGGTGGAACTGGTCCACCTGGGAGCAGATACGGCGGAGGCGGAGGAATTGGGAATACAGGGTGGCATTTTTGCAGGAGGTAGGGTGGGAAGAGGTGTAATCCAGGTAGCTGTGGGAGTCGGTGGGTTTGTAAAAAATGCCAGTGTCAAGTCGGTCGTAATTAATGGAGATGGAGAGGTCCAGGAAGGGGAGGGAGGTGTCAGAGATGGTCCAGGTAAATTTAAGGTTGGGGTGGAATGTGTTAGTGAAGTTGATGAATTGCTCAACCTCCTCGTGGGAGCACAGGGTGGTGCCAATGCAATCATCAATATAGCGGAGGAAGAGGTGGGGAGTGGTGCCAGTGTAACTACGGAAGATGGACTGTTCTATGTAGCCAACAAAGAGACAGGCATAGCTGGGGCCCATGCAGGTGCCCATGGCTACTCCTTTGGTCTGGAGGAAGTGGGAGGATTCGAAGGAGAAATTGTTTAGAGTGAGGACCAGTTCAGCCAAACGAATGAGAATGTCGGTGGAAGGGTACTGTTGGGGACGTCGGGAGAGGAAGAAATGGAGGGTTTGGAGGTCCTGGTCATGGCAGATGGAGGTGTAGAGGGACTGGATAGCCATGGTGAAGATGAGGCATTGGGGGCCAGGGAAACGGAAATCTCGGAGGAGGTGGGTGGGTATTTTCTGCTGACTGTAAATTATTTTGATTTAGATTACTTACAGTGTGGCAACAGGCCCTTCAGCCCAACAAGTCCACACCGACCCGCAACACACCCATACCCCTACACCTAACACTACGGGCAATTTAGCATGGCCAATTCTCCTAACCTGCACATCTTTGGAATGTGGGAGGAAACCGGAGCACCCGGAGGAAACCCACGCAGACACGGGGAAAATGTGCAGACTCCACACAGTCAGTCGCCTGAGGCGGGAATTGAACCCGGGTCTCTGGTGCTGTGAGGTAGCAGTGCTAACCACTGTGCCACTGTGCCTCCCATGTGTTCTTTCGTGGGATGTGAGCATCACTGGCAAAGACAGAATTTGTTGTCCATCCCTAAATGACATGCTTGGCTATTTCGAGAGTGAGGAGAAAGTGAGGTCTGCAGATGCTGGAGATCAAAGTTGAAACTTTATTGCTGGAACAGCACAGCAGGTCAGGCAGCATCCAGGGAACAGGAGATTCGACGTTTCGGGCACAGGAATGAGCAGAGAGTGTTCAGCAGGAGAAGATAAAAGGTAGGGAGGAGGGTCTTATCTTCCGACTGGGAACCCTCCAACCGCAGGGGATGAACTTGGACTTCACCAGTTTCTTCATCCCCCCTCCCCCCACCTTGTCTCAGCCGGATCCCTCCAGCCCGGCACCGCCTTCCTGACCTGCAGTCTTCTTCTTGACCTCTCCGCCTCCATCCTACTCCGACCTATCACCCTCACCTTGACCTCTTTCCACCTATCACATTTCCAACGCCCCTCCTCCAAGTCCCTCCTCCCTACCTTTTATCTTCTCCTGCTGAACACTCTCTGCTCATTCCTGAAGAAGGGCCTGTGCCCGAAACGTCGAATCTCCTGTTCCCTGGATGCTGCCTGACCTGCTGTGCTGTTCCAGCAATAAAGTTTCAACTATTTCGAGAGTGACATTACTGTGGGTCTGGAGACACACATAAGTCAAACTGGATAAGAATGGCAAATTTCCTGCCCTGATGATATTAGTGAACCACATGGTTTCTTACAAATCAATGGCAATGTCATGGTCACTATTCTGAGACTAGTCTTTAAGTC
Organism: Chiloscyllium plagiosum; assembly: GCF_037043375.1. NCBI lineage: Eukaryota > Metazoa > Chordata > Chondrichthyes > Orectolobiformes > Hemiscylliidae > Chiloscyllium > Chiloscyllium plagiosum. The sequence goes on from NW_028270147.1 coordinate 17,585,938, forward strand.
ATCATTGGTACTGTGGTGGGACAAATCCCAATGGTAAGGGGATGAGGTAAATAATTGCCTACTTAAGTATCTTAAGTGCTGAATGGGCTGCCCATTGTCACCCACATCTCTGGTGCAATTATAAAACAAAGAACTGTGGATGTTGGAGACAAAAACAGAAATGACTGGCAAAACTCAGCAGGTCTGACAATATCTGTGGGAAGAAAGCAGAGTTATTGTTTCAGGTTTGGTTCTGATGAAATCCTTTAAATCCACGAGAGACATAGAGTTATACAGCATGAAAACAGACCCTTTGATCCAACTCGTCCATGCCAACCAGATATCCCAACCCAATCTAGTCCCACCTGCCAGCACCTGGCCCATATCCCTCCAAACCCTTCCTAATCACATAACTATCCAGATGACTTTTAAATGTTGCAATTGTACCAGCCTCCACCACTTCATCTGGCAGCTCATTCCACACACATACCACCCTCTGTGTGAAAAAGTTGCCCCGTAGGTCTCTTTTATATCTTTCCCCTCTCACCCTAAACCTATGCCCTCTAGTTCTGGACTTTCCCACCCAGGGAAAAAAACCTTGTCTATTTATCCTATCTATGCCCTTCATGATTTTTTAAACCGCTCTAAGGTCACCCCTCAGCCTCCGACGCTCCAGGGAAAACAGCCCTAGACTATTCAACCTCTCCCTATAGCTCAAATCCTCCAACCCTGGCAACATCCTTGTAAATCTTTTCTGAACCCTTTCAAGCTTCACAACATCTTTCCGATAGGAAGGAGACCAGAATTGCACGCAATATTCCAACAGTGGCCTAACCAATGTCCTGTACAGCCACAACATGACCTCCCAACTCCTGTACTCAATACTCTGACCAATAAAGGAAAGCATACCAAACGCCTTTTTCACTATCCTATCTATCTGCGACTCCACTTTCAAGGAGCTCTGAACCTGCACTCCAAGGTCTCTTTGTTCAGCAACATTCCCCAGGACCTTACCATTAAGTGTATAAGTCCTGCTAAAATTTGCTTTCCCAAAATGCAGTACCTCATATTTATCTAAATTATATTCCATTTGCCACTTCTCAGCCAATTGGCCCATCTGATTAGATTAGATTAGATTACTTACAGTGTGGAAACAGGCCCTTCGGCCCAACAAGTCCACACCGACCCGCCGAAGCGCAACCCACCCATACCTCTACATTTACCCCTTACCTAACACTACGGGCAATTTAGCATGGCCAATTCACCTGACCCGCACATCTTTGTGACTGTGGGAGGAAACTGGAGCACCCGGAGGAAACCCACGCAGACACGGGGAGAACGTGCAAACTCCACACAGTCAGTCACCTGAGTCGGGAATTGAACCCGGGTCTCTGATCAAGACCCGGGATCTGATCAAGATCCCTTTGTAATCTGAGGTAACCTTCTTCGTTGTCCACTATACCTTGAATTTTGGTGTCATCTGCAAACTTACTAACCACATCTCTTACGCTCACATCCAAATCATTTATATAAATGATGAAAAGTAGTGGACCCAGCACCGAGCCTCGTGACACTCCATGCCGACCAAATTTCCCAAACTAATCTAGTTCCATTTTCAGCATTTGGTCCATATCCCTCCAAACATTTCTTATTCGTGTATTATCCAAATGCCCTTTAAATGTTGTAACTGTACCTGCATATACCACTTCCTTTGGCAGCTCATTCACCATTCGAACCATCCTCTGTGTGAAAACGTTGCTTCATGGGTCTCTTTTAAATCTTCCTCCCTAGTTATGAACTATGCCCCCTAGTTTTGAACTCCCCAACTCTAGAGAAAAGACCTCTGCTATTCACCTTATCTATGGCCTTATGATTTTATAAATATCCATAGGTCACCCTTTTACCTCCAGACTCCAGTGAAAAAAGTCTCAGCTCATTCAGCCTCTCCTTATAACTTCACACCCTGCAATCCTGTAACATCTTTGTAAATCTTTTCTGCACCCTCTCCAGTTTAATAATAACCTTCAGCAAGAGCTTGTAAGTCCAAGTCATTAAGCAAAGTACTTGAAGGAAATTCTGAGCAATGAGGTGGAGTATGATGTAAATGATAGTTTTATTTGACATAGTTATGATTGTAACATTTCACAGTGTGAGATAAAAGAACATTCAACACTTTCATCTGGTGTCGCTGGTTTGCTATTCCAGTTGTGATAATACAAGTATTACCTTAAATGAGCAAACCAGTATGAAAAAGTTTCAAATAGGCATCTTAAGCACTTTTTAAAACAGATATAAAATTTAACCACTAAATGAGCTCATTTCTTTAAAAGTTCCTACCAAATAGTCAAGGATCCATCTCAACTACTCTCAGGTGAAGAGAGTTAACCGGGGAGAAAGTGAGGACTGCAGATGCTGGAGATCAAAGTTGAAACTTTATTGCTGGAACAGCACAGCAGGTCAGGCAGCATCCAGGGAACAGGAGATTCGACGTTTCGGGCACAGGCCCTTCTTCAGGAATGAGCAGAGAGTGTTCAGCAGGAGAAGATAAAAGGTAGGGAGGAGGGACTTGGAGGAGGGGCGTTGGAAATTTGATAGGTGGAAAGAGGTCAAGGTGAGGGTGATAGGTCGGAGTAGGATGGAGGCGGAGAGGTCAAGAAGAAGACTGCAGGTCAGGAAGGCGGTGCCGGGCTGGAGGGATCCGGCTGAGACAAGGTGGGGGGAGGGGGGATGAAGAAACTGGTGAAGTCCAAGTTCATCCCCTGCGGTTGGAGGGTTCCCAGTCGGAAGATAAGACGCTCCTCCTCCGACCGTCGGGTTGTTGTGGTTTGGCGGTGGATGAGTCCAATGACCTGCATATCCTCGGTGGAGTGGGAGGGGGAGTTGAAATGCTGTGCTACAGGTTGGTTGGGTTGGTTCGTCCGGGTGGCCCAGAGGTGCTCTCTGAATCGCTCCGCAAGTAGGCGGCCTGTCTCCCCAATATAGAGGAGGCCACACCGGCTGCAGCGGATGCAGTAGATGATGTGGGTGGAGGTGCAGGTGAATCTGTGGCGGATATGGAATTTTCCTTTGGGGCCTTGGAGAGAAGTGAGGGGGGAGGTGTGGGCGCAAGTGTTGCACCTCCTGCGGTTGCAAGGGAAGGTGCCGGGAGTGGAGGTTGGGTCGGTGGGGGGTGTGGATCTGACAAGGGAGTCGCGGAGGGAGTGGTCTCTACGGAAAGCTGATAGGGGAGGGGAGGGAAATATATCCTTGGTGCTGGGGTCTGTTTGGAGGTGGCGGAAGTGACGGCGGATGATGCGCTGTACATGGAGATTGGTGGGGTGGTAGGTGAGGACCAGTGGGTAGGTGAGGACCAGAGAGTTAACCCCCCAAGAGAGAAAAAAACTTCCTCATCTCCAACTTAAATGGGGTGATCTGTTAATGTTAAATGGTGTCCTCCAGCTCTAGCCTTGCCTAAAACCTGTGCAGTTATAATAAATCGCACTTGCCCAACAACCTCGGGAAATCTGAAGTGCAGTTGCTGTTCTGCAATAGAAATGCACAACAAGGTCTCCACAATAACAAGGAGATATATGACCAAATTATGTGATTTAGTCATGGTGATTAAAGGCATTGAATGGGAGGACAAACTGTCCAACATTAAGATACTTTAATGAGCAGACGTTCTGGAATTGGATCAAGGCACAGCCAAAATGGTGTGGCCTGATGATAAAATTCCAAAGGGAGGCTCCTGCCTTAAACAAGGTGTAGTTTATTGAAAGATGGCAACTAGGCAGAAGTGGTATTGCTATGCTAAATGTTGTTACTAAGTTGTTAGGGAACTCTCGATGTGAAGTCTTCCTTCTTTGCAGTCCAAAGCTATACTCCTGTCCATGTCCATCATTATTTGGCAGTGCTCAATGCAATAATCCTTTCAGACCTTAGCATCTTTATATGACATGCACAAGAAAGTTCTCTCTGAGTAGTAGTCTGATGTTACCTTCAAACACAAACAATGTAGGAAGCTAAGGACAAAAGGCAACCATAAGAGACTAAGCAGTTTGAACAACATCAGACAATTTTTGCTTGCCTGCACAATGGAAACCCTTTGCAGGTCCATAAATAGCTCCTCTGCCTTGTTAGAGCACACAACAGATCACTCCAAGTATGCAAAAACAAACCTGTCCTTTTCAATAGCAAAGTGAAACCAATAACGGTTTAATGGATGAATTAATTATTATTCTCAGCAATTTCAAAGCCCTGTTGATGCCAGCAATTATTGCAGGGCTGTACAAGCACTACATTTGTGTCACTGGTAGTGTTCCTAACAAGCTGGAGATTATGTCCATTTCTATTCTTTAGCCTCATTAATGCTGCATGACTTTACACTGCATTAAAAAAAAATCTGTTTTCTTTAATTGCAGTTTTTCAAGCTGATTGCTTGAAAGGCCAGACATTAACTAATTGTATCATGTCAAAATAAAACTTAACACAATACAGCATTGAGACTGGTCTCCTTTGTAAAGGAGATATTCCCAATGCCACATGGAAGTCAAACAGTTACAATGTGCAAGTGGGCTAGAATTTTTCATTCTCATCTGCAATATTTGACATTCCTTGCTGCTAACATTTTCACTTTCCTCAATTTGCTTTTGCATTATGGTTTGTGTACAAATGACTGAAGTGGAAAGCTGGTTTAGGGATGTAAGAAATATTTGTAAATTGGTTAAGCAAAATACATGAAAAGAAACTGTGTTGCTCTCTCTCTCTCCCTCTCTCACTCACTCTCCTTCTCTCAACAGTACTGATATAAAAATTTGGACCTTTTGCAGAAATTAAAATGGCCAAAACCTTCACTGTAATTTTATTCAAAGCCTCCTCTGATCTGCTGTCCTTTCTGATTAGGAAGTGGGAGGCTCCGTATCAACAAGCTTGAGCCTTTTGAACTGGCGACAGGATTTCCCATCTCACATAATTTGCCCCTTAGGTAAATAAAACTGCACTGGCAAGCTTGTGTCAAATGACAGGGATCGCAGAACCTCACCCTGTTTCGCGATGATAAAAATAGAAATGGGATCAGCCACATCTGCGTCATTTCCTCTTGGCTCATGCTGTCGCTCCCGTGGGAGTCAATGCTAGGATTGGGAATTTGGATCAGAAAAGCTGCTGCAGCTGGAGACCAAGACTACAATTAATGTCATCTTCAGCTCTGAGTTGTACTAACATATGGGCTGTGCTGGAGAAATGTGCGTGCTGGGGCTAATTGAGAATGATTTCTTTTCTCAAAAACACACGCAATTATTTCCACCATGCAGTTGTTTTGCAATGTACTCACAAGTGGAATTACATAGAAATAAAGTGGTTACGGAAACACTCAACCCAATCTGTCCATTGTCACATCAGCGATTGTCTTAGTGACTCATGCCCATCCTACACTTAGTTCGTTTTAATTCCTCCAATTATTTAGTCCTAAATGGGTTGATAAAGGCATAGGGCAGAAACTAACATCCTTCCTCACAGTGGGTTCAATGCTAGTGGTGGTGGGGGTTGAATTTAATCAGGGAGGTGGGATGACAGGATGACCCCATTGCCTTCCCGCTACCACACCCATCAAATCTGTGCTGCCAAGACCTACGGGCAGTCTTTAAAAACCAGTTTCGGGCCTGTGAGTAGGCAATGAATTCCCATTTAAAAGCCTCATCCTGCTACTGGTACTAACCCTACGGTGGGCAGGTAGTTTGAGGTGGGTGATGGGAGCGGGAAGGTTAGCTATTTTTCAGGATGAGGTTGACAGGTTCTTCATTACCGAGGGGATGAAAGTTCATCAGGGACATGGAGGAATATAGAGTTGAGCCGTTGAATGGCACAGTAAACTCGAAGGGCTGAGGGGTCTACTTTTGTTCCTTGTTCATTTGTTTGAAGGTGCAGGCAACATGATAAGGAAACCCATGTTTATTTCTATATAGGCTCCAGGGAGATAGGGTGGCGTGGGGTTGGGGCAGCGGAGTGATGTGTGTGCAGAGCAAGTGTTCTTGTTCAAATTCACTCTGTGCCTGATTGAAGGCCCTGGCATGAGGTGGTTGGGGGTTGGCAATTGGCCACTTGGCGTCACTCCCCTACCCTTGCTTTTGGTATCCCCTCACCCAGGACCCACGATGCCATTCTTACCAACACTCATTTGCAAGTCTGCTTCCCTGTCAATCCTCAGGAGATTGTGATCCTGGAGAGTGTCCTTTTGCTGGCCAGGTAAGTGCCTGAGTGACACAAGATGTTTAAAGATGTTTGTCCATTTAAGACAGATTCATGGAGATTTTTTTTTCTCTCACAGAGGGACATGAATCTTTGGATCACTATTCCTCTCAAAAGGTAGTGGAAGAAGAATCTTTGAAGGGTCCATTGCTTTTAATAGTTTATTTAAATGATTTGGATGTGAACAAAGGAGGTTTGGTCAGCAAGTTTGCAGATGACACCAAAATTGGAGATGTAGTGGACAGTGAAGAAGGTTAACCCCACCAGATGCCTTTTAAATGCTGTAATTGTACTTGCCTCCACCACTTCCTCTGGCAGCTCATTCCACACATGCACCACCCTCTGTGTGGAAAAGTTGCCCCTTCGGTCCCTTTTAAATCTTTCCCCCATTACCTTAAACCTACACCCTCTAGTTTTGAACTGCACTACATGGGGAAGAAAGCCTTTGCTATTCATGCTTTCTATGCCCCTCATGATCTTATAAACCTCTATAAGGTTTATAGACGTTCAAGTGCTCAAGGCTTGTTGAAGTCCCATCTCTTTAAAGCTCAACCTCCAATGCTCCAGGGAAAACAGTCCCAGCCTATTCAGCCTCTCCCTATACTTCAAACCCTCCAACCCCAGCAACATCCTTGTAAATTTTCTCAACACTATTCAAATTTAATAACATCTCCTTAAAAACAATTACATAAGGATACCTTAAATATTAATGTTGTGGGGGCTGAAAGTCAAAAGAAACGGAAAACACTGGAAACACCCAACAGACTCCGATGAGGAAACACAGTTCAGCTCACATTTGTAGCATAAAACCAATGCTCCTCCAGATGCTTTTAATAAGATCTTTATCATTTTTGGACTCTGACGTGATGTTATCCACAGTCATTGAATGATAACGGCCTGATTTTTTTTTTAACAAATGTTGATTGAGGGACAAATTGGTCAAGCCGTTGAAGAGACCCTCGCCCTGGGCCACGATTTCATGAGGTCCCAGGTAGAATGCGAGGAATTAGAAGGTGTACAAAATCCAATGAGAAGGTTAGGGTTGGGAGTGGGGCTTGGTGGTGACATTGGCCTGCCATCACCTTCCTACCATTGCTTTGCCAACAGTTGTGAAGGTGACAGAGGAAGGGTCCACCCATACTGAATCCACTGTAGGTCCTTAAGTAGCAAATCACTAGATACCTAGTTACCACAGAGATGCAGAGAGTGAGGGAGGGAGAGGGGGTCGCCGGGGGGCGGTGAGGGAGGGGGTATGGAGAGAGAGAGAGAGAGAGAGGGAGACAGTACCCCTTTCAATGTTTCAAAAGATGCAGCAGCCTATTAAGCTGTTTTGAAGTGTACTCATGATGAAAACATGCTGGTGATGATATAATGCAGAAAAAGCTATGGAGTTCTACAACATCTCAACTGCAACAGTGAAGACTTATGCTCCAGAATCAGCTTGGCCCCTAGCCAAGGTACTTCAGTACATCAGTACAACTACACTGGTAACTACCCAGCAAAGTAGAAAATTGCCAAGTATATCCTCTCTGTTAAAAACAGGATGAATCCAATCAGGCTAATTATTGCCCCATGAATCTAGCCTTATAAGCAATTGTGGAAGTCAGTTTGCCCAAAGTAACATGCATGAACTGGTTTTGTTGTACAATCCTGAGGGGCCAGTTGTACAAAGGTCCTATCCTCTGCCTTGCTGTATTTAGACCTGCTCCAATTCTCCTGTTTGCTTCTGCCTGCTGGGATGACCACCCTTTGCTGCTTGCTCCTCAACGTAACACCTTGAGTTGGACCTGATGGAGGTTTCGAAAACTACATCAATCCCAATGTCAACCAACTCTAACCCTCCCCCAATTATAGCAGCTCCAATAATTCACTTGCAAAGCTTCCACACTTCATGTGGGAAAATGAAGTGATGTTTCACAATGGAACCCATTACATTGAGGAAATGAAGTCTAGCAGATTGCTAAATTGTGCACTGTCGGTTCAACCACTGCGATTTTGAATGTTAGGTGGCACGTTGATCAGGACGTTGAAGATTTGAAATTTAACAGAGAGGAATGTTTTTGGTGCAGACCTTCCAGCTTGTGGGAAAAAGGAAGATTATAACTTCCACATGTTTGTGAGCCGAGTTGAACTCGTGTTTCCTGTGGGAACTATTTATAAGAGATTCTCACACAAGTTTCATACAGTTGGAATGCCCCTGCTACATTGTAGGGAAAGCACATAAATTAGAAGCAGTTGACATGTTTTGCTGATTTCGTATTCCTTCAGCTACTAAACAATATCTTTAAAAGGAATAAAGTACTGTTCAATATTCCTACACTAGAGAGTTGAACACAAACATCTACACCCCACATCAGGACTGCGGGAGTGCTGCCTCTCAGATAACCCACACATGAGACTTAAAGCAACATCTCTCTATGTTCTCAGGTAGATTTAAATGCTCCAATGTCACCTTGTTGAGGAAAGGCATGGGAATTCTCCACAGTGTCCTGCACAATATTTATTCATCAACCAACTTCACTAAGGACAGATTGTGTGAGCATAATGGCATTACTATTTCTGGGAGCTTGCTGATGCAAATTAACTTCCACAATTCCATTATTACAACACTTCAAGAAATGCTTGATTGGCTGTTTTAGGTCACCCTCCTCCCCCCAATGATATGAAAGGCCCAATATAAATCCCAATCTTTCTTTTTCTATACATTTGAAATTTGAGAGAAGAATGGAATTTTACTCAAAGTTTTTGGTGCAATTTGTCTACACCAGTCAAACGCATTTACAGTACATTAATTTAACACTTTTTTATGACTACAGTCATTATAGTTCCAATTGTAAGTCAGAGGCTAGGAATTCTATAGCGTGTAACTCATTGCCTGACCAAAGCCTCAGCAAAAGTATACTGTTCACCATCTAAAAGCACCATCTACAAGAGTGTGATTGGATGCCTGGGTGAGTGCAGCTCCAACAACATTCAAGAAGCTTGACAGCATTAAAGACAAAGCAACCCATTCAACTGACACCTTATCCATCATCTTCAACACTTAAGCCATCCACTACCAATGTAAAGTGGCAGCAGTGTGCACCATCTACAAAATGCACTGCAATAACACACAAATCCTGAGTGAGTTGGACAACACTTTCCAACCCACTATCTCCACCACCTAGCAAAACAAGGGCAGTAGGTGCATGGAAACAAAACCAACTGCAGGTTCCTCCCTGAGCCACAAACCATTCTGAAGTGGAATTTTATTATTATTCCATCACTGTTAAAATCTGAGACTCCTGCCTAGGTACTGTGCGTGTACCTCACTGCACGGAGTCCAGCGATTCAAGGAGGAGACTCGCCATCACCTTCTCCAGGACAATTAGAGGATAAGAAACAAAATGCTGCTCTTGACCAAGTGAGAGTAAATTGGATAGAGGAGCATTTTTGCTGTCAAATAGCAACTCGGACATCAAAATCTTATTATGGTAATTTGTGAAACTGAATTCATTAAATTTGTTTATGTGTAAGCTGACATTAAAAAAAAACATGCAAACTGCCAAATTACCATAAACCCCACATAGTTACAATGGTGACCTTTACGGAATGGAATCTGTCTGTCTCACATACGGCTCCAGACTCACTCTGTGTCATTGACTCATCTCATTCTCTGAAATAGTTTGGAAAGTCCCACAGTTCAACAGTATGTAGGGAAGGGCCAACTCTGATGTCCCAAGGACAAATAGCATTTGAAAATAACTGCTTTTGTGTTTGGCAGAGTGTACACATAATAACATTGGAAAACTGAAATTTTCTTCATTCATCTCTTCATTAGGGCTCTCATCCAAATTGAATACCATCTTACAGTGATTCTTGAAGAGATTTTATCTTCATGACAAGCAAAGTTATAATATCTTGATTTACACAACGTCCTTTCATTAATGGCAGCTGTTTCCCATCAGATAATGTCAATCCAGTTTAGTTTTAAACGTACACTCACAGAATCAATGCCATCAGTTCATAGTGCCCTTTCTATATGAACGGTGGTGACATTGCAAACATGGGCAGATGGTCAAACTTACATTTAATGCATTAATCTGGAGTTGACAGCTAATCTAATGGTGATCATGAAACTGACGTTGATTACAATAAAACCCCTCTGGTTCACTAGTGGCATTTTGGGAACAAAATCTGTTGTCCTTACCTTGTCTGATCTTTGCTGAAAGTGTGTTGCTGGAAAAGCGCAGCAGGCCAGGCAGCATCCAGGGAACAGGAGAATCGACGTTTCGGGCATAAGCCCTTCTTCAGGCATAAGCCCTTGTCTGATCTTTATGTGACTCGAAGCCTGCAGTAATATGTCTGATTCTTAACTATCCTCTGAACTAGCTCAGCAAGCCACTTTGTTCAAGAGTAAATAATGACCTTGCCAGGGACACCCACATCCCATGAAAAAATACATTTTCTACACAAGCCCCAGTTACAGCCACTTGCTATAGCCAGGTTCATAGAGTCATGGAGGTCTACAGAACATAAAAAGGCCTAACAGGTCAGTGCCAGTTAAAAACAGCCACCAAACTATCCAACCATAAAATTTGACTTTGTGCAATACTGTGCCTTCATGGTTTTGATCAATACTGTCTGAGGATTTTAGCTGCCTCAAGTCTTATTCTGATGTAGAGGATTCTTGCAGCACTCTGTTAAAGGCCTTGACTGATTTCTCAACTCATTTTAAAAGCATGCTTTCTGTTAGGTTCCTGTGTTTCTCAGCATCATTCCCTTCTCCTCAGCTCTGCCCAAGTTAGGCAACCAGGATAGATCACTCATATTGACTGTGGAAGTCACTGCCTGTCACAGATTCACACATAATTCCTGGATCAGATGAAGTATGGTGATCATTCGAAGTCAGGAGTGGAAGTCTGTGGTTAATGGCAAGAAGTCAAAAAAAAAGAAAAGCAAAGAATTCTATGAGACTTGTTCCATCACTGGATGTGCAATAGAGCAGAACTCCCTGCTACCTGACTGTATAATAGGGTAGCTCCCAGCAACATTGATGAAATTATTGTTGTGTCTGTCCTATGCTGGCATTAGAGTTATGGACCAGGCCAATCCTTTGGGGAGCTAAAGATTTCCAGTAATATTGAAACAAATAATGCAGATATTGGAAATCTAAAATAAGAACAAATAATATGCAGCTTCTCGAAGGAAAGTTCCATCGAGCTGAAACTTTAACTCTGTTTCTCTTCACAGGAACTTCCTGATACACAGACTTTTTCTAGCTTTGTGTGTCCTTATAATTGAAATACTCTTGCAATTGGTGTACTTTTGCTATCATTTCAATTTCGTGGAATCCCTACAGTGCGGAAATAGGCCATTTGGCCCAACAGGTCCACACTGACCATCCGAAAGTGGCCCACCCAGACCCATTCCCCTGACTAATGCACGTAACCTACACATCCCTGAACACCATGGGCAATTTAGCTCCACCAATTCACTTAGCCTGCATAACTTTGGATTGTGGGAGGAAACCGGAGCACCCAGAGGAAACCCACGCAGACACCAGGAGAATGTGCAAACCCCACACAGAAAGTCACCCGAGGCTGGAATTGAGCCCGGGTCCCTAACGCTGTGAGGCAGCAGTGCTGACCACTGAGCCACTGTGCCGCCCCAGTGGATTTATCTGAGGTCAATTACTATCTGGATGCACAGGATTGAGAGCAGAAGTAGGCCATTCAGCCCCTTGAACCTGTTCTATCATTCGATAAGGTCAGGACTGATCTAATTATAGTGTCACTCTACTCTCCTGTCTGCCCTTGTCCCTCACCACCACCATAATGCTTGTTTATAAAAAGGTCTACCTAACTCAGTCTTTAATAACTTCAATTACTCAACTTCCACTGACCCTCCGAGATAAAAATTCTCAAACTATGTCTGATCACAGAGATCTTTTGTTCTTAAACTCTGCCCATAATTCTTATTTGCCTCACAAGGGGAGACATCTTCCAAACACCCACCCTATCCAGTCCCTTTAGGATTTTATGGTTTACTTCTAATTATCTAAATGTCAATTGGTGTAGGACCCCACCCATTCAACATTACTTCATAAAATAAACTCCTTCATCGCTGAACTTCCTCTGAACTGTTTCTGGTATAATTGTATCTTTTTCATGTAAGGAGGCCAAAACTGTACACAACACTCTAGATGTTGTCTCAGTCAGATGTTATACAGCTACAAACAAACTCTCCCACTTCTATATTCCATTTCCCTTGCAACCAATATCAATTTCATATTCCTTCCTAATTGCTTGCTGATCCTGCATACTAATGCTTGCTGTACACGGGGTTGTGGTTAGTTTGCAATGCAGAGGGATGCCCCCAGTGTGATTCAAATCCTGCACCAGTTGAGGTAATCACGAGGACTCTCCTTCTCAATGTCTCCCATTGCCTGAGGTGTGGTAAGATCACCACACGAAATGGCAACACCATAGGAAATGACATCACCAGTCCAAAGAAACCCAAACATATAAATAGAAAACAGGATTCAGCAGCAGTGCTTTGCCCAGAGGCCCACTGAAGATGTTACCTAGTAGGGTGACGAAACGTTTGGAAATGAACCTTCCAGCTCAGTGACCAAACCTGCATCCAGAATGCCAACCTGAGCTACAAATCTTCTCAAAACTTAATCTATATATAACACATTGCAGACTCTCTACTCCTCTTTCCTGAAGAAGGGCTTATGCCCGAAACGTCGATTCTCCTGTTCCTTGGATGCTGCCTGACCTGCTGCGCTTTTCCAGCAACACATTTTCAGCTCTGATCTCCAGCATCTGCAGCCCTCACTTTCTCCTCTCTACTCCTCTTGACAACTTCCATTTGTATCTGCCTTGGTGTCATTGGAAAATGTAGCTCCCATACATTAAGTCTCTTCATTCAAGTCATAGACAGAGATTGTAAATAATTAAGGAGCCGACACTGATCCCTGTGGCGCCCAACCAGTTTCAGCTTGTCAATGTGAAAAGACCCATTTATCCCTCCTGTCCACTTCTTGTTATCCATGCCAATGTGTTACCCCTTATCCTTTTTGTTCTTACCTTGTATGGTAACCCATGATGTTGCATCTTACAAAATGCCTTTTGGAAACCTAAGTACATCACATCTATAGATTCCACTTTGTTCAACACTAGAAGTTCCTCTTTCTCTACCTTGCTTGTTACTGATTCAAAATACTGTTTATACATTAGAATTGTGCTTCAATCTCCTTAATAATCAGTTCTAGAAATTATGCTATCAGTATTAGATTAACTGCTGCTTCACAACGCCAGGGATCTGGGATCAATTCTAGCTTCAGGAGACCATCTGTGTAGTGTTTGCACATTCTCCCTGTGTCTGTGTGGGTTTCCTCTGGGTGCTCCAGTTTCCTTCTATAGTCCAAAACTATGCAGGTTAGGTGGATTGTCCATAGTGTCCAAGGGTGTGTAGGCTAGGTGGATTAGTTATGGGAAATGCAAGGTAATGGAGATGGGTTGCGGGGTGGATCTGCGGGGATGCTCTTTGTAGGGTCAGTGTGGACTTTATGGGCTGAATGGCCTGCTCCCAAACTATATGGATTCTAATTTCTGATTTCTGGAATGAACGTGTTACATTTTCTATTTTCCAATCTGTTAGAAATTTTGGATCAATATAACCAATGCTTCTACTATCTCTGTCATAATTTCTTTAATGATTATTAGTTGCAAGCCAGGGATTTGTCAGACTTCAGGTTTAGTAATCTTCCCAGGACCTTTGGCCCCTTGATTTTTGGGAATCTTTTGGAAGTTTTCTCAATTTTCTACAATGAAGGCAGTCAAAATACATAGTCAACGCTCAACCATTTCTTGGTATTTCATTATCAATTCCCCATGTTCACTCTGTATTGGACTAACACTAGCTTTAGGATGGACGTTGCCTCAATGCATGTGTAGTGATTGGAACCAGATGGATCTTATTGACTGATTGGGTTGTTGACCTGGGCCACTCAGGGAGCCCTGGCTGACAGATATTAAACAGGAGACTAAAAAAAAATTAAAAAAAGAAAGAAAAAAAAGAAAAGAAAAAAAAAAGAAAAAAATTAAACAGGAGACGCATTGCCCTTTGATGTGAAGGGCAGTGTTTGTCACTGGCCACCCGGGTGTTTTCCTATCTTCCTGGTGGTGGAATTTGAATAAAGATTCGTGCACTTTGTGTCTTTCACTGTGTCTCACGCCTGCACACACACACACCATGGGTGCTGGGGATAAAATAAGCACTACCGCACTTAGGTGGTAGTGTGGGGGTTAATATATATATAAAAATAAGAAAAGAAACAAGAATAAAAAATAAATAAATAAATAAACAGGGGACTCACTCGGGTGAAAAAACAAATAAAGAGGAGTGTCCCTTCACTGTTTTGATCACACAGCACTGCCCTTTGATGTGAAGGGCAGTGTTTGTCACTGGCCACCCGGGTGTTTTCCTATCTTCCTGGTGGTGGAAATTGAATAAAGATTTGGCACCTTGTGTCAAAAAAAAAATTAAACAGGAGACGCATTGTCCTTTGATGTGAAGGGCAGTATTTCTCACTGGCCACCCGGGTGTTTTCCTATCCTCCTGGTGGTGGAATTTGAATAAAGATTCTTGCACTTTGTGTCATTCACTGTGTCTCACACCTGCACACACACACCATGGGTGCTGGGAAAAAAAATAAGCACTACCGCACTTAGGTGGTAGTGTGGGGGTCAAAAAAAAGAAAAAAAAAGAAAAAGAAAAGAAAAAAAGGAAAAAAAAAGACAAAAAAAAACAGGTGTGCTTGCCCTTTGAGGTGAAGGGCAGTGTTTGTCACTGGCCACCCAGGTGTTTTCCTATCTTCCTGGTGGCGGAATTTGAATAAAGATTCGTGCACTTTGTGTCTTTCACTGTGTCTCACACCTGCACACACACACCATGGGTGCTAGGGAAAAAATAAGCACTACCGCACTTAGGTGGTAGTGTGGGGGTTAATATTTTAAAAAAATTTTAAAAATATAATCAGGAGAGGAGAATTGCCCTTTGATGTGAAGGGCAGTGCTTGTCACTGGATAAAAAAAAAATTAAACAGGAGACGCATTGCCCTTTGATGTGAAGGGCACTGCTTGTCACTGGCCACCTGGGTGTTTTCCTATCTCCCTGGTAGTGGAAATTGAATAAATATTCGTGCATTTTGTGTCTCTCACTGTGTCTCACACCTGCACACACACACCATGGGTGCTGGAGAAAAAAAAGCACTACCGCAGTTAGGCGGTAGTGTGGGGATTAAGAAAAAAATATATATAACCAGGAGTTGTTTTGTGAAAAAAAAGAAAAAAAAATAAAAAGAAAAAAAAATAAACAGGAGACGCATTGCCCTTTGATGTGAAGGGCACTGCTTGTCACAGGCCACTCGGGTGTTTTCTCTCTTCCTGGTGGTGCAAATTTGAATAAAGATTTGTGCACCTTGAGTCTCTCACCGTGTCTCACACCTGCACACATACAACATGGGTGAAAAAAAAATAAACAGGAAAAAACCTTCTTCCCTATTTTTGGTTGCACTTCAGTCCGAAGCTCCTGATCTTCGGGCATCCAGTACGGAGGAGAGAGGGCAGGTCTGAAGACCTCCTCGTGGGTCTGCTCCTGGGCCTGGCCAAACTGGCCATAAACAGGTCCAGGCAGCGGGCCGTGGAGGGGGTCGTTATGGCCGACTGCCTGCCCCTCTTCTCCGGTTACGTTAGAGCCCGTGTGTCTCTGGATAAGGAGCATGCGGTGGCCACCAACACCCTGGAGTTGTTCAGGGAGAGGTGGGCGCCACAGGGAGTGGAGTGCATTATTTCCCCCTCCAACTCTATTTTGATTTAGTCCCTACCCTCCCCTTCACTGTTTTGATCACAAAGCATTGCCCTTTGATGTGAAGGGCAGTGCTTGTCTCTGGCCACCCGGATGTTTTCCTATCTTCCTGGTGGTGGAAATTGAATAAAGATTTGTGCACTTTGTGTCTTTCACTGTGTTTCCCACCTGCACAATAAAAAAGAAAAAAAAGTTTAAAAATTTTTTTTTAAAAATAAACAGGAGTTTCAAAATCTCCTGACTTCAGCGACTGACTCTGAGCTGGCTTGCTACTGTGCACATATAAATAATGGCTGACTTGGTGATGGGATACCAGCCTCTGTGCAGTTATTCCAGGATATAAATATTGCTCTGCATGAGTAAGAATTGTCTTTGGTTTTTGCAACTGCAGGCAATGTCAAATTCCACTGTTTGATTTTATTGATACTCAAAGACTGTGCAGAGCTGATTTAGTATCTCTGAATATAGATAAAGTTTTTTTGTGAATAAAGCATAATTTTTCAATAAAAAATGCAAGCATTTGATGATGAGCTATCAGGTGTGCATGTTCTCCAAGATTTGATGAAAGGACAATAGACTGAATGCTGTGTGAGTTGCTGATTGCTGTGGTTCCTTTTATGATGAGAAAGTGAGGTCTGCAGATGCTGGAGATCAGAGCTGGAAATGTGTTGCTGGAAAAGCGCAGCAGGTCAGGCAGCATCCAGGGAACAAGAGAATCGACATTTCGGGCATAAGCCCTTCTTCATTCCTGAAGAAGGGCTTATGCCCGAAATGTCGATTCTCCTGTTCCCTGGATGCTGCCTGACCTGCTGCGCTTTTCCAGCAACACATTTCCAGCTTCCTTTTATGATGCAAGGGGGAACCCTGTCAGATATATGCAAGGCAGTATGGCTGTGGTGCCAGTAGTGCTATACCAGTAGCTGCATTTAAGTGACAGATACTGATTGGCTTGGCATTCCTATACAATACTGCTGTGCGACATTGCTCTGAAGTGACTACTTTACAATGCTGAAAATGTGTTGCTGGAAAAGCGCAGCAGGTCAGGCAGCATCCAGGGAACAGGAGAATCGACGTTTCAGGCATAAGTCCTACTTTACAATGCTAACTCACATAGGACCATGAAGCCTTCGAATGATAGAATCCCTACAGTGTGGAAACAGGCCATTTAGCCCATCAAGTCCACACTGACCCTCCAAAGAGCACCTCATCCAAACTCACTACCCATCACCCCCCACCTTATCCCCATAACCCTGCGTTTCCCATGGCCAATCCACCTAACCTGCCCTTCTTTGGACTGTGGGAGAAAACCAAAGCACCTGGAGGAAACACAAGCAGACACTGGGAGAATGTGCAAGTACCACACAGACTGTTGCCCGAAGGTGGGATCAAACCGGGGTCCCTGGAGCTGTGAGGCAGCAGTGCCAAGCACTGAGCCACTGAGTGAGTTGCAGAGTGTAGTAGGTCAGCCAACTTCACTTAGAATCCCGACAGAATCCCTACAGTGTAGTAACAGGCCCTTCGGCCCAAGTCCACACCTCCGAAGACCCATACCCCTACCCTATTATCCTATACTTACCCCTGAC
This sequence comes from Chiloscyllium plagiosum, assembly GCF_037043375.1. Lineage (NCBI taxonomy): Eukaryota > Metazoa > Chordata > Chondrichthyes > Orectolobiformes > Hemiscylliidae > Chiloscyllium > Chiloscyllium plagiosum. The sequence goes on from NW_028270147.1 coordinate 17,603,580, forward strand.
AAATGCACCAAACCTACCCATCCCTGAACACTATGGGCAATTTAGCGTGGCCAATTCACCTAACCTGCACATCTTTGGATTGTGGGAAGAAACTGGAACACCCGGAGGAAACCCACACAGACACGGGGAGAATGTACAAACTCCACACAGTGACCCACGGATGGAATCCTGGCACTGTGAGGCAGCAGTGCTAACCACTCCACCACCATGCCACCCCTTTATTTGGCATTAGAACAGGTTCAGAACTTCCTGCCCATTGAATTGTCATTTTAGCTTTCCAGGTATATGCAATCAAGTCATAGAGCCTTGGATGATCTTAAAAGAATACAATCACATGGGAAAACCAATCTACCCCTTTTTAGCAGTCTCCAGAATTAATCTGTTCAAGACCTGTTCAAGAGGAACAGGTTGCACCTGAACTGGAGGGGGACTAATATCTTGGCAACCAGGTTTGCTGGTGCTGCAAGGGAGGGTTTAAACTGGACTGCAAGGGAAGTAGGATCCTCAACAGCAGGGAGGCAGCTCTGAGGCTCAAAGGAGGTACCTTAATCATAAATAGTAAAGTGAAAAGACAGGTCAGGCTGGAACATGACAAGGTGCAAGGAATGCCCATTGAATTAAATTGAATCTGTTTCAATGCACGAGGGCTGACAGATAAGGCCAATGAACTGAGGGTGTGGATAGGTACATGGGATTGGGATACTATACCCATTACAGAAACATGGTTAAAGGAGGGACAGGACTGGCAGCTTAATGTGCCAAGGTACAAGTGCATTAAGTGGGTCAGAGGTGGTGGAAAGAAGGGAGGAGGAGTTGCATTTTTGAGTAAGGCGAGTACCACAGCAGTAATCAGTGATGAAATAACAGGAGTCATCCTGTGAGGCTTTGGGGGCAGAGCTAAGAAATAAAAAGGGGATAGTGACATTAATGGGGTTGCACTATAGACCCTCAAATAATCAATGGGAATTACAGGACAAATATGTAGGGAGACTGGGGAGACTTGCGGGCACTATAGGGTTGTCATAGTAGGGGATTTTAATTTTAGTAACACAGACTGGGATTGCCAGAACGTTAAGGGCTTAAATGGGGTGGAATTTGTTAAGTACATTCAGGAAAGTTTCCTCAAGCAGTATATAGAGGGTCCTACTCGGAAAGGGCAAAACTCGACCTACTCTTGGGAAATAGCGCAGGATGGATGACTGAGGTGACAGTGGGGGAGCACTTTGGGACCATGACAATAGTTATATTAATTTTAAAATAGTTATGGAGAGGGACAAAACTGGTCCATAGGTTCAAGTGTTAAATTGGGGTAAGGTGAGTTTTGATGGAATTAGGCAGGAGCTTGCAGAGGATGAACGGAGTGGTTTGTTTTCAGGCAAAGGGACCTCCGGCAAACGGGACACCTTTAAAACTGAGTTAGGTAGAGTCCAAGGTCTATATGTTCCTGTGAGGGTGAAAGGCAAAATTGGCAGGAATAGGGAATCCTGGATGACAAGAGATATTGAAACTTCGGCCAGAAAAAAGGAGGAGGTATGGCTCAGGTACGAGCAGCTGGGATCAAGGGAATCTCTGGAGGTATACAGGAGTTTACTGAAGAAGGAAATCAGGAGGGCAAAAAGGGGGCACGAGATAGCCTTGGCTGAGAAGATTAGGGTGAATCCAAAGAGGTACTTTATGTATATCAGAGGAAAAAGAATAACTAGAGAGAAAATAGGGCCCCTTAAGGACTAAAGTGGCTATGTATGTGTAGAGCCACAGGAGATAGACAAGGTTCTCAATGAATATTTCTCCTCTGTGTTTACCATGGAGAAAGGCATGATGACTAAGGAAGTTGGGGAAGTTAGTGGTGATATCTTGGGTAAAAACAATGACTGCAGATGCTGGAAACCAGATTCTGGATCAGTGGTGCTGGAAGAGCACAGCAGTTCAGGCAGCATCCGAGGAGCAGTAAAATCGACGTTTCGGGCAAAAGTCCTTCATCAGGAATAAAGGCAGAGAGCCTGAAGCGTGGAGAGATAAGCTAGAGGAGGTGATATATTGGGGACAGTCCATATCACAGTAGAGGAGGTGTTGGATGTATTAGAATGCATGAAGGTGGATAAATCTCTTGGTCCTGACCAGATATATCCAAGAACACTGCAAGAGGCTTGAGAAGAAATTATGGGGCCCTGGCTGATATTTTTGCATCATCACTAGCCATGGGTGAGGTCCTGGAAGGCTGGAGGGTAGCGAATGTGCCATTATTCAAAAATGGCTGCAAAGAAAAGCCTGGGAACTATAGATCAGTAAGTTTAACATCTGTGGTGGGTAAATTAGATTAGATTAGATTACGTAGATTACTTACAGTGTGGAAACAGGCATTTCGGCCCAACAAGTCCACACCGACCCGCCGAAGCGTATACCACCCAGACCCATACTCCTACGTTTACCCCTTCACCTAACACTATGGGCAATTTAGCATGGCCAATTCACCTAACCTGCACATTTTTGGATTGTGGGAGGAAACCGGAGCACCCGGAGGAAACCCACGCAGCCACGGGGAGAATGTGCAAACTCCACACAGAGAGTCGCCTGAGGCGGGAATTGAACCCGGGTCTCTGGCGCTGTGAGGCAGCAGTGCTAACCACTGTGCCACCGTGCCGCCCAAGTTACTTGAGAAGATTCTGAGGGATAAGATATACATGCATTTGGAAAAACAGAGTTTGATTAGGAGTAGTCAGTGTGGCTTTGTGAGTAGGAAATCATGCCTTACAAACTTGTTAGGGTTCACTGATTAAGTGACCAGGAAGGTTGACAAGGGCAGGTCAGTAGACATAGTCTATATGGATTTCAGTAAGGCCTTTGGTAAGGTTCCACATGGTAGGCTGCACTGAAGGTTAGATCACATGGAATCCAGGGGGAGCTGGCAAATTGATACAAAATTGGCTTGATGATAGGAGGCAGAGGATAATAGTGGAAGGATGCTTGTCAGAATGGAGGCCTGTGACTAGTGGAGTGCCTCAGGGTCAATGCTGGGTCCATTACTGCTTGTTATCTATATCAATGATTTGGATGAGAATGTACAAGGCATGATTAGTAATTTTGTAGATGACACTAAAACAGGCAGTACCGTGGACAGTGAGGAAGGTTATCAGAAATTGCAGCAGGAACTTGATCAGCTGGGGACGTGGGCCAAAAAAATGGCAAATGGAGTTTAACGTAGATAAGTGTGAGGTTGCATTTTGTAAAGTCAAATCAAGCTAGGAGTTCATGGTGAATGGTAGGGCCTAAAGGAGTGGGGTGGAACATAGGGATTTTGGAGTTCAGGTGCACAGTTTTCTGAAAGTAGATTCAGCAGGACAGCGAAGAAGGCTTTCGGCACACTGGCCTTCATCAGTCAGGGCACTGAATATAGAAGTTGGGAAGTTATGTTGCAATTATACAGGATGTTGGTGAAGGCTGCACTTGGAATATTGTGTTCAGTTTGGTCACCTTGCTACAGGAAGGATGTTATTAAACTGGAAAGAGTGCAGAAGAAATTTACAAGGATGTTACCTGGACTCAATGGTCTGAGTTATAGGGAGAGATTGGAAAAACTAGGACTTTTTTCCTTAGAGTGTAGGAGACTGAGAGAGGATCTTATAGAGGTGTATAAGATCATGGATAGGGTGAATGCACTCAGTCTTTTTCCCAGAGCTGAGGAATCAAGGACCAGAGCATTAGTTTAACGTTAGAGGGATAGGAATAAAAGGGAACCTGAGGAGTAACTTTTTAGACAGAGGGTGGTACGCATATGAATGAGCTGTCAATGGAAGTGTTTGAGATGGGTATTGTAACAACATTTAAAAGACATTTGGACAAACACACAGATAGGAAAGGATTAGAAGGATATGGGCCAAGTGCAGGAAAATGGGGTTAGCATAGCTGGACATTTTGGTCGGCATGGACCAGTTTGGGCCAAAGGCCTGTCTCCATGCTGTCGGACTCTATGACTCTATGACTGTATGACTCTAATCTAAAACAAAGACAACATTCTATCCAATTTCGCCTTATGTCACTTTGTGTCACTTCTTGTTTTAAAATGCTGGGATTAAAGTTCTAAATGTTCTGGAATGTTTCATACTGTTAAAGGGCTGAATGGATATAAGCTATTATGGTTAAGGATATCCATTGACTGCCCCTGTTTACAAAGATCTCTAATATCCTCACCTGCATACAGCACACAATAGAAGAGACAGCCCGAATAAATCAATTACAGAAGTTGGAAATCGAAATTTGGGCGCATTTGCGTGAAGGTAATAGTTGTACAATTTGCACACTTCTGTCCAATACTTTTTAAAAAGTGCAGCTAAGATTGCTAAGACAAAACTTTGAAGCTTTTTGTTTTGCACCCATCAGGACTTGGACACAGAGAATAGACTTGATAAAAGTGACAATATTTTATACAGCATGAGAAGAAGGTGCTGATTGGATGGACTTTCATTGGTTCGGTGATGCAGCGAGAACAGTCAGCTGTCAATTTTAATTTTCAGACCAGGTAGGTCAATGTTGATTGGTTAGGGGGTTGCCATCGGAATGCAGCAGAGATTGGCTGTCTCCATTATCCCTTTTATGAAAAAGTTGCGATGTTTGCACAAACTTCTTTTGCCTACATAAAATTCCTCAATTAAGACTTGAGACAGGACCGATATCAGAAATCATTGCCAACACAGGACAGATGATTGTTTCTTTCCTTTAATATGTCTGTTCCTCTGACCGTTGTAGAAAGCTGTGTACAATTCACCAAGCCTTTCACAAATTACAAAAGGAAGTCCTGTCTGAAACATTGCTTTGGCGTCAGTGTTCAGATAGTCCAAGGTGAATTATAATTCAGAGGTTTCAAAAATAGGTTTGTGGACTTGAATGTCTATTCTCAGTACAGGAAGCACTCATAGCACAAACCTCTTGTGCAGCCAAGGTGAAGACAACATGTCCATGTCTTTGTTCTCAATAACATGGGTGGATCTTAGAGAGATTGTGGTGCCAGTAAGACAATAGGACACAAACAATCGACCGTAATGAGAATTGAATTTGTGGTTACCACACGGTTATAGAACAGCTTGCTTTTTCAATATGATTTTTTTTCAAAATAAAAAAAATATTTTTCTGGATAAAGAAATAAACATTTTTTTATTGGCGTTTAATTTAGATAAATGTGAGGTGCTGCATTTTGGGAAAGCAAATCTTAGCAGGATTTATACACTTAATGGTAAGGTCCTAGGGGGTGTTGCTGAACAAAAAGACCTTGGAGAACAGGTTCATAGCTCCTCGAAAGTGAAGAAGGTATTTGGTATGCTTTCCTTTATTGGTCAGAGTATTGAGTACAGGAATTGGGAGGTCATGTTGCAACTGTACAGGACATTGGTTAGACCACTGTTGGAATATTGCGTGCAATTCTGGTCTCCTTCCTATCGGAAAGATGTTGTGAAACTTGAAAGGGTTCAGAAAAGATTTACAAGGATGTTTCCAGGGTTGGAGAATTTGAGCTATAGGGAGAGGTTGAATAAGCTAGGGCTGTTTTCCCTGGAGCGTCGGAGGCTGAGGGGGTGACTTTATAGAGGTTTACAAAATCATGAGGGGCATGGATAGGATAAATAGACAAAGTTTTTTCTCTGGGGTGGGGGAGTCCAGAACTAGAGGGCATAGGTTTAGGGTGAGAGAGGAAAGATATAAAAGAGACCTAATGGGCAATTATTTCATGCAGAGGGTGGTACGTGTATGGAATGAGCTGCCAGATGAAGTGGTGGAGGCTGGTACAATTGCAACATTTAAAAGGCATCTGGATGGCTATATGGATAGGAAGGGTTTGGAGGGATATGGGCCGGGTGCTGGCAGGTGGGACTAGATTGGGTTGGGATATCTAGTCAGCATAGACAAGTTGGACCGAACGGTCTGTTTCCATGCTGTACATCTCTATGACTCGATTACTCTCTTTGGGTGAAATTGATGCTAAGTGGACACTGTGCTAATAAACATCCCTGTTTGCAAATCTTATTTTTCCTTACAGTCTTGGGTCTATTTGTTCTTAACTCTTGTAGGTGTTGGTTACTGGAAGCATTTGAGAAACCCTAGATAGACTCCTGGTGGAGATGCTGAACTCACAGGACACACACAATTCTGGTTAGCTCCTCCCAGGAAAATTGCTTTGTATTCTGATGGGCAGAGCGTCTTGCATTTTGTTGGTTAGCCCTTTCAGATACAAGTGCCTTAGACAACACTGACCATAATTTGAATTTGCTGTAAGGTACTGAATCAGCTACCTGGCCACTCATATATTGATTGGATAGATTGAGAGATAGGTTTTTGTGAAGGTATTTGTGTGGGTTCCATGCATCCACTTCTACTGAATGTATGGAACATTCTAGTTGACTTGCAATGAAACTTTCAAGATGATTCCCATTAAGTATTAATTAAGGACATTCTTCCACAATTCATGCCTCCCATCTCACATGGGTTCTTTAGGTGATGTGGTATCTGCTCAGCTAGGCTACCCACAGTGACCAGCTTCCACAGGATCAAAACCAGACGCTCTATTCAATTGGTAGGTGTTGATGGCAGAACTGCGTGTGAGTTCAGTGCCTCCTCAAAAAGCCACTTCCAGCTTGGACTCTGCCATTGGCACACTTAGGTGCCCAACCCACATTTCAGGCTGGCCATAAGGGTGAGGATCTCAAAACAAGACAATCATCCCAATCTTTCAAGGCTGCATCCCATGACATACTTACTTGAAATCCTCAAACAACTCGCTCATTCTCAACCAGGCCATGAAGTGAAGTCTGGAAAAGCTCTTCATTGATGCTCAAAACGTAGACTCTCTTGTTCCTTGGACGCTCCCTGACCTGCTGTGCTTTTCCAGTGCCACGCTTTTTGACTCGAATCTCTAGCATCTGCAGTCCTTACTTTCTCCATGAGGTGAAGTTTGCCGCCCAGTCCCTTCGTTCGTTTGGTAGCATCCCTTCCTTTGAGTTGGAAGGTGTGTATTCAAGTCCCACCCACCTCGGGGATGTGTCATAAAGTCTCCGATACTGGTCGGTTAAGACAGCTGCTGTCCACATTGTCATGGTTTATTAGCATTAACAGATATTTTAAGTTGCCATCAACTCCTTTGTGTGGGGTAGGCATTGTTGGTGCAAGCTTTGAACCATTATAGGATGGTGTCTCACTCGATGCATTCTAAAGCAACATTTCACCTCAAGATTTCAATATGGCTCCCATGGAGATCCTTGAGCACCTAAAGTAACTGGTGGCAATTGCTCCCCGCCATAAATTGAAAGGGAAGTGAGTTAGTTTAATAGAAGCAAGCTTGACTCCTTGGTATGTCTCAGGGAAGCCAATGGGAGTAAAACAGGGAGAGATGTACCCTCAATTATGCAAAGTCAGAATTAACCCGACTGTAAAGTCTTAAAATTATTGGAGCTCAAGCAATCAAGTTCAAGATGATTTTACCTACACTACACCAAGGAGGAGATGTTACCTGGCCTAAGCAGACAGGATATCTGTCAAGCAGACCTCTGGATTTTTGTTTTATTTTGAAAGAAATTTCCTTGATAGTCCCTAGAAGTGTCCCATTTAGAACATAGAACAATACAGCACAGAACAGGCCCTTTGGCCCACGATGTTGTGCCGAACATTTGTCCTAGCTTAAGCACCCATCTATGTACCTATCCAATTGCCGCTTAAAGGTCACCAATGATTCTGACTCTGCCACTCCCACAGGCAGCGCATTCCGTGCCCCCACCACTCTCTGGGTAAAGAACCTACCCCTGACATACCCCCTATACCTTCCACCCTTCACCTTAAATTTATGTCCCCTTGTAACACTCTGTTGTACCCGGGGAAAAAGTCTCTGACTGTCTACTCTATCTATTCCCCTGATCATCTTATAAACCTCTATCAAGCCACCCCTCATCCTTCGCCGTTCCAATGAGAAAAGGCCTAGCACTCTCAACCTATCCTCGTTTGACCTATTCTCCATTCCAGGCAACATCCTGGTAAATCTCCTCTGCACCCTCTCCAAAGCTTCCACATCTTTCCTAAAATGAGGTGACCAGAACTGCACACAGTACTCCAAATGTGGTCTTACCAAGGTCCTATACAGCTGCAACATCACCTCATGTCTTTTGAATTCAATCCCTCTGCTAATGAACGCTAATACACCATAGGCCTTCTTACAAGCTCTATCCCCCTGAGTGGCAACTTTCAAAGATCTATGAACATACACCCCAAGATCCCTCTGCTCCTCCACCTTACTAAGAACCCTACCGTTAACCCTGTATTCCGCATTCTTATTTGTCCTTCCAAAATGGACAACCTCACACTTGACAGGGTTGAACTCCACCTGCCACTCCTCAGCCCAGCTCTGCACCTAAGTCCCTTTGCAGCCAACAACAGCCCTCCTCACTATCCATAACTCCACCAATCTTCGTATCGTCTGCAAATTTACTGACCCACCCTTCAACTTCCTCTTCCAAGTCATTAATAAAAATTACAAGCAGCAGAGGACCCAGAACTGATCCCTGCGGAACTCCACTTGTAACTGGGCTCCAAGCTGATAGTACTGGTGTATCTTTTTTTTTAGATTACTTACAGTGTGGAAACAGGCCCTTCGGCCCAACAAGTCCACACTGACCCGCCAAAGCGCAACCCACCCATACCCCTACATTTACCCCTTTTAACCTAACACTACGGGCAATTTAGCATGGCCAATTCACCTAACCCGCACATCTTTATGACTGTGGGAGGAAACCGGAGCACCCGGAGGAAACCCACGCAGACACGGGGAGAATGTGCAAACTCCACACAGTCAGTCGCCTGAGTCGGGAATTGAACCCGGGTCTCTGGCGCTGTGAGGCAGCAGTGCTAACCACTGTGCCACCGTGCCGCCCACCTCTTACCTTGTTAGAGGTAAGTTTGGGAGACTGAGAGGGCAAACAAATGGTGGGCTACAGTCACCACAGAAAGAACAGGTTCTGCCACAAAAATGGCTGTCGGGAGTCTTCAGCAGGATTCATTGTTGCTGCAAAGATGGGTATGAGCATGGCCCAGAATTAGATTTGAGGTCTCGTCCCAACAATGAGGAAGACATGCTGGCATTGGTTGATTAACAGAGGGGAAGGGGCAGTTCATTACTTTGCAACAACAAATTGTAGACATCCTGCACTGGGAGTAACCTTGCCTCAATGCCTAGGAATCAGCAACAAGATTTGGGAGGCAATGAATTTAGTGGTATTATTGCTGGACTGGTAACCAAGAGACCCAGGTAATGGTCTGGAGATCCAGGTTCAAGTCCCCCATATGGTGGAATTTGAATACAATAAATATCTAGAATTAGGAGTCTAATGATGACCATTGTTGATTGTTAGCAAAACTCACTTGGTTCACTAATGTCCTTTAGGGAAGGAAATTACCATCCTTACCTGGTCTGTCCTACATGTGACTCCACACCCGCAGAAATGTGGTAGACTCTTGACTGCCTCCTGGGCAATTAGGAATGGGCAATAAATACTGGCCTAGCCAACGATACTCTCATTCTGTGAATGAAAAAAGAGCAAGAACTTGAAATTTACAGATCTCCTCTAAGACACAAAGAAAGGCGTTTGCACTGATTATGGGGTGGATTGTTGGGTGTTCATTTAGGTTTGACAGGAACCTTCTAGAATTTTTCCCAATGTTGTTAAACTTACTTTAAGATAGCAGCCACTGTCACTGAGGCAGCTGAACCTGATCTAGTCACATTCACCTTGGACCCTTTTCTGTGAATGGACTGGCTTGTAGTTTACTGGTGTAGCTTGTCTAAGTGTTGTCTAGGTGTATAAACAGTGTTCCCTCTATACTTCCAACTACAGTAGATGGAAGAATGGGACTGACCACAGGGAAGAGGTCAGCCATATTACTCCTGACATGTTGGAAAACCAGAAAAGTGGGAGGGGAAGAAAGAGTTTTCTGTGACTAATTTAGTTTTCTCAGGATTTCTAAAGGGAAGTGCAAGTTTCTGTCATGAAAGGGATAGGGAAGGAGGCACCAAGCTCCCGTCAGTCAAAGAAACAGGACGTATTCACTGTTTAAATCTAAGCTGATGTCAGTGGATCCCGTCGCTATGTTTAGTTTCACATCAGATACTTATAACACAGTGATGTCACAATGAATCTGACATCAGGGTGAATGGATCGATTGCTGAAGCTCCAGAACTCTAACATCATCTAAAACTAATCCTGAAGACACTGAGGTTGGGAGAGTAGGGGATGTTCATTTGAAACCATGATGGCCATTGTTTCAACCCCCCCAGGTCGAATATATGTTGTAGAGTTTCGAAGGATGTTTTGTGCTTGCTGTTTTGGATTGTAATCTCTACCGCCACGATGCAGAGAGGCTTTTGATTCAATCCACTGCTGAAAAATGTCACTATGAGGTCCATGAATAGTACCTACAACACCCTGGCTGATGATGGAACCATTCCATAAAAAGTAAACAGCCTTGATTTTCTAATCTCTTCATATTCTAAACTATTCTTCAGGTAAGGCTGCTTGAGGATTCATCAATTGTGTGCTATATTAAGACTTTCTTTGATGGGCAGGCAGATGTTGAAGTACAAGTTATGGTTCATGTCAGTTTTATTAATCCTGGCAAGCCACAATGTTTAAGACAGAGGAGTGAGTGTTGTCATGTTGTCACATCAATGCCACTTGTAGTCTTTTACTTTTTCTATTATTTCCTCCTGCAGGATTATAGAAATAATGCATTGTCAGTGAAATGATGGGAATTAATTGGATGGCAGGCTGCTGCTGGCTTCCACCAATTTAAGTATTTGTCTTGTATTATTTCCAAGAGACAGCCTGTAAATCAGACTTCCCTAAATACATAGAGGTGTTGGAGCAGATCCAATGTCACAAGCCCTCAGCTAATGTTCTGGAGGAAGTGGGTTTAAATCCTGTTGCAGCAACTGATGAAATTTGATGTGAATAGACAATAGACAATAGGTGCAGGAGTAGGCCATTCTGCCCTTCGAGTCTGCACCACCATTCATTATGATCATGGCTGATCATCCTCAATCAGTATCCTGTTCCTGTCTTATTTCCATAACCCTTGATTCCACTATCCTTGAGAGCTCTATCCAACTCTTTCTTAAACGAATCCAGAGACTGGGCCTCCACTGCCTTCTGGGGCAGAGCATTCCACACAGCCACCACTCTCTGGGTGAAGAAGTTTCTCCTCATCTCTGTCCTAAATGGCCTACCCCTTATTTTTAAGCTGTGTCCTCTGGTTCAGGACTCACCCATCAGCGGAAACATGTTTCCTGCCTCCAAAGTGTCCAATCCTTTAATAATCTTATATGTCTCAATCAGATCCCCTCTCAGTCTTCTAAACTCAAGAGTATACAATCCCAGTCGCTCCAATCTTTCAACATAAGATAGTCCTGCCATTCCAGGAATTGACCTCGTGAACCAATGCTGCACTCCCTCAATAGCTAGAATGTCTTTCCTCAAATTTGGAGACCAGAACTGCACACAATATTCTAGGTGCAGTCTCACCAGGGCCCTGTACAGCTGCAGAAGCACCTCTTTGCTTCTATACTCAATCCCTCTTGTTATGAAAGCCAGCATGCTATTAGCTTTCTTCACTACCTGCTGTACTTGCATGCTTACCTCCATTGACTGGTGTACAAGAACACCCAGATCTCTTTGTACTGCCCCTTTACCTAACTTGACTCCATTGAGGTAGTAATCCGCCTTCCTGTTCTTGCCACCAAAGTGGATAACCATACATTTATCCACATTAAACTGCATCTGCCATGCATCTGTTCACTCACCTAACCTGTCCAGGTCACCCTGTAATCTCCTAACATCCTCCTCACATTTCACCCTGCCACCCAGCTTAGTATCATCAGCAAATTTGCTAATGTTATTACTAATACCATCTTCTATATCATTAATATATATTGTAAAAAGCTGTGGTCCCAGCACTGATCCCTGAAGTACCCCACTGGTCACCGCCTGCCATTCCGAAAGGGAGCCGTTTATCACTACTCGTTGTTTCCTGGCAGCCAACCAATTTTCAATCCAAGTCAGTACTTTGCCCCCAATACCATGTGCCCTAATTTTGCTCACTAACCTCCTATGTCGGATTTTATCAAAGGCTTTCTGAAAGTCCAGGTACACTACATCCACTGGAATCTCCCTTGTCCATCTTCAGAGTTACATCCTCAAAAAATTCCAGAAGATTAGTCAAGCATGATTTCCCCTTCATAAATCCATGCTGACTCTGACCTATCCTGTTACTGCTATCCAGATGTGTCGTAATTCCATCCTTTATAATTGACTCCAGCATCTTTCCCACTACTGAGGTCAGACAAACTGGCCTATAATTTCCTGCTTTCTCTCTCGCTCCTTACTTAAAAAGTGGTACAACATTAGCCACCCTTCAATCTGCAGGAACTGATCCTGAATCTATCAAACTCTGGAAAATAATCAACAATGCATCCACAATTTCTCGAGCCACCTCTTTCAGTACCCTGGGATGTAGACCATCAGGCCCCAGGGACTTATCAGCCCTCAGACCTAACAGTCCCTCCAACACCAATTCCTGACAAATATAAATTCCCTTCAGTTCAGGTCCTTCAGCCACTGTTACCTCAGGGAGATTGCTTGTGTCTCCCCCAGTGAACACAGATCTGAAGTACCAATTCAGCTCTTCTGCCATTTCTTTGTTCCCCGTAATATATTTCCCTGTTTCTGTCTTCAAGGGCCCAATTTTAGTCTTAACCATTTTTTTCCCCTTTCACATACCTAAAAAAGCTTTTACTATCCTCCTTTATATTTTTGGCCTGCTTACCTTCGTACTTCATTTTTTCTCTGCGTATTTCCTTCTTAGTAATCCTCTGTTGTTCTTTAAAAGCTTCCCAGTCCTCCGTTTTTCCACTTATCTTTGCTATGTTATACTTTTTCTCTTTTGACTTTATATGCTTCTTAACTTCCCACGTCAGCCACGGCCACCCCTGCCTCCTCATAGGATCTTTCTTCCTTTTTGGAATGAACTGATCCTACATCTTCTGCATTATACCCATAAATATCCACATTGTTCCTCCACTGTCATCCCTGCTAAGGTATTGCACCATTGAACATACAAATCTGGAATTTCATAAAAAACAATTCTAATTTTATTTTTTCTTATTCACTCATGAGACATAGGCATCACTGGCTGGGTCAGCATTTATTGCCTGTCCCCATTTGCCCTTGAGAAGGTTATGGTGAGCTGCCTTCTTGAACCGCTGCAGCCCATGGTAACTGTGGAAGCACTATTATACAAAGCCATCTGGTTCGTGAATGCCCTTTCTTAAGGGAAGGGAGTCGGCCATGCTTACCTGGTCTGGCCTACACATGACTCCAGGCCCACAGCAATTTGGTTGACTTAAGGCAATTAGGGATCAGTATTAACCAATGGCATTTACATCCTACAAATAAAACAAAATGCATGTCTTAATCCCCATTGGGTTCACAAGGTGAAATCTTGGGTTCACAGGCTTCAAGGCAGCAATGGGTTGCCATAGAGCTTGGACTGATTTCTGACAGCTGTATTAAGCTGTCAAAGGCTTTCCTTTTATTTTTATTTGTGGACATGGTCTTAATGACACAGCAACAGGTTTTAGTCCAACATGTTTATTTGGAAGTACTAGCTTTCGGAGAGCTGCTCCTTCATCAGGTGGTTGATGGAGGATCAGTGCTCCGAAAGCTAGTATTTCCAACTATACCTGTTGGACTATAACCTGGTGTTGTGTGATTTTTAATTTTGTCCACCCCAGTCCAACATTGGCATCTCCACATCATGGTCTTAATGGACAGTTCTCTGAAGTCTGATTGCTTCTGTGAGACAATTCCCATCATAGGTCAGAGGATTTGTTTATTTCTGGAGAAACACTGCTTTTTCATCAAAACCTCTCACACTTTACTTTGTAACCCTCTTCAAGAGGTAACGGTCCAGTACAACTTCCTCTGGCTCAACATCTCCTCTTAGTTTTCACTCAAGAGGTCCCACAAAGCCAGAGCGAAGAAAATGGGATCAGACTGGGAGAAAGTTTGGGACATCACTGCTCTAAATAAAATGATTGATAGCATGCCAAACCAACTCTGTTGGTGGCAATCTTGCCTCTGGCTCTGAAGAGTTTTGATTCACGCTACACCCTTGGAATTTGGGCATTAGTCCTGCATGATGCCTGTGTGTTACACTGAAGTAACTGTATTATAACAGTTAAAAGACAGTATACATAACAGCTCAGACATATAAATAAAACAGATCTACAAGAGGAATAGTGTCACTGATTAGTATGCTTCTTTTGACCACCACTTTAAAAAGATTAATATTATTCATCTCATTACTTCTTGATGGATCAAATTGATAAAATGTGTTCAAAAGCCTATTCTTTTAAAAGTTATTCTTTTTCAGGAAGCAGACAATTCTGACTAGGCCAGTGTTTCTTGCTCACGCTTAATTATCCTTGAGTAGGTGGTAGCGAGCTGTCTTCTTGAACCGATTCTGTCCATTTGGTGAAGGTAGACACACAATGCCTTTAGGGAGGGCATTCCAGGATTTTAATTCAGTGACAATAAAGGAACAGCGACACATTTCCAAGTCAGGACAGTGTTTGGCCTGGAGGGAAACCAACAGTTTGTGTTATTTCCCTGAATCAGATGCCCTTGTCTTTCTCGATGGGGAGTGGTTCCTGGTTTAGATGGGATTGTCTAAAGAGGCTATAAAATTGCTGCAGTGCATCTTGTTGATAGCACACATTGTGACCACTGTGCATTGATGCTGGAGGGAACAAAGGTTTAACTTGATGAACAAGGTGTCTATAAGCAGGCTGCTTTGTCTCAGATGGTCCTGATCTTCTTGAGTATTGTTGTAGTTACACACATCTAGGCATGTACTGAGTATTCCATCACAAGCAGGTCAGAATTTAGGAATCCTGCAGCAAGTAACTCATGTCCTGATTTCACCTTGTAAGGTGATGGATGGGCTTTGGGAAGTCAGGATGAGTTACTTGCTGCAGGATTCCTAAATTCTGACCTGCTTGTGCAGTTGTGATATGTTACTGATTAGATTCCCTACAGTATGGAAACAGGCCCTTCCGCCCAACATGTCCACACCGACCCTTCAAAGAGTAACCCACCCAGACCCATTCCCCTACCCTATATTTATTCCTGACTAATGCACTTAACCCTATGGGCAATTTATCATGGCCAATTCACCTAACCTGCACATCTTTGTATTGTGGGAAGAAACCGGAGCACCCAGGGGAAAGCCATGCAGATATGGGCAGAATGTGCAAACTCCACACAAACAGTCGCCCAAGGCAGGAATTAAACCCAGGTCCCTGGCGTTGTGAGGGAGCAGTGCTAACCACTGAGCCACTGTGCTGCCCATGTATTATATGACTGGTCCAGTTCAGTTTCTGGTCAATAGTAACCTAAAAATGTTGATTGTGGGAATTCAGTGTTGCCATTGAATTTCATGGAGCAATGGTTAGATTCTCTCTTGTTCAAGATGGCCGTTGCCTGGCACTTGTGTGATGTAAATGTTACTCACCATTGATTAGGCCAAGCCTGGATATTGTCCAGGTGCTGTACACTGTATAATCATCAGTGAACATCCTCATCTCTGACCTTATGAAGGAAGGACAGTCATTGATGAAGCAGCTGAAGATTTTTAGGCACTCCCCTGAGGAACTCCTGCAGGAACGTCCTGGGATTGTGATGCTTGACCTCCAAACATCACAGTAATGTTCATTTGTGCTGATTATGCAAGTGTGCAAACATACAAAATAAGAATAAAATGCTGCCATTTGGCCCCTTAAGCCTGATCTGCCAATCAATAACATCAAAATTGATCTGTTTGTGTTTCAATTCCACATTCCCATTTATTCTAAATAATCCTTGATGTCCTTGCCGATTAAGAATCTATTTCTTACAGAAAATAGTCAATGGCCCCCACCTCCATTTCCTTCTGAGGCTAACACTGGAGGGTTTCTCCCTAAAGCCAATGAGTCCAGTTTTGCTGGAACACCTCGATGCCACACTCACTCAAATGCTACCTTAATGTCAGGGAGCTTCACGCTCAACTCCCCTCCAGGATTCAGCTGTTTTGCCCAAGTTTGGACTGAGATTGCTAAAAGGTCAGGAGTCAAATGGCCCCGGTGGAACACAGACCAAGGGTTAATGAGCAGGTTATTGCTGAGTTAGTGCTGCTTTTTGCATGATTAAATACCGTTTCCATCACTTTACAGATAGTTGAGAGCAGACAGATAGGGCAATAGTTGGCCTAGTTAGATTTGTCTCATATTTGGTGGGGAGGATAGACCTAGATAGTTTACAACAAAAACATAAATTGAACATTTTCAGGTCCAGTGACCCTTCTTGAGTTCCAAAACCTTAACTCTGCTTTTGCTCCACAGATGCTGCCAGACCTGCTGAGATTCTCCAGTAATTCCTGTTTTGTTTCTGATTTCCAGCATTTATAGTGCTTTGGTTTTTTTTAAGGTAATTTTGAATATTGTTGAGCAGATGCCAGTGTTGCTGCTGTACAGCAACAGTTTGGCTTTGGGAAAAGCTGGTCTTGGAGCTGACATCCTCAATACAAAGGGTAAAATATTGACAGGCATATCATCTGGATATCAGGTGGAGTGAATTGAATTGGCTGAGATTGGCATCTGTGATGCTGTGGATCTTGTGGAGTGTGCTCCTCCAGTGAGCTGTTTAAGTATCCACCATCAATCACTGTTGGATGTGTCAGGAGTGCACAGCTTCGATCTGATGCAAATACAGATAATGCTGAAGTAATTCAGCAGGTCTTACAGCATCTCTGGAGAAAGAGAAGCAACAAAGCCCAAGTCAAACTCAAGGAACATCAACCTTATTAATGTTTCGAGTCCAATATGACTGAAATATTAACACTGTTTCTCTCTCCACAGATGCTGTCAGACCTGCTGAGTTTCTCCAGCATTTTTGATATTTGATTCAGATTTGCAGCATCCATAGTATTTTACTTTTATTAGATCTGATGTATTGGTTGGAAATTGAACAACTTATTGTCATTCAAAGCACCACTTTCAGTCTCCTAACTCACCCTCTTCCTTAAGATTTATCCCATTGATGTAGCTTGAAATTGTCCTAATCTGCACATGTGGCTTAGTGCCAAGTTTTGCCTGATAATGGTCCTCTGAAGTGTTTTATTATGTTAAAGGCACCATATAAATACAGGTTGTTGCTGTAGCCATATTTGCCAACAGAACAACAATCTCAGAGCCCAGAAATATGACTTGATGCATTGTAATTGTCAAGAGTCAACCACATTGCTGTAGGTCAGAAGTCACATTTCGGCAAGGCCAGGGAGCGACTGCAGTTTTCATTCCCTGAAGGACATTAATTGAGCAGATGGGTTTTCTGACAATTAGAGTCATAGAGTCATAGAGATGTACAGCACGGAAACAGAGCTTCGGTCCAACTCATCTGTGCTGACCAGCTATCCCAACCTAATCTAATCCCATTTGCCAGCACTTGGCCCATATCCCTCCAAACCCTTCCTATTCATATACCCATCCAAATGCCTCTTAAATGTTGCAATTGTACCAGCCTCCACCACTTCCTCTGGCAGCTCATTCCATACACGTACCACCCTCTGCGTGAAAATGTTGCCCCTTAAATCCCTTTTATATCTTTTTCCTCTACCTTAAACCTAAGATCTTTAGTTCTGGACTCCCCCACCCCAGGGAAAAGACCTTGTCGATTTGTCCTGTCCATACCTCTCCGACACTCCAGGGAAAACAGCTCCAGTTTTTGCAGCCTCTCCTTTAGCTCAAATCCTCCAACCTTGGCAAGACCCATGTAAATCTTTTCTGAACCCTTTCAAGTTTCACAACATTCTTCCAATAGGAAGGAGACCAGAATTGCATGCAACATTCCAAAAGTTACCTAACCAATATCCTGTACTGCCTCAACTTGATCTCCCAACTCCTGTACTCAATGGTCTGACCAATAAAGGAAAGCGTACTAAATGCCTTCTTCACTATCCTATCTACCTGCGACTCCACTTTCAAGGAACTATGAACCTGCACTCCAAGGTCTCTTTGTTCAGGAACACTCCCTATGACCTTACCATTAAGTGTATATGTCCTTCTCTGATTTGCTTTTCCAAAATGCAACATGTCGCATTTATCTAAATTAAACTCCACCTGCTACTCCTCAGCCCTTTGGCCCATCTGATCAAGATCCCGTAGTACTCTGAAGTAACCCTCTTTGCTGTCCATCACACCTCCAATTTTGGTGTCATCTGCAAATTTACTAACTATACCTCCTATGTTCACATATAAATCATTTATATAAATGATGAAAAGAAGTGAACTTAGCACCGATCCTTGTGGCACTCCACTGGCCACAGGTCTCCAGTCTGAAAAGCAACCCTCCACCACCACCTTCTGTCTTCTACTTTTGAGCCAGTTCTGAATCAAATTGGCTAGTTCTCCCCGTATTCCATGATATTTAACCTTGCTAAACAGTCTCCCATGAGGATCCTGGTCTAACGCCTTACTGAAGTCCGTATGGATCACATCCACCACTCTGCCCTCATTAATCCTCTTTGTTACTTCTTCAAAAAAACTCAAACAAGTTCATGAGATATGATATCCCATGCACAAAGCCATGCTAACTATCCCTAATCAGTCTTTAACTTTCCAAATACATGTACATCCTGTCCCTCAGGATTCCTTCCAACAACTTGCCTACCACCAATGTCAGGCTCACTGGTCTATAGTTCCCTGGCTTTTCCATACCACCTTTCTTAAACAGTGGTATCACATTAGCCAACCTCCAGTCTTCCGGCATCTCACCTGTGACTATCGATGAATTGGCAGTAGATGTTTTATTCATTCATAGGATGAGGGCATCTCCAGTTAGGCCAGCATTTATTGCCCATCACTAATTGCCCACATTGCTTTTGGTCTGGGTCTGGAGTCATGCTTGGGTCAGGCCAGTTAATGATGGCAGATTTCCTTCCCGAAAGGACATTAGTGAATCAGATGGGTCTTTCCAACAATCAGAATGATTTCATGGTCATCAGTAGATTCTTAATTTCAAATCCTTTTTATTGAATTCAGAATTCACCATCTGCCATGGTGGGATTTGAACCTGGGAACCCAGAACATTAATTAAGTTTTTGAGTTAGTAATCTAGTAATAATGCCACTAGACCATTACCTCCCCATACATAAGCTGATTATTTTGAATCATAGAATCCCTACAGCGCAGGAAGTCTGCACTGACCCTCCAAAGAGCATCCCACCCAAACCCAGCTCCCTATCCTATCTCCATAACACCCTCGTTCAGCTTGGCCAATCCACTACACATCTTTGGACTGTAGAAGGAAACCGGAGCACCCAGGGGAAACCCATGCAGACACAGCAAGAACGTGCAAACTCCACACAGTCAGTCACCTAAGGCTGGAATCAAACTAGGAACCCTGGCACTGAGAGGCAGTATAGCTAACTACTTTGCCACTTTATTGTAGGTACATAGTTACCATTAAGTTAACCTTTTTCCTTATTCCACGTTCTTGAACTAGAGGACATGATCTTAAAATTAGGGCCAGACCATTTAGGGAGATGTTAGGAAGCACTTCTATAAACAAAGGGTGGTAGTGGTTACAGAAACATTTTTGTTAAGCAAAGATATTAAGGAATATATGCCAAGGACAGGTATATGGAGTTGGACACAGATCAGCCATGATCTCATTGAATGGTGTAACAGGCTCAAAGGCTGAATGGAATCCTCCTGTTCTCTATTTTTATTGAATCCAACATTGTCCGGGAGGCCAAGTAGCAAATGTGGATGCACTGAGCTACTTCCCACTGGCAGGTAGACCACCAATGGTACTGGCACGAGTCTATAATGGTTTTAAATTTTCTGGACAGACTTCCAGTCACCACTGACAATATCTGACGTGGAAAGATCTGGTCCTGTCAAAACTGAAACAGCTGGTGGTAATGGGGGAAACATAAGGGCCGTTACAATCAGAATTGAAACCTTTATGGACCTGGAGAGACTAGATCACAGTAGAGGGATGCATATTACTATGGGGAGCAAGAGTGATTGTCCCGAGCAAAGGTCACTACCAGAAACAGGCTGCACTCCAACATTACATGGCCACCATCAATAACCTCAGCAGCAACATCTTGAGTAGATTGGGGATTGGGGGAGATTGTGCTGGTCACACTCTTGGATTTGGCAACTCTTCCCTCTGTTCCGCTGAAGAGCTTCTGGAATCCTCAGCTATTAAATCTAGACAGCTGCCTTCATTTGAAGCATGTGGTCTCTTTATAATATTGGAAAACTGACCTACCTCTCCAACCCTGTCCTGTTAAACTGGGATGTTGGTGCCTTTGTGGTGAACAGTGGTCTGCAGTTTCTCTTTTCTTTCTGTTTAATTGCTCTGCGACACTTCACCCCCCTCCTCCCATGACTGTGCCTCTGGTTTCACTGGGTGGGGTGGGACCGAGTTGTTGGGTGTTGCAGTTGTGGTTACAATTCCACTCCACATTTTTCTCTTCTGAGAGTGTTAAGAGTTAAAATCATGATGGTTGCAATAGATTATACAGCAGCTTATGAAAAACAACCCCCATTCACCCCACACCGCTCCTCTCTCCCAATCCTACTGACAGTCAAAGGTTCCTGAATTTAATTCCATTCTGGACTTAGATTGGCAATTATTTAGATTTTTCTTTCTGCCGACATACTCAGACATACTGATTTTCAATAAAGGGTTTGACAGCTTTAGCCACAATCTTCACATAATTTCTTCGTGTCAATTTTACTGCAATTTTGCATTCCAAGCAACTCTCCATTATCCTATGATTTCTGAAACTTTGTTCTTATAATTCCATACTTGACCTTCTTAAGGATTCTCCAAAATCCACGTGAAAATTATGGACTGTTGCCACCTAGCCCAATCTCTCTCTCTCAATATCCACCTCAACCTCCTCATCAACTTTAATCATATCAAATTAGTTACCTAATTTTAATGCTCACACTTAACTAAAACTATTCCCAACCTTAGCTAAACCCTGTTATTCTAACCCTAAACTTATTTCCAACCTAACCCTAATTTTAAATTTAACTTGAAACCTTATCATAACCTTTATCCCAATCCTAACTGAAACTCTCCCCTTAAGTTCAACCTAACCATTCTAATTTTAACTTTTATACAGTACTAACCGTATCCAACTTGACCACTATCAAAATTCTAATCTTAACTTGAGAGTAATCTTTGAATATGTTACCAGGGTTTGGAAAACTTAACTTGACAAAAGTGAAAATGTTTTCCCTGAAGAATTAATTAAGTATCAATTATGCATTTAGTTTGATAAATGCAAGGCGCAAAGAATTTAGTTCTTGTGCGTTTTAAATGTTGTCTTCCTAAAATATGCAGTTTGGGAATTTGAAAAAAAACTCAACATGATTCTTGATATTGTCTAAGATAACAACAAATGTAATTAAATGTTTGAATGTTTAGTAAATGTTTAAAATTATAGTTAACCTCAGTCAATTAAAACCAGTTTTTGTTCTTTTCACCAAGTGACCACAGTGAGAAGTGATCAATTAATTTAAAGAAAAATTTAAATATCCTTTTGTAAAGGATAGGCTTCCCTTCAAACAAATGCGTGAAATCTTTCGAGCCTGTGTAATTCCTATTTGAAGCTGCTATATTTCCTTCTTTCTTCTAAATATGGCTCATATGGAAATTGTTTTTGAGACAAACGTCATTTGGAGTTAGCATTGCAGCTCAGGAATGATAAGAAATCTCCCAAAAAGAGAGATCTAATCAATCAAACCACATCATCTGAACTATCGTGTTCGTAATAAGTCAACATTTTACCACTGGTTTAAGAGGCTGCAAGGTGTAAACTCAAGATATTGAGCCAATCTCTATTTCCATCGGCTTTTTCTTTTCTGCTTTTGCTTTACAGGCTACAGGGATGCTTACAGTGACCGAGTTCAAATGGTTGACAGATCCTCAGACGGCCTATCGCATTTTAAAGCCATGGTGGGATGTTTTCAGTCATTACATCTGCATGGTGATGCTTCTGATTTCTCTGCTAGGGGGAACACTCCAAATTGCTCAGAACAAAATGCTATGTCTTCCCTGCAAGGTAATTGTCAACAACATTTGCAAGGCCCCCTGGGAGAATAATACTAGCAGTACGGCAAATAAAACTCCTGCTCTAAATGGGATAAAAAATTTTCTCGACAGGCAGCAGTACGCATACATCGATGCTGTGTGTTATGAAAAGCAGCTTCATTGGTTTTCCAAGTTCTTCCCCTACCTGGTGCTCTGGCAGACTCTGCTTCTTTTGATTTGCAGCAACTTCTGGTTCAAGTACCCCAGCACTAGCTCAAGGCTTGAGCACTTCATCACCATCCTCCACAAGTGCTTTGACTCTCCGTGGACAACGCGTGCTCTGTCTGAGGCAGTTGAGATCAGTGGGGAGAAGCACCCTTACCGCAAAGCCAAAGAAGCTTCCAAACCTTCTTTCTCTGCCACGAACTTTGAATCAAAATTGTTGACCAGCAGAGTGGAGCCCAACGTGACTGATGCCAATGAAAAGACTATCCTGGATCGAAAGGAAGGGGAGCAGGCAAAAGCTATCTTTGAAAAGGTGAAGAAGTTCAAAGCACACGTTGAAGAAAAGGATATTATCTACAAGTTGTACATGAGACAGATTATTCTCAAAGTCATTCTATTCATTTTTATCATTTCATATATCCCCTATTATATTATTGAGATGAACTTTGATATCAATTGCAACATTGACATACAGATGTTCACAGGATATCAACAATATCAATGTGTCCATTCCTTGGCAACTATATTCAAACTCTTAGCATCTTTTTATGCAATACTGGTTGTGATACATGGATCTCTTAGTGTCTATAGTCTATATTGGATGCTCAGACGCTCACTGAAGAAATATTCTTTTGAAACTGTTCGTGAGGAAAGTAGCTACAGAGACATTCCGGATATTAGAAATGACTTTGCCTTCATTCTTCACTTATCAGACCAGTATGATCCACTGTATTCAAAGCGATTCTCAGTCTTCCTTTCAGAGGTCAGTGAAAACAAGTTGAAACAGATTAACCTTAACCTGGAGTGGACGACAGAGAGGTTAAGGCATAAACTGCAGAAAAACTCTCAGGACAAGACAGAGCTTTATTTGTTCATGTTAAGTGGACTCCCAGATGCTGTATTTGAGTTAAAAGAACTTGAAGTTCTTAAACTAGATCTTCTAACTGAAGCCAAATTCCAAACAGCCATGTCTCAGCTTACGAACCTTAAAGAGTTGCACCTTTACCACACATCAACCACTGTGGACCCACAGGCACTGAATTGTTTATCTGAAAATCTGCAAACATTGCACATCAAGTTTACTGACATGGAGAAAGCCCCACGCTGGATATTTAGCCTAAAGAACTTGTCAGAACTTCATTTAACTGGCAACTTAAAAATGGAAAAGAATCACTTTGCGTCTTTAAGTGGACTGGAGAATCTAAAGAATCTAAAAGTTCTCTACTTGAAAAATAGCCTTTCTCACATTCCGGCAGTAGTAACTGGCTCAGGGCTCCTCTTACACAAACTGTCCATTGATAATGAAGGTACCAAACTAACTGTGTTCAATACCTTGAAGAATATGATAAACCTCACAAACCTTGAACTTCTTAACTGTGACCTAGAGCGCATTCCGCATTCTATTTTTAGCTTGTACAATTTACGTGAAATTGATTTGAAAGGAAACAGACTTAAGACAATAGAAGAAATTATTAGTTTCCAGCATCTGAAATGGCTTTCTTGCCTTAAGCTTTGGCACAATGCTATTGCATATATACCTGTTCAAATTGGGACACTGGCAAATCTGGAACAACTGTACCTCAACAATAACAGAATTGAAAGTATACCCCCACAACTTTTTTTATGTCACAAACTACGACTTCTGGATGTCAGCAATAATCACCTAATTGCTATTGGTGATGAGATCAGCAAACTGAGTCATCTACAATATCTTAACGTATCCAACAATAATGTAAGTGAATTTGTCCAGTTATTGCTAAAAGAACTGTATTATACAATAATGTAACTTCATTTATTTGAAAATCTGCACCTTCTGTTTGCAATTTAACTAATTGAATCCATTTCATCATTTCTAATTCTTAAAGCTGGATGATTTTGTTTTGCTGCTTACAGTAGATAGGTTAGATTTACTCATGACCTTTTTCCCAGGATCTTGCATTCAAGTTCCTCTCTAGAGATTTAGGCACAGAATCTCAGCTACTGCATTACCAAGGGACTGCTGCATTGTTTGAAGTGCTGTTTTCAGGGGAATGTGAAAAGGCATGAAGCTGTCGGAGTCCAAGTAGGCCATTCAGCCCATTGAGTCTGCTCAGCCATTCAATGAGCTCATGTCTGCTCTGATTATCAAGAACTTCTCTTTCCTGCCTCTCGCCATAACCCTTGATTCCTTTACACAGAGTCACAGAGTCATACAGACTCTATGGATCATGGGAACAGACCCTTGGGTCCAATTCATCCATGCTGACCAAGTTTCCTAAACTAAACTATTTCCATTTATCTGCATTTGCCATATTGGTCTAACCTATTCCTATTCATGTACCTGTCCAAATATCTGTTAAATTTTGTAACTGTACCTGCACCTACCACTTCCGCTGGCAGTTCATTCCATACACACATCACCCTCTGTATTTAAACACTGCCCCTCAGGTCCTTTTTAAATCTTTCCCCTTTCAGCTTAACCCTATGCTGTCTGGTTATGAACTCCCACACGTTAGAGAAAAGACCTTTGCTATCACTTTATCAATGTTGCTCATGATTTTATAAATCTCTATAAGGTCACACCTCAATCTCTCATGCTCTAGCAACAAGAATCCCAGCCTAATGGCAAATGGGACTAGATCAATTTAGGATATTTGATCAGCATAGATGAGTTGGACCAAAGGGTCTGTTTCTATGCTGTACATCTCTATGACTCTATGATTCTATCCCGCCTCTCCTTATAACTTAAACCCTCTATTCTTTCCAATTCAATAATATTCTACCTACAGCAGGGTGACCAGAGCTGTACACAGTATTCCCGAAGTGGCCTCACCAATGTCCTGTACACCATGACATCCCAACTCCTGTTGTCAATTCACTGACCAATGAAGACCAGTGCATCAAACTCTTTATCACCATCCTGTCTACCTGTGATGCTATTTTCAAGGGTCTATTCATCTGCAACCTGTGCTAACAACACTCCCCAGGACCCTACCATTAACTAACTAAGTTTTGTCCTGGTTTGCATTACCAAAATGAAACACCTCATATTTGTCTAAATTATTATATTCATCTGCCACTCATTGTAAGCTTAGATTACCTTCTTCACTGTGCACTATACCACCAATTTTGGTGTCATCCACAACCTTATGAACCACGCTTCCTATATTCTCATCCAAATTGTTTATATAAATGATAAAAAGCAGTGGACCCAGCATCATTTGCTGTGGACACTGCTGGTCACAGATATCCAGTCAGAGAAACAACCCTCTACCACCACCCTCTGTCTCCTACTGTCAAGCCAATTTTGTATAAGATTGGCTAGCTCTGCCTGGATCCCATGTGTTCTAACTTTCCTCACCAGTCTACCATGTGGAACCTTGTCAAAGGCCTTGCTAAAGTCCATGTAGACAATGTCGACTGCTCCACCCTCATTTATCCTCCTCCAAAAAACTAATCAGGTTTGTGAGACATGATTTCCCATATGCAAAACCTTGCTGACTATTCCTAATCACTCTCCGATAGCATGTAAGGTCTGTCTTTCAGAATCCCCTCCAACAACTTACCCACCACTGACATCAGATCTTACTCAGGATTGGCTTCTGACCTCATTTGTGTTATCATTAAGACAACAAATTCCTTTCTTCATACATCAATTAATTTAATCTGTGTCTAATCACAACTGCAGCCGAAACCGTCATTAATAGAATCCTTATAGTGCAGATCGAGTCTGCAATGACCCTCTCAACAGCATCCCACCCCGACCCTGCTCCCTGTAACCTCATATTTACTGTAGCCAATCCACCTAACCGACAGATCTTGAGACTGTGGGAGAAACCCTCATAGACATTGGGAGAACGTGCAAACTCCACACAGACAGTCACCCAAGGCTGAAATTGAACCTGGATCTTTGGAGCTGTGAGGCAGCGGTGCTAACCACTGAGCCACCCATGCCTTTGTTAACTCTCCACTCAAATATTCTCATGCTTCATTGGCTGGTCTCCCACATTCTACCCTTAAGACCATTAAATTTATTTGAAGATTCACTGAGCATGACTCAGCTGGTACCAAGTCCCATTACCCATCACCGCTACATTTAGAACACAAAACATTAAACAATACAGCGCAGAACAAGCGCTTCAGCCCTCGGTGTTGCACAGACCTGTGAACTAATCTAAGCCCATCTCCCAACACTATCCCATCATCATCCATATGCTTTTCCAAGGATTACTTAAATGCCCCTAATGTGACTGAGTTAACCACATTGGCAGGTAGGGCATACCATACTCTTACCACTCTCTGGGTAAAGAACTTGATTCTGACATCTGTCTTAAATCTATCACCTCTCAATTTGCAGCTACACCCCCTTATACAAGCTGACGTCATCATCCTAGGAAAAAACACTCTCACTGTCTACACTATCCAATCCTCTGATCATCTTGTATTCTCTATTAAATCCTTTCTTAGCTTTCTTCTCTCCAATAAGAACAGACCCAAGTTCCTCAGCCTTTCCTCATAAGACCTTCCCTCCAGACCAGGCAACATCCTGGTAAATCTCCTCTGCACTTTTTCTAATGCTTCCACATCCTTCCTGCAATGGAGCAACCAGAACTGTACAAAATATTCCAAGTGAGGCCGCACTAGCATTTGTACAGTTGCAGCATGACATCACGGCTCCAGAACTCAATCCCTCTACCACTAAAACCTAACACACCGCATGCCTTCTTAACAGCACTATCAACCTGGGTGGCAACTTTCAGGGATCTATGTACACTGACACCAAGATCCCTCTGCACATCCACACTACCAAGAATCTTTACATTGACCCCAGTATTCTGCCTTCCTGTTATTCTTCCCAAAGTGAATCACATCCCATTTATCTGCATTGAACTCCATTTGCCACTTCTCAGCCCAATTCTGCAGTTTATCCAAGTGCCCTTGCAACCTGCAACATTCTTCCACACTGTCTACCACTCCACTGACTTCCGTGACATCTGCAAACTTACTAACCCATCCACCTATGCTTGCGTCCAAGTCATTTATAAAAATGACAAACAGCAGTGGTCCCAAAACAGATCCTTGTGGCACACCACTAGTAATTGGACTCCAGACTGAATATTTTCCATCAACCGCCACTCGCTGCCTTTTAACAGAAAGCCAGTTTCTAACTCAAGCTGCTAAATCACCCTCAATCCCATGCCTCTCACATTTGTGTGTTAGGTGTTATTGATAGAGGGATTGAGTTCCGGAGCTGTGATGTCATGCTGCAACTGATCACCTAAATGGCACTGTCTCAAGCAATATCTTAATCTTAAAATTTTAACTTTGTTTTCCAAATCCTTCCATAATCTCAATGTTCCCGATGTCCAACTCTTCTTTCCTGATACATTCTTGGGTTCTCTCTCCCTCTCTCTCTCTCTCTCTGTCTCTCTGTCTCTGCTGTGCCGTTGATTTGAGTTTTTCCTTCCCCGAAGTTACAAAAGTATGCAACAGCTTATAAAACAGTCATTACTGTTCCTGGAATTTGAGGAAATCACCTCCACAACACCTACAATATCTCAAAAAATGAGCAGCTCTCACAGCCACAATTTTTTCCTGTTCTCCATCTTGGATTACCCACAATCCTCACCCTTGCTGTTTGAAGGAGCAATTTATGGAATGACGTTCCACATCTTCTCAGACTGCTCCTGCATGTTCTTCCTTTTCAGATAATAAGCCAACTCTCTCGTGAATCCTTCCATTGGGTCACCCTCCACTACAGTCTCAGACAGTGCAATTCATATCCAGCATGAAATGGACTCTTCTCATCTCACTATTGCTTCTGTTGCCAATTACCTTGAATTTGTGCCTTCCAGCTCTTGAACTTTCCACCAATAAGGACATGTGTCTCCTTATCTGTCCAGACTTCTCATGATTTTGAGTGTCTCTGGAATCTCCTCTCAATCCTCCCTTCTCTGAGAAGAATAGACCCAGCTTTTTCAATCTGTTTGTGTGACTGCAGATTTTCATCCCTGCAACATTTCTCATGATTAGTTTCTGCACCCTAGCGCATGTCTTCATTTTCCTTTCCTGCTATAGGAAGGATGTTGTTAAATTTGAAAGGGTGCAGAAAACATTTACAAGGATTGGAGGGTTTCAGCTGCAGGGAAAGGCTGAATAGGCTGGGGCTATTTTCCCTGGAGTGTTGGAGGCTGAGGGGTTTATAGAGGTTTATAAAATCATGAGAAGCATGGATAAGATAAGTAAACAAGGTCTTTTCCCTGAGGTGGAGGAATCCAGAATTAAAGGTCATAAGTTTATGGTGAGACGGGAAAGACCTAAAAGGTACCCAGGGGACAATGATTGCATGCAGCGGGTGCTGCATTTATAGAATGAGCTGCCAGAGGAAATGTTGGAGACTGGTACAATTCCAACATTTAAAAGGCATCTGGATATGTACTTGAAGGACTTAGAGGAATATGGGGAGAAAGTGAGGTCTGCAGATGCTGGAGATCAGAGCTGGAAATGTGTTGCTGGAAAAGCGCAGCAGGTCAGGCAGCATCCAGGGAACAGGAGAATCGACGTTTTGGGCATAAGCCCTTCTTCAGGAATGGGGAAAGTGTGTCCAGCAGGCTAAGATAAAAGGTAGGGAGGAGGGACTTGGGGGAGGGGTGTCAGAAATGTGATAGGTGGAAAGAGGTCAAGGTGAGGGTGAAAGGTCAGACTGGGGTGGGGGCGGAGAGGTCAGGAAGAAGATTGCAGGTTAGGAAGGCGGTGCTGAATTTGATGGATTTGACTGAGACAGGGTGGGGGGAGGGGAAATGAGGAAACTGGTGAAATCCGAGTTCATCCCTTGTGGTTGGAGGGTTCCTAGGCGGAAGATGAGGCGTTCTTCCTCCAACCGTCGTTTTGTTGTGGTCTGACGATGGAGGAGTCCAAAGACCTGCATATCCTTGGTGGAGTGGGAGGGGGAATTGAAATGTTGAGCTACAGGGTGGTTGGGTTGGTTGGTCCGGGTGTCCCAGAGGTGTTCTCTGAAACGCTCCGCAAGTAGCCGGCCTGTCTTCCCAATATAGAGGAGGCCACATCGGGTGCAGAGGATGCAATAGATGATGTGTGTGGAGGTGCAGGTGAATCTGTGGCGGATATGGAAGTTTCCTTTGGGGCCTTGGAGGGAGGTGAGGGGGGAGGTGTGGGCGCAAGTCTTGCACCTCCTGCGGTTGCAGGGGAAGGTGCCGGGAGTGGAGGTTGGGTTGGTGGGAGGTGTGGATCTGACGAGGGAGTCACGGAGGGAGTGGTCTTTACGGAATGCTGATAGGGGAGGGGAGGGAAATATATCCTTGGTGGTGGGGTCCGTTTGGAGGTAGCGGAAATGACGGCGGATGATGCGCTGTACATGGAGATTGGTGGGGTGGTAGGTGAGGACCAGTGGGGTTCTGTCCTGGTGGCGGTTGGAGGGGCGGGGCTCAAGGGCAGAGGAGCGGGAAGTGGAAGAGATGCGGTGGAGGGCATCGTCGACCACGTCGGGGAGGAAAATTTCGGTCCTTGAAGAAGGAGGCCATCTGGGTTGTGCGTTTTTGGAACTGGTCCTCCTGGGAGCAGATGCGGCGGAGTCGAAGGAATTGGGAAAATGGGACGGCGTTTTTACAGGGGGCAGGATGGGAGGAGGTGTAGTCCAGGTAGCTGTGGGAGTCGGTCGGTTTGTAGTAGATGTCCGTGTTGATTCGGTCGCCTGAGATAGAAATAGAAAGGTCGAGGAAGGGGAGGGAGGAATCTGAGACTGTCCAGGTGAATTTGAGGTCGGGGTGGAAGGTGTTTGTGAAGTGGATGAACTGTTCAACCTCCTCGTGGGAGCACGAGGTGGCGCCGATACAGTCATCAATGTAGCGGAGGAAAAGGTGGGGGGGTGGGGCCAGTGTAGTTGCAGAAGATGGATTGTTCCACATATCCTGTCCCCCTTAGTCCAAGAACTCCCCACCTACGTTCGGGACACCACCCATGCCCTCCAACTGCTCCATGATTTTCGCTTCCCCGGTCCCCAACGCCTTATTTTCACCATGGACATCCAGTCCCTGTACACCTCCATCCCCCATCACGAAGGACTCAAAGCCGTCCGCTTCTTTCTTTCCCGCCGTACCGACCAGTACCCTTCCACTGACACCCTCCTTCGACTGACTGAACTGGTCCTCACCCTGAACAACTTCTCTTTCCAATCCTCCCACTTCCTCCAAACCAAAGGAGTAGCCATGGGCACCCGCATGGGTCCCAGCTATGCCTGCCTTTTCGTAGGATATGTGGAACAATCCATCTTCCGCAACTACACTGGCCCCACCCCCCCACCTTTTCCTCCGCTACATCGATGACTGTATCGGCGCCACCTCGTGCTCCCACGAGGAGGTTGAACAGTTCATCCACTTCACAAACACCTTCCACCCCGACCTCAAATTCACCTGGACAGTCTCAGATTCCTCCCTCCCCTTCCTCGACCTTTCTATTTCTATCTCAGGCGACCGAATCAACACGGACATCTACTACAAACCGACCGACTCCCACAGCTACCTGGACTACACCTCCTCCCATCCTGCCCCCTGTAAAAACGCCATCCCATTCTCCCAATTCCTTCGACTCCGCCGCATCTGCTCCCAGGAGGACCAGTTCCAAAAACGCACAACCCAGATGGCCTCCTTCTTCAAGGACCGCAATTTCCCCCCCGACGTGGTCGACGATGCCCTCCACCGCATCTCTTCCACTTCCCGCTCCTCCACCCTTGAGCCCCGCCCCTCCAACCGCCACCAGGACAGAACCCCACTGGTCCTCACCTACCACCCCACCAATCTCCATGTACAGCGCATCATCCGCCGTCATTTCCGCTACCTCCAAACGGACCCCACCACCAAGGATATATTTCCCTCCCCTCCCCTATCAGCATTCCGTAAAGACCACTCCCTCCGTGACTCCCTCGTCAGATCCATACCCCCCACCATCCCAACCTCCACTCCCGGCACCTTCCCCTGCAACCGCAGGAGGTGCAAGACTTGCGCCCACACCTCCCCCCTCACCTCCCTCCAAGGCCCCAAAGGAAACTTCCATATCCGCCACAGATTCACCTGTACCTCCACACACATCATCTATTGCATCCTCTGCACCCGATGTGGCCTCCTCTATATTGGGAAGACAGGCCGGCTACTTACGGAGCGTTTCAGAGAACACCTCTGGGACACCCGGACCAACCAACCCAACCACCCTGTAGCTCAACATTTCAATTCCCCCTCCCACTCCACCAAGGATATGCAGGTCTTTGGACTCCTCCATCGTCAGACCACAACAAAACGACGGTTGGAGGAAGAACGCCTCATCTTCCGCCTAGGAACCCTCCAACCACAAGGGATGAACTCGGATTTCACCAGTTTCCTCATTTCCCCTCCCCCCACCCTGTCTCAGTCAAATCCATCGAATTCAGCACCGCCTTCCTAACCTGCAATCTTCTTCCCAACCTCTCCCCCCCCACCCCAGTCTGACCTTTCACCCTCACCTTGACCTCTTTCCACCTATCACATTTCCGACGCCCCTCCCCCAAGTCCCTCTTCCCTACCTTTTATCTTAGCCTGCTGGACAAACTTTCCTCATTCCTGAAGAAGGGCTTATGCCCGAAACGTCGATTCTCCTGTTCCCTGGATGCTGCCTGACCTGCTGCACTTTACCAGCAACACATTTCCAGCTTAGAGGAATATGGGCCAAGTGCTGGCAAATGGGACTAGATTAATTTATGATATCTGGTCAGCATGGATGAAATGGATTGAAGGGTCTATTTCTGTACTGTACAATATGACACAATGACTATGATTCTAGGTGTGTAGCCCAGATCTAGAACCGTAACAAGGACAGAACGCCCCTGGTCCTCACATTCCACCCTACCAACCTGCGCATAAACCAAATCATCCGCCGACATTTCCGCCACCTCCAAACAGACCCCACCATCAGAGATATATTTCCCTCCCCACCCCTTTCCGCCTTCCGCAAAGACCATTCCCTCCATGACTACCTGGTCAGGTCCACTCCTCCCCAACAACCCACCCTCCCCTCCTGGCACCTTCCCCTGCCACTGCAGGAATTGTAAAACCTGCGCCCACACCTCCTCCCTCACCTCCATCCAAGGCCCTAAAGGAGCCTTCCACATCCATCACAGTTTCACCTGCTCATCCACCAATGTCATTTATTGTATCCGTTGCTCCCGATGCAGTCTCCTCTACATTGGGGAGACTGGACGCCTCCTAGCAGAGCACTTTAGGGAACATCTCTGGGACACCCGCACCAATCAACCCCACTTCCCCATGGTCCAACATTTCAACTCCCCCTCCCACTCTGCCGAGGACATGGAGGTCCTGGGCCTCCTTCACCGCCGCTCTCTCACCACCAGACGCCTGGAGGAAGAATGCCTCATCTTCCGCCTCGGAACACTTCAACCCTATGGCATCAATGTGGACTTCAACAGTTTCCTCATTTCCCCTCCCCCCACCTTACCCCAGTTCCAAATTCCAGCTCAGCACCATCCTCATGACCTGTCCTCCCGGCCAATCTTCCTTCCCACCTATCCGCTCCATCCTCCTCTCTGACCTATCACCTCCATCCCTACGCCGATTCACCTATTGTACTCTTTGCTACCTTCTCCCCAGCCCCAGCCCCAGCACCCCCCCCATTTATCTCTCCACCCTGGAGGCTCCCTGCCTCCATTCCTGATGAAGGGCTTTTGCCCGAAATGTCGATTTTCCTGCTCCTCAGATGCTGTCTGAACTGTTGTTCTTTTCCAGCATCACTCTAATCTAGACTCTGGTTTCCAGCATCTGCAGTCCTCACGTTTGCCTCATAGCACCAGGAACCCGGGTTCGATTCCAGCCTCAGGCAACTGTGTGGAGTTTACACATTGTCTCTGTGCCTGTGTGGGCTTTCTCCCACATTCTGAAAGATTTGCAGGCCAGGTGAATTGGCCATGCGAAATTGCCTATAGTGTTAGTTGCATGATTGAGGGGGAAATGGATCTGGGTGGGTTACGTTTTGAAAGGTTGGTATGGACTTGTTGGGCCAAAGGGCCTGTTTGCACGCTGTAGGGAATCTAATCTATAACTTGAGATGTTTCATTATGTTAAAGATGCTCTATACATACAGGGGTCATTGTCGTTTATACTCTGCCAATCCTGTAAACCATTTCAGATTCGCACTTTGGCTTCAGTGCATGCTCAGATTAAAGATCAAATCCTGCAATGGCAGGAATTAGATTAGATTCCCTACAGTATGGAAACAGGCTCTTCGGCCCAACACTTCCACACTGACCCTCTGAAGAGTAACGACAACTAATGTACCTAACTCTATGGGCAATTTAACATGGCCAATTCACCTGACCTGCACATCCTTGCATTGTGTGAGGAAACTGGAGCACCCGGAGGGAACCCACACTGACACAGGGAGAACGTGTTAACTCCACACAGTCAGTCGCCCGAGGCCGGAATCGAACCCGGGTCCCTGGTGCTCTGAGGCAGCAGTGCTAACCACTGAGCCATTGTGCCGCCTCTAATTTTGAAAGCTTTATCACATTAAATGGAAATTCCATATTGGAATCTCTGTCTGTGCAGTAGGCACATTCATAAGCGAGGAATAACCATTTTTCAAACTGTAATAACTTCCTCCTGGTGTTTTGTTGTTGATTTAAAGCCATCATAGGCAGTTCCTGTCTTCAGATAAACAAGAACTCTTAATCTAGTTGCTCCAGTTCCTTTTTCTCCACGCATGATTTTTCAATTAACCACTACGAATTGGCAAACATTCCCTGATACTGGGATGGCGCGATGATTCCCATGGGAGACCTTTGCTTTATTAACAAGGCTTCACAAGGGCAAAGATTATTTTTCTTTACAAACAGTGAGAAAAACAGAGTCTGAATATGCACCCAAGGCAAGAGCCAGGAGAAAGGACTGGAACCTGTTGCCAAACTGGGATAACAATTAGAAATGATTGTTCCATAAGTTTTGACATCTATCAGTGTTTCCATGTATTGTTCTCAGTTTATACAGAAGATAGAACAATACAGCACAGGAACAGGCCCTTTAGCCCACCATGTCTGTGCAGACAATGATGCCATGCTAAAGTAACCCCACCTACCTGCACATGATCCATATCCCTCTATTCCCTGTCAGTTCACGTGTCTGTCTAAATGCTTCTACCACCTCCCCTGTCAGCGCATTCCAGGCACTGACCACCCTCTGTGTAAAAAGACTTTCCTCAGACATCTCCTTTCAACCTTGCACCTATGCCCCTAGTATTTGACATTTCCAACCTGGGGAAAAAGACTCTAACTATCCACCCTGTCCATGTCTCTCATAATTTTATATACTTTGTGGGCGGCACGGTGGCACAGTGGTTAGCACTGTTGCCTCACAGCGCCAGAGACCCGGGTTCAGTTCCCACCTCAGGCGACTGACTGTGTGGAATTTGCACGTTCTCCCCGTGTCTGCGTGGGTTTCCTCCCACAGTCCAAAGATGTGCAGGGTCAGGTGAATTGGCCATACTAAATTGCCCGTAGTGTTAGGTAAGGGATAAATGTAGGGGTATGGGTGGGTTCGCTTCGGCAGGTCGGTGTGGACTTGTTGGGCCGAAGGGCCTGTTTCCACACTGTAATGTAATCTGTAATCTGTAATCTTCTACCAGATCACCCCTCAGTCTCTAACTCTCTAGCAAAAATAATCTAAGTTGGTCCACCATCTCCTTATAGTTAATACATTCCAATCCAGGCAACATTCTGGTAAACTTCTCTACACCCTCTCCAAAGCCTCCACATCCTTCCTATAATGTGGCTACCAGAATTCCACACAATATTCCAAATGTGGTCTAAAACTAAAGTTTTATACTTTAAGCAACATGACTTGTCAACGTTTACACTCAATGCCCTCACTGATGAAGGCAGCATGCTTTATGCCTTATTTACCACTTTATCTCCTCGCGTTGCCCCTTCCAGGTAGCTATGGATTTACACCCCGAGGTCCCTCTGTATATTTATGCTCCTAAGGGAAAAGACCTTTACTATTCACCTTATCTATGCCCCTCAAGATTTTATAAACCTTTATAAGGTCACCCCACAACCTCCTAGGCTCAAGGGGAAAAAGTCCTAGTCTATCCAGCCTCTCCTTATAACCCAAACTCTCCAGTCCCGGTAACATACTTGTAACTCTTTCCTGAACCGTCTCCAATTTAATATTATCCTTCTTATATATGTATGACCTGTGATTATTAGTATATGAACCCTACCCCACCCTGTA
Source organism: Chiloscyllium plagiosum (assembly GCF_037043375.1). Taxonomy (NCBI): domain Eukaryota; kingdom Metazoa; phylum Chordata; class Chondrichthyes; order Orectolobiformes; family Hemiscylliidae; genus Chiloscyllium; species Chiloscyllium plagiosum. The sequence continues at coordinate 17,639,242 of NW_028270147.1, forward strand.
AATCCATTCCACAAACTCAAAACCTGAAGATGCCATCCTCATCCATCTTGTAGACCCATCAAACATTCAGACAGCGCATTCCCAGTCTGTTACAGTAGACTGACATGTTAGCAACACAGTCACTGATGCATCAACCCGAGACTCTGTTTTATTTCGTTGACAAAACAAAATTTTAGAATAACTGTCATGCATACCTCATTAATGTCCTATCCTTCAATGTCACATCTGTGAGAATTAGTTACGTGAGTATAGCGAAAAGTATATTAGTCGCTATTTACAAATGATTTGTAGATGCTGGTGTTGCATTGGGGTGTACAAAGTTAAAAATCACACAACACCAGATTATAGTCCAACAGGCTTATTTGGAAGCACTAGCCTTCGGAGCACTGCTCCTTCATCAGATGATTGTGACAACCACCTGATGAAGGAGCAGCACTCCGAAAGCTAGTGCTTCCAAATAAGCCTGTTGGACTGTAGCCTGGTGTTGTGTGATTTTTAGCTATTTGCAAAGGTACCTAGGTACAGATTCTTAAGTACAAATTCTTGGGAAAAAAAAATAGAAAATTAAAGAAATAAAAAATCCAGCACTATAAACATTTGTGCCATCTGAGGTACAAAAGTACAAGATCATAGGAGCTGAAAATGTGTTGCTGGAAAAGCGCAGCAGGTCAGGCAGCATCCAAGGAACAGGAGAATCGACATTTCGGGCATAAGCCCGCATAAGCCCGAAACGTCGATTCTCCTGTTCCTTGGATGCTGCCTGACCTGCTGTGCTTTTCCAGCAACACATTTTCAGCTCTGATCTCCAGCATCTGCAGTCCTTAATTTCTCCTACAAGATCATAGGAGTAAGTTAGAAAAATTAAGGGGTTAAAAGTTCAGAATAACAATCTTTCCAACCCAGACCGGGCCAGGCCTCACCTCCTGACTACACAGGGCCTCATCTCCAGACTGCACCAGGCCTCATATCCTGACTGCATCAGGTCTCACCTCCTGACCACACAGGGCCTCACCTCTTGACCACACGGGGCCTCACCTTCAGACCACACAGGGCCTCACCTCCTGACTGCACCAGGCCTCACTTCCTGACCACACAGGGCCTCACCTCTAGACCACACAGGGCCTCACCTCCTGACTGCACCAGGCCTCACCTCCTGACCATACAGAGCAACACCTCCTGACCATGCCGGGCCTCACCTCCAGACTGCACCAGGCATCACCTCCTGACCAGACAGGCCTCACTTCCAGACAATACTGGGCCTCACCTCTTGACCACACCGGGCCTCACCTCCAGACTGCACCAGGCCTCACTTACAGACCATGCTGGGCCTCACCTCCAGACTGCGCCTAGCCTCATCTCCAGACCACGCTGGGCCTCACCTCCAGACAGTGCTCAGCCTCACCACCAGACAGTAATGTGCCTCACCTCCACTCAGTGCTGGGCCTCATTTTGAGACCGTGTTGGGCCTCACCTCCAGACTACGCTGGGCCTCACCTCCAAACCACGCTGGGCCTCACGTCCAGACCATGCTGGGCCTCACTTCCAGACTGTGTTGGGCCTCACCGCCAGATCGCGCTGGGCCTCTCTTCCAGATAGTGCTGGGCCTCACCTTAAGGTTGAGACTGGGAGTACCAGGACAATCTATTGGACAAATTATTGCCATTATTCTGTTACTGGTGATATCAATATTACATGACATTGAGGTGATATGCCGAGGAATCTATGCTCTGTGTATATCTGTATACAGTAAACGTTTACAGTTGGAAGCAATTGTCCTATGCCCGATGATTCATTTTTATCTTGGTACTCTTTTACAGCTGGAAACCTTACCTAATGGACTATTTCAATGCTTGAATCTGCGGACATTGCTTGTGGGAAAGAACAGCCTGACAACACTATCACCTCTCGTTGGTGGTCTAGAGAACCTTCTACATTTGGATCTTGTTGGCAACCAGTTTGAGTCCCTGCCAGCAGAATTGGGCCGATGTAATTTTAAACCAGGTGGATTTGTTGTGGAAGAGTCACTCTTTAATTCATTACCCATATCTGTAAGAGAACATTTGTTAAAAAATGATGTGGAGCAAGGGTAATCAGTTTGTAATGTCAAACATTGACCAGTGTTTGTAGCTGGTGGACATAATGGGAAGAAATATTCAACTAGGCTGTTGTCGATAAGGACCTTGGCTCATAGCCACATGTATTCTTCAGCACTAAAAACCAAAGGATATCAGCTATCAGACAGCTAACTGTATGGTATCCAAAACCACATATGTATTATAAATAAATGACTAATTTGGACTTGTGTGCGAATAAGACAATGCCTGAGAGGTAGATCGTAAATGGAAGAAAGGAAAGGAGTTGAATATTGATCAAGAAAGCAACAAATATTGTGATGTTGAATTAATTACCCTCATTATAAGCAAAATGAGTTTATTGATGGATGTTCTTTCTTTTCGCATTTACAATAGAAACAAATTTGCACATTGTATAGTTTGGGAATCTGTGGGTGGGGGATTATTTTCAGATTTGATGAATAAATATATAAAGTGTTAAATAAAAGGAAAATTGCACTTTAAGGGGTGGTTTCACATCCTGAATCTTGCTTCTTTTCAGATGATTGTTAGCATAACAAACGACCTTGAACACTTCTTCCACCGCCTCCACCTGCATGCCTACTTTTACAACCAAGACACCTGCTCTCCCACCGAGGACCCCTCCTCCCATCTTCAACACCCCCATCCAACTGGACACCCTGTGGTGGCCTGCTACCCGCCCTTGACCTCTTCATTTCAAACTGCCGCGGTGACATCAACCGCCTCAACCTGTTCACGTTCCCCCACCCACCCCAACCTCTCGGTCTCACAACGCACAGGCCTCCACTCCCTCTGCTCCAATCCCAACCTCACCATCAAATCAGCAGATAAAGAGGGTGCAGTGGTAGTTTGGCGCACTGACCTCTATACCGCTGAAGCCAGGCGCCAACTCGAAGACACCTCCTCCTACCATTCCTTCGGCCATGACCCCAACCCCATCACCAAACCATCATCTCCTCGACCATACACAACCTCATCACCTCAGGGGATCTCCCACCTACAGCTTCCAACCTCATAGTCCGGGAACCCCGCATCGCCCAATTCTACCTCCTTCCCAAGATCTACAAGCCTGACTACCATGGCCGACCTATTGTCTCAGCCTGCTCCTGCCCCACTGAACTCATCTCCACCTAGCTCGATACTGCCCTATCCCCTCTGGTCCAGGAACTCTCCACATACGTTCAAACACAACCCACGCCCTCCACCTCCTCCGTTTCTCTGGCCCCCAATGCCTCATTTTCACTGTGGACATCCAGTCCCTCTACACCTCCATCCGCCATGACCAGGGCCTACAAGCCCTCCATTTCTTCCTCTCCCGATGTCCCCACCACTACCCTTCCACTGACACTCTCATTCATTTGGCTAAACTGGTCCTCACCCTCAACAATTTCTCCTTCCAATTCTCCCACTTCCTCCAGCTGAAATGGGTAGCCATGGGCACATGCATGGGTCCCAGCTATGTCTGTCTCTTTGTCAGTTACATGAAACAATCCATCTTCCGCAGTTACACCAACACCATTCCCCACCTCTTCCTCCACGACATTGATGACTGCATTGGCGCCACCTTGTGCTCCCACGAGGAGGTCGAACAGTTCATCAACTTCACCAACATATTCCACCAGACCTTAAATTCACCTGGATCATCTCTGACACCTCTGTCCCCTTCCTAGACCTTTGCATATCCATCCACGTGGACCGACTCAACACTGACATTTTTTTACAAATCCACCAACTCCCACAGCTATCTGGACTACACATCCTCCCACCCTACCTCCTGCAAAAATGCCATCCCTTATTCCCAATTCCTCTGCCTCTGCTTCTGCCGCTTCTGCTCCCAGTTGGACCAGTTCCACCACAGAACACACCAGATGGCCTCCTTCTTTAAAGACCGCAAATTCCTTTCCCATGTGGTTGATGATACCCTCCACTGCAGCTCATCCATGTCTTGCGCCTCCACCCTCGAACCCCACCCTTCCAACTGCAACAAAGACAGAACCTGCCTGGTCCTTACCTTCCAGCCCACCAACCTCCACAAAGATTGCATCATCTGCTGACATTTCCACCACCTACAAACGGACTCCACCACCAGGGACATATTTACCTCTTCACCCCTATCTGCTTTCCGCAAAGACCATTCCCTTTCCAATTAACTGGTCAGGTCCACATCCCCTAACAAGCCACCCTCCCCTCCTGGCACATTCCCTATGCCAATGCAGGAATTGCAAAACCTGCGTCCACACCTCCCCCCTCACCTCCATCCAAGGCCCCAAAGGAGCCTTCCACATGCATCAAGGTTTCACCTGCACATTAACCAGTGTCATTTATTGTATCCGTTGCTCCGGAAATGGTCTCCTCTATATTGGGGAGACTGGATACCTTCTCACAGAGAGCTTTAGAGAACATCGCCGGGACACCCGCACCAATTAACCCCACCGCCCACTGGCCGAACATTTCAACTCCTCCTTCCACTCTGCTGATGACATGCAGGTCCTGGGCCTCCTCCATCACCACTCCCTTACCACCCGACACCTGGAGAAAGAATGCCTTATCTTCTGCCTCGGGACCCTTCGACCTCATAGCATCAATGTGGACTTCACCAGTTTCCTCATTTTCCTTCTCCCCACCTTACCCCAGTTCCAAACTTCCAGCTTAGCACCGCCCTCATGACCTGTCCCACTTGTCAATCTTCCTTCCCACCTATCCACTCTACCCTCCTCTCCGACCTATCACCTCTACCCCCACATCCATCCACCACTCAGCTACCTTCTCCCCACCCCCACTCCCTCCCATTTATCTCTCCACCCCCGAGGCTCCCAGCCTAATTCCTGATGAAGAGCTCCAGCCTGAAATGTCGATTTTCCTGCTCCTCGGATGCTGCCTGACCTGCTGTGCTTTTCCAGTCAAGTTTGCATAACAAAGCCTACTCATAGTATTTTACAAAGATCAGTCAGTATGTAAGGGTGACGGGAACAGTTAAACTATCTCTTTACTCCACAGTTTCGGTATTTACTTTTTGTTTAAAACTTGGAACATGCTCTGACATTGGAATGCATTGCTACTGCATTCTTTCAAGAATATATTTATACAAATGTGTACTAACTTTAATATTCTTCAAAATATTTCAGAAATATTTGTCCACTTTTGTTGCACTGGTTGAGGTAACAAAACTTTATGACTGTATATAGACTGATTGTTCAAGGTCACAAGAGTCACAGACATTTTCTACATTGCATTGTCCTGTTTCTTTCCCCCTTGTCTGCTCCTCCCTTCAAATAAAATGGTATTTCCTCTCACGACTTAGCCCAGTTCCTATTACCAGTGTAGATATTCCCTTCTGGAGTCCTTTGATGGGACATTCTATTGTCACAAGGGTGCAAGTCTCATGGACAGTTCAAATTCAAAGGGTATCAATTGATTGAGGTGCATTGGTCAAAGAGACATCAAGTAACATTGGTTGGAGAATGAAGCAGAATAAGTAGTTTCCACTTCCGATCAGAATCCCCAACGTCCCACCTTCAATCCATGGAATAGTCATTACAGACAGCTGTCCATCTTCCTTCCCAATGATCTGCTCCACCCTCCATCCATCAAAATTTCGCCTGCACTTCCACATGTTATTTACTGTATCACCTTCTAAGAAAAAGAACTGAAAATGATATCACAAACACAGGAAATGACATCACCAACCCAAGGAAACCTAAACACATAAATAGAAAGTGGGACATAAACTAATGCTTCACCAGAGGCTCACTGATGATATTACCTAGTATGGTGATGAAACGTCTGAAAAGGAATCTTCCAGCTCATCCAGCTCATTGAGCAAACCTACACTCATGGTGCTGATCATTGTGCAATCATTGGTCAACATTCCCACTTCTGATGAAAGGAATATCATTGATGAAACAACTGAAGATAGTTGGGCCGAGGACACTACCGTGAAGAATTCCTGAAGAGATGTTCAGAAGCTAAATGACTGAACTCCAACAGCCATAACCATCTTCCCATGTGCCAGAGATGACTCCAACCAGTAGAGTTTATCCCCTGATGCCCACTGATTCTAGTTTCACCAGGGCTCTTTTCCACACTCAGTTGAATACAGCCTTGATGTCAAGGGCTGTCATTCTCATCTTTCCTCTAGAGTTCAGCTCTTTTGTCCATGTTAGAACCAAGGCTGTAATGAGTTCAGGAGCTGAGTGGCCCCAGCAGAACCCAAACTGGGCGTCACTCAGTAGGTTATTGCTGAGCAGGTGCTGCTGGACAGTACTGTTGATGGCACCTTCCATCAAATAACCTAAGATTGAGAGTAAACTAATGGGAGGTGCTAGGTGCCTTACCTTATGTGATATTCATGGTGTAGATGAGAATATGAGGGGGATATTAAGTGAGTTTTTGATGTCACAAAAATTGTCTGAGTGGTTGACAGTGAGAAGGAGGGCGTTAGGTTATAGGAGCATATAAATAGATGATGCACTTTGGGAGAAGGAACAAGACAAAAGAGTGCTCAATGAATGGAAAGACATCGGGAAGCTAAGAGGAACAGAGGCATCTTTTGGTGCTTATCCAGTTTCCTAAAGGTGGCAGGATAGGTTAATTGGACAGTTAAGAAGGCAGACAGGTTGCTGGCCTTAATCAGTCATGGCATAGGTTATAAGAGCAGGGAGGTCATGTTGTAGGTGTACAAAACTTTGGTTAGGCCACACAGTGGTACAGTGTGCAGTTCTGGTCACCGCCCTACAGGGAGAATGTGATTGCATTGGAGGGCTGCAAAATGCTGCCTGGAATGGAACTTTTCATAAGACCATAAGACCATAAGGCATAGAAGTGGAAGTATGGCCATACGGTCCATCTAGTCCACTCCACCATTTAATCATGACTGATAGGCATTTCAACTCCACTTACTCACACTCTCCCCTTATCCCTTAATTGCTTGCGAGATCAAGAATTTATCAATCTCTGCCTTGAAGAGATTTAACGTCCTGGCCTCCACTGCACTCTATGGCAATGAATTCCACAGGCCCACCACTCTCTGGCTGAAGAAATGTCTCCTCATTTCTGTTCTAAATTGACCCCCTCTAATTCTAAGGTATGCCCACAGGTCCTAGTCTCCCAGCCTAATAGAACATGGAACATTACAGCGCAGTACAGGCCCTTCGCCTATTGATGTTACGCTGACCTGTCATACCAATCTGAAGCCCATCTAACCGACACTATTCCATGTACGTCCATATGTTTGTCCAATAGCACTTAAATGTACTTTAAGTTGGCGAATCTACTACCGTTGCAGGCAAAGCATTCCATACCCTACTACTCTCTGAGTAAAGAAACTACCTCTGACATCTGTCCTATATCTATCACCCCTCAATTTAAAGCTATGCCCCCTCGTGCTCGCCATCACCATACTTGGAAAAAGGCTCTCCCTGTCCAACCTATCTAACCCTCTGATTATCTTATATGTCTGTATTAAGTCACCTCTCAACCTTCTTCTCTCCAACGAAAACAGCCTCAAGTCCCTCAACCTTTCCTCGTAAGACCTTCCCTCCATACCAGGCAAATCTCCTCTGCACCCTTTCCAAAGCTTCCACATACTTTTTATAATGCAGTGACCAGAACTGTACATTATACTCCAAGTGTGGCCACACCAGAGTTTTGTACAGCTGAGCATAACCTCATGGTTCCGGGACTCGATCCTTTTATTAATAACTGTATGTCGTCTTAACAACTCTGTCAGCCTAGGTAGCAACTTTCAAGGATCTGTGTACCTGGACACCGAGATCTCTCTGCTCATCTACACTACCAAGAGCCCTACCATTAGCCCAGTAGTTTGCATTCCGGTTACTCCGACCAAAGTGAATACCTCACACTTGTCTGCATTAAACTCCATTTGCCACCTCTCAGCCCAGCTCTGCAGGTTATCTAATGGAAACAAATTCCCAGAGTCCACTCTTTCTAAGCCATGCATTATCTTGTAAGTTTCTATTAGATCTCCCCTCAACCTTCTAAACTCTAATGTATACAATCCCAGGATCCTCAGCCGTTCATCGTATGTTTGGCCTACCATTCCAGGGATCATCCGTGTGAATCTCCGCTGGACACACTCCTTCCTGAGGTTTGGGCCCAAACTTGGACACAGTATTCTAAATGGGACCTAACTAGAGCTTTATAATGTTTCCAAAGCACATCACTGCTTTTATATTCCAACCCAAGCATTATATTTGCTTTCTTAACCATAGACTCAACCTGCAAGTCAACCTTTGGAGAATCCAGGACTAGCGCTCCCAGAACCCTCTGTACTATGGCTTTAGGAATTTTCTCTCTGTTTAGAAAATAGTTCATGCCTGTATTCTTTTTTCCAAAGTGCAAGACTTCACACTTCTTTACGTTGAATTTCAGCCTGATGATTTTTAGTTAGAAAGAGAGGCTGGAGAAGCTCGATTTATTTTCTTTGGAGCAGAGAAGGCTGAGTGGGGGACCTGATAGAGGTGTATAGTATTATGAGGGGCAGGGGAATCGACATTTCGGGCATAAGCCCTTCATCAGGAATCAAACATGTCTACGTAATTGATAACATACGTTATCATCATTTCCATATTTGCCAGCAATCATCCATTTTGTTACACATGCTGCAAACATTCTGATAAAGAAGCCAGTTCTGTACACTTAACATTTTTCTCTACTCTACTTACTGGTCTAGTCTTATGCTTGTACATTCTGTCCTTCCTATCACACCCTGATTTTCATTACGTAAATCATTAACCCGCCCTATTGCCTTCTAAAGTTTTCGTAACTCTCCAAAGCTCCCATAATGTGAATTCTCCCCCCACCAATAAGTTTAAAGTACTTTGTTACAGCATAAGTTATATGATTTGCCAGAACACTCGTCTCAGTGCAGTTCCAGTGACACTCATCCTCTCTTTCCCCTGCATGAAGAATGTTGATGAGTTTCACTCGACAGCTGGCTTTGACAGGAACTTCCATGGCATTTCTCTTGTGGAACTTCAGTATGTGGTGACTATGCCACCTCCACACTTTTGGATGAGAAGCATCAAGCCTTACTTATTGGACACATGACGAAGAATTGGTCTCAAACAAAACCTCAAAAAGCCCAAATCCTTGACTCAGGTCAAGTTCCAGTCTATTCTTTCATTAGGATCAACAAAGAAATCCAGTCAGAGGGACAACCACTCAGAGAAAAAGTCACTCCCATAACTATAATGAAAACATACAGTGAAGAGTCACTGGAAGTAAGGGATCTGAGGTTCAGGAGTGAGGGCCAGGAGCTAGGTTGTGCATGCAGAGTGGGCACTGGCTGCCCAGGGACAGGATGCCAAGCTCAGGGAGTGAAAGGTCAGGGGTTGGGTATTGAAAGTGGAGGGCCAATGTCCAGGGAAGGGAATTAGGAGTGAGCGGTCAAGGTCCAGGAGTGAGAGGTCAACGTCTAGAATTGGATAATTAGGAGTGAGGGGTCAAGGTCTAGAATTGGATGATTAGGAGTGAGGAATTGAGGTCCAGGAGTGAGGCGTCGAGATTTAGGATTGGATCATTAGGAATGAGGGATCGAGGTCCAGGAGTGAGGGATCGAGGTCTAGGATTGGATGATTAGGAGTGAGAGATCGAGCTCCAGGAGTGAAGGATCGAGGTCTAGGATTAGAGGATTAGGACCGAGGGATCGAGGTCCAGGAGTGAGGGGTCGAGGTCCAGGAGTGAAAGGTCAAGGTCTAGACTTGGATGATTAGGAGTGAGGGGTCAAGGTCTAGAATTGGATGATTAAGAGTGAGGAATTGAGGTCCAGGAGTGAGGGGTCGAGGTTTAGGATTGGATGATTAGGAATGAGGGATCGAGGTCCAGGAGTGAGGGGTCGAGATCTAGGATTGGATGATTAGGAGTGAGAGATCGAGCTCCAGGAGTGAAGGAATGAGGTCTAGGATTAGAGGATTAGGACCGAGGGATCGAGGTCCAGGAGTGAGGGGTTGAGGTCTAGGATTGGATGATTAGGAGTGAGAGATTGAGCTCCAGGAGTGAGGGTCTGAGGTCTAGAATTGGAGGATTAGGACTGAGGGATCGAGGTCCAGGAGTGAGGGGTCGAGATCTAGGATTGGATGATTAGGAGTGAGGGGTCAAGGTCAAGGAATGACGGTCAAAGTCTAGAATTGGATGATTAGGAGTGAGGGATTGAGGTCCAGGAATGAGGGGTCGAGGCCTAGGTTTGGAGGATTAGGAGTGAGAGATCGAGTTCCAGGAGTGAGGGATCGAGGTCTAGGATTGGAGGATTAGGAGTGAGAGATCGAGCTCCAGGAGTGAGGGGTTGAGGTCTAGGATTGGAGGATTAGGACCGAGGGATCGAGGTCCAGGAGTGAGGGGTTGAGGTCTAGGATTGGATGATTAGGAGTGAGAGATCGAGCTCCAAGAGTGAGGGGTTGAGGTCTAGGATTGTAGGATTAGGACTGAGGGATCGAGGTCCAGGAGTGAGGGGTCGAAGTCTAGGATTGGATAATTAGGAGTGAGGGGTCGAGGTCAAGGAATGACGGTCAAAGTCTAGAATTGGATGATTAGGAATGAGGGATTGAGGTCCAGCAGTGAGGGGTCAAGGTCTAGGTTTGGAGGATTAGGAGTGAGGGGTGGAGGTCTAGGTTTGGAGGATTAGGAATGAAGGGTTGAGCTCCAGGAATGAGTCCAAGATTCAAGAGTGGCACAAAGTCGAGGTACATAGGCAGGGAGCTGAGAGGAGAAGTGGGAAGTAATCAGTCTGCCCACTGGGATTGGGTTGGTGGTTGACTCATGGAAGCTGCAAAGGAGCTGGCAGGTGTCTGGAGGAGATGGGAGGCACAAAGCAGGTGAAGGGAAGATAATGAGACTGCAAGTCAATAGGGATGGGGTGGCTGCAAGGGGTGTAGGGGATTCTGTGTTGAAGATGCATTAGCCATGCCCCCACCAGTCTACAGAAAGTGTGCTTAGGATGATGTCTTTTTGTGTTTATAAAACAACTGTGCCAGCTATTGTGAAAGAAAGCTAACCTATAGCCATTGTGCCAATTTAAACATGATAGCATCAAGGATATTAATGCTGACCTTGTGTATTGTGTCTTTAAGTTTAATGGAGTTAAATATTGAGGATTTTGATGATTTTTTCTAATTCTGTTTCTGTGTATATCCAAATAAATAAAAGTAACATAAATATAGAAGGCAATGTTACATGTGACCGTATTGCATGGTATTTGTGACAATGGTCAAGTAGCCACTGAAAAGCAATCGGCAATCCTGAGAGTCAAGAGGCAGCTCTCAGCAGGATGCTGCTGCCTGCTTTGCTGTTTCTCACTCACTCTCTCAGAGCACTGTCTGGCCTGAAAAGGGCCAAAACATCATTTCTATCATCTGTCCCAAAACTCCTGGGTTCAATGCACGATTGAACTGTAATCTGTCAAGCTACCGATAATGTGATTAGCATAGCTTTTCTTATTGTGTGACTGCAAGCATTGTCAGAGATAGAAAACCAAATGGCAGTATGGATTTAATGACTGCAGGAGACTTATCTATCTTCCCACTTTCCAGAATTGCCAGCATCTCCTCCTTATGAACCTCAATCACATCCTGAGTCTGTATCTTAGTATTCTCCTCGATAACATTGTCTTTTTCTTGTGTGTATACTGATGAAAAATATTCATTTAGCGCCTCTCCTATCCCTTTGGACTCCATGCACAACTTCCCACAACTGTCCTTGACTGGCCGTAATCTTACTCTAGTCATTCTTTTATTCCTGATATACCTAAAGAAATCTTTAGGGTTTTCCTTGATCCTACCTGCCAAAAACTTCTCATGTCCCCTCCTGGCTATTTTTAGCTCTCTTTTTAGTTCATTCCTGGCTAACTTGGAACTCTCAAGCGCTCTAAGTGAGCCTTCATGTCTCATCTTTACATAAGCCTTCTTCCTCTTGACAAGACATTCAATTTCCTTAGTAAACCACAATTCCCTCCCTCGACAACTTCCTCCCTGCCTGACAGGTTAATACTTATCAAGACCACACAGTAGCTGTTTCTTGAACAAGCTCCACATTTCAATTATGCCTATCCCCTGCAGTTTCCTTCCCCATCCTATGCATCTAAATTTTGCCAAATCACAACACAACTGCCTTTCCCCCAGCTGTAACTCATGCCCTGCCGTATATACCTATCTCTCTCCACCACTAAAGTAAAAACGTAACTGAATTGTGGTCACTATCACCAAAGTGCTCACCTACCTCCAAATCCATTGTAGCCTTGCCTCTTGTTGCCCTATCTACATACTGTGTCAGGAAGCTCTCCTGCACACATTGGACAAAAACTGACCCATCTAAAGTACTTGAACTATAGTGTTTCCAATCAATATTTGGAAAGTTAAAGTCCCCCATAACAACTACCTTGTTACTTTCGCTCCTATACGAAATAATCTTTGCTATTCTTTCCTCTACATATCTGGAACTATTTGGAGGGCTATAGAAAACTCTCAACAGGGTGACCTCTCCTTTCCTGTTTCTAACCTCAACCCATGCTACCTCAGTAGACGGGTCCTCAAAAGTCCTTTCTGCCACCATAATACTCGACTAACAGTGCCACACCTTCCCCTCTTTTGCCACCTTCTTTGTTATTACTGAAACATCTAAACCCCAGAACCTGCAACAACCATTCCTTCTCTATCCATGTCTCCAAAATGGCCACAACAATGAAGCCCCCTGTTGCAAGTTCACCACCTTATTCCAGATGCTCTTGGCGTTGAAGTAGACACACTTCAAACCACCTTCCTGCTTGCTGGTACACTCCTGTGACCTTGAAACATTATTCATGACCTCACTACTCTCAACCTCCTGTACACTGGAGCTATAATTAAGGTTCCCATTCCCCTGCTAAATTAGTCTAAACCTCCCGAAGATCATTGGCAAATGTCTCCCCCAGGATATTGGTACCCCTTTGGGTTACATTGCAGCCTTAGCACGGATGTTGAAAATTTCCTTTCATAAAGTGAGCGTCTAGAAGAGAATTATTACTGGAATGCATAAATTGTAGCAGTGAAGGATCTATTACCCTGTGCTATCAAATAGTCTCAGTAATTCCACCTTTATACACATATGAGCATACTTGCAACAGTTTCAGGCAATCTGCTGAAAGATTCATGTTTTTCTTCATTCATGAAATGAAGTAGGAAATTTAAAAATACTTTGTCAATGGCACAACTGATTAAAGGCAAGTCCTGTTCTAAAGGAGAGTCATACTGAACTGTTTCTCTCTTCACAGATGCCATCAGACCTGCTGAGTCTCTCTAGTGCTCTCGGTTTTTCATATAACAGTGAAGTGCCTGTTCACTCAATCAAAATATAGAAGCATGCATGTGTAATATTTCTAAATGTTTACTGGAAAAAGTTTTATTTTAATTAATCAGTTTCCAAATTAAGATTTTTAAGAATGCCACCAAATTGCTAAGTGGGAAACAGTTATGGAGTTTCCAAAGTTATTTACCACATGAAATCAAAAGGATTAAATGGAACAGTTTATTTTGAGAATTAACTGACCTAATTTCCTATAAGTGGTCATGGGAGTACTTGACACAGTTAGAAGACACTGTTACTTGCATTTTAGCAAAATTCAAATATTTTAGTTTGCAGCGGCAGTATTGGACATTCATATTTGGACTTGCTTTGGTTATTTCATGACCGCTCCATCAACATACATTTGTAAGTTTATGCCATTTGGAATTGAAGTTATTCATGTGGGAATTGATTGCTTTTAGAAAATGTTTTCAATAGAATAACACTATAGCACTGTGAGTGGAGCTGGTCCATAACAATCAAAAAGACTGCTTTAAATTAGCTCTCCTATTACAAATGTTTTCTGTCAGTCACACCTACATTTTAAAAATATCACTCTCATTCCCAGTTTCAAAAGTAGATTTCTTGAACTCTTCATCCAGAGTGCCTGTGGAATTCTATGCCACAGAACAGAGTCAAGGCCAAATCATTAAATGTTTCCAAGAAAGACTCTTAGAGTCATTGAGCTCTACAGCACGGAAACAGATCCTTCAGTCCAACTTGTCCATGCCAACTAGATACCCTAAATTAATCCAGCCTGCATTTGGCCCATATCCCTCTAAACCCTTCCTATTCATGTACCCATCCAGATGGCTTTTAAATGCTGTAATTGTACCAGCCTCCATCACTTCCTCTGGCAACTCATTCTATACATGCACCAAGGAGCACAAGGTATGGAAGAGAAAGTGTGAACAGGGTACTGAGATGGATAATCAACCATGATCATATTTAATGGGAAAGCAGGCTTGAAGGGCCAAATGGCCAACTCCTGCTGTTTTTTCTAAATTTCTGCAAAGAGGTTCCTACCTCTTGCCCCGTTGCAGTTTTTAAACCTTTTCATGGTGTCCATCATATGCAATGCTCTCTCACCCTCTGAATTTTGCTTCATAGAATCTTTTTTTGTGTAAGTTGAAATGCATAACCTGCACTGTGTCCTGAAATTTTGTGGAACCTTTCGGTATAACTATGCTGCAAGGATGATGTTGGATTGTTTCTCCCTCCTATCAAAGCAGTTTCAGTGTAAATTTCAGTGTCAGGACACATACGTTACAACTGAGATGCATCAGCCAAAACCCTTCGCTTTGCTCAGAGCTCCACTCCTTGACCTGCAACACAAAGGTCTTGGGAATTTCCTAACTTCACTCCAGGGAAACCAGTTACAATACGCTTAAGCACCAGCTCGGGAAATGATGATGTAGTGGTATTATCACTGAGCTATTAATCCAGAGACCTAGATAACATCCTGGACACCCCAGTTTGAATCCTGTCACCATAGGTGGTGTAATTTGAATTCAATTAAACAATACATCTGGAATTAAGAGTCTAATGATGATCATGTAACTGTTGTTAATTGTTGGAAAAATCTATCTGGTTCACTAATGTCCTTTCTGGAAGGAAACTACCATTCTTACCTGGTCTGGCCTACGTGTGACTCGAGACCAACAGCAATGTGGTTGACTCTTAAACTGCCTTCTGGGAAATTAGAGATGGGAAATAATTGCTGGCCTAGCCAATGATGCCCTCATCCCATAAATGAATTTAAAAAACACGGATGTTTCTAGAGCCATGGATGTGTTTCAAGGACAGTACGTTCCCTTTTTGGTGCCAGGGTAAAGGACCTTCTGAAGTTGCAGAACATTATTCTGAGGGAGGGTGATCAGCAACTGATCCACCTTGCTACCAGTTACTTAGTGGAAAATGAGGATGAGGATCTGAAAGCAGTTTCAGGGAGCTAGGTAGGAGATTAAAAAGCAACTCCTTGATAGCAGGAGATCAGGATTACTCCCAGTCCCACACACCGTTGAGCATAGCAACAGGGGAATTGAGAGAATTGATGTGTGACTGGAAGACTGGAAAACTGGAGGCTGCCACATATTCTGAGGCATTGATCCTGGCAAAGGTGGGAACTGTGCAAGCCAAGTGGTTTACATCTGAACAGGATAAGGATAAATAATCTTGCAGGGAAATTTGTATGTGCTTTCGGGGACAGTATCAGGGGAGGTGGGAACTGGAAGGCAGTTCTGAGCAGGGAATGGGATATAGAAACTCAGAAACAAGTGACTCTGAAAGACAGATGGAGCAGATGTTAAAAAAAGAACAGAAATTTGGCAGCACTAAAAGGTGTCTATGTAAATTCAAACTCCAGGAGAATAGTGAATGAGACTGATGTGCTGAGGGGACAGATAGATAATTGGCAATGTAATACCATTGCTATAAAGTAAAATTAGCTTAAAGCAGAGCAAGGACAGTAGCTCAGCATTCCTGACTATAAAGATTTCAGGCAGGATAGAGAAAAGAATAAAAAAAGAAACAGATCAGGGATAGCTTTATTGGTGAAAGAATCAATCAAAGCTGTGAGGAAGGATGGTAAACTAATTGAAATATCAAATGAGGCCATATGGATTGAATACAGAAACAAAAAATGAACAGACACCCTGCTCAGACTACTGATCCCCAAATAGTGGGACAGAGTTATAGGGGCAACGTTCTGAGTGCAAAGTGAATAGTTGAGGATTTCAACTACCCAAAAGTCAACTAGGATCCAAATAGTGGAAATAGTACAGAGGATGTAAAATCCTTGATATGCATTCAAGAGAACTTTTTTTTAGGACTGGAACACTTGCTGACTTTTCATTATTTTTGTTTTTGTTCTTTATCAATTTTGGTTTGGAGCTATGAACTAGGAATTGTGACCTGAAAATAACTTGTGGACCTTGGGACAGCTTGTGAAAAAAGGAAATGAACAACAAGCTTTGGTTCATTTCTGAGGCCAAGCCTGGAGGCTAATTGTAGATTGAGTCTAGATCAAAAGGGTTCCTACTCGGGCAGAGTTTTATGTTTCAACAGATAGCAGAAGTTGACGAGGTCAGTTTCTGGGAATTGGTTCCAGCAAGTCTGGAAGAGCCCCAATGTTCAAGCAGATGGCTGATGATGAATGGTAATTGAAGGCGTTGGGTCTCTGAGGGTGGAACCAGAGTTGAATTGTGTTTGAACTGTGTTTTCTGAGGGAGGTGAACTTGACCGATGACAACATAGCATGAAGATTTGTAAGCTCTATACCTAACCTCACACTAGCTTTTGGAAGCCAGGAGAGTGGAAAGTTCAGTTAGAAGTATTACAGCCCTGACCTGATTGAACAGAGAAGGTGACTCTGATCAGCAGTTCCAGAAAAGGAGTCCACATTTGTTACTGTGAGACAACATATCATGAAAGCTACAGAAGTAATCTAGCCAGCTTTGTTATTATCTTTTATTTACTCCTGAAGTGTATTTGTTTGCCTGTCTTAAAAGATTGACGCTGAAAATGAATGTTTCAGGTTTAAAGCATAAACATTAATCAATTTACCTTATTGCTTACTTTTTTTCTGCTAAAGCTATTATCTATTGAATAAATTGTTAAGTCTTTTATTTTAGGTACAAAATCAGCATCTGAAATTATTTATTAGCAAAGTCAAAAGTCTGGTTAGGAGCCTATAGTAACTATTGGGAGTCTTCAATGGCTTAATTTTACAGTGTTGCAAATATGGAGGTAGAAAGGTTGTTTGTCTGCATGTCATAACATTAGGCAGCATGTAGCAAGTCTAAAATGAGAAGGCACAATTCTAGGTTTAGTCTTAGGAAACATAAAAAGTTGAAATAACAGTGGGTGACCATTTTGGCAATAGTGATCATAATAAAGTTAGCTCTAACATTATGGAAAGAGACAGAGGAAGAGCAGGAGTAAACGTTTTAAATTAGTAGAAAGCAAGCATTACAAAGCTAAGAAATGATCTGGCAAGAATTCAGCTACTTGAAGGATAGTCAGTCAAATTAGTAGGAGGCATTCAAAAACAAAAAATCTTAGGGCACAATGTAGACATGACTCCAAAAAGAAAAGGGTGCCACTCTTTATCCAGAATCATATTTGTGGTGGCACAGTGGCTCAATGGTTAGCACTGCTGCCTCACAGCACCCAGGACTGGGTTCGATTCCCACCCTCAGGCAACTGTTTGTGTGGAGTTTGCACATTCGCCCAGTGTCTGTGTGGGTTTCCTCCCACAATCCAAAAATGTGCAGGTCAGGTGAATTGGCCATGCAACTTTGCCCGTAGTGTTATGTGCATTAGTCAGGGGTCAATATAGGGTAGAGAAATGGGTCTGGGTGGGTTAACTGTTCGGAGGGTCAGTGTGGACCTGTTGCACCAAAAGGACCTGTTTCCATACTCTAAGTAATTTAATCATACAGGGTGAGATAAAGAAGCAAAATAGAGCTGATAACAGTCTAAAAAAACTTTGTGAAGCTAGAGGAATATAGTAAGTACAAGAGTAAAGTAAGGAGAGGAAATAACCCAATATTGGTGAAACAAAGAAAATTCCAACAGTGATGTATCAGCACATGAAAAGCAGAAGAATGACTAAGGAGAAGAAACAGAAGTAGAAATTCCTTGAGAAAGTTAGCGGATGTGGCAGCAACTTTGGGAGAAAACTGAGTTAATAATTTGAGTCCAGTGACTCTTCATCAGAACTGATAGCAGCGAGGAAAAAAATGGTATTTATGCTGAAGACGGGGTGGGCAGGAGTGGAGTGAGCAGATAGGTGGAGATGCAGCTCAAAGAAAGAGAGAAGTACGAAAGGAATAGGTAGACGAGGGGATTATTGATAGTGAGCCAGGACAGAGAGAGACTGAGTGAGTGACAATGAGAGGTGAAGTAGGACAGAATGGGGAGGTTGTTCTGAAAGCTACCCATGTCATGACAGGACCAGGGTGTTGGGGTGGGTAAAAAACACGGAGGAACTGAATCAGGCTCTACTATTATTAAGTGTGATGTTTGGTCTTAGAGATTGCAGGTCCCCAAGTAAAGGATGAGATTCTGTTCTTCGCTGGAACACTGCAGCAGGCCAGGGACTGACATGTTGGCCAGGGAACACAATGGTGTATGGAAGCGGTAGGCAACTGGAAGCTCAGGGTCATTTTTATGGACAGAATGTAGGTGTCCTGCAAAGCAGTTATCCAGACAGCGTTGTGTCTCCCCAGTGTAGAGGAGATCACATTGAGTAGCAAATACAATAGACTAAATTGAGTGAAGTAGAGTCAAATCACTTTCAATTGGAAACTGTGTTTGGGGCTTTGGATACTGAGGAGGGAGGAGGTAAATGGGTCAGTGTCGCACCTTCTGTGATTGCAGGGGAAAGTGCCTTAGGGCTGTGGGTAGGTGTTGGGAGTGAAGGAGGAGTGGACCAGGGTGTCCTGGAGGGAACAGCTCCTGCGGAAGGCTGACAATATGTGTGGCATCCCGCGAGGTGGTGGAAATGGTGGCTAATGATCTTACGCTTACTCTCGCTTCACGGATGCTGCCTGACCCATTGTGATTTCCAGCATTTTTTTGTTTTCAGTGCAATCCTATGGATCCTTACAGTGGCTAAGATAAAGGTTGGGCCAATCGGAGTGTATGTGGGAACTTGTTCATGAATGCAGAAGATGTGGGCGAAATTCCAAATTCGCACTTGATCTCTGTTTTCACAAGGGAGGAGGATGATGCAGGCATTCTAGCTAAAGACGGGAAGTGTGAAACATCCGATGAAATTATCATAATGAGAAGGGAGTGACCGACCTTTCTGAAGTTTAACAAAATACCAGGGCTGGAGAATGATATTGCTGGCTGATAAAAGGAACCAGGGAGGAAATTAGTGGATGTTCTGAGGTACATTTTCCAATCCTCTCTAGACACATGCAGCGGATCAGAGGTCTGTAAACCCTGCACCCTTATTCAAAATGGTGCAAGGAATGGACAATGCAAAAATTGGCTGATAGTGCAGAGGATAGCTTTCGACTGCGCAAAGATATTAATCATTTGATTGCATGGGCAAAAATTTGAAAATGGAGTTCAATGTAGAGAAGTGCAAGGTATTGTATTTGAGAAAGATAAGCAAATCAAGGGATTGCACAATAAAGGGAGAGGTATAGTGAGGGTTAAGAGGAAGTGAGAGATGTAGGAGCGCATATCCATGGACCCCTGGAGATGGCAGGACAGGTAGATAAGTGGCAAAGAAGGCTTAAGGAATTCTTCACTGAATGGGTATTGAATACAAAAGCAGGAGTGTAACACTGAAAAGTACTGTCATAATCCTGGTGCAAATAATGCGCAGGAAATTAAATCCTACTGTGCCAGGAATCATCACGAGTGTGACATAGAACCAATTTCATCTCTAGGATTTATAATGCATGGCTACGGCTACTATTTAAGATAAAAGCAACTTACACCAGGTTTCATTAAGAATCGCAAAAAAAAATTAATGGTATCAAACATCCTTGAACATGTGGCAAAACAGATTTTTACGAATATGCAAATTCAGAAGACTCAAATTTAACAAATCCAAACACACACTGGTTCATCCACAGACTGGATGGACAAGACAGAGGTGAAAAATAGGATTCATTTTCAGAGTACTGCCGGTAGAATGTATCGGTAAAAAAGCACAAAGCTTCTGAATCAGAGTCCGAAACAAAATGGGAAGAATCATAGAATCTTTACAGTGTGGAAGCAGGCCATTCAGCCCACCGAGTCTACACTGACCCTCCAAAGAGTATCCCACTCAGACTCAGTCCGCTACCCTATCCCTGCATTTCCCATGGCTAATCCAACAGCCTGCACATCTTTGGACAGTGGGAGGAAACCGGAGCCCCTGGAAAAAATCCACATAGACACGGGGAGAATGTGCAAACTCCACACAAGAATGAGATGACTTTTCTTCTCACAGTTCCTTCTTTTGGTTTTTGCTGATTATATCGTGCCGTCATCGAATACAGCAATCCTCAATTTATGTAGCTGGTCAGTCACATCTAAGTCTTGTCTTGTATTAGAAGTCTTTGTCCTTCTTACAAAATATTTGAATGTTAATTGTTTTCAATTAAAAGGAGAATGAGAGTGATTTCAACTGGTGGCAGGCTTGAACATCTGAGACGCAACTGCTTTCTCTCTCCTCTCAGTTCTGTGTCAAACAGTACTTAAACCAATCTGCCTGGTAGTTATTTTTCTTTTCCAAAGATAATGGGATGCTAGTACAAAGTATGAAAACCCAAAAACACCATATGCTTCCACTTTTTGTGAGTTGTAAAAAAAATCCATACTTCCACTTTCTACTTCATATTTCCAAATAAATTATGCATAGTCCATTCATACCTCCACACCTTAGAGAGACGAAGCATCATTTTAAATGTGTTATGTTACAGGGGAAGCATGACATGTATGTAAATAAAACACACACAATAAATTACATTTGTATACCCACAGCCGTTCTTCATAATACGATTTGTACAATTTCTTGTAATTTTTCTTCTCAAATTTTCAACCTATGTTTACAAATATTTCCTTACATTCTTAATACTGAGTCTGCAATTCTGTCAGGCGATGTGAACAATCCTAATATTATCAAGTTAAATTAACAAGCTTCATCGAAACGATCTTGCATTTTTAGACTTTAATATTTTTCAACAAAAGCCAAAACATTATGGGTCCAGGGTTATTGTTTAAGAGCTCAAACATAAAACTAGTGTCATCCGATCTTTGTTTATCAGCATGGACATGACAGGCCAAATAGTCTCCTTTTGTCATATAAATGTTTATGAGTCAATGAGACTCATAGTGTTTATTTGGTGTCATAATGAACATTAACTTTAAAATATTTAAGCATCAGTAACAATTCCAGAATCTCCTTTTCCTCGCACGTTCCTTCTGGGAAAAAAATATGCTGGAAATCGGGCCCTGCTATTCCATGATTCATCTCAAATTTAAATATGATTTATTTATTCTCTAAGATCACTATAGTGACCTGAGTGTGACCGTGATTTCAGTTAAAAGAAACTCACACCAGGTTTCAGCAATGAATAAGATATTGAGAATATTGGAGCTAGTCAGTCACTGATGCTATGACCTGTAGAGATAACGGAAAGTGAAATTCTACAAGAGTAACATTTTGAACTATTTTATGACAGTGTTCCGACTAAATCTGAGACATATAGAGTTTTACAGGCAGAAGAGAATGCTCTGAAAAGGTGAGATGACTTGGAAAATGACTAAACTTTATGAGTCCCTCAGGAAATTCTAATGACAGATCACCTTTTACAACATTTAAGAGGCATTTGGATGGGTATATGAATAGGAAAGGTTTGGAGAGATATGGGCTGCGTGCTGGCAGGTGGGACGAGATTGGGTTGGGATATCTGGTCGGCATGGACGGGTTGGACTGAAGGGTCTGTTTCTACATCTCTATGATTCTATGACCTAACTATTAGGAAAACAGGTGAGAATTTTTTTGTTGGTCAAAACTAAAACATTTTTGTTGGTCAAAATTGCATTAAAATATGGTCAAATATTGCCAGATATGTCAGAAAACAGGGGAGAAAAACACCCACTGATTAAACTTACACTTTTAATTCTGCTAAGGTACCTTTGAAGAACTGTTCAGCAGGATCACAATGGATTGTATCGGCTCCTACCAAAAACCAATGGGAATGGGAACCAATATTTTTTAACCCTTTTACTGTTTCAGCAAGATTTCTCAAATGCCTTTAGCTAAAAAAAAATCAACAAAATTGCAGTGGAAAACTTAGCTCAAGGGTTTGCAAGATATGGATTACCCAAAGAAATCCAATCAAGTCAAGGCTCAAATTTTTAGGTCATGACTATTCAAAGAAAGTAAACTAGTTTAGGAAATAGAGTAAATTACCTTTTCCTTTAATTGCCAACATTAACATTGGAAAGGTCACATCCAATTGTGAAATGCATTAAATACACTCTATTGTCAAGAACGTCCTAATGATTGGGATAAAGGAATTTCCTTGTTGTTGTTTTCCATTAGGGATGATCCTAATGACTCCACAGGATTCAATCATTTTGACCTGATATATGCACATGACGTTTTATCTATCACATACATGAAGGAAACCGAATGTTGTGAACCAAATGGACTTATGTAATGTATGGTTGCTATCAAATTCATTGTATATTTAAGATCAATATATTACTAATATCAATGTAACATTAAATAGTACTAAAATATTTGAGATAGGAAATGAAAATGCCTTTTAAGGATACATTTTCATTCTTCTTTGATGGGAGTTAGAACGAAAGTTTAGAATTTCTACAAATAACTACGTCAAACATTCCTTCTGGAACATTGTCAGAGAGCAGGGACACACACAGTGTTGATGGAAGATTGTTATGACTGGAGTAGTTTATGACAGGTGGCTAAACATTGATAAAGAGGAATAATTTCTCTAGATTTGAATAATTACAAAGTGATGGGGTTTGGGGATAGATTGAAACCATATTTTACTGTGTGCTTAAAGATTATTTTTGTAATTAAGTTCTATAACTAGATAACTTGGTTTTTTTTAGTTAATTTTTATGTAAAACTTTTCTGTTCTTTTGTTGAAGAAACTCTTGTATAATTATGTTTCTCAATGTTATTTTTTTAAAATATGTCTAATAGGCCAGATTTCATTCTGAGATCTGTGTTGTTCAATAGTGACATCAGCAGAGATTGTGCCAATGTAAGACATCCAGATCTTGGTGTGTGTGAGATACTTTGAAAGTTTGAATTTAATGCAAAACATGGGAATACTGTATAATGTGATAACTGTTAGGACTTTAACAATAGGAATGTATTGGATATATTCCAAAAATACAGAGGTCTTATTGTTTCACCAAGATTGTCAACTTGTCTCTCTTTATTTCTGTTATGTAGAACAAAGAGACTTCACCAGATTTATTCAATAAACGTAAAAATAACCTATTTATTTAAAAAAAAACTGCTACTTTTTTCGAGCAACATGAAGAATTCCTCCATATCTTTCTCCATATTTTGGGAATGCCTGTTCAAATGTAAACATTTTCTCACAGGACTTTAGATTACGACTAGAACTTTCCTTATCAGAATGGTCAGAATCAGGATTTGCAGACTCTTTCTTTTTAAACTGTGGCCTTTTCAGTTGATAACTCACTTCTCTTTTTTCCGTTTGAAATTCTAGCTACAACTTCTTAAATGCTCCCTTCTTTCCTTTTTCCTTTCCCTTTCTGAATTTCTCTTTCTTTTTTCTTTCAATTGAAGTATTTTAAGTGCAACTTCACTTTCATGTTTATTTAAACTTCTTTTTGCATTTTAAACTGCTTTGACTCTAATTGGTTTCTAATCCTAACAACCCACCACTTAGTGTGCCTAATTCCTGACGAAGGGCTTTTGCCTGAACGGTCGATTTTCCTGCTCTTTGGATGCTGCCTGACCTGCTGTGCTTTTCCAGCACCACTCTAATCTAGACTCTAATCTGCAGTACCCACTTTTGTATCTCCTTTAGTATCTCCATCAATCCCATATGCTGTGCCAACATGTTCATTAACTCTGCTTTCTGAGCTTTATTTTAGGAAATCCCACATTTCACTCCTTCCCCAATTCTAGCTAAAAATTGGTTAAGTCTTGTAAACCATTCTGGGATACCTCCTCCATCTTTAAAACAAGAGTTTTAGTTACTTCCAATGCCAATTTAGTTTTATAATATGAGAGACCAAGTATCTATTTTTCTATCTATTACCAAATATTAATGCTGCTTGTCTAATCTTAGATTGTTTGCATCCAAAAATCCCAGATGAGCCCTCAATCTTTGTAACGACTCTGATCAGAGGAGGATGGTAGAAAACAAGTCACTTCATAAGCCATAGTAAAGATGTAAGTGTCTTATTTAAGCATCGAGATGGCCAACTTGTTTCTCTTTATTACTGTCATGTAAAACAAGAGACTTTATGCTGGTTTCTCCAATAAACTCCAAAATAACTTGTTTATTAAGAACAAGCTTAATCTTTAAACAAGGTTTATTAAATAAGATATTATCCAGCCTTAAACTATAGTTCCCTTAATCATATCATACATACACACATTCATTCACAGATAGGACAAGATATATAGCTATGCAAAGGTTGTGACGATGTTGCAGCTTTGAGATTATTTTGTCCTTGTTTTTTCTTTGAAGAGAGGTTTTAAGGTAGAGGGCATGAGTAGCCTACCAAGACCTCTTGAGTAAACTGCTTGGGAGGCCTTGGGATTCTTTTTTTTACAGGATCAGTGGTGCTGGAAGAGCACAGCAATTCAGGCAGCATCCGAGGACAGGCAAAATCGACATTTCGGGCAAAAGCCCTTCATCAGGCTTTTGCCCGAAACGTTGATTTTGCCTGTCCTCGGATGCTGCCTGAATTGCTGTGCTCTTCCAGCACCACTGATCCAGAATCTGGTTTCCAGCATCTGCAGTCATTGTTTTTACCTTCTTTTTTTTACAGCCTGAATGGCTGTGGCCAGCTCTCACAGATCAGGATTTCTGGGTTTTGGTTTCTCAGTAGCATCAGAAGCTGTTGAGACCACAACAGAGTTGAAAGCTTCAATGACTGTCTCCCGACTGCTACTATCTCTGAATTTTCAGTTAATGTTTTTTTCCTCCTGGATTGGAGAACTGCATGTGAGAATCTGTGTCTGAATTTTCCTTTTTGCTGAGGGATGTGTTAATAGGACGTTACTATATTGGAACAGTTAATTAGTACTAGTTACTGTTTCTGTTGTTCTGTTAATAGAATTGAATTATTCTAAGTTCCTCTTTCTTTGTTTGCATTTTACCTGCAGTGTTTAAATAAATTGTGTTTTGCTTGAAGTTGAGTAGTTTAACCAGTCGTATTGCACCCGGAGCAGCCTCTTCATGTTTACTTTAAAAATAATAAAAAATTAGAGTCTATGCTGCCTTCTTAAAATATTTTTAGGGGGTCTGGTCTATAATAAGGTACAACACATTTTGAAAAAAGTAGGCGAAAATAAATGAATCTCTTTAGGTCCAGGGTTCAAACCACAAGGTAAACAATTCAACTTCTCACATTTAATTTCAAAAAGATCAAGTTGCTATCAGGTGCAGAATGATGGAAAATCTTAAATTCAGGTGAAACACCATTTAGATCCAGGTCCTTAAATTGAGTACTAAGGTCAGCTTTCAGAGTTTATGAGGAGATTGGCTTGTGGAACCATCTCAGGTTCCCAGCAAATATTTCCTTGAGCTATTTCTACAGCTGTTTCTTTCAAGTGCTACAATTTATTCTCGCTCACACATACACAGATCTTTCACTCCTGCTAGCTTCCTTCCAATTGAATCACATCTTTGCATGCCCTGGAACAGTAACTCTACTTCAGAGGCTGTTGCTAGGCAACGTTCAGTATAAGGCCTCTTCAAAAAATCAAGTTGCTTGTATAGCAATTCAGGCCATGAACATGACTTCTTATCCATGTTTTAAAAGCTTTGGGTTGTCTCCTTTCTAAATTTATTTGCTTTTATGGTAAACAGCAAATAAAGCACAGTTCTCCTTTACTTCTGACTTATTGTAAGAAATCACACGACAGGATTTGGCAACTCAGTAATGTAAAACTAGTTCCATTTTTGAGTTTATCCTGATATATATTGAATAGGAGAACAATCATGTAAAATTTCACAATGATATTGACAAATTGATGGAGTGAGCAGGTAGACAGCAGATGATGTTCAGTGCAGAGAAGTGTGAGGTGATTTATTTTGGTACAATGACTGTGGAGAGACAGTATAAAGTGAAGTTTAAAGGGCCCTTGTGTGCAGTTGTAGTGTCCCTACTGTTGACCTAGGAGGCCTGGATTCAAGTCCCACCTGCTCCAGAGGTTTATCATAAAATATTTGAACAAGTTTTTAAAAATAACTAAAATGAAGGCTACTAAATGGCGTAGAAGAGCAAGGAGACCTGGGTGTATCTGTACATAAATTAACAAAGGTGGCAGAATAGTTAGACAGAGATGTTAATAAAGTATACAGTATTCTAGGAGTAGACATTATGAGAGCAAGGAGGCTATGCTAAACTTATAAGACATTAGTTAGACCTCAGCTGAAGTATGGTGTACAGTGTTGAATATCCCAGTATAGGATTAATGACAATGCATTGGACAGAATGCAGAAGTGGTTTATAAAAATATTCCATGGATGAGAAACATCAGTTATCAGGATAATTTAGACAATTTGGGATGGCTTTCATTAAACAAGGCTATGTGGAGATTGGACAGAAGCTTTCAAAATCATGAATTGCCTGGAGACAACAGATGGGGAGAAAATGTTCCTACTCAAAAAGGAATGAGAAGGGCTGAGAGGTGGCAAATGGAGTTTAACGCGGACAAGTGTGAGGTGATTCACTTTGGTCAGAGTAACCAGAATGCAAAGTACTGGGCTAATGGTAAGATTCTTGGTAGTGTAGATGAGCAGAGAGATCTCAGTGTCCAGGTACTCAGATCCTTCGAAGTTGCTACCCAGGTTGACAGGGTTGTTAAGAAGGCATACAGTGTTTTAGCTTTTATTAATAGAGGGATCGAGCTCCAGAACCTTGAGGTTATGCTACAGCTGTACAAAACTCTGGTGCGGCCGCACTTGGAGTATTGTGTACAGTTCTGGTCACCGCATTATAAGAAGGATGTGGAAGCCTTGGAAAGGGTGCAGAGGAGATTTACTAGGATGTTGCCTGATATGGAGGGAAGATCTTACGAGGAAAGGCTGAGGGACTTGAGGCTGTTTTTGTTGGAGAAAAGAAGGTTGAGAGGTGACTTAATAGAGACATATAAGATAATCAGAGGATTAGATAGGGTGGACAGGGAGAGCCTTTTTCCAAGTATGGTGACGGCGAGCACAAGGAGGCATAGCTTTAAATTGAGGGGTGATAGATATAGGACAAACGTCAGAGGTAGTTTCTTTACTCAGAGAGTAGTAAGGGTATGGAATGCTTTGCCTGCAACGGTAGTAGATTCGCCAACTTTAAGTACACTTAAGTCGTCATTGGACAAGTACATGGAATAGTGTAGGTTAGATCGGCTTCAGATTGGTATGACAGGTCGGCGCAACATTGAGGGCCGAAGGGCCTGTACTGCGCTGTAATGTTCCATGTTCTATGTTCTATGTTAAGGCACAAATTTAAAAATGTCTAATGAAGAAACAAATGTGAGGTATGGAAAAAACTTTTTCTCATAGAACCCAACTCCTGGAATTGTGGAGGGGATTGTTCATTTGAGGCATTCAAGAGGGGATTTCATGATTATTGAAATATAAACAGTGTTCAGGGATCAGGAGGGGGAGGGTGGAAGGTAAGAAACTGGCACTGAACCAAAATGTTCAGAGAACCCCAGTGCAGACATGATGGACTATTGGGGAGAAAGTGAGGACTGCAGATGCTGGAGATCAAAGTTGAAACTTTATTGCTGGAACAGCACAGCAGGTCAGGCAGCATCCAGGGAACAGGAGATTCGACGTTTCGGGCACAGGCCCTTCTGGGCCTGTGCCCGAAACGTCGAATCTCCTGTTCCCTGGATGCTGCCTGACCTGATGGACTATTGGCCTTGTTCTGTGTCATTATAATTCTATGATTCTATCACTCAGAGATCTGACAGCATCACTGATGAAGGCCGCTGTTGATAATGCTGCAGGAAGAGAGAAAGGATGTCTCTATGCTGAGGTATTCCTGCAGGAAAGATTAGCTTTTTCCTGCAGACTGTGCCACTCACAGACAGACAGACCTGGTGTTGAGGGGGCTCCTGTTGTGCTGTCATAGCTCAGGAGGTGGAGGGTGGACCACAGCCATTGCTGACAGGGGGTCTCTCAGTTGGCCATGGAGCAACTGCAAAGGAGAGACCCCTCTGTCCAGTCAGAAGTCGCCTAGGATTTAACCGGTACCCTTCCCATGCAGCAGTTGTTCCTTCTCTTGTCACTAATATCCCAACAAGGGCTGGAAATGTCCCTTAACGGGGCAATTAATTGACCAACCTTGGTCCTTGCCTCCAGTCAGCAGTTAGCCACACTAATGAGACTCTTACCATTGAGAATATCTCATGGGTAAAAAGATGTTGGCCCCCTTTCCCAGTGTCTTCCTCTGCCATTTTATGAGGTCTCTTGGTGAAAGAGAGCACTGAAGCCAACCATTACTCGATCTTGTATTTATTTACAGAACTAAACATTACAAGCATATAGCCCTTAACTTGGTAAATTCAGTAAGTCTCTCTTTACAATTGCTCAATTGAAACTCTAATTAATGTCCACCACCTGCAGACATTAAATGAAATTACTATGCAATTGACAGCGAATAAACTAGTCTGTGTCGCAAAAAGAGGCAAGAGAAAGTCTTGCACTCTGTGTCACCACCACCAGCAACATTTCTTTATGTTCGGTCTATGAGAGTTTACTCTTTCTGACAATGAGAGAAAGTGAGGGCTGCAGATGCCGGAGATCAGAGCTGAAAATGTGTTGCTGGAAAAGCGCAGCAGGTCAGTCTGCATCCAAGGAATAGGAGAATCGACGTTTCGGGCATAAGCCCTTTTTCAGGAATGAGGAAAGTGTGTCCAGCAGGCTAAGATATCTTAGCCTGCTGGACACACTTTCCTCATACCTGAAGAAGGGCTTATGCCCGAAACGTTCTTTCTGACAATGGCAGACGAACTCTGCAGGACATGTCAGTACAAGTTCCAGTTGGCATGATGTTGCAAGCTTCAAGCCTTGTGAGATTGCAAACCAAACACTTTTAATCATTACTGTGAGTTGGAAACAAATTGCAAAGGCACCATTCGAACCATATGTCAAAAACGCACACCAACTGAGGTCTCAGGGTTTATTTTTCAAATCCTTTACAATTGCTGTATATTTTACAGCATTTTTGTCATGTAAGCATCCCAAAACTCAAGTAATGCATGTTCATTTGAGCTGGGCCATTCCATAAAAGCATTTATTTGTCAGTGTGAAATATGAGCTTGGAGAATGATTTATCAGATACAGTGTGTATTTATAAATGCATCTTTAATTGTGCAAGTTTATTACTGTACTTTGGATGGTTGTCAATAGATATGCAGGTAGCATCACTTGTGCGTCTGTGCTATGACGACCAAACTGTTACTTTCCCATATTTGGTTCGGGTCCTATGTATGCTGTGCAGAGATGGGTTTCATTAATCCTTTCACTGTCTTCACTTCAAAGGAGAAGATTAAGTAAATGAAATTCTCCAGATCTCTTTCAAAGGATTTGAAATGTTCCACTGCCCATTAACCACTTGGCTGTGCTTTATTTTCTCTCCCGGTTAACTGATACATTAGAATACAGTTTCATTTGAATGGGTGGGAATCTGGAAGCTTTTCACTCATGTCTGAAGTCAAGCAGGGGCTGCCCTCTCTTCTCTGCCCTGTTTTGCATTCTATAGAGTTTGTTTTGCTTAGAACATCAGTAAGGACGTAGGTATAATGTGGGATAACTATTCCTGCTAGTGGAGGCATTCCAATGCTCCCTGTACACACATAACATTACCATCTTCTGCTAAGGGTCCACAGTTAATATGCTAACTGTTTAGCATCAGTGACCAGTTCAATCTAACATCAGGAAGCAAAGTAAACCAAGGCAAAGGCAAGACCATATCCTTTGGGGGACAAAGCAACTTAAATAAATACCTGGTTCAATTCATGTTAGAATGCAAGCTTCCAAATAATAAAAATAAATGATGAAAATTCATTGCGCTAGTGCTGGGAAATTGTGGAGAACCTCTTTTAAAGTATCCTTGTGTCTATTAAAGGCAGAGCTGAAAAATGTGTTGCTGGAAAAGCGCAGCAGGTCAGGCAGCATCCAAGGAGCAGGAGAATCGACGTTTCGGGCATAAGCCCTTCTTCAGGAATTCAATTATGCCAAAACGTCGATTCTCCTGCTCCTTGGATGCTGCCTGACCTGCTGCGCTTTTCCAGCAATACATTTTTCAGCTCTGATCTCCAGCATCTGCAGTCCTCACTTTCTCTATTAAAGGCAGCCCACACAAAGTCAGACACCACCGTCCTCTCTTGTATCTCAAACCTAGTGGCCCATTCCCCCACAGTCCCTCTCTAGAGTCTGCCCACCCCGCCCTCTGGAACTCCATAACCAAAAACTGCGGAGGCTGGAAATCAGAAATTGCTGGAAAAACTCAGCAGCCTGGCAGCATCTGTGAAAAAAAAGCAGTGTCAACCTTTCAGCTCCAGTGACCCTTCTTCAGAACTATTCAGCACAACCATTAGTTTTTTTAACAAATTATTATTCTTTTGGTGTGGGTGTCACCGGCTAGGTCAGAATTCATTGCCTGTTCTGAATTGCTCAGAGGGCAGTTAAGAGTCAATCACATTGCTGCAGCTCTGAAATCACAGTTAATTGAAAAGACCAGATAAGGATGGCACATTGAAAGACGTTAATGAACCAGATGCATTTTTTCTTACAACAAAACAGTTGTAAAATGGTTGCCGCTTTGCTAGTTTTATATTTTGGATTTTTGTTAAATGCAAGTTTTACTATTTACTGTGATAGGATTCAAACTTAACTCCCAAGACTTTGGCCTCCAGCCCCACATTACTACTCCAGTGATATTGCCTTTACACCACTGTCTCCCCCATAGCTGTAGAGCAATGCCTGGCCACCATTCAAACCTAGATTGGGATGACATATATGCCTCCCAATCGTATTTTATATCCACATGGGATAAGGGCATTGCTGGCTAGGGCAGAATTAATATAGTTATTAATTGTCCACAGGGCAGTTTAAGCTGTGGATCTGGAATCACATACAGGCCAGACCAGGTAAGGACAGCAGTTTCCTTCCTTAAAGGACATTAGTGAGCCAGATGAGTTTTTCTGACAATTGAATCATTGTCATTATTAGATTCTTAATTCCAAATTTTTATTGAATTTAAATTCCATCATCTATCATAGCAGAATTTGAACCCAGGATATTATCTGGATCTCTGGATTAATAATCCAGCAAAAATACCACTGACCATCGCCTTCCATAGTCTGGTCAACAGCCCTCTAAGGACAGGATTTCCTTCCGAGACAAGGGTAGACATTGTGGATAAAGTATCTGCAGGCAAACAGTATTGCGGGTGGAGAGAGGGTCCCAGTCAGGTTTTATTTGGGTGATGGGGGGGCTTGTCACCCACACTACCTCCTAAAATCCAAAACATGAGACTTTTGAGAAACCAAATTAGAAAAGATCACATGTCACTGGGAGATGATAGAAAAAAAGGAATTGTATTGTACTTCTCTTGAACGTTACTGCATGTGTCATGAACATCTCAAAGCTCTTCACATCCAATTAATGCTTTGGAAACTGATGTTTCCAAGATACCAGCATTGTTCACAATGAGCTCAATAGTCTTTATTAATCCTGCATGTTTCTATCTTCTTGTGCCCCTCTGTAATTGTCCCTAAGATGTGAAGAAGTACATTACTCCAGCCAGTGCAATTCTAAAACAAAACATGAAAAATATTGTTAAGTATTTTACATGAATATTTTTCAGAAGTATTCATCCAGTGCACTAATCTAAATATCCCTAGTATAGTGCTCTGATAATTCTTAATGATTTTCAGTCTTTGTTGTGACGTTACAATGGATTTAAGAGGTGTATTTTGTCCTTTTTTTTGTGAAGAGAGAAAGGTTAATGAGTGGTCTGTTCTAAACCAATAAGGCAAACAGCTTGTGAGACCTTGAGTATTTTTTTAAAGTTGGAACAACAGAAGCAGCCTGAAGGGGTGGGGTTTAAGTTCCCACAGAAGCAGGATTTTAGTTTAGCTTTCAGTAGCTGTTGGGATTTGGAAGCTGTTATATATCTCTCCCTGGTGCTCTGTCTCTCTCTCTCTCTCTCTCTCTTACTCACTCACTCAGTTTTCTTTTGATATTCTTTCCTCCTGGACTGGAGAATGGCATGTGAGACAGTCTATTTTCCTGAATGTGCCTTTGCCAAGAGCCTGTTCATGACATGTTACTCTATTAGAACAGTTGCTGCTTCATATATAAATCATCTATTATTCTGTTAAGTCTCCTAATCGAGTGAAGTTATTCCAATTCTATTTTTTTTGTCTGTATTTTAACAATAGTGCAAAAATAAAGTGTGTTTTGCTTCACGCCTAGTGTTTTGACCAATCAAATTGCATCCAGAACGCAATGCTTTACACCTGCCTTTAAAAATAAGAAAAGTTGGTGACAAGGCTATCTTCTTAACATATTTGATGGGGGTGGGGGCGGTTTGGTCTGGTCCATATCCGTGTGACAAAATATCACTTATGTTAAAGTTAATTATCAATTCCCGAACATGATAACAAAATGTACTAAGGATTCAAGGGAGACCAGGAACACCTGTGGGGTATAAGAGATAGTCAGGAGGTGATCACTGGAAGAAGTACAGACAGTGCTGGAGAAACTCAGCAGGTCTGGAATCTTTTATGGAGATAGAAACAGAGATAACTGTATGACCTATAACGTATCCTGTATGACTGCTTCCAGAAGAGATTAATCTCCA
This sequence comes from Chiloscyllium plagiosum, assembly GCF_037043375.1. Lineage (NCBI taxonomy): Eukaryota > Metazoa > Chordata > Chondrichthyes > Orectolobiformes > Hemiscylliidae > Chiloscyllium > Chiloscyllium plagiosum. Next base: position 17,672,241 of record NW_028270147.1, read on the forward strand.
CACCTTAAAACAAAAAAAACACAAGGACTTGGTGAGCTGCATCACTGGTTTAGTGACATGTGCACCAGTACCCTCTGAGCCATGTTTTTCAACCCATTAGGACATTTATTTTCTGAGTAGTATGGGACCAATTTATTCCTCCTACAAATATTGTCTGGATTCATACTTGCTTGGAGAGTAAATGCCTAACCCACATTTTGCCATAATTCTACTCTTTTATAACTACCCAACTAATCTGGTGTTATCTGAAAACTGAGGTTATACTTCCAGTGCCAGTCTAAAGCATTTCTCAATGGCACTTACTCTTTTGGACTGAAATGTAGTTAAAACAAAATCAAACAGTTGCTTAAATCATAAAACTAGATGTCAAAGTAATCTCTGGTTCTCACTCCTGTTGACATTCGGAAATGTATGACTGCTTCCGACTTCTGAAATCTGATAATGTTGTTTTTTCTAATTAATAAATGGTACTAACAGACATTTCTGTTTTAAAAGTCCATCCATTGGGAGTTAAACCAAAAAGGTCTCAAGACGTAGGCCACAACTGAACGTACATATTGCAGTGGACTGTTTTAGACGATAAAACCATAAGATATAGGAGCAGAATTAGGCCATTCAGTCCATCGAGTCCACTCTGTTATTCAATCATGTCTATTTTGTTTCTGAACCCAAGTCTTTCAAGGTGAGAGGTGGAAAGTTAAGGGAGATACACGCGGCAAGTACTTCACACAGAGGGTGGTGGGCGTTTGGAAGGCATTGCCGGCAGTGATGGGTAGAGGCAGGCACGGTAGATTCATTTAGGATGCGTCTGGACAGATGCATGAGTAGGTGGGGAGCAGAGGGATACAAATGCTTAGGAATTGACCGACAGGTTTAGACAGTACATTTGGATCAGCTCAGGCTTGGAGGGCCTGTTCCTGGGCTGTAAATTTTCTTTGTTCTTTGCTGTCTTGCCTTCTCCCTTTAACCCTTGATCTCCTTACCAATTAGGAACCTATCTATCTCTTGTCTGAAATACACTCAATGACTTGACCTCCACTGGCCTCAGTGGCAATGAGTCCCACAGATAAACCATGCTCTGGCTGAAGGAATTCCTCCCCATCTCAGATCTAAAGGGTCGTTCCTTCACTCTGAGGTTACATCCTCAGGTCCTTGTCTCTCCCGCTAGTGAAAACATCTTCTCCATGTTCGTTCTATCAAAGCCACTCAGTATTCTGCAAGTTTCAGTCGGATTCACCTCATCCTTCTAAACTCCATTGAGTATAGATTCAGAGTCTTCAATCGCTCCTCGTATGACAAGCCCTTCATCTCAGGATGATTCTTAAAACTCCTCCAAAGCCAGAACATCCCTCCTTAGATACAGGGTCCAAACCTACTCGTAATATTCCAAATGCAGTCTGACCACAGCTTTATACAGCCTCAGCAACAATTCCTGCTGTTGTATTCTTGCCCTCTTGAAATCAATGCCAACATTGCATTTACCTTCCTAACCGCTGACTGAACTTGCATGTTAGCCTTGAGAGATTCCTGAACTCAAACTCCTTAGTTCATTTGTGCCTCAGATTTCTGACGTCTTTCCCCATTTGTAAATATTTTAACCTCTATTCTTTCGATCAAAGTGCATAATCTCAATTTTACTCATGTTGCATTCCATCTATCACTTCGTTGCCCCCTCTCCTAGCCTGCCCAAGTCCTTCTGCAGTCTCTCCACTTCTCAAGACTACCTGTCCCTCCACCTATCTTTGTGCCACCTGCAAAATTTAGCAACAATGCCCTCAGATCCTTCATCCAAATTGTTAATGAATAACGTGAATAGTTGTGGTCCCAACATAGAGGCCTGTGAAGTTCCTCTAGTCAATGACTGCCTTCCTGAGAAGGACCCCTTTGTGCTACCCTCTGCCTTCTGCCAGTCAGCCAATACTCTATCCATGCCACTATCTTGCCCCTAACGCCTTGGGCTCTCATCTTATTTTGCAGCCTCCTGTGCAGCACCTTGTCAAAGGCCTTCTGGAAATCACGTGGATCATGTCCACTGGCTCTCCTTTGACTTACTTGTTCATAATCTCCTCAAAGAATTCTAACAGATTTGTCAGGCATGACCTGCCCTTGATGAAGCCGTATGATTCAATCCTATTTTATCATGCAGTTTCAAGTACTCCGCAATCTCTTCCTTAATAATGGACTCTAAAATCTTATTAACAATCTAACCAGCCTATAGTTTCCTGTTTTCTGCCTCTTCCACTTCACAAACAAAGGGTGTTACATGAGCCATTTTCTGGGGCCCTCTGGGGCCCTCCATGGCTTCAGTGATTTCTGAAAAGTCATATTCAATGCCTCAAATAACAAAAGGGTGAATTTTAGAGTCCATCTAGCTGTAGGCAACACAATGCGACCTTCTAAAATGCAAAACAGTGCTTCCTGCCTCAACAGACATCAGAATGGGAACGATTCATGTTGACAATTACAGCATTTAAAAAGTCGGTTTCTCAACTAAATGAGAGTTTTAGACCAAAACTTGCATGAATCTTCTTTCACAACTGAAAGGTGACTCATCAGTCTGAAACAGACACTTGTCAGTGCAGACTTGATAGGCCGAAGGGCTTCTTTTGCACTGTATGATTCCTATACAAGGCGAACAAATATCATGCTGATTGCTAAACCATCTTATTGGGTCGAACTCTAAGAACAAGAATTCCAGAAACCACATTGTGAGAGGAATTGTGACAAAGGAAAGACAAAAGGGAAAATGGTATAAAGGAACAAATTACCACTGTCTGGAGGGAACGTCAGGCAAAAAGTGCTGAGACACACCTCTGGTGAAGAATGAAGGGCTTTCTCGTCCTTCCAAAGACATCGATTATTCAACATTGGAACCCAGACTTCAAATGTTACTCTCTTCATTTCAATATTAAGAAGCTCAAACAATAGCCCTAATGGTCTATGATTGATAATAATTGAAACTGTCTCATTATCAGGATTTCCTTGCTTTATCTGTGCTGGTTTCAATTGTGAAATCTGTGACTAGAACATAGAACATAGAAAAGTACAGCACAGAACAGGCCCTTTGGCCCACGATGTTGTGCCGAGATTTAATCCTGATTTAAAATATAGTAACTTAACCTACGCATCCCTCAGCTCACTGCTATCCATGTGCATGTCCAGCAGTCGCTTAAATGTCCCCAATGACTCTGCTTCCACCACCTCAACTAACAACGCATTCCATGCATTCACTGCTCTCTGTGTAAAGAACCTACCTCTGACGTCTCCTTTATACCTTCCTCTTAATATCTTCAAACTATGACTTCTCATATCAGTCAATCCTGCCCTGGGGAAAAGTCTCTGGCTATTGACTCTATCTATTCCACTCATTATTTTGAACACCTTGATCAGGTCACCTCTCTTCCTCTTCCTCCTTCTCTCCAGAGAAAAAAGTCCGAGCCCTCCAGTCCAGGCAGCATCCTGCACCCTCTCCAAATCCTCTTTTTCTTTCCTATAGTAGGGCGACCAGAACTGGACACAATATTCCAAGTGTGGTCTCACCAGGGACTTGTAGAGCTGCAGCAAAACCTCGCGGCTCTTAAACTCGATCCGTCTGTTAATGAAAGTCAAAACACCATATATTTTCTTAACAACCCTATCCACTCGGGTGGCAACTTTGAGGGATCTATGCACTTGCACACCCAGATCCCTCTGTTCCTCCACACTGCCAAGAATCCTGTCTTTAATCCTATATTCAGCACTGGAGTTCGACCTTCCAAAATGCATCACTTCTCATTTATCCAGGTTGAACTCCATCTGCCATTTCTCAGCCCAGCTCTGCATCCTGTCTATGTCGCGCTGCAGCCTGCCGTAGCCCTCTATACTATCGACGACACCTCCAACCTTTGTGACATCTGCGAATTTATTAACCCACCCCTCAACCTTCTCATCCATGTCATTTATAAAAGCTACAAAGAGCAGAGGCCCAAGAACAGAGCCCTGCGGGACCCCATTCCACACTGTCCTCCAGGCAGAATACTTTCCATCTACAACCACTCTCTGCCTTCTGTCAGCCAGCCAATTCTGAATCCAGATAGCCAAATCTCCCTGTATCCCATAACCTCTGACTTTATGAATGAACCTACCATGGGGAAACCTGTCAAATGCCTTGCTGAAGTCCACATACACCACATCCACTGCTCAACCGTCGTCGACCTGTCTTGACACCTCCTCAAAGAACTCAATAAGATTTGTGAGACATGACCTGCTCCTCACAAAGCCATGCTGTCTGCCTTTAGTTACACTATGCTTTGCCAAATAGTCATAAATCCTATCCCTCAGAATTCTTTCCAAAACTTTGCTGACCAATTTCACCTTTTTTATTTCTAAGGAACTTTCAATAATAAATTGCAGTAAAGCTGACCTTTAAGGTGCTTAAATAAGAAGTCTGAAATGTTGCTCTGCTCTAACTGGAATCACAGCAAGTTAATGTCAAGTCTACTCGAGTTATATTCATCTACAGTTCACTGATCATGTGACGGGCAGGTCTGGTGCTGAGGCACACTGCTCAGAAAAGGTGACAAATGACCCAGGAAATTGACAGAGGATTGGCTTTACATCAGCAGCAGATAAAATAATATCCATTACTAAGCTACAGGAAATTTGAAAATCCGTTCCTCAGTAAGAATATGATTTTGAGAAGGTGCAGTCATTTGCAGGAAGCTTTCAAACTAAGGCCCTCACTGCCCTCTAAGTGAAAGATCCCAGGGTACTTCAACATTTACATGATGACTGTGAGCTCTACCTCACCATCAACTCTCTTGATGCCTCTGCCATCAGCGATTTGTCACATTGCATATCTGACATTCCCTACTTGACGATCAGATTAGATATTGAGACGACTTATGCTAAGTCTTTGCTGTCTGCCATAAACGCTGTCCCCAAGACATTGACTCCATCATCTCTTTGGCCAAAGCTTGAGCCTTAATAGACCATTAGTGTAATATGTGATCCAGAAATGAGCTTCCAACTATATGTTCATACCATCACCAACATTGCAAGTTTCCACCTCTGTAACATCACAGATTCATAGAGAGGTGCAGCATGGAAACAGACCCTTCGGTCCAACTTGTCCATGCTGACCAGATATCCCAACCAAATCTAGCCCCATCTGCCAGCACCTGGTCCATATCCCTCCAAACCCTTCCTACTCATATAACCATTCAGATGCCTTTTAAATGTTGCAATTGTACCAGCCTCCACCACATCCTCTGGCGGCTCATTCCATACCCATACCACCCTCTGAGTGAAAACGTTGCCTCTCAGGTCTCTTTTATATATTTCCCCTCTCACCCTAAACCTATGCCCTCTAGTTCTGGACTCCCCCACCCCAGGGAAAACACTTTGTCTATTTAACTTATTCATGCCCCTCGTGACTTTTAAAATCTCTATAAGGTCACCTCTCCGCCTCTGATGCTCCAGGGAAAACAGCCCCAGCCTATTCAGCCTCTCCCTATAGCTCAAATCCTCCAACTCTGGCAACATCCTTATAAATCTTTTCTGAGCCCTTTCAAGATTCACAACATCTTTCAGATATGAAGGAGACCAGAATTCCACGCAATATTCCAACAGTGGCCTAACCAATGTCCTGTACAGCCGCAACATGACCTCCCAATTCCTGTACTCAATACTCTGACCAATAAAAGAAAGCATAACAAATGCCTTCTTCACTATCTATCTACCTGCGACTCCACTTTCAAGGAGCTATGAACCTGCTCTCCAAGGTCTTTTTGTTCAGCAACACTCCCTAGGACCTTACAATTAAGTGTATAAGACTTGCTAAGATTTGCTTTCCCAAAATGCAGCATCTCGCATTTATCTAAATTAAACTTCATCTGCCACTTCTCAGCCCATTGGCTCATCTGATTAAGATCCCATTGTAATCTGAGGTAACCTACTTTGCTGTCCGCGACACCTCCAATTTTGGTGTCATCTGCAAACTTACTAACTGTACCTCTTATGCTCACATCCAAATCATTTATATAAGTGATGAAAAGTAGTGGACCCAGCACCGATCCTTGTGGCACTCCACTGATCACAGGCCTCCAGTCTGAAAAACAACCCTCCACCACTACCACCCTCTGTCTTCTATGTTTGAGCCAGTTCTGTATCCAAATGGCTGGTTTTCTCTGTATTCCATAAGATCTAACCTTGCTCACCATCTCCCATGAGGAACCTTGTCGAACACCTTACTGAAGTCCATATAGATCACATCTACTGCTCTGCCCTCATCAATCCTCTTTGTTACTTCTTCATAAAACTCAATCAAGTTTGTGAGACCTGATTTCCCACGCATAAAGCCATGTTGACTATCCCGAATCAGTCCTTGCCTTTCCAAATACATGTACATCCTGTCCCTCAGGATTCCCTCCAACAACTTGCCCACCACCAATGTCAGGCTCACCGGTTTATAGTTCCCTGGCTTCTCCTTACCACCCTTCTTAAACAGTGGCACCACATTAGCCAACCTCCAGTCTTCCGGCATCTCACCTGTGATTATCGATGATACAAATATCTCAGCAAGAAGCCCAGCAATCACTCCCCTAACTTCCCACAGAGTTATAGGGTACACCTGATCAGGTCCTGGGGATTTATCCACTTTTATGCATTTCAAGACATCCAGCACTTCCTCCTCTGTAACATGGATATTTTTCAAGAGATGTACAACATGGAAATAGACCCTTAAGTCCAACTCATCCATGCCAACCAGATATCACAACCTAATCTAGTCCCACTTACCAGCACCCTGCTGATATCCCTTCAAATCCTTCCTAATCACATAACTATTTTTTTAAATGTTGCAATTGTAGCTGCCTCCACCACTTCCTCTGGCAGCTTATTCCATCCACACACCACCCTCTGTGTGAAAACATTGCCCCTAGGGTCTCTTTCATATCTTTCCCCTCTCACCCTAAACCTATGCCCTCTAGTTCTGGACTCCCCAAACCCAGGGAAAACACTTTGTCTATTTATCCTATCCATGGTCCTCATGATTTTATAAACCTCTATGAGGTCACCTCTCAGCCTCTAATGCTCCAACGAAAGCAGCCCCAGCCTGTTCAGCCTCTCCCTACAGCTCGAACCCTCCAACCCTGGCAATATCCTTGTAAATCTTTTCTGAACCCTTTCAAGTTTCACAATATCCTTCCGACAGGGAGGAATTGAGAGTGTGGTGCTGCAAAAGCACAGCAGGTCAGACAGCATCTGAGAAGCAGGAGAATTGATGTTTTGGGCAGAAGCCCTTCACCAGGAATGAGGCTTGTGGGTCAGGACTGAGAGATAAATGGGTGGGAGTGGGGTTTGGGGGAAGGTAGCTCAGGAAGCGATAGGTGGATGAAGGTGAGAGAGAAGGTAATAGGTCAGAGGGGGGATTGATGGACAGATCAAGAGGATGGTGCCGAGTTGGGGGCTTGAGGTTGGGATAATGTGGGAGGGGGGGGGAAATGAGGAAGATGTTGAAATCCACATTTGTCCCATGTGGTTGCATGGTCCCAAGATGGAATATGAGGCGCCCTCCTTCAGGCGTCGAGTGGTAAGGGTTTGGTGATAGAGGAGGCGCAGGACCTGCATGTGCTTGATGGAGTGGGAGCGGGAGTTGAAGTGTTCAGCCACGGGGTGGTGGGGTTGGTTGGTGTGGGTGTCCCAGAGATGTTCTGAAATGATCCACAAGAAGGCGTCCTGTCGTCCCAATGTAGAGGAGGCGACACCGAATGCAACGGATGCAGTAGATGACATTGGTAGAGGTACAAGTAAATTTCTGACGGGTGTGGAAGAATCCCTTTGGGGCCTTGGACGGAGGTGAGGGGAGTGGTGTAGGCGCAGAGTTTGCACTCCCTGCAGTGGCAGGGAAAGGTGCCAGGAGTGGGGTGTGGGCTGGTGGGGGATGTGGACCTGATGAGGGAGTCGTGGAGGGAATGGTCTTTTCGGAACTCTGATAGGGATGGGGAGGGAAGTATGTCTGTGGTGGTGGGGTCTGATTGGAGGTGGCAGAGTGGTGGAGGATGATGCGATGTATGTGGAGATTTGTGGCGTGGAAGGTAAGGACTGGGGGTTCTGTCCTTGTTTCGTTGGGAGATGTGGGGTGCAAGGGCAGTGGTGCGTGAAGTGGAGGAGATGCGCTGGTGGACATCGTCAATTACGTGGAAAGGGAAGTTACAAACATGGAAGAAGGAGGTCATCTGGAATTGGTCATCCTAGGAACAGATGCAGTGGAGGCGGAGGGTCTGGGGATAAGGGATGGAGTTTTACAGGAAATAGGGTGGCAAGAGGTGTAGTCGAGGTAGGTGTGGGAGTCGGTGGGCTTGTAGTATATATCTGTGGTTAGTCAGTCACCAGAGACGGTGATGGAGTGGTCCAGGAAAGGGTGGGATGGGGGAGGCGAGGTTTCCAAGATGGCCCAGGTGAATTTGAGGTTGGGGTGGAAGGTGTTGGTAAAGTTGATGAAGTGTTCAAACTCTTATGGGAGCACAAGGCATCACAGATACAGTCATTGATGTAGCGGAGGAAGAGGTGGGGGATGGTGTCGGTGTAACTGCAGAAAATGGACTGTTCCACATATCTAACAAACAGGCAGGCATAGCTGGGTCCCATGTGGGTGCACATTGCTACCTCTATGGTTTGGACCAGAGGAGACCAAAATTGCATACAATATTCCAAAAGTGGTCTAACCAATGTCCTGTACAGCCGCCACATGATCTCCCAACTCCAATACCCAAAACTCTGACCAATAAAGGAAAGCACACCGAATGCCTTCTTGACTATCCTATCTACCTGCAACTCTGCTTTGAAGGAGCTCTGAATCTGCACTCCAAGGTCTCTTTATTTAGCAACACTCCCTCGGATCTTACCATTAAGTGTATAAGTTCTGCTAAGATTTGCTTTCCAAAAATGCAGCACCTCACATTTATCTAAATTAAACTTCACCTGCCACTCCTCGGCCCATTGGCCCATCTGATCATGATCCTGTTCTAATCTGAGGCAACCATCTTCCCTATCCATTACACCTCCAATTTTGGTGTCATCTGCAAACTTACTAACTATACCTCTTATGCTCACATCCAAAGCATTTATATAAATGATGAAAAGTAGTGGACCCAGCACGGATCCTTGTGGCACTCCACTGATCAAAGGCCTCCAGTCTGAAAAACAACCATCCAACACCATCCTCTGTCTTCTACCTTTGAGCCAGTTCTGTATCCAAATGGTTGGTTCTCCCTGTATTCCATGAGATCTAACCTTGCTAATCAGTCTGCCATGGGCAAACTTGTTGAACTCCTTACTGAAGTCCATATAGATCATGTCTACCACCCTGCCCTCATCTATCCTCTTTGTTACTTCTTCAAAAAACTCAATCAAGTTTGTTAGACATGATTTCCCACGCACAAAGCCATGTTGACTATCCCTAATCAATCCTTGCCTTTCCAAATACATGGGCACCCTGTCCCTCAGGATTCTCTCAACAATTTGCCCACCACTGAGGTCAGGCTCACTGGTCTACAGTTCCCTGGCTTGTCCTTACCACCTTTTTTAAATAGTGGCACCACGTTAGTCAACCTCCAGTCTTCTGGCACCTCACCATCCTCAGCTCAACTCACCTACTGCTGGCACTCCCCCCCCCCATCCTGGCACTTTCCCCTGCCACCGCAGGAACTGTAAAACCTGTACCCACACCTCCTCCCTCACCTCCATCCAAGGCCCTAAAGGAGCCTTCCACATCCATCAAGGTTTTACCTGCACATCCACTAATATCATTTATTGTATCTGTTGCTCCCGATGCGGTCTCCTCTACATTGGGGAGACTGGGCGCCTCCTAGCAGAGCGCTTTAGGGAACATCTCCGAGACACCTGCACCAATCAACCAAACCGCCCCGTGGCTCAACATTTCAACTCCCCCTCCCACTCTGCTGAGGATATGGAGGTGCTGGGCCTCCTCCACCGCCGCTCCCTCACCACCAGACGCATGGAAGAAGAACGCCTCATCTTCTGCCTCGGAACACTTCAACCCCAGGGCATCAATGTGGATTTCAACAGCTTCCTCATTTCCCCTTCCCCCACCTCATCCTAGTTTCTAACCTCCAGCAACATGATCCCCTTGACTTGTCCGGACTTGTCCGACCTGCCCAGCTCCTTTTCCACCTATCCACTCCACCCTCTCCTCCCTGACCTATCATCTTCATCTCCTCCCCCACTGACCTATTGTACTCTATGCTACTCTATCCCCACCCCCACCCTCCTCTAGCTTATCTCTCCACGCTTCAGGCTCTCTGCCTTTATTTCTGATGAAGGGCTTTTGCCCGAAACGTCGATTTTGCCTGTCCTCGGATGCTGCCTGAATTGCTGTGCTCTTCCAGCACCACTGATCCAGAATCTGGTTTCCAGCATCTGCAGTCATTGTTTTTACCTCACCTACTGCTGAAACCTCACCCATGCTAGTTTTGACTGTCCTGACTGACCTCCCATGTTCCATCCTACCTCAAATTGAGCTCATCCAAAATTCGTCAGCACGTGTCTTAAATCACATCAAGAACCATTCACGCACTCACACATATCCTCGCTGGGCGACAGTCACTCTTGGTCTACTGAATGCTAATAACATTGTTGAGTCAGCTAGATTTCAGTGGTATTGGCATCACTTTGGAAAATATATTCATTTCCCAACTGTGTGAAGCAGTTAAAGGTCATGTGCTCCTGGACTAGGAGTCAAAGAGTGTGGTGCTGGAAAAGCACAGCCAGTCGGGCAGCATCCAAGGAGCAGGAGAATTGACATTTCCGACATAAGTCCTTCATCAGGAATGACATCATTCCTAATGAAGGGCTTACACCTGAAACATCGATTCTCCTGCTCCATCGATGCTGCCTGACAGGCTGTGCCTTTCCAGCAATACACTCTTCAGCTCTGATCTCCAGCATCTGCAGTCTTCACTCCCTCTTGGACTAGAAGCTCCAGGTTCTAGTCCCACATGAGGACCTCATGGCCACATAATGTGACCAAATGGGTTGAGTCTCAATCTCTTAAATGTTTCCAATATGCATATTGGATTGGAGTAGCAATGTTCCTTGGTCAACTCTAACTCTGTAGTAGCTGCAGTGCAATAGTCTCCCCACATTAAAGACTTAACACACGCACTTGCCATTCGGAAATGACATCCACATTCCAAGCGATTACCACATGTGCAGAGCATTTGGTGAAAAACTACTTTGCAATACACACACTGGACAGACAAATCAATGCATATTCCTGTGCAAAGTATAGCTCATCCAAATCTTCCTCACATATATATCTTGTCTTATCCTAAACATTTATGCTTTAAGATAAATGACATAAGAAATAGATGTGACACAGAAAGTTTTCAAGAGTTCTTGAGTGCCACATTCACATGGAATTGAACTGACATAATCTTAATGAACCAAATGGTTGTGGAAATAACTGCACAGAGGCCAGTATCCTCTAACCAAGTCACCCTTTATTTATATGTGCATAGAGTCAGCCCCTGAAATGAAGAGACTATGAATCCCCTGTTTATATCTGTCAGCCAAGGCTCCCTTATTAGCCCAAGTTAACAACCCCAATCAAGGATCTCATAGTCAATAAGATCTACCTGATTTCAATCACTACAGTTTTGTCTGTGTTTGGGTAGTTAATAAGTCTGTAATAAACATAGAGGCATTATACTGCTTGATTCTGTGACCTTCCATAGTCTTCCATTCTGAAAGTTATAGGGGAGATGCAGAGTAAGGGCAGTCGATGGTTGCATTGTTTTTAAAAAGCCCATTTCCTGAAACAAATCCTTCGAGGGCATGGAGATTAAGGATAATGGCAGATTGATACAATCTTTAATTGTTCTTTGTGAAAAAGAGTTAGAAAAGGAAGCCTGTTGGGGTGTGAACAACTGGAGCTGTTGATTGTGAATTATTTGGGCTCAATCACTTTTGGGTTTGATGCATCACACAGAAATTTTTAATTGTTCATTCAAAATTTGATTTGTTTGAAAAATATGGGTCTTTGAATCTGCAGACGGAGCTAGCTTGGTGACATAGGCATATGGGAGACATTGAGATCTTGAAAGTAACTGTTTGCACCAAAGTGAGCAGCCTAGGGTTGAGCTTTCTCGGGGTGAGCAGTGCTTTTATATATGAGTCTGACTGAATACAGAACACATTGAACCAATGAATGGTGCAGCACACTTTGGCATCATTTAATAAATCAGATGTGTTCCAGCTCTCTGAAAGATTGAGTCTTTCCATTCTACTTTATGAACCAGAGGTAGATTTTGAGCAGGTTTGAAAGAATCGATAAGGTTGGATAAAAAGAAAAGCTGCAACAAGAAATGAAATAGGTCCATCACCGCAGTTTTGTTTTCAGTCTGATAGACACTGTCTGAAATTGTGGTGACCCAGATTCAGCTATGACCTCTAAAGAGAAGTTGGGTATAGACTTGAAAGGGGTCATTGACCGGGCATTCCTGAATGTATTTTTCCCAAATGCAAAAAATACTATTCTGGTTAATGGAGGGGAAAGGAGGAGTTAGGAGGAAGAACCAGATTTCTTTTATCAAATTGAATTAACAGCAGTACACCTGTTAAGTCTGAAGCTTCTCAGCCCATCTTAGACTCTTTAAGGCTGAATTAGAAATGGATTTTATTAAAGGAAAACATAGATTACAACCTGGCTTGATATTTGTCTCAGTGCAGTTAACAGGGGATCCAGTTCGCTGGCCTAAATAATGGAAGCAGGTATCGCATCATGTGGGTTATCAGACTGAAACAAAGGCAGAAAAAATTAACAATGAACTGCAGATGCTGGAAATCAGACAAAAAAACAGAAATTGCTGGAAAAACTCAGCAGGTCTGGCAGCATCTATGGAGAGAAAGACAGTGTGTTAAAGTTAATGGTCTAGTGATCCTCTTTCAGAACTGAATGAATGATCTTTGAACGAATTTTTTTATATTGTTACGTATATGTTACATTGACAAAAATAATAAATACAATGAAAAGCTTTTTTCTTGTGCCATGACTGATTGTAGCTCGGAAAGGTTTGATCTATATGATAAAGGTCATATAGATAGGGGGAGTGCAAGAGTAAACAATAAGGGAGGGTACAGCCCAGAAACATCAAGTGAGAACAATGGTTGGGCAGACTAACCGGGACAGACTTAATTATTGTTCTCTCCCTCAGGAACTGCTTCTTTTCACCCGTTATTAGACTGATGAATGGGCTCTCTAGCATTAAAAATGCTGATCTCACCTAGCACACACCCTGAGCAGTGCAACATGTATGTCTCTGTCTATTTGCAGCTTCTGATCTGTATACCATTATTATGATCTGCCTGTACTGGTCGTAAACAAAGCTTTTCACTGTACTTCCATACATGTGACAATCAATCAATCTCCACCTATCATTTGCTCCTACAGCCCCATCTAATTTTCAACATTTGGACAAACCTTTTCCTGGCTACAGTCAGTTCTAAAGGAGGGTCACTGGAGTGTTAGCTGTTTTCTGTCTCCACATATTTTGCAGGACCTAATGAGTTTCTCCAACAATTCCTGTCTTTGAAAATAAGAGATGTTACTGTAGTGAGATTTCCTGCTCCTTGCGTCCTTCCAGTTCCAGGACATGGATCAGGATTCCCCAACTCCCAGTAACTCTAAATGTGTTGGCTGTACTATTCTAAGCTCTATGTTCTATGCCCAGGGGCCTTCTCGTGGCAATGTGGTTATGTCCCTACCCCTAGACTGGGAGGCCCAGGTTCAAGAACCACCAGCTCCAGAGGTGATTGTGTAATAACATCTCTGAACGGGTTGATTCGAATGCAAATTAATAAACAGAATAAATAAAAATACTGTCTCCCTCCCCCCCCCCCCCCCCCATCTAGGTTCGCTTTGTGGTCGGGGGGTGGAGGGAGTGAGAGTTGTAAATCTTTCTCAGACAGTCCCTGAGCACTGTGCGGATACAGAGACAGACAGTCCCCTCCCCTCCTTTCTGATTCTGTCTGGGGGAGGGCGGCTTTGAGAGCGGCAGCAGGTATTTGGCTGCGTGGAAGAGGGGGTGGGTCTGTTTGTGTGTGTGGACAGACTGTACCACCCGTGCAGAGGACAGTGCGAGGTACCCAGATGTGTCACTGTGTACTGAGGGAGTGTCAGCCCCAGTGTTGCATCCTGACTGAAGGGCTGGAGAGGGCTGCGGTTTCCACACTATCATCAGTGGCTCTCAGCTTCTCTCTCCCTCTCTCTCTCTCTGCGGATCACAGACAAAGGAAATAAATCTGCAACCTGATGATGCGATCTCTATTCCAGAATTGACATCAGGGAAATTGAGCCGGATTTTCGAAAAAATGAGCTGATCTATTGCATTGCACTAGAATCGGGAGGTTTGGAGGCAGTTTTTTTTTGTTTGTTTTGAACGTTTTGGTTTCTCATGCTGCTTGCGCCCATGCTGTGAATTTTCCAATGAGCCTGGACAAAGCTGTCTCTCCTTGTGTAAGTACCCCTTTCTTCTTTGCTCGGTCCTCTCTCTGGGCAACAAAAACAAAATGCACCGCTCTTCAAACCTTCCAGCATCCCAAACTTACCCCTAATGCTGCTTCATGTTGCAACTTTATCTATTTCCCGGATTCCGTTGGAAGAGCCGAGAGGGGATGCATGCCCCTTGAAATATTGATGGAGATTTGCACAGAAGTGCCTCAGTTCCCAGTTTAAAACAGGCACCCTATTGCCTTTACTCTCACACACACTGGCATTCTGCTGCAGAAACGGCGAGGGGTGGGGTTAAATCTGTGCCTGTGTGTCTAAACCTCTCCCTTTGTATGTGCCCGTGTGCTCCTGTATGCGCCTATACTGTTTCCATGAGCAATGCCTGGCATATTAAGTGGAATTGAGGAGCAGGTCGAACTGAGTGAGACAGTTAAAATACCAACAAGAGGTTCACCGAGTGGAAAAAGACGCTTCAGATGTCGCTTATCGACGACTCCAAATAGCTCCATCAGCGAGATTAAAGAGGCGCCGATTATTTTTGGCAATTTTTAAGAGAAAGGCGTAACATTGCCAAGGTGATGTCAGGCAGCAGTGCCACATGGTGTCTCTTCATTTTAACACCTGCTGTTTTCCAAGGGTTTGCTCTAGAAAAGAAGCATTTATATAACGTCTTTCACCACCCCATGAGTCCCTCTTCACTTAATGTACTTCTGAGGATGTTGCTTCTGTGGAATTACAGTAGCAATTTGCACATGTGATTTGGAGATGCCGTCTAATCTAAAAACTCTGTTATCTCACTTTTTAGATTAGAATCAATCTAAACATCATGGCATAGACAGAGAACACAGGGGGCCAACACCTTCAACACATTGTCTAGCTATCACCATTGTTAACAGCTAACCCGAGAATGCAACTTTAAAAAAAAGGTTTTGTGACTTACACATGAAAGAAGTGAAACTATCACTGTATTCTAACAGATGAAAGGCTTAACAATCAATTTTTCAATGTATAATTTCAGTTACATCACATTGTAAATTTTTGCTATAAATTCTATGTTACGATCAAGCCCTCCACTATTACCTGATGAAGGAGCGTCACTCTGAAAGCTAGTGTGCTTCCAATTAAACCTGTTGGACTATAACCTGGTATTGTGCGATTTTTAAATTTGCACATAGTTAGCCCCTACCAACAGGAATGTGACACTGACCAGATCATCACTGAAGGCGGAAACAGAGTTAAAGTGTTTCAAGTCTGGTATGAATTGGAGATGCCGGTGTTGGACTGGGGTGTACAAAGTTAAAAATCACACAACACCAGGTTATAGTCCAACAGTCTTAATTAGAAGCACTATCTTTCAGAGCGCTGCTCCTTCATCAATGGTTGACTGGCATGAGCCTTCTTCAGAAATGAATGGTGTTGGAATATTAAAAACTGAAAGAACTGTGGATGCTGGAAATCAGAAACAAAAAGAGTAATTGCTGGAAAAGCTCAGCAGGTCTGGCAGCATCTATGGAGAGAAATCAAGGTTAATGTTTTGAGCCGAGAGACCCTGCCTGAGGAAAGGTGACTGGACCCGAAACGTTGACTCTGATTTCTCTCCACAGATGCTGCCAGACCTGCTGAGCTTTTCCAGCAATTTCTGTTTTTGATGTTGGAATATCGTTGTACATGCTTTTGACAGAGGCAGAGACCCCGCACAAAAGGCAAAGGCCTTGTTACTGACAATGAAAGAGAAAAAGAGATGTAAAATAGGTATAAACTGAAGTGTGAAAGGGAGAGAATTGATCCGCTCTACTCAGTGCAAAGGTACAAACAGGGCAAGGTTTGCATGGTAGAGAGAAGAAAAATGGAGAAAAGACGTAATGCAGTCTGTTTCTGAATTAATGGGATTCAATATTGTGACCTTGAGGCTGTAAAGTGGAAAATGAGGTGATGTTCCTCTAGGTTATGTTGCACTTTAATGTTTCTCTCTCCACAGGTGCTGCCAGACCTGCCGAGCTTTCCCAGCGTTCTGTGTTTGTTTCCAATTTCCAGCATCCACAGTATTGAGCCGCTCATCACTTGTTGCGGTTTGGTTGTGGGAATAGATATTAGACACAAGCTGGGGATTGGTCCCCTGCAATTCTCCAAAGCAGCTCCAGAGACGTTTTCATCTTAGAAAGAAGAGAGGCTTCTATTCAATGTCTCACTTAAAAGATAATAGAATAGATACAGAATCATAGAATGATAGAGTGAAGAAGAGACCCTTCACTCCATCAAATCTGTACTGCCAAAAATGTACTAATACACCCAGCCCATTTTCCGTATTAGGTCCGTAACCTTGAATGTTCAAGTGCTCATTTAAATACTTTTTAAAGATTATGAGATTTCCTGCTTCAACTATCCTCCCAGGTAATGCATTCCAAACCCTCTGTGTAAAAAAGATTTTTCTCAAATCCCCTCTAAACCTCCTGCATTTCACTTTAAAACTATGGTCCCTCATCACTGACACAAAGACAGAAATAGCTGGAAAAACTCAGCAGGTGTGGTAGTTTCTGTGGAGAGAAGTCAGAGTTATCCAGTGACCCTTCTTCAGAACTTGTTGTTGACCCTTTAACTAAAGGGAACAGCTGCTTCCTATTCAGCCTGTCCATGCCCTTCATAATCTTATACACCTCTATCACGTGCTTCCTCAACCTTTTGTGCTCCAAAGAAAATAACTGAAGGTAACACAGCACATCAGATGTGTGTCAGGCTCAGTTGTTCCATTTAAGTGGGGCTTGAACCCATTATTGTCTGATTCAAAGGCATAAGTACTCCAATCGAGCATGGTAGGCACCTCAACTGTGAGCGCAAAGGAAACGGGTCATGATTTTAATTTCATTACAATAACCTTAAAGCATAATGCTTCAGATTAAACTGAATATTGTTCACACAACCAGGATATCAGCCCAGACGCACAAACACAGGAAACACCTGCCCAAGACTGACAAAAGCAACTGACTTCACTTCCTAGTAGTAAAATGTATCAAGTGTGGTATCGTTACTTTAGAACATGCCTTCAAACTTTTGTTCAAATTTCAAAGTTGCTCCTCTCCCCCCACCCCATCATTGAAGACATTGCGCCAAATGGATCTTGTCAATGCAATGTTCACATCAGTTCTTAATACAAAGGCAAGAAAGAAATCACTGGAGATTTATATATGGATTTACTTTGTGTCTGTGCTACAGGATATGAGCAATTGAAATGCAAGCCAAATATGCAGTTTAAAAGGTTGTTGATATTTGGGCACAAGTGTTAAACTTACAGAAGCACAAAAGATCCACATCATATTGAATTTTTACTATCACAATGGACCCCTTCACCTGGAATAATAGCCTCTCCTCCTAAAGTTACAGATCAATTTGCATATTTCCTACAAATGCATCAGCACAGAAGCTCTGTTCAAATTAGGACTAGATTTGCAGCTATAGCAGGAAATAATGTAATTTTCCGGGTGTTTTTATACACCCCAACTCTTGTCTTGGGCACATTTGTGCCAGTGAGAGTCATTCTCTGCACCTGATAATGTTCATGAATCCAAAATTAAATGTACCAACATTCTGAACCCCTTAATGGACAAAATCAGGAGATTGTAACCTAATCAATCCCCATTTCTTTAACATTTTCCAAGCATGTGTTCAGTATTTAATAATTAATCCTAAACTGGGAGCTGGAGTTTGTCAAGCTCAGCAAGTCGGCAAGAACGTTTCACAGCAGCCCAGGGGTTCTGAAGGTTTTTTTTTATAGCATTTCCTCTCATTAACCTTCAAGAAAAGAGTTCTTTTCTGTGAGGGAAAATTAATCGAGGAATGCTCAAATTGCAAGCAGGGAGTAGTTTAATTAATGACAGGTAATTGCAAGGCACAAACTGCTGTTCGGACTGCCAAAAAGAGCCTACTCAGTGAATAAGCTTTAAATGGTGTCTGAGTGATTGATGGAATCCCTACAATGTGGATGCTGGCCATTCAGCCCATTGAATTGATACCAACCCTCTGAAGAGTGTCTCACACAGAGCAACCCTCCCTGTAAGCCCTGCATTTCCCATGACCAATCCACCTAACCCGCACATCTTTGGACTGTGGGAGGAAACCCACACAGACATGGGGAGAATATGCAAACTCCATGCAGTTGCCCAAGGCTGGAATCGAACCTGGGTCCCTGCTGCTGTGAGGCCACAGTGCTAACCACTGAACTATACAATTGGCACCTATGGAAATTGAAAATGGTTTTTGATTTAATTATGCAGGTGATATGGGCATTGTTGGCTAGTTCAGCATTTATTACCCGTCACTGATTGTCTTTGAGAAAGCGATGATGACCTGCTTTCTTGAACTGTTGCAGTCCACTTGGTGCAGGCAAACGCACAGTGCTGATAGAGAGGGACCTTTAGGTCACAGTGACGGCATGTGATTTTGTTCCAAGCAGCTTGGGGGAAAACATACAGGTGGTGATGTCTCCATATACCTTCCTAGGCGTGGTAGAGAATCGCAGGCTTGGGAAGTGATGTCAAAGGAGTCACGGTGGGTTGCTGCAGAGCACAGTTTAGATGGTACACACTGTGTACACACAATGTCCGTCGATGGTGAAGGAAGTGTGCTAAGTATGCAGGTTCCGCAGGCAGTGAAGAAAACAAATGGTTTGTTGACCTTCATAGTGAGAGGATTTGAGTACAGGAGCAGGGATATTTTGCTGCAATTGTACATGGCCTTGGTGAGACCACACTTAGAGTATTATGACTAGTTTTTTGTCTCCTTATCTAAAGAAGGATGTTCTGGCAAGAGAGGGAGTTTGCCACATTGATTCTTGGGATGGCAGGACTGCATATGACAAGAGATAGTTAGGACTGTATTCACTGGAGTTTAGAAGAATTAGAGGATCTCATGGAAACCTGTAAAATTCCAACAGGGTTTAACATTAGAAGGGCGATGGAACTTTGACCCCTATTTCAATGAGGTTTGAGTACGGGAGTAGGGAAGTCTACAGTACAAGGTGTGGGGAGACCACTTCTGGACTACTGTGAGCAGTTTTGGTCCCTGTATTTAAGGAAAGATATAATTTCATTGGATGCCTTTCAGAGAAGGTCCACTAAGATGGATGATCCTCGTTATGGAGGGATTATCTTATGAGCAAAAATTAAACAGGTTGGGATTCCAGAAGAATGAGAGGCAAACTCATTGAAACAGATAGGATTCTTAAGAGGCTTGACAGGGTAAATGTTGAGAGGAGGTCTCCCTTCTGGGAGAAGGTAGGACCAGAGGGCAGAGTCCTGAATAAAAAGGCACTTATTTAACATTGAGTTGAGGAGGAATTTCTTCTATCAGAGAGTTGTGAGTTTTTGAAACTCCTTGTCACAGGGAGCGGTAGGAGCAGCATCCTTGTGTATATTTAAGACTGAGATAGTTAGATTCTTGAACAGTCAGGGAATCGTGGGTTATGGGGAAAGGGCAAGAAAGTGGACATGAGGAATATCAGATCAGCCATGACCCTCTTGAATGGTGGAGCAGGTTCGAGGGGCTGAATGGCCTACTCCTGTTCTTTTTTTTATGATCTTATCGTCTTAAACAGGGTAAACGCAGGAAGGATGTTTCTGTTGACCAGGGAATCCAGAACCAGAGGTCACATTTTAAGGATACAGTTTTTTGTACTGAAGTGATGAGAAATATCTTCGCCCAGAGTGTGGTGAGATTATGGAGTTCTCTGCTGCAGAAAACAGTTGAGGCCGAAACATTGAATGTTTTCAGGAAGAAGCTACCTATAGTCCTTTGGGTTTGGGGGGAATAAAAAAACATGGGCAAAGGAATAAGGTATTGATTTGGATATTGAATGGTGGTGCAGGATCGAAGGGCAGATTAACTTACTCCTGCTTCTATTTGCCATGCTTCTAAGAAAGTTGAAGGTGGTGGATGGGGTGCCAGTCAAGCAGGTTCCTTTGTTCTCAATCATTTCCAACTTCTCAAGTGTTGGAGTTGCACCCATCCAGGCAAGTGGGGAGTATTCCACCAATTTCCTGACTTGTGCATTGGTGGCCAGGCTTTGGGGAGTTAGGTGGAGAGTTACTTATCATAATTATCACATGTCCAATATCAATTGCAGTCCAGGGTAAGTACAGATGAGACTGAGAATTTTAAAGTATCATCCTCACTGACACTAAATTTGTGATATGTGTCTTTGAATGGAAAATAGAACGAGATTTAGCTTGTTGAGCCTGTTAAACTGGCCAATCATGACGAGCCTGTGACTCGCTTCATATGCTTTCTGTTCTACATATCTCTTTGCATAGCAAAACTCTAACAATGCCAGGCTTAAAAAGTTCTAGTTGATCTCGTAACCATTGCTGCTTCACAAGCAAGTTCCAAATTTCTACCCCCTTTGTAGAAGTGTTTTCTCATTTCACTCCTGAAAGTTGGTCTCAGATACTTAGGCTACATCATGTCCCACACTCCTCAAGGATTTGGAAATAATTTCTTACGATCAACCTTGTCTGTTCCCCTTAATATCTTGATCTTTTACTCCTCTAAAGTTAAGATAATGCTTCGTGCAGCTTCTGTCTGTGTGTTAACACTTTTAGTCTGGGTTTCATTCTGATAAAAGTGATGCTGCATTCCTTCTTAATCCAAAACATCCTTCCACTTGATGCCCACTAGTACACATGGTAATTTTAATCGCATTTATACAACTCTTGAGGAAACTTTAAAACGCTTCCTTGATTGTTGGATCTTAATATGCCTAATGAATGATGCAAAGGTAAAAATGACTAAAATATCATTTTCCCATTTATCCCATCAGACCTGCTCCAGTTCCATTAGCTAGTGCCAATCTCCTGCCCTTCTCCCTGTGAACCATTTCTATTCTAATATCATAGAGTGTCCCCCTTAAGTGCATCAATTGAACCTGCCCTCCACCACATTTTAGATCAAGCATTGAACCAAGGCCCCATTTGTCTCCTCATGTTGACGTAAAAGATCATACAAAGTTATTTAAAGAGCAGGGCAAATCTCCTTAACATATATTATTTTTTTAAAATACAGAGTTGCTTCTCAGTGTGTGGGAGCTTGCTGTGCCACTTTTCCTGAATTGTAAATATACTTCAGTAGTACATTATAGAATCCCTACCATGTGGTAGCAAGCATCAGCCCATCACGCCCACAGAGACCCTCTGAACAAGATTCATTCCATCCAGACCCACCCTATATTTCCCATGGCTAATCCACTCAGCCTATGGGCAACTTAGTGTGGCCAATTCACCCAACCTGCACATCTTTAGACTATTGGAGGAAATACCACACAGACACGGGGAGGGTGTGCAAACAGACATCTGCCTAAGGCTGGAATTGAACTCAGATGCCTGGTGCTGTGAAGCAGCAGTGCTAAATACTGAGCCATCATGCTAACCCAAATTTGTTTTGCCTAATTTTCTACTTTTGTGTGCATTCTAATAAATTTATTTCATTCTCTTTTCATGATTTTCATGATTTTATTTTTGCTTTCTTAAACAGTTGAAAAGGTATTAAGTGAACAAAAAAATGTAGGAAGTTTCCATTTTACTATTTCAATTTCATTTTATTTCTCTTGACTTCAGTCAAGTTTGACACATGGTATGTTGCTGGACATGACAAAGATTCATACCCAGGGACCTGTTCTCTGCAAAGAAAAGGATTGCGTTCAAATCTTGTGCCAGTTTTGTATTTCCTGGGATCCCAAGGGGCCTATAATTTCCTATTGTTTTCTCCAAGGCAATGCCTCAGCCAATCAGAAACTATTTGCCAACCAATCAGAATTCCGTTTTCTCAAATGGTACAAATTGTTGTGCTGATTTGAAACTGGGCAGTCTTGCTTTTGTCCTGTTGAGTGCAAAGCAAAAGAACTTTGCTATTATGTCTGTCTTTTTAGCAGTGCTCAAATTCTGCACTGCCAGTAGCCCTAACATGCTCTGAAATGCCTGTGGTTATAGAAAATGAAGATAGGAGCAGGAGGAGGCCATTTGGCCCTTCGAGCCTGCCCCGTCACTCATCACGATCATGGCTGATTGTCCAACTCAATAGCCTAATCATGCTTTCTCCCTGTAACCTTTGATCCCAATTGAAAATGAATTTGTTCATTGGAAATGAATTCCCTTTATCTAACATATCCATTTCCTTAAGATATCAAAGTTTTGAAGGATTTTATTGGGTAAAAAATATTTCCACTAACAAGGGAGTCTGTAACCAGAGGAGACAGACTTAAGATACTGAGAAAACAAACAAGATGGAAATGAGGAGCTATTTATTTATGTAGCAAATTGATCAGGAATGTACTGCTTAAAAGGGCAGTGGGAAGAGAATCAATAACTTTCTAAAGAGAATTGTATAAATGCTAAAAATAAAACTAAAATTGCAGGAGTGTGGGAAACTTGCTGGAGATTGGGACAAGCAGAGAAGAGGGAGGGCTTGATTGGGTAGATGCAGGAAGGCTGTGGAATATAGAACCAGAGGATATGGTCTCAGAATACGGCACAGGTCATGTAGGACTGAGATGAAGAGGCACTTCTTCATGCGGAGTGATGAATCTTTGGAATTCACCATGAAATAACCTAGAGGTGCAGGCATTGAGTATGTTCAAGACAGGTTTTTAGATTTTTACAGATTAAAACAATCAAATGACACAGGGATGTTTGGGGTGCGGAAAGGCTTTGAAATGGAAGAACAGCCAAGTTGAATGGTGGAGCAGGTTCCAGTGTCTAAATGAACTATGTCTTCTGCTATTTCCTACATGCCTGCATTTCAAAGCAGAATACAGCAGAGCAAGTTATTTTGTAGTCATCATCATTACATTATAGGCGAATGTGGCAGTCAATCTATGTATGCCAAGATCTCACTGACATTAAAGCTTTTGGTGATGTTGATTGAGAAATGGGTATATGAATAGGAAGGGTTTGGAGGGATATGGGCCGGGTGCTGGCAGGTGGGATTAGATTAGGTTGGGATATCTGGTCGGCATGGACAGGTTGGATGAAAGAATCTGTTTCCATGCTCTACATCTCTATAACTCTATTGGACGAGACAATGAGTTAATCCAAATGGTGCGACGGGATGTTGCGCTGCCAAGTTTGACCTCAGTTTACTGCCTGATCCCATGGACAGAACACTCATTGACCCTGAGTTTAGTCGTAAGTAGATTTCTGCCATGCCTTATGATTTGGAGTGTACTATTTCTAAGTTAGAGGACACCTAACTTCACCTTACAAAGGACAATAACGCTTCAAAAGCTTGTGATTTCAAGTAAACCTGTTGGACTATAACCTGGTCTCGTGTGACTTGTGACTTTGTCCACCCCAGTCTGACACTGGCACCTCCATATCAGTACCATTTCTAAGGCTGAGGACTGAGTTAATTTTATTTTTAAATCTCACTGCAAGAGATATGTGCGGCATTATTAAGAATTGTGCTGTTACTGAAAATGGAGCTGAGTCACAGCATGAGAGTGAGTCATTTTCCTTCAGTCGGGCATATTCCTTTAAAAAGGTTTTATTTTGACATTTGCATCTCAGCAAGACAGTTTTGAGCTTGCTACTAGGTGAAAAGTGACAGTATAACTTGACCATTGGAGTCCACCTTGCCTCTTGAGTTAGCTTAGCGTATCAGGAGGGGGTCTGTTAAGTTTCACGCTCACTGTAATGGGAATCTGTTGAAAGGTGAAGCTGCATTTCAAAAGTGCCCAGAATTCCCGTGAATCCTTTGTTGGCTTTTGATACTTTAAATGAAAAGAAACTGGCACTCAAAGGGAGCTGTTGGGGATGGGAAAACTGGGGAATGTGCCACAATAGAGATGCGCTATGCTATGGTGTAATGTTCTTGAAGCTGGTTTATGGTACAACACGGTATTCAGGATGGCATGGTGGCTCCGTGGTGAGCATTGCTGCCTCACAGCACCAGGGACCCAGGTTCGATTCCTGCCTTGGGTGACTGTTTGTGTGGAATTTGCACATTCTGCTCGTATCTGTGTGGGTTTCCTCCGGGTGGTCAGGTTTCCTCCCACAATCCAAAGATGGGCAGGTTAGGTGAATTGGCCACTCTAAATTGCCAATAGTGTTAGGTGCATTAGACAGGGGTAAATATGGTAGGGGAATGGGTCTGGGTAAGTTACTGTTCAGAGGGTCAGTGTGGACCTGTTGGGCCAAATGACCTGTTTCCATACTGCAGGGAGTCTAATCTAATCTAAGCTCAGGCAACACACACTTGTAAACCATCCATGGTTCGGCCCTTGTCATTGTAAACCTCCCCACCCATAACCTGGGATTGACAAATCAGACACCAGCATTGCATTGGAGTATTATAGAGCTGCCTGGCCAAACTGTCAGATTACTGCATCTATGGTAGAGGATTGACTTGATTCCAATCTCCTATCTTTGGCCATGTCCCCTTCGTGGTGACTCACTGGAGGTCACCTCCCTTTCATCTTCACAATGTTTCTAAACAACTTGAGTGATTCTTAAGGGCCACCAGAAAGTCGTCCCAGTGGGCGGCACGGTGGCACAGTGGTTAGCACTGCTGCCTCACAGCGCCAGAGACCCGGGTTCATTTCCCGCCTCAGGCGACTGTCTGTGTGGAGTTTGCACGTTCTCCCCGTGTTTGCGTGGGTTTCCTCCGGGTGCTCCGGTTTCCTCCCACAGTCCAAAGATGTGCAGGGTCAGGTGAATTGGCCATGCTAAATTGCCCGTAGTGTTAGGTAAGGGGTAAATGTAGGGGTATGGGTGGGTTTCGCTTCGGCGGGTCGGTGTGGACTTGTTGGGCCGAAGGGCCTGTTTCCACACTGTAATGTAATCTAATAATCTAATCTAAACTACATGAGCAGAGGCTGATAGCTAAGTTCAGTACCCATAGGGAGGGCCTCAACCGGGACCTTGGGTTCATGTCACATTACAGGTGATCACCATTGCACTACACACACACACACAGATATTCCTACACACACACACACAAACTCTCACATGCACACGGACACAGATACACACAGACGCGCACACAGACACCCACACACACCTTATAGACACACAGACTCCCACACATGCACCCCCTCACAGACTTAAGACACTCTGCACTCACTACACACACACTTTCTCACACTCACAACCCCCACCCCAGACAGACACACACACAGACAGACAATGACCCACATGCACACATATATATTGTGTGTGGTGAATTTTTTTGGTACAAAGTTACATTGCACTTTGCTCAAAAACCACATAGATTCATGTCGAACTCTGAGCTCAAAAACTGCATGAATTTATGTAAAACTCTGAATTTCACTTTTTAGATTGGATAAATCTAAACATCAGGTCATAGACAGAGAACACAGGGGGCTAACACCTTCAACACATTGTCTAGCTATCACCATTGTTAACAGCTAACCTGAGAATGCAACTGCTAAAAAAAGGGTTTTGTGATTTACACATGAAAGAAGTGAAACTATCACTGTATTCTAACAGATGAAAGGCTTAACAGACAATCAGTTCTTCAATGTATAATTTCAGTTACATCACACTGCAAATTTTTGCTATAAATTCTGTGTTACGATCCCTCCACAATCACCTGATGAAGGAGCGTCGCTCCGAAAGCTAGTGTGCTTCCAATTAAACCTGTTGGACTATAACCTGGTGTTGTGGGATTTTTAACTTTGTACATTATAAAAGGTATTTGCTTTGATTTACACAATGACTCAGTGGTTAGCACTGCTGCCTCACAGTGCCAGGGGAACCCCATTTTATTCCAACCTCAGGTGACTGTGTGTGTGGATGTTCAGGTTAGATGGGTTGGCCATGCTAAATTGCCCATTGTGTCCAGAGGTGGGCAGGTTAGGTGGATTAGCCGTGGGAGATGCAGGGTTACAGGGATGGGGTGAGTCTGGGTGGGATGATCTTCGGAGGGTTCATTTGGACTCAGTGAGCTGAATGGCCTACTTCCACATTCTAGGGATTCTATGATTCTATTTATTGTCACATGCATTTTGATACAGAATACAGTGAAAAGTGTTGCATAGTGTCGCCACACTCTGGCGCCATCTTAAAACTCAGAAAAAGAAACCAAAACGTAGAAAGAAAAGACAGACAAATAAAGAAAAAGACAAGGTATGAACCTTTTGCCATGATCATTCCTGTTCATGACCAAATCCCATCAAACAGTAGGACCAAAAGTGAGCAGAAAAGGAAATGGAAATGATTATTGGATCCTGAGCCAGACAGTGAAATAGGAAACTGGATGAAAATACCATTCTTGGCAATAGGTTTGTTGACAGCATGCAACATCACTTACATCTGCCTCTCATCTTGTACTCTGTTCCAACAATCTCCATTCATAAGTTTAGATTAGATTACATTACAGTGTGGAAACAGGCCCTTCGGCCCAACAAGTCCACACCGACCCGCCCAAGCGCAACCCACCCATACCCCAACATTTACCCCTTACCTAACTCCCGGCAATTTAGCATGGCCAATTCACCTGACCTACACATCTTTGGACTGTGGGAGGAAACCGGAGCACCCGGAGGAAACCCACGCAGACACGGGGTGAACGTGCAAACTCCACACAGTCAGTCGCCTGAGGCGGAAATTGAACCCGGGTCTCTGGCGCTGTGAGGCAGCAGTGCTAACCACTGTGCCACCATGCCGCCCACAACTTCAGGTATTTTCAAATCAACCTGTTCCGAAATATAATTACACCGCTCTGGGGCAGGTGGGACTTGAACCCAGGCCTCCCCTTTCAGAAGTAGGGCCACTACCATCGTGACACAACAGTGCCACAAGTAAGGGCTGTCAGTACTCACTCAAATAGTGCCTTTCAGCTGTATATAGAACATTACACAGCAGCTGTGGTCATCTCTTATTGCAGCAGCTACAGAGTATCCTTAAAAATTGATTCAGTGGATCTGGGTGGGTTGTTCTTTGGCGGGTCGGTGTGGATTTGTTGGGCCAAATGGCCTGTTTCCACACTGTAGGAAATCTAATCTAATCTAAAAATTACAGCGCAGTACAGGCCCTTCGGCCCTCGATGTTGCGCCGACCTGAGAAACCAATCTGAACAACACAATTATGTCTTGACAACACAAGTAACATATCATTAATAAGGATTAATAGGCTTTGCAATTCAGGATTTTCGAAGGAACACAGGCTTTGTATTGGAATATTGCATTGATTGTCTAGTTGTCAGGAAATATTCTGTGATGGATGATCCACAGAACCTCTGATCTCATGTCAGGGAAGGGAGCAGGAGTGGGCTGAGATGAACACAAGTAAAAGAATGAATAAAGTTAGGTTGTTCCCTAACTGATCGTGACCAGCCTGTTTTGGAATGCCACAGAATGTCTTGGCCTACGCTTTGTAGCTGGAGAATGAGGATCATTTGAATAAAAGGTTAAGCTTAAATATATTAAAGGGAATGCTGATATTTCCATTCAGTTTTTTGATGAAGCTCTTTGTAGGGCTATAAGATGACTCACCTTTTCACTCCTGACATTGAGCAAGAGGAAATGGAAATCATTTGGGCAACCTGTCCATCTAAAAATCTTCTTTATCTCCTACTTTTATTCCCACAGTGAGAAATGTGTTCGGGCAGGATCAGTTCAACCCCAGTGTAACTTGCAGCACAAAGTTATCCACAATTCTGTACAAAAAAAGTGTTCAACTTCATTCAAAATCCCGAAGTTGTTGAAACAAAAAAGAAATGTTAAAAAATAAACTGGATCCATGTCCTAATGAATTAGTAATCTCTAAGGTACAGAACGCGGAGAGCTTTTTTCTGGTCTGTGTCTGAGGCAAAGATGGTTTCCAAACTGAAAACATGGAGGGCTGCATTTTAAAATGTTTTGGCTAAATCTGAGTTATCTTATGTTTTTTGGAGGGATTTTCAGAGCCAGTCATTCAGCACAGAAAAGTCTGCACCAGTAATGACTACCACTAAAGGCACGCTAATCCCAATTTCCTTGGGAAGTAACAAATGATGTATTCATTTTTTTCCTGCCATATCTTACCAAATTCCCCACATTAACTGTTCTACTCTGTCCCATGACATCCCTCAAGTCAGATTCCACATGCTATTCCCAGAACAACTCGCCGCTCACCATAGATCCCACAGCATCCCTTGACCCTGCACCATCTTCTGCCAATTTGCAGCCGGACAGAGGGTTGGCAATCTGGCATTGCCCCTCACTGAAGCTATGCTGCCCATGGCTTATTGGCTGACACCTGTTGACCAGTACAGTCCTATTCTCTCACTGTCTAAGCACCACGTCACGTGCATTACCTGATCATTACCATTCATCAGATTCCTGATGAAGGGCTTTGGCCCGAAACGTCAATTTTCCTGCTCCTCGGATGCTGCCTGACCTGCTGTGCTTTTTCAGCACTACTCTAATCTTGGCCCCACATGCATTACTTGCCTGTAGCTGCATCCTGTTTACACACTCTCCAAGTCATCATTAACCTATTCCCAAAGCCCATCCTATTCCCAGAGCTTGTCATTGCCCAAGAACATCAAGTACAGGCAAGAAATTGGACAATTCCGAGGATGAGCTGTTATTTACAGATTGCAAAAGCAAATGCAAGCAAAACCAATAAAAGCTGAAGTTTATCCTCACTATACAAATCAGAATTTGGCTTCATGACAAACAATTCTTTTACAGTCAGTTCCCTGCACTACTGAGTATTGGTTCCAGGTATTTGGTTCAATGAATGTGCAGTGTATTTGCTGTGCAGAGCTAGATGTCTCACTATGCCATACACCAAGAGATCCCCTACTTCCGGACTATCTGGAGTCTGGGTAATCCAAGATGGAGGAGAAAGTGAGGACTGCAGATGCTGGAGATCAGAGCTGAAAATGTGTTGCTGGAAAAGCGCAGCAGGTCAGGCAGCATCCAAGGAAAGGGAGAATCGACGTTTCGGGCATAAGCCCTTCTTCAGGAATGAGGAAAGTGTGTCCAGCAGGCTAAGATAAAAGGTAGGGAGGAGGGACTTGGGGGAGGGGCGTTGGAATTGCGATAGGTGAATGGAGGTCAAGGTGAGGGTGATAGGCCGGAGTGGGGTGGGGGCGGAGAGGTCAGGAAGAAGGTTGCAGGTTAGGAAGGCGGAGCTGAGTTTGAGGGATTTGACTGAGACAAGGTGGGGGGAGGGGAAATGAGGAAACTGGAGAAATCTGAGTTCATCCTTTGTGGTTGGAGGGTTCCCAGGCAGAAGATGAGGCGCTCTTCCTCCAACCGTCGTGTTGCCATGGTCTGGCGATGGAGGAGACCAAGGACCTGCATGTACTTGGTGGAGTGGGAGGGGGAGTTAAAGTGTTGGGCTACGGGGTGGTTGGGTTGGTTGGTCCGGGTGTCCCAGAGGTGTTGAAGGGAAAAATTTCTCTCTGTAACAGGCTGCTCCTTTTCTGAGGTATTTTAGGTGTTGGAGGTGACTTCCTTGAATTCCAGGAGCAGCAATTACTGTTTTACATGCTGTTGCGTTGTTTTGGAACTTTGGAGAAAAAGAAAGTCAAAACAACAGCACTTTTAAAAGGGAGAAGAATGGACAAAGGAAGCTCATGGTGAGGTCTGTGCAGGAGAGAGAGAGAGAGAAAGAAACCCACATTGCTAACTTACAGAGTTAGCAGTTACTGCCTTTGCTGTTGAATTCATGTATCGCTGGACATTGGAGTGCATCTAGGAAAATTAAAAACAGTGAAATTCACAATTGACCTTGGAGGAACCTGCTTGGGAGAGGTCACAAGCCAGAAACAGATATGGGAATATTTTAAGTCTGGTCTTACAGTGAGTCTGCTCTTTCTTGATTATATGTTATATTGAGATATGTCTTTTAATTAAACTTCAAAATGTAAGCCATAAGTATTAGGTTAGCCTGGAGCAGTGTTTTGTAGAGGAATAAGACAGTGCTATTTTCTGGGTGGGGGTGGGGGGAACCCAGGGAGATAGTGAGGAAAGAGATCAAGCTGAAACTGGTACAGTTGAGAACAGAAGCAAGTCAAACAGTCAGGGCAGGCAGGGACAAAGCAGAGGACAACATAGTACAGATAAATTAAACTGCATTTATTTCAATGCAAGGGGCCTAACAGGGAAGGCAGATGAACTCAGGGCATGGTTAGGAAGATGGGACTGGGATATCATTAGCAATTGCGGAAACATGGCTCAGGGATGGGCAGGACTGGCAGCTTAATGTTCCAGGATACAATTGCTACAGGAAGGATAGAAAGGGAGGTGAGAGAGTGGTGTTTTTGATAAGGGATAGCATTACAGCTGTGCTGAGGGAAGATATTCCTGGAAATACATTCAGGGAAATTAGTTTGGTTGAACTGAGAAATAAGAAAGGGATGATCACCTTATTGGGATTGTATTATAGACCCCCCAATAGTCAGAGGGAAATTGAGAAACAAATTTGTAAGGAGATCTCAGCTATCTGTAAGAATAATAGAGCAATTATGCTAGGGGATTTTAACTTTCCAAATATAGACTGGGACTGCCATAGTGTTAAGGGTTTAGATGGAGAGGAATTTGTTAAGTGTGTACAAGAAATTTTCTGATTCAATATGTGTGGATGTATCAACTAAAGAAGGTGCAAAACTTGACCTACTCTTGGGAAATAAGGCAGGGAAGGTGACTGAGGTGTCAGTGGGGGAGCACTTTGGGGCCAGCAACCATAATTGTATTAGTTTCAAAATAGTGATGGAAAAGGATAGACCAGATCTAAAAGTTGAAGTTCTAAATTGGAGAAAGGCCAATTTTGACACTATTAGGCAAAAACTTTCAAAAGCTGATTGTGAGCAGATGTTCGCAGGTAAAGGGACGGCTGCAAAATGGGAAGCCTTCAGAAATGAGAAAATGAGAATCCAGAGAAAGTATATTCCTGTTAGAGTGAAAGGGAAGGCTGGTAGGTATAGGGACTGCTGGATGACTAAGAAATTGAGGGTTTGATTAAGAAAAAGAAGGAAGCTTATGTAAGGTATAGACAAGATAGATTGAATGAATCCTGAGAAGATTATAAAGGAAGTAGGAGTATACTTAAGAGGGAAATCAGGAGGGCAAAAAGGGGACATGAGATAGTTTTGGCTAATACAGTTAAGGAGAATCCAAAGGGTTTTTACAAATACATTAAGGACAAGAGTAACTAGGGAGAGAATAAGGCCCCTCAAAGATAAGCAAGGTGGCCTTTGTGTGGAGCTGCAGGAGATGGGCTAGATAGTAAATGAATATTTTGCATCAGTATTCACTGTGGAAAAGGACATGGAAGATATAGAATGTAGGGAAATAGATGGTGACATCTTGAAAATGTCCATATTACAGAGGAGGAAGTGCTGGATGTCTTGAAACACATAAAAGTGGATAAATCCCCAGGACCTGATCAGGTATACCCGAGGACTCTGTGGGAAGCTCGGGAACTGATTGCCGGGCCCCTTGCTGAGATATTTGTATCATCGATAGTCACAGGTGAGGTGCTGGAAGACTGGAGATTGGCTAATGTGGTGCCACTGTTTAAGAAGGGTGGTAAGGACAAGCCAAGGAACTATAGACCGGTGAGCCTGACATCGGTGGTGGGCAGGTTTTTGGAGGGAATCCCGAGGGACAGGATGCACATGTATTTGGAAAGGCAAGGTCTGATTAGGGATAGTCAACATGGTTTTGTGCGTGGGAAATCAGGTCTCACAAACTTGATTGAGTTCTTTGAAGAAGTAACAAAGAAGATTGATGAGGGCAGAGCGATGGACTTCAGTAAGGCGTTTGACAAGGTTCCCCACGGGAGATTGGTTAGCAAGGTTAGATCTCATGGAACACAAGGAGAACTAGCCAATTGGATACAGAACTGGCTCAAAGGTAGAAGACAGAGGGTGTTGGTGCAGGGTTGTTTTTCAGACTGGAGGCCTGTGACCAGTGGAGTGCCACAAGGGTCAGTGCTGGGTCCTCTACTTTTTGTCATTCATATAAATGATTTGGATGTGAGCATAAGAGGTATAGTTAGTAGATGACGCCATAATTGGAGGTGTAGTGAGCAGCGAAGAGGGTTACCTCAGATTACAACAGGATCTGGACCAGATAGGCCAATGGGCTGAGAAGTGGCAGATGGAGTTTAATTCAGATAAATGCGAGGTGCTGAATTTTGGGAAAGCAAACCTTA
Source organism: Chiloscyllium plagiosum (assembly GCF_037043375.1). Classification (NCBI taxonomy): domain Eukaryota; kingdom Metazoa; phylum Chordata; class Chondrichthyes; order Orectolobiformes; family Hemiscylliidae; genus Chiloscyllium; species Chiloscyllium plagiosum. The sequence goes on from NW_028270147.1 coordinate 17,704,902, forward strand.
GCAGGACTTATACACTTAATGGTAAGGTCCTGGGGAGTGTTGCTGAACAAAGAGACCTTGGAGTGCAGGTTCATAACTCATTGAAAGTGGAGTCACAGGTAGATGGGATAGTGAAGAAGGCATTTGGTATGCTTTCCTTTATTGGTCAGAGTATTGAGTACAGGAGTTGGGAGGTCATGTTGTGGCTGCAAAGGACATTGGTTTGGCCACTGTTGGAATATTGCATGCAATTCTGGTCTCCTTCTTATTGAAAGAATGTTGTGAAACTTGAAAGGGTTCAGAAAAGATTTACAAGAATGTTGCCAGGGTTGGAGGATTTGAGCTATAGGGAGAGGCTGAACAGGCTGGGGCTGTTTTCCATGGAGCATCGGAGGCTGAGGGGTGACCTTATAGAGGTTTATAACATCATGAGGGGCATGGATAGGGTAAATAGACAAGGTCTTTTTCCTGGGGTCGGGGAGTCCAGAACTAGAGGGCATAGGTTTAGGGTGAGAGGGGAAAGATATAAAACAGACCTAAGGGGCAACGTTTTCATGCAGAGGATGGTATGTGTATGGAATAAGCTGCCAGAGGAAGTGGTGGAGGCTGGTACAATTGCAACATTTAAAAGGTACATGGATGGGTATATGAATAGGAAGCATTTGTAGGGATATGGGCTGAGTGCTGGCAGGTGGGATTAGATTGGGTTCGGATATTGGGTCAGCATAGACGGTTGGACCGAAGGGTCTGTTTCCATGCTATACATCTGTATGACTCTGTGACCAAGTCTGTCTGTACTAACGAGCATATCAATAGGGGGCAGCAGTGATAGCCTGTAGCTCTGGCTGGAGCACCAACAGGCAAGGCTTGGATGAGATCAGCATGCAGGTGGGCATGGGGTGAGCAAACACAGTGAGAGCAAGTGAGAAATGCTGAGGTGCAGCCTGATCCAATCCTTGCAGTGGGTGTCTGTTTCTAAGCGCAAAGTGTGTGTGCACTGCGCAATGCCAGTCTAACAGGGTGCTTCAGAGATGCCACGATGGTCACTTATGTGGTCAGTAAATGTCGGTGCCAAAGCCCAGAGAAGAAGGGTGTGTGTGTGTGTGTGTAGTCAGTGCCAATAAAACAGTGCCCTGACATGTAGTTTGGTCAGAAGCAATTCAAATCTCCTTTGGAGCAAGTGGTGAGCTGAATTTGCCAGGTGCCCACTCTGGGTTCCATGCCAGGTTTTCACAATGTCTGGTGTGTTTTATAAGAAGTAAAACTGAATATTAATGACTAGGAGAAAGTGAGGTCTGCGGATGCTGGAGATCAGAGTCGAGAGTGTGGTGCTGGAAAAGCACAGCAGGTCAGGCAGCATCCGAGGAGCAGGAGAGTCAATGCCCAAAATGTTGACTTTCCTGCTCCTCAGATGCTGCCTGACCTGCCGTGCTTTTCCAGTGCCACACTTTTTGACCCTGAATATTAATAAGGTGAGTTGGCTTGTTAACCAGGCATTTAACAAGCAATAATCCCCTTTAATTGGCAACTCACCACTACCTCGTGAGAAACGTGGCGCTCCAGGTATAGAATATAAAAAAAGGCCTAGTGAGGCTGCTTGTGAAATGTACAAATGTCAAGATATGTCTCTAGTCAAATTCGAACACAATGCTGTCATATCCCATGTCATTCAGACCCTTATGAGATTTCATCTGGTGATGTTTCAATGCAACAAATTAACATCTAGGAAACTGAAGTCATTAGCTGATCAAGTAATACAAAGGGTGAACAGAAATTATCTGGTTAAAGACTCTTGCATTCTATGCTGTTTACCCATGTGGATGAGTGAAGAAATTAGGTTCATTTCTTGGCCTGTGCTAAAGTAACTCGTTTCAGCTCAGGAAATGATAGGGATGTTAATTAGCTTCTTGGCTAGAATTGGAGTAAGAGGAGTTCAATTTACTGGTTTCTCACTCTGACCAATACCAAATGACCTTGCTGAAAGATGTGCATACCTGGTGGGCTTGCCTCTGATGTTTTTTCAATGAGTTGCCAATGTGGAAGAAGATTAGCTATGAATTATAAAACAAATTAATTAAGACTGCAGCATACAAGATCTGCTGTTGAACCTGAATCTTATTTAAAATGCTGGAGAACCTCAGCAGGTGTAGCAGCATCTGTGGAGAGAAAGCAGAATCAATGTTTTGAGTCCAGTGACCCTTCTTCAGAACTAAGACTTATTCCTGTGTGCAGCACTGAAACTGCGATGTAGAACATAGAACAATACAGCGCAGAACAGGCCCTTCGACCCTCAATATTGCGCCAACTAGATGATGCTGTGAGGGGACAGGAGAAGGCAAAAGCAGTAAAACATGTGAATGCGGTTTACTGATTTGATGCATCTTTGCTTACTTCAGTGTGGAAGCTCCAGTGTGTCCATGTCCAAATATTGCTCATTCTTTCCTCTGGGTAGCATCTTTAGGGCAAAAAGCAAGAGTTCATAATTCAGGCTGGTGTTCTTTTCTCAGATGTTAGAGTTGAGTAATTTTTTAAGGAAAATAGAGGCACACAAGTGTAGGCAGGAAAATAAAACAAAGAGAAAGCTGTCTGAGACTCTAGAAGACATGCATATTTAAATCGTAGATGGATTGATGGTGCAAGGCAGCTATGGATTACTTAGTATTTAGTTCAGAAATTCTTGACTGTTATGATGGTCAATATGTTTTTTTTATCAAAGGGCAAACTTGTCCGACTAATTTATGAGAGCTTTGCAAGGAAATCTGAACGACATTGGATAGAGGGGAACCAGTTGTGTTTGAACTTCCAGCAGACATATGGCAAGATAGCTCACAAAAGGCGAAGTCATAAGACAAGAGCCCATGGTATTGGAGGTAGTGTAATGGCATGGATAGGGATTTGGCTCATGGGCAGCAAAAAGTGAGTGGGATAAGGGGATCGCTTTCAGGTTGGCACAGGGGGTTCCACAGGGATCAGTGCTGGGACCATAACTGTTCACAAAAGGAAATGAATACATTGTCATCAGATTTACAGATGACTCAAAAATAAGTGGAAAGGCAGGTTGTGAAAGGGATGCAAGCAGTTTATAGAGAGAGTGGGGAGGCAATAGCCTAGTGGTATTATCGGTGGACTGTTAATTTGGAGACCCAGGTTCTAGTCCTGCTATGGCCGATGATGGAATTTGAATTCAACAGAAATCTGGAAGTAAGAGTCTAATGATGACCATGAATCCTTTGTCAATTGGTGGAAAAACTCATCTGGCTTGCTAATGTCCTTCAGGGATGGAAACAGCCATTCTGGTCTACATGTGACTCCAGACCCACAGCTAATGTGGTTGACTCTTAACTGCCCTCTGAGCAATTAGGGATTGGCAATAAATGCTGGCCCAGCCAGTGATATCCTCATCCCATGAATAAATTTTCAAAAAATATTGATAGGTTAACTAAATGGCAAAAATTATGTAATGTGGAAAAATATGAAGATATTCGTTTTGGAACGAGAAACAAAAGAAAATGGTGTTAGTGAAATGCGGAAATCAGCAGAAAGCTGCAACAGAGCTTAGGGGAAAACTTGTGCACGAAATACAGAAAGCAAGTACACAGGTGCAGCAGGTTTTCAGAAAGGTTACTAGAATGTTGGCCCTTATTTCAAGGGAGGAGAAGAATAGGGAAGTCTTACTGCAACTGCACAAGGTGTTGGTGAGCCCACGTCTGGAGTTTTAGCCCCTTATTTGAGAAAAGAAAACATTCATTGGAGGCAGTTCAAAGAAGGTTCCCTAGGATCATCCCTACTATGGATGGACTGTATTATGTGCAAAGGCTAAACAAATTGAAACTCTACTCACTGGTACTTAGAAGAATGAGAGGTGATCTTAGAGTAAAGGGAAGACCTTTTAGAATGGAGATAAGGAGAAACTTCTCTAGCCAGAGAGTGGTCAATCTATGAAATGCATTGCCACAGCAAACGGAAGAGGCCAGGTCATTGAGTATATTTAAGACAGCGATAGGTAGGTTCTTGAGTATCAAGGAGATCAAGGGTTATGGGGAGAAAGCAGGAGAATGGGGTTGAGAAACTTAACAGCCATGATTGAATGGCAGAATAGACTCAATGTGCTGAATGGCCTAATTTCTGCTCCTATGTCTTATGGTCTTATGACCTTATTGAAACATAACAGATTTCTAAGGGGCTTGACAGAGTAAATGCCAAGAGGATGTTTCCTGTCATGGGAGAGGCTAGGATCTGAGGGCGTTGTCTCAGAATAAAGGTGCCAATTTCAGACTGAGATGAGGAGGAACTTTTTCTCTCAGAGGCTTGAGAGTCTTTGGAACTCCTTGCCACAGAGCTGTGGAGGCAGAATTGTCGTGTACATCTAAGACTGAGATAGAAAGACTCTTGATGAGTAGGAGAATCAAGAGTTAAGGGGAAAGGGCAATAAAGTGGACATGAGGAATGTCAGATCAGCCATGATCCTAGTGAATGCAGGAGCAGGCTAGAGGGGCTGAATGGCCAACACTATTTCATTTGGTCTTGCAGTCTTTATGTTCATGTTCTCAACATGGGCGAGAATAGTATTTATAACAAGATGCTCTGATCCAGAATGGACATTGAATATGTTCAATGAAGGCTTTCTAAAGGAAATTAGATTAAAATTTGACAAAAGGAAATAATTGTGAGGCTGAGGGAAAGAGCAGGGAAGTTGGACAGAGTGGATAGATTCTTTCAAGAGCAACCTCCAAATAACGCTAGGTCAAATCATTTCCTATATGCTGTATCTTTCCAAGTTTATATGCGGTGTTGCAAATATTAGTCATAACTATCCTGAACCTTCGCTGCTCGTATGAAGCACTTTTCAGGCTGAACTCTGTTGAAGCCAAGTAGAAGTTTTGAAACATGTCAGCTGGATTTTTTTGTGTTGTTTATGTTTTCATTCCTCTTTGCAAGTAGCTTTCCCTTTTGTGTTTGGCAGGTTTTGTTGAGTTGGCTCTTGCCGAAGATCTCGAGAAAGAAAATTTTGGTTGCTGTTGTAAGTAGACAACACTTCGCCAGTAGGTAAGTGTAAAAGTTTTCAAATCACTCATGGACTGGTGTTACTATCACCGGAGTCTGGTGCTTTCTTAGATACAGATGGTTAGAAACTGCTGCTTCTCTACAGGGGTCAGAGTTCAAAATGCAGCTCACACCGATTAAATGGCGCAATATGGAATCATTTCTAACTCTCAAAGCAGAGGAGAGGGAGCTTCATTTAGCAGCTAACAATCTCATATTTAATTTTGGGAATATTTTGTACTGACTCTAGATGTTTTAATTGACAAGTAGCTTCCTCTGGGTAGGTGTGACTTCTTAGAAGGTAAAAGACAGATAGTGAAACTTGTGAATGAGAGACACTGGACTGTCTGATCTCATATGCTTCAAATTGAAGCCCCAGTATGACCAGTAGATTCACAATCTTTTCTTATTGGCTTTTCCCTGTGGGTCAGTAATGGAAGAGGGACACGGAATCGGAGGTGCTTTATGCCTAATCATATGAGTTTCCAAATCAAACTAATCTGTGGGTGCATTTTCTGAATCCAAATTAACTAATAGCTCAAGCGTTTATTTATTGGTTTATTTATTTTCTTTTTGGCAGATTGGAAACCATTTGCTCCTAATCGCTAGATGTCGGTCCCACGTGCGTACATGTGACTCTGTTTTGTTGTGCATGCTGCAATATCGGAGACCCTTTAAAAGAAAGAGCTCATTAGCTATCTGTGAAAGTCAAATACTGACCTTTAATCACCAGTGGTTATGAGTGACAGTAGGTGGGGTGGTGGAGGAGGCAATGTTGAAGACCATTGTTACTGCAGTGGGGTAAATGCTCCAGAGCAAACATTCCAGATGAATGTGACCTGTCCTGGGCCTGCTAACGGCAGCCTTCATGAGAGATGGTGGGGAGGGGGTGAGTGATGGGATGGAGTGAGAGACGCACTCTGTCCTGGGATATTAGTGAATTCAAGATTGGCCTCAAAGTAACATTCCCCAGACTCAAACATCCTTCTGACAGACATTGTTACGAATGACAGTCCTAGAAAATCTATCATCCATAGAAACATACTCCAGCCTGAGGAAACATAAGAATAAAAATTGAATTTTAAAAATTGGATCAATGGATGAATACATCACAGGATAGAGGTGGATTAATGCATGATGCAGTAGAGACACAAGACATGTTCCAGTGCTTGGGAACGAGTTCACATTTCTGCTGAAACTCTAATCATGATGATTTTGGTCACGAGTTTCTTTCAATCACTCCCTTCTCCGGTAGTACCATGACATGACCATGCGAGCTTGCTCAACACCATCTGCTCTCCAACTTCCAATGAGAGTTGTGATTCTGAAATCAGTGCTGCCACCATATTCAAGAAGTATGCTGTCTAACCTACCTCTATCTTTAATCTCTCGCCTTCCACCTGCTTCTTCTTCCCCTTGGCATTCTGACCAAGTTCACACAAAGAGCACAGTCTCAACCTTATCATTTATTACGCTCCTGCCCTTACACGAGTACTTTTGAAGGAAGCCCCTTCTAGCTCTCCATCACCTCGAATGTCCAGTCCTGGTCCACATTGTTAGTATGAGGTTTGTTATGGGTTTTCACTCATGACCTTATTACTGATGTTATATGTCTTGATAATGTCCAGGAATCATCAGTTCTTACCAGAGAAGTCCTTGAGGTATCTTATATGATCTTTGATGGACAAATCACTGCTTCATAGTTTCTCATCAATGTTCATGATTATCTCATTTTCTTGGGAAGTCTGTGCTGTATTTGATAGACTCTTCATTCATGTATTTCCTAGAACCTCACCATGAAATTCCTTATTAACATCAATGATCTCCTCCACTAAACTTCAGACTGTCTGCTGGTGAACTAATGATTCAATTCTACATTTTAATAGCTTCCTTCAGATCTTTAGTTGCCAAAGGGCATGTAAACTCTGTTCCCCTCAATGTATTGGCTGGATTGCTCCATCCTCAGCAGCTCTGTGACTCAGAGGGAGACGATAAAAAAATTATTTCAGTTCTCTTAAGGTCAGTTCCTTCAAGCGTCCCAAAACCAACCAGCAGCCACTGTCATCTTTAGCCCTTTGTTTATTGATATCCCTTGCTGAACGACCTGCCCAGACCACAGATGGAACTCTTAAATTATTTACTTTATTTTTTGAAGATTATTGTTCCACTTTTTCGTCATCAGATATATATTATTGTGAGTCATTTGAGTCCACAAGCTGTTATTCTCAAAACAGGTCTTTCTAATCTCTTAGTGGGCGGCACGGTGGCACAGTGGTTAGCACTGCTGCCTCACAGCGCCAGAGACCTGGGTTCAATTCCTGCCTCAGGCGACTGACTGTGTGGAGTTTGCACGTTCTCCCCGTGTCTGCGTGGGTTTCCTCCGGGTGCTCCGGTTTCCTCCCACAGTCCAAAGATGTGCAGGTCAGGTGAATTGGCCATGCTAAATTGCCCATAGTGTTAGGTAAGGGGTACATGTAGGGGTATGGGTGGGTTTCGCTTTGGCGGGTCGGTGTGGACTTGTTGGGCCGAAGGGCCTGTTTCCACACTGTAAGTAATCTAATCTAATCTAATCAAACCTAGTTAAGGTACAAGAAAATGCTTATATACATCTTTCCCCCTCTCTCTGTATGGGTAAGGGTAAGTGCTGCTCGCAACCTTCATTTTTGTTGCATTTATGCCTCTCGTATGTCATCCTAAATACTCTCCCTCTCCGCTCATCCTAAAGCACCATTACCACTCTCCATCCTTCCTTCTTCTTCCATCCTTTAGGCTTCACAATCCACACTTAACACCAGCTAATTGCTACCTCGGATACGCCTCATCCATTTCAATCCTTGGCCCTTCACCTTAGCTGCTCAGTTTGAAGCAAGTTGTTCCATCAGGTTGATGTACTAAACCACCTCAGCCTTGGGTTCAGTAGAAGCCTTTGATCTCTGGAACCTGGTCATAAAATTATTCCGGGCAGTCTTGATCCATTTCTTTTCAGGGTTCCTAAAGGTCTGGAGCAAACTGTACAAAATCACATTAGATAGCTAGTGGAGAAAGGTGAGATCCTGTTTCAGAGGACCAAGATTCCTCACCTTCACCTGACCTCGATTAATGAACTCCTTTCAATTGTTAGTTAATCACGGAGCAAAAGGAGCATAAATTAAAGGCAATGTGCCCATGTCAAAATCAAGTCAGTTGTTTATATTAGGACAAGGCTCAAAAAATTCAAAATGATATCACTCGTGGTGAAGTGATGCTGAATTTCCGATTTTGAAATTCTTATATTGCAACTTCCAAAGAATTCACACAGCATTTTTTAAATTCTCAGTGGGAACTGGGAATCAATTCGCAATCAATAAAGTATTTTTGATGAGTTGTTACTGTTGCAAAATATTAACCTGACCTATACCTTGATTGTACAGATATATATGTCTATGCTAACCCCATGACCATATTAAATTATTTTAGTAGCTAGTCACATATTAAAGGAGTTGGAAATGGATCTTATACCATAATACATTTTACAAAAAATATATGTGCATGGATGGGATGTATGGGATGATACAGCTCTATGCGTTTGTGTAAAAGCACTGTAAGTGAAATTTCCCATTGAATAAATGCAGCGGCCGTCAAAATATTAATGAGATGGGCAGCTCCCTGTCATTAGCATTCCATTAGCAATGGAACAAAACTAACTTTCAGCGCAATGGTCAAGTGTGCAAAATCAGCTTCGATTGCAGTTTAAGGCTTTCACTTAACAACTAACACATACAGATTCACATATGATCATGCAGGTTTTCAAATTATTTCTTTAAAACTCCATCTTGTTTTGACAGGAACTATGATTCCAGTCACGGAGTTTAAGCAGTTTACTGACCACCAGCCTGCGTTTAGAGTGTTGAAACCATGGTGGGATGTCTTCACCGACTACATAGCCATCGCCATGTTGATGATCGGTGTGTTCGGATGCACATTACAGGTACGTTTCCAAAGACTTTAAAAGCTGATGTTAATTGTTTTAGTGCCCTTTAGCCACTTTTGTTTTAATACAAGTGGATGCTGACTTTCCCATTTTGTGATCAATTTTGTTTTGTGGTACTTTTTGAGATGCTTCCTTTAAAACCATATCGACAGCGTCTGTTGTATTCCATGCATCAACCTTCTCTGTCACTTCATCAAAAAAATTCAACTGCTTGAGTCAAATACCATTTGTCTTTTACAAATCCTTCTGCTGGCTCCCCTGAAACCTCTCTCTGTGAGTTATTTATTTCTTTGTTGTTTCTATAAACTTGCCAATCACTGATGTGAAGATGCCCAGCTATGAGGAAAGTCCTTACAATTTTCTGGCTGCCACTCTGAAATCCTCTCGCACCTCCTTTGTATCTAGGAACATCTTGAAGAGATTGACCAACTCTAGTTACTACTGTTTTGCCAGTATCCTGTTACTTGATTAACAGTCAGTGGGGGAGCACTTTGGGGCCAGCGACCATAATTCTATTCGTTTTAAAATAGTGATGGAAAGGATAGACCAGATCTAAAAGTTGAAGTTCTAAATTGGAGAAAAGCCAATTTTGACAGTATTAGGCAAGAACTTTCGAAAGCTGATTGGAGGCAGATGTTCGCAGGTAAAGGGACGGCTGGAAAATGGGAAGCCTTCAGAAATGAGATAACAAGAATCCAGAGAAAGTATATTCCTGTCAGGGTGAAAGGGAAGGCTGGTAGGTATAGGGAATGCTGGATGACTAAAGAAATTGAGGGTTTGGTTAAGAAAAAGAAGGAAGCATATGTCAGGTATAGACAGGATAGATGAGTGAATCCTTAGAAGAGTATAAAAGAAGTAGGAGTATACTTAAGAGGGAAATCAGGAGGGCAAAACGGGGACATGAGATAGCTTTGGCAAATAGAATTAAGGAGAATCCAAAGGGTTTTTACAAATATATTACGGACAAAAGGGTATCTAGGAAGAGAATAGGGCCCCTCAAAGATCAGCAAGGTGGCCTTTGTGTGGAGACACAGAAAATGGGGGAGATACTAAATGAATGTTTTGCACCAGTATTTACTGTGGAAAAGGATATGGAAGATATAGACTGTAGGGAAATAGATGGTAATATCTTGCAAAATATCCAGATTACAGAGGAGGAAGTGCTGGATGTCTTGAAACGGTTAAAGGTGGATAAATCCCCAGGACGTGATCAAGTGTATCCGAGAACTCTGTGGGAAGCTAGAGAAGTGATTGCTGGGCCTCTTGCTGAGATATTTGTATCATCAATAGCCACAGGTGAGGTGCGGGAAGACTGGAGGTTGGCAAATTGGAGGTGACTATAATAATAAGCAGGAAGGAGAGATGGGAAAATTATAAAGCTCAAAAGCAACAAGTTTGAGGAATCAAAATAAGATGTCTTCTCTGTCAAAAAAGTGAAGTATTACATTCCAAATGAGTAAAAGAAGAATTGGTGCTGTTTAAGATGTTCATCGGTGGAGGTTTTGTGGTGCATCACTGCCTCTGAACCAGACAACTCCACGGTTCAAGTCCCACTTCAGGACTTGAAGCTCAAGGAAGGCACTTAGTGGCCAAACATACTGAGTGTTAACCTGAGACTCCTTCCAAAGGTGACCGGCTTAGAGAGCTGGTGAGATTCCCAGTCAGCCCTGTGAGGGGAGGAATATTGGAGCCTCCACCATCACTATCAATACAAACTAAGAGCAGAAGTACATTCCTTGAGCCTGCTGTGCTACTCAGTGAGATTGTGACTGATCTGATTGCACCATGTAGGAGACAGTGAGGTCTGCAGATGCTGGAGATCAGAGTTGAGAGTGTGTTGCTGGAAAAGCACAGCAGGTTAGGCAGCATCCAAGGAGCAGGAAAATCGACGCTTCGAGCCAGAGCCATTAACCAGGATTCCTGATGAAGATCTCCGGCCCGAAGCATCGATTTTCCTGCTCCTAGAATGCTGCCTGACCTGCTGTGCTTTTCCAGCATCACACTCTAAACGTGATTGCACCATGTTCCTGCCTATCTCCAATAATCTCCACCCCCTTGCAGAAGTCTCCGAAGACAAACACGTGCATGCAAAAAGTGCAATTTGGGCTCACCCTCTGGCTGAAGAAATTCCTCCTCATCTCAGTTCTAAAGGGTCATCCTTCTCTCTGAGACTATGCCCATGGCTCCTAGTCTTTCCTACTAGCAGCAACCTCTTCACTCTATCCAGACCTCTCAGTATGCTGTACATTTCAGTGAGATTCCCATCGTGCTTTGAAACTCCATCAATTCCGACCCAGAGTCCTCAACTGCTCCTCATATGACGAGCTCTTCATCCCCAGGATCATTCTTGTAAACCTCTTCTGGACCTCCTCCAACATTAGCACATCCTTCCTGAGATACATGGCCCAAAACTGCTCACAGTATTCCAAATGTAATCTGACCAGAGCCTTATGCAGCCTCAGCAGTACATCCCTGCTCTTGTATTGTAACCTTCGTGAAATGAATGCTAACATTGCATTTGCCTTCTGAACTGCCAATTGAACCTATCTGTTAACCTTAAGAGAATACTGAACTGGAACTCTGAAGACCTTTTGTGCTTCAGATTTCCGAAGCCTTTTACGGTTTAGAAAATAGTCTACACCTTTATTCTTCCAACCAAAGTGCACAACCTCCCAGTTATTGGAACCAGTTTCTTATAAGAGAACAACTCTGTCATCCTCTGGGATTATGGTGAATTTACTTTCATTAGATTACATTTAGATTGTAGAACCTAAAACATTCCAGTAAATGTGCTGGACATGTATTTAAAATAGTTTATTAAATACTATATATTGAATACATTAAGATGTTTGAATATTGCTTGATAGTTAAATAAAGTTTCGGGCACAGTGGCTCAGTGGTTAGCACTGCTGCCTCACAGCGCCAGGGCCTTGGGTTTGATTCCAACCTCGGGCAGCTGTCTGTGTGCAGTTTGTACATTCTCCCCATATCTATGTGGGTTTCCTCCAGGTGCTCCGATTTCCTTCCGCAGTCCAAAGAAGTGCACGTTAGCTGGACTGGCCATGCTAAATTGCCCCGTGATGTCCAGGTAAAAACAATGACTGCAGATGCTGGAAACCAGATTCTGGATTAGTGGCGCTGGAAGAGCACAGCAGTTCAGGCAGCATCCGAGGAGCAGTAAAATCAACGTTTCGGGCAAAAGCCCTTCATCAGGAATAAAGGCAGTGAGCCTGACGCATGGCTCACTGCCTTTATTCCTGATTAAGGGCTTTTGCTCGAAACGTCGATTTTACTGCTCCTCGGATGCTGCCTGAACTGCCGTGATGTCCAGGGATGTACAAGTGAGTTAGCCGTGGGAGATGCAGGGTTACAGGGTTGGGTTGGGCCTGGATGGGATGCTGTTTGGAGGGTCAATGTGGACTTGTTGGGCCAAATAGCCTGCTACCACACTGTAGGGATTCTGTGAAACAAAATATGCAGGTTGAGTGGTTTGCACTTTTAGACTGTGATCAGTGATGCTCATTCATTGACGGGGATGTGCTGCCATCTTCTGGATTGCAATGGTATTATTAAAAGGAGCTTGCAGTAGATACATGAACTTGTCACGGGGCCATTGTAATCTCATTCTATAGATTTATTTTGCTGTATGAAATTTCCCCTGATAATTTTCATACAACAGAATAAATCTATATATTTACGTGCTTGTTGACTGGTGGTTTTTCTTTGAATAATAACTAAAGCAATGAATATTTGGTAAATTTCACTTATTGCCTTAATTACAAGAACATCACAGTTTGAAAAAACTCTCTGCAGTGCTATAGGTCTGCCTCATTTGCCTCAGTGGGTATCAGTCTTGCCTCTGGATCAGAAAGTTCTTGGTTTACGTCCCACCCAAGACAGTCCAGGTTGAAACTCCAGGAAGTGATGCACTGTCTGGTGAGACAAAAAATTCCCTGAAAAATAATTCCAAGGCACTAGGGCAGTTGATAAGGCTGAAGCATTTTCAGTCAGAAATGCCAAGTGGATGATCCATCTCGGCCTCCTCCAGTGGTCCCCATCATTACAGATACCAGTCTTCAACCAATTCAGTTCACTCTACATGACACCAAGAAGCAGCTGGAGGCACTGGATACTGCAAAGTCTATGGGCCCTGACAACACTCCAGCATTGGTACTGAGGTCTTGTGCACCAGAACATGTTGCACTCATAGCCAAGCTGTTCCAGTACAACCACAAAACTGACATCTACCCAACATTGTGGAAAATTGCCCACATGGGTCCTCTTCACAAAAAGACCTTGGTTATTCACTCTATCCATGTCCCTCATGATTTTATAAACCTCTATAAAATCATCTCTCAGCCTCAACACTCCAGGGAAAACAGCCCAGCCTCTCCCTACAGCTCAAATCCTCCAACCCTGGCAACATCTTTGTAAATCTTTTGTGAACCCTTTCAAGTTTCATAACACCTTTCCTATAGCAGGGAGACCAGAATTGAATGCGGTATTCCAAAAATGGTGTCACCAATGTCCTGCACAACTGCAACTTAACCTCCTAATTCCTATACTCAATGCACTGACCAATAAAGGCAAGTATATCGAATGACTTGTTCATTATCCTGTCTATCTACAACTCCACATTCAATAAACTGTGAACCTGCATTCGAAGGTCTATTTGTTCAGCAGCACTCCCCAGGACCTTACCATTAAGTGTATAAGTCCTGCTCAATTTGCTTTTCCAAAATGCGGCACCTCACATTTATCTAAATTAAACTCCATCTGCCATTCCTCAGCTCATTGGCCATCTGATCAAGATCCCATTGCATTCTGAGGAAACCTTCTTTGCTATCTATTAGACCACCTATTTTGATGTCACAGAGTCATATAGCATGGAAACAGATCCTTCAGTTGAACCAGTCCATCAACAGTGCTATCAAGCATTACTTACTGAGAAATAACCTGCTCAATTTGCTCTGTTTGGTTTCCACCAGGTAGATGGATAATGTGAGGCTATGCATGTTGGCAGGTGAATAGAGGAGCTGAATATTATTTGAACAGAGAGAGAGATTTCAGAAGGCTGCAACACAGAGCGATTTGGGGATCCTTGTGCATAAATCACAAAACGTTTGCATCCAAGTTTAGCAAGTAATGAGGAAAGCAAATGGAATGCTGGCCTTTATTTTAAAGGGAGTGAGTATAAAAATAGGGAGGTCTTGCTAAACCTATACAAGGCAATAGTCAGACAATGCCTGGAATATCGTGAAGAACTTTTGGACTCCTTATCTAAAGAAAGATTTTTTTTTGATTTGATGTATTATTGACTAATGTTCTGAGGTACAGTGAAAAATATTGTTTTACGTGCTGTCCAGGCAAATCATACCTTACATAAATACAGCAGGGTAACCGAACAAAATGCAGAATACTGTTACAGTTCCAGAGGATGTGCAGAGAACGATCAACTCCAATATACAAGAGATCTTTTCGTAAGTCTGATAACAGCAGGGAAGAAGCTATTCTTGAATGTTTTGGTATGCATTTCCAAACTTTTGTATCTTCTGCCCAATGGAAGAGTCAATAGAAGGAAGGGTGGTTTTCATGATGGACTGAGTTGCATTCACAACTCTCTGTTATTTCTTACAGTCTTGGGCAAGGTAGTTGCATTACTAAGCTATGGTGCATCCAGATAGGATGCTTTATAGAATTTAACAAACGTTTCGTCCCCTGGCTAGGCGACATCATCAGTGCTTGGGAGCCTCCTGCGAAGCGCTTCTTTGATGTTTCCTCACCAGAACGAAGGACCCGATACCCAACATGAGCAAGATGAATGTAGTGTGCAAAATACCATGCAAGGACTGCACTAAACACTATATAGGACAAACAGGAAGACAGCTAACAATCCGCATACATGAACATCAACTAGCCACGAAACGACACGACCAGCTATCCTTAGTAGCCACACACGCAGACAACAAGCAACATTAATTCGACTGGGACAACACTACTATCATAGGGCAAGCCAGACAGAGAACAGCCAGGGAATTCCTAGAGGCATGGCATTCATCCACAAACTCCATCAACAAACACATCGACCTGGACCCAATATACCAACCACGACAGGCGGACAGCTGAAACTGACAACCGGAAGCGGCAGGGACAGACCACTATAAACACCGGAGGAAACATCAAAGAAGCGCTTCGCAGGAGGCTCCCAAGCACTGATGATGTCGCCTAGCCAGGGGACGAAACGTTTGCAACAAAAACTTCCAGCTCGGCGAACAGAACCACAACAACGAGCACCCGAGCTACAAATCTTCGCACAAACTTTGAGAATTTAACACCATTGAAGGCTGTTGTGTTGGGCACTGTCTTCAGCACAGGACTGTAGAGTTTAGTTGGGATAGAGTCATTAAGTGTTGTCTGAGACTTGATGGTTATGCTGTTTAACATGCAAGTAGTTCTGTGCTGTAGTTTCAGCAGTTCGATACATCAGTTTGAGGTACGCCTAGTGCTGTTCCTGACACACTCTCCAGTAATCATCTTAATGGAGCAAAGCAAGCATATGGATTATTTTCTCGTGAGATACATTTGAAAGATCAAACTTTGAATAGCCAAACAGTTGGAGCACTGGGTACAGTGCTGATCATCACTTCATTTAAAGGATGTAGAGGCAGTACAGTAAAGATGAAAATCATAATAGATCTACATGGTTATACCTATTCCAGCTGTACAAGCAGTTGTAGGATTTTCCCTCTAACAGGATATCCACCTAACATGGCAATGCTTATGTTATCCCTCGTAATAAAAATGCAAAATAGATTATGTGTTTTTAGAGAATCCACCAGATAATTACAGCTGTTGGCAGTACAGAACTTGAGAGTTAATGAAAAAAGACACATGTTTTTCATTCTGCACTCATCAGGACATATCACAAGAATACAGTCTCTATCAATAAGAGCCTACTTGAATAGAAAGCAGTGTTCCCCTTTAATGAAGGGTCAGTAACGAGGAGGCATAATTATAAGGCACAAGGTTTGATTTGGATTTGAGAAAAAGAGGGTGTTGGGAATCTGGAATGCATTGCTTGGGAAGGTACCTTTAATAAGTATGTGGGTAAGCATTTGAACATGAAGGCTATGGGCCAAGTGCTGGGAAATGGGATTAATGTAGGATTGGTTAGAATAGACCCTATGAGTTAGAGGCCCTGTTCTGCCCAATATGACTCCTTGACTCCAAGTACTTTTGATCAAAATGAGGTAGCTGGAGGAAGATCCTGTGTAGCTTGCATGGACTGATTGCGCTGAATGGCTTGTTTCTGGACTTTTTTATTCAATGTAATTCTATATGCTGACCAAACTTAACCCTCAGTCACTATCACAAAAACAGCAGGGATGTTTTGTTGTCATTTGTCAAGGGCGGCACGGTGGCTCAGTGGTTAGCACTGCTGCCTCACAGCACCAGGGTTCTGGGTTTGATTCCAGCATCAGGCGACTGTCTTGTGTGGAGTTTGCACATTCTCCCTGTGTCTGTGTGGGTTTCCTTCCACAATCCAAAGATGTGCAGGTCAGGTGAATTGGCTGTGCTAAATTGCCTATAGTGTTAGGTGCATTAGTCAGGGGAAAGGGTCTGGGTGGGTTACTCTTTGGAGGGTCAGTGTGGCCTTGTTGGGCCAAATGAATAGCTTGTTTCCACACTGTAGGGAATCTAATTTGTGTCTTTGTGAGATCTTCCTTTTTGCAAATTGTACTTCTTTTTCCTCTCAGACAGCTCTCTGTGTAATTCCCTTCCTCACAGCATAGTGGAGGAGGGCCCATTAAACCTGGTTGAGGCTGGGTTAGATTCAGGATTGACAAGGGAGTCCCACAGGTTGTAGCACGTGGCTAGGAGAGTAAAGTTGGGTGTACAATCAGATGAGCAGTCAAATGCCAGAGCAGATCTGAAGGGCCGAATGGTCAACGGTTACATCTAATTCCTGTGTATGTATGCTACAGTGCTTCAAAAGTAGTTATTTGGCTGGAAGGCACATTGTGATTTTTTTTTTGTAAACGGAAGTTAATTCTTCATTGCATGCAAATCCATGTTAATGTTTTTATAGTCTGTGGTGACTGCATGTAACTGAGTGAAAAGCTGAGATCAGCCTTGAGACTGAGTGACCTCTTTTTGTGCAATAATCGCTGTGATTATATGATTCATTGATAAACATTCTATTTAAACTTGCTCACAGGTTATACCTTCTAATGGTGTGTTTCTCTTTACCTGTCTCTCTCCCAGGTCATGCAAGACAAGATCATTTGCCTCCCAAAGCGTATCTCACCCCACAATCTTCACCCTGTTCAAAATCAAACCTTGGTCAACATTTCCTCAGGTCAGTTTGTAACACCAGCAATGCTGCCACTATCACGCCCAGCCTCTCACACTTCAATTGAAATGAAAGGACTGAAAACAAACCTTGATCTTCAGCAGTACAGCTTTATAAACCAAATGTGCTATGAGCGTGCCCTGCATTGGTATGCCAAGTATTTTCCCTATCTCGTCCTGATACACACTCTGATCTTCATGCTGTGCAGCAACTTCTGGTTCAAATTCCCTGGCTCCAGCTCGAAGATCGAGCACTTCATCTCGATCCTGGGCAAGTGCTTTGACTCGCTGTGGACCACCCGCGCCCTGTCCGAGGTGTCCGGCGAAAATCCCGAGGAGAAGGACAGTAAGAGCAGCCAGAAGAGTCACCAGGTCCGAGTGGCACCGGGGCTGCCCAACACTGAAGGCAACCTGGTGAAAACGCAGTCCTTGCGCTCCATTCCCGAGAAGATAGTGGTGGAGAAGCCAACGGTCAGTGCCCTAGACAAGAAGGAAGGTGAGCAAGCAAAGGCACTGTTTGAAAAAGTCAAAAAATTCCGACTTCACGTGGAGGAAGGAGACCTTCTGTATTCCATGTATGTCCGTCAGACCATCATTAAAGTCATTAAGTTCATCTTCATCGTTGCATATAACAGCATCCTGGTCTCTAAAGTCAACTTCACTGTGGATTGCGAGGTCAACATCCAGGAGATGACCGGCTACTGTAAGTTTTCCTGCAATCACACCATGGCCCACCTGTTCTCCAAGTTGTCCATTTGCTATCTGTGTTTTGTCAGTGTCTACGGCCTCACCTGCCTATACACACTGTACTGGCTCTTTTACCGATCTCTTAAGGAATATTCCTTTGAGTATGTCCGCCAAGAGACTGGGATCGACGACATCCCAGATGTGAAGAATGACTTTGCCTTCATGCTGCACCTGATAGACCAGTACGACCCGCTGTACTCCAAGAGGTTTGCGGTCTTCCTGTCCGAGGTCAGTGAGAACAAACTGAAGCAGCTGAACCTAAACAATGAGTGGACCCCGGATAAACTCCGGCAGCGGCTGCAGACCAATGCTGAGAACCGGCTGGAGTTACAGCTTTTCATGCTGTCGGGGCTGCCAGACACAGTGTTCGAACTGACTGAGTTGCAGTCTCTTAAGCTGGAGATCATCAACAATGTCACCATCCCAGCCACCATTGTGCAGCTGGTGGACCTTCAGGAGCTCTCCCTGTACCAGTGCTCAGTCAAGATCCACAGCGCCGCCCTGGCATTCCTGAAGGAAAACCTTAAGGTCTTCCGTGTCAAGTTTGACGACATCCGTGAGCTCCCACACTGGATGTATGGGCTGAAAAGTTTGGAAGAGTTGCACCTTCAAGGCTCTTTGAGCCCTGACCTCTCCAAGAACATCACCCTGGAGTCCTTGCGGGAACTCAAAAGCCTCAAGGTCCTTTGCATTAAAAGCAACTTGACCAAAATCCCACCCACAATCGTTGAAACTTCCAGTCACCTTCAAACACTGCGCATTCAAAATGATGGCACCAAACTGGTGATGCTCAACAGCTTGAAGAAAATGGTGAACCTAACTGAGCTGGAACTCATCCACTGTGACCTGGAGCGAATACCCCACGCTGTCTTCAGCCTGATTAATCTTCAGGAGCTGGACTTGAAAGAAAACAATCTGAAATCCGTCGAGGAAATCATCAGTTTTCAGCATTGCCGCAAGCTCACCTGCCTCAAGATGTGGCACAACAGCATCATGTACATCCCAGAGCACATCAAGAAGCTCTCGAGCTTGGAGCGTCTCTACTTCAACCACAACAAGATCGAGGTTCTGCCCTCGCATCTTTTCCTGTGCAACAAGCTGAGGTCCTTGGACCTGGGATACAACGATATCCGGTTCATTCCGCCAGAGATAGGCGTCCTCCAGAACCTGCAGGAGTTCACCATCACCGGCAATAAGGTGGAGAGCCTGCCCGATGAGCTGTACTTCTGCAAGAAGCTGAAGGCACTGAGAATTGGCAAGAACAACCTGTCCGTCCTGTCCCCAAAGATCGGCAACTTGGCGCACCTCACGCTGCTGGAGCTGAAGGGGAACCATTTTGAGGGGTTGCCTGCAGAGCTGGGCGCGTGCCGGGCACTGAAGCGAAGCGGTCTATTGGTGGAGGACGCCTTGTTTGATGTGTTGCCATCCGACATCAGGGAACAAATGAAGACGGAGTAGAATGTGGGGTCAAAAGGGACAGTCTAAATGTCAGCCATATTGTCACCACTTTTAGAATCACGTGACCCTTGATGGGTGAGTCTGTCGTGAGCTAGTTGTGGTCTTTTGTTTTGCTTATTTTCCTTTTAAGTTGTATAACTTGAGAGAGAGAGAGAGTCACTGCCAACATTTTTACATTAATCTTGTATTTTATAATCCATCATGTTCCTTTTAGCTGCGCTGTGTGAAACATCTGATGGAATCGGTGAAGATTGAATAATTTGCGGCTCACCTCTGTTGTCATTAACAAATTTTAAGCGATGGATTTTAGTGCATTATAAAACTTCTGGCTTCATGCCAGAGAAACCTGACCAGAGCAGACCATTGCCTTCCCACACTGAAAGGAAGTTATCAGTGTGGATATGACTGACAGAAATATCTGTCTGTGAACTTGTGACCAGCCTTTTTTTTTAAGAAGAAGAGATATTTAATATATAAAATCAGAAGTCTGTGGTGAGACGAGACGGCGATTTCTCCCAAATTTATTTATTTAATGAAAAGAAGTGAAATGTGCCTTTTATAGGGTGTTAATGCCCAAAACTGCTGTGCAGGCTAGTGTATCATGCCACTAAAACACTGAAAAGATATCAGCCAACTGATTCAAATATTCATTGCTTATCAGTTTTTCACTGCAATGTACTAGCAGGGAAAATAGGATTTTGCACTAAAAACAAAGGGGTTGTCATTATGGTTCAGTTGTAACCCAATGTGAGCTCGTACTTGCTGACGGGACACTGGAGGGTTACAGGCTGTGTGGGGACTAGATGCCACTTAGGCAAAGGTGAGGACTGCAGATGCTGGAAACCAGAGTTTAGATCAGAGTGGTGCTGGAAAAGCACAGCAGGTCAGGCAGGATCCGAGGAGCAGGGAAATCGACGTTTCGGGCAACAGCCCTTCATCAGGAAACTAGAAGCCACTTGTTAAATGGAGGCTGCAGAGGAATTAATGCTAAACATAGGAGCTGGAAACTGAGGTACGCTGATGCAAAATCTTGTCAGATTGATCTGCATCTGTATAGTGTATGGGGCAATGGATGACTATAACCGTGTTATAGCATCTCAGTATAGTGGCTATGAGACTGCAGAGCACAAGAGACCAAACTGCTGCGGAGAAGTGTTGGTAAATAAGAAATGTTCAATACATTACATAGAAAATTTCTTTTTAACAATTATATGTAGGCTGGCAGAGCATGATAGGATCAGTATGATGTAGTCAAATACGTAATTAGGAGGATTTATGACAGGAGTTCAAAGTATATGGCCTCACCCTGGTCAAAGTTATTTTTTTATGCAAAATATCTTAAAAAGCACTAAACATCCCCATGTACCTAGATCGATATATGCATATAAGATGTACAATATAATTAATTATCTTATTTGTGGGAGAGGGCCATTTGGAATGTAACTATCAAAATGTGAGCCTGCCAATCTGAGATTACTCAAACTAAATCATAAAGAAAATCATAAAACTAAATCATAAATTGCAAACCAGGATGTTAGTGTAGAATGTGTGACAGTCAGTCTTTACACTGAATTAACTAAGGATTAACTCTGGTTTCCAAACCAAGTGTATCAACAACAACCTACATTTGCACGCACTTTCTATCCACAAAGCCTGCCTTCCTGTCGTCAGTATTTTGCATCACATCTCTATCATAATTTTCCCGTAAAATATTTGTATTCCCACATTCCTAGTAGAAAGCTAAAGCACCTTTTAATGTTTTCTAAATATTTATAATGACTGCAGGCTGCCCAAAAGACACTTTTCTTCAAAGCAAAGGCACCTTCATGTCCAACCCAAAGTAGTACTTAGCCACTGGTTCAACTGCAGAGAGTACACACAAACACTGCTGATGGGTTTGACCATTGGGTCAGAGAGCTAAGCTAATGCCAACTTATTATGCAGCTCCTGCGTCAATGTGAAATGAAAATCACTTAACAGGAATATTATGGCATTAAAGGATAATTGAGTTTTGTTGTCTTAATTGTCAAGGGGAAATTTTAAAGCTTCCTTCCTCAACATTTACACATTAGTCATATCATAAAGTCATTATTCAGGAGTTAAATGTTGAAAGGGTGATGTGGCAGTTGATTTTGATGAAAGGACCAATGGATCTTTTTCTGGTCCACGCTTTAGACAAACAACATTCCAAACTTTATACAACGGGAGATTGTACACAGAGTTTAATGCTTGACTGTTTTGTTCAAAGTTAATTTACCACAAATAGAATTACTTTTGTATCTAAATGAAAACAAATGAAAGAAAAGTGCAAAGAAAAACGTTCAAAGCTACTTATAGAAACATAGACAATAGGAGCAGGAGTAGGCCATTCAGCCCTTCGAGTCTGCTCCATCATTCAATATGATCATGGCTCATCATCTAACTCAGACCCCTGTTATTGCTTTCTCCCCATATCATTGATCTCTTCAGCCTTACGATCTAACTCCTTCTTGAAAACTTCAGTGTTTTGGCCTCAAACACTTTTTGTGTCAGAGGTTTCTGTAGATTCACTGCTCTCTGGGTGAAGACATTTTCCTCATTTCAGTCCTCGATGCCCTCCTAACTGTATCCTCAGACAGTGACTGCTGGCTCTGGGTTAAAAGTGCACAGCTAAAAGTAGAGGGCTTTCATTTTACACTTTGCTTCACAATCCCTGGAATTAAAAGCAAATATAATCCTTCATCTTTTATGCTTGAAATCTTAGAAGCAGGAAGCCACAACTTGTACAATCTTGCTCAGAAGCTGTGTGCAACAGGATTAGCCAAGGCAGGAGAAGAATCTCGTGTTTAGGTCTGTTTTTCCAACAATGCCAAGAATTTACCTGGTCTTTAACACACAAATCTTATTATCTGCCCTGTTCTTCAGTTTTAGACTCCTCACTGCACCTTGTGCCAAGTAACCATCATTCAGCTTAAGCTGATAGCCGCTGGCCAATCTGTACAGATGTCACTCCATCATCAGTTACTAGTTATTGTATGAGATCATCGTACTTTCACTTGTCTTTTGAATATTCTCTGTCCTTGTGGAGGCATATGTTCTTCTGTTTCTCATGTCAACTCTCTGACAACCTAGTTGAGAAAGAAAGAAAGTCTTGCATTTGATGTCATCCAAAGCTCTGTTTATGTGTCCATATTCACACCAAATCCAGTTCATTTTGTTAGGTTGGCTCCCAGTTAATGAACGCCTTTAGTTTAAAATTCCCATGTTTGTTTTCAACTCCCTCCATGCCCACCTCTCTCCTTCATGTCTGGAATTTCTTCCAGCTCTACAACTCCCTGTCAGACTTGTACTTTTCCAATTTCTAGTTTTACTTGCTTTACTACTAATGGCTATGCCTTTAGCTGGCTCAATTCTAACTTTTGGAATTTACCTTCTCAACCTCTTCCCTCATTCTATCTCCCATTTCTCCTTTTAAATATTTATGATACGAAAGTCGGAGGAGTTGTTGACAGTGAGGAAGCATGTGGCAGGTTACAGCAGGATATAGAGAAGCTGCAGAGCTGGGCAGAAAGGTGGCAGATGGAATTCAATGTAGCTAAGTGTGAGGTGATTCACTTTGGGAAGAATAACAAAAAGATGGGGTACTGGGCTAATGGTCGGATACTTGGTAGTGTGGATGAGCAGAGGGATCTTGGTGTCCATGTACACAGATCTCTGAAAGTTGCCACCCAGGTAAATAGTGCGGTGAGGAAGGCATATGGCGTACTGGCTTTTATTGGTAGAGGAATTGAGTTCCGGAGTCCTGAGGTCATGATGCAGTTGTATAAGACTCTGGTACGGCCGCATCTGGAATATTGTGTGCAGTTTTGGTCGCCATACTATAGGAAGGATGTGGAGGCATTGGAACGGGTGCAGAGGAGGTTTACCAGGATGTTGCCTGGTATGGAAGGAAAATCGTATGAGGAAAGACTGAGGCACTTGGGGCTGTTTTCACTAGAGAAAAGAAGGCTTAGGGGTGACTTGATTGAGGTGTACAAGATGATTAGGGGGTTAGATAGGGTCGACAGTATGAACCTTTTCCCGCGTATTGAGTCGGGTATTACAAGGGGGCATAGCTTTAAATTAAGGGGGGGTAGATATAGGACTGATGTTAGGGGTAGGTTCTTCACTCAGCGAGTCGTTAGTTCATGGAATGCCCTGCCAGTAACAGTGGTGGACTCTCCCTCTTTATGGGCATTTAAGAGGGCATTGGATAGGTATATGGAGGATAGTGGGTTAGTGTAGTTTAGGTCGGCTTGGATCGGCGCAACATCGAGGGCCCAAGGGCCTGTACTGTGCTGTATTCTTCTATGTTCTTCTATGTTCTATGTTCAAAGGGTACCTCTTGGACCAAGCACTTGTCCAACTGCCCTAATGCTACCTTATGTGGCTAGGTCTCAAATATTACTTCATTGTCTGATTATGTTAAAGGTGATATATTAATGCAAATTTTCAAGCTTTCAGAAACTCAGAACAAGCCAAAGCTCTTTACAGTCAACAGCAGTCCCAAACTAGCAATGTGATAATGAGCAGATGACCAGAAACTTGCAGATGTGATGCCTCCCACTTGTGCAGGTGGAGCACTGGCAGATCAGTGTGCTTCAGCATAACACCAACTGGGGTTTCAAGCTGTGGCCAAATTCCAAAATGTTTCAACTTCCAACCAAAAGAGATGCCCCTTCAAAGTCTTGACTTCACCTGACGAAGGAGCAGCGCTCCGAAAACTTGTAATTTCAAATAAACCTGTTAGATGATTAGCTGGTATCACGTGACTTGTGACTTTAGCTAAGAGAGTACAGCCGATTAAAGTAATTGTTGTGTTGTAAGTATATAAACCATTAATATCCTTTTGGGATATTATTCTATGCATTATTGTTATGGAAGTGTTAACTCATGAAATTGAATTTTGTTTCTGTTATGGTAGCGTGTTAGGAGTTCAGAGAGGTGATTCACATCTTTGTTTTGAAGAAAACCCCATGTTATCTGAAAGGACCAATTGATTTAGCTTTGCTTCCCATCTATGGAAGTTGCATTGTATAATGATTATGTGTGATGCAGAAACTATTGAACACTTGGAAGATGGCCATTTGGCCTCACGTGTCTGTGCCAGCTCATTGACTGACCCACTCCATGAATCTCATTCCCTTGCTTTTTTCTGTAGGAACATCCATTTCCCTTTTGAAGGCTACTCTGGAATCTGCTTCCATCAGTCTAGGGTGCCATGACAACTCGCTGTGTAGGAGAAAACGGCCTCCTCACCTTCCCCTCTAGTTCTTATACCAGGGTTCTGTTCCTATTGAAACTAATGGAGCAAAGCTAATTCTGATTTTATTTTTGTTTATACTAAGGATGCTGAAAAATAATAAAAAAACAAAAGGCGTAGTCAGCCCAAAGAGATAATTTTGGGAGAGCCAGTATTCCTTCAGTTATACAGTCACACAGCATTGAAACAGACCCTTCGGTCCAACCATTCCATGCCGACCATAATCCCAAACTAAACTAGTCCCACGTGCTTGCTCCTGACCCATATCCCTCCAAACCAGTTTCCTATTCATGTACTTATCCAAACATCCTTTAAACGTTGTAACTGTACCCACATCCACCACTTCCTCAGGGAGTTCATTTCACACAAAACCACCCTCTGTGTAAAAAAATTGCCCCTCATGTCTTTTTAAAATCTCTCTCCGCTCACCTTAACAATGCGCTCCCTAGTCTTGAAATCTCCCATCCTACGGAAAGATAACATCCATGAACTCTCAGTATTTTATAAACTCAGTATTTTATAAACTTCTATCAGATCGCCTCTCAACCTCCTACGCTCCAGTGAGAAAAGTCCCAGCCTATCCAGCCTTTCTTTATAATTCAAGCCTTCCATACCCAGCAACATCCTGGTAAATCTCTTCTGAACCCTCTCCAGCTTAATAATATCCTTCCTATAACAGGGGGACTAGAACTGACACAGTATTCCAGAAGAGGCCTCACTAATGTCCTGTACAACCTCAACATGACTTCCCAACTCCTATACTCAAGGACTAAGCAATGAAGGCAAGTGTGCTAAATACCTTTTTAACCACCCTGTCTACATGTGATGCAGATTTCAAAGAATTATGTACCTGAATCTCTAGGTCCCTCTGTTCTACAACACTACCCAAGGCCCTACCATTAATTGTATAAGCCCTACCCTTGTTTGTTGTACCAAAATGCAATACCTCACATTTGTCCAAGTTGAACTCCATCTACCATTTTTCTGCTCATTGACCCATTTGATCAAGGACCCTTTGTAATCTTAGAAAATGTTCTTCACTGTCTACTATTGCCACTAATTTTGGTTTCATCTGCAAAGTTAATAATCATGCCTTCTATATTCTCATCCAAATCATTTATATGAATAACAATAAAAGAGGACCCAGAACCGACCCTTGAGGAACACCGCTGGTCACAGGCCTCCAGTCCGAAAAGCAACCCTCCACCGCCGCGCTGTCTGGTCTGTTATTAAGCCAATTATGTATCCAATTGGCAAACTCAACCCTAAATCCCATGTGACCTAACTTTACTAATTAGTCTACCACGCGGAACCTTTTCGAAGGCTTTACTGAAGTCCGAGTAAAAAGCGTCTATCACTCTGACCTCATCAATATTTTTCATAAATTACTCAAAAAACTCAATTATGATTTTCCTCGCTGACTACCCCAAAACAATTTTTTGCCTCTCTAAATATCCATAGATTCTAACTTTTAAAATCACCTCCAACAATTTAGCCACAACCGAAGTCAGATTCGCAGGTCTGTCGATCCCCGGTTTCGCCTTACAAATTTTCTTATACTTATTCCCTTCTTGAGACTTCTTGAGGGTTTCATTGGCCCAGTTCTGTGGCAAATGTTTGTGGTTGCTCAGCAACAACACGGATGGAGGAAATACTTGTACCTGCCCAAAATGTGTGGAATCACATTACCTTTAATCTTCCTGATTGTTCTTATCCAGGCAATATTGCACCAGGTTCTGAGATTAATAGCAGGATAATCTATTTTGACGATGTTGATTGAGGAAGACCTGATGGTCATGAATCCAGATGAGCTTCTTATACTACGGATGCCAATGACACAGGTTTCGTCACATCAGAAATGAGTTTTGGGATGCAGGCATCATTGGCAGAGCCTGCACTTATTAGCCGTCCGGATCAGCCATGATCCTACTGAATGGTGGAACAGGCTCAAGGGGCTCAACAGCCTACATGTCATTCTGGCATAACGTGTTTTGTCACACAAATTGACTATAAACGCGATTGCTGAATTGTGGATGCTGTTTGCATAACACAAAATTTCTGCTGAATGGATATAGTGCATTTTCCATAGCATGAACTTCTACAGCGCAACTTCTATAACGGTTTTCCATAGCATGATTTTCTATAGTGCGAGGTTGCAGAGGAACACAACTGTTGCATTAGAGTAGAACAACCTGTAATTGCATTCTTAATTCAAATGATCTTCCTAGTTACCCGTGAGAAAGTGGTTCACAGCTGTATTCTGTGGGGTTGCATTTAGACCATAAGACCATAGGAGCAGAAATTAGGCCTTTCAGTTGATCGAGTCTGCTCCATCGTTCAATCATGGCTGATAGATTTTTCAACCCCATTTTCCCACTTTCTCCCTGTAACCTTGGATTCACTTGACAATCAAGAACTTATCTATCTCGGTTTTAAATATACTCAGTGACCTCGCCTCTACAGCCGTCAGTGAATTCCACAGAGCCACCACTCTCTGGCTGAAGAAGTTTTTCCTTATCTCCATTCTAAAAGGTCTTCCCTTTACGCAGGTGCCCTCGGGTCCTGCCAATGGAAACATCTTCCCAACATCCACTCTGTCCAGGCTGTTGAGTATTCTGTGAGTTTCAGTCAGATCCTCCCTCATCCTTCAAAACTCCATCGAGTGTAGTCCCAGTGTCTTCAAATGTTTTTCATTTGTTAAGCCTTTCATTCCTGGGATCATTCTCATGAACCTCCTCTGGACTCGCCCCAAGGCCAGTACATCTTTCCTGAGATATGGGGCCCAAAATTGCTCACAATACTTGAAATGTGGTCTGACCAGAGCCTTACAAAGCCTCAGAAATACATCCCTGCCTTTATATTCTAGTCCTTTTGAGATGATTGACAACATTTTATTTGCCTTCCTAACTACTGATTCAACCTGCATGTTTACCTTCAGAGAATCCTAGACTAGGATACTCCCAAGTCCCTTTGCACTTCAGATTTTTGAATTTTCTCCTCATTTAGAAAATAGTCCATTTCTCCCCCATCCCAGTCCCTCTGATCCCGATGGTGCCAGAGATTTGACTGGCCAGCAACTTCTGGAGGTGGGACTTTCCCTCCAATGGGTCAGCCGTCCCACCTCCAGCCAATAAAGGGCCCAATAGCTATAAATAGCTGTGGGACAAGCTGGTTAACATCAGTCTCACCTTGTGTAAAGGTCAGCTCTCCAGCTGAAGGCGCTGTCACCGTACTGCTGGGCAGAAAGTTCCAGGCCTTTGACCCAGTGAAGATAAGTGAATGGCGATCTATGTCTGAGACAAAATGGTTGTAAGTTAGAGGAGAATTTGGGGTTTGTTTTCAATGGACCTGTTTCTCTTGCCCCTCTAGGAGTGTGAGGTGGGTTCTGTAGTTAGAAGAGAAAGTGAGGTCTGCAGATGCTGGAGATCAAAGTTGAAACTTTATTGCTGGAACAGCACAGCAGGTCAGGCAGCATCCAGGGAACAGGAGATTCGACGTTTCGGGCACAGGCCCTTCTTCAGGATCAGGATCAGGGCACAGGCCCTTCCCAGTTCAAAATACGTACAACACAGATGGCCTCCTTCTTCAAGGACCGCAATTTCCCCCCCGACGTGGTCGACGGTGCCCTCCACCGCATCTCCTCCACTTCCCGCTCCTCCGCCCTTGAGCCCCGCCCCTCCAACCGCCACCAGGACAGAACCCCACTGGTCCTCACCTACCACCCCACCAATCTCCATGTACAGCGCATCATCCGCCGTCACTTCCGCCACCTCCAAACAGACCCCAGCACCAAGGATATATTTCCCTCCCCTCCCCTATCAGCTTTCCGTAGAGACCACTCCCTCCGCGACTCCCTTGTCAGATCCACACCCCCCACCGACCCAACCACCACTCCCGGCACCTTCCCTTGCAACCGCAGGAGGTGCAACACTTGCGCCCACACCTCCC
The DNA here is from genome assembly GCF_037043375.1 of Chiloscyllium plagiosum. Taxonomy (NCBI): domain Eukaryota; kingdom Metazoa; phylum Chordata; class Chondrichthyes; order Orectolobiformes; family Hemiscylliidae; genus Chiloscyllium; species Chiloscyllium plagiosum. The sequence continues at coordinate 17,733,680 of NW_028270147.1, forward strand.
CCCTCACTTCTCTCCAAGGCCCCAAGGGAAACTTCCATATCCGCCACAGATTCACCTGCACCTCCACCCACATCATCTACTGCATCCGCTGCAGCCGGTGTGGCCTCCTCTATATTGGGGAGACAGGCCGCCTACTTGCGGAGCGATTCAGGGAGCACCTCTGGGCCACCCGGACGAACCAACCCAACCAACCTGTGGCACAGCATTTCAACTCCCCCTCCCACTCCACCGAGGATATGCAGGTCATTGGACTCATCCACCACCAAACCACAACAACCCGACGGTCGGAGGAGGAGCGTCTTATCTTCCGACTGGGAACCCTCCAACCGCAGGGGATGAACTTGGACTTCACCAGTTTCTTCATCCCCCCTCCCCCCACCTTGTCTCAGCCGGATCCTTCCAGCCCGGCACCGCCTTCCTGACCTGCAGTCTTCTTCTTGACCTCTCCGCCTCCACCCTACTCCGACCTATCACCCTCACCTTGACCTCTTTCCACCTATCACATTTCCAACTCCCCTCCTCCAAGTCCCTCCTCCCTACCTTTTATCTTCTCCTGCTGAACACTCTCTGCTCATTCCTGAAGAAGGGCCTGTGCCCGAAACGTCGAATCTCCTGTTCCCTGGATGCTGCCTGACCTGCTGTGCTGTTCCAGCAATAAAGTTTCAACTCTGTAGTTAGAAGCCTTGTGTGGGTTAGGATAGTATGCCCTGTTGACAGTACCCTCTGTTCTCCCACTCTGACCCGTCCAGAGCAAGCAGGCCTAATGAGATTGAGGATTGCATTAGTGTTGGCTTTGGTTTGATCTTGTTACTGTCTTTTCACCCAGATGCTGCTTGTCAAGCTCTGCGCCAATTCTATCAAGAGAGGTTTCTGCACTTTATCACTGATGCTGCCTTTTACTTTTGCTTCAAAAAAAAGTGTGCATTATCTTTTGTAATCAGCATATTTTAAAAAAATTTTAATAAACTGGAATTAACAAGTCAAAATATTAAGTCTGTGAATTGTTCTGTTTGAAATCTTCTTTAAAACAAATAATATATTTTGAATAGTTCAACCAAAGAACATTAGAGTTGATTGACAGAACAGTCACTATGTGTTTGAAGTTGTTCATTAAGATACTTGAAGAAAGTCATTCCATGATAAGCTACTGGTTTTATAAGTTAAGACATGTGTTTGCATGACCTACATGGGCCAATTAGATTTTGTTTAGCTTCCTTGTATTGCCATTAGTTAAAAGCCTTGAAATCACTACTTGTGTGGCTGAACAGATTTGTTCCTTAAGCACATCTGACAATAATAATACACTGAATTTCTTTTAAGGGCTTATTTATGATTGGCATGAAACAAAGTGAGACCTCCTAGAGACTGGGGTGCCACTTGTTTTTCTCCTGAGTTAGCTCGGAGCTTTGCAGCACAGTTTCACAGGTTTAGTCATTTACATAACAAAGTCACTTTGTGCCAATGCTATGCTTGGCCTGGATATGCTTCGAAAGAAACATGCTTTCTCCATATCACTGAGATCTCGTTCAGCAGTTCTGGTGGAACTGTTGACATGCGACCAACGCACTGCTCTCTGAGTCATTCCTGTAATGTGAATTGGATCGACTACCAATTCAACTGCAGGAGGGCCACCTTGTGTTCAAAATATAATCGTCACTCACTTATGCACTTATTCATTATGGCAAACAAAACAGTAATTATTTGTGGTTTCTTGTATCCTTGATAATAGGCTTGAAGGGTTTGTGTACTTTTTTTTTGCCTGAAAACCCAAATTATCTTTAAACAAGGAAGAACACTATAAAATCCAAAGTCATTATTTTATTCATTCAACATCTTTTTATGTCATGTCTGAGTGTCCACTACTGATTTTAGAACAAAATTGCCTTTTTATTTTTTTAATGTTGGTTTTTATCACACTGTAACTATTGTATCATATGGATATGACAGTACACTATGATAAGGCTGATTATGTCAGTTGTGAATGTTTGTATTTGTAAATTAAATATTGAATAGGAATATCACACATGATTATGTTTTAACGCAGCTCTAACAGTTATTTGAATGGACTCTTATAGTATCTATCTGCGTATTCAAAGCTGTATAAAGATAAATGAACCTTAATAGTCCCTATTTATGAAGAATGTATTTGCTTATTTAATGCAGTTTTTACAACCTTTTCAGACAGCTGTTACTCAGTTATCAATACTCTGTAAGATAGTTTATTATTGTGAAAAAGAGTTTTAAATTGAACCTCGTGCAATTGTCTGCCAAAATTAGTACTATTTCTATGAAAGAATTCTACACTATGCAGCTTCCTGTGTTTTGAGAAACGAACCATCCATATACTGCAGGATTTAAGTCACAGTAGCTACTGAAAGAAGCACAATAACATGCCCCAGACTATGACAGCTCTAATGTAACTGTTTGTGATACAAATAACTGCTTAAAATATATATCGCAGGTGGCTCGTTTAATGCAACAAGTTGTACAATGTTTGAGAGCTGTGACTGTGTTCAATTATCAACTGTGCAATAATTTCACTTGCATTGGTACTTGGTTTTTAATCGAAATGTACAGAATTTTCTGTGTGCTGGGGCACGTAATGTTATGCTCTGCACAAGGTGTTGTTAATATTGATTCAGACAGTACTTATTGGACAAGTCCATTCCTTCTGGGAGTTACTCCAATAAAACCCTAAAACTATTTTAATTTGTCAAAAATATTTCGTACATGTAAAGAGGAAATTAAACTGACGGAAAAAGAATACAATTTGTTGAAATATTATTGCCGATTCATGTCTTGATCATTCTCGTTTGTAGCGTTGTCCAACTGTATGCAAAGTGAACAGCAAATAACTGTATACTGGAGCACCAGGCTAAACTTTCCCCTTACCTTTAGAAGAAGTCCATAACATGGGACCTTCTGCATCACACTTGTATTAGATATCAGAGGAAGGCATAGTGAAACCATAAAATAACCACAGCTATTTGATGCTGTAATAAATAAATGCAACATGCATTTATTTATTTTACACTTATCTTTACATTACATTTGCTAACAAATTATATTTGGAGTGCTGGCTGGATGTGGGATGATGTATGAGCCCAGTTTGATTTTGATGAATAGGGAATTTATGCATGGAGCCGGACAAAGTGGTGAGACTCTTAACTAGTACTTTGCTTCAGTATTCATCAAAAAAGAAAGACATGGTGGACAGAGTCTCGAGAGGAGCCTTTTGATATTCTAGGGCGTGTCGATATAAAAAAAGTGTTGAGTGGTTTTTTTCAAAGGGAAAGGCAAGGGAGGAAATTTCTTGTACAAAATCTTTATATCATTCAAAGTTTGTGAGAAGATTTGTAGCTCGGGTGCTCATTGCTGTGGTTCTGTTCGCCGAGCTGGATATTGTCTGCATGAATTTGACTGGGACAACACTACCATTATAGGGCAAGCCAAACAAAGAACAGCCAGGGAATTCCTAGAAGCATGGCACTCATCCACAAACTCCATCAACAAACACATCGACCTGGACCCAATATACCGGCCACTACAGCGGACAGCTGAAACTGACAACCGGAAGCGGCAGGGACAGGCCACTATAAATGCCGGAGGAAACACCACAGAAGCGTTTCACAGGAGGCTCCCAAGCACTGAGGATGTCACCTAGACAGGGGATGAAACGTTTGCAACAAAAACTTCCAGCTCAGCGAACAGAACCACAGCATCTTTATATCATCTTTAGTCACAGGAGAGGTCCCAAAGGACTGGAGAATGGCCAATGTTGTTCCTTTGTTTCCGAAAGGCAAGAGATATAATCCAGGAAATTACAGGCCAGTGAGCCTTACGTCAGTGGTGGGGAGATTATTAGACAAGGTTCTTGGGGCAAGATTTACTCACATTTGGAAAAATATAGACTTACTAGCAATAAGCAGTATGGTTTTGACTAGGTACGATCATGTCTCACAAACCTGATTGAGGATTCTTTTGAGGAAATGACAAGGAAGATTGATGAGGGCAGGGCAGTGGATATTGTCTACATGAACCTCAAACAAGACCTTTGACAAAGTCCCTCGTGGACGGCTGATACAAAAGGTGAGGTCACATGGGATCTGCAATGAGCTGGTAAAATAGATACAGAAATGGCTGAGGTGAAAGTGAGGACTGCAGATGCTGGAGATCAGAGTCAAGATTAGAGTGGTGCTGGAAAAGCACAGCAGGTCAGGCAGCATCCGAAGAGCAGGAAAATCAACGTTTCAGGCAAAAGCCCTTCATCATTCCTGCTGAAGGGCTTTTGCCCAAAATGCTGATCTTCCTGCTCCTTTGATGCTGCCTGATCTGCTGTGCTTTTCTAGCACCACTCTAATCTTGACACAGAAATGGCTTAGTCATAGACTGAGAGTAGCAGTGGAAGAGTATTTTTCTGACTGGAGATCTGTGATCAGTGGTGTTCTGTGGAGATCAGTGCTGGGACCTCTGTTGTTTGTAATAGAGTAGAACGCCTGTATCTGCAGATTCGGTTTCCAGGGTTTCAGTTATCCGTGGTTTACCGCAGCCCAAAAATATTACATGGAACATTCCAGAAATAATTCTGGGAGCTGCTGCCGGGGAGGTAAGTTTCCCATTTAAATGAGTGGGCTCATTACTATCCGTGGTTTTAGGCATCCACGGTAGTTCTTGGAACGTACCACCCATGGATACAGGGTGACATCTGTGTATATAAATGATTTGGAAGACAACGTAGTGGCCTGTTTTGTAAGTCTGTGGACGACACAAAGATTGAGGCAGCCACAAATAGTGAGGAGGATAGCCAGAGTTGAAACTTTATTGCTGGAACAGCACAGCAGGTCAGACAGCATCCAGGGAACAGGAGATTCGACGTTTCGGGCACAGGCCCTTCTTCAGGAATCAGGAGGATAGCCAGAGTCTACAGCAGGTTACAGATAGGCTGGAAAGATGGGCAAAGAAATGGCAGAAAGACGTAATGCAGGTAAATGAAAAGTGGTGCATTTTGGAAGATCCAGTGCAGGAGGGAAGTACATAGTGAAGGGCAGAAGACAGAGGGGTCTGGGTGCACGGTGGCAACACAAGTGGATAAGGTACTCAAGAAGGCATACTTGTCTTCATCACTTGGGGCACAAAGTATAAAAATAAGCAAGTCAAGTTGCAGCTGCATAGAACTTTAGTTCAGCCACATTTGGAACATTGCATACAGTTCTGGTGGCCGCACTACCAGACGGATGTGAAGGCTTTGGAGAGGGCACAGAAAATATTTACCAGGGTGTTGCCTGGTTTGAAGGGTGTTAGCTATGAGGAGAGATTGGACAAACCTGGTTTATTTTCATGTGAACATTGGAGACTGAGGGGCAACCTGAGAGTGGTGTACACTATAATGGAAGGTGTGGATATAATGAATGGTTGGAGTCTTTTTCCCAGAGTAGAAATGTCAATTACTAGGTGATGGAAGTTTAAGGTATAAAGGGGGAAAGCTTAAAAGGGATATGAGAGGTCAGTGTTTTACATGGAGGGTGGTAAGTGCCTGCAATGTCCTGCCAGAGGAGATGGTGGAGGCAGATTCAACAGCAACATTTAAGAATCATCTTGAGAGATATATGAACAGGCAGGGAATGGAGGGATATAGACCACATAAAGCAATAGGTTTTGAGTTTAGAAAGGCATCATGTATCAGTGGTGGGCAGAGGGGTCTGTTCATAGAACATAGAACATAGAACATAGAAGAATACAGCGCAGTACAGGCCCTTTAGCCCTCGATGTTGCGCCGATCCAAGCCCACCTAACCTATACTAACCCACTATCCTCCATATACCTATCCAATGCCCGCTTAAATGCCCATAAAGAGGGAGAGTCCACCACTGCTGCTGGCAGGGCATTCCATGAACTTACGACTCGCTGAGTGAAGAACCTACCCCTAACTTCAGTCCTATATCTACCCCCCCTTAATTTAAAGCTATGCCCCCTTGTAATACCCGACTCCATACGCGGGAAAAGGTTCACACTGTCAACCCTATCTAACCCCCTAATCATCTTGTACACCTCAATCAAGTCACCCCTAAACCTTCTTTTCTCTAATGAAAACAGCCCCAAGTGTCTCAGTCTATCCTCATACGATCTTCCTTCCATACCAGGCAACATCCTGGTAAACCTCCTCTGCACCCATTCCAGTGCCTCCACATCCTTCCTATAGTATGGCGACCAAAACTGCACACAATATTCCAGATGCGGCCGCACCAGAGTTTTATACAACTGCATCATGACCTCAGGACTCCGGAACTCAATTCCTCTACCAATAAAAGCCAGTACGCCATATGCCTTCCTCACCGCACTATTTACCTGGGTGGCAACTTTCAGAGATCTGTGTACATGGACACCAAGATCCCTCTGCTCATCCACACTACCAAGTATCCGACCATTAGCCCAGTACCCCATCTTTTTGTTATTCTTCCCAAAGTGAATCACCTCACATTTAGCTACATTGAATTCCATTTGCCACCTTTCTGCCCAGCTCTGCAGCTTCTCTATATCCTGCTGTAACCTGCCACATCCTTCCTCACTGTCAACAACTCCTCCGACTTTCGTATCATCCGCAAACTTGCTCACCCAACCTTCTAACCCCTCTTCCAGGTCATTTATAAAAATGACAAACAGCAATGGTCCCAAAACAGATCCTTGCGGAACACCGCTAGTGACGGCACTCCATGAAGAAACTTTGCCATCAACTACTACCCTCTGTCTTCTTCCATCCAGCCAATTCCTAATCCAAACCTCCAACTCACCCTCAATGCCATATCTCCGTATTTTCTGCAGTAGCCTACCATGGGGAACCTTATCAAACGCCTTACTAAAATCCATATATACCACATCTACCGCTTTCCCCTCATCAACCTCCTTCGTCACCTTTTCAAAGAATTCAATAAGGTTTGTGAGGCACGACCTGCCCTTCACAAAACCATGCTGACTATCCTTGATCACATTATTCCTATCCAGATGTGCATAAATCCTATCCCTTACAATTCTCTCTAGGACTTTGCCCACAACAGAAGTGAGACTCACCGGCCTATAGTTACTAGGGTTATCCCTACTCCCCTTTTTGAACAAGGGAACCACATTTGCTATCCTCCAGTCTTCTGGCACTACTCCTGTAGACAAAGAGGACATAAAAATCAAGGCCAATGGCTCTGCAATCTCCTCCCTTGCTTCCCAGAGAATCCTAGGATAAATGCCATCAGGCCCAGGGGACTTATCTATTTTCACCTTTTCCAGGATTTCCAACACCTCTTCTCTACATACCTCAAAGCCATCCATTCTACTTATTTGTGACTCAGTATTCACATCGACGACAATGCCCTGTTCCTGAGTAAATACTGAAGAAAAGTATTCATTCAGTGTCTCCCCAATCTCTTCCGCCTCCACACGCAACTTCCCACTACTATCCTTGACTGGACCTATTCCTACCCTAGTCATTCTTTTATTCCTAACATACCTATAGAAAGCCTTAGGGTTTTCCCTAATCCTACCGACTAAGGACCTTTCATGTCCCCTCCTTGCTGCTCTTAGCTCTCTCTTCAGGTCCTTCCTGGCTACCCTATAACTCTCAATCGCCCCAATTGAACCTTCACGTCTCATCTTGAGATAGGCCGCCCTCTTCCATTTAACAAGGGATTCCAATTCCTTATTAAACCACGGCTCCCTCGCACGACCCTTTCCTCCCTGCCTGACAGGTACATAATTATCAAGTTCCTGTGCTATACTGTTTTTAGTTAATAACTGCAGGCATTTTGTAGAGTATTGTTGTGGTCGCTAAGACGTCTGGTACTTCCTTTACAGAGCTACAAATTTCAACTTCCAGTTGATAACTGAAAGGATGATGTGACAATATTTCCTGTTTTAAGACATTTACGATAACAGACTAGAAGCACTATCGATTGAAGATCTTTTTGAAGGCAGGTTATATTTAAACTACAGACACAACTATCCCCTTTTATTTTAACTCAACAGAGAAACCCAGTTCACAGAAATTCTCTAAACCGTCCATTAAATAGTTATGCAAATTTTCCAGACTCAGCGACTCTTAATTCCTAAGAATTTACTTCCTTTCAAAACCTGGAAATATTTAAATTAAGAATGGTCTTTCACAGTGTCCCACTCCAGGCTACACCAGCCCACACCATGTCCCAGAGAGAGTGTCCTACTCTGGACTACACCAGCCCACACCATGCCCCAGAGAGTGTCCTGCTCCGGGCTAGACCAGCCCACACCATGTCCCAGAGAGAGTGTCCTACTCTGGACTACACCAGCCCACACCATGTCCCAGAGAGAGTGTCCTGCTCTGGGCTACACCAGCCCACACCATGTCCCAGAGAGAGTGTCCCACTCCGGGCTACACCAGCCCACACCATGCCCCAGAGACAGTGTCCCACTCCAGGCTAAACCAGCCCACACCATGTCCCAGAGAGAGTGTCCCGCTCTGGGCTACACTGGCCCACACCATGCCCCAGAGAGAGTGTCCTGCTCCAGGCTACACCAGCCCACACCATGTCCCAGAGAGAGTGTCCTGCTCCAGGCTACACCAGCCCACACCATGTCCCAGAGACAGTGTCCCACTCCAGGCTAAACCAGCCCACACCATGCCCCAGAGAGAGTGTCCCCCTCCAGGCTACACTGGCCCACACCATGCCCCAGAGACAGTGTCCCACTCCAGGCTAAACCAGCCCACACCATGCCCCAGAGAGAGTGTCCCCCTCCAGGCTAAACCAGCCCACACCATGCCCCAGAGAGAGTGTCCCCCTCCGGGCTACACTGGCCCACACCATGCCCCAGAGAGAGTGTCCTGCTCCGGGCTACATCAATCCACACCATGTCTCAGAGAATGTGTCCCACTCCGGGCTACACCGGCCCACACCATGTCCCAGAGAGAGTGTCTCACTCCGGTGTAGCCCATTCCATGCCCCAAACAGAGTGTCCCGCTCTAGACGACACTAGCCCATGCTATGCCACCATCAGGGACCCACTCCATGTGGAAATGACAGGCCCACTCTAGGCTTCACAGGCCGACCGACCGATTCTGTAGCTGCGCTGCCCCTAAAAACACCACCACCGCTCCAGAGCCTATCGAAGCGTCCTCCTACTGAAGTGCTCTCTGTATCAGGTAAGTTTGAGGAAAAGGAAGTGGTAGAAGGAAAAAGGAAGAAAAGAAAAATGCAGACGAGCAGGATAAGCCTGGGCACACGAGCCAGATTGCTGCCTGCTCTGCCGCCACCATCTAAATTTAGACTCCAATTCTATTTTATCTTGGAACAATAAGAACAGTTTAAAGCATACTCTTTGCAATCTCACATTCTCAACACCTCCCTGGGACTTAAGAGACTACAACTACAAATATTGTTTCCACGTGCGAAAACTCTACACCTTCTACCAAGCAAAACAATCTAGACCTTCCTTTAATCTTTAATGCCCCATCATTGAGGGCTGTTGTCGAGCAGACTTCAGAAGAGCATATGATCCCCTTCATTTTACCTTAAATTAGCGACACACTCCCAAAACATAACAATTGTATAAACCTCGTAATTAAAACAGCATTAAAACAAATTAATTCACATGAGCAGTGATTTAGGCTCTGTACATGTAAATATAGGCAGATGATGTATTTATAAAGATCTTAATAGAGCTTGCTTTTATTCCTCAATGGAATCTTTAGATTTAACACATTAGAAAGATTCAAAAGCAGAGATGTACTGCTGAGGGTGTATATGATTCTGGTCAGACCCCATTTGGAATATTGTGAGCAATTTTGGGCTCCGTATCTAAGGAAGGATATCCTGGTATTGGAGGGGGTATAGAGGAGGTTTACAAGAATGATCCCAGGGATGAAGGGCTGGCAGATGAGGGGCAGTGGAATCCTCTGGCACTGTACTCAGTGGAGTTTAAGAGGATATGGGGGGATTAGTGTTCTGACTGAAGCAGAATACCAAGACACCTGGATAGAGTGGACATGGAGAAGATGTTTCCACCAGTAGGAGAGACTGGGACCCAACCTCAGAGTGAAGGGATGACCTTTCAGAACTGAGATGAGGGGGAATTTCTTCACTAGAGGATGGTTAATCTGTGGAACGTATTGCTCAGAAGGCTGTGGAGACCAAGTAATTTAAAACAGAGATCGACAGGGTCTTGATTTTGAACATGTCAGCCATGTTTGTTGGGCCAAATGGCCTAATTCTGCTCCTGGATCTTAACGGTCTTACGTTCATTGAATCATTGAATAATACGAACAGAGCTCTTTTACCCCATCGAATCTAGGCTGCCACTTCTGAAGGGAAATGCAGTTTGTCTAAATCCACCACGTTTTCCCCATTTCTTCATATTCAAATATTTGTCCAGTTCCCTTCCGAAAGCTATAATCTCTTGACTTTATTGACAATTACATCAAGTATCCCATTTGCATAACTACAGCCACTTTTGATTTTCCTTTCCCTAACCTTCTGACTGGTCAGTTTTGTCCAGTTCTTGATTAACCTTTTCTTTCAAGTGGCATGTACCAGAGGGCAGGATGCATGGCATTTGTATTTTAACAGAAAGTGCTGGAGAAACTCAGCAGGTCTGGCAGCATCCTGTAGAAAAGAAAAACAGAGTTAATGTTTTGAGTTTGGAATGGTTCTTCATCCTGCATCCACACTATTATGCTTTTATTATGGTGGATTATAAAAGACTGAAACACATTGCATTGTTTGTTAAGTGAATCAGCATTAAAAGATTCAATAGCGGAGACCTTATACATTCACTTGGCTCCTTCAAACATTTCTCCATTTAGTTCCCTTTCCTTGCCAGTTTAATTACTACTTTTCAAATATTTATCCACTTCCCCTCTTAAGGTTATTATGGATTCTGCTTCCATCATAGGTGGTAGTAGAGCATTCCATGGTCCTTTAAGTACATTTGATAAAGACTATTGATTTTGAATTGACTCTGTTCTAGTCTATTCTTTCTGATTTTGCAAATAGGGAGGAAACTTGGACACCACACAAATAATCCACAAATGGCTTTGAAATAGCTAGCAATGAACCTGAAAGAAACTCAGAAGTCTAAAGACTCTTAAAAATTAAGATTTACAACGTTTGCAAATTTGAGTGATATTAATCAGAAACAATCCCCTGTGGTACTATTAAGATAGCACGGTGGCTCAGTAGTTAGCACTGCTGCCTCACAGCACCATGGTCCCAGGTTTGATTCCAGCTTCGGGCATCCGTCTGTGTAAAGTTTGCACATTCTCCCCGTGTCTACGTGGGTTTCCTCCAGTTTCCTCTCACAGTCCAAAGATGTGCAGGTCAGGTGAATTGGCCATGCTAAATTGCCCATAGTGTTAGGTGCATTAGTCAGAGGAAATGGGTCTGGGTGGGTTACTCTTTGGAGGGTCGTTGTGGACTTGGAGGGCCGAAGGGCCTGTTTCCACACCATAGGGAATCTAATCTAATCAGATAGATGAAGGTGGATTCAAAGCTGAAAATAGAGAAAAGTTAACGGAGTTATTTATCTGCAAATCAGATGCTGACTCGCAACTAGATGTGAAACTGTTCAGAATCCCATGCACTCCATATTTATATAGTGGGGGTGCATTATATTTTTGTAAAGCTCCTTGCTATGGCACCGTTATGAGGAAATCTACCATCCTCATCTGGTCTGGCTTACATTGGACTCCAGATCCTAAGCAATGTGGTTGACTTTCAACTACCCTCTGAAATGGTCTGGCAAACCATTCAGTTGCAGCTCCCCATCACCTTCTCAAGAACAACAAGTGATGAGCAATAAATGCTGACCAGCCCCGCTGCTCACTTCCCATGGGTGAATTCGAAAAAGATTCTCGATTTGTCTTTGAAGTGTACAAACATATCATCTTCAGTCCGACCACTTTCAGCTGTTTCATTACTGACCTTCATCATCAAGTCAGGAGTGGGAGTGTTCACTGATGACTGCACTATATTGAATTGTATTGGCAATTCCCCGAGCTGATGAAATTGTCCATACTCACACACAGTAACGTGGTGAAACATAAATGGTGATTTCTACAATCCAGAAAAAGCAAAGTGCCAGGTTTTTGGAAGGGCCATCACCAACCTGCCAATTCCCCATCAAGACGCACACTGCATCCTGACATGAACTGATATCAGTGTGCCTTCAATATCACTGAGTCAAAATGCTGGAAGCCCCTGACAATCTCGTTACTTGTACTGCCTTGCACTGACTACAACATATACTCAATTCGATGGAAATAAAATTTCTCATAGGAGCTTTATTCCATCCTCCATATCCACAAATACAAGGAGCCAGGTCAAAATAATTGCAGACCCATTGTATGGGAGAAACAGCCAGAAAACTACACACGAGAGTTCATCAAAACTAGTTGATGGAATTAGCCAGCCATTGTGAAATACATGCTCAACTTTACAAGCACTACATTCAATCATCCAATTCTAGAATTATAATCATAACTTGATGTATCAGAGGGCTGTGGTGGTGCAATGGTAGTGTCCCTACCTCCAAGCCAGGAAGTACTGTTTCAAGTTCCATCTGTGGCATGATAGCTCAGTGGTTAGCACTGCTGCCTCACAGTGCCAGGGATCAGGTTTGATTCCATCCTCGAGTGATTGTAAGTGTAGAATTTGCACATTCTCCCTCTGACTGCATGGGTTGCCTCATAGTGCTTCAGTTTCCTCCCACAATCCAAAGATGTGCAGGTTAGGTTAATTGGCTATGTTAAATTTCCCATGGTGTCCAGGGATAGGTGGATTAGCCATGGTAAATGCAGGGTTACAGAGATAGAGTAGAGGGGTTCGGTCTGGGTGGGATACTCTTCGGAGGGTCAGTGTGGACCCTATGGGCCAAATGGTCTTCTTCTACACTGTAGAGATTCTATGATCTGCCCCAGATGTGCATCATAACATATCTAAGCAGGTTGATTAAAAATACTTTAAGCATCTTGTAGAGCACTGGTGTTCCTACCTCCTCTGGACCAGAAGGCTTTATTCAAGTTGGGTTTAAGAGATGTATCATTATATATCTGAACAGGTTGATTTAAAAGGCTCTACAAGATGTTTCAGAAACGCAATTAAAATCTATCACCAACATATTGTCTCCCCAGACAACTACCTTCTCATCAGTTGCATCTGCCTACCCTCACTCAGGAAATATTATATTAATTTTATTTTAGTCTCTTTCTTTATCCCCACACTACCGCCTAACTGCAGTAGTGCTTATTTTCCCAGCATCCATGTTGTGTGTGTGCAGGTGTGAGACACAGTGAAAGACACAAGGTGCACAAATCTTTATTCAATTCCCATAACCAGGAAGAAAGGAAACACTAGGGTGGCCAGTGACAAGCAGTGCCTTCTCATCAAAGGGCAATGCTGCGTGATCAAAAAGAGAAGGGAAGGGTAAGGATTAAGTCAAAATGGAATTGGAGGGGGAAATAAAGCACTCTACTCCCTGAAAAAAAACATTATATTCATTCTGTACGGTCAACCAATTAGCAGCAAGAATATGATGTATTGACCTATTACAAATACATCAGGCTGACCAATCAGAAGTAAGATTCCAGCCAGAGTCCCATCTTCCACTCATTAGTCTGGGAGATGATGGGACAGATATTTTGTTTGAAACTGCAAAGTATTACAAGATCTTCTGAGGAATACTTCATGTAACAATCTTTCTTTCCAGAAAAAGGCTTGCAACATGTAAATCAAGCTGTATTACTGAATTAACCTATGTTGTTAGGTGTCCTACCTGTACTCAACTTTGCTTTTATGTTAAAACCTTTCACACAAAAAAACCTCTTTTGTTGAAAAATTCTTTCATGACTTGTGAGTGTCACTGGCAAGGCCAACACTTGTTGTCCATTCCTAATTATCCTTCAATTCAGTGGCTCTCTGGGCTGTTTCAGAGGGCAGTTAAATATCAACTACTTTGCTGTGGGTCTGGAGTCACATGTAGGCTAGACTATGAAAGAACAACAGGTTTCCTTTCCAAAAGGACATTGGTGAATAAGATGGGTTTTTATGACAATTACAATGATTTATGGGCTGCAAATGGACTAGCCTTTAATTCCAGATGTGTTAAATTAAGATCTCCATGATCTGTTATGATGGTATTTGAACCTATGGCCTTGAATTATTAATACAAGCCTCTGTTTGTTTATTTTTAATGACAATTGATAGCTTGATCGTCATCACTGAGATTATAATTCTAGGAATATTAAAGATATAGAATTTCTGATTCCAAGTGCAAATATGTGGAATATCTGTCGCTGTGGCAGAACAACTACTGGTATGTGTAATGGAAGCAGATCATTAATGGTTTGGGGAATTTTCAAAATCCAGCTTCTGCATTGATTATCTGTATCGAGTTAGACTAGCTATGCTAACTTACCCCCACATAATGTGTGACTAACATGTGGAAGTCTCCTCAGGAAAGAGACATGGCTCTGAATTCTTTAACCAGAGATTTCTAAAAAGAAAACTCTGGATGATTTGCATGGTCATTGTCCAGGAATTACCAAGTTTATCAAATGCAATTTTGTCTCTGCCCTGTGGTGGGCTCTGAACACAATATCTTGGAATATCTAGTGCAGGCTAATCTCTTGGATTTGGATTCTGAAGTCCTCTGTTATTTAGGGGGGAAGATATTTGGAACCTTCATCTGTCATGATTCCGCCCCCCACCCCCCACCCCAGTTGTCCTGTTTGAATGTGAGGAGGTATTAATAACAAGTTTCAGGCAGGACAAGATCTTCAGATTGTTCATCTCTTTGATATATATTTAATTACCCTGAAACTCATTGTTAACTTGTCTAGTTCCTCAAAACACACGAGATTCTTTTCCCATTAGCTATTGGTTATTGTTTGGTTATGGGACCACTTAAGCTTGCCACTTTTATAGAATTTTCTCATGGTTGTGAAGATGACTGTTTCAATCATCTAAATTCTGTACTGAACCCAATTTGGTCTTACACTTGACGATGGAGAGATAAGCAGGATCTTTTAAGAAACTGGGGATTGATGACAATTTTGCTACTCCTGCAGTGTCTAAAGGATCTTCCGTTCTGGATTGCTGGTTGTCTTTTGTTTCTCTAATTAATTTCTCACTACGTGAGGGAAGAAGTCTTGATGCAGTAGGCTGTTTAATTACCTTGGAGCCAAAAGTAGCAGGTTCAAATCCCAGCATGGGACTTAATGACAGAGTTCCTGATGTGCATAAACAAGTTAGCTATTAAACCTGCAAACCCTTCTAACCCACATCAGTAGTGGCAATAAGACTGGGGGAGATTTCTGGTTGGCCACTTGGTGGAAAGAGTTGGAATCTTTAATAGTGATTTATTGCTAAGAGTATTTATGAAAATACAGTAAACTGTGTACAGGTCGCCATAAACTGGCAGCATTGTTAATCACATAAATTATGAAAAGAAACAAATCCATACAAATTTAGGAGAAAGTCAGGACTGCAGATGCTGGAGATCAGAGGCCTAACTGATGAAGGGCTTATGCCCATAACGTCGATTTTCCTGCTCCTAGGATGCTGCCTGACCTGCTGTGCTTTTTCAGCACCACACTCTCGACCCATGCAAATCTCAGTTTTTATTCTGTCCATGGCTTTTTCTCTTGCTAAATGGCTACAGGATGCTGCTGCACTCCACAGCCGTCAAACCATTCCCTGAAGCTGTAACACCAAGGAGGAAGCATGCTGAAGCAGCCCCTGCCACCACTGACCAGACCCAGAAAGTCGCCTCGCTGCCAATACTCCAGCTGCTGCCATAACCAGGAGACTATATCGCAACCCTCAAGGACCAGGACCCATCTCTACTTCCGAGGACTGACGGGACCGTACAAATTAACTCTGGAGTACCGAGGGATCATTCACCCGAGGGATCATTCACTCTGCCACTGTTGTAGATGTTGCCAAAATACCAGAGGAAAAGGACGGACCTCAGTTGGTCGACCCTGGAACGGTTGGTCAAGCTGCAACCACCATGGTTATGAGGGTTGGACCAGATCCTCTGCTCAACGTCTCCCTACAATCACCCTCCACCACCGCAGCCGCAGAAAGAAGAAAAGATTAATTCAGAAGTTAAATGAAGAGAATAAATAAGAAAAAGAATGATGCGCTTGGTCATGTGAGAGAGAGTGGACATGCTGGGAGCCGGGATTTACCTAACCACTTGCTGCAGGCCCAGTCTAGCTGGCCATCTAATGAGGCACTCACCAACCACAATGATGCATAAAGACAAAGAACAGAACAAAGAAAATTTACAGCACAGGAACAGGTCCTTCGGCCCTCCAAGCCTGAGCCGATCCAAATCTACTGTCTAAACCTGTCACCCAATTCCTAAGCATCTGTATCCCTCTGCTCCCCACCTACTCATGCATCTGTCCAGACGCATCTTAAATTAATCTACCGTGCCTGCCTCTACCACCTCTGCTGGCAATGCATTCCAGGCACCTACCACCCTCTGTGTAAAGTATTTGCCGCATGTATCCCCTTAAACTTTTCACCTCTCACCTTGAAAGCGTCACCACTCATTATCGAATCCTTCACCCTGGGAGAAAGCTTGTCTCTATCCATTCTGTCCATATCCCTCATGATTTTGTAAACCTCAATCAGGTCCCCCCTCAATCTCCTTTTTTCTAATGAAAACAGACCTAACCTACACAACATCTCTTCATACCTAGCACCTTCCATACCAGGCAATATCCTTGTAAACCTTCTCTGCACCATCTCCAAAGCGTCCACATTGTTTTGGTAATGTGGTGACCAGAACAGTATACTGTATTCTAATTGCAGCCGAAACAATGTCTTGTACAATTTTAACATGACATGCCAGCTCTTATACTCAATACCCCGTCCAATGAAGGCAAGCATACTATATGCCTTCTTGACCACTCTATCCACCTATCCATATTTCAGAGCTCCTGCCTAATTTTGATATAATTGGCTTTGGCCCAGTTTAGTACCCTTCTCTTAGGACCACTCTCTTCTTTATCTACGAGTATTCTAAAACTTACAGAATTGTGGTCACTGTTCCCAAAGAAATCCCCCACTGTAACTTCTACCACTTGTCTTGGCTCGTTCCCCAGTACCAGGTCCAATATGGCCCCTTCCCTCGTCAGACTATAGACATACTGCTCTAGAAAACTCTCCTGGACGTTTCTTACAAATTCTGCCCCATCCAGACCTCTGATGCTAAGTGTATCCCAGTCAATGTTGGGAAAATTAAAATCTCTCATCACCACTACCCTGTTGCCTCTACATCTTTCCATAATCTGTTTACCTATTTGTTCTTCTACCTCATGCTCACTGTTGGGAGGTCTGTAATACAGCCCCATCAATGTAACTGCACCCTTCTTATTTCTCAGCTCCACCCATAAAGCATCACTATCCAAGACTGCCATAGCGTCCTCCTTTAGCACAGCCGTGATACCATCCCTGACCAGCAATGCAACTCCACCCCCACTTTTACTTCCCTCCCTGTCCTGTCTGAAGTATCTATATCCTGGAACATTTAGTTGCCATTCATGCCCTTCCTTCAACCAAGTCTCTGTGATTGAATGTTTAAATCAATCATATTAAAGGCATTCAGCGCCTCTTTTGCCCACAGTTGTTGACAGACACGTGCTAATTCATTAGTTAGAAGGGTGTGGTGCAGTAGCTAGTAAGCAGAAGACTACAAGAGTTCTTGCAGCATGGAAGGAACCCATCCTGGTTGTCTTAAGCCAGGGTTATCCAGATTAATTTTTGCATTGTTGATCTTGAGTGGCAGTAATCACAAACTAATTATCAAACCTGAGATCTGCTGTTCTTCACAAAGCAATTACATGTTGCTAAGTGAACCACTGGAGAATTTGTTGGACAATTAACTGATTCTTCATCACTTTAAAAGATGAGTCAAGTGGCCAGTGGTTACGTATCCTTGCAAACTGACAAATATAATACTTAATGCAACAGAAGAATTTGATTAGCAACACTTGTATGATTGGGTTCCGGACATTCAGTGGCTATGCCATCTTGTAGCAAGCCAGATTGTCTCAATTTTATTTTTGCAGAATAACTCAAGCAATGTTGCTGCGATGGCAAATCAAAATCATCATTCCAGTACTCTGTCTGGTATTCAATCATGAAACTTCTATAATATATTTATACATGTTGGTGAATATCAATTTCATTCATGGTTTACTGGCAATCCAAACAAAGTTGTATAAGAAAACAGCCTTTTGTCTTGTGAAAACCCACTTTCTTTCCTGAAAATATGCATCTACTGATGCAGTACAATTTCTCAACCTTGCATTCATTGTTCCCATGGTGACAGGAGATTGCCTTCCGTGATACACTGAAGCTTTTGTTTTGAAACCCTGCAGTGAAAAAGCTCTGGTTAATTTTGTATTTGTGTTGCTCACACCTTTATCCTGTCTTCTGATTCTGAGTTGATCAGTTATTTGGGCCTGTTCTAGACTTTCTTCTGATAATATTATTAAGGCCACACAATCAATTTAGCTGCAAAAATCTCTGTCTTTCATTTCCTCAGGAAACCAAATTTATAAATGCAAGCTTCATTGTCCAGTTCTGTCCTTGACATATATCTTTGCCTTCCTCCTGGCTCCTCAGTAGCGTGTTTGGTTTGGAGGTAGAAAATTCACCCCTGGTTTGGTTTGGAGGTAGCAAATTCACCCTTGGTTTAGTTTGGAGGTAGCAAATTCACCCCTGGTTTGGTTTGGAGGTAGCAAATTCACCCCTGGTTTGGTTTGGAGGTAGCAAATTCACCACAGTTTGGTTTGGAGGTAGAAAATTCACCCCTGGTTTGGTTTGGGATGTTGAATAACGACTAAATCATTCAATATAAACTAGGGAGAAATGACAGTTTGGACACAGCTGGTGCAGAGAACGTGCCAGGTTCACTTTACAACTTTAACAAAAAGTAGAATGATGGCATCCATCTATGAGTTACACACATTTGAGTAATGTTTGGGGAACAGCTGGATTTAATGCCTTTTAAACAAGGTCAACCAGGTGTCCTTGGGTTAAACTGCCTAGCAACAGCTTTTTTTTTTGTTTACAGTTAGGTTGCAGTTTCTCAGAATAAAGAGCAAAAGAATTGAGTCAAATTGTTCCTCCATTATGGTTTGGACTCTTGGTCTGCAGAATTTGTGTTTTGTCTATTTCCCACCATATTAGATCTGTAAAACCGTCTATCCTTGTTGTGAATTAATGCTTTCAATTTAAAGGGGATAGTTTTTCACAATAACATTTACTCCATTTTCTCTCTTGGTAGAGGATGTTTGTTTAAAACAAGCTTATTATAGAGTCAGAGATGTACAGCACAGAAACAGACCCATCAGTCCATGCTGACCAGATATCCTAAATTTAATCTAGTCCCATTTGCGAGCACTTGGCCCATATCCCTTGAAACCATTCCTATTCATATACCCATCCAGATGCTTCTTAAATGTTGTGATTGTACCAGCCACTACTCTTTGCGTGAAAATATTGCCCCTTAGGTCTCTTTTTTTTAACTCTTTCCCCTCTCACCCTAAACCTATGCTCTCTAGTTCTGGACTCCCCCCAATCTGGGGAAAAGACCTTGTCTATTTATCCTATCCATGCTCCTCATGATTTTATAGACCCTTTTAAGGTCACCCCTCAGCCTCCGATGCTCCAGGGAAAACAGCCCCAGCTTATGCAGCCTCTCCCCACAGCTCAAACTCTCCAACATTGGCAACAACCTTGTAAGTCTTTTCTGAACCCTTCCAAATTTCACAACATCGTTCCAATAGGAAGGAGACCAGAATTGCACACAATATTCCAAAAGTGGCCGAACCAATGTCCTGTACAGCTGCAACATGACCTCCCAACTCCTGTACTCAATGCACTGACCAATAAAGGAAAGCAACCCAATAACCTTCTTTACTGTCCTATCTACCTGAACTCCATTTGCAAGGAACTATGAACCTGCGCACTCAGTTAAAAATCACACAACACTAGGTTATAGTCCAACACTAGGTTTATTTAGAAGCACAACCACCTGATGAAGAGGCAGCACCTTGAAAGCTAGTGCTTCCAAATAAACCTGGTGGACTATAATGTGGTGTTGTGATTTTTAACTTTGTCCAAGCCAGTCCAACACCAGTAGCCCCAGATCCTGCACTCCAACATCTCTTTGTTCAGCAACACTCCTTAGAACATTACCATGAAGTGTATAACTCCTGCCCTGATTTGCCTTTCCAAAATGCAGCACCTCACATTTATCTAAATTAAACTCCATCTGCCACTCCTCGGCCATTGGCCCATCTGATGGGAGATGTAGTCTATGGGTAGGCAGGAGATGTAGTCTATGGGTACTTTAACAAGGCCTTTGATAAGGTCCCTCATGGCAGACAGATACATGGTGAGCTAATGGTGATACAGGAATCCATGGTGAACTAATAAGACAAACAAAAAAATGGCTGAGTCGTTGAAGCGGAGGAAGAGTGATTTTCTAACTGAAGATCTGTGACTAGTAGTGTTTCGTAGGAATCAGTGCTGGAACCCCTGTTGTTTGTAATATATAAATGATCGGAGGAGAATTGGAAAGTTTGCAGATGACACAAAGGGGAGCTGCAGACAGTAAGGAGGATTGCAGAGGGTGCAGCAGGGTAGAGATAAACTGGAGATTTGAGCAAGGAAATGGGAGATGGAGTTTAATCTGGACAAAGGTGTGATGATGCATTTTGGGAAATCTAATGCAGGAGGGAAGTATACAGTAAATGGCAGAACATTTAGTAGCATCAACAGAGGGATCTCGGTGTAAAGGTCCACAATTCCCTGACCATGGCAACACAAGTGGATAAGGTGGTCAAAAAGGCATATGACATTTTTGCTTTCATCATACAGTGCATGGAAAATAAAAACTGGTAAGTTGTGTTGGAGCTATGTAGAACTTTAGTTAGGCCACATTTGGAATATTATGTGTAGTTCTGTTCACCACTCCACAAGGAGGATGTGGAGGCTTGACAGTGTACAGAAACAGTTAAAGTAGGGTTGTTGCCTGGTTTAAAGGGTATTCTGAGGAGAGTTTGAACAAACTTGGACATTGAAGGCTGGGGTCAACTTGATAGAAGTTTACAAAATTGTGAGAGAGATGAATAGAATGGACAGTTGGCATCTTTCTCCCAGGTTAGAAATGTTAATTACTAGGGGATATAATCTTAAGGTACAAGTGGGTAAATTTAAAGGAGATGAAGCAAGTTTTTTTTAAAGAAGGTGGTAGGTGCCTGGGGTGCACTGCCAGAGGAGATGGTGGAGGCTAATATAGTAGCAGCATCTAAGACAGATCTTGACTGATATTTGAAGAGGCAGGCAACAGAGGGATATGGACCACAGAGGCAAAAGGCATTTCTTTTCAAACGTTGTCCTATGTCGGTGCTGTCATGATGGGCCAAAGGTCCTCTTCCTGTGTTGTACTGTTCTTTGTTCTGTTACCTTTCCTTCACCAGGTCAAAATCCTGGAACTTCCTTCTGAACAGCACAGGAAGTGACCTGTAACATGTGGATTGCAATGGTTCAGAGCTCACTAGGGCAATTAGGGATGGGTAATAAATGCTGGCTGAACCATCAATGCACTCAGCCCATAAACAAATGAAGGAAAACATCCTATATTTGTCTTTGTCTTCAGTAAAAGAGCCAACAGGCATTTTGAATGCTTCTAATCAAAGCTGACTTACTCCTGATTATTTTAAGTGTTAAAAAATTGGTTTGCTATGATTTTAATTTTTAACTCTGGACATAATTCTCTGGATGCGTGACTTGGAGCTTTAGTATAATTCTTGAAGCTTTCAGAAACATCTTGCAAACTTTGGCAACATAACTTGTTTTTCACTCAGGATAAAAAGCTGTAAGCAACTTGTTAATTGTCCTGTTCCTCGTTAAACAGTTCTATACTACTGACTTTGGGATTAGTATTGGTTTTCCCCAGATTACATTTCAGGACTAGTTTGGGACAGAGTGAATTTGTTTTGAATCAAGTTAATATTCACCATACCAAATATGGCATTTTAAAAATAGGAACTGCATTTGTTCCAAATAGTTCTATCTTTGTCATTCTTGAAAAATTCATCTGAAATGCATCATGCACATTCTTTTTCTTCAACATATTCTCAACCAAAACTTTAGGTGTCTTGGCTTTCCTTTCTGGAATGTACCTAGCCTGTACCTGAAACATTCTATTAAAGACCATCTGTTCTGTGCATGTTGGCCCAAGACCTTGAGAAATAGGAACTAGAGTAGGCCATTTGTCACCTTGAGCCTGTTCTGCCATTCAATAGGGTCATGGCTGATCTGAAATTTGTCAGCCCACTTTCCTATGTTTGCCCTAAACCCTTATTTCCCCTCCCAATCAAAAATCTAGCTCGGCCTTAAATAGACACAAGGAATGTGCCCTCACAGCTCTCTGTGGCAAGGAGTTCCAAAAATACTCAACTCTCTGAAGAAAGTTCTCCTCCTCAGTGTTTCCCTTTGCTTGAATGTTATCCCAGCCACTCTTTCGCTAATTTAAACTCCTCCAATATCCCAACTCTATAAATCTGCAAATATGTCGCACTCTCACACTCTCCCATGCCTCGTTGCCCACTTATATTGTGTATTTTTATGCAGAATGGCACCAGGTTGTATGTAACATTAAATAAAAACAGAACTGCGGACGCAGTATATCTGAAACAAAAACAGAAGTTGCTGGAAAAGCTCCGCAGGTCTGGCTGCATCTGTGAAGAGAAATCAAAGTTCATGTTTCGGGTCCGGTGACCCTTCCTCAGAACAGTTCACTGGATCCGAAACGTAACTTTGATTTCTCTTCACAGATGCTGCCAGACCTGCTGAGCTTTTCCAGCAACTCCTGTTTTTGAATGTAACATGTTTCATTCATTGCTTTAAAATGTCTACACCATGCTTACAGCTCTGGCCTCCAGATCCTTCTGCTGTTTACTTTCCCTGAATCTACATGCAGGCTTAGCCTGTTAAGGGGAGGTAATGGACTAGTGGCATAATCATGGATTGTTAATCCAGAGACCTAGTTATGTTCTGGGGACCTGGGTTTGAATTCCACTGTGACAGATGGTGGAATTTGAATTCAATAAAAATCCGGAACTAAGAGATTAATGATGATCATGAATCCATTGTTGATTGTCGGGAAAATCCCACCTAGCTCACTAACGTTCTTCTCCTTTAGGGAGGGAATCTACCATTCTTACCTGATCTGGCCTGCATGTGACTCCAGACCCACAGCAATGTCGTTGTCTCTTAACAATTAGGGATGGACAATAGATGCTTACCTAGCCAGTGATGCCTCATCCTGTGAAAGATTTTTTTTAAAAAGCACAGTGAGCAAAGATCAGTTAACAAAGCTCGCATGATCAAATACACAACAATATTTTCAGTAATCAGCCACTAGATTCTGAATGCCCTGAAGAGTGTCATCATATTTTATTTCTCCATTCTAACCAAATGAATTCTCTCCTTAACCCCTCAAGCATAGCCCCTTTCTAAAATTTCCAATCACTGTTGCTGCACTCACCTTTCTTTCCCTATCTTTTCTGACCACATTACAGTGTTAAGCACCCCGTCCTCCTCATATTTAAGCCATGTTTCTGTCGTTGTCACTGCATTAAATTCCCAACTTCATCTCACTCCCCGCCACCCCCCTCTTATGAAGAGGAAGAGGTATCGTGGGGAGGATAGGCGGAAAATGAACCAGTGGGGGAGGGGTGGAGTTGCAGAGTGGAAGGAGAAGCATGGTGGTGCAAACACAGGCGATTATATTTGAAGGGCAGGCCTATATAAAGGCTGGCTTTGCTGGATCTGGGCAGAGAATGTTGTGTTGGTACCTAATAGAATCTGAATCTGGCTATGAATCAGAATGACTCATCAATAATTGAACTGTCTCCAGATACTGAAATCGACTGGTTAAAAACCCAATTTTTTAAAAAATATTCATTCAAGGTGTTGCTGCCTTGGTCAGCATTTATTGATCACTTCTAATCATGCAGAAGACAGTTAAGAATCAACCACATTGCTGTGGGTCTGGCGTCGCATTTGGCCCAGACTAGGTAAGGATGACAATTTCCTCTCCTAAAGGACATGAGAGAACCAGATGGGTTTTTCTTTCCTGACAATTAACAATGGATTCATGGTCATCATTCGATTCTTAATTCCAGATGCTTTTATTGAATTCAAATTCCACTATCTACCATGGCATTAACAGTCCAATGATATATTATGACTAGGCCATCCCCTCCCCTGAGGAGGTCAAAATAAAGAGGTCTGAAATTCTGATCTTGACATGAATCAGACCTTATTTCCTACTGTGGATGTGCATTATATATAACTAACATGTTACAGCCAATATGCAATCTAAGTTAATGCTGAAAGCCACTGTTCAAAAATATCCTGTTGACAGTGCCAATTATAAAATCACCACCACCAATCATTGGATTATCTGGTTAAAAATGTATGTAACTCTCTTCTATCTGTTTGCCATCATGTGCATATTTTGTTTACTTTTGAAGATTATGTTCTCTTGCTTATTCTGTAACATACTACTTATCTATCTTTATTACTTATTGTAAATATGCATTTAGGAATGAGGAGGATAAATTTCTTCCACTAGAGCAGTGAGCCTGTGGAATTCACCAGCCCAAAACAGTTGAGGCCAAAACATTGAATGTTTTTAAGAAGAAGTGAGATATAGTTCTTGGAGCCAGAAGGATCATTGGGTATAGGGAGACAATGGGAACAGGGTACTGAGTTGGCTAATCAACCGTGATTATAATCAATATAGGAAAGATACTATTAAGCTGGAGAGGGTTAAGAAGAGACTTAGCAAGGTGTTGTCGGGAATGAAAGGTTTGAGCTATAAAGAAAGGATGGATAGGCTGGGACTTCTTTCACTGGAGCGTAGAAAGTTGAGGAGTGACTTTTAGAGGTTTATAAAATCCTAAGGGGTATAGATAAGGTGAATGACAGGTGTCTTTTCCCGAGGGTGGGGGATTTCAAGACTAGGGGGGATATTTTTAAGGTGAGAGAAGAGAAATTTAAAGAATACATGAGGGGCAACTTTTTTAACACAGTGGTTCATGTGTGGAATGAACATCCACAGGAGGTAGCGGTTGTGGGTAAAGTTACAAAGTTTAAAAGACATTTGGATAAGTACGTGTATAAGAAATATTTGGAGGAATATGGGCCAAGCACAGGCAAGTAGAACTAGTGCAGTTTGGGATTATGGCAGCATTGACTGGTTGGACCGAAGGCTCTGTATGACTGACTCTCTATGAATGACAGAGGGGACTTAAAGGGCTGAATGGCCTAATCCAGCTCCTATTTTCTGCTGCTATGCATCTGAGTCCCTCCTCTTCCACCCCACACTGCAACAAACTTCAGTAATTCAAGAAGGCAACTCATCACCATAATTTCAGGGCAATTGGGGTTAGGCAATAAATGCCAGTCTGCCAGTGACCTCCACATCCCATGAGCAACCTTTTAAAAAGGCTTTCTGCCAGTTTGACATCAAATTAATCCACTATTTTGAGCCATCGTTTACAAAGGGTAGGGGCTGAAATCTGCACAGAGGAGAAAGTGAGAACTGCTGATGCTGGAGATCAGAGTCGAGACTGTGTTCCTGGAAAAGCACAGCAGGTCAGGCAGCATCCGAGGAGCAGGAGAATCAACGTTTCGGGCATAAGCCCTTCATCAGGATTCCTGATGAAGGGCTTATGCCCAAAATGTTGATTCTCCTGCCCCTTGGATGCTGCCTGACCTTCTGTGCTTTTCAAGCACCATACTCTCAAAGCTGAAATCTGCACCTCTATCCACAAGACATCCCCAGAATAAAGAAGGCCATTTAGGCAACATTAACTGGTCCATCCAGAAAGTTGCTCCATTCCTTCTTCATAACACCACCTATTTGCTTCTTGCATGAACATTCCAATATTGTCTCTGGGACTATTGGCTGTGTATTGTTTCAGCAAATATGATTCAATAGATTCAAAATCTACCTGTTTTACTTTGTTAGTTTACACATCCCACATACTTTTTGTTGCATTACCACCTTCCAAGGTGGAAAAGGTCTTTACACAAGTATAGTTTTCTTATCTTCAGAAAGGAATCTAATATCCAACCTGGTTACACTTTTAATGCCATCAATAGTCACTTGTTTCACAGCACTTTATCTTCTGTTAAAAGTGATCATCCTATTGTACATCTAACATCGAAAATTTCAGCTCTCCTGTCTTTTGATGGGTGAAGTAAATTTACCAGGTTTCCTGATCCATATAAAGAATCCATCTATCAGGCCCGCTGTCAAGGATAGGCCGCCAGCATTCTCAAAGATCCATCCCACCCTGGCAATGTTTTTCTACAACCTCTACTATCAGGGAGAAGGTACAGAAGCCTGAACACATGCACCAGCCAGTTTCGAAACAGTTTGATTAGATTACTCACAGTGTGGAAACAGGCCCTTCGGCCCAACAAGTCCACACCGACCCTCCAAAGAGCAACCCACCCAAACCCATTCCCCTACATTTACCCCTTCACCTAACACTATGGGCAATTTTGCATGTCCAATTCACCTACCCTGCACATTTTTGGACCATGTGAGGAAACCAGAGCACCCAGAGGAAACCCACGCAGACACGGGGGAGAAGGTGCAAACTCCACACAGGCAGTTGCCTGAAGCGGGAGTTGAAGCCGGGTCTCTTGCGCTGTAAGGCAGCAGTGCTAACCACTGTGCTACCATACCCTACTGTTGTTAGAATACTGAATGGACTCTCAAACTCTTAACATTCACATGTTTCTGTGTTTTTGTTTTTGCCGCTGTTTACCTATCTATGCTGCTTAACTCTGTGATCTGCATTGCTCGCAAGACAAAGCTTTTCAGTGTGCCTCGGTACCGTGACAATAAATTCAATTCAATTCAATATTTGCTCCTTGAAATAGCTAACAACCAATTAAGTGGCTGTTACTACAAAGCTATTAGTGCTCACTGTACGAGTTAGCTGTCATTGGCTGCTATTTGAGAACAGCACAGTGGCTCAGTAGTTAGTGCTGCTGCCTCACAGCGCCAGGGACCCGGGTTCAATCCTATCTTCAGGCAACCGTCCGTGCGGAGTTTCCACATTCTCCCCCTGTCTGCATGGGTTTGCTCTGATTTCCTCCCACAGTCCAAAGGTGTGCAGGTCAGGTGGAATGGCCATGCTAAATTGCCATAGCATCCAAGGATGTGCATGTTAAGTGGATCAGCCATGGGAAATGCAGGGTTACAGGAATAGGATAGGGGGGTGGAATGCTCCTTGGAGGATCAGTGTGGGCTTGATGGGCTCAATGGCCTGCTCCCACAATGTAGGGATTCTATCGTGCTGTGTTTTCTACATCAGTATGCGCACTTCAGAAATACTCCATGGTTGCACGGCACTAAACGTTATGATAGACTCAGGATAACTCTAGGTTCATTAATTACCAAAAAGTTTTATTAACCAACTGGACAGGTAAGTAGAGCCTCTACTTGACATCTGATCCCAGTGACAGCACTGTGAATGAACTGCTCCCAACGTACGATGTTTAACACCGAAGGTCGATTTGAACTTTCAACTGTGTGACTGAGGTCTAGGGTACACGAACATTTCCAGTCCATACTGTTGCTCGACTTAGGTGCTCTCAATGCTGTGGGTTTATTTTTGGCCGAAAGTAGTACAATCTGCTTGCTCTGAGGTTATTCCTTTTTAACTCCCTCTTTTAATTGTTACTCTTTGTTTTAACTGCTGAATTCTAAATTCAAGACTTTGCTGCACTAGTGCCTGCTGTGTCCTTTTAAGTTATGAATGCAGCTAAAATTGAAATTCAGATTTGTCCTACCTAAACCGCTGGGTCAAAATGACACAAAAGTCCAAAGTCCCAGGCTGGTTTACAAGTTAGCTTTGTGATGATTTTGACCTTAGATGGAACCAATGTTTGCTTCATTCTGAAAGAAGTCAGGTTTGGTTGACCACTGTAAATTATTAACTAATCTCAGGTTCTGACAAACAACTCAATTTATAATCATTGGGCTTGTTGTTGAGCTGATATTTAGTATTGGAATGTCACCCTGTTTTCAAAATACAATCTACTTTTTGAACGCTACAAACCTCACCCTAATTATCCCATTCGTAATTATACTTTTGATTTGAGTTATTACTGTCACGTGTACCAAGGTACAGTGAAAAGTGTTGTTTTACATGTTTTACAGACATATCATACTAATATAAAGTGCATTAGGGTAACAGAACAGAGTGCAGGATACAGTATTACAGCCATAGAGAAGGTGCAGAGAGATCAACATTAATATTAAAGAGGGCAGAAGTGGGTACTGCAGATGCTGGAGATTAGTGTCAAGATTAGAGTGGTGCTGGAAAAGCACAGCAGGTCAGGCAGCATCAGAGGAGCAGGAAAATCAAAGTTTCAGGCAAAGGCCTTCATCATGAGGTCCATTAAAAAGTGTAACAGTGGGGAAGAGGCTGTTCTTAAATCTGTCCGTGCATGTATATAAGCTTTTATATCTTCCTGATGAAGGGCTTTTACCTGAACCATCGATTTTCCTGCTCTTTGGATGCTAACTGTCCTGCTGTGCTTTTCCAGCACCACTCTAATTTTGACTTTTATATCTTCTGCCCTATGGAAGAGGTTGGAAGAGAGTATAACTGGGGTGTGAGGCGTTTTTGATTATGTTGGTTGTTTCCCAATGTAGAGGAGACCGCATCGGGAGCCCTGAAGCACTCTGCGAGTAGGCGTCCAGTCTCCCCAGTGCACTTCCACACACGTCATTTATTGTATCCGTTGCTCCTGATGTGGTCTCTTCTACACTGGGGAGACTGGACGCCTACTCGCAGAGCATTTCAGAAAACATCTCCGGGACACCTGCACCAATCAACCCCACCGCCCCGTGGTCGAACATCTCAATTCACCCTCCCACTCTGCCGAGGAATGCAGATCCTAGGCTGCCTCCATCGCCACTCCCTCACCACCCAACGCCTGGAAGAAGAACACCTCATCTCCCGCCTCGGGACCCTCCAACCCCAGGGCATCAATATGGGCTTCACCAGTTTCCTCATTTCCCCTCCCCCCACCTTACCCCAGTTCCAACCTTCCAGCTCAGCACCGTCCTCATGACCTGTCCCACCTGTCCATCTTCCTTCCCACCTATCCACTCCACCCTCCTCTCTGACCTATCATCTTTACCCCCACCTTCATCCACTTATTGCACTCTCAGCTACCTTCCCCAGCCCCAACCCCCCTCCCATTTATCTCTCCATCCCCGAGGCTCCCAGCCTCATTCCTGACGAAGGGCTTTTGCTGGTCCTCAGATGCTGCCTGACCTGCTGTGCTTTTCCAGCACCACTGTAATCAGGACAGATTGTTGGTGATCATCACTCCCAGGAACTGGACGCTCTCGACCATCTCCACCTCAGCACTGTTGATGCAGACAGGGGCTTGCCCTCCTCTCTGCTTCCTGAAGTCAATGACCAGCTCCTTTGTATCGTGGTGTTTTTGGAGAGATTATTGTCTTTACACCATTCCATTAAGCTCTCAATCTCTTTCCTATATTTTGTCTCATCATTGTTTGAGATCTGACCTACAATGGCGGTAAGGTCGAGGAATTTAAGGACTTACTGAAAGCTGTTAAACCCAGAGACCTGCCTTTTTAACTTTCTTCACAAAGAATTGTTAGTATATCCCCAATGCCACCTTTTTTCAGAAAGACTTCTCGTTCAACTTGTTGGCATTTTATTTCAATTATCTTTTTGTAGGAAACTATGTTGTAAATTTATCTCCCAGTTAAAAGGTTCAGTCTGGCTTCCCTCAGTACACCTTGTTCTATAAAGTTCAGATCATTGAATTGTTGGAGCCAGTAAATTACAGGAGGTCATTCTGTCCATCTACTCTATACTAGATGAAGGTATTAGAACTGTTTTCTAGCACAACAATTTGACGAGATTAACCCCTTGAAATCCTGCGAAAGAGCTACCTCTACATTCATTTGCTCCTGTAACGTTACAGCAAAAAGGAAATCTGTTCAGCCCATTACAACCAGGTTACAAACATTCAAAAGGTAATTTGATAATCAGAAAGAACACCAACAGCACTGAGGAAAGTAAATCTTTTAACTAAGATTGACAGGTAACAGTTCCTGCTGTTATTCCATGCCAGCTATAGTCTAACTAACCAGCATATTCTTATGCTGGATAATTTTTTCCCTCGAAAATTGATTTTCTTGCATTTCAGTCCTAATGAATGCAAGACAAAATTTCAACTCCATGTTTCTTTTTAAGCAATATTATAAGGGGGTGAAATAACTGGATAGTTGTTTCAAAGATAGCACAGGCCTTAAGGGCTGAATGGTCACCTTCTGTGCTAGGTGTAGTGCTTAGAACAAATTCAGCCAAGTGGACCTCACAGAATATGAGGTCCCTGATTGAAACGGGTTAACAGCCCCAGTCAGGGAGTCCTGGCTGATAGATATAAACAGGAGTGTCAGGGGTTCTATTCACTCTAGAAGCCAGCTCTGTGCTAGCTGGGTCAGTGTCATGTACTTTGCACAAGTAAATAAAGGGCTACTTGGAGATGGGATACCAGCCTCAATGGAGTTATTTCACTAGAAGTCTAAGATTGCAGGATTTACTTACAGCCCATCCTTCTTCCCCTCCTTCCCCCACCCCTCAACCCCAAAATTCTCTCATCTCACTGCTTTTAATTTTGCCTCAAATTTTACCTCCACATCCTTTTCATCGGTCTTGCCCTTTGCTTTCCATCCAGACTTCATTCCCTCTCTTACCCTCATACTCTGACCCAACTACCTGCAACCCTTAATCATGCTGAGCCTTTCGATGGATCCTGTCAGTCATTCCAAACTCTCACCTTAACTGCCCATTCATTATCACCAACCTCATTGAAATGGGGGCCAATAATTGTCAGCCTGTTTTGAACTTTGACCACTTTCACTAAAATGGTAGCCCCACCCTGCTCTGCAGCCAAACTGAGCTGATTTGGTTCTCACCACCTGCACACACCTGGACACCAACAGGGAACATTCCATTCGCTTATTCTGTCAAGGATATGGCATGATTCCCCTCTTCACCTTTTGCTTTTGGAAAGGAAGAGGAAGGGATCCAACATGCTGGCCCGCAGTTCTATTTTGAGCATCCTCCTAGCTCTATATTCAACAGGCCTTAAACCCACCTCCCCGTCAAAGATTGAAGCCAAAGGAATAATGGGACTGAAGTACAGACAACATTCAATTCTCATTTTAAATACATCAATTCTTTCAGTACTACTTTTGCATATATTAAATCTCTGTAATTAGTGAATCCTACAACAATTTGAAAATTGGAATCAGTGGGAGCATCAGAATCCTTCTGAAGAGGAGAGAATACAAAGCTCCACTGGTGGGAGACTATAGGTGTGACATGTTTCAGTGTTAGTGTAAATGTTAATGTCAGCATTTATAAATGTATTTTAAAAATGACTGGAAATAAGACTTTGTTGACTGGTATTAATATAATTGTTTGAATATATTGTAGGCCCATATTGATGCAAGTATATTGCCAAAAATATATGATTTGAAGATGCGGGTATAGACTGGGGTGTACAAAGTTAAAAATCGCACAATACCAGGTTATAGTCCAACAGGTTTAATTGGAAGCACACCAGCTTTCGGAGCGACGCTCCTTCATCAGGTGGTTGTGACTATCACCTGATGAAGGAGCGGTGCTCCGAAAGCTAGTGCTTCCAATTAAACCTGTTGGACTATAACCTGGTGTTGTGCGATTTTTAACTTTGCCCAAAATATTAATAGGTGTGACTAAATGTGGATTATTGATTATTTGGAACCCTGAATTTTTAGGCAAACCTTTTAGATTTCCTGCACAGACATGTTTTTTGTCTGATGGTTTTGCAGATATGGAAATTTATTTTCGGAAGGTATTCATATTTCATTTGATATGGTGTCATTGAAAAGATTACATTTGTTTCCCATGCTGGTTGCCCTCAGTGGCAGTGAGCTACCTTTTCAAACTATTGCAGACCACTTAGTGTAGCTACACCCACAATGTCAGGGAAGACATTCCAGAATTTTGACCCACTGACATGGAAGGAACAGATCTCTCCAAGTGAGCATGGTGTGGCTTTGAGAGGAACTTATAGGTGGTGGTGTTACCATGTATCTGCTACCCTTGTCCTCCTAGATGGAAAAGGTCGTACGTTTGTAAGGAAATGTCCATGGACCCTTGAAGAATGTCTGGCTCTGGCATAGGGATATAAATGTGGATAGATCAAGCAGACTACTTTGTCCTGGATGGTGCCAAGCTTCCTGAGTGTTAGAGCAGCATTTACCCATACAAGAGGGAGGTGATGGTTTGGTGGTGTTATCACTGGACTGTTAATCCGGAAGCCCAGAGAATATTCTGGAGAACAGGATTCAAATCCCGCCATAGCAGATGGTGGAATTTGAATTCAATAAAAAATCTGAAATTTGCAGTTTCATGATGACCATGAATCCATTGCTGATTGTCAGGAAAAAAAACCCATCTGGTTCACTAATGTCCTTTAGGGAAGAAAACTGCCATCTTTACGTGGTCTGGCCTACGCGTGACTCCAGATCCACAGCAATATGATTGACTTTTAATGCCATCTGGGCAATTAGGGATGGACAATAAATGCTGGCCCAGCCAGCAATGTCCTCATTCCAAGAATGAATAAAAAAAATGTAGGGAGTATTCCATCATGCTCCTGACTTGTAGACTGTGGACAGGCTTTGGGACATGAGGAGGTAATTACTCACTGCAAGACTCCCAGTCTCTGACATCCTCTTCCAGCTACAGCCTACAGCCTGGAGGACTCAACACTGAGTTCCCCAATTTCAAATAACCGCCCCTCCCCCCTCCCTTCCATTCCTCTTATCGACCCTTCCTTCAAGCCACCAAGCGAATTCATTCCGCTCATCGACCAATCAGGTCATACCCACTACCCGTCTTCACCTATCCCCACCTCACCACCCTGCCCATGCCACCTCCTTCATCTGCAGCTCCTCCCACATCCAACCCCCAGTCCTGAAGAAGAGTTACGCCCGAAATGTTGACTTCACCTCCTGTCTTGTTTGCTTATTCTTCCAGCCTCCTGCTTGTCTAGACCTTTTCTACTTGACTAGAAACTAAACTGGACCAACATAACCCTCAGAATCTTCATAGAATGGATTGATACTGAAAATTGTAATGGATCTTAATATTGTGCAACAACCAATAAATGGTTCTACTTCCATCTTTTTATAATGGAGGAAAGATTGTTGAAATAGCTGAAGCTGGTTGAGTTTGGGTGATGGCCCTGAGAAACTCCTGAAGTGATGCACTGTGGCTGAAATGATTGTCCCCCAACAGCCATAACCATCTTCCTTTTGCATTAGATGTTACTCCAACCAATGGAGAGTTTTCTACCTGATTGTCATTGACCTCGATTTTGCTGGGGCTTTGTGATGCCATACTCTGTACGTTTTGAGTTCAAATCTTTGAATGTTGGTCCATGCTGATTGAGATCAAGAGCATGAGTGGTCCTCCTGACTGAAGATTGTTGGGACTGCTTCAGCCTTATCTTTTGCACTGTATTGGCTGCCCCATCTTTGAGGATGGGGATACTTGTGGAGTCACATCCAGTGAGTTGTTTAATTGTCCATCACCACTCATGATTGGTTGTGACAGGACTTCAGAGCTTGGATCCTATCCATTTGGTTTTTGGAATTGCTTATTTCTGCCTTCTGGCCAAACCCTAGCTATATCTGACAGAGCCATAGATAGCTTTAAAACTTATGGCCCCTTTTGAAACTTTGGCAATGTATCAATTTTTTTGGTACCTCTGTTTTTGGTTGGTTCTTTATCTGTCGGCAAATCAATGTAGGCTACCACTTCAAACAGTAAGAACTCATCATGTAGTAAATGTGGGGGAGGGGAGGGGGTAATGTTATTTCTTTTGTTGGCTTTCCTCCACTTCTGGCCAGATCAGATTTAAATTGAACCTAATACTTGAAGAAACTGTCTTTTAAAATTCTCATTTTGTAGAGATGGCTGAAGGATCCCAAACTCAAAGTTTTTGAGAAGATTTGTAGCTCGGGTGCTCGTTGTTGTGGTTCTGTTCGCCGAGCTGGGAATTTGTGTTGCAGACGTTTCGTCCCCTGTCTAGGTGACATCCTCAGCGCTTGGGAGCCTCCTGTGAAGCAATCCCAAACTGCTAGAACACTGCATTCTCTCTACATGTTGGTGGGACTGGAGGGTTTAAGTTACACGTTTGGGTCCAGTATGGGCCCCAGCAGCATCGTCAGTGGCTGCAGAGTTTGGCCCAGCCCGGTCCTCATGGTAGCGTCATTGTCAATAGAGGCATGATGGCACCGAAGAATGGTGACTCTGTTTGAGAAGTGGCAGTGGCGGCAAAGGGACTGATACTAGCTGACTGCTTTGTGCTGGTGTTGGTCTCAGCATCAGGGTGGCAGAGCCCAGATCCAGGCCCGTGGCTAAGCACTTAACCAGAAGGACTGTAAAGTTGAACTTCTGACTTGGTTTGTGTTTTACATAAAAGTCCAGTCATTGGAATCACAATTGTTCACTATTTCACAAATAGAGATGGGGGCTGACCATCAGAGTTTACAGTTGCACACTGAGGTTCGATGGTTATCGCTGGGCAAGGTTCTCTATCATGTTCATGAGCTCCAGTGAGAACTTACAAAGATTTCAACAATGCATCAACTGCCATATGAAGAGTTATTGTCAGATGATTGATGGAGGCTAAACTGGCCTGTCCCACAGATATTTCCATCCATCTCAGTGAGCTGAATACAAAAATGCTTACATGTTTGCAGACAAGACCGCTGTTGTAGGTCACAACTCAAACAATGACAAGACAGAGTACAGGAAAGAGATTGAATGCTTAATGGCATGACGTAAAGGCAACAATCTCTCCATCAACGTCAGTAAAAGAAAGGAGCTGGTCATTGTTTTCAGGAAGCCGAGTGAAGGGCTCCTGTCTGTATCAATGGAGCTGAGGTGGAGATGGTTGGGAGTGTCAGGTTCCTGGGAGTGATGATCACCAACAATCTGTCCTGGTCCACCTATGCTATGGTCAAGAAAGCACAATGTCCCTACTTCCTCAAGAGGGTCAGGAAGAAACTGCAGAGAGCTGTGAACACAGCTCAGTCCATCACACAAACCAGCCTTCCATCCATTGACTCCATCTACCCTATCTGTCACCTTGGGAAAGCAACCAACATAATCAAAGATCCCTCCCACCCTGTTTAAACTCCCTCCCACCCTCTTCCATTGGGCAGAAGACATAGAAGTTTGAATAAATACACAAACAAACAGAATTACGAACAGCTTCTTCCCTGCAGTTACCAGACTTTGGAATGGACCTCTCAAATGTTAATGTTGGTCTCTCTCTCTCTCTCTCTGCAACTTCTCTGCAGCTGTAACACTGTATTTTGCGCTGTGTTCTGCTACCATGGTGCACTTTGTATGATACAATCTGCCTGTATACCACACAAAATAACACTTTTCACTGTATCTTGATACATAGAGGCACAGAGTCATACAGCATGGAAACAGACCCTTCGGTCCAAGCAGTACATGCCATCCATAATCCCAAACTAAACTAGTCCCTCCTGCCTGCATTTGGCCCATATCCCTCAAACATTTCTTATTGTTGTAGTTATCCAAGTGTCTTTTAGACGTTGTAATTGTGTGATTTCCCTTTCATAAAAATGTGTTGACTTTGTTTAATCCCATTAATACTTTCTAAGTGTGCCGTTATTCCATCTTTTATGGGAATCTCTAACTTTTTCCCCAACTGCTGATGTTAGGCTAATTGATTTGTAATTCCTGGTTTTCCTTCCACCTCTCCTTTTTTCAACAGTTGGGTTATATTTATCAGCCTCCCAACTGCCAAGACTGTCCAGACATGTGACAACAATAAATCAATCAAATGCAGGGTGAGATCTTGACTGTCACAGAAACTTTGAGGTTTCAGGTCAAAACTGGGCCTTTGGCAAGAGACAGTGACAGGGATTCACTTGAGATGTTCCCACGAGCACCATCAGCGGCAGACACAGCTGTCAAAATGCACAGCCTCACATCCAGAAACCTTAAAGAACTATAAGAAAAGTTTGAATTCTACTTTCTGTCAACAAATGTGGAAGGTCATGACCAGATACATGATCTGCTTAGTCATCTGATTCATCACAAAATCTGATGTTTAAAAGAAAAAGAGGAATATGCAGAGCTATGGATGGATCACATAATCAAGTTGAAATTTGAAGAGGTGTCTTTGTACAGGTTTTGGCTGACTGTGGTACATGAATATGAGACAACCTCTGACTGTGCTATTGCTGTACACTTTCAGTTTGCAACAACATTCCTGTGTGAGCTAGTATTTCGAACACAGGCATACATGAACAACAACAGAGGGGAGCTCTTCACCGAGGAGTGAGGTTTGGCCCTCTCTCCAATTCCTCCTCGGATCAAAAGGTATTTGGTTTCTTTCCTGTGCACACCAGAAGGCCCAGGCTTCTCGCTAACCTGATTAAACTGTAATTTAATCTACTCTGATCCATTGTTCATGAATAGTTAGAAATAACTGAGTTGAGCAGTTTGAGAATACAGGTCTGTGTTCATAGTTGAAGATGGTGTACTTTTGGCGGTCAATTTAAAACATTCATGCTTTTGATTCCTCTTTAACTTGTTTGTGCGCACTATGTTGCAAACCACTCTAAGGCTATAACCATAGGAAATGTGACATTTATGAGCAATTCATTCAGCTGAGAGACTGGGTGTGCTGTGGAATTGTTTCTCACTGGAGTGTGCCTGGACAGGGAAAAGGTTGGGGAGCACCACTCCTGCCCTGGCCATTCTTTCAATTGGGGGTCACTCAACTAAATCTGCACCCATCGCTGTATTATGGGCTCTACCCAAGAACTAGGCAGCACACCAATATTTCTTCAAGGTTCTTGAGAGTATAGCTGTGATAAAACTCAAGACTGACTGGAGTTCGATCATCACTGAGATTGCAAGCTGTCACTTTGGTACTTTCCTGTGCCCTCCAGGTTTGTCACCAGCAGTCGTATCAGGGAATTTTAACTTGTACTTACTTGAGGCATAGTCTGTAGGCAGTAGGTGCCTTTCCAGTCAACATCCATGATCCTGTGACAAAACTGGAATGTTTGTTATGACCGTATGCCTTTTGGTAACATTTTGTTAGCATTACATAATGGGGAGGTGATAGCCTATAGTGGTGTCATCACTAGACTATTAATCTAGCAACACAGGGGTCCTGAGTTCAAATCCCATCATAGCAGATAATGGAATTTGAGTTCAATTTTTTAAAAAAATGTGGAATAAGAATCTAATGCTGACCATGAATTCATTGTCGATTGTCAGAAAAACCCACCTGGTTCACTGATGTCTTTAAGGTAATGAAACCGCCATTCTTACCCAATCTGGCTCCAATGTGACTCCAATGTGGTTGACTCTTAACAGCTCTCTGGGCAATTAGGGATGGGCAATAACTGCTGGCCTACCCAGTGATGCCCACATCCCATGAATGAATAAAAAAAATTACAAACCAATCCAAGCTTCGGACCACAAGCCATTCAGACCTCTTACCCAAGCCATCAGTCTCAGAATTTTGCAGGTAGTTATTGGAGAGTTTGTTTACAGTGAGGATGTTGAAGCTGCATTATCAATGTGGAATGGAGGGAAATGGTTGAAGGCCGGGTTTGAGAAGCTGTAGTTTCATAACCTGAGAATGGAGGCTGTCAGTTTAAGAATAAGGAACTCCTAACTGATTTGGCCCACGTGACCTCCAGTCCAAGTTAATTCTTTAAGTCTTAGCAACACCCAGTTCCCTCAATATGGGCTGGAAAGAAGGAGATCCTATAAACTGGTAGCAGAAGGTGTCAGGAGAGGAGCCTGACCACTCCCCACCTTTAATAGGCTAAACTCACTGGTGGGCTTGACAGCAGCATAGCTGTCTGTAATCCAACATTATTTTTGGTTCCCACCAAGATCCATTCCTGAGCCATTGACTCCACCCACAGTAATGACTGTATAGAAATATGAATCCTTGTTCTTTTTAAAAATACAATTTAGGCTAGAACACAAGAGCAGAGCCGTAGTGCTGAGGCTGTATAATGCTTTTGGAATATTATAATATTTCGGGCTCTATATCCAAGGAAAGATGTGCTGGTGTTGGAAGGGGTCCAGAGGAGATTTACAAGAATAATCCCAGCAATTATGAGCAGCAATTGAGCAGAACACAGGAGGTATGATTGGTAAGTTTGCTGATGGCCACAAAATTGATGGGGTAGTGGACAGTGAAGAAGATTATTTCAGTTAAATGGGAACTTGATCTGATGGGACATTGGGTAAAGAGTGGCAGATAGAGTTTAATTTAGATAAATGTGAGGTGTTGTATTTTGGTAAGACAAATCAGGGCAGGAATTGAACAATTAATGGTAGGACCCTGGGGAGTGTTGCCAAATAAAGAGAAGGGTACAGGTGCATAGTTCCTTGAAAGTGGAGTCACAGGTAGACAGGGTGGTGAAGAAGGCTTTTGGCAGGCTTGCCTTCATTGTTCAGTGCATTGAGTATAGGAGTTGAGACATCATGTTGCAGCTGTACAGGACATTGGTGAGACAACGTTTAGAATGCAGTATATAATTCTGGTTGCCCTCCTATAGGAAGGATTTTGTTAAAATTGAGAGGGTGCAAAAAAGATTTACAAGGATGTTACTAGGATTGGAGAGTTTATGTTGTAGGGAGATGCTGAAATGACTGGAACTTTCTTCCCTGGAACTTCAGAGGCTGAGGAGTGATCTTTCTCGAGTTTATAAAAGCATGAAGGGGATGGACAAGGTGAATAGCCAAGGTCTTTTCCCCAGGCAGGGGAGTCCAAAACTAGAGGACATAGGTTTAAGGTGAGTGGGAAAAGATTTAAAAAGGATCTGGGAGACAACTTTTTCATGCAGAGGATGGTGCATGTATGGGATCAGCTACCAGAGGAAGTGGTGGAGGCTGGTACAACTACAAGATTTAAAAGGCATTTGGATGGATAAAAGAATAGGAAGGGTTTCAAAGGATATGGGCCAAATGTTGATTGGGATCTCTGATAGGTACAAGTTGGATTGAAACGTCTGTTTCCGTGCTACACAACTCTAACTCTGTTCTTGATGGAGTTTAGAAGGATGAGAGAGGGATCTGCTTGAAACTGACAGAATAATGGATAGAGTGGACATGGAGAAGATGCTTCCACTAGTCGGAGAGACTAAGACCCGAGGGCACAACCTCAGTGACAGGGTGACCCTTCAGAACTAAGATGTAGAGGAATTTCTTCCACCAGGGGTGGTGAATCTATGGAACCGATTGCTGAAGGCTGTGGAGGCCAAGTCATTGGAGTGTATTTTAAGACAGAGGTTCTTGATTAGTAAGTGGAGAGAATGGGAGAATGGGTTTGAGAAACATCAGCCATGATCAAATGCTGGAGCAGACTCGATGGACTGAAGAGTCTAATTCGCTTAATCATTTCATTCAAATTTATTATTGAAATGCACTAATCAGATGTCTATAGTAAGTCCATGACTAACATTATTTCATTTTTAATGTTCAGTTATTTAATGATCCTATAATCTTATTTTCATGTCATGAATTTTGTTTTAACTTTGTTTATCGCTGATCTGACCACAGACCTGCGACACTTATCAAATCCTTGTCGGACTGGCCTATCCCCTTTCTGCCTACTGATCAACTTGCAGTCTCTCCTGTTCCCTGACCGACCCACCCTCTAACTGAACATCCTGCTGATTGCTTCCCTGTTTTCCCTGCTGTAAATCAGGAAGGGTTTAGTGGGAGAGCCTGAGTCAGGATCAGCAAGATGGCTGATCCATAATGACCAGGAGGGTCACCGTGGGGTGTTAGCAAGGAAGAGGTGCAAGAAGCAGCAAGTGGAAAGTAAGCAGAAAGTTACTCTGGACTGAATCTTTTTTGTTTGGCTCAAGTGTTAGTTTTGTCAAGTTTTTATGTGTTGCATGATGCAGGACGCAGTGAGATCCCTTACCTCATCTTTGAAACATAAACATAAATAGTTGCAGGCCATTCGGCCCTTCGAGCTTGTTCTACCACTCAATGTGATCCTGGCTGATCATCCAACTCAGTGCCCTGTTCGTGCTTTCTTCCCCACACGGCTCGATCCTTTTGATAGTCATAGAGATGTACAGCAAGGAAACCGACCCTTCAGTCCAACTCATCCATGCTGATCAGATATCCTAACCTAATCGAGTCCCACCTGCCAGTCCATAACCCTCTAAACCCTTCCTATTCATATACCCATCCAAATGCCTTTTAATTGCTGTAATTGTACCAGCCTCCACCACTTCATCTGGCAGCTCATTTCATACACGCATCACCCTCTGTCTGAAAATGTTGCCTCTTAGGTCTCTTTTATATCTTTTCCCTCTCACCCTAAACCTGTGCACTCTAGTTCTAGACTCCCCCACCTCAGGGAAAAGACTTTGTCTATTTATCCTACCCATGCCCCTCATAATTTTGTAAACCTCTATAAGGTCACCCCTCAGCCTCTGACGGTCCAGGCAAAACGACCCCAGCCTGTTCAGCCTCTCCCTATAGCTCAAATCCTCCAACCCTAGCCACTCCCTGTAAATCTTTTCTGAACTCTTTCAAGTTTCACAGCATCCTTCCGATAGGAGGGAGATCAGAATTGCATGCAATATTCCAACAGTGGCCTAACCAATATCCTGTACAACTGCAACATGACGTCCCAACTCCTGTACTCAATGCTCTATTCAATAAAGGAAAGCATACCCAATGTCGTCTTCACTATCCTATCCAGCTGTGACTTCACTTTCAAGGAACTATGAACCTGCACTCCAAGAGTTCAAGATCTAACCCCTTCTTGAAAACATCCAATGTTTTGGCCTCAACTAATTTCATGTAGTAGAGAACTCCACAGGCTCACCACTCTCTGGGTGAAGACATTTCTCCTCTCCTCAGTCCTAACTGGCCTACCCTGTATCCTTAGACTTTGAACTCTGGTTCTAGACTCCCTGGTCATTGGGAACATCCTTCCTACGTTCACCCTGTCTAGCCCTGTTAGAAGTTTATTGGTTACAATGAAAGATCATCATTCCTTAATTCCATTCCTAACTTATCAGGTCTCCATACCCATCCTTGACATCAAGGCTGCATTCAACTGAGTGTGGCATCAAGGAACCCTAGCAAAACTGGTATCAATGGGTTTTGGGGGCAAACTCTCCACTGGTTGGAATCATATCTGGCACAAATGAAAATTGTTGTGATTGTTGGTCAGCCACCTCAACTCCAGGATATCTCTGCAGGCCCAACCATTTTCAGGTGCTTCATCAATGACCTTCCCTCCATCGTAAGGTCAGAACAAGGGGTATTCGCTGATGATTGCACGATGTTCAGTACTATTTGCGACTCCTCAGACACTGAAGCAGTCGACGTTCAAACATAACAGGATCTGGACAATATTCAGATTAACTGTTCCAAGACAGTAACATCCCATAAATACACCCCTTGGCAAAAAGTAAATTCAAACACAGATTCTTATGGGCAGGAGAGAACAACATCCAGAGAGAGATTTCAGAGAAAGTCAGAGAAGTCCTTTACTGAAGCTTGCAACTCTTCTGGACTCTCACATTTTGTGACTGCCCCAGTGAAACAAAACTAGGAAAAGCCTGAACTGGGAGAACAAGCCACTCCCCTTCCGTTGATAAACTGTTAAACACCCAAGACTCCTCGGCACCTCTGCCTTTATGACCACTCTTCCAAAACAAACAAGGACAAAATAACCTTTTTTAAGTGACAGCACCGTCACACCCAGGACTGATAGAAGCAATGATACCAGGCAATGCTAGCCTGGTCCAAGATTAGTACAGTCTCAGCCATCTGGAGGCAATATAGGGAGAAACTTTATGATCTCAGTGTAAGTGCCACCATCGAATTTCCATAATCTCTGTTACTACGTCCAGCTACCAAGATTTATGCTCTCTCTCTATTGCCTGAAATATCTTCCTTCACTTGCTCTCATCCACCCCAACCTCTGACACCATTAACACAACGTGTCCTCAGTATTGCCTACTTGCTTGTTTGAGACACTAACACAACAAAGACTGTCCCACCCATATTCTCCCTAATATCTGCACTTATCTCACTTCAAGAAGAAAATAGCTCTCCATAGAGCAGAAAGAGCCAAGACTAGTGGTCATCGGCCTGATATTTGACTTCTCACTCCCTGATGATCTGACTTACTGGCCCAAGTGGCTGACTGACCATGTCCAAGCCCCTGGACTGGTACCTGGTATTATAGAGACTGCCCTTGGCTTATTGTACCACAACATCTGAGCAATGGCTCTCTTCTGTTAACTGAGGACTGTAGACAACTGTGGGCAAATGTCCTGACTTTGTGTTGCAGTGGTATTTACCACAGAGAGCTGAATTGAAAACCTGCTATCTCTGGCTGGGGAAGGGGTGTGGTGGGGAGGGAGCAAAGTGCAAGGCAGAGATACAAAATTAGGTAGGTTCAGTCACTTTGCACTAAGAATAAGCAAACAGCCTAGAATGCATCCTGGTCCAGTCTCTGAGCTGGTTGCATGAACCTGAGCCTTATAACAGTATTACAATGAGAGTTTTCAGTGTAGAAGTGTCCTGTAAGTGGGTCAGATGTGCCATGAGGGTTGTTAAAGGCTGGCACATGGGTGCCACTGTCAGTGGCCATGGAGCATTCCACAACATTAAGGCCCTTTGGAGCAAACTGAAGTTGCCAGACATCTGTTCTGACTTGACATCAAAAATTCTCAACATTTAGTTTCCTCTGTGTCTGGTAGGATAATAAGCTGCAAATTCTGCAGGAGTGGCACCTGGAGTTTAATTTAGACAAATGTGAGGTGCTGCATTTTGGAAGGGCAAATCAGGGCAGGATTTGTACACTTAATGGCAAGGTCCTGGGGAGTGATGCTGAAAAAAGAGACCTTGGAGTGCAGGTTCACAATTCCTTGAAAGTTGAGTTGCAGGTAAATAGGATAGTGAAGAAGGTGTTTGGTATGCTATCCTTTATTGGTCAGAGCATTGAGGATAGGAGTCGGGAGGTCATGTTGCAAAAGTACAGGACATTGGTTAGGCCACTTTTGAAATATTGTGTGCAATTCTGGTCTCCCTTCTTTTGGAAGGACGTTGTGAAACTTGAAAGGGTTCATAAAGGATTTACAAGAATGTTGCCAGGGTTGGTGGATTTGTGTATAAGGAGGGGCTGAATAGGCTGGGGCTGTTTTCCCTGGAGCATCGGAGGCTGAGGGTAATCTTTATAAAGGTTTATAAAATTATGAGGGGCATGGATAGGGTGACTAGACAAGGTCTTTTCCCTGGGGTGGGGAGTCCAGAACTAGAGGGCACAGGTTTAGGGTGAGAGGGGAAAAATTTAAAAGGGACCTAAGCGGTAGCTTTTCATGCAGAGGGTGGTGCGGGTATGGAATGAGCTGCCAAAGGAAGTGGTGGAGGCTGGTACAATTACAGCATTTAAAAGGCATCTGGATGGGTACATAAATAGGAAGGGTTTAGAGATGTATGGCCCAAGTGCTGGCAAATGGTTTCCGTACAACATCTGAAAGTTGAAGCGAAAATCATGGGGTTTTGCAACTGGCAAATGGGACTAGATTCATGTGCGATATCTGGTCGGCATGGATGAGTTGGACCAAAGGATCTGTTTCTGTGCTGTACATCTATGACTCTGTCTCTGAGTAGGTGACCTTCTTCCTCTTCCTGACAGCACTAACTTGCACTCACTCTGCAACTCAGTTACAATTTATGCCCATTTTGCAATTTCCCTGAGAGAATGTGTAAACAATTACGTAAGTTGCAGAACCCCATGATTTCCACTTCAACTTTCAGATTTTGTACAGAAACCATTTTATGCAATGCCATGAGGAGTTTTTTTTTGATTTGCAAGACATGTAGCAATTTGTCAGTTGGATGAGAAAGCATGAGCATTTGTGTTAGTTGTGGTACAGTATTCAAAGAGATGCATATACTGCTTTTATTCAAAATATTCCCATCTTTTCCTTGGCAAGAATAAACAAAATAGCCTGAAAAACCAAATCAAGGGAACA
The DNA here is from genome assembly GCF_037043375.1 of Chiloscyllium plagiosum. Classification (NCBI taxonomy): domain Eukaryota; kingdom Metazoa; phylum Chordata; class Chondrichthyes; order Orectolobiformes; family Hemiscylliidae; genus Chiloscyllium; species Chiloscyllium plagiosum. The sequence continues at coordinate 17,777,948 of NW_028270147.1, forward strand.
TCAATTTCAATTTTACTGCTTGAAATGCTCATAAATGAGATGGTTCATTGTTCCACTGCCTCTTCCAAAGGGAATCAAAATAAGCGTTAAGCATGGGGGAATAGTAATTGATTCCTCTGGTACAGTGTTCAGTGTGATTCATGTCCTTGCGTGAATATGAAAGCATATCTTTGTAGAATCTGCTTGTATGTGGAGACTGGTGCGCAACCAACTACTGAGAACAAGAACAATGATTTATTAATATACGAGAGCACTTAATGTAGAAAGATTTCCCAGCACATTTCCCAGCTGTATAAGGAAATAAAATGAGCAATGAGGCAAAAACTAAATGTTAAAGTAGGACAAGGACCTTGATCGAAGAGATGGGCCACAAGTAGGATCACCAAGAAGAAAGGCAGGTAGCAAGACCGATCTAGGGAGGAAATTCTAGCACAAAGGATAGATGCTGATATATGGGGTGGACAATGGCTGTAATGATCAAAGGTTGGTTTCAAAAGAGCGAGAGATGGTGGCTGGGCAGAGAAGGCTCAGGGACCACTCGTATACAACAACTACGATTGTAAGAAAGTAACAATTCTGGAAAGTAGTCAGGCGCATACAGTCATTGAGTCATACAGCATGGAAAGAGATCCTTCAGTGTAACCAGTCCATTCTGACCATAATCCCAAACTCAAGGTTTGCGTAAAGATTTGTAGCCCGGCTGCTGGTTGCTGTACTTGTGGGTATGGTCGCCGAGCTGGGAAGTTGATTTGCAGATGTTTTGTCCCCTGTCTCGGTGATATCCTCAGTGCTTTGGAGCCTCCTGTGAAGCACTGCTGTACTGTGTCTTCTGGAATTTAATTGGTTTCGTTCCCACTGCTTCCGGTTGCCGGCTCCAGTCGTTCTTTGCAGTGGTTAGTATACCAGGTCTAGATCCATGTTTTTATTGAAGGAGCCCATGGATAAGTGCTGTGCCTCTAGAAATTCTCAGGCTGTCCTCTGTTTAGCTTGTCCTATGGTCGTTGTGTTGGCCCAGTTGAATTTGTGGTCCTTGTCATCTGTGTGGACCGCTACTAGTCATGGAGTTTAGTGGCTAGTTGGTGTTTGTGGATGCAGATTATTCATTGTCAGCCTGTTTGTCCTGTATGGTGTTTCGTGCACTCTTTACATGGAATCTTGTAAATTACATTAGTCTTGCACAGGGCACAGGGTCTTTTGCTCTGGTGAGTTGTTGTCTGAGTGTGGCTGTCAGTTTATGGGCTGTCATGAATTTGAGTGGGCAGAGAATCTGTTAGTTCAGAGATGTTTTTTATATAAGGTAGTATGGCTCATGTGTTGGGTCATGGCACATTCTCGTTGCATTGTTTGTCTGTTAAGCATCTGCAGATGAATTTGCGGGGATATCAGTTCTTGGTGAAGACTCTGTGGAGGTGTTCTTCTCATCGCAGATTGGGTGTGCTGCAGTGTGTTGTACTCCTTTTGAACAAGATCCTAATGCAGCTTCTCGTGTGTGTGTTTGGGTGGTTGGTGTTGTAGTTCAGGATCTGGTCTGTGTGTGTGGCTTTTTTGTTTACTCTTGTTGTGTGTTCACCGTTCTGTGTTCTTTCTGCTATCACATCCAGGAATGGATAATTCCAAACTAAACTAGTCTCCCTGCCTGCTCCTGGCCCAGATCCCTCCAAACCTTTCCCGATGTCTTTTAAACATTGTAATTGTACCCACATCCACCACTTCCTCAGGAAGTTCATTCCACATGCAAACCACTCTTTGTGTAAAACCTTTGTCCCTCATGTCTTTTTTAAATCTCTCTCCTCTCACCTTAATATACCCCCAGTTTTGAAATCCCCCATCATAAGGAAAAGACAACTACCATTAACTCCATCTATACCTCTCATTATTTTTTATAAACTTATGTAAGGTCGATTCTCAACCTTCTACTCTCCAGTGGAAAAGGTCTCAGCCTATCCATCCTTTCTTTATAATTCAGACCTTCCATACCCGGAACATCTATAGTTAGGACTTGATAGTTAGGGGAATCGACAGGAGATTTTGTGGTCAGGATCGGGATTCCCAGAAGGTATGTTGCCTCTCTGGTGCCAGGGTCCTGGACGTCTCTGAATGTGTTTTTTAAGGTTCTAAAAGGAGAGGACGAACAGCCACTAATCGTGTTACATATTGGCACTAATGATATAGCCAGAAAAAGAATTGAGGATATCAAAAGTGATTTCAGGGAGTTAGGATGGAAGCTGCAGAGCAGGATGAACAGAGTAGTGTTCTCTAGTTTACTACCGGTGCCATGAGATAGCGAGGCGAGGAACGGGGAGAGGGCTCAGCTTAAACGTGGCTGTGCAGCTGGTGTAGGAGGGAGGGCTTCAGATATGTAGATAATTGGGATACCTTCTGGGGAAGGTGGGACCTGTACAAAAAGGACGGGTTGCATCTGAACTGGAAGGGGACCAATGTCCTGGGTGGAAGGTTTGCTCGAGTAGTTCGAGAGGGTTTAAACGAGTATGGCAGGGGGGTGGGAACCTGAGCTGTATACCGGAGGTGAGATTTGATGCAGATGAGGCAATAGCAAGAGGTAGACCAGCTAGTGGGAAGGATTTTCCTGGGAAGGAACCAAGGGATCGGTTAAAGTGTGTTTGCTTTAACGCAAGGAGTATCAAGAATAAAAGTGACGAACTTAGAGCATGGATCAGTACCTGGTGCTATGATGTTGTGGCCATAACAGAGACATGGGTTTCTCAGGGGCAGGAATGGTTGCTGGATGTTCCAGGGTTTAGAGCATTTAAAAAGAATAAGGAGGGGGGAGAAAGAGGAGGGGGTGTAGCACTACTAATCAGAAAGGGTATCACAGTTACAGAAGCTTCCATTGTCGAGGAAGATCTGCCTACCGAGTCAGTATGGGTGGAAATTAGGAACAGCAAGGGAGCAGTCACCTCCTTAGGGGTTTACTACAGGCCCCCCAATAGCAGCAGGGAGATGGAAGAAAGCATAGCTCGGCAGATTTTGGAAAAGTGTGGACGTAGAAGGGTTGTGTAATGGATAACTTTAACTTTCCCAATATTGATTGGAACCTCCTTCGAGCAGAAGATTTGAATGGAGCTGTTTTTGTAAGGTGTGTTCAGGAGGGTTTCCTAACTCAGTACGTTGACAGGCCAATGAGGGGAGAGGCCATTCTAGACTTGGTGCTCGGAAACGAGCCAGGGTAGGTATCAGATCTTGTGGTGGGAGAGCATTTTGGTGATCGTGACCACAACTGCCTCACATTCTACATAGCTATGGAGAAGGAGAGGATTAGGCAAAATGGGAGGATATTTAATTGGGGAAGAGGAAACTATGATGCGATTAGACATGAGTTAGGAAGCATGGATTGGGAGCAATTGTTCCATGGTAAAGGCACTATAGACATGTGGAGACTGTTTAAGGAACAGTTGTTGCGAGTGATGAATAAATATGTCCCTCTGAGACAGGCAAGAAGGGGTAAGATAAAGGGACCTTGAATGTCAAGAGTGGGGGAGCGTCTCAGCAAAAGGAAGGTAGCTTACATAAGGTGGAGGAAGCTAGGGTCAAGCTCAGCTCTAGAGGATGACAGGCAGGTGAGGAAGGAGCTTAAAAATGGTCTGAGGAGAGCCAGGAGGGGGCACAAGAAAGGCTTGACAATGTGGGCGGCACGGTGGCACAGTGGTTAGCACTGCTGCCTCGCAGCGCCAGAGACCCAGGTTCAATTCCCGCCTCAGGCGACTGACTGTGTGGAGTTTGCACATTCTCCCCGTGTCTGCGTGGGTTTCCTCCGGGTGCTCCGGTTTCCTCCCACAGTCCAAAGATGTGCAGGTTAGGTGAATTGGCCATGTTAAAATTGTCCGTAGTGTTAGGTAAGAGGTAAATGTAGGGGTATGGGTGGTTTGTGCTTCGGCGGGTCAGTGTGGACTTGGGCCGAAGGGCCTGTTTCCACACTGTAAAGTAATCTAATCTAATCTAATCTAATCTAATCTAACGGATTAGGGAGAACACAAAGGCATTTTACACTTATGTGAGGAATAAGAGAATGGTCAAAGAAAGAGTAGGGCCGATCAGGGATAGCATAGGGAACTTGTGTGTGGAGTCTGAGGAGGTAGGGGAAGCCCTAAATGAGTTTTTTGTTTCTGTCTTTACGAAAGAAATGAACTTTGTAGTGAATGAAACCTTTGAAGAGCAGGTGTGCATGCTGAAATGGATAGAGATTGAGGAAGCTGATGTGCTGAAAATTTTGTCAAACATTAAGATTGACAAGTCGCCAGGCCCAGACCAGATTTGTCCTCGGCTGCTTTGGGAAGCGAGAAATGCAATTGCTTTGCCACTTGCGAAGATCTTTGCATCCTCGCTCTCCACTGGAGTCATACCTGAGGACTGGAGAGAGGAAAATGTAATTCCTCTCTTCAAGAAAGGAAGTAGGGAAATCCTCGGCAATTACAGACCAGTCAGTCTCACGTCTGTTGTCTGCAAGGTGTTAGAAACGATTCTGAGGGATAGGATTTATGACCATCTGGAAGAGCATGGCTTGATTAAATGCAATCAACACGGCTTTGTGAGGGGCAGGTCATGCCTCACAAACCTTATCGAGTTCTTTGAGGATGTGACTAGAAAAGTTGATGAGGGTCAAGCTGTGGATGTGGGGTATATGGACTTCAGCAAGGCATTTGATAAGGTTCCTCATGGTAGGCTCATTCAGAAGGTCAGGAGCAATGGGATACAGTGGAACTTAGCTGTCTGGATACAGAATTGGCTGGCCAACAGAAGACAGCCAGTGGTAGTAGAAGAAAAATATTCTGCCTGGAAGTCAGTGGTGAGTGGTGTTCCACAGGGCTCTGTCCTTGGGCCTCTACTGTTTGTAATTTTTATTAATGACTTGGATGAGGGGATTGAAGGATGGGTCAAAAGTTTGCAGATAACACAAAGGTTCGAGGTGTCGTTGACAGTATAGAGGGCTGTTGTAGGCTGCAGCAGGACAGTGACAGGATGCAGAGATGGGCTGAGAGGTGGCAGATGGAGTTCAACCTGGATAAATGCGAGGTGATGCATTTGGAAGGTCGAATTTGAAAGCTGAGTACAGGATTAAAGATAGGATTCTTGGCTGTGTGGAGGAACAGAGGGATCTTGGTTGTGCAGGTACATAGATCCCTTAAAATGGCCACCCAAGTGGACAGGGTTGTTAAGAAAGCATATGGTGTTTTGGCTTTCATTAACAGGGGGATTGAGTTTAAGAGCCGTGAGATCTTGTTGCAGCTCTATAAAACTTTGGTTAGACTGCACTTGGAATATTGCGTCCAGTTCTGGTCGCCCTATTATAGGAAAGATGTGGATGCTTTGGAGAGGGTCCAGAGGAGGTTTACCAGGATGCTGCCTGGACTGGAGGGCTTATCTTATGAAGAGAGGTTGACTGAGCTTGGACTGTTTTCATTGGAGAAAGGAGGAGAAGAGGGGACCTAATTGAGGTATACAAGATAATGAGAAGCATAGATAGAGTCGATAGCCAGAGACTATTTCCCAGGGCAGAAATGGCTAACACGAGGGGTCATAGTTTTAAGCTGGTTGGAGGAAAGTATAGAGGGGATGTCAGAGGCGGGTTCTTTACACAGAGAGTTGTGAGAGCATGGAATGCATTGCCAGCAGTAGTTGTGGAAGCGAGGTCATTGGGGATATTTAAGAGACTGCTGGACATGCATATGGTCACAGAAATTTGAGGGTGCATACATGGGGATCAATGGTCGGCACAACATCGTGGGCTGAAGGGCCTGTTCTGTGCTCTATGTAGCTTTAATGATATCCTTCCTTCTGGAAAGATTCAACAGATCTTTGTGTGGAAGATTAGCCATAACAATATAGGTGATGCCTGGAGTAATTAACAGTTATCTTGGCCACGGCAATCTTAGCAACATCTTTAAGTAAAAATTCAATCACGATCATTACCGCACTGAAGGATGCCAATCAGCCCATTGTTAAAAATCACACAACACCAGATTTAGACTGATTCTAATCTAAAAAGTGAGTTAACTGAGTCTTACATGGATTCATGCAGTTTTTGAGCAAACTCTGCAAGTACAAATTCACCCCACAAAAGTATATGTGTATGTGTGTTTGTGTGTGTGTCTCTGGAGTGGGGGTCCTTCAGAGTTCCCTACGCGCCCTCATCCCACGTACTTCTCGCGTAGGTGACTTCTACTGCCTTCCAAAGGTGCACAAAGCCAACAGACCCTGTGTAAGAATCTCTCCGGATATGTTGAAGGCATCTTGAAACCCATTGTACAGGGGATTCCCAGCTTCTGTTGCGACACTATGGATTTCTTATAGAAACTCAGCACCCACGGACCACTCGAACCAGGAATTATCCTCGTCACAATGGATGTTTCAGCACTCTACACCAGCACCCCCCCAAAATGATGGCATCATGGCAACAGCCTCAGCACTCAACACCTACAACTGCCAATCTCCGAACACCATCCTACACCCTCAATCACAACGTCTTCACCTTTGACAACCAGTCTTCATCCAGACACATGGACCAAATTTGCCATGGAGACCAAATTTGCATCTCAATATGCCAACATCTTCATGCACAGGTTCGAACAAGACATCTTCTCTACACAGGACCTCCAACCAACATTATACACTAGGTACATTGATGACATTTTCTTCATATGGACCCATGGCGAGGAGTCACTGATAAAACTAGATAGCGATATCAACAAGTTTCATCCCACCATCAAACTCACCATGGACTACTCTCGACTATCTGTCTCATTCTTGGACACATGCATCTCCATCAAGGATGGACACCTCAGCACCACACTCTACGCAAACCCACAGACAACCTCACAATGCTACACTTCTCCAGCTTCCACATATTAAAACAGCCATCCCCTATGGACAAGCCCTACGTGTACACCGGATCTGCTCAGATGAGGAGGAATGTGACAGGCACCTGGAAGTACTCAGGGATGCCCTCATAAGAAACGGGGTACGATGCTCAACTTATCGACCGCTAATTCCAACATGCCTTAGCAAGGAACTATAATGATCTCCTCAGGAGACAGACACGTGCTGCAACCGACAGGGTACCCTTTGTTGTCCAGTACTTCCCAGGAGCTGAAAAACTACACCATGTTCTTCATGACCTGCAACACATTATCAATGAGGATGAGCACCTCGCCAAGACCTTCCCCACACCTCCACTTCTCGCCTTTAAACAGCCACCAAACCTCAAACAGATCATTGTTTGTAGCAAACTGCCCGGCTTTCAGGATAGCTCCATACAACTCTGTCACAGTAGGTGCTGCAAGACGTGTCAGAGTATGGACATGGATACCACCATTACATGTGGGGACACCTCCCACCATGTACGTGGCAGGTACTCATGTGACTCAGCCAATATTGTCTATCTCATACACTGCCCGCAAGGATGCCCTGAGGCATGGCACATTGGGGAAACCAAGCAGAGGCTACGGCAATGGGTGAATGGGCACTGCACAACAATCAACACACAGGAGGGTTCCCTCCCAGTTGGAGAACACTTCAGTGGTCCAGAACATTCAACCTCGGACATTCGAGTGACCATCCACCAAGGCGGACTTCGGGATAGGCAGCAGCGAAAAGTGGCCAAGCAGAGGCTAAGTTCGGTATCCATAGGGAGGGCTTCAACCGGGACCTTGGGTTCATGTCACACTACAGGTGACCACCATTGCACTATATATACACACACACAACACACATGCAGACACACCTAGACATAGACACGCACACAGATATGCACTCTCTCACAGACTTAGACCCTTTTACACTCTCTCACACACACATATACACTCTCTATCACAGACACTCACAAACCCCCACCCCAGACACACACACATACTCCTACAGACACACACGCTCCCACCCTCACACATGCACCCTCACACAGACTTAGACCCCTTTACACTCACTCACACTCTCACACACACCCACATATACACTCTCTCTCACAGACACTCACAACCCCCCAACACACACACACACACTCACATAAAAACCTACATGCACACATACACATATACTTTTGTGCGGTGAATGTGTACTTGCAGAGTTACATTGTACTTTGCTCAAAAACTGCATGAATCCATGTAAGACTCGGTTAACTCATTTTTTAGATTAGAATCAGTCTAACCATTATAGCACAGACAACAGAACACAGGGGGCTAACACCTTCAACATCTTAACATCTTATCTAGGCTGATACCAATTGTTACAATTAACCTGAGAATGTAACTTTTAAAAAAAAGTTTTGTGATTTACATATGAACGAAGTGAAACTAACATGGTCATTCTAACAGATGAGACACTTAACAAACAATCAAGGTATTTTTCAATGCATAATTTCAGTTACATCACACTGTAAACTTTTACTATAAATTCTGTGAATACAATTGTGTCCTCCACAACTACCTGATGAAGGAGCAGCGCTATGAAAGCTAGTGCTTCCAATTAAACCTGTTGGACTATAACCTGGTGTTGTGTGATTTTTAACTTTGTACACCCCAGTCCAACACCGACATCTCCAAATCATGACTGCAATTGGCCCATCAGTTGTCCATAAGACTAAATGATTGCGAGCAACTTTGAATTAAAAATTCCAAATCCTCACTGAGCTGTGGGGGTGAGGAGAAGGCATATCTGGATAAGAGCATATAATCACTATCCTTTCCTCTTTCAGTTCTTTCCAGCAAGGGAAGAGGTGAATTATAACATGCAAACAAACTTGAAATATGGTAAATGCTAGTAAGTAAACATTAGTTTGTGACCTTTCCCTCCAGAATAAGGTGTGAACTCCTACAGGCAGAGTTAACCCAGGTAGGTAACAGGTTCAACAACAATAAGCCCAGTGCTGGTGTTTATCTGGGTGTTAAAGAAGATTAAGCTACAGGTTAGCCACAGGTATGACTACCATTCTGTAGGAGTCAGACTATGGACTGAAGAGAAGTCATCTTGGATTTGAAGCATTAACTCTGCTTCTCGCTCCACAGATGCTGCCAGACCGGAATTTCTTCAGCATTTTCCTGGAAATGTGAAATAAAAACAACTGCTGTACCTGGCGTTATTTTATGAAACAAGTAGCATCAGATTTGGAATGTGTTCATTATGGTGTCTGTGTTCTGAATCAGTGACAGTGAGAACAGAAAAAGCGACAACACAAATATTGGGTCTTAATTTACACCCTGTGATCTATTATTGGTGTTACCTTGAAGGCAAATTTGGGACTGATTTTAAAGGATTTTCTTCAGTGATTAGCAGACTGCCCAGATACAGAACTGGAGCTGAAAACCACTAAGAGAATCTCTGATGTCCTTGCATGACACGCAGGCTCTTCGGGGTGGGGGAACACTTTCTTTCCCACTCTACACCTCTGCACATCACGTACATGAGAATAACTGTGTGAGGACAGCCACCACCCCTTCCCGCACCTACCCCCCCTCCCCGTCCCCCCAAACTTGTAAATATTTCATCTAAGCTGTTGTTCCATAAGAACCCAGAAATTCCTGTGTAGGCTATTCATAAATTGGCTCCTTAAGTTCATAAACATGTGCAAAATTAAAAAGCATATCATATGTGTTGTATGAGGAGGCTTCAGACCAAACCACATTCTGCTCTCAAACTTCTGATAGCTTCCATCACTGCAGCTGAGACAATCAACAACATTCTAAAATAAAGTCAATTTGTTCCATCTCAATGTTAATTGATCTCTTTTAAAAATCAATTATTTGGGCCACAGTGTATTTGTATTGTGTTGTGTAGAAACTAATTATTTTTCTTTTGATTCAGATATATTGTTCATAATGAACCAACAAACCCACTTTCAGTGTCTGAGGTAAACTCGATGACCTGTTGGGGGAGAAGGGGAGGAAACTTCCCCCACCCCCCCCCTTGCGCCCACTTAAAGTCATGGAATTGCACAGAATAGAAGCAGGCCCTTCAATCCAATTCGTGCATGCCAACCAGATGTCCTAAATTAATCCAGTCCCATTTGCTAATCTAGTTTCCATTTGCAATTCCCGATGCATTCTACAGATAAAGGAGAGATCTGAGCTCGCCCCGCCCTTGCCAACTTAATTTCCCCTCTCATCTTCTGCATACGAAGTAGCCTTCAGACTTGAATGTAATTCTGAACTTGTGAATGAATATGGGCCAAATTGCCTTCTCATCCAAAAGTAACTTGTGATCTTCGGATGGAAGTATGCTCTGGATTGTGGCTTTGAGTCTTGCATCAGAATTAGATTCTTTGGTGCCACTGGAATTGTTTGGAGGAGCTGTGTTTTTAAGATATACTGGCAATTCTTTCTCCAGCATTCAATGTTATCAAAAGTAGATAATCTGGCTTCTCATGCCCTAATCTTATAACCGGCACCTTATTGTCTGAGGAATGCAATTCCACTTTTCTGGATGGAAAAACGAAACACAACAAAAGCAATTACCTCTTCAAGAAGCATATTGAGATATGGCTGCTTGCTCCTGCCCGGCACCTGAATCTGAATTGTGAACTACTTGGCTGCTATATTCAAGGTCTTCAACAAAAATAGACCATGTTTGAACTTGTTAACATGTGTTATTGTTTACTTTGGTAATATTCCACTTTCTTCATGCTGCTCCTTCATTTCTGCGTTTTCTTCCAATTCTTTTCCATCCTATTTTGTTGCTGTTCTGCCCAAAGTTCCCAGGTTAGTACAATGTTAGGACAAATCAGACACTGCTGGCACCCAGACTCTGACTAAACCATACTATTTTACAGCTTCACAAGTGAATGGAAAGTTTTACTTCAAATGTGCACCAGATAAGAGCGGTCTGCTTACTTACTGTCACAAGTGGCAAGGTTATTTGGAAGGGGTTATTTTCAGCAATGACCACAATTGTTTGACTTATTTTTTACGTATATGCATTGATAACCTTTTAAATCCACATCATGGGTAATCTTGTAACATGCATAATCTTAAACCTCTCCAATTTTATACTTTCAAGCAATTTTGAAAATAGGTGGTTAGGTTTGATCTTCATCTGCAATTCAGTCTATCTCTCCATCTTGAAGACCTATCTGTCCTTCAACTGTATATCTTTTCATCCAAGTTCTGATTGATATCCTTCTTCACCGTGCATAAACTGCATACTTTCATTTTTCTGTATGTTTGATTGTGGACTGAAATGGGGAATTTTAAACTTTTCAAAAGCCAAGGATTCTTGAAAGATTGCATTTTACTAAAAGCAAGTAACCTGCCTTATTGTAAGTCCTGTTTACACAGCTGCTGTTCAAGTCAAAGCCTAGATTGCAGATAAGCTGGAGTCAAGGGATATGTAGAATTTTATCTTTGGTTGTCAACAAGTAATTAGATAAGTCCATGAATTAGTGATCAGTTATTGCAGGGAGCTGAACAGCATGAGGGTGTGTTGGTTTGTTTCAGGAAAACGACTGGATCTTTACAAAGTAAAACAAACATCTGAGGCCTGAAGATAGCAGGTTTATTTCCCTTTTCATCAGTAGCTGTAAACTATGATTCTTAACTGATAAGTTAGAGACCTTAAGTGCAGACCAGTCACTCTGTGTCTCTTGCAAGCAAGTGGAATCTGGAGAAGGAAAACTAATGCAACATTGAGAAGTAAAAGCATCATCTCAACAAACCCTGCAAGCCAGGATTTTTTGAAATGCCTTCCCAAGCTTTCCCCTCCACCCATTAGACCCTTGTATTTCTTCCTGTTCCTATTTGTAGGTGCATGTAGGACAGAAGTTCAAATGGGTTTGTTTTAACAAATAGTTAAACAATTATTAAATAAACATATATTTGTAGTTAGTCTATTTACTTGTAATAAATGGTTATTCTTGCTGAGTACAGAAACCTGGTCCATGCTTTGTTAACATGAATCTAAGAGACAGGTAAATTGGGGAATTCTGCATATGCATTTTCAAATAAAATCAAACTTTTGTGCTGACTCCAGGAATAACAGGGTTTTATTTCCAACACAATATCCCAGTGAGATCTAACAACTTTTGAAGTGCGTTGAGATACTGTTTAAAAAAATGTCAAGTTGCTATGTAACTGTTGTAGAACAGAGAAATCCAAGGGTGTAGATACATAATTTTTTGAATTTCACATCACATGTAGACAGGGTAATTTAGCACACTTGCCTTCATTGCTCCTTTTGAGAATATGATTTGGGAAGTCATTTTGCGGTTTACAGGATGAGGCTTCTTCTGGCGTACTATGTCCGATTGTGGTTGCCCTATTATAGAAAGGATATTATTTAGGTGGTGAGAATTCAGAAAAGACTTACCAGTATATTGTTGGGAATGGAGGGTTTAAGTTATAAGGAGAGGCTAGATAGGGTGGGATTTCTTTCCCTGGAGTGTAGGATGTTGAGGGTGACCTTTTATAGAGGTTTATACAATCATGAGGGGTATAGAAAAGGTAAATGGAAGGTGTCTTTTCTCTAGGGTGGGAGATATCAAATTCTGGATTAGTGGTGCTGGAAGAGCACAGTAGTTCAGGCAGCATCCATGGAGCAGCGAAATCAACATTTCAGGCAAAAGCCGATATCAAGACTAGTGGACATAGTTTTAAAATGAGAGGAGAAGGATTTAAAGACATTAGGGCAACTTTTTTACACAATGAGTGGCTTGTGTGTGGAATGAATTTCCAGAGGACGTTTTGGATGTGGGTACAGTTACAACATTTAAAAGTCTTTTGGATCAGTTCATAAATAAGAAGTGTTTGGAGGGACATGGGCCAAGCGCGGGCAGTTGGAAACACGTTAGTTTGGGATTATGGTCGTCATGGACTGGTTGAAATGAAGTATCTATTTCCGTGCTGTATGACTCTGTGACTCTATAAGCTTCTACATTCTCTTAAACTACACCAATTGTCAGACTTTGGCAAGACTGGACAAAGCAAAACATAGCCTGTTTGTACATGGGTGCCTCTTTGAAATATAGCCAGATAAAACTGAGGCAAGAACTGAACATGTGCTTTGATATAGGTAAGGGGACAGTCAATAATAATGTACACATAGCAAGTTACAAATGCAGAAAATTTTTTTTAAAATAGCAAGGAAATTACTAAAGCTTACTTGCTGGAACAGTTGAGAACAGAAGCAAGTCAGTCAGGGTAGGCAGGGACAAGGTAGGACTAATAAATTAAACTGCATTTATTTCAATGCAAGGGGCCTAACGGGGAAGGCAGATGAACTCAGGGCATGGTTAGGAACTTGGGACTGGAATATCATAGCAATTACGGAAACATGGCTCAGGGATGGGCAGGACTGGCAGTTTAATGTTCCAGGATACAAATGCTACAGGAAGGATAGAAAGGGAGGCAAGAGAGGAGGTGGAGTGGTGTTTTTGATAAGGGATAGCATTACAGCTGTGCTGAGGGAGGATATTCCTGGAAATACATCCAGGGAAGTTATTTGGGTGGAACTGAGAAATAAGAAAGGGATGATCACCTTATTGGGATTGTATTATAGACCCTCTAATAGTCAGAGGGAAATTGAGAAACAAACTTGTAAGGAGATCTCAGCTATCTGTAAGAATAATAGGTTGGTTATGGTAGAGGATTTTAACTTTCCAAACATCGACTGGGACTGCTATATTGTTAAGGGTTTAGATGGAGAGGAATTTGTTAAGTGTGTACAAGAAAATTTTCTGATTCAGTATGTGGATGTACCTACTTGAGAAGGTGCAAAACTTGACCTACTCTTGGGAAATAAGGCAGGGCAGGTGACTGAGGTGTCAGTGGGGGAGCACTTTGGGGCCAGCAACCATAATTCTATTAGATTTAAAATAATGATGGAAAAGGATGGACCAGATCTAAAAGTTGAAGTTCTAAATTGGAGAAAGGCCAATTTTGACAGTATTAGGCAAGAACTTTCAAAATCCTGGATTAGTGATGCTGGAAGAGCACAGCAGTTCAGGCAGCATCCAAGGAGCAGCGAAATTGACGTTTCGGGCAAAAGCCCTTCATCAGAAACTTTCAAAAGCTGATTGGGGGCAGATGTTCGCAGGTAAAGGAACAGCTGCAAAATGGGAAGCCTTCAGAAATGAGATAACAAGAATCCAGAGAAAGTATATTCCTGTTAGTATATTCCTGAAAGTATATTCCAGTCCCAAGTTCCTAACCATACCCTGAGTTCATCTGCCTTCCCCGTTAGGCCCCTTGCATTGAAATAAATGCAGTTTAATTTATTAGTCCTACCTTGTCCCTGCCTACCCTGACTGACTTGCTTCTGTTCTCAACTGTTCCAGCAAGTAAGCTTAAGTAATTTCCTTGCTATTTTAAAAAATTTTTTCTGCATTTGTAACTTGCTATGTGTACATTATTATTGACTGTCCCCTTACCTATATCAAAGCACATGTTCAGTTCTTGCCTCAGTTTTATCTGGCTATATTTCAAAGAGGCACCCATGTACAAACAGGCTATGTTTTGCTTTGTCCAGTCTTGCCAAAGTCTGACAATTGGTGTAGTTTAAGAGAATGTAGAAGCTTATAGAGTCACAGAGTCATACAGCACGGAAATAGATACTTCATTTCAACCAGTCCATGACGACCATAATCCCAAACTAACGTGAAAGGCTGGTAGGTATAGGAAATGCTGGATGACTAAAGAAATTGAGGATTTGGCTAAGAAAAAGAAGGAAGCATATGTAAGGTATAGACAGGATAGATCGAGTGAATCCTTAGAAGAGTATAAAGGCAGTAGGAGTATACTTAAGAGGGAAATCAGGAGGGAAAAAAAGGGACATGAAATAGCTTTGGCAAATGGAATTAAGGAGAATCCAAAAGGTTTTAACAAATACATGAAGGACAAAAGGGTAACTACGGAGAGAATGCAGCCCCTCAAAGATCAGCAAGGCGGCCTTTGTGTGGAGCCGCAGAAAATGGTGGAGATACTAAACAAGTATTTTACATCCGTATTTACTGTGGAAAAGGATATGGAAGATATAGAATGTAGGGAAATAGATGGTGACACCTTGCAAAAGGTCCATTTTACAGCGGAGGAAGTGCTAGATGTCTTGAAACGCATAAAGATGGGTAACTCCCCAGGACCTGATCAGGTGTACCCGAGAACTCTGTGGGAAGCTAGAGAAGTGATTGCTGGGCCTTTTGCTGAGATATTTGTTTCTTCGATAGTCACAGGTGAGGTGCTGGAAGACTGGATGTTGGCTAACGTGGTGCCACTGTTTAAGAAGGGTGGTAAGGACAAGCCAGTGAACTATAGACCAGTGAGCCTGACGTCAGTGGTGGGCAAGTTGTTGGAGGGAATCCTGAGGGACAGGATGTACATGTATTTAGAAAGGCAAGGACTGATTAGGAATAGTCAACATGGCTTTGTGCGTGGGAAATCATGTCTCACAAACTTGATTGAGTTTTTTAAAGAAGTAGCAAAGAGGATTGATGAGGGCAGAGCAGTAGATGTAATCTATATGGACTTCAGTGAGGTTCAACAAGGTTTCCCATGGGAGACTAGTTAGCAAGCTTAGATCTCATGGAATACAGGGAGAACTAGCCATTTGGATACAGAACAGTCTCAAAGGTTGAAGATAGAGGGTAGTGGTGGAGGGTTGTTTTTCACACTGGCCTGTGACCAGTGGAGTGTCACAAGGATCAGTGCTGGGTCCTCGGCATTTTGTCATTTATATAAATGATTTGGATGCGAGCATAAGAGGTACAGTTAGTAAGTTTGCAGAAGACACCAAAATTGGAGGTGTCGTGGACAGCGAAGAAGGTTACTCAGATTAGAACAGGATCTGGACCAGATGGGCCAATGGGCTGAGAAGTGGCAGATGGAGTTTAATTCAGATAAATGCGAGGTGCTGCATTTTGGGAAATCAAATCTTAGCAGGACTTATACACTTAATGGTAAGGTCCTGGAGAGTGTTGCTGAACAAAGAGACCTTGGAGTGCAGGTTCATAGCTCCTTGAAAGTGGAGTCGCAGGAAGACAGGATAGTGAAGAAGGTGTTTGGTATGCTTTCCCTTATTGGTTAGAGTATTGAGTACAGGAGGTGGGAGGTCATGTTGTGGCTGTACAGGACATTGGTTCGGCCACTGTTGGAATATTGCGTGCAATTCTGATCTCCTCTCTATTGGAAAGATGTTGTGAAACTTGAAAGGGTTCAGAAAAGATTTACAAGAATGTTGCCAGGGTTGGAGGATTTGAGCTATAGGGAGAGGCTGTACAGGCTGGGACTGTTTTCCCCGGAGCATCAGAGGCTGAGGGGTGACCTTATAGAGGTTTACAAAATTGGAGGGGCATGGATAGGATAAATAGGCAAAGTCTTTTCCTGGGGTCGGGGAGTCCAGAACTAGAGGGCATAGGTTTAGGGTGAGAGGGGAAAGATATAAAAGAGACCTAAGGGGCAACTTTTTCACACAGAGAGTGGTACGTGTATGGAATGTGCTGCCAGAGCAAGTGGTGGAGGCTGGTACAATTGCAACATTTAAAAGACATTTGCATGGTTATATGAATAGGAAGGGTTTAGAGGGATATGGTCTGGGTGCTGGCAGGTGGGACTAGTTGGGTTGGGATATCTGGTCGGCATGGACGGGTTGGACCGAATGGTCTGTTTCCATGCTGTACACCTCTGTGACTCTATGACTCTATGAATGTATTTGTAAGCTTCTTCGCTTTTCAGATCACTAGAACTGGAACTTGGATAGATGTGATGGACAATTCCCATTCTCCAATTAACTGAACGATATATATTCCACATTCATGCAATCAAAGCAAGGTACTGCTGATGTTGGAAGTCTGAAATAAAATCAAAAATTGCTGGAAAAACTGTGCATGTTTGGTAGCTTCTGTGGACCAAGATACAAATTAGTCTACTATGAATTTTCTTCAGAATTACTCCAGAAAAAATAGTTTTATATTGAATTGTATTGATGATTGATTAATTCATTACGATGCTGATTGTGTCACTGTAATTCCAGCTACCCATTGTATAATTTGATCTGTAAGAACAGAAAGAATTTTCAAGACAGAACTGGTTTTCAACAAATCAACTTAAATGTTCCTGAACAAAAACAGAAATTTCTCAGACGCAGGATCACTGGACCCAAAACGTTTACTCTGATTTTGAATTGAATTTATTGTCACATGTACCGAGGCACAGTGAAAATCTTTGTCTTGTGAGCAATACAGGCAGATCAGAGTTAAGTAGCATAGATAGTAAATGATAGGTAAACAGCGGCAAAAACAAAAACACAGGTACAGGCAAATGTTAAGAGTTTGTGAGTCCATTCAGTTGGGTAGAAACTGTTGTGAAACCGACTGTTGCATGTGTTCAGGCTTCTGAACCTTCTTCCCGATGGTAGAGGTTGTAGAAAAACATTGCCAGGGTGGGATGGATCTTTAAGAATGCTGCAGCCTTTCCCTGACAGCTGGCCTGGTAGATGGATTCTATAGATGGGAGGTTGGCCTTTGTGATTGTCCAGGCCGAATTCACCGCTCTCTGTAACCGTCTCCGATCTTGAATAGTACAGTTGCCATACCAGGTAGTGATACATCCAGACAGAATGCTCTCGATGGCACGCCTATAAAAGTTGGCAAGGGTATTCGTCAGCATGCCAAATTTCCTCAACTGCCTGAGGAAGAAGGGATGTTGTTGGACCTTTGTAACCAGTGCATCCACATGAAGAGCCCAAGAAACTTGTTGTGGATGACCACTCCCAGTCGCTTGACACTCTCCACTTGTTCCACCTCTGTGCTGTTAATGTGTAGGGGGGGATGTGTAACATGCCGCCAAAAGTCATTAATGAGTTCCTTGGTTTTGCTGACATTGAGACCAAGGTTGTTCTCAGTGCACCATTTTTTCCAGATTTTCCACCTCCCATCTGTAGTCTGTTTCGTCACTATCTGAGATTCAACTGACTATGGTGGTGTCATCAGCGAATTTGTAAATGACATTAGTCTGGTATTTGGTGACACAGTCATGGGTATACAGTAAGTACAGTAGGGGGCTGAGTATGCACCCCTGGGGGACTCCAGTGTTGAGTGTTAGTGAGGATGAAATATTGTCCCCAATCTTCACTGATTGTGGCCTGTAGGTCAGGAAACTAAGGATCCAGTTGCAGAGAGGGGGGCTTAGTCCAAGATCACTGAGTTTAGTAATCAGTCTCGAGGGGATAATAGTGTTGAAGGCTGAACTGTAGTCAATGAGTAGGATTCTTACCTAGCAGTTCTCGGTGTCAAGATATTCTAGAGAGGAGTGAAGGGCAAGTGGTATGGCATCTGATGTGGATCTGTTGGTCCAATAGGCAAATTGAGTGGGTCAAGAGTAGTGGGGAGGCTGGAGTTGATTAATGCCATGACCAGCCTTTCAAAGCACTTCATGACCACTGAAGTTAGGGCCACTGGGTGGTAGTCATTGAGACATGCTGCATGAGCCTTCTTAGGCACAAGGATGACGTTGGCCCTCTTGAAACAGGCAGGGACAGTGGCCTACTGCAGGGAGAGGTTGAAGATGTCCGAGAAGACCTCTGCCAGTTGATCTGTGCATGCTCTGAGTGCACACGGCCTGGTACTCCATCTGGTCCCATTGCTTTCCTTGGATTCGCATGAAGGAAAACTGATCTGACCTCTGATGCAGTGACTGTTGGGATAGGTTCGTCAGGACTTGTCGGAATAGGTGTTACCTCTCCACTGAAATTCTGCTCAAAGCGAGCATAGAAAGCATAGGGACAATCTGGGAGGGATGTGTCTTCATCTGCTATCTTACACTGTCTCTTTTTAGAAGCTGTGATGTAATTCAGTCCTTGCTATAGTCGCTGGGTGCCTGTAGGGGTTTCTAGTTTGGATTAGTATCGGTCCTTGGCTGTCTTATATTTGAGTGGGTCTCCTAATCTGAAGGCCCCAGGTTCTGTTTGTCTTGATTCATCCAGGGTTTCCTGTTGGGGAGCACTTGGATTGACTTCCTCGGTATGCAGTCCTCCACGCACTTGCTGATAAAGTCTGTGACGGTGGTGGCGTACTCACCCAAGGTACCTGTGGACTGTTTGAATGTGGCCCAATCAACATTCCAGATAGCACTGGAGGTGATCCTCTGCCTCCTCCGACCAGTGCTGGACTTGTATCCACGGAG
Organism: Chiloscyllium plagiosum; assembly: GCF_037043375.1. Classification (NCBI taxonomy): domain Eukaryota; kingdom Metazoa; phylum Chordata; class Chondrichthyes; order Orectolobiformes; family Hemiscylliidae; genus Chiloscyllium; species Chiloscyllium plagiosum. The sequence goes on from NW_028270147.1 coordinate 17,797,057, forward strand.
ATGGGGGTTTTCTGCTTGAACTTTTGCCTGTAAGCCAGGAGAAGAAACACGGCATTGTGGTCGGAGTTTTGAAATGAGGACGGGGGATGGAGCGGGAGACATCTTTCACAGTGGTGTAGCAGTGGTCTAAAATGTTCGGGCCCCTGGTAGAGCAGGTAATGTTCTGGTGGTACTTGGGCACACCTTCCTTAGATTGGCTTGCTTGAAGTCACCAGTCCCAGATGCTGCCAGACAATTCAGCAATTTGTTTTTGTTTCTGATTTACAGAATCTGCAATTCTTTTGGTTTCTAAACGTTCCTAATGTAGTCAAAACATATGAAATTTATTCTTTATGTTACATTTGGTACTTATTTTATACTTGAGGTCAGAAAAATAAGAGAACAAATTGTACTCCAAAGCATCCAGTGTGTTCTGCAGTTAGTTCTCCTCTAATGGTTCAGTTGATGACTGCCACACTAACAACACCACCTCAGAATTTGATTTTTGGTCTATTTCTCACCTCTGTTGGATGGGCAGCATATATGATATGGTAAAGTAGTTTTAGAATAAGAAAATGGACATGAGGCTTACTTCTGAAAGGGCACAATAGGGTAAGCTCCACTTTGTGGGGAGTTCAAAATTGAGCATCACAGCAGGAGCAAGCTACTCAACCCCTTCCAATCTGTTCATCATACAATGGGATCAAAGCTGATCTCCATCTACTTGCCATGAATCCATACCCTAACCTGTTGCAAACATCAGTCCTTCTCCGATTTAAAATTTATAAGTGAGCTAATGTCAATTACTTATTATAGTTCAGAATTTTATACTTCTACCATCCTATGTGTGGATATCTTTCCTAATTTTGAGATTATCTCCTCCTGTACTTGACATCCCCCCCAATGGGTAGAAATGTCTCTTCCCACCCTATCAATCCCTTTCAGAATCTTAACAATCAAATCACCCCTAACGTCCTAGATTTGATCAAATACAAGCCTAATTTATTCAATTCTTTCCTCATTAACTAAGTCTTGAAGCCCTGTTAGCATTTTGATGAATTTACACTGTACTCCTTCCAAGAACAATTCCTTCTAAGAGGGAATGCTCTGAACTGTACTTGTTACTCTAAATGCGGTGTGACCAAGATTTGATACATGAACAAAATTTTCTTTTTAATCTTTTCTAAAGAGCTGGAATATGTTTATATTGTTTATAACTTTTTAAAAAATACCTGACTATGTTTTAGTTTTTTGTGTACATGCGCCCCTATTTAACTTTGGATCACCACTGTCCTTGTTTTTGCTATTTAAAAATACTCCTCTATCGTTTTAGACTGGTCGTAAAATGGATGACCTCATGCGTTCCTGCCTGAAATCCATCTGCCATAGTTACACCCACTCAATTGCTCAATGTCTCCTTGACATGTTATGCTCCTGTCTGCACTACTTGCTATATCAGCAACCTTTGTGTCTCATTGCCAATCTTGGGTAATTAGGTTATTAGATACAATTTAGACAGTACAAGTCAAAATTCTAAACAGGTATATTTCTTCGCATAAGGTTGCAATATTGAACATACTACTAAATGGAGTTCTTGAGGCTAAAAAGGTTTCAGAAGAGCATTGAATGGAGAAAGGATATGGTGATAAGCTGTTCTTTATTTTCATCCATGCAATATGGGCATCCTCGCAAACCCAGCATTTGTTGCCCATCCCAAATTGGAGAGGCGATGACCTAGTGGGATTATCACTGGACTGTTAATCCAGAAACCTAGATAATGTCCTGGGGACCCAGAGTCGAATCCTGCCACAGCAGATTGTGGAATGTGAAATCAATTAAAAATAAAATCTAGAGATAACAGTCTAATGAATCTGTTATCTATTGTCAGAAAGACTCATCTGGTTCACTACCATCCTTACCTGGTCTGGCCTACATGTGACTTCACACCCACAGCAATGTGATTGACTCTCAACAACCCTCTGGGCACTTAGGGGTGGACAATAAAAGCCTTATCCTATGAAGGAATAAAAAAATTACCTGGAAAAAGTGGTGGTGATCTGCTGCCTTGAACCATTGCAATTCATCTCGTGTAGGTACAGCCACAGTGCTGTCAGGAATGGAATTCCAGGATTCTGAATCACTGACACTGTAGCTGGTAATTCCACTTCAGGGTGTAATGTGTGCCTTTAAAAGGAACTTGCAAATGATGATATTTCACTGCCTGCTTATCTTGTCTTTGAAGTGGTTGAGATCATGGGTTTAGAAAGTACTCTCTTAGGAAGCAAAGTCAGTTGCTACACACTTCTGCCACTGCATTCCTGGTGAAGGGAGTAAATGTTTAAGGTGTTGGATGCGGTGCCAATAATTGGGTTGTTTGGTTCTTGTGTTGAACTTCTTCTGTGTTGTTTGATCTTCACTGTTCCAGACACTCAACACACTACTGATATGTTGCTTGTAGATGGTGGACTCTTCTTATTTTGGGGAGTCAGGAGGTGAGGTATTTGCCACAGAATTCCAATACCCTAACCTTCTTCAGGGCTTATGCCCGAAAAGTCGATTCTCCTGCTCCTTGGATGCTGCCTGACCTGCTGCGCTTTTCCAGCAAAACATTTTTCAGCTCTGATCTCCAGCATCTGCAGTCCTCACTTTCTCCTGTCCCTAGTTGTCCTTGAGAGGGTGGTGGTGAGCTGCCTTATTGAACCGCTGCAGTTCACCTGCTTTGGTTGACCCACAAGGAAATTCCAGGATTTTGACCCCCAACAATGATGTAATAGTGATGTATTTCCAAGTCAGAATGGTGAGTGATATGGAGGGGAACTTTAAGGTAGTGGTGTTCCCATGTATCTGCTTCCATTGTCCTTCTAGATGGAAATTGTCATGGGTTTGGAAGATGCTGTCTGAGGATCTTTGGTGAATTTCTGCAGTGCATCTTGTAGATCGTACACACTGCTGTTACTGAGGATCAGTGTTGGAGGGAATGGATATCAGTGGATGTGGTGCCAATCAAGTGGGCTGCTTTGTCCTGGATGGTGCCAAGCTTTTTGAGTGTTGTTGGGGCTGCAGTCATCCAGATAAGTGAAGAGTATTCCATCATAATCCTGACTTGTTCCTTGTAGATAGTGGACAGGCTTTTGGTGGGGGGTGGTGAGGAGGTGAGTTACCTGCCGTAGTATTCCTAGTCTGTGACCTGCTTTTGTAGCCGCTGTGTCTATGTGGTGTGTCCAGTTGAGTTTCTGGTCAATGGTAACCCCCTGAATGGTGTCCAGGTCTTGCTAGGTGTGGATGTGGACTGCATCAGTATCTGAGGAGTTATGAATGATGCTGAAGCTTTATGCAATCACCAGTAAACCTCTCTACTCTGACGTTTTGAATGAGAGCCTGCTGAAGGAGCAGTTGAGGGTGGTAGGGCTTAGGACACTGCTCTGAGCTGCAGCAAGCAGAGCGGAGGTTAATGTGAAGCAACGCACAGCAGCATTGACCTTTAGAGACATATGGTTTGTTTCTGCACTGTAACTAGCATGTGGCATGACAATTTAATAAATTACGTCGCTTTCACTGCAGAAACACACAACTTAGCCTAAATGGTCTGTTAGCCTTTAATCCTCTACACAGCTGCCTTTCACAGTAGTAATTTAATCCTACATGTTTTCTCCCTTGTGTACCTGTTTAGTTTATGTACCTAATTTAATGCTTTTCACCTTGGCCATTTTAGTGGGGGAAGTTTCAATTCTAAACACACTCAAGGCAAACAGGTTTCTACGGAATTCTTTACCGGTGACCAACTCATCTTTAAGACCCTTAGTTTTGTACCCCTTTCCACTGCTACATTGAGGCTCCATATCGAGCCTATTAAACCTTATCATCATTTTAAAAGCCAACCTATCCAGCCTTTCCTGATAGTAACTTCCTTGTGGGTAACACCACAATAAACTGCACACATGACGAATGGACATTATATTAGTCTTGATCCTGAATGTGCCCATCTCACATACATTGGCAACTCTCATTGTCTAGGCCGATGCATGACATTAACCCTCATTGTTATTTAGAAAGTATTTAAATATGTCCTTGCACATGGCAGACTAAGGGCCAAGTGCTGGAAAATGGGTGCTGGGTTTTGAATAGAATTATAGAATCCCTACAGTATGGGAGCAGGCCATTCGGCCCATTAAGTCCACAATGACCTTCCAAAGAGCATCCACACCCAAGCCCCTCCCCTCCAATCCCAGTAACCCTGCGTTTCCCATGGATAATCCACGTAGCCTACACATCCCTGGGTTGTTAGGTGGTTGTTTCTGAATGGCGCAGATTAGATGGGCCAAAGGGCTTTTTTTCCCCCCTGCGTTGCAAACCTCTGTGACTTTATTAAACACGATGCGTTTGAAGTCACGTTGAGCGAGATACAGTCCCTGAAATCCCCAGACGAGGTGGTGGGGCCAGAGTCTCAGTTTCAAAGTATTTACTTTTCGTGAATCTCTTCCAGTCAAGAACTGTAACTTCATTCTGGTTTCGAACAGTCGAGTTGCGGTCTTGAGCCTCCTGTTATCCGTGTGTAAATGTGGGCTCAGGGAAATTATTTGTCAGACACCCTCTCAGGGTGCTTGGGGAGGGGAAAGGCGAAGTTACCATTGCTAATCATTTGGCAAAGCCAGTGAGAGAGAGAGGAATCGTGAGCAGGAGTTAACGCAGCACTCGGTACCAATTCACAACACGGACTGGAGTTAGAAACTGACGAAGGGCAAAAGATGGAGCAGTTTGTGGGAATGTGGTACGTCCTACAATGCACCGTTTCATTTCTACTCCGCTTCATTTCCAGTCCGGATTTCACAGGCTGATTCCCACTCGGGGAACCTTTAGAATCACCGGCCCCCGATTGAATTTCTTCGAACTCTCTCGAAGGATTAAAACTCAAATCGTCTAATCGCATTGGGTTAGCCCGCAGTTGTTGTGCCTTTTATCAGTCGTGTTGGATCGCATCTGGCGGTTTTGTTTTGTAAGATTAAAAAAAAGTGTTCCCCTTGAGAGGGAAATCCTTGCCAGGTCACACGGAAACATAGTGGCGGCACTTATGAAGATCTCCCAGGTTGGTCAGGGATTTGCACAATTTGTGTACAGTTGTATTTATTTAGTTTTTTTTATTTAAAGACATACAGGCAATTTGGATGTAAATAAGGCTCTTCCGTTTGGAGAAAATGGACAATAGAGTTGTTTGCAATTATCAATGTTAAGGCGTTTTAAAAAAAATGAAATTAAGCTTATGAGGTAACGCTGAGGCAATGACTCAGTGGCGTGTTGTGTGTGTATAAACCTGCATTGGATAGGGGCTTCCAGGCCTGATTATTAACTTCGAGCTCCATCTCCTTTACATGTTGCCACTGTCAGCTTAAATATCTCTGTATGCATTTTATTTTACGTTATCCTTACTGGCCGGCCTGTGCAATGAGCTTTCCTTATCCCTCGTACTCTAGTGTAAAGCACCCCTCCCGTTTACAATGCTGGGAATCATGATGGAAAATGGGTGTTATTTAATTGGCTGTAGAATTATTATCCCAAGTGCACTGACCGAAGTTTTGGTACCAATCCCTCGTTAATAGGGCCCCCTCCCCTCCTCCGGCTGATCCGTTATCCAGTAATTCGTCTCATGACCTAACCACTCCGTCCAAGTAGAATAACACAAGGGGATTGCATTAGACGGCTCCTCTGATGTTCACGCATCCGAGTGAAAGGTGAATGACACGCTCACCTAAAAATGAACGTTGGGGGGGAAATAGCCATGATTTGGAGGAGCCCGTGTTGGACAAAGTTTAAAAATTACACAACAGCCAGGTTCCAAATAAACCTGTTGGATTATAAACTATATATATATATATAAAATAGATTTGACAGTCTGAGCCCTGGGGGCGATGGTGTCGAACAGTCTCAATCTAAACACTCAACAGCGGCAGCCAACATCCGCCCTGAGCAATTTGAGTCTTTGTGTATCTTGTTATTGTCATCAGCGAACAAACATCGTGGCAGCGGGGGGAGAGAGAGAACGCATGTTCCTTTTAACTTCTGGTGCATTTCAATAATATTGCCTTGAATATTGAAAGCATTGTGTGTGTGTGTGTGAGAGAGAGGTGGTTATTGCAATCTATCTCTGCACATAAAGTTGATTATTTGTTCCCTGAAGAAACATTTGCCTTGGGGGTGGGGGGAGAGTATGGGGTAAATAACACAATGCCCCTTGCATTACACGCAGCCCCAGTTTGCTACAGTAACTAGCCACTGCACTGGAAAATACTGCTTTCTACTCAGAACGCTTTCCTCGCTCTCTTTGAGATTACACCAAACGTGGCAGAAGCCGGTCGGTTCCGACTGAAACAGGTTCTGACTAGTCAAACCGCGCCTGCCAGCCAATCCGAGAATTGAGCCTTTAAAAAAAATATATAAAAAAACACAATCCCCCCCCTCCCCATTCAAAGAAAAAAAGTACAACTTGGGACTCGAAAGGAAAGAAAAGCTCAATAATGGTTCCGACCTAGAAATAAAACAGATTTCAGCAATAATTAGAAAAAAAATGTTTATGAAAGTGGTGCCTCTTTGTGTCACGTTAGATAATAAGGAAGCGCGTGTGTTTTATATAAAATCTCCCCCACAGTTGCTTAATGCGCTTTAGTGATTTTTGTCTGTGTGAATAGGAAGTAAACAGGGACTCAGCGTCATAAAAAGCGGCGGCAGCAGCTGCAAGAGAAAGGGGCGAGAATGGATTTAGTCACCCGCCTCCTCTTGGCTCTCTCACACGGGAGGGGAGCGCTCCGCTCCGGGTAGAGAGAGAGAGAGAGAGAGACACTTCATTCACTCCCTCCCTCCCTCAGAGCACACACAGGGGGGGGAGAGTGAGAGAGGGACGCGGGGGGGAAACCGATAGAGAGACAGCGACAACTCCTCGCCACTGCCCTGCCCGGCCACTCGGTAAGTACATGGCCAAGACTGCAGAGAAATGTTTGCTGTAGCCGTCTCTGTCTATTGTGGTTCCATTGCAGCATCAAAGCCGGCTGGCTCCACCGCTCATCTTAAACTGTTAGTCTACCAGCCCCTTTCATAGCTTTTTGGGGGACGTGTGTTTGGGGGCTGGAAGTCTGGACAAGGGAGGTGGGAAAGGGAAGAGAAGAAGCTCTGCTTTTAGATGGGGATTGAGTTTCAGTGTCTGTTCATGGCGGTTGTAGCAATGTGGATGGAGCCTGCAGTGAGCTTGATACCGCTCTCTCTCTCTCCAGTAGCTTTCACAGTCACATTTTAACCAATCGAGCGGGGATTACAGTCTGACCTAAAGAGCGAATTGCATCATATTTTGCTGATTAAGGAGAAAAAGTGTCAGCCGGTTTAATGCAGTTGAGTTTTGATGAGGTTTCGCTTTTTTTTTAAACTTGACTTTCGTCGAGTTTTTTAAGGTAGGAAATTTTTGGGGGTGAAATTTCAGGCTTAGGGTAGAATGACATTGAGTACTTGAAGTGGTTTTGGTTTTGTATCACCACCGGGTAGCGTTAACTTGCAACTTTTTGACAAAATGTACATTAATCCTTATTACTATCGCAAAAAGAAACAATTTGCCAGACCCATGCAAAACTTAGGGTGGCGAATTGTGTGTTCTCAAGTTGAGAAGTTGTTACAATATAGTCCTGACCAGTTTATTTTCCTCGGATTTTTTTTCCTCTTAAGGCTGAGACAATGTCTTGCCTTCATGATGTGAAACTTAACATCTTCAAGTATTCCTGTACGTTCAATGATGTACAATAGCCACATTGTAATTCAGTTACTTGGTAGCACGTGTGGCTGGTTATGGGGCTGAGAATTCACGACTCTTGGAAAAATTGAGAAGCGCAAGGAAAAAACTTGATCAGGAAGTCACTTGGCCTCATTGAACTTTGCCAAAATACTTAATTCGCACCACCTAACATCCAATGCTGTACAGGACAGGAGACTTTGCAAATACAGAAGGCTGCCATTTGTCTGATGGTGATATTTTGGATGAGATATTTGACTTGTAGGTTACTCTTTCAAATGCCTACTTGTTGAAATAAACCTCTTACAGTTTCCATCACTGCTTCCTTAGAAAGTCTCATCCACATTGTAATAGTTGGGCCCTGTGCAGTTATTTCTTAAGGTCGATCATTGGAGGCTTCTTTGAGGAGAAAGTGAGGTCTGCAGATGCTGGAGATCAGAGCTGGAAATGTGTTGCTGGAAAAGCGCAGCAGGTCAGGCAGCATCCAGGGAACAGGAGAATCGACGGTTCGGGCATAAGCCCTTCTTCAGGAATCGGGCATAAGCCTGACCTGCTGCGCTTTTCCAGCAACACATTTCCAGCATTGGAGGCTTCTCCCAATAAAGCCAGTGATCCTGTACGCTGTTTAATAACCTTCTCAATCATCCTGCCACCAGCAGAGATTTGTGGCATTTAATATTTTGGATATATTAAAGGTAGGCCCTTCAACATTCACTGCTCAGGCTTGGGAGAAAGTGAGGACTGCAAATGATGGAAGTTTGAGTCAAAAAGTGTGATGCTGGAAAAGCACAGCTGGTCAGGCAGCATTCCGAGAAACAGGAGAGTCGACGATTCGAGTTTAAGGTCGTCATCAGGAATGCCGACTCTCCTGCTCCTTGGATGCTGCTTCACTGGCTGTGCTTTTCCAGCATCACACTCTTTGACTCTGATCTCCAGCATCTGCAGTTCTCATTTTCAACTGTCCAGTTGTAGGTTTGTCTCATCATTCCATGTACATCATACTGTTTCTGTTTTGGGATGGCTGTTCTTTTACATTTTATAACTGTTTAAAATTGAGTTGCCTAAATTGTGACAAAATGACAATTACAGTATATCAACTGTGCTGTTCTGACTAGGTAACATAATCTCTTATTTAAAAACCAGGAATCACAAAGCACACAACAGCTCTTTTTTAGCCTCTGGGAATAACAGACAAGTCTACATTTCAGACTTGAGCCTTGCTTCAATATGGTGAAGCAAGGGATTAACAGGCTCATTTACAATCTAAAGGGAAAAGCAGGTAGCAGAAAATAACAGAGGAAAGTCGTCATCTGAATGATTGAGAGCTGATGCAACATGTCTGTTAAGCAGTGGGGAGAAGAGGTAGATAAACAAAGAATATGTAAATAAGGCAAGATATTGAGAGGCTTATTTCCCCAAGGAGAAAGGAAAAAATAATGAAAAGTGCAAGACTAGGGAAGCCTACGTATCAGGATTGGAACTGAAATCATCAATAAAGTGCATTTTTGTTTTCCAACTCCAAAAGGGAGGGAACAGATTCCTGCTGCTTGCTCTCCCTGCTCACGTCCACCAGCATTTTCCTCTTGAGAGGTCCTCTCTTTTTTTTTGCTCTCTCCCCATTAGCAATAAACTCTTTCTTCCAGACATTGATCTACTTAAAATTGTCAGTAATTTTTCCTTTTCATAAATAAATGGAGGACCTTGTTCAGATTCCTAGGCACTAAAATTAAAATTTTAATTAGGTATTTCTAAAATATTATTCTCCATATTGCCATGATATTGAAAGTGATGGAACTATGCACCTTCCTTTGAATATTCAGTTCCCTTCATTCTAGAAAAAGGTTATTCCTCCTCTTAATATGCAAAGTTTTAATTTTGTTAATACTTAGTTCAATATACCCCAGGACCTGATCAGGTGTACCCTAGAACTCTGTGGGAAGCTGGAGAAGTGATTGCTGGGCCTCTTGCTGAGATATTTGTATCATCGATAGTCACAAGTGAGGTTGGCTAACGTGGTGCCATTGTTTAAGAAGGGTGGTAAGGACAAGCCAGGGAACTATAGACCAGTGAGCCTGACGTCAGTGGTGGGCAAGTTGTTGGAGGGAATCCTGAGGGACAGGATGTACATGTACTTGGAAAGGCAAGGACTGATTAGGGATAGTCAACATGGCTTTGTGTGTGGGAAGTCATGTCTCACAAACTTGATTGAGTTTTTTGAAGAAGTAACAAAGGGGATTGATATGGGCAGTGTGGTAGATGTGATCTATATGGACTTCAGTAAGGCGTCTGTGACCAGTGGAGTGACACAAGGATCAGTGCTGGGTTCACTACTTTTCGTCACTTATATAAATGATTTGGATGTGAACACAGGGAGGTATTAGTTAGTAAGTTTGCAGATGACACCAAAGTTGGAGGTGTAGTGGACAGCGAAGACAGCAACAGGATCTTGACCAGATGGGCCAATGGGCTGAGAAGTGGCAGATGGAGTTTAATTCAGATAAATGTGAGGTGCTGCATTTTGGGAAAGCAAATCTTAGCAGGACTTATACACTTAATGGTAAGGTCCTAGGGAGTGTTGCTGAACAAAGAGACCTTGGAATGCAGGTTCATAGCTCCTTGAAAGTGGAGTCGCAGGTAGATAGGATAGTGAAGAAGGCGTTTGGTATGCTCTCCTTTATTGGTCAGAGTATTGAGTACAGGAGTTGGGAGGTCATGTTGTGGCTGTACAAGACATTGGTTAAGCCACTGTTGGAATATTGCGTGCAATTCTGGTCTCCTTCCTATCAGAAAGATGTTGTGAAATTTGAAAGGGTTCAGAAAAGATTTACAAGGATGTTGCCAGGTTTGGAGGATTTGAGCTATAGGGAGAGGCTGAACAGGATGGGGCTGTTTTCCCTGGAGCGTCAGAGGCTGAGGGGTGACGTTATAGAGATTTACAAAATTGAGGGGCATGGATAGGATAAATAGACAAGGTCTTTTCCCTGGGATCGGGGAGCTCAGAACTAGAGGGCATAGGTTCAGGGTGAGAGGGGAAAGATATAAAAGAGACCTAAGGGGCAACTATTTCACACAGAGGGTGGTGCATGTATGGAATGAATTGCTAGAGGAAGTGGTGGAGGCTGGTACAATTGCAACATTTAAGAGGCATTTGGATGGGTAAAGGAATAGGAAGGGTTTGGAGGGATATGGGCTGGCTGCTGGCAGGTGGGACTAGATTGGGTTGGGATATCAGGTCGGCATGGACTGGTTGGACCGAAGGGTCTGTTTCCATGCTGTACATCTCTATGACTATATGATTTTATTGCTTCTAAATGACAGTATGGAAGAAGAAAATTTTGAAAGGCAGTCACTATCTGGTGTATAAATAACTGGTAATACTGACAGTGCATGTACTTTTTTTTTATTGATGTCTTCTAAGTGAAACAGCATCAATATTCAATCCACTTATGGTATAATGTGCTGCTTTAAGCCCTAAGCAACTAAAGTAACATTTGCCCCTTTCAGTTTCTGTTTCTAAAGTAACATTTTATTACCCTTAAGTGTGAGTATCATTTAGTTTTCATATGATGCCCTTTGTAAAAGGAAACCATATTTCAAACAACTCCAGCATCCTATGCACTCTTGAGTTAGAACTTTGTTAGTGGTGAGTGCATCTGGTTAATCCTTACTTCTGGCCCTGACTCCTGTACTCCACAAATATGTTTTAAAAACCACTGTTTGTTTGACCATGTCTGACTCTGTGAAATTCTGTCAGCTGTTTGCAATCACAATAATTTTTTTTATGCTGATTTGCTATACCATCCACAATTCACTGAAATAAGCCAATAAGAATGAATTAAACCCTGTGTTTCTCAAAGGATTGATTGATTGATTGATAAGGGGAAGTGCAGATTGCAGAGACGGTGTAGGTAAGAGGCATTGGATACTTGTGATACTAATGAAATTTGGACGCTGAAATGGAGTGACAAGAAGGGACGAGATCAGGAACTAATACTCAGGTCAGTAAAAATTGTGGGAGCCATATGGGGAATAGCTGAAAAGTCCTTGAAATAGTATCATTGTTTGTTGCAGAGACAGTGAAGAAATGTGATTGTGTGTAATGGACGTGGGATTGCCAGGAAGAAGAAGAGAAAGTCCTAAGGCCAGATTGAGAGATGTTGCGGCAAGAGGCTTAATGCAGTAGGATGTAAGTAGGAATGGTTAACTGCTGGGAGGAGAGCGAATAAGCAGAATTGAAGTAACCCCAAATAAAATGAAAGAAACAAAAAGTGGAATCATTTGACTTCATCAGATAGTTACTTGTCAAGGGTGTACAATGGCAACAAGTCTGCGCACTAATGCTTTTTAACTTTCTATAGAATTATTGATGCCAAAGAAACACCAACCAAATAGGCTTTTTTTCAGGTGCTTGGAAGGGTGAAAGGCTGGTGTAATTTTTTTTTAAAAAGAAGCTTAATACTTTTGTTTGCTAACTTTTGAGCCTTTGAGCTGTAAGGTAATAGACTTTAGAATAAGTGATATAAAAATATATATGGGTTTTGAATAAATAGCATATGTGTTTTGATCCATGTTTGAGAGGTTTAATTATTAACTTGTCAGTATTGAGACATGGTTTCATTTTACCTTGGGAATGATAGGATTTGGTGGCACTGGGCGAGTTTGATGAGCAGAGGTAAACATTGATGGGCATTAGTGTGCTTTCTGTTTAGAAGGATGAGTTTTTTTTTTTGCTTGGGGTGGAAATACATAACTAGGGAAATTTGTGAGCAGTTTGGAGATGGCGTGGTTCACAGAATCGTAGAATTGTTACGGCACAGAAAGAGGCCACTCGATCCATTGTGACAACACTGGCTCTTCAAATGAGCATCATTACATCTTGTTCAACCTTCAGACTCAAATTCTGTAGTCGACATTCAGACATAAGGTTGAAGTTAAATGGATGAAACCATTTCTCACAGGGAAAGGAGTTAGTTTGAAACTGTTAGGAAATAGGTTATTTTAGTGTGACCAGAGGTGTTTGGTTAGAACTCTTGAATGTGATATTAATACTGAGAAAGCTTAAGCTCACTTGTATGACTAATCAAGGAAGAAGCTACCAAACAGAGACCAGGAATTGAAATAAACTGTTCAGTTGAACTTGTAAATTGTGCTTGCAAAGCAAGCAAACTCTGGTGTTTTGAATACTGTGACATAATGGTGTTGAGTTAAATGGGATTGTATTTTTACTATGTTCTAAATCTTTCTAATTGTGTTTATGGAGTTGTACAGCATGGAAACAGACCCTTCAGTTCATACCGACCATATATCCTAAATAACTCTAGTCCCATTTGCCAGCATTTGTCCCATGTTCCTCTAAACCCTTCCTATTCATATGCCCATCCAGATGCCTTTTAAATGTCATAATTGTTACCAGCCTCTACCCTTCCCTTTGGCAGCTCACTCCATACACGCACCACCCTCTGTGTGGTAAAAGTTGCCCCTTGTGTCCCTTTTAAACCTTTACCCTCTCACCTTAAACCTATGCCTCCTAGTCATGGTCTCCCCAGTCCTTGGAAAAAGACCTTGGCCATTCACCCAATCTATACCCCTCATGACTTTATAAAGTTGCCCTTCAGCATCTAATGCGCCAGGAAAAATATCCCTAGCCTAATAGCTTGGTTTATTCTCTGTTTTATCTTTTTTGTAATGAATTTGTTTTTATTATTAAAACTAAATCTGCAGCATTCCATGCATGTGTTTCAGTAAAAGGCAATCTTGCTAAATGTTTAACAGTCATATCAAGCTAGATTTCAGTCTGGCTTCTGACCTGTCTGATGTAAGCTGGAATCATAATAGCATTCATTCCAGTTTTCATTAACGTATAGGTTTTGAATGCTGTAGGAATAATTTTCATTCCTTTGTGTTTTTGTAATAAATGTACCAGACAAATAGATGGAGGAACTGGGCTATGTTTCAATTCATCATGTTTTGTTTGTAGGCAGGGACCATTGTTGTGTCTGGTGGTCTCAAATGTTTATCGTGGCGCTGTACAAAATTCAACGAAACACAGATTTTGCAGCTGGGCTACTGATTTATTGAAATGTGATATCATAAGTAATAAGAGCAAGAGTAGGCCTTCCAATCCTCTGAGCCAGCCGCACCACTCACTAAAATATATGCCGATCATCTTCCTCATCAACTCGTTCCCTTGCCATATACTTTGATTATCTTTGTGTCTAAAAGTTGGTGGATCGTAATATTGAATGTGCTCAATGACTGCACACCCATAACCCTCTGGAATAGACATATGGGATGTGGGGGGGTTAATGGTAATGTCACTGGACTAGAGATCCAAAAAGCCGAGCTGATGTTTTGTGGCCGAGGATTCCAATCTCGCCTTGGAAGGTGGTTAATCTGGAATAAAAAAAAAACTGGCCTTTTATTTTAAAAAAAAAAAAAAATTGATTTTTATGGGATGTGACTTTGTTAGTTAGACCTGCATTTATTGTCCAGAGGGCAGTCAACCACTTTGCTGTGGGTCTGGAGTCATGTGTAGGCCAAATCAGGTAAGGATGGCAGTTTCCTTCCCTAAAGGACATTAGTGAATCAGATGTGTTTTTGCTGAAATCAACAATTGATTCATGTTAACTGTTAGACTCTTCAGTTCCAGATTTGTATTGAATTCAAATTCCACCATCTGCTGTGATGGGGTTTATACCCAGGTCTCCAGAACATTACCTGGGCTCTGAATTAGCAGTCCAGTGGTAATACTACTAGGTCATCACATCCCCTATGCCGAACCATGTTGATTATCATTAAAACCATCGGGTTCTCTAATGCCTTTCGAGTAAGGATGACTTATTTTCTTCTCTTGTCTGGCTTGCATGTAATTTCAGACAATGTGGTTGACTCTTGCCTAGCAATACCTACATCTAATACCTATATCTCACTAACAGATTTTTATAAACATTGTTTAAAATGATTTCCAGTGATTGCTAACCCCTTTGAACATAGCATTAGGGGCAAAAGTAGACCATTCAGCCCTTCATTTCTATTGTGCCGTTCAATAATATCGTCCCTGACTTCTTTTTGTTTTGATTCTACATGAAGTCCTACCCTGACTAACCTCTGATTCTCTTCGCTAATAAAAATACATCTACCTGTGCCTTACAAATAATCAATGACCCTGTTTCTGAGGCAGAGTTCCAAAGTCGCACAGAGGGGAGAAGAAATCCTCACTTTTTTTTTTTGGCCTAACATAATGAAATCGCGCCCCCCCCCCCCCCCACCCTCCCAATTTTTAAAGCAGCATTTCCCACGATATGAACTGATCCACAAGTGTAAACATCCTTTCCATGTCAACCTTATCACGACATTCAGAATGTCATACATTTCAATCCCATCACCCCTCACACTTCTAAACTCAGCCCATATATTTATTAACTCATTTGAATCACTTGTGATACATTTATGTCCTTGCTTAATTTAGGAAAGGAACATTGCAGACGATATTTGAGATGTGGACTTACTAATGTCCTACACAATTGCCTTTCTTCAATCAAAACCAAAAGACCTGTAGATGCAGTAAATCGGGACCAAAACCAGAAATTGCTGGAGAAACTCAGCATCTGTAGAGAGAAATCAGAGTTAACCTTTCAGATCGAGTGACCCTTCCTCCAAATGCAGGAAGGGTCACTCGACCCGAAACATTAACTCTGATTTCTCTCTGCTGCCAGACCTGCTGAGTGTTTCCTGCAATTTCTGTTTTTGCACCTTTTCTTCAATGTTCAGTTTCTCTTGTAATAAAAGGCAGTGTTCCTAGCTACCTTAATCACTTGCAGTATTGGTGTACTAACTTTTCGTGGCTCGTGTAGTTGAACACCTGGATTCCTCTGCATCTCAGAAATTTGCAGCTGTTCCCTTTTATATAATGCACAACTTTTATTATGTTTCCTATCAAAGTCAGTAACTTCAAATTTTTTCACATGCTCCCTTCTGTGCACTCATGTTTGTCTGTATTGATCTGCATCCTTGTTCTGTTCACAAAATGTTTTCCTCTCTGTCTTTGTGTCTTCTGCAAATTTAGCCACCAGGCCTCAATCCTCTCATCGGAGTCATTGATAAAGCATTGAGGGCTCAACACCAACCCTTCCGGACCCAACTTGTTGCCTCCTGCTGATCTGAAAGAAAGACCCATTTGCTCTGTTTTTCTCTGCCATCCAGTCAATCCCAACTTAAGCTCTGACATTACCCCCTTACACCACAAGCTTGTACTTTTGCACTTTCAGTGCAATCCTTGTCACTGTCTTCTGGAATTCTCAGTATATTATATCAGTGGGGCTCCTCTTTATCCACAGCATGCTCCTCCTTCAGAAAGTTTCAATAAATTGTTTAAACATTATTTTCCTTTCTCAAAACTATGCAGGTTTTTTTTTCCCAAGTGCTCAGTTGCACTGTCCTTAATCAATTTCTACCTTCTTCCCCCATAACAGATATTAAGATAATTGGCCTATACATTCCTGTTTCCTGCCTGCCTCCCTCCCTTCTTGAATGCTGTAAATGGGTTATATTTGCTATCAGAGATTTTCTCTTCTTCATCTTCCTGAATCTTTTATCCTTCTCAACACTCATTTCATGAAGCTCTACAAGGGTTTTATATGTCCCCAAACAGCAGGGAATATGAGCCCATTCTATTTAATCACTAGTCCTGGGATAACCCTTTCATTGTATCTTCTAGGTTTTGGATAAGGAGACCAGGATTCCATGTAATACTTTAAGATGTGATCTCATCAAATCCCTATATAACTGTCACCTTCATATTCTGACTCCCTTTCCATAAGACTAGCATATAATTTTGCATTCCTAATTGCTTGCTGTACAAATGTTTTCCTTGTGTACAACGATACCCAGATCCTTCTGCATACTGCCTATCCCTTTGGGGGTGGGGGAAAAAACAATTATCTCCTCAGTGCACTACTGAGAGTCCAAGCTTTAACTGGTTGGATGATACCAGAACCACAAACAACAAGAAAGTCGCTGCCTGTTTAGGCAAGTAAGCTTTATCAGTATGTGTTTGTTGAACTTCAGCAGCATATCTTGGAATCCCTCTGCATTGGATACTGCTGGCTTATCTCTCAGCTTTTTTCAACAGTTGTACACCCATGGCCTGGTTGAGTGGTGGAAGGGTATGAGTGGCACAATGCTCCACACTCATCACCTCTGGAAAAGCAGGATAAGGCTATTGAGTTGGATTACCAATCGTGCTGGGAGCAGGTTTGAAAGGCTGAATAACCTACTGTTGCTCCTATTTCAGTGTAAAAACCTGTGAATGGATTTTGTTTTGGTAGTTTGTATTATTGACTCTTAATTTCTATGTGTGAGGGTTTGGGCTAGCCTAGAAAAACAAAGCTTGCAAAGGGAAAATGCCAGTGAAGTCAAAACCACATACAAAAAAAATTGAACGTTTATTTCTTTCTGAAATGTAAAACATTTCGTATTTGAAGAAGTTGCAACTTAAACAGTTGTTAGAATTGCAATTCCATAAATCATAGTGAACAGTGAATTTCAATTTAGGGCATTCGATTTCACAATTTTTTTTCAGTTAATAGGGTTTAAGCAACATTTTTCGAGGTAAGGTTTGAACTGACAAGAGCACAGCAGTAGAAACTGTGACTGTGTTGGGAAAACAAGCTTCCAGTTGTTACGTATTAAAAGATCTCTTTTGATCTCTGAAAATGGTGCGTGAGCTAAGCTGCTGTTTTGCTTGAAAGTGCAGTCTTCCGGTAACCAAATCAGGCAACAATATTCAAACAGTTGCTTGTTTGAATAAATACAGGAGTATTTTGGCACTGGTGCACTTTGACCAATGAATTTGTGTAATGAATAAATAAGTGGGCTATTCAAGGAGAAAAGGTCCAAATGCCATATTATTAATTTCACCATGAGGAGGCAAGTGAAATACTGAATTGTGACAGAAAAGATTGTTACAAATGGATTCTTTTGTTGTTGCTGCTTTGAAATGCAGGATAAATGCATGTACTCAGCTATGATTCACTGAGTTCCTGAAATTTTTGATGAAATTTCTAACATGGATTGGTGTTGGACTGATCAGGTAGGTTCCAATTTGTTTCATGGCCCCAGGCACATTAGCTCATCTCCACTAGTCTGGGTGGGAGGATGCAATTACTCTTGATGTCCATGTTTCTGTTTTGTGTGAGAGAGTGCAGTTTGTGAATGCAAAATGGCACTGTGCTATGATATTAAATAATCCCCTTAATGCTCACTGTCCATGTTCTCTTGAGCCATAGTTGCTTGCATGATGTCCTACAGGGTTAGAAGTGTTCATGGGCCTGTATTACACACTGAGGCATTGCTGCACAAAAGGAAAACTGAGGACACACCCTACCCTCCTCTGCATCTTTCCTGCTAGAGTCTGTAAACTGTATGTTTAGCTGGCATGGAAACCAAACAGTGACGTTCAACAGTGAGGTTGAGGCAAAGATGTGTGTTAAGGCAGCGCAGAACTTTATTTTATTCACTCAGTGTGGGTATCACTGGCTGGGCCAGTATTTATTGCCCATCCCTACCTTCCTTTTGAGAAGATGGTGGTGAACTCTTTCCTTGAACCGTTGCAGCCCATGTGTTATAGGGTGGACCTAGAATGTCCTTGGGGAGAGAGCTCCAGGATTTTAAGTCGGAGACACTGAACAAATGCCGATTGATATTTCCAAGTCAGGATGGTGAATAGTTTGGAGGGGAACGTGTGGGTGGTGATGTTCCCATGTATCTGCTGACCTTTAATATTAGATGAATATGGTCGTGGGTTTGAAAAGTGCTGTCAAAGGAGTCTTAGCAAGACCAGCATGAGGCTGGGAGAAGTCGACATTTCGGATGTAACCCTTCGGACTGAGGGTGGGTGTAGGGGGGAGCTACCAATAAAGATGGTGGGGGAGTGCAAGGTGGTGAAGTGTGGATAGGTAGAGACGGGTCGAGGGTATGACCTGATTGACCAATGGGTGGAATGAATTCAGTAGATGGCTGGGAGGAATGGAAGGGAGGATGGAGGGACTAGAAAGGGAGTCGGGGATGGGAAGGGAAGTTATTTGAAATTGGAGAACTCCATGTTGAGTCGTCTGGCGGTAGGCTGCCCAGGCAGAGGATGAGGTGTTCTTCCTCCAATTTGCAGTTTGATTCGATGTGGCAATGGAAGTGGCTGAGGATGGTCATGTCGGAAAGGGAGTGGTTGGGGGAATTGAAATGGGCGGTGACTGGAAGGTCCAGTTGACCTTGTGGACCCAGCTGTGATGCTCGACGAAGTGTTCCCTAAGTTTACGTTCGGTGTCCCCGATGAAGAGAAGGCCAGGAGCACAAGATATAGTAAACTAGATTAGATTAGATTCCCTACAGTGTGGAAAAAGGCCCTTTGGCCCAACAAGTCCACACCGACCCTCCGAAGAGTAATCCACCCAGACCCATTTCCCTCTGACTAATGCACCTAACACTATATGGGCAATTTAGCATGGCCAATTTGCCAGACCTGCACATCTTTGGACTGTGGGAGGAAACCGGAGCACCCGGAGGAAACCCACACAGACACGGGGAGAATGTGCAAACTCCACACAAAGTCGTTCGAGGCTGGAATCTAACTTGGGACCCTGGTGCTGTGAGGCAGCAGTGCTAACTACTGAGTTACTGTGCCACCCAGGTTGGAAGAGAGGCAGGTGAACCTTCGTCTCACCTGGAAGGACAGTTTGGCGCCCTGCATGGAGATGAGGGGGTAGTGTACCAGCAGGTTTTGTATCTTTTCGGGTTGTAGGGGAAGGTACCTGGGGGTTCGGGGGGGTGGGGTGGGATGCTGTCTGGTGGGGAGAGTGGCATGAACCAAGGATTGGCAAAAGGTTCTTTTGGAAGGCAGAGAGGGATGGGGAGGGGAAGATGTCCTTGGTGGTGGGGTCTAGTTGGAGTTGGAGTTGGCGGATGTATTTAAAGATGATGGGAGAGGTTCACCTGCCTCTCCAACCTAGTTTACTGTATCCAGTGCTCTCGATGTGGTCTTCTCTACATCGGGGAGACCAAACGTAAATGAAGGGAATATCTTGCTGAGCATCTCAACTGGGCCTGCAGGGGCTGACATGACCTCCCAGTGACCGCCCATTTTAATTCCTCCTCCTCCTCCCTTTCCAACATGACCATCCTTGGCCTCCTCCATTGCCACAACGAATCAAACCGCAAATTGGAGGAAGAACACCTCCTCTTCCACCTGGACAGCCTACAACCTGACGGACTCAACATTGAGCTCTCCAGTTTCAAATAACCTCCCTTCCCATCCTCCGACTCCCTTCCCAGTCCCTCCGATCCCTTCCATTCTTCCCAGCTGCCAGCTGGATTCATTCCTCCCATTGACCAACCAGGTTGTACCCTCTGCCTGTCTTCATCTGTCTCCACTTTACCACCCTACCCCCGTCACCCCCTTTATCTGCAGCTCCCCCCACACTCACCCCCAGTCCTGAAGAAGGGTTACACTTGAAACATTGAGTTCTCTACCCCCTGATGCTGCCTGGCCTGCTGTGTTCTTCCAGCCTCTTGCCTGTCTATTTTGGATTCCAGTCTCTCTAGCCTAAAGAGTCTTGGCAGGTAGTGTATGTCATGCTGCTGTCCATGGATAATGGAGACAGAAGAAGTAATTATTTAGAGATTTTAAATTTGTTTAAATTGAATTGACTTGTGTGAATTGTCATTTCTGCTACTGATGTTGATTACAGTCTGTTCTGATATATCAAGTTAAAAATCACACAACACCAGGTTATAGTTCTGGTGTTGTGATTTTTTAACTTTGTACACCCCAGTCCAACACCGGCATCTCCAAATCCTGATATATCAAGTGATCGTTCCGTTCTCATGCGATCCTGCATTATAAGAAAACCGCGTAACAGCAGCACCATTTAAACCAATGGGACCGAAATCGCATTAGAGCAATACAAGTTACGCAAGTTAGCGTTCTACAAATAATGGTCTAAATTCTTCAATCGTATTATAGCCAATTCACATTGAAGAAACGCATGTTATAGCAGAGCCAACTGTATCTGGGAAATGTGGAAGCTGATGCAAAAAAACACCAAATGTCCTTGCCAATATCATTCCCCACCCTCTCCTTTTCCTCCCTCCCCATCCCCTTCCTCTTTCCTCCCTGCTCCATCTCTTCCTTTTTCCTCTCCCCTTTCCCAGCCACCATCTTCCTTTTCCTCTTTACCCCTCCATCACTTCCCTTTTCCTCCTCCCACCCCTATTGTCACATCAAAATTCCAGCTACCCCCCCCCCCCCCCCCCCCCTCACTGCCAGATGGTGAGCTGTGGGCCTACATTCAAAATGATAAAGCTATGTGATCAGTATGTGGTATTAATAGCTGCTGGATATCTGAAATAAAATACAAGATGCATAGTAAAGTGTCCAACAAGTTGGACAGTCTTTTTAAACATGAGGCACATTTGAGTTCTAGCTGTACAGCCTCCAGGGTATCTAGACCTGCTGTGGAAATGAGGGCACTTTGCCTGTTGGACTGGTTGATGGGTGGGGCTGCTGTGTGGCGCCCTGTTGTGCAAAGAACAAAGAGGCAAAGGAAATAGGAAATCCTCAGTTTCCACCTCCCACATAGTGACTCAGAAGGAAGGTGAGAGACAAAAAACCTGCAGATGTTGGATTCCAAAGTAGACAGGCTGGAAGAACGCAGCAAGCCAGGCAGCTTCAGGAGGTGCACAAGTCGACATTTCCGCTATCACCATTCTTTAGGATTGGGGTTGGGTGTGAGGGGAGCTGCAGTTAAAGGGGCAGGGTGGTGAAGTGGAGGTAGGTGACGACAGGGAGAGGGTACGACGTAGTTGGTTAATGGGAGCAATGAATCCAGTTGGTGGCAGGCACCAGTGGAAGGGATGGGGAGGGGCTGGGAAGGGAGGATATTTTAAATTGGAGAACTCAATGTTGAGTCCTCCATACTGTAGGCTGCCTGGTGGAAGATGAGGTGTGGTTTCTCTAATTTGTGGTGTGGTTCATCCCAGAATACATGAGACTGTGTTTAAAATGCAGGATATTTGGTCATCCTGATCTACTCTTCCCCACCATATGGCTTGTATCCCCTGTATCTGACGTATATAATTAGCGCCTGCTTTCTCAAAGGCCACTAAGATCGGGGAAATAAATGCTTTTGCAATGCATGTAGAACATAGAACAATATAGTACAGAACAGGCCCTTCAGCCCTCAAAGTTGTGCTGACCTGTGAACTATTCTCAGCTCGTCCCCCTACACTATCCCATCATCCATGTCCTGTGAATTAATGTTTTTTTTTAAATAAATGTCCCTGTCAGGAGCAGACTGATTAATTTGGCATGTTACCAACAGGAGCAACCTTGTTTTAGCTAGCATTTATTGTCTATCCCTAATTGCCCAGAAGGCATTGTTGTAGGTCATGTATGCTGGATAAGGTAAAGATGGCAGCTTCCTTCCCTAAAGGACATTTCTGAATCAGATGGGTTGACAACGTTTTTGTGGCCACCCTAAGATTTTTAATTCCATATATTTATTGAATTCAATTTCCACCATCTGTTATAAATCTGAGTTCCCAGAACATTACCTGGATTAGTAGCTTACTGATAATACATCATCATCATGAGTGTTGTTGGAGCTGTACATAAATAGGGAGGATTCCATCACACTCCTGACTTGTGCCTTGTAGATGGTGGGCAGGATCTGGGGAGTTAGGAGGTGAGTTACATGCTGCAAACTTCCTAACTCCTGACCTGCTATTGTAGTTACGGTATTTTATAGCTTGTTCAGTTGTTTGCCTCTGTTCAGAGAAAACCCACTCGATGTTGACAGCAGGAAACATCCATGATGACCATGCCATTGAACATCAAGGGCCAATGGTTGGATTTTCTCTTAGTGGAGAAGGTCATTGCTTGCAACTTCTGTCACGCAAAAGTTCCTTGCTGTCGTCCAAGTCTTGGCTGCATTTGGATACGAATTGTTTCAATATATGAGCAGCCCTTAATTGTGCTGAACAATGTACAGTCATGAAGGTGACTGAAGCAGATTAAAATGATTGGGTTGGAACTCTGAGGAACTCCTGCAGTGATGTACCTGGAATGAGACTCCCAACACCCACAACTATCTAGTGTTGTGCAGGATATAACTCCAACTAATGGGGAGCTCTCTCTGCATTTACAGTTTCTTTCAGGAATCGTGATGCCACAGTCAGTCAAATTTGTGACAATGCTGTCACCTGAAGAGGTTATTTTGTCCTTTTTTTGTTTTGAGGAGAGGTTGTAAGGTAGAGGTAAGGAGCAGTCTCTAAGAAAATAAACAAGCAATTTTGAGGCCTTGGATTATTTTTAAAAAGTTAGAACATTGGAAGCAGACCAGGCTTTCTGGTGTTTTATTTTAGTTTTAAGCAGAAGCTTTGGTTCTTGTATGTGAGGATCTGTTTAAATTTGCATTTTTGCCAAGGGGTGTTTTTATGGGATGTTACTGTATTAGAGCAGTTACTGTGCCCATACAGTAATGGGTACTGTATCTATTATTCGGTCAAGTTTTCCAATAGTTAAGTTATTCTAAATTTCTCTCTCTTCTGTTTGTATTTTAACTATAGTGGTTAAATAAATTGTTTTGCTTAACATTGAGTAGTTTGACCAGATGCATTACATCTGGAACATGACACTTCACATCTACCAGTTAAAATAAGAAAAACTTAGGGTATAGGCTACCTTCTTAAAACATTTTGGGGGGGCGGGGGGGGTCTAGTCTGGTATGGGTCCATAACAAATGTGATTCCTTGATTTCAAAAGCAGGCAGCCTAACCTCTCCCTCTTCAGCTATGTTATTTTGGCCGTGATGGGGTGAAGGTTGTAATGAGGCCAGGGGCTGAGTGCCCTAGCAGAACCTAAACTGGCATTGATGAGTAGGTTGTTGCTGAGTAAGTGTCACTTGATAGCACTGCAGGCCTCGTCCATCATTTGGAGTAGACCAATGGGGTGGTAATTGATCTGTTTGGATTTATCATGCTTCTTGTTGGACAGGGCATTACTGGGTTGTTGTTGGAGTTCACCATCTGTACTGGAACAACTTGGTTAGGGGTGCGGCCAGTTCTGGAGCACAAATCTTCAGTACTGTTGCTGGAGCGTTGTCAGGGCCTGTTGCCTTTGCAGGGCCTTCAGCTGATTCTTGACGTTTTTATGCAGTGAACACAGGCTGGAGGATGGCATCTGTAACGCTGGGAACCTCTGGAGAAGACTGGAATGGATCATTTGTATGACAACCTTGGTGCAGAGCACTGGCTGGATGGTATAATTGTACTTTTCACCATTCAAGGACACAGTGAATTTTTACATTCTGGCTATTGGATTCTCTTGATGGTGAAAATGTGCATTGTCATATCTGATGTATTGGATGAGTGGTTTGTCCTTTGTTTGCCCTATAACTTTGCAAAATGTATTAATCCTCCAAATGGCAGAGGGATCCATGGCAGAAAGAGCTTGATTCTATGTAGAATCCATCAGGATCCACTGGATTTCTCAAAACACTCCATAGCCCTTGGAGCTCTTTTGAAATTGGTGCTTTTAATGACTGACTTTCATAAACAGGTAAAAATTACAGAACACCAGGGTATTGTCCAACAGGCTTATTTGGAAGCACTAGCATTTGGAGTGCTGCTCCAGGTGAATGAAGGAGCGGCGCTCCGAAAGCTAGTGTGCTTCCAAATGAACCTGTTGGCCTATAACCTGGTGTTGTGTCATTTTTAACTATGTACATCCTAGTCCAACATTGGCACCTCCAAATCAATTTCATAAGCATTCATGTGATAATGACCAAATGAGTGTTAGCCTGATTTTACTGGAGAAAACAGCGCTGCATTTAGATCTCTTCAGCATAAGAAGAGCTTGTCTGTATGTTCTCAAGAGAGTCTAGGCTTTGATATTTATCTTGTCCGAAGGTTGGCACCTCTGACCATGTAGCATTCCCTCAGGACAGTACAGCACTGAGGTGTCATGGCAACTGATTCCAGACTTTGCCTGAGAGCCAAACCCCATTGAACCATAGTTAACACGTGAAGCGATGTTACCATGTGCCCTAAGTACAAAATGGTGCTTTAATTCGTTTCTGGATTTTCCCTTTTAATAGTTACCATTTCCACAGGCTTCCCTTTCTAAAATAAGGTTGTGGGTTTTTTGTGTAGGTCAGAAAGATTTGGGAAACTGAAACCATTCCCATTTGTGGAATTGTTAAACACTTCATCTTTATTGTTTTCTGTATCCTTCTGATGTCAGCAGTGTTATTTATTTGGCTTTGGGAATGTTGGAACATTCTGCACAAATTTATTTTATAAATTTAGCTTTAGAGGATATTCTGGGCAGATGACCTTTGCTTTTGTTCAAATAGTGCCATAAGATTATTTTTAAAACCTACATGTGTACAGGGAGTAGAGGGCCTAAGTTTCATTATCTTTTACCAGGTCATACCTCCAGTGATGCAGCAATCTCTCTCTGCATTTCACTGTCAGCCAGGCGATTATATTTTTGAGCATCTGGAGTAGGAATTAAAACAACAATCCAAACAATTGGATTTGCAGTGCACAGGAAACTTGATGCCTGACCTGCAGTTAGTATCATGGCAAGTGCTGCAGGTGTAGGCAGGTGTTTCTTGAAGGTGAGAATCCTGTAAAGTAAATCTCAATGTTTGAAATGATGGTGACATAATCTTCACAGTGTAGTACTAACTGTATGTTCTGGAGCCCCCTTTCACGTACATTTGGTGAACCAGGTGCGGATTGATGATGTTTTGTCTTGGCAGCGTTCAAGGAAAGGCCAATTTTTTTTTTTGTAAGCAGACTTGAAGAGTAGTTTGCAGATCCACAGCAGAGCAAGAAACAATGCCACTTTCATCCACAAACTGTAAATCATAGAAATCTATGCTGATCACGTATTAGCTTTTGCACTGAGATAGAATTTGTTTTCCAGCTAAATGATATTTCACACCAGAGGGTATGGGATTTTTGAGGTGAACAGCCACTGTGTAGTGTGTAAATAGTATGGAAGGTAATAGCTGGCCTTGTCTGATGCTGGTCCAGATTTTGAAGAGCTTTCTCTCAGCTATTTGTAGACCTATCCTCGTGAAGCAATTGTAAGGAAGGTTCTTGGACGTACAAAGCATTGGCGCAATTCTCCTCTCATCAGCAATCCTTTGGAGGGCCAGGATTGACGAAATTCACCAACAAATCAGCTCCACCATCTCTGGAAAGCAGTTGTTGTCGACACACACACACACACACACACACACACACACACACACACACACACACCCCGAGGTTCACCACAATACAGGTATCAACTACATACAATAGTGTTGGAATATATTCAGACACTGCTGAAGGGCCATTGGCCAAACACTGCTATCTGTAATCACTGTAACAAGGTCAGCCAGGTGGACCTCCCTAGAAAACGAGTTCCCTGATTGAACTAGGTTAACAGCCTCAACTGGTGCCCTGGCTGGCTGACTGATTTTTAAAAAACAGGAGCGTCAGAGGGTCTGTTCACTCAGAGCTGGTTCTGAGGGAGCTGAATCAGTGTCAAGGTCTTTCCTCATGTATATAAAGGGTGACTTGGTGACTGGATACTGGCCTCTCACTATCTTTCCTCAATCCAGCTCTGCAAGCGTTTGGGCAAAACTCCTGCAAAGTCAGTTACAAAGGACCGGACAGTGCCTGGATGGTATATTCTTTTCCTTTTCTTTTCCTTTTCTTTTCCTTTTCTTTTCTCCTTTTCTTTTCTTTTCTCCTTTTCTTTTCTTTTCTCCTTTTCTTTTCTTTTCTTTTCTTCTTTTCTTTTCGTCTCTCCTTTTTTCTTTCGTCTCTCCTTTTTTCTTTCGTCTCTCCTTTTTTCTTTCGTCTCTCCTTTTTTCTTTCGTCTCTCCTTTTTTCTTTCGTCTCTCCTTTTTTCTTTCGTCTCTCCTTTTTTCTTTCGTCTCTCCTTTTTTCTTTCGTCTCTCCTTTTTTCTTTCGTCTCTCCGCACCACACTTCGCCTCGGCACAACCCTCCACACCAGCATTTCAAGGCAGGGTAAAGGAATGCCCTGTCCTGTAATTTACATTAGTGACTGAGAGGAACATGCCGTCAATTGTTCAGAATGTCACTAATTCATCCCGTGTTTGGATCAGCCTGCAGAGAAAAGTAATGAAAATGAAGCAAATCCTGCACACTCTGACTCTGCAGAACACCCTGACCAAGATATTCGTAGATTCTACTCTACCCTTCTGAAGTGGCCATTTCAAGTGCCCTGGCGGAAACCCTGGGTAGTTGAGAGACAGGCTCCAATTTAATATAAAATCATTGGCTATTAGTGATGAGCAGCAAAAACAGAAACCGCTGGAAACTGAGCAAGGATTACTCAACACAAAATGTTAACTCTGATTTCTCTCCACAGCTGCTGCCAGACCGCCTGAGTTTTTCCAGCAATTTCTGTTCTTGTGTCTGATTTACAGCATTCACAGATCTTCTGGTTTTTAATAATGGGTGGCATTTCGTTTGAAAGAAAAGTATGAGTAGAAATTTTCAAGTAATTTACTTTAAAATCTGTAACAGTTGTTGTCATCAAATGCCATTCTAGTGAGAGAGAAATAAAAGTAAACATTTCCAACCAATGCTTTTCGATGGAACTGGGATTATGTAATCCAGTTTTTGTTTAGAGTTTTCTGGTTTCTTTTAGGTACCCTGCCCTCTGGCACAGCACTTTTGAACAAAAACACGCCTCTGCAGCTGTGTACCTATTTCAGAATGGGACAGACACTTTAACAACCTCATCTGGTGACGGTGAGCAGCAGTTGACCAGTTAACCAAGTAAGTTGACCACCTCTGAGTTTGTATGAAATGGAATTTAATGGTACTGCTGTATCTTTCACATTGTTTCATTATTACTTTATTGTAGCAGGGACTTCATATTATGGGGTGGGATCTTCCTTGTTATTTAACTAAAGTGTGTGAGAGACAGAGCCTATCCACAGCTCCTATAAACCAGGCCAATTCCCTGTTTGTGCACTTTTTTCTACTTCCTTTCTTCTATACATGGTCCCAGAGTCTGCATGTCATTTTTGCACACATCGTAACTGATTTGGACTAACCGGCAACTTTGACTCATTGCATCTAGCAGTTGACCTTGCTATCAACTTGCTTTCACAGCCATTGTCACATCATGAAGCTCTGTTCGACGTCCAATCTTCCTTAGCGTGTAGGAGCAATAAAAGGTATAAGTCAAGTGTCAGCCATTTTAATTCCTGGCTATGCTACACCACACCTGGCTTACTTGGAGCAATTCTGGCACAATGCCATGGGAAGAATAGAAACATAGAAAGTACGTAGAAGAGCTAGAATATATTGGCCTTTGGAAAGACTTAAACACTGTTTTACCAAAAGGATGCTGAGCTCTAGGGACTAAATTACAAAACAAAATTACCCAGCCAGTGTTGCATTTCATGGAGTTTAGAAGAATGAGGTGATCTAAGTTCACAGTTAATCTGGCCAACCAATAAGAGATATTCTTGAATGACCAGAAAAAGCTTATGCCTAGCACTAGACCTTTTCAGGAGTGAAATGGAAAAACCTTTCTCTACACATGGGAGGGAGTATTTGGGAATACTCTTCCATAAATGGCAATTGTTGTTAATTTTTCAATCTGAGATTGATGGGCTGGTTTTAACTGAAAGTATTATGGAAATTGGACCATTTATTTGGATCTTGTCCTTGGGACTAAATGGGTCAGCTCCTGTTGATGGTCCTATGCTAATGTTGCATTCACTCGCTTGTTGTCCATAGTTAATTTCTGTGAAGAAATCACATTGATTATATTTAGCAACAGACCTGCGAGGAAAGGTATATGTGATGGATGAAAGGGTCAGTTGCAAAGTGAGGGGGATAGGAAACCAAGAATGATGGTCAATGGATTTTTTTTTTAGGTTAGAGTAACACATGTCAGGGAGTTCCCCAGAGTTTGACATTGATATGGTTGCATTTCCTGATGTATCTTAATAAGCTAGACCTTGACAAGGAGGGGACAGTTCCAACCTTTTACAGGTTATGTGAAATTTGGTCACATTATAAAATGTGAGGGCAGGGTGGAACTCCAAAAAACCATCAACAAGTTGGTGGAGTTGGCAAATAGGTGGCAAATTAAGTTCATTGTGGAGAAGTGTGAGATGATGCATTTTGAAAGAGAATACTGTTCAGCTGGTTTTGCTATAATGTGGAGTTCTTCAACACTAATTGGCTCTAACGCAATTGAAGAATTTAGACTGTTATTTGTAGAATGCGAACTTTCCTTACCTGTATTGGCAATGATGCAATTCTGTCCCCATGGATTTAAATGGAATGGCTGTTGTGCGATTTTCTTATAATGTGAGATGGCACAAGAGCTAAACTATCGTGTTACATCAGAACTGACTAAATGGAGAGACAATATAAAATAGGCGCTCCACTGCTTAAGGTGCAGGAGCAGAGGGACCTGGTTATATATGTGTATAGATCAGTGAAGGTAGTGGGACAGGTGGAGAGGGGTAGATAAAGCAGGCAGTATCCTGGGATTTATTGATAAGAGTGTAAAGCACAATAGCAACGAGGTAATGCTGAACATCTACAAGACACATTTTTGACTTCAGCTGGAGTATTGTGTACAGTTTAGGATGTCCCTCGGTAGGAAGGATGTGAATGCAATAGAGAGAGTGCTGAAAAGGTATACAAAAATAGTTGAGAAACTTCAGTTATGAGTCGATTGGAAAGTTTGGGTCTGTTCTTGAAGAGAAAATGACTTGATAGAAGTTCTCAAAATCAGGAGATCTGGATAGAGTAGATAGGGAGAAACTGGTCCCAGTAATAACAGGACTGATAACTGGAGGACACAGATTTTGAAGTGATTTGCAAATGCAACAAATGTGGTGGGGATGGCAGGGTGAGGAGAGAAAATTCCTTTTTCACACAGTATGTGGGCTGGGTATGGAATGCATTATCTTGAAGCCTTGTGGAGACAGATTCAGTTGAGACATTAAATGTTTCCAGTTAAATAATGTTTAAGGGTATGGGGTAAAGGCAGGAGATGGACAGTAAATGTAGATACAGTGGGCTGAATGACCACCCTTGCACTGTAATAAATTGCATTTTTTTTTGCAACCTAAATATGCAATACCTGTCATCACCTGAGTGGCTAGTTGCTGTGAATGTATTCGAATTAAGCTTGTATAAGATGATTGAGAAAGGAATTTCTTCTGTAAAGGATTGCTTTTGGGATTGATGGGCTTTTACTTTAAGCTGTGTTTTGAAAGCTTTAAAATTACTACATAAGTAATGTGTTTTTTTTTGTCCTTCCTTTTTGCATGATAACATTCCATTTTATTGTAAAAACCAAAATTCCAGTATTACGTGCTTGCGTTTCAGTGAAAACCCACTTTGCTTTGGTTTGGTCTTAACAATGTATGATCTATCCAGTTAGGTTGTACAATCTGTAACAGCTTTTGTCACCTTGGTTGACTTAGTCAGTACATGCGCCATCTAATCTCTGGAAATACTGCTGCAATCAGACTTGACAATATGTGAGGTTAATTTGTCCAAGGAATTTGTTCCTTTAAACTGCCACAATTTACCCTGCAATCAAATGTCTCCATCCTGCTGTTCCTTTTCATAAAGTGATAGAGACATACAACATGGAAACAGATCCTTTGATCCAACCAATCCATGCTGACCATAATCCCAATCTAAACTAGTCCCATTTACCTGCACCCGGCCCATATCCCTCCAACCTCTTCCTATTCATATACTTATCCAAATGTCTTTTAAATGTTGTAATTCTACCCACGTCCACCACTTCCTCAGGAAGTTTATTCCACACATGAACCACCCTCTGTGGAAAAAAATTGCCTCTTGTGTCTTTTTTTAAATTTCTCTTCTCTCACCTTTTAAAGATGAGCCCGTTAGTCTTGAAATCCCTCATCTTTGGGAAAAGGCAGCTATCATTAACTCGATCTATACACCTTATTATTTTATAAACTCCTATAAGGTTGCCTTACAACCTTCTGTTCCTTCTGTACAGTCACAAGTAAACATCCCCATTCCTGACCTTCTGAGGTAGGGAAGCTTAGTGATGAAGCGGCTGAAGATGGGCGAGCCTAGGATGCTAACCTGAGGAACTCCTACAGAGATGTCCTGGAGGTGAAATGATTAACTTCCAACAATCACCATGTCTTCCTTTTGTGTCAGATATGACTTCAACCAGTGGAACCCTTTCCCACAGTTCCCATGGATGTTGGTTTTGATAGGGCTCCTTGATCAAAAACTGTAACTCTTATGCCACCCCTGTCAAACATTGGAACAGGAAAAGACAATACAGCCCATTTAAACTACTCTGCCATTTAATTGGATTATGTCTGCTCTGTATGTTGACTCACTTAGCTTATTTTTTTCTCTTTTTCCATAATCCATTAATACTCTTGCCTAATAATTTTTTTCAATTTATTCATTTGTGGGATATGGGTGTCGCTGGCCGACCAGCATTTATTGCTAGTCCCTAGTTGTCCTTGAGAAGGTAATGGTGAGCTGCCGCCTTAAACTGCTGCAGTCCACCTGCTTTGGGTTGACCCCCACAATGCCCTGGAGGGAATTCCAGGATTTTAATCCAGCGACAGTGACAGAGCAGTGATATATTTCCAAGTCAGGATGGTGAGTGACTTACTGGGGGACTTGTAGGTAGACTTGTAGTGGTGATTCCATATATCTGCTGTTCTCATCCTTCTAGATGGAAGTGGTCATGTATTTGGAAAGTGTTGTTTGAAGATCTTTGGTGAATTTCTGCATTGCATCTGGTAGATAGTAGCAGCTGTATATACTATGTTGAAGTTTTCTATATACCCCCTAGCCTCAGGTGGCCCCTGAGAGAGAAAGTTCCAAATTGTTATGGTCCTTCATTTTGTGTGAAGAAATCTTTCCCGACCTCACCCGTGAACAGCCTAACTCGCGTGTTGAGGCGATTCTCCCCACGGAGAAAATGGTTTCTCCCACTCTTCTTTCTGCCAGAAAGTACTAGAAACTCCAAGGTGTTCCCATGAAGTAGATGCATTGCCCAGTTTCAATGATTATTTCACTTTGATATGCTCTGTCATTCTTTTTGTATGAACCATAGAACATTACAGCGCAGTGCAGGCCCTTCAACCCTCGATGTTGCGCTGACCTGTGAAACCAAACTGAAGACCAACTAACCTACATTGTTCCATTATCATCCGTATGTTTATCCAATGCCCATTTAAATCCTGTTAAGGTTGTTGAGTCTAATACTGTTGCAGGCTGGCTGTTCCATGCCCCTACTACTCTCTTAATAAAGAAACTACCTCTGACATCTGTCCTATATCTATCACCCCTCAATTTAAAGCTATATCCCCTTGTGATAGCCATCACCGTCCACGGAAAAAGGCTCTCACTGTCCACCCCATCTAATCCTCTGATATGTCTCTATTAAGTCACTTCTTCACCTTCTCTCTCTAACAAAATCAGCCTCAAGTCCTTCAGCCTTTCCTCATAAAGATCTTCCCTCCATACCAAGTAACATCCTAGTAAATTTCCTTTGCAAACTTCAACATCCTTCCTATAATGCAGCGACCAGAACTGTACGCAATACTCCAAGCGCGGCCGGACCAGAGTTTTGTACAGCTGCAACATGACCTTGTGTCAACTCAATCCCTCTTCCAATAAACCTAACAAACCATGTGCTTTCTTAACTACCCTGTCAACCTGGGTGGCAACTTTCAGGGATCTATGCAGATGGACACAGATCTCTCTGCTCATCTACACTACCAAAAATCTTGCCATTAGCCCAGTACTTTGTTTTTCTGTTGCTCCTTCGAAAATGAATCGCCTCACACTTTTCCACGTTAAACTCCATTTGCTACCTCTCAGCCCAGCTCTGCAGCTTATCGATATCCCTCTGTAACCTGCAATATCCTTCCATACTATCCATGACTCCACCGACCTTCGTGTCATCCGCAAATTTACAAACCCATCCTTCTACGCCCTCATCGAGGTAGTGTATAAAAATGACAAACAACAGAGGCCCCAAACAGATCCTTGCAGTACACCACTAGTAACTGAATTCCAGGTGAAAATTTGCCGTCAACCACCACCCTCTGTCGTCTTTCAGCTAGCTAATTTCTGGTCCAAACCAGTATATCACCCTCAATCCCTTGTCTCTGTTTTTTTTTGCAATAGCCTACCGTGCGGAAGCTTATCTGAAATCCATATACACCACATCAACCACTTTACCCTCATCCACCTGTTTGGTCACCTTCTTCTCAAAGAAACATTCCATTTACAAATATATTTTAATGACCATAATACTTCCAGGTGTCTGCATTCACCAGGGAGTTTTGAGAGCTGTGTGGACCAGCTGGAATTCATCTTCCCATTTTGATGCAGGTATTTGAACAGTATCTCAATCTGCTGTCATTGTTCTCTTTTTCTCTAAATTGTGACTTATATAAATTTTCAATCTAGCTCACTGGTATTTTCGCTGTTATTATGACCAATGATCACTTGTTTAAAAACTATTCTGATGCATCTCCATTATGTTCCTGCGGTACAATATTCATCTATTGGTCAAGTTTCCTAAAGCTTTACTGACCTTTCAGTCCAATAAAGAGCTTGCATTTATCTAGCACACTCTTCACACCCTGGGATGTCCTAACTTTTTTACATGCTAATGGGTTACTTTTGGAACGCAGCCACTATATGATGAAGTAGGCAGAAGCAGCAATTTGTCATGTCTTGCAAACAGCAAATTAGCGTTGTTAAATCTGTTAATCTGTTGTTGGTAAAAAGCAAAGTGCTGGAGATCTGAATGAAAAACAAAAGTGCTAGATGAACTCAGCAGGTCTGGCAGCATCTATGGAAGGGGTAGCAGAGTTAATGCTTCACAATGTAAACTCTATTTCTCATTACACCGTTGTTGGTGAGTCTATTTTTGGTATTTGCAGAGTGGGGAATGCTGCTTTGATTATAAGGAAGAGACAAAAAAACTGTAGATATTGGAATCCAAGGTAGACAAGCAGGAAGCTGGAAGAGCACAGAAGCCAGGTTGTATCAGGAGGTGGAGAAGTCAACATTTCAGGTTACACCTGTAGCTTTGACTTCTCCACCTCCTGATGCTGCCTGGCTTGCTGTGCTCTTCTAACTTCCTGCTTGTCTACCTTGATTATAAGGAAAACCCCTTAGAAATTGGATGGTACCCTGGGATCGTTTGTACATTAATCTCAGTGGATGGATGACACATTAAACAGAGGATGGTTACCTTTAGAAATCTCGCACTCCCTCAACCTTGTGGTGAAGTACTTAGCTTGGGTCATGTTCTGAAGAACTGGAATGGAGTTTGAATGCTTCTAACTATTTGATTTGGGTGGAAATGCCGGCAGCTATGCTATGTCATACATCTCGGAGTGCTTGAAAGTCAATTACAATGGTAATTCCTCCTACTAATCCAAAGGGGCAATGGTTGAATTCTCTCTCTCATTGGAAATGGTCATTGCCTGGCCTGAATATTACTTGCCTCTTATCAGCTCATGTCTAGATATTGTCCAGGTCTTGCTGTAAACTGATATGGGCTTTCGGGAATCGCGAGAGTCAGGGAGGATCATAAAGAACTGGAAAATCACTAACGTGACACCCCTGCTTAAAAGGTAATAGGGCAAAAGATGGAAAATTACAGGCCAATTAGCGTAACCTTGGTCGTAGGCAAGATTTTGGTGTCCATGAAGGATGAGGTTTCTGAATACTGGGAAGTGTATGGTAAAATAGGGCAAAGTCAGCATGGTTTAATCAAAGGGAGGTCATGCCTGACAAATTTGCTAGACCAAGGAGAAGCAATGGATGTTATTTACCTGGACTTCAAGGCCTTTGCACAGGAGGCTGCTGAGTAAGATAAGGGCCCATGGTGCCAGACGCAACATGCTAGCATGGTTAGAAGATTGGTTGTCTGGCATAGACTGGGGATAAAAGGATCTTTCACAGAATGGCAAGTGGTGGTCCACAAGGCTCAGTGTTGGGACCACAACTTTTCACTTTATACATTAGTGATCTAGAAGAAGGAACTGAGGGCATTCTAGCTACATTTGCCGATAAAACAAAGATATGTCCAGGGACGGGTAGTATTGAGCAGGCAGGGAGGGTGCAGAAGGATTTGGACAGGCAAAGAAATGGCAGATAGAGTACAATATGGGAAAGTGTAAGGTTGTGCACTCTCTGGTAGGAAGAATAGAGGCATGGACTAATTTCTAAGTGGGGAGAAAATTCAGAAGCCTGAAGTGCAAAGAGACTTGGGAGTTCTAGTCCAGGATTCTCTCCAGGTAAACTTGCAGGTTGAGTCAGTAGTTAGGAAGGCAAATGCAATGTTGGTAATTATTTTGAGGATCTGAATATAAAAGCACGGATATACTTCTGAGGCTGTGTAAGGCTCTGGTCAGATCACATTTGGAGTATAGTGTGCAGTTTTGGGTTCCCAATCTCAGGAAGGATGTACTGGCCCTGGAGCTTGTTCAGAGGAGGTTCTCTAGAATGGTCCCAGGAATGAAAAGCTTAACCTATGATGAACATTTGAGGACTTTGGGTCTATACTCAATGGAATTCAGAAGGATGAGGGTGGATTTAATTGAAACATCCATAATACTGAATGGCCTGGACAGATTGGATGTTGGGAAGCTGCCTCCATTGGTAGGAGAGACTAGGACCTGAGGGCACAGCCTTAGATTAAAGGGAAGACCTTTTTAAAACAGAGATAAAGAGAAACTTCTTCAGCCAGAGAGTGGAGAAGCTATGGAATTTGCTGACACAGAAGTCTGTGGAGGTCAGGTCATTGAGTATATTTGAGACTCCGATAGATAGGTTCTTGAGTATCAAGGTGATTCAGGATTACGGGGAGAATAGGGATGAGAAACTTATCAGCCATGATTGAATGGCAGAGCAGATTTGATGGGCTGAATGGCCTAATTTCTGCTCTGCGGTTTTAATATCTGTTTCAGTATCAGGAACAGTGGATGGTGCAATGTTAGGCATTTGTCTCTGGAAAAAACTAAACATCCTGGACTGGCTCTGTAAAGCTAAGTTTGCAAATTTCTTTGGCCATTATTTCCACAGATAATACTTCTGAATTTTGTTATTTTAAATTCTATCAAATCATTATCATCTATTTCACCATCTTTAATTATAAGTGAAGGATAAAGTGCTTTCAATTTCCTGGTTTGGTGTCTGTGACAAGAGGTGAATATTTAATCAGTTGGCTGACATCAGAGTTGCTAGACATCTGAGAGATCCCCCTGACTTGGTGCCTGATTTGAAACTGCCTTTGGGATGGAGAATCACACCCCACAGAAATCACTAGGTCTTCGTGAGCAACTTTCCGCACCATCGGAAAGTACGGTCGGTTTGCCACTAGCTGTAAATTGTCCCTGACTTGCCTCCAATTCTGATTAGTGTAACCATTTAATAGTAGATTGTTTCCTGATTACTATTTGGGTTACAGTCATGTCTGTGAGAACTGTGGATAGGATGTACTTAGGATTTGAAACTAATATCTCCTATGTGGTGTTACATTCCAAGTATTATGAGCTTTTCATTTGGCTCGTGTGTGATGGCAGCTGATGGGTATGTTTGGGCAGGTACTTTACATATCTGTTTCCTCCAAATGGATATTTGTCAGAAACCCTTCTTGCTTTTCAAGATTTCTTGCTAACGCTCCTGTGTAGTACTTTTCAACTCCTTCTGATGAGTGGAAACTGAACCTCTTTCATTGAGTTTATCAGCACTAGAATGACCACTATACTTGTTGGATTCTTCATTGTTGGGAAGGAGTTGCTCAGTGGACTCTGAACTTGTTTAATATACTTGTGTTGCATTTTTGCTGTTTCTTAGCTATTCAGTCAGTCCTATTTGTTCAAAACCTTTCTTCCTTTACTCATCACTGTGACTGACTCTACACACTGTCAAATTGAGCTTTAATCTTTTTGACCTTTTTGATACCTTTTTCTTTGCTTTGCTAATTCCCCAGCCATGACTTGAAAGGGGTAAGCTTTACTTCCTTCGTTTTCTTATGCTTGTAACCAGTAGAGTGCCACAAGGATCGGTGCTGGGTCCACTACTTTTCATCATTTTTCAAAATGATTTGTATGTCAGCATAAGCGGTATAGTTAGTAAGTTTGCAGATAGCACCAAATTGGAGATTGGTGGACAGTGAAGAAGATTACCTCAGATTACAACGGAATCTTTATCACTTGGGCCAATGGAGTAAGAAGTGGCAGATGGAGTTGAATTTAGATAAATGAGAGGTGCTGCATTTTGGGAAAGCAAATCTTAGTGGGACTTATACACTTAATGGTAAGGTCCTAGAGAGTGTTGCTGAACAAAGAGATCTTGGAGTGCAGGTTTATAGCTCCTTGAAAGGGGAGTCGCAGGTAGATAGGATAGTGACAAAGGCTTTTGGTAGAGTATTGAGTATGGGAGTTGGGAGGTTATGATACGGCTGTACAGGATATTGGTTAGGCCACTGTTAGAATATTGCATGCAGTTTTGGTCTCCTTCCTATCAGAAGGATGTTGTGAAACTTGAAAAGGTTTAGAAAGGATTTACAAGGATGTTGCTAGGGTTGGAGGATTTGAGCTATAGGGAGACGTTGAATAGGCTGGGGCTGTTTTCTCTGGAGTTTCTGAGGCTGAGGCGTGACCTTTACACAGGTTTATAGAGTCATTAGGGGCATGGATCGGATAAATAAACAAAGTCTTTTCCCTGGGTTGGTGGAGTCCAGAACTAGAGGGCAGAGGTTTAGGGTGAGATGGGTAAGATATAAGAGACCTAAGGGGAAGCTTTTTCATGCAGAGGATGGTATGTGTATGGAATGAGCTGCCAGAGGAAGTGGTGGAGGCTGGTACAATTGCAACATTTAAAAGGCATTTGGATAGGTATATGAATCGGAAGGGTTTGAGGGGATATGGGCCAGGTGTTGGCAGATGGGACTAGATTGGGTTGGGATATCTGGTCGGCATGGACAAATTGAACCGAAGGGTCTGTTTCTGTGCTATACATCTCTATGACTCTACCAAACAAGAATTTTCAGTGAGCCACATAGAGATATTAGGATGGGTGGCCAAAAGCTTTTGTCAGAGTTGGGCTTAAGCATGTCTCAAAGCAAGACAGAGGTTTAGGGTTGTTGGGAGTGATTAGTGATGGAATTGAAAAGGAAAAGTGAAGCTTTAAGGTGGAGTCATTGCCTAACTGGGAGCCAGTGTAAGTTGGTGATCCCGGGTTGGTAAGTGAGCAGAGTTTGGTTTGAGTTAGGATACGAGCAATGAAGTTTTGGATGAGTCCAGGTTTACAGGGGAAACGAGACGGGCAGCCAACTAGAAGTACTCTACAATCGTTTGAGGCTGGAGATAACAAAGACGTGATTGAGAGTTCCACCAGCTAAAGCAGGGTCGATGTTCCAGAAGGTGTGGGTTTGCGATGTAGTAGTGGAATGTCTTTGCGGTTGAAAACACACAGCTCAGTGGGTTTGCTCCAGTTAAACTTGGTGTGTGTGTGTGCACGCGCGTGTGTGTAATATTGCATGCTCCATCTCTGTAAACATCTTCCTACAAGTTGGCTAAGGCGTAATGTTAACAATTTCTTTTTTGGAATTGATATTATCTTAATTAATTATTTGTATAAATGTCATCTTATTTTGCTTTTGAGTATGACACTCGATGCAAAGTTAAATCACTCTTGCACATTAACTTAGTCAAGTAGAACATATTAAAACCATGTGTTATTTATGTATCTATCACCTTGCAGTAATGTTAATTTATTACAATTATTGGACCCATACATAAAATGGAATGCTGCTTCAAAGATGTCAGTCCCTTGAGATATGAAGACTTGGTTTAATTGGTCACATTGCAGGCTTGATGCAGGATCTTTCTTTTTGTGTCTTGTTTACATGAAGTCCCCACCTTTTTATTACAGAACATTCTGGTAACTTAATTGGATGAGACAAATAAATATCTAAATTAAATGTTCTGAGGCATGTATTTATAGCATTTTTAATTAAGGACGTAGCCAGCACATTTCCAGCTTGAACAACACAATCTTCTGAAAGCAATGACCTGATCTTTTTTTTAAAAAAAAAGGTTAGCCGTGGTATTTTGTGGAATATAAATCAAAGGCTGTGTCATAGTCACACAGCACAGAAATGGACCCTTCAGCCCAACCAGTCCATGCCGAACCTAATCCCAAACTAAACTAGTTCCACCTGCCTGCTCCTGGCCCATATACCTCAACCTTTCCTGTTTATGTATCTATCCAAATATCTTTTAAACGGTCTAATTGTACCCATGTCCACCACTTTCTCAAAGTTCATTCCACCTGCAAACCATCCTCTGTGGGGGAAAAAAAAATTGCCTCTAATGTCTTTTTAAAATCTCTCTCCTCTCACCTTTAACAATGTGCCCCCAATCTTGAAATTCCCCCATGTTAAGGAAAAGACAACAACCATTAAGTCTGTCGATACTTCATTATTTTATAAACTTCTATCAGACTGCCACTGAACCTCCTATGCT
Organism: Chiloscyllium plagiosum; assembly: GCF_037043375.1. Lineage (NCBI taxonomy): Eukaryota > Metazoa > Chordata > Chondrichthyes > Orectolobiformes > Hemiscylliidae > Chiloscyllium > Chiloscyllium plagiosum. Next base: position 17,836,424 of record NW_028270147.1, read on the forward strand.
CCGGTGAGAAAAGTCCCAGCCTATCTAGCCTTTCTCTTCAACTCAAACCTTCCATACTTAACAACATCCTGGTAAATCTCATCTGAGCTCGCTCCAGTTTCATAATATCCTTCCTTCCTATCCTATGATATCCCATCCTTCCAATAACTGGACGACCAGAACTGGACACGGTATTCCAGAAGAGGCCTCACCAATGTCCTGTACAACCTCAATGTGACTTCAAAGGCAAAGTATAGCCTTTCTTTAAATGTCTTTTTTTTTCCATCGCGAGTAGTAGGTGCAATGTGGTCTTTATTAAAAGAAAGTATCACTTTTTGAAGTTGGATTTTTGAAAACTTTGAAGCTGACTAGTCCTGGTACAGTCGTCGTGTTTTCAAGTTCAACAAGTCAACTTGGGACACTATCCTATTGAAAGTCCTAAGAAAGCATATGATTTCAGCAACCTGGGTAGCAGATCCTAGCAGGGGATTTGATGAAAAGATGCGATTTTTGTTTTTAAAAAAAAAACCTGTGCACTTAATTGCATTAATGAGGGAATATTGAAAGTATTGCTTTGAGACTTCATTTTTAAATTTCTAAATTACATTTATTCAGAACAACAGTAAGATTGAGAGGAAAACCTGTATTTTATTGGAAAGAAGAGCAGAAGTTGCTGGAAAAGCTCAGCAGGACTGGCAGCATTTTATGTAAAGAAATCTGAGTTAACAGTTCAGGTTGAGTAACCCTTCCTCTGAACTGTATTGTATTGGTCCACATTCACCTGTGCATTTATATTAGACACTACTCAGTTCATATAAGGTCCAATTTTCAACAATTGCCTTTCGTTTAGTAATTTTTTGAAACCACAAGCAGAACTGAAAACAAAAATAAGTTCTGCTCGTGGTAAGAAATAGGTCACAAGACAGGTAAGGCAGTTACTGTTGACCTGGGAGGTTGTTATCAATGGTTGGTGAAACTGAAAGCTCCTATTCAACTTGAAGACCCATTGCTTTAGTGTTAAACTGTGTGCAGCAGTGGGACTTTCATCTCCTCTGTGTTAGGTTTCGACCCTGTTGACAGGTGAAAGGCTAATATCCAAACCAACTGCATCTTGTATTCCATCTTTCTCCCAACAAACACACTCAACATCAGAAAATTGCAATCTTGGTGAAATGAATCTGGCTTTGGTTGCATGTTCACATTCTATCAAAGCAATAGAAAAATAAATATTTATATCGTTGTAGCCATCAAGATATTTAGATTCTTCTCTTTGTGGTTCTGGGAAAATATTTGAGTGCAGCATGTTTTCCCCTCCTGCCTATGATAAAGAAAACACCTGTTCTAGTTAAAATGCTGAGCATGTTATATCTGTCTGAAAGGCACTACCTTGAATTAGTCTCATGTGGGTTATCTCCAACAAGTGTTGAACATTGCACATCTCAAAACGCAAACAGCCTTTTGAAGTAATCCTCTGCTTTCTATAGTGTTGTGTATGGATATGATTATGTCTTTGGGCCTTTTAGAATTAGTAGTATGCCTCAGGATAATGTTGTAATCTGCCTCTGATCAATTCTGTTCTGTCTTTGTATCCACAGCTTGTCCAGTAAGCAGTAAACTGACTAGATCACTTGTGATAACTGAGTGACAGTGAATTCTGATATAATCTAGACAAGAAGTAGAAATTTGGGGCCAACCTATTTTGAGTAATCAATGGAATTCCGATCCAGCTCTAGCATCTAATTTGGGAGCATTTCACCATTCTACATTGTTCGTTTGTATCAACTCTGCTTTAACTTAGAAATTTCTGTCATTCACACTATGATTAATCTTTTATGGTTTTTAAAACTCTTATAAACTGGCTATGTCTTGACCTCTAATGGGTGGACTCTCTGCAGTGGATAAATAGTTGAGCTTCCTGTTTGTTTGAAAAAAAATCCCTTTCGGTACAGGTGAGTGATATCTATGAAAAGCCGTGTCCTCATGGGGAAACAGGAAGGAAAAGGACAGGGCGATAAAATGACATACCTCAGTCAGTTGTTTCTCCTGATGTCCACACCAGCCATGTAATGGAGAAGATGGTTAAAAATCACACAACACCAGCTTATAGTCCAACAGGTTTAATTGGAAGCACTAGCTTTCAGAGTGCTGCTCCTTCATCAGGTGGTTATCTGGGAAAATGAGTGCAACATGTTTTCCATTCCCCTCCTGTCAATGATAGGTAAAACACCTGTTCTAGTTAAAATGCTGAGCATGATACCTGGTGGATTATAACCTGGTGTTGTGATTTTTGACTTTGTACACCCTAGTCCAACACTGGCATCTCCATATCTTGGAGAAGATGGTATGCCTCTCGTCAGCCAGTGTGACACTAAGCATTTCTCCTAGCCATTTCTCATTCATTCCTCCTTTTTCCAATGACCTTTCCTGCCCAGTGGCCAGATGTTTGCAGAGCACAGACGACTATTTACAACATTTTAAAATTGGTTGCAGGACCAAGATACATTAGACATGCCCATTTTTGGCCAATACAATTCTTGTCAGGAGGAGAAAGCAGCTAGGACATGAGCTGTAAATGTGCAAAACATTAATCTTCTGGACAGCTTGAAAATACTGCTGAATTTGGATAGATCTTATTTTTGCTCAGCTAAGGACATTGACCAAGAGCCAAAACTCCCTCATCTGTGCATTTGTAAAGGGCAGGTAGAGTTGAAAGTGTGATGATTTGAAGTCATTTAAATTCCCAGCCCTTTCAAAAATAAGTTGGGCTAGAACTGTCAGCTTTTTGAAACAAAAATGTTGCAGGCATTTGGTCCCATCTTATTCTCTAAAGTACACACCTAGTTGGCTGGGATATTTACTCTTTGGTGATGCTGCTATGAAACACTTTGGGGATGTTTTATGCTGAGGATGCACACCCAATGCAAACTTTTTGATCATATTTGAGGCTGCATTGTAAACTTGTTTAGATTCTGTCAGGTGACTCACTAAAGCTTTGACTTGTAAAGTTAAAGTTTCCAGGTTTGCCTTTTACTTGACCAAGATGAGGACTTTTAATAGAGACTCTGCAGATCTTTGAAAGAAAGCTTCCTCTTAAACCTGGGTTGCTGGTATCTGAGGTCAACTTGATATTTTTATGACCTCATGGACTCTGTACCATAAGACTTTAAAGAAAAAAAGTTAAAATCTTGCCCTCCTGTTGTGCTAATTGTCTAATAAGTGAGAATTGCAACAAATTCAATTGCTGCTGCTAATGGTCAATAATGTATAACACTGGTATAATTGAAGATGCATTTCTCAAGAAAATTCACTTCGAGCCATACAGCATGGAAACAGACTCTTTGGTTCAACCAGTCCTAGCTGACTATGTTCCCAAACTAAACTAGTCGCACCTGCCTTCGCTTGGCCCATATCCCTCCAAACCTTTCCTATTTATGAGCTTATCCAAATGTCTTTTAAACACCTGTGATTGTACCTGCGTCCACTAACTTGTAGTGGAAAAAATAGAACCTGCAAATGGAAGAGAAATTCTGAGAGATCTGATTTCGATGAATGACTCCGTTGTAGGAGGTGCTTAGATTGTGTCCGAAACAAGATACTAGTTTACCAGAGGTTAATAAATCTTAATTTGTTCTGCAGCAGTTAGGAGAACTGAGTCACTGGTGTTGTCAGTGCTGATTACATTTTAAGAAGAAATAATTCGTGGATTGTGAGTGGCCAAGACCAGCATTTAAAGTCCATCCATAATTGCCCTTGAGGTGAGTGGTGAACCACTGCAATCTATCTGAAAAATCTGAGCAACCAGTTAAATAAGCTGTTTCACACTGTTACTATGTTGTGGCTATGTGAGTGGCATTTCCCACTAACAGGATGCTGCTGTCAGTTCAGAGAGACCTCCTGCCTCCCCCCACAATTGAGCAATGTAGTGTGTGATTTTCATTATTAGGCTGCGAATCTCTACAGTAAGGCAAGGGATGTGAAGTCACCATAGTCCCAGGGGACTGTCTGCATTGAAGGGAGATGACTGGTGGTTAGATCAATCTGAGGGTGGCAACATTTAGAATCATAGCATCCCTGCAGTGCTGAAAGAGGCTGTTTGGCTTTAGAGTTTGCACTGACCTGCCAAAGAGCATCCTGCCCAGACCTAGTTCTCCTATGCTATCCATGGCTAGTCCACCTAGCCTGCCCATCTTTGGACTGTGGGAGGAAACGGGAGTACGCAGAGGAAACCCTCTCCGACACAGGGAGAATGTGCAAACTCCACACACATTCGTCAGACGCTGGAATCAAACCCAGGTCCCTAGCACTGTGATGCAGCAGTGAGCTAACCACTGAGCCACCGTGCCACCCTAAACTCAGGTGAGGGGCAAGGTTGAGAGGGCAGGATCTTCATGATGACTTCAGCTGGTGTGGAACCTGAATGGTGGGGGCTGAAGGACCCGTTCTTGTGCTGTGCTGTTGCTTTGCTGCATTACAAGTCAGCCATTCAGCCAACCGAACTATCTACCTTGCAGTTGGTGGATTGAAATCATGAGTTCCAAGATTTTGACCCAGTGACAGTGAGGGAGCAGTGGTATAATTGAGTCAGGATGGTGAGTGGCTTGGAGGGGAACTTTGAACATGGTAGTGGTGTCTTGATGTACCTGCTGCCCTTGTCCTTCTGGATGGAAGGGATCATGGGAAGGTGTTGTTGAAAGCGACTTAATGAGCTGCTGTAGTTTTTTGGTGGTGGACTATGTTGTCACAGCATTGATGTTGAGGGAGTAAATATTGAAAGTGATAGATCAGCTGCTTTATCCTGGAGATACTGTGGACCCTGAGCTTTATTGGAGCTGCACCCATCCAGACAAGCATTCCCTCACACTCCACACTTTGCATTTGGAGATGATGGGCAGGCCTTTGAGGAGTTTGGACATGTTCTGATTCAATTTATATATTCATGTAATACTACTTATGGATGACTACTGCTTTCTCATATATAAAAATTAACTTTTTTCTCTGTGGGATCCTTGTATGGCAGATTTAAACTTCTATCCAAAGTGGCTGAGAGACTGGATGTTCACAAAGTCATCTCTTGAATTTTGGAAGTGAATGGCAAAGATTAGCACTTATGAATGTTTTATATCTGAAATTTCAACTTCACTACTGAGTTTTATTTAAGAATCCCTACAGTGTGAAAACAGGCCATTTGGCCCAACAAGTCCATACCGACCATTCCCCTACCCTATTACTCTACAGAGTTGAGTACCAATTTTACATATGGCATTGTAAGTTGTGCATGAATGCCTTGTAGTAGAAATTGCACAGTTTGCTTGAGTATTGCTCTCAAACATATTAACAGTGGGAACAGCGTTTTAATAGTTTTGGAGTTAAACCCTCACTTGGATGTCTGAATGTTGAGATTTGAGCACCGTTTTGTTATTGGAACTGCTTTTCTTTTCAATCATGACTTTTCATTTGTATTTTTACAAGAAAAATACAATGACAATAAATTCTTAATTCTAATTCTACTATTGCAGGCTATTAAGACCAATTAATGCACACACTTCCTCTACAGCTTAGTAACTATTCTCTTACAAAGTAGATCATCATGTGATTGATGCCATCAGATTACTGATAATGCATTGTTAACACTGTCTCTATCTCATTTCTGGGAAGCTAGGTTCAGCTTAATGGGGCTATGAAAAGTGCAATCTGATGAAAAGCCATCTCGGCTCAGAGTTGGCTTGCTCTCTCTAAGAACGTTGTCTACCGTGCTGTGATCTCTAGCATTTGTTTCCAGTACAGATTCCAGCATCTGCCGTAATTTGCTTCTGCAACCTGCATGTCGTTGGCAGGAATTCAGTGCTTGCGTTTGATGCACTGCTTGTTCTGTTGAAATTCAGGGTTCCTCATGAGGTGCAAAGGTTTGTCACAACGCCGGCTCTGCAGTTGGAGCTCTTTACCCCAGTCCATATTTACCTCTATCAGGCTATCTCTCTACAGGTACATTCTGGCAAAAAAAATGCAGTCTTTCTTAATAGGTCAGCTATGAGTAGTGTTGTTATCAGTGAATTCCTCATGAATTCTTTACATCATCTAACCGTAGAGAAATCAAGGTCTCACTGTTTTCTTTTAAGCACCATGGAAATGAAGCATATTTAAACAACAGAATAATTCTCATGACTTGCCAAGTTCCTTCAGTAACCACGTGCATATTTTTTAAACTAGGTTACCGGGTACTCTGCAGGGACACATCTCTATATTGTGTGTGGGCTATTATACAGCTGTGCTCTGCATGTAAAGGGTAGCCACAGACACCACATACAATGGAAATCATCCATATAACCAAAAAATGTACTTCTGGCCTCCCCCTTCCCCTCGCTTCCACAGATAGAAATCTTCCAAAAGCAAATCCAGCCCCTGATTCCAGAATTATCTCATCATTGCTGATGAGCAACATAGGAGCATGTACAGCCTTTGAGGTATCAGTAGATCTCCTTTCTGTATCTGTAGAGACGTGCCAAACCTCTGCCCAGCACCATTATCAGAAATTCAAGGTAAACTGTTTACTTAAGAATTAGATGTTAACCTATGTTTATGAAACTAGCAAAGGCATCAGTCAGACCGCAGCTATGAACAGTTTTGGGCCTCCTTTCTGCCTAAGGAAAGATATTTAGCAACCTTTTTTATTATCCAGCACCAATGGATTCCGGAGTGCATTGGTTGATCAGATATTCCGGATAGTAAAGTAATGCAGGGGATATACACATCACTGTTATCCTTTTATAGCATAAATCACTCAAATAATCTGACTTTGCCTTAAATAAAACTTACCGGGAGAGAGACCTCTTGCTACTCTGATAACGCAACAGATTGGAATATGAGAACAAATTGAATGAACTGTTGCTATTTCACATGGCCACTCAATTGAACAACAAGTATATTTATACTGAGGTAAGTAACTCAAAAACTGTAATAATTGGACGGAATAACACAATAAACCTCGCGGTATTTGAGGTGTATAATTTTGGCCGGTTTGTCAAGGTTGCCAGTTCAGGAGATGCTGGTTAAAACAAACCTTGCTGTACTAACATTGCAGGCAGTCCAGTTCAATGGGCCCACCGTGGGTATGGAGGGCCAGCCTTAGGAAGAGAGGTTGAGTATTGGACCTGTAGTCATTGGATTCCAGAAGAATGAGAGGCAAGCTCATCAAAACAAGATTCTAGGGAAACTCGACAGGTTAAATGCACTTCACCTTTTGGAAGATTCTAGGACCAGAGGATATGATTAAGTGGTAACCCTTTTAAGACTGAAGAGGAGGAATTTCTTTTCCTGAGGGTAGTGCATCCTGTGGCATTATCTGTCTCAGAGGGCTGTTGAGGCTGAATTGATTTGATTTATTTAATGTCATGTGTATTTTGTTACGAAAAATGTTGTATAGCATTGCCACTGTCCAGCGCCATCTTAAAACACAGAAAGAAACCAAAACATAGAATATGAAGGAAGAAAAATGAAGATGTAAAATGTCCAATTTTATCAAGTTAAAAATCTCACAACACCAGGTTATAGTCAAACCGGCTGGACTATAACCTGGTGTTGTGTGATTTTTAACTTTATGTACCCCAGTCCAACACCGGCATCTTCAAATAATGTCCAATTTTATAGTTCTTGTTAAGTGTTGGGCCATGGGCCATACGTCATGGGTCCAGTGGGCAGATACAAACCCCCCATCGCCACCTTGCTGCTACAGGATCAGAAGTTACCATTCCTTGGCACCATCTTGCTTCCACTGATACTCTCGCCACTGAGTCCTTGCTGGAGCTTGCCAGTGCAGGCACCACCGATGCTACTGCATCACATAGTGGGCCCAAACCTGCCTCTGCCATGAGTTGGCGCAAGGGAACACTAACACACCTCTGCCATCGACACTTGCCCGTGCTGCTGTGTTTACTCCAATTTGCGCTGCTGGGCCTGCTCACTGATCCTGTTATCATGACGACTGAGCTCTTCACCAAAAGGGAAGTAAAATAAAATAGAAGGGGGAAAAAAAATGAAAAGAGCAAATGAGCCCTGAGCTCAGAAGCCCTACTCCTCCACTATCTTACCAGAGTATAGTTAAGAATATTCAAGGCTGTGAGAGATTTTTAATTAATGATGAATTGGAGGGTTATGCGGAAAAAGCAGGAAGGTGGAGTCGAGGATTATGAGATCAGCCATGATTTCATTGAATGGGAGAGCAGACTCAATGGGCTGAATGGCCTACTTCTATTCCTACAACTCATGGTCCGGTTGAATTTGCTCCATTCCCAGTGCTCAAAATTGAGGCTTATTTGAAGTTCATTACAAGACTCTGAGCTTCCAGTGGCCTGCCATTTCAACACACTACCTTATTTCTTGGCCATTATCTCTGCCTCAGGCTTACTGCAGTGCTCCAGTGCAACTCAACGCAAGCTAGAAGAAAAGCATCTCATTTTCTGCATGGGAATCCTGCAGCTTTCTGGACTCCATCTCGAGTTTAGCAATTTTAGGGCTTGAAGCAACTTCTCCCATGCCCTTACCCCTTACTGTGCCTTGTTGTCACATGGTTTTCAATTACACACAACACATTGTTAGCCACTAACAGTCCCCATTATAGTAAATATTCCTTTTTCCTAAGCTGATTATTATCCACTCCTTTTGTCTGTCCCACTGTCCCCGTCTCTCTTTTTTGGGGTCTATTTCCAGCAAACATCTACTCCTTAACCCCTGTCTGTGTCCCTGTCCCTGTCTCCCCTCCCGCCACACGCACGCACGCGCGCACACCAAAACCCCCATCTACTACATAACAAACGACCTCCTATTTCTTCCTGGCTTTGATCAGTTCTGAAGAAGGGTAACCGGACCTGAAACACTACCTCTGATGTCTTTCCAGATACTGCCAGACCTGCTGAGTATTGCCAGCGATTTCTGTTTTTGTTTCTTGTTGGGCAGTACGGTGGCTCAGTGGTTAGTACTGCTGCCTCATAGCACCAGGGTCCCAAGTCCGATTCCAGCCTCGGGCGACTGCCTGTGTGGGGTTTGCACATTCTCCCCGTGTCTGCATGGGTTTCCTCTGGGTGCTCCGGTTTCCTCCCACAGTCCAAAGATGTGCAGATTAGGTGAATTAGCCATGCTAAATTGCCCATAGTGTTAGGTACCCATAGTGTTAGTCAGAGGGAACTGGGTCTGGGTTGGTTGCTCTTCGGAGGGTTGGTGTGGACTTGTTGGGCCGAAGGGCCTATAGGAAATCTAAATTAAATCTAAAAAATCTAATTGTGTTCTTCCATGAGGTGGATAGCTAAACATATTCTGGGAACTGAAAGCATGATTTTGCCTTTTTTTTTGCTCTCCGGAAACTGCCGTCCTTACCTGGTCTGGCCTATACAGGACTCCAGACCCACAGCAATGTGGCTGATTCTAAAGAACAATACAGCATAGGAACCTTCAACTCTCCAAGCCTGTACCGACACATTTTGTCCTTCCATGCTAAAACTGTCTTCATTTAGAGGATCCTCTATTCCCTTCCTATTCATGTATTTGTCCAGGTGCTTCTTGAATGCTGCTATTGTATCTGCTTCCACCACCACCTCTAGCAGTGTGTTCCAGACACTCCCCACCCTTTGTATGAAAAACCTGCCTCGCACATCTGTTTTTAATCCCCCCCCCCAAACCCTGCACTTTCAACCCGTGTCCCCTAGTAATTGACCCGTCCACCCTGGGAAAAAGCTTCATATTTTCCACACTCTATCCATGCCATTCCTGATCTTTTAAACTTGTATCTTAGTTGCCCTTTGGACAACTAAGGATGGGCAATAAATGGCCTAACTAGTGATGTCAATATACCATGAACAAATTTTAAAAAAGGTTATTAGCTGAGTCAGGGGCTGATCTGTGCAAAGCTGCTCAGGCCTGCTTTGGATCTGAAAGTGTCGTTCAGCAAACGTTTTGAGATGCTGAAACCAAATAAGGACTTGTTGCAATGACTGCCTTTGCTGTGTTGTTGTAAACAATCCTGTTGGGAGGATGTGGGAAGAGACGATAAAATGGGCTGCAATGTGATTTCCTTAATGTTGGCAGCAGATTCTCGGTAACTGTTGGTAATGAAAGGTGGCATGAGATTTATTAAGACTCCTTGTCAAGTAATCAGTTACTGTAATCTATGATACTCTGTGTATTGTTAACCCAATGTCCCTCTTACCTGGGTTGATTGTAGCTTAACTTGACAGAATTAAAGTTTCCCTTCTAAGATAGTTCTGAAGGTTATTTTGAAAACTCCTCCATTTCAGTAGTCTTGACTGTTAAGCAAAGTAAAATCGCTTCTAGCACCAAATAGTCAGTTTTACTCTGTTCTGTTTTGAGAAAGCGATCTTGGCACATTAAAAAAGGACTTCCATGTATAATGTATTTCATAACCTTTTGACATCTGAATGTTTCTAGAATGAATGGAATACCTTTTGAAGTACACTTGCTATTGTCATGTAGGAAATGTTACAGTGAATAACAAGTTCCTACAAAGAGACATGTGTTAACGACCAGCCCAGTGTCTGGAAGGAATGGGGCCCTGTTTCTTTATTCAGAAGAGAGCCAAAAGAACATTTTAGGAAGTGGGAATATGTTTACATGTGACAATATTTTATCAAACTGATTTATTTTTTGTGACACACTTATTTTTCTAACTTGTTTCTTTATAACTGGAATCCTAGTGAATAGAGTCCAGTGCACGACAGTTCACCGTGCTATACAACATTGCAATAGGTCACCAAGCTTCATATCATCATTCTTAGATTACTTAGTGTGGAAACAGGCCCTTCAGCCCAACAAGCCCACTCCGGCCTTCCGAAGAGCAACCCACCCAGACCCATTCCCCTACATTTACCTCTTCACCTAAGACTACGGGCAATTTAACAATTCACCTAACCTGCACATTCCGGAGCACCTGGAGGAAACCTACGCAGTCACAGGGAGAATGTGCAAACTCCACACAGACAGTTGCCTGAAGCGGGAATTGAACCCAGGTCTCTGGCACTGTGAGGCAGCAGTGCTAACCACTGTGCCACCATGCCGCCCAGGAATGCCTTTTAAAAATAATGCCTTTAAAACTTTGTCCTTCCTCTTTCCAAATTAAAGCAAGTGGAAACCAGCTAAAATGTACACCTGAAATAAAACTCAAGTTAGTTGTGATAATCCAAATGAGAGCAATCAAAGTCTCTCTAAAATAATCCAAAAGCTTCAAGTTGTCCTTGCTCACTGGGGAAATATATTGGAAATCAAGCCCAATTATTCCGAGAGTGGAAGGCAACAGGAGGTCTTTTTTTTTTTTACAATGGGCATATAAAATTCTCCAGCTTCCCTGATTTGCAGACCCAGGTTGTTAGAAAGCGCAGACTTGGTTTCTGTATTTAACAAGATTACTATTTATTTCAAGTAATTACACTCACTTGCTGCAAGCAAGCAGTTATAAAGTACTATATAATACTATAAATTAAAACTCTCATCTCATTATAAACTACTTCTTATATGTGTGTGTGTGGGCATGCAAACAGACAGGGAAAAATAAGTTATAGACAGGAAAATTGCAAGGCGATTTAGTGGTTCCTATTAACGAATTGCTGAGATGATTCTTTATGTTGGTCAGAATGTTGGTGTTCAGCCCTCTTCAGATGTTTCCACTAGTTTGTAATAAACAGAAGATGGCTGGTTCATTTATAAAGGTTCTCTGATTCATCAGTTAAAGGTTACAGCTTACAACAACTACTGAAGGAAAGATTAACTAGTTATTTTCAGGTTTAAAGAAGTTTTTAACTGCAGAGAACAGGTTTGATTTCTGTACCGGCAAGATCAAAAGACTCCTCTCTATCTTGTTCACATCCCTAAGCTGTTTGGTTCTCAGGTAACTAATCATATGGTTGTTGGTAAGCAGAAGGCTTCTGTCATCAATAACTGGTCACTAGTCCATAGACCAATTGACTTCCTTTTGCCATCTGGTTGTATCTGTACAAAAGTCCTTGGGTCTAATTTGTTTACAACAACTTCCTGATATGGTGAAATGTCACCAAAACTGGAACATTTAACTCTGCTTTCTCTCTGCAGATACTGCCAGACCCATTGAATTTTGCCAGCAATTTGGTTTTTTTTCCTCTCCGATCTGTAACATCTACAGTTCTTTTATTTATTGTTTCACTTCAATTCCAGCTTTTCAAACAGCTGTTTATACAATCCTTACCATAAGTATCAGGTTATTTGCTTTTCAAAAATGCAGCAGTCTCTTAAAATGTTAGTTTTAAAAACAATTCTTTCTCACTTCAGTCCACAACTTTTAAAAAGAACATAAAAATCTAATGACCGTCTCTGCAAAGTAGGCCTTAAATATAAAAAAGCAACAGATGTGTTCATATTTTGGATGTCAAAAGAAGGATAATAACAGAATTGTTTGCATCAGTTTTGCACAAATTTCAATTTTTGCTTTGTTATTCATGTACTAGGTGGGAGAAGGTGGAGTCTGTCTGTCTTTTAGGAGACAGTGAGGTCTGCAGATGCTGGAGGTCAGAGTTGAGTGTTGCTGGAAAGGCACAGCAGGTCAGGCAGCATCCGAGGAGCAGGAAAATTGACGTTCCAGGCAGAAACGTCAATTTTCCTGCTCCGCGGATGCTGTCCGACTTGCTGTGCTTTTCCAGCAGCACACTCTCAACTCTGTCTGTCTTTTGCCAACTTCCCCCCCTCTACCTTTTTTTCATTTGTACTAATAAATGGGCGGCACAGTGGTTAGCACTGCTGCCTCACAGCACCAGAGACCCGGGTTCAATTCCCACCTCAGGCGACTGACTGTGTGGAGCTTGCACATTCTCCCCTTGTCTGCGTGGGTTTCCTCCGGGTGCTCCGGTTTCCTCCCACAGTCCCAAAATGTGCAGGTTAGGTGAATTGGCCATGCTAAATTGCCTGTGAATGCAGGGGAATGGGTATGGGTGGGTTACGCTTCGGCGGGTCGGTGTGGACTTGTTGGGCCGAAGGAGCTGTTTCCACACTGTAAGTAATCTAATCTAATCTAATTAGGATAGTCATTGTGTGGAACTTGTGTACGGCATGAATGTTACTTGCCATTTATCAGCCCAAGCCTCAATGCTGTCTGGGTCTTGATGGCACAGGCACAGACTGCTTTAGTATCGGAGGAACGGTATGAAATCCTGTGATCATCAGCAATACGTCTACTTTTGGAGGGATGTTCACTGTGGGTTGGGCCGAGGACGGTATCTTCAGGAACTCCTGCAGTAATATTATGGCACGAAGATGATTGACTTTCTGACGCTGATATTTGTGGGGGGAGGACGCTGCCACCATTCCTCTTTCAGGGCCTGTTTAGTGAGCCTTAAAAAGAATAGGCTTTTGTTTCAACAAATGCAAGTTTACTGCATGAGGACAAGCCGGTACAAGTTATATTACCTAAGTAGACGTTGTTATTAAGATGGCACGGTGGCTCAGCAGTTAGCACTGCTGCCTCACAGCGCCAGGGACCTGGGTTCGATTCCAGCCTTGGGAGAATGTGCAAGATCTGCACAGATGTTCTCAGTGTCTGCATGGGTTCCCTCTGGGTGCTCCAGTTTCTGCATACAGTGCAAAGATATCCAGGTAAGATGAATTGGTCATGCTAAATTATCCATAGTGTTCAGGTATGTGTAGGTTAGGTCCATTAGTCTGGGGTAAATGTAGAGTAGGGAATGGGTCTGGGTGGATTACTCTCTGGAGGGTCGATGTGGACCTATTTCCACACTGTAGGGATTCTATGAAGGCTACTCGTGCTTCATTGGGATGGTATGCTGGAAATTGAGCCCTGCACTCCCACAAAAGCTAAAGATTTCCTCAAAGAAGGCAAGACTCCCTAATTTACTTGTCATTTAGATTCAGATTACTAGAAAGCAGGAAATGGTTTCTGTAGCTATTGAATCGCTGTTTCATTATATATGAATATTCGTTTACCTGTGGTTAGGATCCATGTACTGTTGACTTTTAACTTCTACTGGTTAAAACTGCAACTCCTATATAAAATCTTTCCCTACACACGTGAGGTCAGGCACAAAAGACCAATTGGTGTTATGGGTGGAGGCAAACATTGGGAAGGCAGTGCTGTGCAGGGTTTGCTGAGATGGTCCTTATGCTTTGTCAGGGCTTCCTGTTTGTCAGTCTTTCTGTTCTCCAGGTGCTTCCTCTTGTCGGGTTCAGAGTAACTGGTTCACAACTTTAGTCTCTGACTTATCAGTTAAAAGCAACAGCTTACAGTAACTGGTGAGGGAAAATAAATAGCCTTTCTTCATGCTTGAATGATCTTTATTGCAGAGAAAAAGACACCACCATCCATTCAGTGGCCCAAAAACTTCTAGCAATATCATTCACACCCACAAGCTGTCCAGCTCCCTGTGAGCCAGTCACATAGTTGTTAGCAGCCTCTGCCATCAACAACTGGTTATCTCTGCACAGACTAATGAGTGACTTGTAGCCAACTGAATCATATTTTGTACACCCCGTGGGTGCCAGTTTGTCTGGAAGCAAATGGTCTTGGTGGGTGAATAAGTTTTTTAATGGCAATGTTGTCCATACTTCACCATTTTGCTGATGATATAGGGTAGACTAGGGCAGTAATTGTCTTTCTGATTAAATCTTGGGCTGTTTGGCACATTGTGTGGTAGATGCTCATGTTGTAGCTGGACTGGAACAGCTTAGCCCATTTCTTTTGTAATCTTTGCTATATCCAGCGTTTTCAAATTTTCATGCAGAACATATTGGATTGGATGAAGGCTGGTTTCTCTGATACTGGGGAGTTGAGGGGAGACTGAGATCAATCATTGATTCAGTATATACTTCCATCAAATGCTTCAACCCTGACTTTTGCACTAATGCTGGGTGCTATCATTTTGCAGATGGCAATGTTCATGGAACATGTCCCAAATCATTTCGGATATATTCTAAAGTTATGTACAATCAGTGCAAGAAATCTGAAACTAACATGGAAAATATACAAGTTAACAGTAAAATGTCAAGCTCAAAATATCCTAAAACATTGCTAATTCATTTCTGGAACACCCTTGTTCTGGCTGATTAGTGTGCAGAAAATAACTTCAGATGGGTCAGTTTTAATTTCAGGTTTTGGAGCTTGACCAGGAAGGCTGTTATGGTGCAGTGGTAGTGCTCTGACTCTGGGCCAGAAGGCTCCGGTTCAAATCCCACTTACTGAAAGATGTTATGACACATCTCTGGAGTTGATTCAAAAATGTTTTTTTTTTAAATGGAAGGGAACTTGAGCAGTAGTGTTGCCATGGTGCAGTGGTCATGTCCTTGCCTCTGATCAGGAGGTCAGAGTTCAAGTCCCATCTGCTGCAGAAATATGCAATCACCTCCAAGCAGGTTGATTTGCAGGTAATAGGAGCTTGAGCAGTAGCTGATGTCAGCCTGGTGCTTTGTGGAGAGCAAGCTTTTGAAGTAAACACCTACTAAGGCTGTGCCTGCACAGAGGGAATGGATGATTGCCAGGCAGTGAAGGGAGACCAGACACTCTGTGCAGGAGCACCCTATGTGGATACCCTTTGGTATTCAACACTAAATGCTGAGGGTGAGGCTTATTAATAACATTAAAGTCTATGAAATAAAATGAATGGATGTGTTGTTGGTTAAGTGATGAGAAATAGGTAGTGATAAACAGTTGTTTTCACAGGATATGTACTACAGCTGTTGCTTTTCTAAATGTATATTAATGAGGAAGAGTTGGACGTGCAGGGCACTATTTTAAAATTTGAGGATGAAAATAATGAAATATTGTGGGCTTTCTGGAAAATAGTCATAAATGACAAAATGGCATTGACAAATGAAATGGCTGGATGTGTAGCAGGCAAAATATAATGCAGAGAAATGTGAAGTGATATATTGTGGTAAGAAGAATGGGGAGAGAACATAAAAGCTAGAATTCTGAAGGAAGTGCAGGAGCAGAAAAATGTTAGAGTAAATGTGCACAAATCACTGAGTGGCAGGATGGATTTGAAAAGTGTTTGGTAAGGCATGCTGGATCCTGGGCTCTGCCTTGATTTATAAATAATATGCAATCCCAGATGTTATAATGAACATTTTTATAAAGCGCTTTTTCCCCCTCAATTCTGCGCACTGTATTTTAGGGAAGGATGTGAAGGCATTCGAGGTGAGAATTGGCTCTAGGAATGAGGAGCCTCGGTTATCTTGATAAGTGGAGAAGTTGTAACACTGAGGAAGAAAGAAGAGATTTTCTAGAGGTTTCTGACAACAATTCTGGAAGACCCTGTTACCATTCCTGGAAGGGTCGTGTTCCAAAGTGATTTGCTGAGCGTTATGAAGCATCTGCTCAAATGTGTTTTATCAGTGCTCATCCACTGATTTTCCCCTTAGTTTATTTTCCCGGCCCATTTTAGACAACTTTCTTCATACCTCCTGTAATTGCTCTTATTTAAATTTGAGGATATTGGGTTCGAACTTCAGATGCTTTCTTTCAAATGAAATTCAAAATTCTGCAATGTTGTGGTCACTTCTCATGACCTTTAACTCTGAGATCTCCTTTTAATCCTACCTCATTTTACAATAGGTCTAAGATACTTGTTCCTGTGGAAATTCTGCTTTAAGAAACCAGTGTTGAAACTTTATTGCTGGAACAGCACAGCAGGTCAGGCAGCATCCAGGGAACAGGAGATTCGACGTTTCGGGCACAAGAAGGGCCTGTGCCCGAAACGTCGAATCTCCTGTTCCCTGGATGCTGCCTGACCTGCTGTGCTGTTCCAGCAATAAAGTTTCAACTTTGATCTCCAGCATCTGCAGACCTCACTTTCTCCCCGCTTTAAGAAACCAACCTTGATGAATTCTACATAAACACAAATACCATGTTTCTCTGCTCATCTGTTTTTTCTGGTCAGTATGTTGATTAAAATCACCCATGATAATTGTTGTGCATGTCTTGCACGCATCCACTACTTTCTGATTTAGAGATGAGAAAACTCTTTAAGGGTTTACAGACATTCCCAGCAAAAACGTCTTTCCCTGCTATTCCTTATTTCCACAAAACCCATTCCAGATCTCAACCTATTGTATCTATATTGCAATTCGCCACCATACTGACACGCTCCTTTTATTAGCAAGACCACCCCACCTCCTTTTTTCCAAATTTTTTTTTTGCCTGAGTATTGAGTTCCCAGTCTTGGTCACCTTGCAACCACTTCTCTGTAATATCTGTCAAGTCAGATTAATTTCTTTGGCATCATCTCAGATATCTTGTTACAAATGCTGTGTATTTATATAAAATGCCTTCAACTCTGACTTTTTACAACTATTATTTACTCTAGTTCTAATTTTTACTGCACTGTTCTGCACATATTTTCTACCTTTCCTGTCACAAGTTGATTATTATTCACTTCTTTGCTACACTGTACCTCTGTCTCTTGTTTAACTCCTGTCTTATGCATTCTTCAAAGAGAAAAATACAAGATGTGTCTGCTGTTTGGGATATAATTCACAGGGGATGGTATGCTGTTGAGCAGGGGTTCATTAATCCCTCATTATCTTTTGTAGTCACCAATTCATGAGGCTGTGATTTACCTCTTTCCCTTTTTAAAGGATTGTAGTTTGAAGTTCCCTTTGCGTTTTCAGGTATGACATTCCATAGGTTAGTGTCTCTGCACAGTCATATAAGTTATAGCCAAAAATGGCTGTAGCACCCATCTTTCTACACTTTCAATCTCTCCCAAGAATCTTAACCATTTAATTTAGGTTATTGACTAAATGTACACTTTTTTTTATATTCGTCTGCCTTTAACATTGCCTGCTTCTATTTATCCCATTCTTCTAAACGGTTTCTATTCTCTTGCATTCTTCCTCAGTTCCTTCCAAAAGCTATCCCCCTTCATAAATCCTTTTTGACTATCTCGCTGGCTAATTGAGCTTTTGCAGTTTACCCACCATCAAGGTAAGGTTAATTGGCTACAGATTCCTGGTTTATTGACTGGATTCCTGGATTCTATGGTCAAGATACTTCATTATAGTACTGAGGAATTGTTCTTTTAGATGAGATTTTGATCCAAGAGTCCGTCTGCTGATTCAGTTGGACATAAAAGATCACATACCAAAACTTATCCTTCAAGCAGCATCTCATAAAGAGTTAAATGTACTTGATTTCAGGTGTATCATTTCTGTGCTTAAATTGGAGACTGCATGTGGGTTACATGGGATAATCAGCATAACGTGAAGCATTTTGCAATGTCATGGGGATGTCAGAGACACTATATAAATGAACTGCCTAATGTTCTTTGAAAATTATTTAAAAACTTGCCTTGTGTTCAAATCCAATTAAACCATGGCCACCATTTGCCACATATTTCCTTGTTATCCTTCGGCTATCCAGGACCAGTTCTCATTATGCATCCTTCGTTGTGTATCAATGATAATTAATTGGATTCTTGAAAACCACAAAATGTACGATATGACCAAGAGCCTGAGGCAAGTTGATTCTATCTGTCAATTAGATGGAAAGGTGAGTTCCTGAACAGCACCTGTATTATTTATGGAAATCCATCTCAAGTGGCTTTTCTAATGCTATCTGCCTGAGGTAACCTTCTGGCTTTTTTGACTGCATGGGTTTGGCATGGAATGATGACTGAAATTCTATCCAAAGCACACTGTATTTTAGCTTTTTCAAATAGTAATATCTATTTAGAATCCTTTGAATTACAGGAATGTGTGTGTGGAAGTGAGGGAGGCGTCTGGAATCCAGAAGGAAGCAATGAAGGGGCTTTGCCGATAGGTTTGATGTTCTTGTCACTGGTGTGGGCAGGAGTTGAAGGAAGGATGAGCAGACTCATCACTGCATTAGTGCAGGAGATTTAAAAAGATGGAGGTAGGGGCAGCATAGCTAGAAGAACGAATATTATTCTCTGAAGCCAAGAGCATGGACCTCAAAGTCCAGTGTTGCCTGTGTCCTATCAGCTTTAACGATATCTAGGCTGGAGAGGGAGGATTCAATTTGTAGTATTTCACATGGGCACCACGGATACAGGTAGGACTAAAGAAGATGCTGGGCAGAGTAGATAGGCCGATAACCTCTCATGTACTCCTATCCCCACCCCTCTCTTGAGAATATCTTGCAACCTTTTCCCAGCTACAGCCCATTCTGAAGAAGGGTCACTGGACCCAACTCTTTCTCTCCACAGATGCTGCCAGGTCTGTTGAGTTTCTCCAGCAATTTCTGTTTTTGTTCTAAATAGGCTGGGGTCCTTTTCCTTTAAAGCAGAAAAGGCTGGGGGAGGGGTGGGTGATCTGAGTGTACAAAGTTATGAGGGGTGTAGATAGTGAAGAAACCATTTCCCTCAATAACCAAGGGGCACAATTTTAGGCTAATCAACAGGGGATTTGGGAGGGATTTCAGGAAAAGCTTATTTTTAGATTCTGAGAGTGGCAGGACACCAGAATTCCCTGCGTCAAAGGGTGGTAAAGGCAGGAGCTATCAAGATATTTAACAACTGTTTAGATGAGCAAACAAGGCTGAGCCAAGAGCTGGAAAATAGGATTAAAATAGATGCTTGATGACTGGTGTGGACTGGATGGGCTGAATAACCCTGTGCTGTAAAAGCTCTATGTATGCTGGGAGAGTATGAATAATGAGTTAAATAAAAAGGCAGAGCCACAAAGGTGGTAATTCCTGGATAACCATCTGCTGCAATCACATTGGTCTGTGATAAATAAGATCGGGATTTGAATGTGTGGCTGAAAGACTATATGGTTTTGACATGTGGGAGACTGGAACTTGTACCTAAAGAACCGTCTTCACCCGAATCATTCTGCGACCTCTGTCCTGGCAAATTATTTAACTACGGCTGTAGGGAGGCTTTAAAATTAAATGGTGCGGGAGGATCGCATGAGGAAAGATTGGTGATGTTAATGAGTCCAGACTTTGTTTCTATACTGTCTGCCTTCTTTTAAAAAGTCATGGATCTTCAATTATCCTTTCCAACTTGTAATATTTGTGTACATAATGCCCAATGTTCTCTACTCCTAAACTTGCTTTTAAAATTATATGGTTTAGTTTGTATTGTTTCTAATCCATACATCTTCCCAAATGCCTGATTTCACACTTGCCTGCACTAAATTACATTGGTCATGTGCATGCACATTCTTCCTGTTACTGTGCACCTCACCGTTTGCTATGTTTCCAAGGTTCATGATGTCTGCACTGAAATTGCACCCTGGCTGTTGGTATATATCGAAAATCCTATTGACCCTGGGGATGCCATTGTAGACTTGGCTTCAGTCTGAAAAACAACCATCCCATCAGCACTCTGCTATCTGCTGCTTGGCAACCCCTGGGGAAAGTGCTTCTACTGAAATATTGTGAATAGAGTAGCATTGAGCTCTTCATTTTTTTAAAATTTGCAGTTAGTTTTTTATGTAATCGGAGATTTTTCATTATATAACTCTTCATTGCACTTCTCCGTTGACCCAAAGTTAAAAAGAATTCATTTTGAATTTCAGTCAAGACTAACCTGTGTACAAATATTCACTCCGTTCACACATAGGAAAGTCCAATACAGAGGAACAAGATTCCAAGCATTGTGTTTTTTTGTGTGTGGGTCTTAGCTGAGGAACGTATGTTAACCGTGACAGTGGGATAATTCCTTTTGCTAACTCAGTTGTGTAATGTGACCTCACATGCACCTGGACAGGCAGCTGGGAGCCTCTCGCTTTCTCCTGTATTCATGTTCAGGTATCTTATGAAGCCCATGGGAGAAAAGGTCCCAAAGTCTTTGTAACGTCTTTGGAGAGCCTGTAGGGTGGGGCTTTGAACTCTCATTCTATAACAGTCCATTGTACATGACCCAGTTTTCTGAGGGGAATATCGACTTTTCCTAATTTAACTATCCATTTCTGTTAAAACCTTTTAATTCTTTGTGGTTTTTCAAATTGGTTTTTTTTAAAAAAGAGCATTCCGTTTGTGTTAGTTTGGGACTTGAGTCCAGTTCAAATGATTCTATTCTATAGGAAAATCACAACTCCAGTTCTGTACTTGTTGACGAGAAGATCATTAAAAATTGACTGGTTTTGTAATGACATATGACAGGTACAGTTTTTGCCAAGTTCCTGTTTTGTTGTTGTAAGTGAGAATAGTAGAATGGCTGACTTTCATCCCCTGGTTACTTTTGTGGTCTTGTCTGTGTGCGTGGCTGCTCGTTTATTTTTAAAGGTACATAGACCACAGTTCCTCAGTCTTGCAGCAAGCTTCAGAAATAATTCATTATGTTCTCTTCTCTCCTATTGCCTTGAGTGGAATACTAATGGGGCCAGGGAAAAGATGAATTATGACTCCTGAATCATGAAGAATTTATTGGAATTTCCAGTTGTGGAAATGATCTTGCTTGTGCCTTCTTTCGAGAGGCAGTAGTTTCTCTGAAATCATCCCAAAGCCTGCTTTTAAGGTATATACTAATCTTGGAGTTAATGCAATTTTAAAAAAAAATTTAGACTGTTTCCTGCAACTTTTAATTTCTTTTGCTTGAGCGGTCAGCACCCTCATGGACTTGCTTGTGTGCAACTTCGTGAGGTGAATGTTAATAAAACCATATTTTCTGACAGTTATTAACACAAGCTGCTTTGTGCACTGTGAACTCCTGGCACTTTTAGCGTCCTGACTACCGGCAACCTGTTAAATAATAATCTGATGCATTTTAATTGTTCTCACACAAGATGTGGGCGATCGTCAGTGCCCTAACTCATCGTTAATCCTCAGCATATCCAAGACTGCTTTTGTTATACAGTGTAGTAAATTGGCTGGGACGCCTCTCAAAGATCCCAGGTAACACATGCTGCAGCTTAATGTGACTTTTTTGCTAGTCTTGTGGTGTGACTGTTACTCACTTGGGAGGGAGGGAAGGAAGGAAGTACAGTATTAGCAGCTCCTCATCTAAATGCTCTGCCTGCATTAAAAATGTGATTTCTAACCAAACGTTGACATGTTCATATTTGGGTTACCATTGTAAACATTTGACATTTATTTTCCTCTTGGCAGCAACTTTGAGTTTAATGCATCAGTAAAGAGCTAGTGTCAGAAACCCCAGTGTGTAATTTTAGACTCCTTTTAGCAATATTTACTGTCATCGCTGAATCAGTGCCCTGTAGATTTAAAAAGCTCCAGTATGTTGTACGTGCTTCACTAATTATATGCCATTTAAGGGAATGCCTTTGGGGAAGTACATCTGGTCAGGAGGAGAGGGATGTACTCTTGAATTCAATTTAATTAGAGATCTATTGCCCAGATTAAAAAAGAGAATTAAGCCATGCATCATCCATGTAAGATATCTTTTTAGCTTTGTTGAGGTTTGTGTGGAATTAGATCACCGTGTGCAGTGATTTGGACTTTTCTGTCAAAGTCTCGAACTTTATTTTTGATGTATTTCCATGTCATGTATTACCATGTGTCTTGGTAAGTTCACTGCAGTAATTCTGTGCCATGCCCCTTTAGAGATTTCCCTCTGTGTACCAGGCCCACCCTTTTCTATCTCCTTGTGCCGAGTATGACCAATGCCATCTCATCTCTTTCTATGAAAATCACATGCCTAATAGTCTAAGAAGGTTCACAAAAATACATCCACTCTATAAAACCTTCACGATCTAATGGGCAGTATCCCCAGGACCTGATCAGGTGTACCTAAGGGCATTGTGGGAAGCTATGGGAGAAATTGCTGTGCCTCCAGCAGAGGTATTTGTCATCAACAGCCACGGGTGAGGTGCCAGAAGCCAGGGGAGTGGCTAATGTGCCACTATTTAAGAGAGGCTGCAAGGAAAAGCCAGGGAACTGTAGACCTGACTATAGAACTATGAGCCTGACATCACTGGTAATTAAGTTGTTGGAAGGGATTCTGCCAGACAAGGTTTACATGCATTTGGGAAGGCATTAGGGATCATCAGCATGGCTTTGTACATGGGAACTCAATTCTGACAAACTTGATAACTTTTTTTTTGAAGAGGTGATCAAGAATTTAGATGAAGACAGAGCAGTATATGTTGTCTACATGGACTTTAACAAGACCCTTTGACGCGGTCCCACATGGTGGCTTGTTTAGTAAAGTTAGATCACATGGGATCTAGGGAGAACTAGCCAATTGGATTTAAAAAATTGGCTTGACAGTAGGAGACGGTAGTGGTAGAGGATTGTTGTTCGGACTGGAAGACTGTGCTGCAATGATCAGTGCTGGGTCCACTGTTGTTTGTCTTTTATGTAAATGATTTGGATGAGAAATTAGGAGGCAGGGTCAATAAGTCTGTGGGTTTCACCAAAATGGGTGATATAATCACCAGTTAAGAAGATTATCCTAGAGTACAACGAGATCTTGATCAGCTGGGTCGATGGACCGACAAATGGAAGATGGAGTTTAATTTAGATAAATGGAAGGTGTTGCAGTCTGGTAAGGCAAACCAGGGCAGGCGATGCACAGTTAAGGGTCGGGCACTGTGGAGTGTTGTCAAACAGACACCTAGGTGTGCACGGACATAGTTCCTTGAAAATGGCGTCACAGGTAGACAGGGTGGTGAAGAATGCACTTTGGCATGCTTGCCTTCATTGGTCAACATTGAGTATAGGAGTTTGGACATCATGTTGGGGCTGTATCGGATGTGGTGAGGCCATTGTACAGTTCTGGTCACCCTGCTGGAGGAAGGATGTTATTAAACTAAAAGGGAGCAGAAAAAATGTACAACTACGTTACTGAGACTGGAAGGTTTGAGTTATAAGGGGAGGCTGGAACTTTTTTCCGTGGAGCATAGGAGACTGAGGGGAGACGTTATAGAAGTTTATAAAATCATGAGAAGCATAGATAAGGTGGATAGCCAAGGTCTTTTCCCCAAGGTAGGGGGAGTCCAAAACTAGCAGGGATAGGTTTGAGATGAGCAGGGTAGAGATTTAAAAGAGGAGAAAGTGAGGACTGCAGATGCTGGAGATCCGAGCTGAAAATGTGTTGCTGGAAAAGCGCAGCAGGTCAGGCAGCATCCAAGGAACAGGAGAATCGACGTTTCGGGCATAAGCCCTTCTAGAGCCCTGGGGGGCAACTACTTCACACAGGGTGGTGCAAAAATGGAACAAACTGCCAGAGGAAGTGGAGGTGAGTACAGTTACAACATTTAAATGACCTTCAGAAAAGTACACTAGTAGGGATATGGGCCAAATGCAGGCAAATGGGTCTAATTCAGCTTAGGATACAGCATGAATGAGTTGGACCGAAGGGTCATTTTTCTGTGCTCTGACTCTATAGTTCTGGTACCCCTGGGAGAGATGATAGAAAAGAAAGCAAAAATCTGTGACCAGTTCAGGAAATATTACATGTTCAATACAGTGTAAGTTAAACTAGTAAAACTTTAAGTTTGAAAATATGCTTTGGATGTGAGGAGAAAGCGCTGTCCTACCAGCTTCAGAATAAGAATAAAGGACACCCTTAACCTTGCTTCCTATTGAAAGGATAGAATAGTGAAGTACCTCTAAAGATTAGGAGCCAAAAGGCATTAAGTTCATCCGCTTACTCCATTAACAGATGGCCTGGTCTCTAGAATTGCATCAATTTTTGTGTTCTCTCATTAGTGATTGTTCATCTTTCTTCATTGCCTACAAATTATGAAATTTGATGGAACATATCTGGTTGCTGCAACCTCAAGCCTAGCACTTGATCATTTTACTTCAGTTGTGGAGCTGCAGGGGACCAGGAAGTTCATGATCCAGCTGGAAATTGATTGATTTTTACTGAGACTGAGCATGTTGTCATAAAAGACATGGTTGAATGTCACGAGGTGCTGGACATTCCTGAGTTTTGCAACATATGCAGGATTCTCCTGACTGTGGTTACAAATTCTTTGTGAGCTGTGGCATTTTGAACTCTAGGCTGGCCAGTGAAATTGATCATTACCGCCTACAGACAACTGTTAAAATGGGTTGCTGTATTTCAGAAGTTTTGCCAAATTTGCAATTAACTGGCTTCACACAAGCTTGTGACGTGTGAACCAGCTTACAGCACTATCTGTGAGAAAAGCACCTTAAAGCCAAACTGTTGTTCTGCTGCTTCTAGTCAATTTGAACTTCTCATGAAGCTCAGTGTGGATTGACCTTGCATCGCAGATTGGATTGAATGGGCTGGTGAGTATGTGAAGAAACATTTCATATATTGGGCATATCGTGAATTGTATGCAATTTCAGGGTCTGATTCCACCTTGAAAAGCTATAGTGCTTCCCCGATAGTAATTAGGTAATAACAGAATGAGGAGGGTGAAGAGTACCTTTTTATTACTTATTACATTTCTTCAGGAGCGATGTCTAATTGTATGCTCCTTTTTAATTTAAATGAGCAAATAGTCTGAAGCACTCAGCCACTAGAGCATCTGGATTGTGGTAAATTGCAATAGCAAAACCTCTTGGGATATTTACAAGGATGTTTGCAGGGTTGGAGGATTTGAGCTTTAGGGAGAGGTAAAATAGACTGGGAATTTCCCTGGAGCATCGGAGGCTAAGGGATGACCTTATAGAGGCTTATAAAATCTGAGGAGCATGGATAGGATAAATAGACAAAGTCTTTTCCCTGGGTTTGGGGGGGTGGGGAGGGGAGTCCAGAGGGCATAGGTTTAGGGTGAGAGGGGAAAGATATAAAAGAGACCTAAGGGCAACTTTTTCATGGAGGGTGCTATGAGTATGGAATGAGCTGCCAGAGGAAGTGGTAGAGGCTGGTACAATTGCAACTTTTAAAAGGCATCTGTATGGGTATATGAATTGGAAGGGTTTGGAGGGATATGGGCTGGGTGCTGGCAGGTGGGACGAGATTGGGTTGGGATATCTGGTCGCTATGAACAGGTTGGACTGAAGGGTCTGTTTCCATGTTGTACATCTCTATGACTCTATGACAGTATTGAATTTTACTGAGAGGTGGTCAGTAAAATTAACCTAAATGTGGGAAAATAAATATGTAAGCGTTCAACCTCGTTTTCAATCACTCTCACGCTAGAAGATAGGTGAAAACGTTCTGTTGTGCCTTTATCTCCAAGTTGAGATCTGATATGCAGTCATAATATTTAACTTTTCTGAATTACTCCAGTTAACATCATTCCTACCGAGCAGTCGAGAGCACAGATGTGACACAAGGTTATTTAAATGTCGTAACACTTGTGAAGTTGGTTTGAATATAACTTATTCCATGGATGATGTAGTATGGTGAATGTTTGGGGTAGGATTTGCTGTTGAGTCAGTAATGTTGAAGACTTAGTTGTTTAGAAGTTGCAAAATGGCCTTCAAGAAAATTTCTCTTCTAATAAGGAATCTTTTGTGTGTTTATGCAACTGTGCTAAATGAAATGGCAAATATTGTTTTTTATAGTGCTGATTGGAATATAAACGTTGGCCAGGGCATGGCAAAAATTATTGTATTCCTCATCTTGTAGTACTATTGTGCCACTTTAGGTCAAACAGAGTGGGAACTGGATGGCGCACTTTATCATCCCATTCAAAAAGGTGGCACTTCCATGGTACTACATAGGTATCTCAATATCTTCTCATAATACCAAGTTATATTAATGTTGACTTCAATATTAAGCTATTTTTCATTATTTTTAATTGAATATGTTTCAGCTTTCCAGTGAGTCACAACTATAGCTGGATTTTATAGGCACCGTGATTTCTAATATTCCCCTCCTTCTCCCCTTACCAATTAAAAGGTGGAAGATAATGTGGCAGGTGAAGTGGGCACAAACCCCACTCAAGTCTCGATTAGAGTGGTGCTGGAAAAGCACAGCAGGTCAGGCAGCATCCGAGGAGTGGGGAAAATCGATGTTTCGGGCAAAAACCCTTCATCAGGAATGCCCGAAACGTCAATTTTCCTGCTCCTCGGATGCTGTCTGACCTGTTGTGCTTTTCCAGTACCACTCTAATCTAAACTCTGGTTTCCAGCATCTGCAGTCCTCACTTTTGCCTACAAAGCCCACTCGTAACCCTGTCAGCTGACCTGCAGCAACGTCACACTGGGTTTAAAGGTGGGACTTTCACCTCTTTCTCTGGAGGAGGTCCTGCCAGAAAGAGCCTTTAATAGAGCTGAGAGATCAACTAGCAAACAGCTGCCGAGCTTCTTGCACATGTGCTCATCCCATTACCAAAGTAAATCGAGCAGAAATGCCTCAAATGGCATGATCGTGGGTTTTTTTTTATTTTGAGGGCAATCATGTGGGTAGGAGACAGATTTGTACCCACTAGCCCCAGGTGTAGATTGGAGGCAGCCACCAGTTGTTAAGTGTTGAGATATTGTAGTAAAAATGGCCAACCTTCTGGCTCCTATCCCCATGTCTCCTTTATAGCTCAGAGCTAACTTGATGCCAATGGTTGGCCCCACTGTCTGCCCTTACACCCTTGTTGCCAATCACCTAGCAACCATTATAAATATACTTCAGGAGCCATGTTTAGGTGACATAAAGTTCTAAATCTTTTCATGGCATTTGAAAAAAAATCTCCCATTCGATACATCTAAAACTGTCACATACTTAATCACATAAAAACAACTACAGAACAACCTCGATTATCCAAACAAGACGAGTGGGGGACATTTTGTTCAGATAACTGATCTGATCATAAACAAAGGAAGCATTTACGGGACCTTGTGATCTTGTTCGGATAATCAGAAATTTGGATAATTGATGGTCAGATACAGAGGTTGTTTTGTATTTGCATTCATTACACCATAAAGACAATTCATTTTCCAATATTCTCTTTGATCTGTAATCAAACTGTGACCCCTTATGAAAAGCACCCATTTATTCAAAGGCTGGTCATTTAAATAACATGGTAGTTCTTGCCTAACCCCGCCTCTCCGCCTCTCCCTCATGCTGAATACATGTACTGACTATTTTGGACTTCTACTGTTTTTTAGTTTAGATTTCTGGCATACCAATTATTTACTTTTGCAATGAAGTTCTTACTGTAATTGTTAATGGAATTGTTAAATTGTTACTGTGCCCTTACCTCCTGTGTTAAACATTTCTAGTTTGCGGTTCATTTGTAGCTATCTAGTCCATTTGTTTGACTCTGTTTAGGAGAGCAAAGAACCAATAAAGGGAATGTCGGTCACCCATGGGAAATCTCTCATCCATAATTCCATGCGGCTGCACAGTGAATCAGTGGTTTGCACTGCTACCTCACAGTGCCAGGGACTCTGGTTCAACTCCACCTTCAGGCGACTGTCTGTGCAGAGTCGGTACATTCTCCACGTGTCTGCATGGGTTTCCACCCACAGTCCAAAAATATGCAATTTTAGGTGGATCACCCATAGTGTCCAGAGGTGTTTAGGCAAGGTGGATTAGCCATGGGAAATGCAGGGTGACAGGTATAAGGTGGGGGTGCTCTTCAGATGGTCACTATGGACTCGATGGGCTGAATGGCCTACTTCCACATTGTACAGGTTCTATGATTCTATAATCATCACTGAAGCAAATCAAAATGGTATTTTCATGTGATGGTGCAGTTGGATGTTATCTGTACATGTGGAATAGTTCCCTTTTCTATTCGTTTTAGCTAGACCAGCTTTACTGGCTCGAGTAGATTTTATACTGTATTAAAAATTGAAAAGGCTCCTTCAGTTGCACCTTTCAAACTCTACCACTGGAAGGATAGAGACAGCAAGCCAAGCAACATCTACAACACAAGTTCCCTTGTACAGTTGCCTACCATCCTGACATGCAACCATCTCGGCTGTTCCTTTTTTGCCAATGCATCAAAATCCAGAAACACCATCTTTTAACAATGCTGTAGGTGTACCCATTACTTACCCCTCATCCCTTGCACCATTCATTACCCCCAACTTGTGTGATTTGGGATGTGCAGTTTTTATTTCTTTGAACAAATTCCTCCCTAAAGTGGACAACAACAAAACTGGAGGACAGATCTTGCATCCTGAGGGGGAAATGCTGAGAATCGAAAGCATGAAACGAAGTGGAAAGAAAGATGAAAGTGTGTTGATTTAGAGGATTATTTGAGTGATCAAAGGAAATATGTTATTAATTGCTTAGTGATGGGTGCATTATGCTAACTCTCTGATCGAAAAAAGAGACCAAGAAACACGAAAATAGAGAAAGTAATCTTGCACCAGCAACTTTACAAGGATCCAGCAGCTGTAGTACAGGATTTCTGCATAATGACTGGGTCTCTGCTACTTACATCCTCTACCATGCCTTCATTGCTTCAAGAAGCAACCATTAGGTTAGCTTTTCATGTTGCTCCCTTAGTAAACTTCAGCTTATCCAAATGTCAGCCTCCATTGTATCTCACACCAAGCCCTGCTCAGCCACTTCCCCTGTGCTGACTGACTTCTTTGGTTCCTGGTGTAGCAAAACCTTCAGTTCACATCCTTGATAGTCACTCCTGTGAAGACCCCAATGTTATCCCAGCTGATGGTACTACTGGAAAGGTCAGAAACCTGGCTTTGTGTAGTAGTAGTGGTAGTAGTAGTAGTAGTAGGTGGTGGTGGTGGTTAATGGTAGTGGTGGTTAATGGTGGTTAATGGTGGTGGTGGTGGTAGTGGTTAATGGTAGTGGTGGTGGTAGTTAATGGTAGTGGTAGTGGTAGTAGTTAATGGTAGTGGTAGTAGGAAGTGAGGTCTGCAGATGCTGGAGTATCAGAGCTGAAAATGTGTTGCTGGAAAAGCGCAGCAGGTCAGGCAGCATCCAGGGAACAGGAGAATCGACGTTTCGGGCATAAGCCCTTCCTGAAGAAGGGCTTATGCCCGAAACGTCGATTCTCCTGTTCCCTGGATGCTGCCTGACCTGCTGCGCTTTTCCAGCAACACATTTTCTGTAGTAGTAGTAGTAGTAGTAGGTTAGTTAGAGTTTTAAAAATTCATACGGATTGAGTATCGCAGCATTTATTGTCCATCCTAGTTGCTCTTGAAGGTGGTGATGAGCTGTCCCTTTGAACCACTGCAATCCATGTGCGGGAGGAGAGGAGTAGATCCAGAATGCCATTAGGAAGGGGGTTCCAGTATTTTGACCCAGCAATTGTGAAGAAATGACGACATACTTCCAAGTAAGGGTGGCGAGTGGCTTAGAGGGGAGCCTACAGGTGATTGTGTTCCCGTGTATCTGCTGTCCTTCCAGACTGAGTACAATTCTATGGATGGCCCGCAGCACCCTGTCTAGATTTTGCTAGATCTGGTTTGAAGTCTATTCCATTTGTGACAGTAACAGTGCTACACTGAGATTATTCTCAATATGAAGATGGAACTTGGTCTCCAAAAAAAAAACGTACAAATAAGGAACAAGAGGAGGCCTTTCAGCCCGCTCTGTCATTCAATACGATCATGGCTGATCAGATTTTGACCTCAGCTTTACATTTGTGCATATCTCCAGTAATCTTTGATCTACCTCCATCTTTAAAGATTCTGCACCTAGTACCTTTTTTGAAGAAAAGGATTCCAAATACACTGAACCCTCAGACGACATGTTTCCCCATCTGTTTAAATTGGGTGTCCCTTTATTTTTAGCCTCCACTCTATCACAGGAGACCAACTCTACCTTTGACTCCTAGTTCTATTCATGAAGGGAACACTGCCTGCAGAATGTTGATGGTGGAGGGAAGGTGATGAATGGGTTTGGTGATAGCATCCTGTTGGAGGTGGCAAAGGATGATCCTTTTGAATGCAGAGATGAGCAGGGTTGAATAGAAGGACAAGAAGCATCCTGTTTTGGCAAGGCGTGGAAGAGGAGATGGAAGAAGTGCAGGAGATGGATTGGTCATGACTTCAGGCCATGTCACCCACATTGGGTGCGGAGAGTGAGATTAGGAATCTCAAACTACTCTGAAGAAATTAAAAGGACTGTGGCTCAGTGTACTGTCCCTACTTCTGAGCCAAGAGGTCCAGGTTCAAGCATCTCCTGCTCCAGAGACATATCATAACATCTTCAAATAAGTTGTTTAGAAAATATCCATCCTGATGAACTTGTGCAGTGATGTCCTGTAGCTGAAATTATTGACATTTTCTGCTAGGTATGAATCCAGCCAATGTAGTTGGCACCAATTGTGGAATCTAAGCTGTGTAGATTTAAGTCTGATGCCAATTGCAAACTACATTAGGTTTGTACAGAATCACTTTCTTACCCAGCAAATGCACAGACTAAGTCCTAGATTGAATGGAGTTAGGTAGTTGGGTTTTTACTCTTTCTTATCATACAGGGCGCTTGACCACATAATCCTGAGAGGCTCTTCCCCTCCTGGGGCATAGTTTCAGAATAAAGGGTCATATATTTAAGACTGAATTGAGGAGGAATTTCTTTGAATAAATGCATCTTTTGAATTTTCTACTCCAGAGAGCTGTAGGGATTGAGCCATTGATTTATATTCAAAGCTGAGATGATCTGGCTCTTGAAATAGAGGGGAACTGCGTGCTACAAGGAACAATAAGGAAAATAGATTTGAGGGCATGACCAGATCAACCAAGCTCTTATTGAATTGTGGAGCAGGTTCGATGGGCTGACTACCTACTCCTGCTATTTTTTTGAGGTAGACGTTTCAATATGTCAGAAGACGGGCATGTATTCACAATGCCCCTTTCACAACATCAAGGCATTCTAAACCAATTACCCAAATTCACAAACCTGACCACCCCAGTTGATCCATCAACTCCGCCTGCTCCAGTCCCACCGAATTTATCTCCTCATACCTTGACACTGTCCTATGCCCCTTGGTCCAGGGTCTCCCCACATACATTTGTGAATACCATCCACCCCGTCTGCCGCCTCCATGATTTTCAGTTCCCCTGCTGCTAATGCGTTGTCTTCACCATGGACATCCAGGCCCTGTACACATCCATCCGCCACAACGTAGACCCCCAAGCCTTTCGTTTCTTCCTGTCACACCGTCCCAACCAGTACCCTTCCACTGACACGCTCATTCAATTGGCTGAACTGCTCCTTGCCCTCAATTTCCCCTTCGAATCCTCCCACTTCCACCAGACCAAAGGGGTAGCCATGGGCACCCACATGGGCCCCCGCTATGCCTGCCTGTTCGGGTACATGGAACAGTCCATCTTCCACAGCTACAATGCACCATTCCCCACCTTTTTCCTCTGCTGCATCGATGACTTTAGTGGTAACACCTTGTGCTCCCACAGAGAGGTTGAACAGTTAATCAACTTCACGAGTACCTTTTTGCCCTGACCTCGAGGTTGCCTGGACTATCTCTGACACCTCCCTCCTTTTCCTGGACCTCTCATTCATTCTCCATTTCCTGTGACTGACTCAACATGGATATCTTTTTCAAGCCCACCGACTCCCACAGCCACCTGGACTACACCTCCCATCCTGCCTCCTGTAAAAACGTTATCTCCTATTCCCAACTCCTCTGCCAAATCTGCTCCCTGGTGGACCAATTCCACCATAGAACATCCAAATGGCCTCATCTTTCAAGGACCACAATTTCCCCTCCCATGTGGTCATTGATGTCCTCCAGCACACTGTCTCCACTTCCTGCACCTCCGCCCTTGAACCCCAATGCAACAAGGACCGAACCCCCCACCCCATCATCATCATCAAGCCAATTTTGTACCTAATTCGCAAGCTCTCTGAATCCCATATGATCTAACTTTACTAATTAGCCTCCCAGGTGGAATCTTGTCAAAGGTTTTACTATAATCCATGTAGACAACATCTACCGCTCTGCCCTCATCAATTTTTTTTTTTTGGTTACATCTTCAAAGAAAACTCAACCAAGTTTGAGACATGATTTCCCATGCACAAAGCCACGCTGACTATCCCCAATCAGTCCAAATGCATGTAAATCCTATCTCTCAGAATTCCCTCCAATAACTTATCCATGAACGATGTCAGGCTCAATGGTGTATAGTTCCCAGGCTTCTCCTTATAGATCCTCTTAAATAAAGGCACATTATTAGCCGCCCCCCAGTTCTTCGACACCTGTGCCATGCTGTCGAATGATATAAACATCTCTGCTAGGGGGCCCCACAATCTCTTCTCTAACTTCCCACAAAGTTGATCAGGTCCCAGAGGTTTATCCACCTTTGTTTTAAGACTTTCAGCACTTCTGTAATGAGGACAGTTTTTTTTTTATTTCCCTGAGTTCCCTAGCACCTCCTTTCTTTCTCCACAGTAAAAGCTGACGCAAAATATCTGTTTCATGTCTCTCCTATCTCCTGAGGTTCAACACAAAGACAACTTTGCACTTAATGTATTTATAGAATCTCTTCGGATTATCCCTAGCCTTGGCAAAATAACCTTATCTCTTATCCCCTCTTTGCCCTCTGATTTCCTCTCTTAGGAATGCCTCTGCACCCCTAAAACTCTTCAAGAGATACACTTGATCCCAGTTGTCTGTATTTATGATGACTTTTTCTCAATATCTTTATTCATCTATTTTTCACAAATCCTGCCAGCATTACCCTTCACTCTAACACGAACATAATGCCTCTGAGCTCTCATTATCTCACTTCTGAAAATGTCCCACTTGCCAGTCGTCCCTTTACCTATGATTAGTCTACTCCGATCAACTTTGAAAGTGCATGTCTCATAGTCAAAATTTGCCTTACTCCTAATTAATGCTGACTGACCTGTTCAGATTTGAAAGTGCCAAAGTGAAGAGCAAGTTGTTGGTGTGCTAGATAACAAATGTAACTCATACGTGACTAATCTTCTAATCTCTAGAACCTCTTCAGACTTTCTCCTGCAATCCTGGCAGTGTCCACCAGTGAGCGCTGTCACTGCCATGAGTGATGATGCTACCAGCTCATCAGATTGGCCAGCAGCTGTCGAGGGTACTACTTCCTCAAAGGGTACAATTTTAAGTGGCCTCCTGTAGTGCATTCTGGCTGCAGGCTGGCCTTCCAACAGGCACATTTGGCAATAGACAATAGGTGCAGGAGTGGGCCATTCTGCCCTTCGAGCCTGCACCACGATTCAATATGATCATGGCTGATCATCCTTAATCAGTATCCTGTTCCTGCCTTATCTCCATAACCCTTGATCCCACAATCCTTGAGAGCTCTATCCAACTCTTTCTTAAGTGAATCCAGAGACTGGGCCTCCACTGCCCTCTGGGGCAGAGCATTCCACACACCCACCACTCTCTGGGTGAAGAAGTTTCTCCTCATCTCTGTCCTAAATGGTCTACCCCGTATTTTTAAGCTGTGTCCTCTGGTTCAGCACTCACCCATCAGCGGAAACATGTTTCCTGCCCCCAGAGTGTCTGGGCAACTTTCATCCTGCACCCTGTTCTCCATATGTTTTTACCCAAATCCATCTATAAAGCCATTTTAGTCTCTCAACTGGATGCTAAATTTTGAGTAAGTGAATTCTGCAAGCAATACCCCATCCTGTCCTGTTTCTGGAGCATTGAGTGTAAATATAAGAGGCTGGGTGGCAGTGGTCATATTGCTGCAACAGGTAATTATAATGTAATGACATCATTGTAGAACCCACTTGGGTGGGTCACTGATTTCATTGTTACACAGTACATCAGGACATTGATGGAGCGGCACTGTTGGAGATGGCGCCATGCATTTGTCATGCAGCTAAACTCTTGACATGCTAAAGCGTCTGACTGCAAAGACTGGCTTCCAGTTGAAGAATGTTAGCATTTTTTGTCTCAACATTACAGCAATAAATATTTTACTTTGGGCTGCTGTTAAATGTTTAAAAACTGCCAGATAAAAATTTGTTGGAAGTCACAGGCGAATGCCAGTAAACCACCTCACAGCACCAGGGTCCCGGGTTCGATTCCAGCCTCTGGCGACTCTCTGTGGATTTTGCACATTCTCCCCGTGTCTGCGTGGGTTTCCTCCCGGGTGCTCCGGTTTCCTCCCACAATCCAAAGATGTGCAGGTCAGGTGAATTGGCCATGCTAAATTGCCCACAGTGATAGATGCATGAGTCAGAGCGAAATGGGTCTGGGTGGGTTACTCTTCGGAGGGTCGGTGTGGACTGGTTGGGCCAAAGGGCCTGTTTCCACACTGCAGGGAATCTAATCTAATCTGCTCTGTTGTCATCCCATTGTCAGATTCATGTCCAAGCTTCAACAATTCTTGTATTACTTCACCATTAAAAACACTTTGTGTCTGAAGAAATGCTTGCTAACATCTGGCTGAAATCAAGTCTTTCGTAACTGTGCTCTTGTGTTGACATTTGAAGTTTACTTTGACTATCCTGTTAAGTATTCTGTGTATCTCCGAAAAGGTCATCTCCCAGCTTGAAGTTGAGTCTGAATTATCGCACATAACTCCTGCCCCTGGGGGTTTGACCTCGACTGCTTTTTTTTTGGCTGTGTAATCCGGTGACCTGTTTTGTTTGGCAAATTGTTCCTTCATGCTATTTAGACATGGTGCACTGTGAGGCAATTATCATTGGTTTGCTTTGATTTAATCTCTTACACCACATTCCACCCCCCACCCACCAACTTGAACCTCCCAGACCCAGCTAATACAACCACTCCCAGCTTAGTCTTAAAAACAAAGTCACATTTATTGTCACAACATGACAAAACAAAAATTTTATATTCATTGGCTGGAAACTGGTCTTTGGAATTGGAGCCTTGAATATACCAAGGGTAAATGTACTTTCGATGACAGCCTCTGCTCCAATCTCCTCCAGGTAAATATTGCAAAGACTAAAAACTTTGGATTCTACGACAAACTCCACTTATTACTCACCAATTATAGAACATTACAGCACAGTACAGGCCCTTTGGCCCTTGATGTTGCGCTGACCTGTCATACCAATCTGAAGCCCATCTAACCGACACTATTCCATGAACGTCCATATGCTTGTCCAATGGCGACTTAAATGTACTTTAAGTTGGCGAATCTACTACCGTTGCAGGCAAAGCATTCCATACCCTTACTACTCTCTGAGTAAAGAAACTACCTCTGACATCTGTCCTATATCTATCACCCCTCAATTTAAAGCTATGCCCCCTCGTGCTTGCCGTCACCATACTTGGAAAAAGACTCTCCCTGTCCACCCTATCTAACCCTCTGATTATCTTATATGTCTCTCTTAAGTCACCTCTCAACCTTCTTTCTAACTAAAACAGCCTCTATCCCTTGGTCTAACAACTGTCTTGAGGCTGAACCAAACTAGTCACGTTTGACATTTCAATGTGCATCTAACCACATAGATGTACTGTCTCAAACCACCTCCTTTCACTTCTGTAATTGGATAATGTTCTTCAGATCCACTGATGCCCCCGCTTATCTGTGGCTGAAACCTTCATCCGCGTGCTTACTTCAAGATCTGCCTATTCTAAAGCATTTTGGGTTAGTCTCCTATATCTGTAAGTTTCGGTTTACCTTTGTACTTTGCTCTGAATTGCTTTTGTCCATTATCTCTGTACTCACTAACTTACTTTGGCTCCTGGTTAAACAGCATCTTGATATTAAAATTCTCATCTTTTTTTGTCAAATCCTTCCTTATTTCTGTAAGCTGTTTCAGTTCCACAACCCACTAAGATAATGTGCGTTGTCAGAATATCTCTGATCATAATTGCTCCACTCTTAGTGGCTAGGCTTTCAGCTTACTAAGGCCCTTAGAACATAGAACATAGAAGCAATACAGGCCCTTCGGCCCTCGATGTTGCGCCGATCCAAGCCCACTATCCTCCATATGCCTATCCAATGCCCGCTTAAATGCCCATAATGAGGGAGAGTCCACCACTGCTACTGGTAGGGCATTCCATGAACTCACGACTCGCTAAGTAAAGAACCTACCCCTAACATCTGTCCTATACCTACCCCCCCCTTAACTTAAAGCTATGCCCCCTTGTAATAGCTGACTCCATACGTGGAAAAAGATTCTCACTGTCGACCCTATCTAAACCCCTAATCATCTTGTACACCTCTATCAAGTCACCCCTAAACCTTCTTTTCTCCAATGAAAACAACCCCAAGTGCCTCAGCCTTTCCTCATACGATCTTCCTACCATACCAGGCAACATCCTGGTAAACCTCCTCTGTACCCGTTCCAGTGCCTCCACATCCTTCCTATGGTATGGCGACCAAAACTGCACACAATACTCCAGATGCGGCCGCACCAGAGTCTTATACAACTGCAACATGACCTCAGGACTCCAGAACTCAATTCCTCTACCAATAAAAGCCAGTACGCCATATGCCGCCTTCACCGCACTATTTACCTGGGTGGCAACTTTCAAAGATCTGTGTACATGGACACCAAGATCCCTCTGCTCATCCACACTACCAAGTATCCGACCATTAGCCCAGTACCCCATCTTTTTGTTACTCTTACCAAAGTGAATCACCTCACACTTAGCTACATTGAACTCCATTTGCCATCTTTCTGCCCAGTTCTGCAGCTTATCTATATCCCGCTGTAACCTGCCACATCCTTCCTCACTGTCTACAACTCCTCCGACTTTCGTATCATCCGCAAACTTGCTCACGCAACCTTCTAACCCCTCCTCCAGGTCATTTATAAAAATGACAAACAGCAATGGTCCCAAAACAGATCCTTGCGGAACACCGCTAGTGACGGCACTCCAAGATGAACCTTTGCCATCAACTATTACCCTCTGTCTTCTTCCAGCCAGCCAACTCCTAATCCAAACCTCCAACTCACCCTCAATGCCATACCTCCGTATTTTTGGCAGTAGTCTACCATGGGGAACCTTATCAAACGCCTTACTAAAATCCATATACACCACATCTACTGCTTTCCCCTCATCCACCTCCTTAGTCACCTTCTCAAAGAATTCAATAAGGTTTATGAGGCACGACCTGCCCTTCACAAAACCATGCTGACTATCCTTGATCACGTTATTCCTATCCAGATGTTCATAAATCCTATCCCTTACAATTCTCTCTAAGACTTTGCCCACAACAGAAGTGAGACTCACCGGCCTATAGTTACTAGGGTTATCCCTACTCCCCTTCTTGAACAAGGGAACCACATTTGCTAGCCTCCAATCTTCTGGCACTACTCCTGTAGACAACGAGGACATAAAAATCAAGGCCAATGGCTCTGCAATCTCCTCCCTTGCTTCCCAGAGAATCCTAGGATAAATGCCATCAGGCCCAGGGGACTTATCTATTTTCACCCTTTCCAGAATTTCCAACACCTCTTCTCTACATACCTCAAAGCCATCCATTCTACTTAATTGTGACTCAGTATTCACATCGACAACAATGTCCTGTTCCTGAGTGAATACTGACAAAAAGTATTCATTCAGTGTCTCCCCAATCTCTTCAGCCTCCACACGCAACTCCCCACTACTATCCTTGACTGGACCTATTCCTACCCCAGTCATTCTTTTATTCCTGACATACCTATAGAAAGCCTTGGGGTTTTCCCTAATCCTACCAACTAAGGACCTTTCATGTCCCCTCCTTGCTGCTCTTAGCTCTCTCTTCAGGTCCTTCCTGGCTACCTTATAAGTCTCAATCGCCTCAATTGAACCTTCACGCCTCATCTTTACATAGGCCGCCCTCTTCCATTTAACAAGGGATTCCAATTCCTTATTAAACCACGGCTCCCTCACACGACCCTTTCCTCCCTGCCTGACAGGTACATACTTATCAAGGACACTCAATAGTTGCTCCTTGAACAAGCTCCACATATCAATTACGCCCTTGCCTTGAAGCTTACTTTTCCAAGCCACACATCCTAAGTCATGCCTCACCGCATCATAATTTCCCTGCCCCCAGCTATAGCTCTTGCCCTGTAGTGCACACTTATCCCTCTCCATCACTAGAGTAAAAGTCACTGTTCCCAAAGTGCTCACCTACCTCTAATTCTAACACCTGGCCTGGTTTGTTACCCAGAACCAAATCCAGTATGGCCTCACCTCTTGTTGGCCTATCTACATATTGTGTCAGGAAACCCTCCTGCACACATTGGACAAACACTGACCCATCTAACGAACTTGAGCTATAGTTTTCCCAATCAATATCAGGAAAGTTAAAGTCCCCCATAACAACCACCCTATTACTTTCACTCTTCTCCTGAATCATCCTCGCAATCCTTTCTTCTACGATTCTAGGACTATTAGGAGGCCTGTAAAAGACTCCTAACAGGGTGAGCTCACATTTCCTATTCCTAACCTCAGCCCAAACTAACTCGGATGGTGAGTCTTCATCCATAGTCCTTTCCACAGCTGTAATACTATCTTTGACAAGCAATGCCACACCTCCCCCTCTTTTACCCCCACCTCTGACCCTACTAAAACATTTAAACCCTGGGACCTGCAACAGCCAATCCTGTCCCTGTTCTACCCATGTCTCCGTAATAGCCACAACATCGAAGTCCCAGGTACCAACCCACGCTGCAAGATCACCTACCTTATTTCGTATACTTCTTGCATTGAAGTATACACACTTCAAGCCACCCTCCTTTGAAATTGATGCCATGTTCCTAACCTCCCTACACTCCAGGTCCTGCTCCCTAAAGCTACAGTCTGGGTTCGCATGCCCCTACAGAGTTAGTTTAAACCCCCCCCCCCCCCCCCCCCCCCCCCCCACCAAAGCACTAGCAAACCTCCCACCAAGGATACTGGTGCCCCTCAGGTTCAGGTGCAGACTATCCTGTTTATAGAGGTCCCACCTTCCCCAGAAAGAAGCCCAGTTATCCAAATACTGGAATCCCTCCCTCCTGCACCATCCTTGTAGCCACGCATTTAACTGTTCTCTCTCCCTATTCCTCGACTCTCTATCACGTGGCACGGGTAACAAACTAGAGACAACAACTCTGTTCGTTCTAACTCTGAGCTTCCAACCTAGCTCCCTGAAAGCCTGCCTAACATCCTCATCCCTCTTCCTACCTATGTCGTTGGTGCCAATGTGGACCACGACTTCGGGCTGCTCCCCTCCCCCTTAAGGACCCGGAAAACACGATCAGAGACATCACGTACCCTTGCACCTGGGAGGCAACCTACCAAACGTGAGTCTCTCTCGTTCCCACAAAACCGTCTATCTGTGCCCCGAACTATCCAGTCCCCAATTACTATTGCTCTGTTCTTCTCCACCCTTCCCTTCTGAGTAACGGGGACAGGCTCCGTGCCAGAGGCCTGAGCCCCGTTACTTACCCCTGGTAAGTATCCAAAACTGTATACTTGTTCTTGAGGGGAACGACCGAAGGGGGTCCCTGCACTGGCTGCTTCCTCCCAGTCCCCCTCACTGTCACCCATCTATCTGCCATCTTTGGAGTTACTACTTCCCTAAAGCTCCAATCTATGACCCCCTCTGCCTCCCGAATGATCCTAAGTTCATCCAACTCCATTTCCAGTTCCCTAACATGGTCTTGGAGGAGCTGGAGATGGGTGCACTTCCTGCAAGTGTAATCAGCAGGGACGTCCATGGCATCCCTCACCTCAAACATGTTGCAAGAGGAACATTGCACTGCCTTCACTGCCATCCCTCTGAAAGTAACCTTTTTTAAAAAAACTGGGTCTAAAGAATACAACAAGCAAAATGCAGCACTTACCTACTTACCACAACGGGTCTTATTATTTAGGTTAGAGGAGGAGGGCGGGTGGGAGACACTACCTCTGTAGTGCCTCGGGTTCTTCTCCTGCGCACTTTTAAAGGGAAAAAAACCTACCCAGGTAAGCTTACGCTCTACCTACTTCCGGGTCCCTTAGCTCAGTAGTTCCCTTGCTAACACAATCTACCTTTCCCATACCTCACTTTCATTCTTTTAAGGCACTCCTTAAAACCTACCACTTTGTCTAAGTTCTTGACAATACAGCAAAAAGCCACCATATGTGGCTCCATGCTTTATTTTGTTTATAATGCCTTTGTGAAGTCCTTTGGAATGTTTTATTACCTTTTTAAAGGCACTACCCAAATGCAAGATGTTGTCAGCCCAGGCACCAATCTTGTACTATTTTTGTAAGATCTTCACATCCTACTTTGAGATAAAAGTTGTCAATCCCTTGCCCCTAGCCAGTCAAAATGGACTACCTTGCAATCTCACAGCAACTTCAGTTTACTTACAATTATCAGGAACAGAAGAGAGCAATATGGATCCACTGTCATGTCACTTAATACCTTCACCCTCCTAATGCAATGGAGTATTTCTTCATGCCACTGTCTGTATCCTTTTCTTTGGGGAGTAACAGATCAAGATTAAACCCTTGTTACTGTCAGTGCTTGTTATCAGGTCACGTTACTCCCCTGACCATTTCCAAGAACAAATATCGTGAAAAGAGAAAAACCATCAGCAAGAAGGGTGTACCCCCTTTAAAGTTATGCTGATTTTTTTTTGTCTTAATGGCATCAGCAGCTGAAGGTTTTAAATTGACTTTTGTCAAGAACTATTCCTGCATCACTGCTGTTTTCTGTTTTAGTACATTGCAAATGCACTTTGCTCCAATTGTAGCAGAGGCTAAAATTATTTCTGTTGAGTCACAGATTGGGCTGTGATTTTTTTTTATTATTGCGCAAGATAACATCAGACATGTGGAATGAGGGCAATTGGGTTTCAATTGGGTTTTCTGACTCAGCAATGTGACTTTTGTTCAGAGATTCACATCTGAGTGAGCTGAAGTAAATCTTTTGACAGCTTCTAGATTTTATGGAGAAACCTTCAACGATTGTCTCCAATTACATCAGATTACACTTGCGGCTTAGTAGTATGCTGCATTGCAAACCTGACCAAATAACTGCCAGCAGGGGAATGCATTTGTAATTTCAAAGTGGGTCACTGTTAAGACTCAGCTATTTGCTCCCATCCCTAATTTACCTTTTTCTTAATGTATTTTACAGGAATGTTTACCCTCACAGAAGTTGCATCTCTTAATGACATACAGGCAACCTATCGAATTCTGAAACCATGGTGGGATGTATTCATGGATTATTTAGCCATTGTAATGCTCATGGTTGCTATATTCGCTGGCACCATGCAATTGACCAAAGATCAAGTCGT
This sequence comes from Chiloscyllium plagiosum, assembly GCF_037043375.1. Taxonomy (NCBI): domain Eukaryota; kingdom Metazoa; phylum Chordata; class Chondrichthyes; order Orectolobiformes; family Hemiscylliidae; genus Chiloscyllium; species Chiloscyllium plagiosum. The sequence goes on from NW_028270147.1 coordinate 17,878,333, forward strand.
ATGTCTTCCTGAGCCCTTATCAGAGGAGAGGTCAGAAAGCCAACGCAGCACCACTGAGAGCCCTGCAAAAGTTCCCAAAACATCCGTCATGCCAGATTTAGAAAGCGCCATGTCTTCAAGAGGGAGCCGGAATCATGCTACTGGGGAAACCTTTGAAGGCGTGCCTCCGTTGTCGGCTGACCACCCTGAAGATGGAGAGCATTCTGGAAGCAAAGGCCCTTTCAACTTTGGGCGCCCGACGAATTTGGAGTATCAGCAATATATTTTCATCAATCAGATGTGCTACCATGTGGCCTTGCCCTGGTATTCCAAGTACTTTCCCTATCTTGCATTAATCCATACACTCATCCTGATGGTCAGCAGCAATTTCTGGTTCAAGTACCCCAAGACCAGTTCAAAGATCGAGCACTTTGTTTCCATTCTGGGGAAGTGTTTTGAGTCACCCTGGACCACAAAAGCACTCTCTGAAACGGCATGTGAGGACTCTGAGGAGAACAAGCAACGTTTTAAGACCTCTGTGGCAAAGCATTTATCAACTGGTAGTGAGGAAGAGAGCCCCAGCTCCAGCACGCCCATGATATCCAGGACTGGACCTAAATTTTCTGCTGAGAAACCAGTCATCGAAGTTCCCAGCATGACTATTTTAGACAAGAAGGATGGGGAACAGGCTAAAGCCCTTTTTGAAAAGGTTCGTAAATTTCGTGCTCATGTAGAAGATAGTGATTTGATATATAAACTCTATGTTGTCCAGACAGTCATAAAGACGGTGAAGTTAATGTTCATTTTATGTTATACACTGACTTTTGTGACTTCTATAAACTTTAATCATATCTGCAAACCAGCAATAGAACATTTAACCGGATATGCTCAGTTTTACTGTACTCACAACATGGCTTTTATGCTGCGAAAATTATTAATTAGTTATATTGCACTCATATGTGTTTATGGACTGGTTTGTATATATACTTTGTTTTGGCTGTTTAGGCGGCCCTTGAAGGAATATTCGTTTGAAAAGGTCCGTGAAGAAAGTAGTTTTAGTGACATTCCAGATGTTAAGAATGACTTTGCATTTCTGCTACATATGGTCGACCAGTATGACCAACTTTACTCAAAGCGCTTTGGAGTCTTCCTGTCAGAGGTGAGTGAAAACAAACTGAGGGAACTCAGTTTGAACCATGAGTGGACTTACGAGAAACTCAAACAGCACGTCTCTAGGAATCCTCAGGACAAGCAAGAGCTGCACCTGTTCATGCTTTCCGGGGTGCCTGATGCGGTGTTTGACATGACCGAGCTGGAGATACTGAAACTAGAGCTGATTCCTGAGGCAAAGATTCCTGCCAAAATTTCCCAAATGACCAACCTTCAGGAGCTGCACCTTTACCATTGCCCAGCTAAAGTGGAGCAAACTGCTTTCAGCTTCCTCCGGGACCACCTTAGGTACCTGCACATCAAGTTCACGGATGTCGCAGAAATTCCCACCTGGGTCTATCTGCTTAAAAACCTGCGTGAACTCTACCTGGTTGGTAATCTGAACGCTGAAAATAATAAGATGATCGCTTTAGAGTCACTGCGAGAATTGAAGCACTTGAAGATCTTACATTTGAAGAGCAATTTGACCAAAATTCCTTCGAACATCACTGATGTTGCACCTCATCTCACCGCTCTGCTGGTTCACAACGATGGAACAAAACTTTTGGTTCTGAACAGTTTGAAGAAAATGATTAATCTCACTGAGCTGGAGCTGCAGAACTGTGAGCTGGAACGAATCCCACATGCCATTTTCAGCTTGACCAACTTGCAGGAACTGGACTTGAAATCCAACAATATTCGCACAATCGAAGAGGTGATCAGTTTTCAACATCTGAAGCGCTTGACATGCCTGAAGTTGTGGCACAACAAAATCATCACCATTCCTTCATCCATCAGCCTGGTGAAAAATCTTGAGCTGCTTTACCTTTCTCAGAATAAACTGGAATCTCTCCCGGCAGCACTCTTCACATTGCAGAAGCTGAGATATCTCGATGTAAGTCACAATTCTATTGCTGTCATTCCAGTGGAGATCATGTCCCTACAGAATTTACAGTATTTTGCAGTGACAGGAAACAGAGTGGAAATTTTGCCAAAGCAGGTTTTTAAGTGCACAAAGTTGCGGGTTTTGAATGTGGGCCAAAACTGCATTACTTCCATTTCAGAAAAGATTGGCCAGCTAGTGCAGCTCTCGCAGCTGGAGCTGAAAGGGAACTGCCTGGACAGACTTCCAGCAGAGTTAGTCCACTGCCGCCTTCTGAAGAAAAGTGGGCTTGTCGTTGAGGATCACCTCTTTGACACCCTGCCCCCTGAGATTAAAGACCTCTTTAATCAAGACTTTAACTCAAACTCGACATTTGGCACAGGAATATAAATTATTGTAGCAGCTTCAGGACTGAATATTTGCTTGTTAACTGGAAAAATATGTATAAAATAGATCAAGGTACATAAACATGGCAAGTGTTTAAAAACTAGTTAAAGGTGATGCTAGTTTTTTTTTTTGCCCTGATAAAGCGCTCAAATCATTGTAATAAATTGTAACCAATGAACTAACTGTTGGTCACTGGCTGTCTTACCCAAGTCTGTTAATGATGGAATATTTGTTCATATATCTTTGTTTTGTAAATGGATTTAATTTATTCTTGACATTTTAAAAGAGAACTTTTTTTGATTTCTATATCCTGTCCAAGAGTGCTGTCTCGCTCCAAATGCATGGCCTCTTTCAACTCTGCTGAGCTGGCCTTTACAAGATTTGAGAGTGGAGCATTAGTCCACTTTAAATTTTTCATTTCATTTCCCTTCTTGAGGGATCCTGCAGCTTGGTTCCTTTCCTGTTTTAGTCGCCATTTTATGATCAGAAATTTGTTACATTGGACATTATAAAACCTGTATTTGTGTCTTTCTGGTACCACATCTGTTTTTGTCCATTGTTCCTGTAGGGAGAGGGTTGAGTTGCAGGTTCTCAAATTGTGGCGTCTAGCGCACACAACTTGACAATGTCTGGCTCCCAGCACCAATTTCAGCTTGTTTCTAAATAAAGGAAAACAAACTTAATTCAAAGTAATTTTCTATTCGCTTATTTAAAAGGAGGTAGGGCTAAGGAGTATAATTTGAGTAAAGCCCTCTGAGCAGTGCTACGCACCTTTTTTTTATTATTATTATGTCGAATGTACCCGCCTTTTCAGAGGTGTCTTCAGCCTAGCAAACTGGTGTTCAGCCATGTTGGACCTCAACACCTAGAAATCCCTTTCTGATAAACTTTTTAATCAAGGTGCGTGTCCAGTGTTTCAGATTGATTTTATAACAGTAATATTTTATCTTGGTGTTGCTATTAGCCCTTGGTAGATGTCGAAATAGGAGGGGGGCATAAAGGAAAGATGAATACCTGTAGCTTTTCATCTACTTGGCCAACTCAAAAGCAATCTACAGACACACCGGGTTTTCTGAAAGTAAATGAAGTTGCTCTGGGATGCCCCTTGGATGTCTTTCGCCAACATATGGCATGCTTGGTTCTTAGGGAGACCTGAAATTATACCAAATACTTCATTTAAATTAAAGGTCCCTGCTAGCAGGGATTAAAACAAATTTTTCAGTACTTATGAAAAACACATTCTCTGGCCTCTTCTGCTTTTTCAAGTGTTGGAAAATCCCAGCAAAGCTTTTAATGGCCGGCTATTAGCTGGCTGAAGGGCATAAGAATTCAGAAATCTGATTTAAAACAAAAAAGCTTTTTCTTGAGAAAAATATAGTTACAATAGTTTTGTTAATTGGCATAAATTGCAGAGATTTATGAATGAAGGGGAACTTTGATCTTGTTATCATATCTCTGTAAAAGCCACAATAGAACTCCCTAGCTGGAATCCACACCGTTCTGTCTACATTTGTTTGGTGCTTGTGTTTTTCCATGTCTCTGTACCTTTGCAACTGAATAATCCATAGTGCTGAAACTCTCTCAGCAAGATCTGTTGATATATGGAAAAGAAGATGAGATTAGAATTTCAATGATGTCGGAGTTAATGAGGAATTGAACCTGAAAGAAAGACCGTTACTCTGTTCCAAGATGGGCCTACAATAAGATCAATATCATTGGTCGGTGCTTCCAACTGTTAAAAACTGCATCTTGGAAAGAAATGTATAGTGCCTTTCATGTTTTCAGGACTTCATAAAAATGAGTCATTACTTGCAGTGTAATCAGTGGCACAATGTAGACATTTATATACTGCACAGTCCTTTACTTTTTTTTTTACAAAAAATTATGATTGTTTTGTTAATTTACTGAACAATCTAAAACAAAAAGCAATGCACAACTGGTCCATCAGTATCCAGATATATAAGAGCTTAAACGTTTTAGATACAGGCTCTTTGTCAGACAGAAATCTTTCTCCCGACGTTCACAGACCTGATGTTTACTTCAAGAATCTGGATATCTTTGAACATAAATATTATCTTTGGTGATACCAATAGATAATCTTTTAATCACAATTCATAATTACCTAGTAATAATACTGCCATTAACCTCTGAACTGAACAATATCATACAAACAAGTTTACAGTTTGTCCTGCTACTACTAACATAACGACCTGGACCCTAGATTGAGGTCCTTGCAATGTGCAGTCAAGATGACAAAAATCTGCAATTAAGAAGACTTGCATTTTGAAAGTGATGAAATCAAGTTTTAAAAAACTGTGCTAGGTTGTAGATATGGGAGGAATGTAGGTTAATTGGGGTTTTCTTTTAGTTGAAATTCTGTGCCTGAATCTTGGTAAAATCAGATCAGTTTATTCGAACACAATGTGCAATCAGAAAAAGAAAGAGGATGGCAGATCCTTCATGGTAAATGCATTTAACAGGAACCCAGATGAGTACAGGAGTGAAAATGGTAGAGTTACAGCAACCAAGGGTGGGAGGAGGTTCATGGAGCACAAGAACTGGCATGGTCAAATTGAGTCAACTGTGCTGCACATTATGTAACTATAGGTAAGAATTCAGGGAATTGTTAGTATATAGAATCCTGCCGAATGCGATACGTTCTCACGCTGAGTTGATTCCAGTTCAGATCTGTAGTGCAACAATCAGCATTTATCTACTTCAGAACATCGGTTCTTATGCTCTCTTTGGACACACAAAAACCTGCTTGGTTCAGCACAAAACTGGCTTTGCACACATGTTGAAAATTCATCTCCCAGCTAGCTGAGAGATTTTAGCGCTCAAGTCTGAAGAGTAAATGTGCTGAAAGATTGTGTAAAGTGCCACACTCTATGCCACATGGTTTATCTGAACGTGCATTTACTGCATAGATGCAAAGCCATGACAAGTGTGCAAGAATATTTTTTAAATCAGTTTTATGTGGCAACATTCCAAGCACAAAAAAACACATGCAAATGACCCAAATTGTAGTTCAGAATTTGACAGTCAGTGCTCTGTTCAAATTGGGGAATGACCTGTTTTTGTTTAAATTAGGCACACCAATTGGACACTATGGACAGAGGCATTTTTACATACTGAACAATTGCATGTTAATTGTAGTGCAAATAAAAGGTCTCTATTTTTGAATTTTATTTCTAAATGACCTGATTGAATGTGAACCCACATCTTATATGTTTGGGTTGATTGTACTGCATTGTAGAGTTGGTTTTTTTCGCTGCTAATACATATTCTTGGATGTTTGAAAGATATTGAGAAAGATGTTGATCTCTGATAATAAAACAGACATTATCGGAATGACTACCCAATATCCATCCAGCCTGAAGCTCAGTTCTGTTATAATTAATGGAATGCAATATCAAGTGCTGTATCGAATGGATTTCTGATTGTATTCTGCCACTTCTGAGATAAATTTCTCCTGAGTTTATAATCACTCATTCCATGGTGACTTAAAGAAATTACTGAACAGTGTTGGTTTAGCTCTTGCATGCCTATATATAAATGTTTCTCATTTTGGTTGTCAGAAGCCAATTATTTCAACTAAGGTGTGACTTCCAACATATGTCTCGTTGAACTTTGCCTTCAAGTCAGAAATGTTTAGGTAATGCACAATTAATTGTTAAGCAAACCAGTCTCAGTTGCTTTCAGTTCAAAGGTGCTTGAAATTTTCACTTCCTGTGTCCTGCTATACAAGCAGGGTTTTTATCATAAAGGTTATGACTGCCCTCTAGTGCAAATTCATTGGCATAGTCAGTGAAATGTACCAGAAGCAGTCTGGTTCCTGGCTCCTACCTCCAACTGTGAATCGACAGATGCCCAAAAAGACCAAAACCAGTGTCTGTATTTACAAGCTTCACTGACTAAAAATGCACTAAGTTGGTTTGAGATGAATCCGTTTTTCCTTACTGAGTAGGTTCTTACACGTATTAAAGTCTGCCATTTGTATAAAGTATTAAAAAGCAGTTTACTGATTACAAATTGATTAGCAGTCAGTAATGAACTATTGCTTAATTAACGCTATCCTTCCCGTTGGAGTCTTGTTAAAGTGCAAGTTCTACCCAATTTCTAACCTTGGTGTTCTGAAACTTATTGGGTGAAATTGGTCCTGTTTTTGTCAATGGTATTGACAGCAGGAAATGGCAGAAAAACAAAGATGTCTTGATCCAACCTGAATGCCTAAGTATTAATGTTGCATATTTTGAGGACAGTGTTAATATTTTTTTCTGCACTCTGAGCTTCAACATATAGAAGCCACAGTATTCCAGTAAAGGTTGGGAAAGTTGGTGCAGAAATTGAGTAGGCACAGTTAGTCTCATGGGCATTTTTGTTTGATGTCGCTACCTCGGATTTCATGTTCGCTATTGTCCATGCTTTTATTGAACAAATATGAACAGCACATCCAATGATTGGAGACCCTTCCAAATCGCACATTTTATAATGGTAAACAGGACTCAATTGTGCAATTAGGACTGTTTTCTGTCAATCTCAGTTTAATTTTAATTTTAACCTATCAAATTTTGACTTAGCAAATTCGACAGTGCCAACTCTTGAGAAACAGCCAAACTACTGGAGAAGACGAGAAAGATGAAAAGAATTTCATGGTGTAGCTTAGGATTTTTTAAAACATTTTCAGAAGCAAAAGATCGAGCAACAAAATAATGGCATACCAAAATGTATTATGGAATTATAGTAATACAATAAAGATGATTACTCAAATGAATTCTGTTTATTTACTTAATCTCCCCAAACTAACTTTTTCTCCTGCATCACTCCAACACAGATTTCTTCTCATTTATTATTTTCTACCTATTCATTTGATCGGTTTTAAGCACTTCTGAGTATACACGTAAAAAATGCCATTATCTGTGTCCCTGTTTTGACTCTTTCTGGTTATTCCTATCTAAACTTTTCTAAGCTTCTATTCTTTTTGCACCCACAACATTATTCTTTTGGGGTCTGGGGGGTTGGGGTGGGGTTCAATTCTCACCACTTGAACAGCAAGCTAGCAGAGCAGTCTCCCATCACACAGACTGGTCAACTTTTGATTTCCAAATAAAATTTGTGGGTTCTCCAGGGAGGGTGTACCATTATACCACCCAGCTAGTTCATTAACCAAGTTAGTGAAGATGGACTTTGCTACCATTATTTCCAGTTATCAATGTGGGCAGCACAGTGATTCAGTGGTTAGCACTGCTGTCTCACAGCACCAGGGTCCCAGGTTCGATTCCAGCCTCAGGTGACTGCCTGTGTGAAGTTTGCACATTCTTCCCACGTCTGTGTGGGTTTGCTCCGGTTTCCTCCCACAGCCCAAAGATGTGCTAGTTAGGTGAATTGGTAAATTGTCCATAGTGTTAGGTGCATTAGTCAGAGGGAAATGGGTCTGGGTGGGTTACTCTTTGGAGGGTCAGTGTGGACTGGTTGGCCCAAAGGGCCTGATCCCACATTGTAAGGTGTCTAAAATAGAATACATTAGATTAGGTGGACATAACACTCAACTGCTTGCATAGCTCCTCCTTTTTCCTGTCTTCCTACAAACCTAAGATATTGAGTTCTGTTGATTAATCCTTGGAAAAATCACTTAGCAAGTGGTCTATTTTCCAGACCAGCAATAAGAGCTGTGTCTTTAGATCATAACAGCAACAACTATTGGTTTTGCCCTCCTGGGATGGCCCTGCTCCTGGACAAATCAAACACATGTAAGCTAGAGTTCAAATTGACCACTGGAATTTTCCATGAAGTACTGATTTGCAAAGCTTTGACAACGGCCCATTCATTATATTGTTTGCTTTTGGTGTGGGCAAATTAATCATGGTAGTAATCTGTGTTGTTGTACCCATAATGATAAAAAATTACCCAGATTGTATGACAAGAGTGGCATGGTGACTCAGTGGTTAGCACTGCGGCCTGACCCGGGTTCGTATTCCTACCTTGGGAGACTGTGCAAACTTCACACAGACATTCTCCCCTGGATGTCTGCATGGGCTTTCTCCAGGTGCTCTGGTTTCCTCCCACAGGCCAAAGAGGTGCGGGTTAGGTGAATTGGCCATGCTAAATTGCTCATACTGTTAGGTGCATTAGTCAAGGGTAGGGTAGGAGAATGGATCTGGGTGGGTTGCTCTTCAGAGGGTCAGTGTGGGAGGGCCTGTTTCCATACTGTAGGGAATCTAATCTAATAGCACAAGAACAGGCCCTTTGGTCCATCATTTCTGCTGACAAAGATGCCATTCTAAACAAATTCCATCTGCCTGCATATGTTCCATAGCCCTCTATTCTAGTCTGTTCATGAGTCTGTCTAAATGCCTCTTAAAAATTGTCATCGTACCTATGTCTACCACCTCCCCAGTACTGTGTTCCAGGCATCTACCACCCTCCATGAAAACAATACCTTGCGTGTATTGTACAATAATAAAACTGTTTAAAATAGGGAAGTGCCTGGGTTGGTTCTCCATGTCATTCTGCATGCTTTCTCTATAAGCTTTTATATTTTCAAATATTTAGTCACTTGTTCCTTTAAAAATTTCTACTTTACGCACTTCCTAAAATGTTCCTATGTACTAACCACTGAAGTATAGGGAAAATATGTTCTAACCATTTTGTTTGTGATAGGCTTATACTGTCTAGTTACTGAATCATTCAGAAGTGGATATGTTTTCACAAATCTACCTTGTGAAAGCCTTTCAATATTGATTACTTCAATCAGATGTTCTCTTTTGATGAAAAGAATCCCTTTTCAGCTTTAATATTTTATAATTAAAACCCTTCTGCATCTTCGACACTCAGATGACATGAATGATGGAGGGATTCAAAGATGAAATACATAGTATTTAGTCATAGGTTTGAGCCATTTGACTCTTTGAATCTATTCCACCATTCACTAATCTGGCTAATCAGGTGATGCTTTAACCATATTTTCCTTATTCCTCCCATTGTCATTGACTCCCCGTCTCAAAAATCTGTCTAATTTTGCTTGAATAAATTCAATTATGCAGCCACCAAAGCTTTCTGAGGAAGAGAATTGCACAGACTAACACCACTCAAAGGAAATGAAGTTCTCGTTATCTGTGTTAAGAAGGAGATTTTGTATTTTTTTTGTAAATATATTTCATAGCAAATATTTTTAACTTTACAAACATATAAAATTATTGAAAAAATACAATCAATAACATATTAGTATAATAAAAAGAAAGCAAAACACAAATTACAATAATAACCTACCCTATAATACAAAACCAACCCTAACACTGTGCAAAGCAACACCAACAAATAAGTAAATAGCTAACAGGTTTTTAAAAACAGCAAAAAAACACCAAAACATAAACACAGAATGCAGAACAGCTACGCTCGGCGCGAAGCTCCCAAACAGAGGAACGGGAGCATTGTATATACACCCGTATTAACTCAGGAGACCCTCTCCAGGGCCCAGGGTTTGACAAACTTAACCATCCTAGTCAAACAAATGCCCTAGTTAAGATAACTGTTAAGTCTATGTCCAAATAACTCAAGTGAGCATAAGCATAAGAGGTACAGTTAGTAAGTTTGCAGATGACACCAAAATTGGAGGTGTAGTGGACAGCGAAGAGGGTTACCTCAGATTACAACAGGACCCGGACCAGATGGGCCATTGGGCTGAGAAGTGGCAGATGGAGTTGAATTCAGATAAATGCGAGGTGCTGCATTTTGGGAAAGCAAATCTTAGGACTTATACACTTAATGGAAAGGTCCTAGGGAGTGTTGCTGAACAAAGAGACCTTGGAGTGCTCGTTCATAGCTCCTTGAAAGTGGAGTCACAGGTAGATAGGATAGTGAAGAAGGCATTTGGTATGTTTTCCTTTATTGGTGAGAGTATTGAGTACAGGAATTGGGAGGTCATGTTGTGGCTGTACAGGACATTGGTTAGGCCACTGTTGGAATATTGCGTGCAATTCTGGTCTCCTTCCTATCAGAAAGATGTTGTGAAACTTGAAAGGATTCAGAAAAGATTTACAAGGATGTTGCCAGCGCTGGAGGATCTGAGCTACAGGGAGAGGTGGAACAGGCCGGGGCTGTTTTCCCTGGAGCATCGGAGGCTGAGGGGAGACCTTAGAGGTTTACAAAATTATGAGGGGCCTGGATAGGATAAATAGACAAAGTCTTTTCCCTGGGGTCGGGGAGTCCAGAACTAGAGGGCATAGGTTTGGGTTGAGAGGGGAAGATATAAAAGAGACCTAAGGGGCAACTTTTTCACACAGAGGGTGGTATGTGTATGGAATGAGCTGCCAGAGGGTGTGGTGGAGGCTGGTACAATTGCAACATTTAAGAGGCATTTGGATGTGTATATGAATAGGAAGGGTTTGGAGGGATATGGGCTGGGTGCTGGCAGGTGGGACTAGATTGAGTTGGGATATCTGGACGGGTTGGACTGAAGGGTCTGTTTCCATGCTGTACATCTCTATGACTCTAAGTAGGGCTGCTTATAAAAATGCTCTGTTATGTGGTGAGACCGTGTATTCTTAAACTTTGTCCCCAGTTCTAGTGTCCCCCACAACAGAAAATGTCCTCTTGGGATCTTGCATGTTTAACCCCAAACTCTTCTAAATTCCAATGGGTACAAGCTCAGCTTGTCTAACATTTCCTTGTATGATAACCTCTCATCCCAGGAATGAGTTGAGTGAATCTTGTCTGAAATACTTCTACTGTATTTATATTCTTTCATATAAAGAAGGGAACAAAAACTGTGCAATGTGATTCACGTGATTTATCCTGCATAGCTTCACTTAAAACTTTCTTACTTCTTTATTCCATTTCCCTATCTTTCAGAATCACTTGCTATACCTGCATACTCCTTTGTTGTGACTCACACTCCAGCACACCCAAATCTTGCTGAAATAGTTGTGTGATTTCTGATTGTTTAAATAATACATGCTTTTCTATCCTTCATGCCAAAGTGGACTAGTTAACTTGTCCCTACTGTACAGCCATCTGCTAAATGTTCCTCACTCACTCAACTTGTTATTTTCCCATCTGATGATAAAAGTGGATAAATCAGACCCCAGAATGAAATCTGACCTGACAAGTAAAATTCAAAAAATGGTCTGACATAATGCTTATTCACTGAAGCATGGACATATGAAGCTACAGATTTTCTTCAACAATATAATAGAAAGTTATTTCAAAAGGAATAAAGGAAATATAACAAACCAAGCCATCTAAATATAGGACACAGTTTGACTGGTGGGATACTGCAGAGATCAGTGCTTAGTTATTCACAATATACATTAATGACTTAGATGAGAGAACTAAATGTAATACATTCAGTTTTGCTGATGACACAAAGTTGTGTGGCAGGGTGAGCTGTGAGGAGGAGACATAGATGCTTCACTGTGATGGGGACAAGTTAATTAAGTGGGCAAATGCATCAGATGAAATAAAATGTGAGGTTATCTACTTTAGTAGGAAAACCAATAATGAAGATTATTATCCGAATAGTGACAGATTGGGGAAAGGGATGGTGCAACGAGACGTGGGTATCCTTGCACACCACTTGCTAAAAGTAGGCATGCTCATGATGAAGACAAATGCAATGTTGGCCTTCATAGTAAGAAGATTTAAATACAGGAGCCCAACAGCAACGGGGTGTACCGATACAACATGGAGTGTGACGATTCAACAAGGCAACTCACCACCACCTCAGAGCAGTCAGGGATAGGCAATCAATGTTGCTCCAGTCAGCAAAGCCCAAATTTCATGAATGAATAAACAATATTAAATGCATGCATTTCTAGGCTATCTTTATCAATATCTACATATACATTAAAGTCACCTATGAGTATTGTGGTACCTTTCCTACAAGTTCCATTTATCCCTTCCTATATACCTGTTATACAGTGTAACTGTTGTTAGGTGGCCCAAAACTTAGAAGTGATAAATTGTTTTACTATATTGTTATCTCTACCAAATTTTATTTTGCACCTTGCCCATTTGAGCTAAGGTCATCTTTAACCAATATACTAGAGCCATAGAGATGTACAGCATGGAAACAGACCCTTCAGTCCAACCTGTCCATGCTGACCAGATATCCCAACCCAATCTAGTCCCACCTGCCAGCACCCAGCCCATATCCCTCCTTCCTATTCATATACCCATCCAAATGCCTCTTAAATGTTGCAATTGTACCAGCCTCCACCACACTCTCTGGCAGCTCATTCCATACACGTACTACCCTCTGCGTGAAACTGTTGCCCCTTAGGTCTCTTTTATATCTTTCCCCTCTCACCCTAAACCTATGCCTTCTAGTTCTGGACTCCCGCACCCCAGGGAAAAGACTTTGTCTATTTATCCTATCCATCCCCCTCAAATTTTTGTAAACCTCTATAAGGTCACCCCTCAGTCTCCAACGCTCCAGGGAAAACAGCCCCAGCCTGTTCAGCCTCTCTCTGTAGCTCAGATCCTCCAACCCTGGCAACATCCTTGTAAATCTTTTCTGAACCCTTTCAAGTTTCACAACATTTTTCCGATAGGAAGGAGACCAGAATTGCACGCAATATTCCAACAGTGGCCTAACCAATGTCCCGTACAGCTGCAACATGACCTCCCAACTCCTGTACTCAATACTCTCACCAATAAAGGAAAGCATACCAAATGTCTTCTTCACTATCCTATATACCTGCGACTCCACCTTCAAGGAGCTACGAACCTGCACTCCAAGGTCTCTTTGTTCAGCAACATTCCCTAGGACCTTACCATTAAGTGTATAAGTCCTGCTAAGATTTGCTTTCCCAAAATGCAGCACCTCACATTTATCTGAATTAAACTCCACCTGACACCTCTCAGCCCATTGGCCCATCTGGTCCAGATCCTGTTGTAATTTGAGGTAACCCGCCATGCTTATTTAACAGACCTGCCCCATCAGCTTTTTCTAAGTATCCGATATTTTCAAAACATCAGATACCCTTCAATATCCAAATCCTAGCCTTGGTCACTCTGCAACCATGTATTTGTTAGGCTTTCGTAAAAAATAGGAGCAGGAGCCTGCTCTGCTTTTCAATCAGATCATGGCTGACCTTTTCGTGGACTTAGCTCCACTCACCTGCCCGCTCACCATATCCCTTCCTTCCTTTATTGTTCAAAAATCTATTGATCTTTGCCTTAAAAACATGCAACGAGGTAGCCTCAATTGCTTCATTTGGCAGCGAATTCCACAGATTCACAACCCTTTGGATGAAGCAGTTCCTCCTCAATTCAGGCTTAAACCTGCTCTCCCTTCATTTGAGGCTATGCCCTCCAGTTCTAGTTTCACCCGCCAGTGAAAACAACCTCCCTGTTTCTATCCTATCTATTCCCTACATAATTTTATATGTTTCGGTAAGATTCCTCCTTCATTCTTCTAAATTCCAATTATAGTCCCAGTGTACTAAATCTCTCCTCAACTGCAGAAACAACCTCGTGAACCTCTTCTGCATTCCCTCCAGTGCCAATACATCCTGTCTCAAGTAAGGCTTTGAGCCATACATTTATTTTCCACTCTTATTTCCCCTCCTAGTTTACGGCTCAGGTGATAATACAGAGATTATTGTCTTTGAGATTCTGCTATTTAATTTAGTCCCCTGGCAACTGATAATCTCAAAGCATAACCTGTTTTCTAGCATTACCTATGATGTTGGCACCTCTGTGCAACATAACAACTGGATCTTCTCCTCCCATTGTAAGTTCCTCTCCAGCTCAAAGCAGATGTTCTGAACCTGGGAACTGAGTTCATCTGCCCTCTCGCTCTTGACTGTACAGAACAGTGTCTTTCTCCCTGACTTCTATTGGTTCAACTACTATAACTAAAATCATAGAATCCCTACCGTGCAAATAGAGGCCATTTGGCCCATGAAGTCTACACTCACCCTCCTAACAGCATCCCACCACCCATTCCATCTCCACCCATAGTACAGGGCTATTTAGCATAGCTAATCCATCTAACCTACACATCCTTACACAGTGGGATGAAACTCACACAGACACAGGAGAACATGCAAACTCCACACATGCAGTTACCCAAGGCTGGAATTGAATCTGGGTCCATGGCACTGTGAGACAGTGGTGCTAACCACTAACTACCTCTTTCTGACTTGATTAGCTCGCTGTAAGACATACTGGCATTGGAAGCAGCCCAAAGAAGGTTCCCTAGGTTATGCTCAGATATGGAAGGATTATCTTACTGAGGAGAGGTTGAGTATTTTAGGACCATACCTGTTGTAATTGGAACAAGGTTAGCCAGCAGGACCTCACATAATATGTGTTCCTTGATTGAGGCTGTTAACCTGGTCCAATCAAGAGGTCCTGTCTGACAGAAAAGAGCAGGAGTGTCAGAGGTTCTGTTCACCCTGATGGATGGCTCTGAAGGAGCTGGATCAGTGTCAGGGACTCTCCATGTGCAAATAAAGGGTGACTTGGTGACCGGCCTCTGTGGAGTTATTCCAGTGGCAATGACACAAAGCACTGTCCTGAAGAAGTTCACTTGCAACAGTCATTGAGTTTTTTTCATTATTCATTCACAGAATGGGAGCATCACTGGTATGCCAGCATTCATCGAAAAAGGACAGTTAAGAGTCAACCACATTGCTTGTGGTTCTGGTGTCACATGTAGGCCAGACCAGATAAGGATGGCAGTTTCCTTCCCTAAAGGTTATTATTGAACCGGATGGATTTTTGTTTCCTGACAATTGGCAATGGTCTCATGGTCCTAATTCAACTTTTAATTCTAGGTTTTTATTGAATTCAAATTCCACCAGCTGTTGTGGTAGGATTTGAACTCTGGTCCTCAGAGCATTACCTGGGTCTCTGGATTAATAGCCTAGTGATAATGCTACTAGGCCATTGGCCTATAGGGAATTGGGGTTAGCATTTCTAACATCATGCCGTTATTTAAGAAGGTGGACTTGTTGGATTCTGCCATCGAAGACTGAGCTCAGTATATGTAAAGAATGCATTTTTTTTTCCGGACAAATTACTTAGGATAAGATGAAAAGCAACAGGTAATTCTCCGGACAGCTTGTAGATTTGCAGCTTTTTCAGTTATTAGGAGCCTAACCCTCCATGAGGTGGCAGGTATTAAACTGGCTTAAGAGTTGACAGATTTAGTTAAGGAATCTCATGACCACATGCCTCCTCTAATTCTGAGACACTATCAGTTTTGCTCGACAATTCGAGAATCGGGGAGTCTGTGTTGGGATTTTTGACAAGGTTAAGGTGACTGGCTGAGGCATATGACTTTGGTTTAATTCTAATGAGATGCTGAGTGATCGTTTGGTTCGTGGGATTAATGATGGAACCTGCAAAAGCACCTACTAGCTGCAGGACAACTTGGCTTCAAACAGGCAACAAAACCAGCTTTATCATAAGAAAATGGGGCAAGTGCAGCATATGGGTTGCAGGGTATTCCGATGGAAGTGCACATCCTCGCCAGTCCGAGTGAGCTTGGGGAACACCACATGAATGAAGGTAATTGCATAGCCTTACTCAGGACATATCTTGAACAGAGGGACTCTAGGTCAGCTCACAGCAAAACTCCAAAACAAAGTCAAGCCTCATCCAAACAGTTAATATTTTCTTCTGTAACCAGGCTAGCAAGCCATTGTAGTTGCTACCCATATGCTTACAAGAGACAGCACAAGGCCAGTAAATTTCCCATCTGAAATTATTTCCTATTGCTGCTAGAAAAATGTCTATTATTCATCATTCTTCTGTTACACTGTAACTTGTGTGTTTTGCACTTATTATGCACGTTATGCCATGCACAACTGTGTAGTTTGTGCTGTCCATGTAGCACCCTCGATCCTGGAATAACGCTGTCTCGTTTTTACTGTATCAGTTGTATATGGTAGAAATGTCAAATAAAAGGTACTCTATTCTCTACACTACTAGATCTAATTGGAGTACGAGAAACCATAGGTCAGGTCTGGAACAGTTAAATTCTTAGCAACATCCAAATCAGAACCAATCAAAATAAACATCTGGTTAAATGGCTGGTTCTGATGAAGGTCGATACCAGCGTGGCTGTTTCAGTGATCGCAAAACCAATCTTTAACAAAATTTGCTCTGAACTTCTACCTTAAGTCTGAGCAAGACCTCGGCTCGATTGAGAACATTTACTGGGGAACCTTTAGAGATTAAGGGTACAACTTCGTTTCCAGTTTCTTATGAGAAGCAGCTGGTTCATTTACCGCTGATTGTGGTAAGAGGCTTGGGCCCAAGCTCAGTGGGGTGAAATTATTGAGAAAGATTCATTAGATCGACTCAACACTTTTTAATTAGAAAATGGCTGCCTGACTGAAGTCCTTATTAAATACCCAGAAATTTTTCTGGATGCCTAAAAAGTATCAAAGGAGCCAAGGCCCCCTTGCATTTTGACCAGGAAGCAATTCCATGATTCTGCAAGGCCCGCCCAGTGTCTTTTGCATGCTGGAAAAAAGTAGAGGCTGAAATCAGAGGCTAGAAAGTGAAGGAATCATCATCCCATTCCAGTTTGCAGAATACGCAGCATCTGTTGTACTGATTATGAAGCCCGACCAGTCAGTTTCCCTTTGTAGGGATTTTCAACAAACAGTAATCTGTTTTTCATAGGTGGTTAAGTACCTAATCCCTAACATAGGGGATTTATATGCAAAGCTGGCGAGGTGGGGTGGGGTGGGAGCTGTCCTTCACAAAGGTGGACATGAGCCATGCGTACTAGCAATTCCCTGAAGTAATGTACAATGAATACCCATACCAAAATACAAAACTGCCATTTGGGCGTATTGTTGGTTTCTGCAATTTTTCAGCATACATTGGGGAACAGTTTCCAAGATCTACCGCAGGTCGCCATTTATCTAGATGACATACTAATAACAAAGAAGACCAATAAAGAACACTTAGAGACCTTAGATGTTTCTCCCAGGCAGGCATACGCCTCAAAAGAGAAAAATGTGTGTTTTTTTAGCCTAAGAAGTGACCTCCTTAGGCTACAGAGTGGACAAGAACAGGTAACACCCTCAGGGGAGGCGATGGCGGAATTTGAAATCAATAAAAATTATCTGCCAATAAGAGTCTAATGATGACCATGAATCCATTGTTCATTGTCAGAAAAACCTACCTGATTCATTAATTTCCATTAGGGAAGGAAAATGCCTGGCCTACATGTGACTCCAGACCCACAGCAATATGGTTGACTCGTAACCACCCTCTGAGCAAACAGGGATGGGCAATAAAAGCTGGCCCAGCCAGCGCCGCCTTCAACTCGTGACAGAATTAAATAAACACCCATTGGATGATAAATTTGAATTGAATTTATTGTCACATGAGGCACAGTGAAAAGCTTTGTCTTGCGAGCAATACAGACAGATCACAGAGTTAACAACAAACAGATAATTATAGATAAGTAAATAATAGGTAAACCGTGGCAAAAACAAAAACACAGGTACAGGCGAATGTTAAGAGTTTGTGAGTCGATTCAGTTTTCTAACAACAGTAGAGTAAAAACTATTTCGAAGCCGGCTGGTGCATGTGTTCAGGCTTTTGTACCTTCTCCCTGATGGTAGAGGTTGTAGAAAAGCATTGCCAGGGTGGGATGGAATGCTGGTAGCCTTTCTTTGACAGTGGGCCTGGTAGATGGATTCTATAGATGGGAGGTTGGCCTTTGTGATTGTCCGGACCGAATTCACCACTCTCTGTAACCATCTCCGATCGTGTATGGTACAGGTGCCAGACCAGTTAGTGATACATCCACACAGACGTGAGTGTGATCGAATGTGCCTCACCTGCCACATCTGTACTAGAGCTTAGGTCTTTTCTTGGGCTGCTGAATTAAGTTCAAATATAACCTGGCCTCCATCCTGGCACCTTTGAATCAATTCTTAAGAAGAGTCAGCTTTGGAAATAGTTGTGCAGCCAAGTCATAACTTTCAGGGAAGTGAAGAAACAGTTATTATCCTCTAGGGTGTTGGCACAGTATGATCCCAAGCGAGATCTGGTATTGACATGTGATGCCTCCCCATACAGTATCAAGGTAGTATTATCTCATAGGTGGCCCAATAGAGAGGAATGCCCAGTAGCGTATGCATCCAGGACTTTGGCTAATGCAGAGTGTAACTACATCCAGATAGAGAAGGAAGGTTTGGCATCACATTTTAAGTCATGAAGCTCCATCAATTCCTTTATGGGCATATATTATAATAGGGAGCAAGAGTGATTGTACCAAGCAAAGGTCACTACCAGATTCTGGCTGAACTCCATCAGGATCTGGGGTTTCCAAAATGAAGATGTTGATGAGAAGTTATCACAGGTAGCCAGGATTGGATGCAGACATAGCTGCATTGGTGGGCAGTATCCAGAATGCCAACAAGGTCAAAAATGATTGCCTGCAGCTCTCCCACGTTCGTGGAAATGATGGGTAAATCCAGCACACAGCTACATGCTGACTATGGAGGTCCTTTCCACTTCCCAAAGAACATGGCCTTACTCTTGCCATGATTTACCTTTGCTCCTGAGTTCAATTTAAACTGATCAGAGATGCTTGTGAGTCTGCGCACTGACAGGGGATCTGAGCAGGAAATGGCAAAGTCATCCATGCACAGGGATGGTTTGACCTGCAGGCCTTCACTGCCTGGGATAGTCAAGCCTGGATGTAGGTTTGCTCGCTGAGCTGGAAGGTTCATTTCCAGAAGTTTTGTTAACCTACTAGGTAACATCTTCAGTGGGCCTCTGGCAAAGCACTGCTGCTGATTCCTGCTTTCTATTTATATAGATAGATTTATAGATTACTTAGAGTGTGGAAATAGGCCCCTTGGCCCAACAAGTCCACACCGACCCGCTGAAGCGCAACCCACCCAGACACATTCCTGTACATTTACCCCTGCCCCTAACACTACGGTCAATTTAGCATGGCCAATTCACCTAACCTGCACATTTTTGGACTGTGGGAAGAAACCAGAGCACCCGGAGGAAACCCACGCAGACACGGGGAGAATGTGCAAACTCCATACAGTCAGTCGCCTGAGGTGGGAATTGAACTCGAGTCTCTGGCACTGTGAGGCAGCAGTGCTAACCATTGTGCCACCATGCCGCCCATAAACCTCCTTTGCGTTGGTAATATCATTTCCTGTGGTGACATAATTTCTGGTAGTGATCTCATTTCCTGTTCTTTTTCACAGCGGGTGGTAAATGGGGTCTAACTCAATGTGTTTGTTGATAGAGTTACGGTTGGAATGCCATGTTTCTAGGAATTCTTGTGCGTGTCTCTGTTTGGCTTGTCCTAGGATGGAAGTGTTGTCCCAGTCAAAGTGGTGTCCTTCCTTATCTGTATGTAAGGATCCTAGTGAAAGAGGGTCATGTTGTTTTGTGGCTAGTTGATGTTCATGAATCCTGGTGGCTAGTTTTCTGCCAGTTTGTCCAATATAGTGTTTGTTACAGTCCTTTCACGGTATTTTGTAAATGACAATAATTTTGCTTGTTGTCTGTATAGGGTCTTTCAAGTTCATTAGCTGCTGTTTCACTGTGTTGGTGGGTTTGTGGGCTACCATGATGCCAAGGAGTCTAAGTAGTCTGGCAGTCATTTCCGAGATGTCTTTGATGTAGGGGAGGGTGGCTAAGGTTTCTGGGCGTGTTTTGTCTGCTGGTTTGGGTTTGTTGCTGAGAAATTGGCGGACTGTGTTCATTGGGTTTCCATTCTTTTTGAATACATAATATAGGTGATTTTCCTCTGCTCTGTGTAGTTCCTCTGTGCTGCAGGGCATGTTGGCTCATTGAAATAATGTTCTGATGCAGCTTTGTTTGTGGATGTTGGGATGAATGCTTCTGTAGTTCAATATTTTTCAGCAACAAATCTAGAGAAATTATATTCCTGCCAGGGTGAAAGGGAAGGCTGGTAGATATAGGGAGTGCTGGATTACTAAAGAAATTGAGGGTTTGGTTAAGAAAAAGGAAGCATATGTCAGGTACAGACAGGATAGATTGAGTGAATCCTTAGAAGAGTATAAAGAAAGTAGACAGTATACTTAAGAGGGAAATCAGGAGGGCAAAACGGAAACATGAGATACCTTTGGCAAATAGAATTAAAGAGAATCCAAAGGGTTTTTACAAATATATTAAGGACAAAATGGTAACTAGGGAGAGAATAGGGCCCCTCAAAGATCAGCAAGGCGGCCTTTGCGTGGAGCCACAGAAAATGGGGGAGATGCTAAATGAATATTTTGCATCAGTATTCACTGTGGAAAAGGATATGGAAGATATAGACTGTAGGAAATAGATGGTGACATCTTGCAAAATGTCCAGATTACAAGGGAGGAAGTGCTGCATGTCTTGAAATGGTTAAAGGAGGATAAATCCCCAGGACCTGATCAGGTGTACTCGAGAACTCTGTGGGAAGCTAGAGAAGTGATTGCTGGGCCTCTTGCTGAGATATTTGTATCATCAATAGTCACAGTTGAGGTGCCGGAAGACTGGAGGTTGACAAACGTGGTGCCACTGTTTAAGAAGGGCGGTAAAGACAAGCCAGGGAACTATAGACCAGTGAGCCCTAGAAGCAACAGCTTATGGGCGAGTTGTATTCAATTCTGTGGGATTTGATTGACCAGGACCTGCTACAGGTGTACAACAGGATGCTGCAAATCCATGAGGAAAGGTATCTTCACCCTCATCTACAAGTGGAAGAGTTTTTTTTTGAAGGACTCAAGGGTCTTGGTCAGCTCATTAGTTATAACTTGCTGATCCTTAGGATGTCAGACTGAGATGACCTTACCGAGCTAACTTCAGGCCACTGAGCACAGAGGTCTCCCTGGGTATCTTTAGATTGAGTCTCGATGGTGATTGCTGGAGTAATGGAGTCCAATGCTGTCCTTAAGCTCACATCCATTCACAGGCAGCTGGAGTGGAGGATTAGTTTTACATGATCATTTAGTGATGAAGCAAGGTTGGATAGACAGGGTTTGTTTTCACTGGAATGCAGGAGGTTGAGGGACAACATGATGGAAGTTTATAAGATTGTGAATGGCATGGATATAGTGGAAAGTATGAGACTTTTTCCCAAGGTAAAGGGGTCAATTACTAAGAGGCAAAGGTTCAAAGTGTGTGTGTGTGGGGGGGGGGGGGGGGGGGGGGGTGGAGGTTTAAAAGAGACACAGGCACGTTTTTCACACAAAGTGCCTGGAACACACTGCCAGTGGAGATGGTGGAAGCAACAGCAGCATCAAGAAGCATCTGAATAAGAAGGGAATAAAGAGATGTGGATCCTGTAAGTGAAGACAGTTTTAATATGGAAGGGCAAAATGTGTGGCGCAGACTTGAAGGGCCTGTTCCTGTGCTGTATTGTTCTTTGTTTGTCAACATAACAACAGTTTGAAGGGTTCTTTTGTGTATGGTGAGCATGAAGTAATCCACAAACAATTGATGTGCACAATTTATATTAGGAATATAAGAACACAAAAACAAGAGTAGATCATTCTGCCTGTCAAGCCTGCCCCACCATTCAATATAATCATAGCTGATCAAACATTTTAATATCTTTTACTTATTGTATCCCCATAACTCTGTGCACTACTGGCAACCATAAATCTATCAATCTTAAACTTACTCAAAGACTGATCTCCATTACCCTCTGTGGTAATGAATTACAAGGGTTCACAACCCTCTGTGTAAAACAATTTTCCCTCATCTCAAACCTCAGTGGTTTAGGCATGGATGTTTATATTGTGCTGCCATTTCTAGACTCCCAGACCAGAGGAATCACCTTACCTGCATCTACCCTGTCCATCCATGTAATTATTTTGTACATTTCAATGAGATCACCTCTCATTCTTCAAAACTTAGAAGAATATCTGAGCATAGCAATAAGAGCATCAGAAGAATAGCAACCACCTGATGAAGGAGCAGCGCTCCGAAAGCTAGTGCTTTCAATTAAACCTGTTGGACGATAACCGGGTGTTGTGTGATTTTTAACTTTGTACACCCCAGTCCAACACTGGCATCTTCAAATCAGAATATTGGCCTAGTTTACCCAACTTTATCTTCACAGCACAGTACCACCATCCCAGGATCAACTTTGTTAGCTTTCAAAAAGGAAGTAGAAAAATACTTGAGTAGAGGCAATGGGGAAAGGTTCCCATCCCTCGAGGACCATGACACCGGACAAATTTGGGCATTTTGGCCTTCTATTTGTCTGTACCGTGAAAAAAACGTATGAGGTTGTAAATGCAGGTCAACATTTTCTATCACAATATTAAGGTGGGGCCTACCATCTGTACCTGGCTCACATCCTGATGGGATGGTGCCTTCCCAAAGTCAATCTACAACCAGCCCCCTTTGCCTGCAACAAAGACGGCGGAAACGGCTGGTTCAAATTGTCACATGTCGCATTGCCAGAATCGCCCTTTGTATCGATATGACCGTCACCACCCTCAATCACCAGGCGACTGACTTGCCCGCCAAAAAGATGGCGGAGGTGGTTCGTTCAATTCGTCACAGCCGGTGGGGGGTACAGCGCGTGCCTTTTTAATGACTGCGTCACCTTTCCCTCTTCCCCCCGGGCGCGGGGGAAGCGTTAGTTTTCAAATTTAAAGAGTGTCGGCCGGCGGCGCGCGCGCGAGGCCCGGGTGGACGCCACTCGGTTCATAAGGCTGCTCAGAGAGAGAGAAAAAACACACATAGGTCCCAAGGTAATCTCTTAACCTCTCCAAATAGAAACATAACGGCATAGTTACGGAGATGAATAAGTGCCACAACATAAGAGTAACATTATTTTGCCTTGTCGCCAGTCTGTTTATGTTTTATCAATTGATCTCCAAATAAAGAAGTAATGACATTATCAAGGAGAGAATTAGATGAATAGCTGATTAGGAATTGATTTATGAGGTATAAGTACAGCAAATAATAATTACATTCTGGATCCAACATGAGGAATCTTGAACTATTGACGTTTTACAGACACTAAATCTGTCACGAATAAAATAAAATGTTTGGTTACACCGACATACTGGTGATTTAACTTAATTTACTTGGTTGAAAGGGGATTAAGTATATAGATTAAATTGTAGAAATAATCGAATCGGAGAACTTTTTTTTCTCTGGTCTGCTGCTTTCTTTCCCATGTCAGAGTTTGACAATGATCATGTCTCATTGATTTTTTTACAGTGCTCAGAAAACAGCAAAGTATGATTTTCTCATTTTGATAAATTATGGGTTGGTCAGAGAGTAGGAAATTGATTTTTTTTTATAAAAAGGGGTGGCTCAGTGGTTAGCAATGCTGCCTCACAGCACCAGGGTCCCAGGTTCAATTCCAGCCTGTGTGGAGTTTGCACATTCTCCCCGTGTCTGCGTGGGGTTCCCTCCCACAGTCACAAAGATGTGCAGTTTAGGTGAACTGGCTATGTTAAATTGCCCGTAGGTGCATTAGTCAGGGGTCAATATAGGGTAGGAGAATGGGTCTGGGTGGGTTACTCTTTGTAGACTCCGTGTGGACTTGTTGGGCTGAAGGGGCTGTTTCCATACTGAAAACTATGAATACAGGAAAGGATTAGAAAGTAGCATTGCTCCAGTTCGAATTTAAGGTATGTGAGTGAATACAAATCCATTGTATAATGGGGCTGTTTGACAGGAGAGTGCAGCAGGGCTGATCAGATATAACCTCTGTCTCCTTCCTTAATACACATGCAGTATATAAATTCTCTATACTGGTATCCCTCCTATTAAAGTCTCCTTGAAACAATTATTCGCTTGAAACCTGCAACTTCCCAACTTTTTCCAGTTCTGATCAAGATTATCGTACTGAAGTGTTCGCTCTGTTTTTCCACAGATGCTGCCAGACCTGCTGAGTATTTCCAACATCTCTGTTTATATTTCAGATTTCCAGCATCTTGCTTTTCCATCTTCCAGAGTTTTGCTTTTGTATTTTATGTGACCTCCGTATTGAGTCATTGAGCCATACAGCATGGAAACAGACCCTTCAGTTCAACTCGCCCATGCCGACCAGGTATCCTAAACTAAACTAGACCCATTTGCCTATATTTGGCATACGTTCCTCAAAACCTTCCCTATCCTTGAACCTGTCCAAATGTCTTACAAATGTTGCAATTGTACTTGCCTCTACCACTTCCTCTGGCAGCTTGTTCCATATAAGGTTGATAAGTCCCCAGGGCCTGATGGTCTACATCCCAGGGTACTGAAGGAGGTGGCTCTAGAAATCTTGGATTCGTTGGTGATTATTTTCCAGAGTTCGATAGATTCGGGATCAATTCCTGCGGATTGGAGGGTGGCTAATGTTGTACCACGTTTTAAGAAAGGTGGGAGAGAGAAAGCAGGAAATTATAGACCAGTTAGTCTGACCTCTGTGGTGGGGAAAGATGCTGGAGTCTATTATAAAGGATGAAATTATGACACATCTGGATAGCAGTAACAGGATAGGTCAGAGTCAGCATGGATTTATGAAGGGGAAATCATGCTTGACTAATCTTGTGGAATTTTTTGAGGATGTAACTCTGAAGATGGACGAGGGAGATCCAGTAGATGTAGTGTACCTGGACTTTCAGAAAGCTTTTGATAAAGTCCCACACAGGAGGTTAGTGAGCAAAAATTGGGGCGCATGGTATTGGGGGCAAAGTACTAACTTGGATTGAAAGTTGGTTGGCTGATAGGAAACAAAGAGTAGTGATAAACGGCTCCATTTCGGAATGGCAGGCAGTGACCAGTGGAGTACCGCAGGGATCAGTGCTGGGACCGCAGCTTTTTACAATATATATTAATGATATAGAAGATGGTATTAGTAATAACATTAGCAAATTTGCTGATGATACTAAGCTGGGTGGCAGGGTGAAATGTGAGGAGGATGTTAGGAGATTACAGGGTGACCTGGACAGGTTAGGTGAGTGAACAGATGCATGGCAGATGCAGTTTACATAGAACATAGATAGAAGAATACAGCGCAGTACAGGCCCTTTGGCCCTCGATGTTGCGCCGATCCAAGCCCACCTAACCTATACTAACCCACTATCCTCCATATACCTATCCAATGCCCGCTTAAATGCCCATAAAGAGGGAGAGTCCACCACTGCTACTGGCAGGGCATTCCATGAACTTACGACTCGCTGAGTGAAGAACCTACCCCTAACTTCAGTCCTATATCTACCCCCCCTTAATTTAAAGCTATGCCCCCTTGTAATACCCGACTCCATACGCGGGAAAAGGTTCACACTGTCAACCCTATCTAACCCCCTAATCATCTTGTACACCTCAATCAAGTCACCCCTAAACCTTCTTTTCTCTAATGAAAACAGCCCCAAGTGTCTCAATCTTTCCTCATACGATCTTCCTTCCATACCAGGCAACATCCTGGTAAACCTCCTCTGCACCCGTTCCAGTGCCTCCACATCCTTCCTATGGTATGGCGACCAAAACTGCACACAATATTCCAGATGCGGCCGCACCAGAGTCTTATACAACTGCGTCATGACCTCAGGACTCCGGAACTCAATTCCTCTACCAATAAAAGCCAGTACGCCATATGCCTTCCTCACCGCACTATTTACCTGGGTGGCAACTTTCAAAGATCTGTGTACATGGACACCAAGATCCCTCTGCTCATCCACACTACCAAGTATCCGACCATTAGCCCAGTACCCCATCTTTTTGTTATTCTTCCCAAAGTGAATCACCTCACACTTAGCTACATTGAATTCCATTTGCCACCTTTCTGCCCAGCTCTGCAGCTTCTCTATATCCTGCTGTAACCTGCCACATCCTTCCTCACTGTCAACAACTCCTCCGACTTTCGTATCATCCGCAAACTTGCTCACCCAACCTTCTAACCCCTCTTCCAGGTCATTTATAAAAATGACAAACAGCAATGGTCCCAAAACAGATCCTTGCGGAACACCGCTAGTGACGGCACTCCATGAAGAAACTTTGCCATCAACTACTACCCTCTGTCTTCTTCCATCCAGCCAATTCCTAATCCAAACCTCCAACTCACCCTCAATGCCATATCTCCGTATTTTCTGCAGTAGCCTACCATGGGGAACCTTATCAAATGCCTTACTAAAATCCATATATACCACATCTACCGCTTTCCCCTCATCAACCTCCTTCGTCACCTTTTCAAAGAATTCAATAAGGTTTGTGAGGCACGACCTGCCCTTCACAAAACCATGCTGACTATCCTTGATCACATTATTCCTATCCAGATGTGCATAAATCCTATCCCTTACAATTCTCTCTAAGACTTTGCCCACAACAGAAGTGAGACTCACCGGCCTATAGTTACTACATTTAATGTGGATAAATGTATGGTTATCCACTTTGGTGGCAAGAACAGGAAAGCAGATTAGTACCTAAATGGAATCAATTTAGGTAAAGGGGCAGTACAAAGAGATCTGGGTGTTCTTGTACACCAGTCAATGAAGGTAAGCATGCAGGTACAGCAGGTAGTGAAGAGGGCTAATAGTATGCTGGCCTTCATAACAAGAGGGATTGAGTATAGAAACAAAGAGGTTCTTCTGCAGCTGTACAGGGACCTGGTGAGACCACACCTGGAGTACTGTGTGCAGTTCTGGTCTCCAAATTTGAGGAAAGACATTCTGGCTATTGAGGGAGTGCAGCATAGGTTCACGAGGTCAATTCCTGGAATGGCGGGACTACCTTACGCTGAAAGACTGGAGCGACTGGGCTTGTATACCCTTGAGTTTAGAAGACTGAGAGGGGATCTGATTGAGACATATAAGATTATTAAAGGATTGAATACTCTGAAGGCAGGAAACATGTTTCAGCTGATGGGCAGAGGACACAGCTTAAAAATACGGGGTAGACCGTTTAGGACAGAGATGAGGAGAAACTTCTTCACCCAGAGAGTGGTGGCTGTGTGGAATGCTTTGCCCCAGAAGGCAGTGGAGGCCCAGTCTCTGGATTTATTTAAGAAAGAGTTGGATAGAGCTGTCAGATAGTGGAATCAAGGGTTATGGAGATAAGGCAGGAACAGGATACTGATTAAGGATAATCAGCCATGATCATATTGAATGGTGGTGAAGCCTCGAAGGGCAGAATGGCCTACTCCTGCACCTATTGTCTATTGTCTATATATGCATCACCCTCTGAGTGAAAAGGTTACCCCTCAGATCCCTTTTAAATCTTTCCCCTCTCACCTTAAACCTATGCTTCTAGTTTTAGACACCCCTACTCTGGGGAAAAGATCTTGGTTATTCACTTTATCCATGCCCCTCTTGATTTTATAAATCTCTATAAGGTCATGCCCTCAGCCTCCTACACTTGAAGGCCTATCCAGCCTTTCCTTATAACTCAAATCCTCCAGTAACATACATGTAAATCTTGTCTGCTCATATAGATTGTGTTATAACGTTTAACTGATTTCTTATTTCTATTCTGTGTATGCCTTCATAGTGCATGTAATCTATAATGAATTCCGCATATTTACTTGGTTATATATTTAACTATATTTTTTCTTATATTCAATCACCTCCATTTTTCATACAGTGTTTATCATAACCAGTTAATAAATGCAAGCTTTATATACAACAGTTAGGGCGACTTGAGAGTTAAATCTCCAGATTACCTGGAGGTCAGAGTTTATATTCACATTGTTACAGATTTATGTGCATGATTTTCATTCCCAATATTAGCAAGAAAATTTCAAAGCCAAATGCTGACACAAGCATTAACAAAACATGGAACAATAGGAGGTTAGTCCGGATTTGCATCCATGCACAAGGTCTATATATACTGTTAACAGTCCTTTGTGTACAGAAGGTTTGTTGTCTACCTGTTCTGAAAGATAATGGGCATGCTGTTTTCATGTTAAGTCATTTGCCCCAGTAAGTTTCGAACCGAGGTCAATGAATTTGTGAAAAGAATGAATTCAGGCCTTTATTGAATTGGGATGACATATGTGTTTTCTGTTTTATGTCAAACTTCACATTGAGATCTCTATGTACTGTATACAGTTTTTGACCTTGTGAATTGTATTTAATTTCAGCTTGTCTGGTAAAATGACTAAATAAGATAACTATAATTTCTTGTTTTCTGAGCACTGTGAAAAATCAATGAAGCATGATTATCATTTGTAGTACATAGCCTTCATAAATCAATCTATCTCCTGGGTAATGCTATTATCTCTTTACTTGGAAGTCTGTTCTGCATTAGGAATGGTTTGGTGATGGGTAAAATATTCTGAATCTTGCCCAGGACTTATGCTTTATACTCATTCTTAGATTTGCACCTAGAATTTAAATTAGATGCTTCACAGTGCCAGGGACCCAGGTTCAATCGTAGCCTTAGGTGACTGTCTGAATAGATTTCCTCCAGATGCTCTGGTTTCCTCCATCACTCCAAAGATGTGTAAATGAAGTGATTGGTCATTGTAAATGAGGCGGTTATAGAGTGGGGTGCTGCGTCTCAATGGGATCCTCTTTGGAGAGTCAGTGCAGACTCGATGAGCCAAATGGCCCCTTTCCGTACTGTAGGGATTCTGGAATTCTAAATAATCAGCTTATGTTTGTGTTATCCATTCCATTCAGCATTATAAGGCCAAGGTGCATATTCTCTCAACTTTGTTTTCACCAATGAAAATAAGTTTACGTTGTGAAATTTCTCTTCCTAAAACTCTGTTTCCTACATCCTCTAATTCTATAGAAATATTCTTGCTCAACTCTAGACCTCCAACATGGCATGTCCTTTTGAAAGTAGTACACTAAGCACTGCGCAATGTTTAGAGTATGACTGTAACAATTAAATAAACAAGGTGAGAAGAGCACAACTGAACTCAATTTTTATAACTCTCACCCTTGCTTTCAAATTCCTACCTGTTCTATCTCACCCTCGCTCTGCAATCTCTTCACATCTCATAAACCTCTGGTATATTTGTGTTTTACAAATCCAACCCTCATGAGTATCACTGATTTTACACACCTCATTGCTGGTGCTGCTTAGCTCTTGAATTCCCTCCATTAACTTATCTGCCTCTTTGCTCTTTCCTATGTTAAGACAGGCATTCAGTCATCGAGATGTACAGCACAGAAACAGACCCTTCAGTCCAACTCATTCATGCCATTCAGATATCCTCAATAAATCTAGTCCCATTTGCCAGCATTTAGACCATCTCCCTCTAAACCCTTCCTATATATATATATATATATATATATACCCAGATGCATTTTAAACGTTACACTGTACTAGCCTCCACCACTTCCTCTGGTAGCCCATTCCATACTGACCACCCTCTGCTTAAAAAAGTTGTCCCAATGTCCCTTTTAAATTGTTCCCCTCTGACCTTAAACCTCTGCCCTCTAGTTTTGTATTCCCCCCATTCTGGTGAAAACACTTTGTTTATTTATTCTATCCATGCCACTCATGATTTTACAAACCTCTATAAGATCACCCCTCAGCTTCCGATGCTCCAGGGAAAATAGCCCCAGTCTATTCAGCCTCACCATATAGTTCAAGCCCTCCAACCCTGGCAACATCCTTGTAAATCTTTTCTGAACCCTTTGAAGTTTCACAACATCCTTCCAATAGCAGGGAGACCAGAATTGCACGCAGTATTCAAAAAGTGGCTCAACCAATGTCCTGCACAGCCACAACATGACTCTCAACTCCTATAGTCAATGCACTGACCAATAAAAGCAAACATATGAAACACCTTTTTTCTCTGTCCTATGTACCTGTGACTCTACTTTCAAGGAACTATGAACCTGCACTCCAAGGTCTCTTTGTTCAGCAACACTTCCCATGACCTTACCATTAAGTGTATAAGTCCTGTCCTGATTTGCCTTTCCAAAATGCAGCACCTCATATTTATCTAAATTAAACTCCATCTGCCACGCCTCACCCCATTGGCCCATCTGATCAAGATCCCACTGTATTCTGAGGTAACCTTCTTTACTGTCCACTACACCTCCAATTTTGGTGTCATCTGAAAACTTACTAACCATACCTCCTACGTTCACATCTAAATCATTTATATAAATGACAAAAATCATCCTTAAAACCTGCCTTTTTGGATAAGACTTTTGTCATTTTCCTTAATATCTCCATAAATAGTTCAATGTAAAATTTTGTTTGGGTTGTTTTGTCTGTTAAAGATGCTATGTAAATACACATTGCTGTAATGAAATGTTGGATGACATTGATTTATGTAACTAGCAATATCTTTTTGTTCCTTTTAGGTATGTTTTCAGTGGTTGAGCTGAAATATTTTGGAGACCAGAGAACTACATTTAAAATCTTAAAACCATGGTGGGATGTTTTCACAGATTATTTAACTATTATGATGCTTATGGTAGCAGTTTTTGGTGGGACATTGCAGGTAACACATTGTTTGTATTGGCACATATGTATATAATGTAGGATTTGTGTTGTTCCACTTTATCTGGTTGATTAAATGTCCATTCCAACCAGATTCTTTCTGTAATGATGTTTCACAGAAAATGCCAGGTTTCAAAATAATTTTATAAATTTTTACCTGCAGAGTGTTTGAAAAGCCTTAAACAATGAAAAAAGTAGCATGTGCCTATCATAAGTGAGTAATTTATCTAAATCTGCTACAACAATACTTAATTTAAATAACCATTTTAACTAAGCTATAGTGGGCATTCATTTTAATGCATATAGTCTGGGAGATTAACCTTGTGTACATTAACTGATTGTCTGATTTGTTTTTTTAAATGTGGATTTAATTGCTTGATATTAATTATTTTTGAGTTCATGAGGCATTATAAAACAAGAGACTGGAATTAAGGATTCAGTTCCAACCCTGTCTGCTTTGTGTTATCCACAAATTGTTCTTATCTTTATTTGTTTCAATAAAATGTAAAATCAGTCAATATTTGTAAATGTAACACAGTTGATACATTTATTTACAGACTACTTCAACTCTATCATTTGAGGATAACATTATCACATGATTTTCACAATGATACAGCATAAACAGCAATAGATACTGGGAGCAGTTGGATAGATTTTGATTACTACCATGTATTACATGTCTTAAGCATAATACCATTAGTTCTATAGTGTTTAATGTATTCACAGCATCACTGTCCCTTTCTCACAAACCAAGAAAGAGGCTAGATACTCTGAAATGTGTATTATATGTGTATTAAATTGAGGCTAAATCCACCAAAATGTTCAGAATTCTTTATGGTCCAAGAAAATGGGCACTCAGGTGAGGAAAGAAGGCATAGGGTAAAGTACAAGGTTGCAAAGGACAGGATCTCAAAAAAGGAGCTACCACCACATGAGCCATCTTAACAAGTGAAGCTAGTCAAGAAATACTAGAAAACCTGTTATAAACTAGATTCCTGACTTTGTGACCTAGAAAGCGAATAATCAAATTAGATTGTAGTTGTCACTCCGGTTTTAAGAGACTTAAAAAATAGTACAAGGCATAGCAAGTATGTTAATGGAGAATGATCAAATATGTTTGCTATATTTTTTTTTAAGATTAGATTCCCTACAGTGTGGAAACAGGCCCTTCGGCCCAACCAGTCCACACCGACCCTCCGAAGAGTAACCCACCCAGACCCACTTCCCTCTGACTAATGTACCTAACACTATGGGCAGTTTAGCGTGGCCAATTCACCTGGCCTGCACATCTTTGGACTGTGGGAGGAAACCGGAGCACCCGGAGGAAACCCAAGCAGACACGGGGAGAATGTGCAAACTCCACACAGACAGTCGCCCGAGGCTGGAATTGAACCTGGAACCCTGCTGCTGTGAGGCAGCAGGGCTAACCACTGAGCCACCATGCCACCCCAAAACCCATTTTATCAAACAAAATATTTTGAACAGTTGGGAAGATAAACAGTAAGCAATCTTCAAAAGAAAATCTTGCTGCAAACGTACCCTAAGATTTGGTCATTTTAAGAATCCCTGTATGTAGGGAAGTGATAAGACTCATGGAAAGGCCCCTGTGCATGTGCAGATGCAAGCCATAACTTCAGCTGACTGTGGCAGACTGCAAAATCATCTGTCCTTCCTGGGTCAGTAACACTCCATTCTGATCAGGGCAATCACCTTTTCAGTAGCCTGGTGTGTTGGTTGATCATGAATTGCCACCAACATTTGACACTTGAGGTTGTCAGGAAGGCTGAGTTGCTTCACCTCTCTCTCCTTGTCATGAACCAGTTGGTAGAGGACTTATCCTTCTCCGTGATCCTTTTCAAGAATCTCAGCAGTTTTTATCACTGTTTGGACTTCCGCATCAGCTGTTGTGCTGGATTTTGGTATTTCAGTAATGTGATAATTTGGTGCACCGACCTCTACAACGCTGAAGCCAGGCACCAACTCACACATGCCTCCTCCTACTGCCCCCTTGACCATGATCTCATCTTCCATCACCAAACCATCATCTCCCAGACCATCCACAACTTCATCACCTCTGGGGTTTTCTCATTCACAGCCCCCAACCTCATCAACCGAGAACCCTGCACTGTCTGATTCTACCTCCTACCGAAGATTCACAAACCTGAGTGTCCCGGTCAGCCCATTATCTCAGCCTGCTCCTGTCCCACCGAACTCATTCTGCATACCTTGACACTAAGCTGTCCCTCTTAGTCCATGAACTTCCCATCTCCGTTCGGTCAGGACACCACCCTCGCACTTCAGCTCCTCCAAGACATCCATTTCCTTGGCCCCCTCCGCCTTATCTTCACCATGGACATCCAGTCACTGTACACATCTGTCCACCACGACAAATTCCTCCAACCCCTCCGTTACATCCTCTCACGCCATCCCAACCAGTACTCTTCCAGTGACACACTCATTCGACTGGCTGAACTGGTCTTTACCCTCAACAACTTCTCCTTCTAATCCTTCCACTTTCTCCAAACCAAAGGGGTAGCCATGGGCACCCACATGGACCCTAGCTACGCCTGTTCTTTATCGGGTATGTGGAACAGTCCATCTTCCACAGTTACACTGGCACCATCCTCCACCTTTTCCTCTGCTACATCGATGACTGTAACACCGCTACCTCGTGCTCCCATGAGGAGGTTGAACAGTTCCTGAAGAAGAAGGGCCTGTGCCCGAAACGTCGAATCTCCTGTTCCCTGGATGCTGCCTGACCTGCTGTGCTGTTCCAGCAATAAAGTTTCAACTTTGATCTCCAGCATCTGCAGACCTCACTTTCTCCTCGAGGTTGAACAGTTCATCAACTTCACTAACACCTTTCATCTCAACCGCAAATCCACCTGCACCATCTCGGACACCTCCCTCCCCTTCATGGACATCTCCATCTCCGACAACGGATTAACCATGGATATCTACTACAAACCCACCAACTCCCTCGGCTACCTGGTCTATACCTCCTCCCATCCCGCTTCCTGTAAAACACCATCCCTTATTCCCAATTCCTCGGCCTCTGCCAAGGAAGACCAATTTCACGTTAGAGCATCTAAGGTGGCCTCCTTTTCCAAAGACCGCAATTTCCCTTCCCATGTGGTCGACAATGCCCTTCAGCGCATCTCCTCCTCTGCCCTTGAACACCACTCCTCCCAAAGTAACAAGGGCAGGACACCCTGGTCCTCAACTTCCACCCCACTAACCTCCATTGCATCATCTCCATTACTTCCACCACCTACAAACGGACCCCACCACAAGGGATATATTTCCCTCCTCACCTCTATCAGCGTTTCGGAGAGACCATTCCCTCCGCTACTCCCTTGTTGGATCCACGCCCACCCACTAGCACTCACCCCACTCCCGGCACCTTCCCCTGCCACCTCAAGAAGTACAAAACCTGCGCCCACACCTCCCCCCTCACCGCCATCCAAGGCCCCAAAGGATCCTTCCACATCCATCAGAAATTAACTGTACCTCTACCAATGTCATCTACTGTATTCGTTGCATTCTATGTGGTCCCCTATACATTGGGGAGACAGGACACCAACTTGCGGATCATTTCAGAGAACATCTCTGGGACACCCGCACCAACCAACCCCACCACTCCGTGGCTGAACACTTTAACTCCCCCTCCCACTCCACCTGGACATGCAGATCCTGGGCCTCCTCCATCGCCAAACCCTAACCAGCCACCGCTTGGAGGGAGACCGCCTCTTCATCTGCCTTGGGACCCTGCAACCACAAGTGATTGATGTGGATTTCACCAGTTTCCTCATTTCCCCTCTTCCCACCTTATCCCAGTCCCAAGCTTCCAACTCTGCACTGCCCTCTTAACCTGTCCATCATTCTTCCCATCCATCCTCTCTACCCTCCCCTCCTATCTATCTCCTACCTTCATCTATTTATCACATTCTCAGTTGACTTCCTCCCAGCCCCAACCCCTCCCATTTATCTCTCAGCCCTGGCCCACAATCCTCATTCCTGATGAAGAGCTTATGCCCGAAATGTCGATTCTCCTGCTCCTTCAATGCTGCCCGACCTGCTGTGCTTTTCCAGCACCACACTCCTGACTATTTCAGTCATGCTGTGATTCAACATCAGCAGACAAAGCAGCCGAAGCTGTCAGTGATAATCTCAAAAGGTCCATGGAGAATCACTAATTAATCTCTCTGTGAAGAGAGTTGAGAATGAATGCCCTTGGATAACAGGCAAAGGCCTGTCCATGAACTGGGCCTTTTATAAAGTAGAGGCAGGGATGGGTCTACAGAACTATCTGTCCTGGGCTGAGACTAGCCTAGAGTAGTGGCTCTATTCTGGTGTTCAATAATAAATTATGTTCCTTTCAAGTCAGGCTTCCTGAGTTAGTACACCATTGGAGGACCTCTTTTGAGATGAAATCTACTTGTCTAGATTTGGTTTGGATTTCATTCAAAAGTGAATCAGTGGCACTGTGCCGAATCTTATTCCACAGTAGGGAATCAGGGTTGCAATGTTGCCTTTGAATTGGGCCTGTGATTGGCATGAGACATAGTCTGTCCTTCTTTGATCAATCTCTGAATAAGGGCATCAAAATTAGTTTTGTCTCTCCTGTACTGAACCTGCAACTGAATTGAGGATGTTTATTGGCCCATTGAGTCTCTGATTCTAGCTTGGCGGATGTTAGTAAACACTGCAAACTCTGCACCTATCAGAAAGTCTCTGAATTTCTGGGAGGTTACCCACATTAAAGCTAGCAATTTATGTTTCATATTAGACTGATTCTCCATATTCTTATTTAACTTGAGACCCCGACTGGCATACCACTACAACCTCTTTTCTGCTGTTCAACATATGATATTGCTGCTCCTTGGTCAAGAAAAATTGACATTGGGTTTACAATAAAGGAGATAGATATCTGGTAGCTAAGGACAAGTGATGAGACAATCCTACTTGAGAGTGTAGGAGATGTTTCACATAGAGTCATGGAGATGTACAGCATGTAAACAGACCCTTCGGTCTAACCCGTCCATGCTGACCAGAAATCCCAATCCAATCTAGTTCCACCTGCCAGCACCCGGCCCATATCCCTCCAAACCCTTCCTATTCATATACACATCCAAATGCCTCTTAAATGTTGCAATTGTACCAGCCTCCACCACATCCTCTGGCAGCTCATTCCATACACGTACCACCCTCTGCGTGAAAAAGTTGCCTCTTAGGTCTCTTTTATGTCTTTCCCCTCTCACCCTAAATCTATGCCCTCTAGTTCTGGACTCCCCAACCCCAGGGAAAAGACTTTGTCTATTTATCCTATCCATGCCCCTCATAATTTTGTAAACCTCTATAAGGTCTCCCCTCAGCCTCCAACGCTCCAGGGAAAAAAGCCCCAGTCTGTTCAGCCTCTCCCTGTAGCTCAGATCCTCCAACCCTGGCAACATCCTTGTAAATCTTTTCTGAACCCTTTCAAGTTTCACAACATCTTTCCGATAGGAAGGAGACCAGAATTGCATGCAAAATTCCAACAGTGGCCTAACCAATGTCCTGTACAGCTGCAACATGACCTCCCAACTCCTGTACTCAATACTCTGACCAATGAAGGAAAGCATACCAAACGCCTTCTTCACTATCCTATCTACCTGCCACTCCACTTTCAAGGAGCTACGAACCTGCACTCCAAGATCTCTTTGTTCAGCAACACTCCCGAGGACCTTACCATTAAGTGTATAAGTCCTGCTAAGATTTGCTTTCCCAAAATGCAGCACCTTGCGTTTATCTGAATTAAACTCCATCTGCCACTTCTCAGCCCATTGGCCCATCTGGTCAAGATCCTGTTGTCATCTGAGGTAACCCTCTTCGCTGTCCACTACACCTCTAATTTTGGTGTCATCTGTAAACTTACTAACTGTACCTCTTATGCTCGCATCCAAATCATTTATGTAAATGACAAAAAGTAGAGGGCCCAGCACTGATCCTTGTGGCATTCCACTGGTCACAGGCATCCAGTCTGAAAAACAACCCTCCACCACCACCCTCTGTCTTCTACCTTTGAGTCAGTTTTGTATCCAAATGGCTAGTTCTCCCTGTATTCCATGAGATCTAACCTTGCTAATCAGTCTCCCATGGGGAACCTTGTTGAACGCCTTACTGAAGTCCATATATCACATCTATTGCTCTGCCCTCATTAATCGTCTTTGTTACTTCATCAAAAAACTCAATCAAGTTTGTGAAACATGATTTCCCACGCACAAAGCCATGTTGACTATCCCGAATCAGTCCTTGCCTTTCCAAATACTTGTACATCCTGTCCCTCAGGATTCCCTCCAACAACTTGCCCACCACTGATGTCAGGCTCACTGGTCTATAGTTCCCTGGCTTGTGCTTACCATCCTTCTTAAACAGTGGCACCACGTTAGCCAACCTCCAGTCTTCCGGCTCCTCACCTGTGACTAATGATGATACAAATATCTCAACAAGAGGCCCAGCAATCACTTCTCGGATTCAACTCCCAAGATTAGCTTAGATGAACAATGGTTTAATGAACAGGAAAATAAAACAGAGCCTGGACCTCATCTACTTGTCCACTTTTGCTTTTTGTTTCGCTCTGCTATTTTAATGCTTGCGGTTACTGAGTTATTATCATGATTCATTTTACCTTCTTGTAACGGCTTCAGTAGAAAGCTTCTGCCAGCCCAGTGTTATGGACCAGACCAAACCCCCTCAAAGTATATTAAGAAGATAGCCTAGACCTAATGTCCTCTTATTTTAAAAGTAAAAATACAGACCAAATTAAAATAAAAGAAAGGAATTGACTAAACTGGCACTCTATTGAAATGCTGAACAAAATAATATATTAACTACTACGAATTGACAGTTCCAATATAGTAACATCCAATAAACATACCCTTGGCAAAAGCAAATTCAGTAAAATAGATTGTCTCATATGCAATTCTAGCAGCAGGAAGAGAACCCCAGCATTTAGCTTTAGGAGAGAGAGGAATAAAAGCTTCTATATTCAGCTTCAAGACTCCAGCAACTTCCGAAAGCTAAAACTAAAAATACTATTCTATAGGAGCTTGACCCCACCCATTCAGGCTGCTTCTATTGTTCCAACCTTTTTTTAAAAAACCTCACAAAAGGCCGCACAAGCTGTTTACTTAATTGGCTTTGTGCAGACCACTCATTGCCTCTGTCCCAACATTTCTTCATTTAAAAGAAGGACAGAATACCCCTCTGAAAACCATAGTGTCATCAAAGCAACGAGGTGGCTTCTAGCAACCCAGCATGGCATACTTGGTCCAGCCCGGCGGTCTCCCAGTGTGGCGGTTTTGTCCTAGTGTGGAGGTCTCGTCCCTGTTGGTCTACTTTGGTGTCAGCTTCCAAGTTTTCCAGCAGCCCGGGCAACCTTTTGTCTTGGAGAGGTGGTCTCAGCCCGGTATGGCAGTCTTCTTTGGTAGACTCTTCTGGCCCCGTATTCCAGCAGCCCGACAGGAGGTCTTGTGCCAGCATAGCATTCTCATCCTGGAATTGCATCTCTGGGTGTTTCATTGTTTCTTGATCGGCTTTTCCCAAGCCCAGAAGCCATTAATTGAAATGGGATGAGCTTTTTCTTAAGTTTTTTTTATTATATATAACTTCCACAATTAATATTGGTGTCATAGAGGGTGACTATTACTATTTTTCATGTAAAAGTACATGTGACAATAAATTTCTAATCTGTTCTAATTCTATGTGAACAGTTCTAGGGTCCCTGCAGCTGATATGCCTTGAGTGCACAGAGCAAGGTCAAAGACACTGAAGCACTATCTGAAAACCTTGTAGTGTCCTGCTTAGAGCAATCACCACACATTCTTCCCAAGGACTGCTGGAGTACAAAATCATAGAATTGTTGGAGTGCAGAAGGAGGCCATCAGCCCATTGTATCTGTGCCAACTTTCTTGACCTGGTGCAAACACTTGGCTTTTCCCCATAACCCTGCAAGTTGTTTCTGTTTAAATAATCATCCAGTCCTCTCTTGAATGCCTCAGTTGAACTTGCTACCACTATACTTGCAGGTAGCACATTCCAAACCCGGAATCACTTGCTTTGTGTAAAACCTTTATCCCCACTTCACATTTGTTTCTTTTGCAAACTGCCATCGGGATATGTCTTAACATATTTAACCTCAACATCATGGATAGTTTTGACTTCCTGCTTTGACTTCCTTATGTCCACTGGAGTATTGATTGGATCATGAACTAACAGAAACCCCAGGGAGTGAAAAGTGTGATTGAGGACAGATATGGAGAGCTTGATGTCACCATGGTAGTGAATGTCTGATCCACATGAAGCACAGACCTGGATGACTAAAGGGAACATCAGAGTTGAAAGTGTGGTGCTGGAAAAACACAGCTGGTCAGGCAGCATCCGAAGAGCAGGACAATTTACGTTTCGGGCAGCAGCCCTTCATCAGGAATGAGGCTGTTCCTAATGAAGGGCTGTTGCCTGAAACGTCGATTCTTCTGCTCCTCAGATACTGCCTGACCTGCTGCGCTTTTCCAGCACTACATTTTTGACTCTGATCTCCAGCATCTGCAGTCCTCATTTTCTCCTAAAGGAACATCAATCAGTTCACAGCCTCAGCAAAATGCTCACAAAAAATACTGCTTGTTAACGATTGACATCTTCAATCCTGTGTCAATTTGGCACAGTGCTTCTACCTTGCCAAATTTCACATTCACTGTAGGGCAAGTCTTTATTTCTGTGCATAAGACTGAACCTTTTCCTGAAGGAACCGTGTCCAAATTCACACCTGGCTCTTCGGGGAAGGCCAAGTAGTTTAATGTCTGTTGAGAAGGTAAGGCCTTTGCAATAATGGCATTGATAGCTGTGGTTGTTGCAAGAAGTCTTTTTCGAAGTTCCCATCTCTGTCAAAATTCAAGCACCTCTTTGGAGCAAGGACTAGTTCTGCCCTTGTTGTGGTACAATCTGCCTTGCCTGTCTCTTCAGCCAAAGGTCTACATCCCAGTCAATGCTGACAGTCATCTCCTTGATCGTAGCTTCTTTTCTGGTCTTGTATGTCCAATTTCTTCCTGTGATCCTCTGCCCAGCATTCCCTGAGCTTTCCTATACAGATGATCCATTGCAAACATACCTATTTGCTTATGTTAAGGCTCCAGCACACCATGCCAGCATTGTATCCTCAATCCAGTCTTCAAACGTGGGTCATCAGGTTCTCCTGATCTCCCCTCAAATCAGCCCAGTTTCCTACTCATTAGCAAGTGAAATATACAAACAGGTATGCTGCATCCTTTCTTTGTAGTATTAAGGAATGTATCCAGAAGCCTCTGTCTGGATTTTTCTAAAGGGCCAATTTCCCTTTGGCAATCCTTGCGTCTCCAATGATACTAAAGCAACTTCAGCCTCCCTCATGGACATTGCCAGTTTCAACTTTTGAATCATCTACTCTGTTTTGGCCAGGTACCTTACAACCTGTTTGCCATAATTTGATTCATGTACTGTAGAATACAGCCAACTACATCAGAAATAAAACATGAGAATTTGAGTATACCGACAATTCAAGGATAACGAAGCAAGGAGTCTTTATTCCACTGGCATCAGATCATCACAAACATTAAGGAAAATTAATGTTTAAGAAGGAAGACACTACTTAAATAGAATTAAACACTTAGTTTAGACCTGTTTGATCTCTTTTCCCATAAGACCTCCTCTCAAAGACACCCTTCTAGACAAAGTCTGTTGAACTGCTCCAGCTGCCCTGCACAGTGCCCTCTATCGTCATTGCCACATGCTGCTGGAGGTCCCAATACAACAGTTTCACTTCCTTGCTCTGCACCTCCCTGTCTATGATCACCTCCTGCTTGGGGTTTCATTACATGTAGTCATTTACTGAAACAGAGATGTTGGAGAAACTCTATTTAAAAAAAAAAGAATTGTGGAACACTATCTGGTTCAATTTTTTATTGGTGAGATTAATCCCCCAACTCTTTATGTACTATACACTGAGTCAACAGAACTGGTCCTAAAACTCTTGTAATTCTCCTTTGTGTGTGTGTTTTTTTCCTCCCTACTACCTTTGATGACTACACTTCAGAAGTACTTAATTTTCCCTTAAGTGCTTGGGATGTCCTGAGGTTGCAAATCATGCCATATTAGTGCAAGAAGGTTTATTCATTCTTTTTATCAGTTAGATAAATTAGAACAAGAGAGCTGGAAGTGACATGTTTGCTCCATTCCTTAGTACAAAAGCCATACTGAGTTTTGAGTCTTAGGTGAGATTGGGATTTGCTGTGAAGGGTAATGCTAACTCCTAGTGCCTTACAAAACACTACTTGCAGGGTTCACACTTTATTATGCACACTTTTTTGTCATCTTACAAAACTGAATCATATCGACTAAAATGATCAAGTAGTAAGTTGAAAAGAAATGGACAATGAATGAATGTGTCACAATGGAATGATAATGACAATATAACTAAAACTCTTAAAATTAACATTTTTCTTAGATGCAAGGCAATTTTTAAACGCTGCTAATGTTTTTTTTATAAAGAACGCACTATTGAAAAACTGACCATACCAATTTCACGAGTAAATGGAAATTTGTTGATTTTTAAAGTCATTTTCAGATATTTAAAGGTAGGTCATTTGTGGGTAGTGTGGTAAACATAAATTAAAATGCTTGATCTTGTGATCATCCCATTTTTAGCTATATTGATAAGCTCCAAGTTACTATTCAAATGTATCACAGAATATTTCAATGTGATGTTTTATTTTTAAATGATGTTCGAAGACACTAACTGACTGCAAGCATTCAGGGCCGGTTTGGGGATAAATTTGAGGAATAAAAGTAAGTGGGCAGATTATTATCTAAATGGTGGTAGATTGGGAAAGAGGAACTGAAAGGAGCCCTGGTTGTCCTTGTGCACCAGTCACTGAAAGTAAGCATGCAGGAACAGCAGGCGGTAAAGTAGACGAATGGTATGTTGACCTTCATGCAGAGTGAATTTAAGTACAGGAGCAGGCATGTGTTGCTGCACCTGTTCAGGATATTGTAATGCCAAACCTGGAGTATCGTGTGCAGTTTTGTTCTCCTTATCTAAGAAAAGATTTTCTAGCTATTGGTAAAAGTTAAAGTTTTCAGAGTCCAACTTGCTCATAGGGCTGTTATGTCATTAGACAGCAAGGACTGGTGGGGTTTAACCTGAGGGTCACCACACCTCAGGTGAGGGGAAGGTTGAGAATGACTGGACTTCATGATAACCTAAGTCAGTGCAGGAATTGAATCCATCCCGTTTGTACTACTCTGTATTGCAAAACAGCCATCCAACCAACTGAACAACTAACTCCCTGTCTGGCAATAGAAGGGAATGCAAAGAAGGTTTACCAGACTTATTCCTGGGATGACAGAACTGACAGTCAGAGAGAAATAATTGGTAAGAACTATATTCACAACACTTTAGAAGAATGAGGGGAATCTGATAGAAACAATTAGAATTCTAACAGAATTAGACAGGGTAGGTGCAGGAAGATGTGCCCAATGACCGGTAGATGACATGATGACTGTGACCGGCGGTCCCAGTCTAAGAATAAGGGGTAGGCCTTTTAAGAACAGACTTGAGGAAGATTTGCTTCACCCAGAGAATGGTGAGCTTGAGGGATTCTCTGCCAAAACCCTGTCAAGAAAGATATACATGTAGTTCTTAGGACCAAAGGGATCAAAGAATATGGGGAGAAAGTGGAACAGGTTACTGAGTTGGATGATCAAACATGATCAAAAAAAATGGCAAAGCATGTTTGGTCGGCCAAATGGTCTACTTCTGCTCCTAGATTTTACGTTACTATGTAAAAACATTTCTCAAAAGCAGCACAATTTTGAGTGTAATTTGCAGCTGAATTGTCTTCCTGGTCTACAACGGTCAGTGGTCCTAATGAAACTTCTTTAAATATTTATATTTTTAAATGTAAAACTGACATCAGGTGAATACATACAGTATATTTATAAGACAAATCATGGCTGTGTTACATACAAATTGGAGGTTTCTCTTTGTTCTTGCTATAAATGCAAAAGGAAATGTAGATGCATATACACAAGTTCGTTAAAATTGCAGTACTTTAAAGATGCCACATTGTTAAGGCATAGAAATATAGGATCAAAGAGTATTTGCAGAACAGTGGAAGCCATATGGACATTAAGGTCTGTGCTGGCTTCACTCGGTGCCACTCCACTTCCTTTTTCATATCATGCAAATGCTTCCTCTTCAGATAATGATCTGAATCTCTTTTCAAAGCCACACTTGAATCTTCCTCATACACAATCATGGGCAGTATATTCGAGATCTTAGCTAATGTGTTGCATAAAAAGATTTTTCCTCAAGTTGCCACTGTTTGTTTTTCACGTTAAGTTGGTGTTTTCTAGTTCTTGATCCTATCACTAATGGAATCAATGTTTACCTGTCTAATCTGTCCAGACCCCTCATGGTTTTGCATACCTCAGTCAAATCTTTGCTCAACCTTTTCTTCTCCATGGACAACAATACCAGTTTCTCCGATCTATCTGCATAATTAAAGTGTCTCATTCCCGGATTCATTCTCATGGCTGTTTATTATATCCTCTCTAGTGTCTTCACAGTTCTTCCTAAAATGTTGTGTCCCATACTGGACACATTATCCCAGTTGAAGCCGACCTAGTATTTTACATAGGTTTATAATAACTTATTTGATTTTGTACTGTATACCCTTACTAATAAAGCCCAGGATCTCAAATACTTTTTGACCTCTCATTCAACTTACACTGTCACCTTCAATAATTTGTACATGTTTATCCCCAGATTCATCTGCTTCTGCTCCACCT
Organism: Chiloscyllium plagiosum; assembly: GCF_037043375.1. NCBI lineage: Eukaryota > Metazoa > Chordata > Chondrichthyes > Orectolobiformes > Hemiscylliidae > Chiloscyllium > Chiloscyllium plagiosum. Next base: position 17,921,942 of record NW_028270147.1, read on the forward strand.
TTAGAACCATGCCCTTGATTTCCCTTCTTCCCATGAAAATTAAGCATTTCTCCTTCAATGCATTAAATTTCATCTACCACTTACTTGTCCATTCCACCAAGCTATCTATGCTTTTAAGAAGTTTAACACAATCCGCCTCGGTGTTCACAATACTTCCAAGTTTCTTGTCATCCACAGATTTTGAAATTGTACTCTGCACACCAAAGCCCATGTTATTAATATATATCAAGAACAGCAAGCATCATAATATCCACCCCAAGGAAGCCTCATTTCCTTCCAGTCCATAAATACTACAGTTTATCACTATCCTGTTTTCAGTCACTCGGCTAATTTTGCATCCATATTGCTGTTGTTATTTTTATTGCTCTAACTTTGTTCATCTCTTTATCAAATATTGTTAAACCAAAAGTAGATACTTCCAGCATCTAATGACAGTTCTGTATAGTTAGTTGGATTTATAGCAAATTTATTTTATCCAAAATGTATTTTATTGTATTTAAACAGATATCGACAGACAAGATAATCTGTGTCCCTGTGCCAGAAGGCTTCTCAATGACAACTATGCAATGGAACAAAAGTGCTCTTAAGGGTCGTAAACTAAATAGTTTTGATTCTGGATTTAAGACTGATTTGGACCGTGAACAATACAATTTAGTGGATCAATATTGTTATGACCATGCAATTCAATGGTATTCAAAATATTTCCCATACATAGCTATCATTCACACACTTATATTTTTGATTAGCAGTAACTTTTGGTTCAAATTTCCAGGAACAAGTTCCAAAATTGAGCATTTTATATCAATACTTGGAAAATGTTTAGACTCTCAATGGACTACTAAGGCACTTTCAGAAACTGTTTATGAGGATTCAGATCTGCAGATTCCACAAAGAACTGTTTTATCAACAGAACCATCTGTATCTTGTTCTTTAAACTTACAGCAGTCCTCTGATACCGTCCTTTTGCTGGGACAAAAGGAATCCAGTAGTGACAGAGTATGTGAGAATGATGCACAAGCGTCATTGTGCAAACCTCCTTCGAAGACTTTCAAAACTGTTGGAGGTGGTGTTTATGGTCATGCTGCAGTGAAAATCCTAGATAAAAAGGAGGGTGAACAAGCAAAGGCATTGTTTGAAAAGGTCAAAAAGTTTCGTCTGCACACAGAAGAAGGCCATATTCTTTATATGATGTACATAAGACAAACTATTTTACGCACTGTTCAAACAATTCTAGTTCTTGCCTATTTTGTAACTCGAATTCCTCAAATGAAGCACATTGTGCACTGCATAGATAAAATTCATATCACAGGCTTCACAGAATTTTTTTGCATCCATGGTCTTTGGCGGATATTCAGGATGTTGTCTATCGTGTATGTAGTTGTCATATTCATTTATTGTATAACTTGTATCTACACATTGTATTGGATCTTCTATTTTAAACTTAAAGAATACTCATTTGCATATGTCAGAGAAGAAACTGGGATTGATGACATTCCTGATGTGAAGAATGATTTTGCATTTTTACTGCATTTGATTGACCAATATGATAAACTATATGCTAGGAAGTTTGCTGTATTTCTTTCTGATGTCAGTGAAAACAAACTCCGTCAACTGAACCTCAGCTATGAATGGACACACGAGAAGCTTCAGCAACGTATCGTTACTAATGAAGACAACAAAACTGAATTACATCTCTTTATGCTTCCTGGTATTCCTAATAATGTTTATGATATTTATAACCTGCAAGTACTAAAATTGGAATATATCAAGGATGTTTCTATTAGTGCAGCCATTTCACAGCAAACATCACTCCAAGAACTGTGGGTGTACAACTGTATAATAAAAGTTGAAAATCGAGCACTTGCATTTTTAAAAGACACGATAACAATTTTACGAGTTCGATTTGCAAATGCTTTTGAAATACCACAGTGGATGTACTGTCTAAAAAATCTCCGTGTACTGTATCTGGAAGGAAACTTATTAATTGACAATAAAACTTCAATTGTCCTGCAATCATTATGTGACTTAGAACGTCTTAGGTCTTTGCACCTTAAGTCCAATGTCACCAAAGTACCTGCTGCAGTTATTGATGTTGCCCATCACCTTCAACACCTCACAATTCACAATCAGGGCAAAAAACTTACCACTCTTAATGGCCTCAGGAAAATGCTCTGCCTGTCAGTTCTAAAGCTGTATAACTGTGATCTAGAGAGGATCCCAAGTGCTATATTTAGCTTGAGCAATCTTCAGGAATTGGATCTCAAAGACAACAACCTGAGGACATTAGAAGAACTGGCTAGTTTCCAGCATCTTCGCAAACTCTCCACGCTCAAACTCCATCACAACAAAATTACACAGATTCCTCTATATATTGCCAAGGCTAGTTCATTGGAAATGCTTTCTTTAACTAAAAATAATATTACTTTTCTTCCCTCAAATCTTTTCAAGCTTACTGGGTTACGACATCTTGAAGTTGGTCATAATAATATCGCAAGCATTCCTATTGAAATTGAACAGCTGGAGGATCTTCATTATTTTGACATTGAAAGTAACAAAATATCTGAACTACCTTTGGAACTGTTTTATTGTACAAAACTTCGGGTGTTGATACTTTCATACAACCTTTTGACTTCCATTCCACCCAAGGTGAAAAATTTGGCACAATTGAGACAATTGGATCTGAAAGGGAACAAATTGCAGTATTTGCCACCTGAGCTAGTGAAGTGCCAATGTTTGAAGAGGAGTCAGTTGAATGTAGAAGAGGATATTTTCAACACACTGCCATATGACATTAGAGAAGAGTTTCTAAACAGGGAATCTAGGTGAACAGTGTGTAAAATTCAATATTTTAATTAAATGAATAGTTTCTCTTAGATTTTTGTGCACTTCAGAAATGTAACGTTTCAATAGTTCCTTGTATTTTATTCAACAATGACACTTTTTTTTTCCAAACTAGATCCTGCACTTAAAATAGTAAAATATTTCAAGATACTTGATTCTGTCAAAAAAAAAATGCCAGCTGTGGCAGAACAGTTAAGAGGGAGAAGAAAGAACAAGAGGAGAAAAGTATGATGTTCAGCTGATTTTAGATCCTGCTAAAGATGGAGGGAGGGTGACCCAGAACAGGAACAGCAGAGAGAATTTGAGGACTTAGAGATTGGGGTGAAGCAGAAAGACAGGTGTGTATAAATGAGAATGAAAATTCAGTGTATTAGTAAGCAAGCAAATGATATTTGCCATTTGTGGAGACTGTAGTGTTGATGAGAAGATTGTTGTAGAATGCTGCAGATGACAAATGTGAATAGGTATTCAACAGAGACATCTCACATTGGTTGCATGGTAATAGACTTTTCAGGATTATGGAGTGAAAGAAAGAAACTGAATTGAACTAATTTGATAGCTGTCCAAAAAGCTGCTGAAGCATAATGAGATAAATTGTGGTCCTGGCCAGTATTTTATTATTTTTGTCAATACTACGTTCGAGAACATTCTAGTTGATCTGTGAATTCCCATGTCAGCAAGTTTTGGAGCAAGAGGGTTTTGGATCTGGAAGGGACCAGAGCATCAAGATGCAAGAGGTGTGTTTACTAAGGATGATGGAATTTGGAACAAAGATCCAGAATGATTAGCTCAAGTCTGGTCTATGTGGATGTGTGGAAACACTAGGGTCAATCAGTGAATCCCTATACTGTGGACCAGGCCATTCAGCCCATTGCGTCCACACCAATCCTCTGAAGAACAACCCACCCAGATCCAACCTCCTCTTCCTATGCCTGTAACCCTGCATATTCGATGGTTAATCCGCTTAACCTACACATCCCTGGACACTATGGGCCATGTAGCATGGCCAATCCACCTAACCTGAACACCTGTGGACTGGTGGGAGGAAACTGGAGCACCCAGAGGAAATCCACACATGGGGAGGACATGCAAACTACACACAGACAGTTGCTTGAGAGTGGAATCAAACCTGAGTCCCTAGTATTGTGAGGCAACAGTGCTAACCACTGAGCTACTGATACAGCTAAAGCAGTGAGAAAGATGTTCAACATAAGAAAAGCCATGAAGCTTGCATAGTCTCCAAGACATCCCTAGAACTAGTTATAATCCAGCTATAAGTAGATGGATGGTCCAGCCAGATTTAGTAGTAATAGTGGCTACTTTTGTACTATCTTTGCTAAAACTGGCAGAATTCAAACTTGGGAATTATTCTAAGGGAACAACAGACTTTTTGCAATTGTGAGTGACTGTGTGGAGATGCAGATATTGAAGGCAACAACAATAGAATTATTGAATAAATTAGTAGAGTGGTTATTGCAAGAGAAAAAAAGTTAAAAAGTAAGGTGATATGGATTGCGAAAGTTGGTAGTTATAAAATTGTAAGTCGGCAACCAGATGTGACTGTCAATGTACCGCATAGAATAAATCTGATTCAGGACAGAAGAGGAGAGAAATCCAGGGAACAGTTATAATTATAATGTAACTTAAGTTCTATTGGCCTCACTGAAGATGAGGAGGTTCCAGATGCTGAGGCAAAGTAAACAAAATAATGAGAATTTTTTACGGATGACAGCCAGAAGTTTTCGAGAGTTGATAGCTAATGAAGACTTTAAATGAGCAATAGTAAATGATATGGAGTTTAAAAGAATAGTGTCTGAAGAACTGGACTAAGAGGGATATAGTGATGAGACTGTGTATCTGTCATGGTGTCTGCATCTTGTTCTGATCATGTAGTCAGTTTGGGAACTGAGCAAGTAGAAGTCACCGTCACTTTTCTGTCATTCCATAATCATGCTCCTTAAAAAGGAAAATGTCTTTGAAAATTTTCTGTCAGAATTTAATTCAAGCAAATGTATTTGCCAACTTAATATTTACATATATGAAAACTGAAATATAAATTACAAAACCACACGGCAAATGATCTGCATTACATTCTGATATCTATAGACACGAACGCTTCATTCCTCTTATCATTTGTTTTACTTTATCTATTATCTCAAGGCTTGTGTTGGGTAGAGTTCTACATTTCCAGAAATTTTTTTTCAGATGGCTTTTCTTTAAGTGAGTGTTTTTAGCAAAAAAAATTCAAACATGGGATAGCGTAGCCGAACCCTGCACTTCATCGTTGCATGGACATGCATATTTTACACGAAGGATTGCAGGACAAGTAGGAGTGGGCACCTTTGCGGTTTCTTAGCCTGAGTACACGAAGTAATTTTAGTACCTCGTCATTTTTTCTGAAGTTAGCGAATTTGAAATTGATGAGGGATGGGACTCAGCGCTGAAACTGCCGAATTGGAAAAATTGTGACCGTCTGAGCGGATTAACGTGCGGTCCAACTCTTAAATGTGACCTGGACTTGGCGCCTCATCATGAGGCGTCAGGAGAATTACGTTGCCTTCTCCAAACGCGATGTGGAGGTTTTGGACTGGGGTGAACAAAGTTAAAAATCACACAACGCCAGGTGATAGTCCAATAGGTTTAATTGGAAGTACAGGCTTTCGAAGTGCTGCTTCTCAATCGCAGAGAAGTTATCGTCCATAAAGGAAAAAGTGAGATTTCCAGTAAATGAGGAAAGGTTCCCCCCCACTATCAGGTTGTTTCCTGGTCCTATGATGTGTGACGTGGTCAGCTGTCCTTCCAGCTCCCACTTTAAGAAAATCTGGGCAAGGTGCAGAGGAAGAGGCAGATTCGGGTGATTTATACACGGAAATAGAATTTGGGCGGGGAAGGGTGGTGAATTTACACTTCAAGTCCACTCTTGTCCTTAACAATTTAGCGTACCTCCCTTTCCAGTCCACCTTTTTTCCATTCCTTCACAGTATGAATGGCAAACTCACCCTTGCAGACGAGGCCATTCATTCCCTATCTCCGCTGGACTCATTCCATCACTTAGAGCCGATAGCCACACACAGTCCATGGCAACCTTCATCTCGGCCACCTTGGTCATTGCTGATGGCTGTTTGTGGACTTGAAGTGTAAATTCACCACCCTTCCCCGCCCAAATTCTATTTCCGTAGTTATGGAGGCTACACGTGTATAAATTACCTGAATCTGCCTCTTCCTCTGCACCTTATTTCCTTAAAGTGGGAGCTGGAAGGACAGCTGACCACGTCGCACATCATAGGACCAGGAAACGACCGGACGGGGGGTAGTTTTCTTCGATTTACTGGAAATCTCACTTTTTCTCCCCTTGTGCTTGCAGAGTTTAGGGGTGCCAACGCCCCAACGAGAGACCCAAGACTGGGTTAGAGTGTCAGATGTGTCCATTGACAAAGGCAGAGCAAAACCTTACAAATTATGATTGATGCCACGAGCTTATTGCAGCAGCAGGCCAGTGAAAGGATATCCTCCAGGTGTACCTCAGTCAAGGGAAAGCAGGGCAGTGCTTAGTTGCACCGAGAGACCTGGGAAAGCAACCTGACATAATTGAAGGTTCCTTTTAAGATACTTGGTGTGTTGTCAAGAGCTCCCCAGACCCACTGCAAGTAACCTAATCTCATAATAAGAGGCCCTTGGACAGAGAAAACAATAGCCTGTTTACACCACATTCCCAATTTTGGGAATTCACCTTGCTGCAGCATACAGAAGGGTTTCAAAAAATTTGCTTTCACACTGCAAGATAGCACTGATATTTCGAATGTTAACAAAAAGTTGTTGGTGTCACATTGAAAAATTGTTGTTTTATTCAGAAAATGTATTATTTACATGTGATCCCCATGATGTTTCCCAGTCAGAAATGCATGATCTTTATTAGCTTGTGTTTGAGGGACAGTGGCTGTATTCTTGCAGATTGACATGTGGATTTCTGTGTGAAAATGAAGAGCAGCATTGTGAGCTCCTGGTTGCAGCAATATGCAAAAGAGAAAGTTATCACAGTTCTACTCTCTCTTTAGAGATAATTAGTGGGAGTTTAATCTGAAGGTCACCCCCCACCCCAGGTGAGGGGAGATGCTTAGAAAGAGACTTTTTATGATAACCACAGCCTGAGTGAGAATTGAACTCATGTCATTAGCATTACACTGCATTGCAAACTAGCCAGCTGAGCTATCCAAACTGTACCATCTGTGAAAAATGAGTGACCAGGTAGTTTGAAGCAGATCAGTATGAGGTGGACCCATACCTCTTGGACCTTAAATTCCAGTCACAATCATCAGCAGCTGCTTGCTGATGCAGATCTATTTCCCCACACTGCTCATCAGATGCGGCATCTGCCTCCACTCCTTCCTCAGGGCTGATGTTATCACCTTCTGAAATGGCAAGGTTATACAGTACTGCATAAGAATAATTATCTGCTTTAACTGAATTATACTGGAAGGCAACCCTGGTATAATGAGGCAGTGGAATCAGCAGACAGATGATTTGTTTTATGATGTTCCTTCTTGTGATGTGACTGACATTGAACCTTTCTTGTACCTCACAGCTAATGTTTCTGGTGGGCGTCATCAGTCATGTTGGAAGTGGGTAGCACCTGTCACCTTGGATCCATCCCTTGTCTTGTGGCTCTGGTAAACCAAAGAAAAGTCCCCAATTTCACATCAGACAGATATAAACGCTGCAATATTCAGCCTTGAATATTTTCAATATTTGAAATAAGATAGTTTTTAAATGGTTGGAATATTGTTGTGGTTTCGATTGCCGAGCTGGGAATTTGTGTTGCAGACATTTCATCCCCTGTCTAGGTGACATCCTCAGTGCTTGGGAGCCTCCTGTGAAGAGCTTCTGTGATCTTTCCTCCAGCATTTGAATCTGGTTTGAATCTACCGCTTCTGGTTGTCAGTTCCAGCTGTCCGCTGCAGTGGCCGGTATATTGGGTCCAGGTCGATGTGCTTATTGATTGAATCTGTGGATGAGTGCCATGCCTCTAGGAATTCCCTGGCTGTTCTCTGTTTGGCTTGTCCTATAATAGTAGTGTTGTCCCAGTCGAATTCATGTTGCTTGTCATCTGCGTGTGTGGCTACTAAGGATAGCTGGTCGTGTCGTTTCGTGGCTAGTTGGTGTTCATGGATGCGGATCATTAGCTGTCTTCCTGTTTGTCCTATGTAGTGTTTTGTGCAGTCCTTGCATGGGATTTTGTACACTCATCCACAGATTCAATCAATAAGCACAGCGACCTGAACCCAACATACCGACCACTGCAGCGGACAGCTGGAACTGACAACCGTAAGCAGCAGATTCAAACCACTACAAATGCCAGAGGAAAGATCACAGAAGTGCTTCACAGGAGGCTCCCAAGCACTGAGGATGCCACCTAGACAGGGGATGAAACGTCTGCAACTCAAATTCCCAGCTCGGCGAACAGAACCACAACAACGAGCACCTGAGCTACAAATCTTCTCACAGACTTTGGTTGGAATATTATTAATAATATGCAGTAATTCATTCTCTTCGATGCTTGTTTTGTAGCTTCTAAAATGTTATTCATTAAGTTTTGGTCCTTTTTAGATAACTAGTAACGTGATGAAATTTTTGATTTGTATTCGGGCAATTTCCAGAGTTTATAGGAGAGTCAGCTGACAAAAATATTGCATAGAGATTGCATATATCATGTGAAACACCAGACAAGTTTGTTCTGACTGCTATGATGTCCAAGATGTGTTGGTACGATTTCTGATTGTAACAGCTATAGAACCATATTACAATAAAATGTGGTATGGCGTCTCAGTGGTTAGCACTGCTGCCTCACAGCACCAGACACCCGGGTTCAATTCCAGCTTTGGGTAACTGTCTATGTGGAGTTTGCACAGTCTCTGTGTCTGTGCAGGTTTCCTCCAGATGTTCCAATTTTCTCCCGATGTGCAAGTTAGGTAAATTGGCTGTGCTAAATTCCCTGTAATGTCCAGGTTAGGTGCATTAGTCATGGGAAAAAAAATGTACAGTGATAGGGTCATGGCTGTTTCCACACTGTAGGGATTCTATTCTAATAAAACCTTTCTTGCAAAATAAACTTTGGGACCTGGCTGCATAAACAGATTGAAAGCTTTGCAAAACATATCAAGTTTTTGAAACAGTTTTAGTTTGTGTTAACTTGGTTATTTCTTTAGTGCCTGTACTGGTCCAAAGAAGCTGAAAACATTCCATATTTGATTTCTGGCCCTACTTGGTTGTACATAAGTGTCACAATATAGTGCTTTTCTAATGTCATGGTCTATTGGTAGATGTAACTTACATTCATTTCAATTTTTGTTCGCCTCTTGCTTGTAGTAGCTTGTGGGTTCTAGACCCCTTCCTCCCATGCAGGACTGTATCAAACGCCTTGCTGAACTCCAAGTAGACTTTGCCAAATGCATTGCCCTCAGCTGGTTACAGCTTTGAAAAATCCAATCAAGTTGGTCAGCTATGACCTCCCCCAAACATTACTATGCAAAGTACTCTTGATTTGTTTAGGTTAGGTTTATTTTCACTAGAAAAAAGGAGATTGAGGGGGCACCTGATTGAGGTTGACAAAATCATTAAGGGTATAGACAGGGTGGATAGAGACAAGCTTTTTCCCAGGGTGGAGGATTCAATAACGAGAGGTCATGCTTTCAAGGTGAAAGGTGGAAAGTTTAAGGGGGCCAATTTCCCTTGATAGTCTTGCTTAATTAAAAATATTCTATCTGAAATTTAAATTTGAAACTTGCACGTAGAACATCTCAAACATCTCTCCCAAATGGCCTGGTTCTAATTCTTAGACTATACCCCCGTGTTTTAGATGTCAACCAGTGAAAATAGTTTATCTTTATCTATATTACCCCTTAAACATCTAAATTTTAGTACTTCACACAGAGGGTGTGGGCGTCTGGAGTGCGTTGCCAGCAGAGGTGGGTAGAGGCAGGCACGGTAGATTCATTTAAGATGCATCTGGACAGATGCATGATTAGGTGGGGAGCAGAGGGATACAAATGCTTAGGAATTGACCGACAGGTTTACTCAGTACATTTGGATCGGCTCAGGTTCTATTAATCCTTTCCTCTCCAAGTGCAAATTAATTCTGTCTCTCACAACTGCTTCCAATAGTTTCCCTACCACTTGCTTAGATTGTGTAGTTTCCTGGTTTATCCCTTGCACCCTTCTTGAATAATAGTAACACAATGGCTATCCCTCAGCCTTCTGGCACCTCACCTGTGGTGAGGGAGAAATTGAAAATTAATGCCATCGCCCCTGCTATTTATCCCTTTGCCTAGTTCAACAACCTGGGATATATTTGATTCGGCCCTGTAGATTTCTCAATTTTGAAGCCTGTCAGACCACTCAGAACCTCCTAATAACATAGGAACAGAAGGAAGGGTTTCAACCCCTCAAACCTGCTCTGCCATTCAATAAGATCATGGCTGATCTGTGGTCAAACTTCTTACGCCCGCCTTGGGCCATTTTACCTTGATAGTCTTGCTTAATTAAAAAAATTCTATCTGAGATTTAAATTTAACAATTGTATTAGTATTGACCTTTGTTAGAGGAAGAGAGTTCCAAACCTCCACTGTTCTTTGCACGTAGAACATCTCGAACATCTCTCCCAAATGGCCTGGTTCTAATTCTTAGACTATACCCCCTGTGTTCTAGATGTCAACCAGTGAAAATAGTTTATCTTTATATATATATTACCCCTTAAACATCTAAATTTTAGAGAACAAAGGCCTAATATATCTAATCACTCTTCATGACTTAACCCTGAAATCCAGCTAATATCCTTGTAAACTTGTGTTGAACTCCCTCCAGGGTCAAGACATCTTTCCTAAGCTGTGATACCCAGAGCTTCTCGCAGAACTCTTAAGTGGGGTCTAATTCTGTTTATACTAATTTCTTCAAGGATCTATCAGCCCTTCTCCCTGATTATACACACCAAAGGAAGTGGTTGCACCGGGTGCATTAACAACATTAAATGCCATTTAAACAACATTTAGACAAATACATGGAAAGGAAAGGTTGAGAAGGATATAGGCAAAGCATAGAAAATGGGGTTAGCGTTGATGGACATTTTGAGCCAAAGTTTAGGCCAAAGGGCCTGTCTCCGTACTATAGGAGTCTATGACTTTACATCATCCCTATGACTAGTAACACTGACATATTTTCATATTCATTTAGAACCCGACCTACATACTCTGGCTTCATGCACAAATTACCATTGTGATCCTTAATGGGCTATACTCTTTCCCTAGTTATCATTTAATCATTAATTTACTTGTACAATAGCTTGAAATTTTCCTTTATTTTACCTGCCATTATTCTTTCATGCCCCCTTTTTCTTTTGTTTTTTTTTAAAGTCTCCCCTTGCATATTCTGTACTCCCCTTGGGCTTCTGCTGCTTTGAGGCTTTGGTATCTGCTATAAGTCTCCCTCTTCTCTTTATCCAATTCAGTATATCTCTTGATATCCAGGGTTCAAAGGATTTGTTGATCCCACCATTTGATTCTATTGGGACATGCTGACTCTGAACTCTCCCTAAATTATTCTTGAAAGTATCCCACTACTCTGACATAGATTTATCTAAAAGTATCAGCTTTCAGTCCACTCTGGCCAAATCATACCTGATCTTATTAAAATTGGCCTTCCCCCCAGTTTAGAACTTTGATTTCAGGCCCATTCTTGTCCTTTAGTATAACAATTTTGAATTTAACCTAGTAATATTTGTTCCCCCACTGATACTTCTATCATTTGCCCGGTTTCATTATGTAAATTTAAGTCCATGGCCACACCCCCTCTGTTGTGGAGACTTCTACATACTGTCATAAAAGCTATCCTGGATGCAAGTTAAGAATCCCCAACCCTCAACATCTTTCACACTATGACTACTCCAGTTAATATTGGGGAGGTTGAAATCCCCGACTACCATTTTCCTAAGACTTTTACACTTCTCATGAAGTATTAGTGTTCGGGGCTTAGATGGAGAGGAATTTGTTAAGTGTGTACAAGACAACTTTCTGTTTCAGTATGTGGATGTACCTACTAGAGAAGGTGCAAAACTTGACCTACTCTTGGGAAATAAGGCAGGGCAGGTGACTGAGGTGTCAGTGGGGGAACACTTTGATTTCAGGCCCATTCTTGTCCTTTACTATAACAATTTTGAATTTAACCTAGTAATAGTTGTTCCCCCACTGATACTCCTATCATTTGCACGGTTTCATTATGTAAATTTAAGTGGGGGGCCAGCGACCATAATTCTATTAGATTTAAAATAATGATGGAAAAGGATAGACCAGATCTAAAAGTTGAAGTTCTAACTTGCAGAAAGGCCAATTTTGACAGTATTAGGCAAGAACTTTCGAAGCTGATTGGGGCCAGATATTTGCAGGTAAAGGGACGGCTGGAAGCTGGAAAATGGGAAGCCTTCAGAAATGAGATAACGAGAATCCACAGAAAGTATATTCCTGTCAGGGTGAAAAGAAAGACTGGTAGGTATAGGGAATGCTGGATGACTAAAGAAATTGAGGGTTTGGTTAAGAAAAAGAAGGAAGCATATGTCAGGTACAGACAGGATAGATCGAGTGAATCCATAGAAGAGTATAAAGGAAGTAGGAGCATACTTAAGAGGGAAGTATGGAGGGCAAAAAGGAGACATGAGATAGCTTTGGCAAAAAGAATTAAGGAGAATCCAAAGAGTTTTTATAAATATATTAAGGATAAAAGGGTAACTAGGAAGAGAATAGGGCCCCTCAAAAATCAGCAAGGCGACCTTTGTGTGGAGCCGCTGAAAATGGAGAAGATACTAAATGGGTATTTTGCATCAGTATTTACTGTGGAAAAGGAAATGGAAAATATAAACTGTAGGAAAATAGATGTAGGGTCCTCTACATTTTCTCATTTATATAAATGATTTGCAACTTGCAAAATGTCCATATTACAGAGGAGGAAGTGCTCGATGTCTTGAAACGAGTAAAGGTGGATAAATCCCCAGAACCTGATCAGGTGTACCCTAGAACTCAGTGGGAATTTAGAGAAGTGATCTCTTGCTGAGATATTTGTATCATCGATAGTCATAGGTGAGGTGCCGGAAGACTGGAGGTTGGCAAACATGGTGCCACTGTATAAGAAGGTTGGTAAAGACAAGCCAGGGAACTATAGACCAGTGAACCTGACGTTGGTTTTGGGCAAGTTGTTGGAGGGAATCCTGAGGGCAGGATGTACATGTATTTGGAAAGGCAAGGACTGATTCGGGATAGTCAACATGGCTTTGTGCATGGGAAATCATGTCCCACAAACTTGATTGAGTTTTTGAGGAAGTAACAAAGAGGATTGATGAGGGCAGAGCAGTAGATATAATCTATATGGACTTCAGTAAGGCGTTCGACAAGGTTCCCCATGGGAGACTGATTAGCAAGGTTAGATCTCACGGAATACAGGGAGAACTAGCCATTTGGATACAGAACTGGCTCAAAGGTAGAAGACAGAGAGTGGTGGTGGAGGGTTGTTTTCAGACTGGAGGCCTGTGACCAGTGGAATGTCACAAGGATCGGTGTAGGGTCCTCTACATTTTCTCATTTATATAAATGATTTGGATGCGAGCATAAGAGGTATAGTTAGTAAGTTTGCAGATGACACCAAAATTGGAGGTGTAGTGGATAGTGAAGAGGGTTACTTCAGATTACAACAGGATCTGGACCGGATGGGCCAAAGGGCTGAGAAGTGGCAGATGGAGTTTAATTCAGATAAATGCGAGGTGCTGCATTTTGGGAAAGCAAATCTTAGCAGGACTTATAGACTTAATGGTAAGGTCCTAGGGAGTGTTGCTGAACAAAGAGACCTTGGAGTGCAGGTTCATAACTCCTTGAAATTGGAGTCGCAGGTAGATAGGATAGTATGCTTTCCTTTATTGGTCAGAGTATTGAGTACAGGAGTTGGGAGGTCATGTTGCAGCTGTACAGGACATTGGTTAGGCCACTGTTGGAATATTGCGTGCAATTCTGGTCTCCTTCCTATCGGAAAGATGTTGTGAAACTTGAAAGGGTTCAGAAAAGATTTACAAGGATGTTGCCAGGTTTGGAGGATGTGAACTATAGAGAGAGGCTGAACAGGCTGGGCTGTTTTCCCTGGAGCGTCAGAGGCTGAGGGGTGACCTTATAGAGATTTACAAAATTATGAGGGGCATGGATAGGGTAAATAGGCAAAGTCTTTTCCCTGGGGTCGGGGAGTCCAGAACTAGAGGGCATAGGTTTAGGGTGAGGGGAAAGATATAAAAGAGACCCACGGGGCGACCTTTTCACATAGAGAGTGGTACATGTATGGAATGAGCTGCCAGAGAAAGTGGAGAATGCTGGTACAATTGCAACATTTAGAAGGCATTTGGATGGGTAAATGAATAGGAAGGGTTTGGAGGGATATGGGCCAGGTGCTGGCAGGTGGGACTCTATTGGAGTCATAGTCATAGAGATGTACAGCATGGAAACAGATACTTCGGTCCATCTCTCCCATGCCAACTAGATATCCCAACCCAGTCTAGTCCCACCTACCTGGACTGTTAGGGTTCTTATAATATACCCATATCAATGTGATAAGTTCTACCCATATGGTTTGATTGGAAGAGTCTTGTCATGTCTCCTTACTGCTGTAATTGTTTCATTGATCAATACCATGATACCCCCTCCCCTCTTTTACCACCTTTCCTGATTCACCTGAAGACGCTATATCCTGGAATATTGAATGGCCAATAACCTACCCTTCTTTCAAAAATGTCTCAGTGACGACAAAGTGTCATAGCGTCATGTTTTAATTTGTGCCCTCACTGTTCCGTCAGATTCTTTGCATTAAAATAAATACCATCCAAATTTACCATGTGCCTTAACTGGCCTATAATTTTTTTTGGCCTTCTTGACTCCCTTGCTGTCTTTAGTTTTGGCCATTTATGTTCCCCTGGTAGACAAGCAGGAGGCTGCTTCCCCTGCCAAATATTCTGTTTTGTTCCCATTCTGGTTCAGGTGCAAACTGCCTGTCTTGTTAATATATCACTGTTTCCCCCAAATAGCTCCAATGTCCCAGAAATCAAAGGCCTCCCTCCAGATTTGGAGATGCCGGTGTTGGACTGGGGTGTACAAAGTTAAAAATCACACAACACCAGGTTGTAGTCCAACAGGGTTAATTGGAAGCAGTAGCTTTTGGAGCGCCGCTCCTTCAACAGGTGGTTATGGAGGATACAATTGTAAGACACAGAATTTATAGCAAAAGTTTACAGTGTGATGTAACTGAAATTTAACATTGAAAAATACCTTGATTGTCTGTTGAGTCTTCCATCTGTTCGAATACCATGATAGTTTCACTTCTTTCATATGTAAATCACAACTTTTTTTTTAAAAAGTTATATTCTTAGGGTAACTGTAACAACTGGTATCAGCCAGATAAGATGTTAAGATGTTGAAGGTGTTAGCCCCCTGTGTTCCCTGTCTGTGCCATAATGTTTAGACTGATTCTAATCTAAAAAGTGAGTTAACAGAGTCTTACATGGATTCATGCAGTTTTTGAGCAAAGTACAATGTAACTCTGCAAGTACAAATTCACCCCACAAACATATATGTGTATGTGTGCATGTGGGAACGGGGTATGATGCTTAACTCATCGACTGCCAGTTCCGACGTGCCACAGCAAGGAACCGTAATGACCTCCTCAGGAGACAGACACATGCTGCAACCGACAGGGTACCCTTTATTGTCCAGTACTTCCCAGGAGCCGAAAAACTACGCCATGTTCTTCGCGACCTGCAACATGTTATCAATGAGGATGTGCACCTCAACAAGACCTTCCCCACACCCCCACTGCTCACCTTTAAACAATTGCTAAACCTCAAACAGATCATTGTTCATAGCAAACTGCCCGGCTTTCATGACAACGCCATACAATCCTGACATGGTAGGTGCTGCAAGACGTGTCAGAGTGGGGACAGGGACACCACCAATTACGCATGGGGACACCTCCTACCAAGTACATGGCAGGTACTCATGTGACTCAGCCAACGTTGTCCATGTCATACGCTGCAGGTAAGGATGCCCTGAGGCATGGTACATTGGTGAAACCCAGCAAAGGCTACAGCACTGCACATCAATCAACAGACAGGAGTGTTCCCTCCCAGTTGGGGAACACTTCAGCGGTCCAGGACATTCGACCTCAGACCTTTGGGTGACCATCCTCCAAGGCGGACTTCGGGACAGACAACAACAAAAAGTGGCCCAGCAGAGGCTGATAGCTAAATTCCGTACCCATAGGAAGAGCCTCAACCGGCACCTTGGGTTCACGTCACACCACAGGTGACCACCATTGCACTATACACACACACACTGACACACATACACAGACACTCACACTCCTACAGACACACACACTCCCTCACAGACTTATGATTTGGAGATGCCGGTGTTGGACTGGGGTGTACAAAGTTAAAAATCACACAACACCAGGTTATAGTCCAACAGGTTTAATTGGAAGCACACTAGCTTTCGGAGCCTCGCTCCTTCATTCATCACCTGATGAAGGAGCGTCGCTCCGAAAGCTAGTGTGCTTCCAATTAAACCTGTTGGACTATAACCTGGTGTTGTGTGATTTTTAACTTCTCACAGACTTAGACCACTTTACACTCTCTCACACTCACAACCCCCACCCAGACACACACACTCCTACAGACTTACACATGCATCCTCTCACAGACTTAGACCACTTTACACTCACAACCCCCCACCCCAGTCAGACAGACAGACAAACCCACATGCACACATATACATATACGTTTGTGGGGTGAATTTGTACTTGCAGAGTTACATTGTACTTTGCTCAAAAACTGCATGAATCCATCTAAGACTGTTAACTCACTTTTTAGTTTAGAATCAGTCTAAACATTATAGCACAGACAACAGAACACAGGGGGTTAACACCTTCAACATTATTATCTGGCTGACACCAATTGTTACAGGATTAGTGGCGCTGGAAGAGCACAGCAGTTCAGGCAGCATCCGAGGAGCTTCGAAATCGACGTTTCGGGCAAAAGCCCTTCATCAGGAATAAAGGGCTTTTGCCCGAAACGTCGATTTTGAAGCTCCTCGGATGCTGCCTGAATTGCTGTGCTCTTCCAGCACCACTGATCCAGAATCTGGTTTCCAGCATCTGCAGTCATTGTTTTTACCAATTGTTACAGTTAACCTGAGAATGTAACTTTTTAAAAAAAATGCTTTGTGATTTACAAATGAAAGAAGTGAAACGATCATGGTCATTCTAACAGAGGAGAGACTCAACAAACAATCAAGGTATTTTTCAATGTAAAATTTCAGTTACATCACAATGTAAACTTTTGCTATAAATTCTGTGTCTTACAATAGTGTCCTCCACAACCTCCCTCCAGCTCTCTCTGTCTCTGTCTCTGTCTCCAGCCACGCACTCACCTGCACTAACCTCCTCTTTCTATATTGACTCCTATCTTTACTCAGTTCCTTTCTCTCCACAGATGCTGTCCAACATATCGAATTTCTCGAGCACTTTTTTGTTTGTTTCAGATTTCTAGTATCTGCAGGTCTTCATTTACATGCGAGGTTAGAATGATAGAGGCCCGCGGGAAGCTTTACAGTGAGGGACCGCGGGGAGGGGGGAAGGGTTAGAGTGAGGGACCGCGGGGAGGGGGGAAGGGTTAGAGTGAGGGACCGCGGGGAGGGGGGAAGGGTTAGAGTGAGGCACCGCGGCGGGCGGGGGAAGGGTTCGAGTGAGGGACCGCGGGGAGGGGGGAAGGGTTAGAGTGAGGGACCGCGGGGAGGGGGGAAGGGTTAGAGTGAGGGACCGCGGGGAGGGGGGAAGGGTTAGAGTGAGGCACCGCGGCGGGCGGGGGAAGGGTTCGAGTGAGGGACCGCGGGGAGGGGGGAAGGGTTAGAGTGAGGCACCGCGGCGGGCGGGGGAAGGGTTAGAGTGAGGCACCGCGGCGGGCGGGGGAAGGGTTAGAGTGAGGCACCGCGGCGGGCGGGGGAAGGGTTAGAGTGAGGCACCGCGGCGGGCGGGGGAAGGGTTAGAGTGAGGCACCGCGGCGGCAGGGGAAGGGTTAGAGTGAGGCACCGCGGCGGCAGGGGAAGGGTTAGAGTGAGGCACCGCGGCGGCAGGGGAAGGGTTAGAGTGAGGCACCGCGGCGGGCGGGGGAAGGGTTAGAGTGCGGCACCGCGGCGGGCGGGGGAAGGGTTAGAGTGAGGCACCGCGGCGGGTGGGGGAAGGGTTAGAGTGAGGCACCGCGGCGGGCGGGGGAAGGGTTAGAGTGAGGCACCGCGGCGGGCGGGGGGAAGGGTTAGAGTGAGGCACCGCGGCGGGCGGGGGAAGGGTTAGAGTGAGGCACCGCGGCGGGCGGGGGAAGGGTTAGAGTGAGGCACCGCGGCGGGCGGGGGAAGGGTTAGAGTGAGGCACCGCGGCGGGCGGGGGAAGGGTTAGAGTGAGGCACCGCGGCGGGCGGGGGAAGGGTTAGAGTGAGGCACCGCGGCGGCGGGGAGGTCAGACGTGATGGATATGGACGGCTTGAGAGGATCGAGCCGGAGTTGGGGCGTCAGCGACACGGACGGTCTGCGAGGATCGAGCCGGGGTTGGGGTACCACAGAGTCGGAGAATCTGAGAGGTAGGAGCCGGCGATGGGCCGTGGGAGCACCGAGGGAGGGAGGGAGGGGCCTCTCTCCACCTCCTCCTCCTCCTTCCTGGTGGAATGGGGCTGGGGTTGGGCCTGACAGAACCTCCCCGGTAAAGAGGGGGCTCGGCGGAGATGGCCCAAGGAGCCCGTGTGCCCTGATCTCGGTCGGGGTGGGGCTGGGTCGGTGAGGCCGGCGCCGAGTTTAAAATGGCGGCGGTGCGGGTGCTCTGGGGGAGGGGGAGCGGGGGAGGGACTCGGGGGGTGACCGGGCAGTGAGGCCACTCTTCACTCCGTCAGCGCTTCAATAACACGGGGCTTGCAGAATAAATACCGAGGAACATATCCATCTGTCCCCCCCCTCCCTCTCCCGGGGCTGTTGGGGCCGCCATTTTACACCCAGCTTGGCCCATCCCGCGCTGCTGATGCTCAGAATAAAGGCCCTCAGCAGACTCACAATTACATTACACGCTTAGAGTACCACCGCCTGAACATTTTCACCACCCATTGTTAGTGCATTTCGTTATATTGTGGGTTTTCTCAAGATCCGCGATTTCCATTGTGTCCCTCTTTAAAATTAGAGTCCTTTGTCTCACGGGCTTTCTTATAATCAGCAACGAATTGGCGTATTTTTCACGAACTTGTTTGTTCATTGTTGTTGAGATTTTCACTTTTTTAGTAAGAAAACACAAAACGCAAGAAAGGTTAATTAAAATTTTAACATACTCTTTCTGGTGCACATAGCACGGTTAGTCACAAAATTCCTCCAATTGATCTTAATTATCAATCGGCTTGTATGCAATTTAAAAATGCTGTAATGTTACAATAGTATTTGGGACTGTTGTACCAGATTGTACTAAACTCGCCAGGGTGTAATATATTAAAGATAAAGGTGTGTTGCCTAATTACAAAATTAAAACTTGTAAAATAACTAGATCTTAAAAGCTAATCAGCCTCCAAATAAACCCATGTATCAGTTTTTTTAAAGTACATTTTTAGTTTCTGGGTTCATTTCTCTTACCTGGGGGATGAAGGTAAAAATGGAGAGCAAATGTAAAGTGGTACATTTCTGAAGTTATTGAATTCAATATTGAGACCCATTAGGCTAAAAGGTGGCAAAGTGGAAAATGAGGTGTGGTTCTTCGAGCTTGTGCTGTTCTTCTGCCCAGGACAGAACAGCCAACATGACTGTTTGCTCCATGTCATCCTGAGCCACTCCGGTCACTCCAAATGGTCCTCACTCCACTGTGGTGCTTTTCCATGCAGGCACAGAAGGCGTAACACTTCCAGTGTTTGGCATATTTTTTCAATATGATCTGCCGTATTCACTGCTTACAATGCAGTCAACTTACATTAGCGAGTCCAAATTGTTACGACACTGAGTAAACCCTCCTGCTTAATTTAAACCAGCAACACAGAAAAGATTTATCCTGTACAGTAATCTGAAAATTTGAGACCATGAACTATTGTAAATATTAACAACTTTATTTGTTAAGGTATAACAGAATAATTAACTAACAACTATTTACAACTCCTTTCTCTAACCTATCTTTTACCTTCCTCTTCTACAATACTAGTCTGATAAAAGCTCCCAATTATGATTTAACAAAAATTCAAGTTTTCAAAACCAGCCAGATGTCAAATCTTATCTTCCTCAGTCTTTTCTTCTTAGGGATTTCTGTTTCACAGGTCACTGATTGATAAAGGTACATTTAAGAGAGCTATTCTTCAGGCAGTCTGCAGATGCTGGTGGCTTGGCAGTTCTCTCAATTGTTCAATTTTCCCCCATCTTATACCCCCAAAGTATCGGATTGTGTCACGGCTTTTAAGATCGTCAATATGCTAAATTCAAACTTGATTGGAGTTTGGTATTTTTGGGGGTATAATTCACACTGGTTGGGCTAATTCGAATTTGTTTTGTCGTCTCCACGCAACCAGCTCATGGAGTTGTTCGACCAAATGTTGCATTATATCTTGTTCAGGATACTTGGTGCTGTGTCAGATAGTTCTGCTAGTGTTTAGCTCTCTTAAAGGTACAGAACACCTACATGTTCATAACAAAATGCAGACTGGGTGACAGCTTTGCCAAACAACTCCACTCTGTAGGAATGACCTGATGTATCAGGTCCCTGCCATTTCAGTAAGCCGCCTTACTATCACAATGATATTTATGTCCTGTGCCTGCCACAATGTTGCAATGAAACACAATGACTGGTAGTACCTCATTTTCTAATGAGGTACTTTACTGTCTCAATCTCAATATTGAATCCAATAACTTCAGAAACTGGCTGCACTTTTCTCCACTTTTCCTTGTATTGTCACACACCCCACACACCATATTTGTCTTGTTTACTTTGCACGTAGTAGAGAGGACCAATTTTCTCCCCCTTATAGACACAGAATAAAGGACTGCATATACTGGATATCTGAAACAAATAAAATAGATTTACAAGGATTTTGCCAGGGTTGGAGAGTTTGAGCCATAGGGAGAGGCTGGAAAGGCTAGAGCTGTTTTCCCTGGTGTGTCAGAAGCTGAGGAGGAGCATGGATATGGTAAATAGACAAGGTTTTCCTCCTGGGGTTGGAGAGTCCAGTACTAGAGGATGTAGGTTTAGGGTGAGAGGGGAAAAATATAAGAGAGACCTAAGGGGCAATTTTTTCACACACAGGGTGGTATGTGTATGGAATGAGCTGCCAGAAGAAGTGGTGGAGGCTGGTACAATTGCAGCATTTAAAAGGCATCTGGATGGGTATATGAATCGGAAAGGTTTAGAGGGATATGGGCCAGGTGCTGGCAAACGGGATCAAATTAGGTCTGTTTCTGTGTTGTACATCTCCGACACTAAATACATAAATTGCTGGAGAAATTCAGGTTTGGCAGCATCTGTGAATAGTTAATATTTCAGTTAACAGTTAATATTTCAGATGCTCTGAAGAAGGGTCTTTGGATTGTTAATTCTATTTTCTCTTCACAGATTCTGCCAGCCCTGCTGAGTTTCTCCAGTCTCTTTTTTTTTTGTTTCTCACTTGCATAATTTCAACTCATTTTGTATCTCTTGTTTTCTTTCTCCACTATTAACAACGCCTTTTGCACTGGGCATCTACACTATCTGCCCTCTTGGTCCTCTTCCCTCTTTCAGTTCTGACGAAGTATCATGTTAGCCTTGAAATGTTAATTCTGTTCTCTCTCCAAAGATGCTTCTAGATCTGCTTAGTCTCTCTAGCCTTTGATTTTTTCACCAGTATGTTTCTAAATATTTCAATTGGTACAGTAGGATACAGGAGCAAAATTGGGTCATTTGGCCCATCAGTTGTGGCTATTATGTTTCTCATCCAATTTTCCTGCATTCTCCTTGTAACCTTTGATTCCTTTACTCCCCAAGAACTTATTTATCAGTCTTAAATATGCTCAGTGACATGGTTTCCACATCCTTCTGCAGCAGTGAGTTTCACATATTCACTCTGGCTGAAGAAATTCCTCCTCGTCTCAGTGATGGGGGGGGTCGTCTGTTCATTCTGATGCTGTGCCCTTGGGTCCAAGTGTGTCTGTAAGTGGAAGTATCTTCTCTATGTCCACTCTATCCAGGCCTCTCAGTGTTCTGTACATTTCAGTGAGATCCCTGTCATCCTTCTAAAGACCGAGAGTACAGACCCAGAGTTTTCAACAATTTCTAATATGACAAGCTCTTCATTCCTGGGATCATTCTTCTAAACCTCCTTTGGACCCCCTCCAGTGCAAATGCATCTTTCCTTAGATATGGGGCCCAACGCTGCTCGCAGTTTTTCAAATGCAGTCTGACCAGAGCTTTATATAGCTTCAGCAGTGCATCTGTGCTCTTGTGTTCGAGCCCTCTTGGAAATGAACGCTAACATTGCATTTTCTTTCCTAACTGCTGACTGAACCTGCATGTTAACCTTTAGAGAATCTTGAACGAGGACTCCTGAGTTCCTTTGTGTCTCAGATTTCTAAACCCCTTTCCCCATTTAGAAAATAGTCTATGCCTTCATTCTTCCTATGCCAAAGTGCATAACCTCCCACTTCCCACATTGTATTCTGTCTGCTACTTCTTTGTCCACATTTCCAGTTAATCCAAGTCCTTCAACACTCTCCCCGCCTCCTCATCACTACCTTTCCCTCTACCTATCTTTGTGTTACTTGTAAACTTAGCAACAATGCCGTTTGTTCCTTCATCCGGATCATCAGTGTATAACGTTCATGGTTGTGGTCCCAACACTGACCTCTGCAGAACTTCACTAGTCACTGGTTGCCATCCTGAAAATGACCCCTTTATCTCTAGTCACTGCCTTCTGCTAGTCAGCCAATCCCCTGTCCATGCCAGTGTCTCGCCCCTAACACAATGGGCTCTAAGTTAGCAGCCTCCTGTGTGACGCCTTGTCAAAGACATTCTGGAAATCCAAATAGATCATGTCCATTAGCTCTCGTTTGTTTAACTGCCTCAGATCATTGCTGAAACTCTTTTCCATCCTTTTGATAACTCTTGATTTGATAACTTCATTACTGTCCTGACCTGCCGCCTTTTTTCCACACTCCATAAATGTGAACTTTCAAAACTACCTATTCTAAATCTCTCCAAGCCATGTTCATCTGTAACCACTGTATGTTGGTCTTTTGCTGCAGTGCTAGTATTGGTTTTAACTTTTGATTGTCATTGTTTCACCTTTGGCATTCATGTGCTTGGGTATATGAATAGGAAAGGTTTGGAGGGATATGGGCCGGGTGCTGGCAGGTGGGACTAACTAGATTGGGTTAGGATATCTGGTCGGCATGGACAGGTTGGACCGAAGGGTCTGTTTCCTTGCTGTACATTTCTATGACTTGAATTCTCTCCATAAGTGTTTGAACCATTTGGCAATCTGTGGCAAAATCTCCCTTAAATGACTTTGATTCTGTTAAGCATCTTGAAATTGATTAGATTAGATTCCCTACAGTATGGAAACAGGCCCTTCGGCCCAACAAGTCCACACTGATCCTCTGAAGAGTAACCCACCCAGACCCATTCCCCTACTCGATATTTACCCTTGACTAATGCACCAAACACTGTGGGCAGTTTAGCATGGCCAGTTCATCTAACCTGCACATCTTTGGATTGTGGTAGGAAACCGGAGCATCCAGATGAAACCTGCATAGACATGAGGAGAATGTGCAAACTCCTCATAGACAGGTGCCCAAAGCTGGAATGTGTGAACTCCATACGGTTGCCTGAGGCAGGAATCAAACCCAGGTCGCTGTCGCTGAGAGGCAGCAGTGCTAGCCACTGAGCCACCGTGCCGCCCCATGTTAAAGGTACATTGAAATGCAGGTGGTTAACAGCCTGAGACTGAGAGGGTTTACCTGTGTAGTGTGCAGTTTTAACCAAGGTTTCCTGTGCAAATAGGGATATCTGAATGAAGATCTAATGAGCATCGGATCAGTGGAAAGCATTGTAAGCGTGAAAATAATCAAGAAACTGCAGTGCCTTTTCTCAATTTATAAATGAAGTAAATTATAGCTGAATGGTGGTAAATCAGCTTGTTGCCGAAATCTCAGCTTCTCGGAGGTTGATATTAAAAATTAAATAGGGTGTCGACAGCTACATTTGATCTTTTCGTTCCTTAACAGTGCATCTCTAAAGTTGCTCTTCCTAGAGTCTCCCACTGCAATTTGAGTTAAAGTTATGCAGTTGCTTTGAGAATCTGTCAGGCATAAATGTGCGATCCCCTGCAAAATGGGACTCATTTTGAGTGGTTAGTGTCTCAATGGTGGTCATAGAGTCATAGAGATGTACAGCATGGAAACAGATCCTTTGGTCCAACCCATCCATGCCGACCAGATATCCCAACCTAATCTAGTCCCACCTGCCAATATCCCTCCAAACCCTTCCTATTCATAAACCCATCCAAATGCCTCTTAAATGTTGCAATTGTACGAGCCTCCATCACATCCTCTGGCAGCTCATTTCATACACGTACTACCCTCTGCGTGAAAAAGTTGCCCCTTAGGTCTCTTTTATATCTTTCCCCTCTGACTCTAAACCTATGCCCTCTAGTTCTGGACTCCCCAACCCCAGGGAAAAGACTTTGCCTGCAAAATATTCATTTAGTATCTCCCCCATTTTCTGTGGCTCCACACAAAGGCCGCCTTGCTGATCTTTGAGGGGCCCTATTCTCTCCCTAGTTACCCTTTTGTCCTTAATATATTTGTAAAACCCCTTTGGGTTCTCCTTAATTCTATTTGCCAAAGCTATCTCATATCCCCGTTTTGCCCTCCTGATTTCCCTCTTAAGTATACTCCTACTTTCTTTACTCTGGATTAGTGGTGCTGGAAGAGCACAGCAGTCTTCTAAGGATTCACTCGATCTATCTTGGGAGAGAATGCTGCTGTTGGACTTTTTTTCTTGTCAGGAGATTTGGAGGATCATGTAAAGGCATCACTGTGCTACTTCGGCAGTGCTTTTAAGTGCTCACTATGGGTTTTTCAAGGCTCAGAAGCATTTAGGAGCACGTGGATTACAGATGCCCAGAAAACCATCACTTTTATCTTGAGTTTGAGATTCTGATCTTACATCCCCAACCTTCCTACAATAACTGTACTTCAAAAGAAAAGCTGTTAATTTGTTGTGATGCATTTGGTAATTGTGAAATATGCTTTTCATATGTGCAAGTCTTTAATAATTTAGGTTGTCAAACATTGAACTGTTTTCATGCACATTGTAATCATGTTTCCCACTCAGAATCAAAATACAATTGTGTCTCTTTGGAACAGTACTGAGGCTCCATCTAGTGATCATTGTGGGTGGTGCTTTCATTCAGTTTCATAATGAAACCCTGTTGTATACTAGTTATGTAATTTCATTTAAAATTACCTGGAAATAGATAAAGTAAACCTAGTTGTTCCACCTCCTTTGCAGCTGAATACTAAAATGATCGACTTCAGATCAGCAACTGCTCAATTGTTTTGATAACTTGTACTGTATCGTCTTCCCCCAATATATTGATTGTGAATGTAAAATTTTTGTTATAAAAGCATGTGTATGCCTCTGAGAAGTGACAACTTAGCAACTAATAACAATTACTAGTTTAGGAGATGGTCAACATGAAGTTAACATCATGAAAGTCTAATTAACAATTTCAGTAGGTACAAAAATCAGAAAATTCGGTCCACCCATGAGCACTTAGTTAGAAAACCCTTAGTGAGGCAGTACTTTTACCCACTGAAGAATTTAGTTCACCCGTGAATTGACTATTGGAATTTTTTTTATTGCTGCACAGGTGGATCAGAATGGATGAACAGTGGCAGCAGCAGCAGTTGGAGTACCAGGGACAACTGGAAATCAGGTGGGAACTGAATGGCCGAGCAACACGAATTGAAGTATCATTGACCTGAAAATCAATCCGCTTTCTAAAGTCACTTTTCATTTGTCACTGCTCTTTTGAGTGATGCAACATGTATCTAATGTTTACTGTTCATGAAAAGATGTTGGGAATCTATAATATGTGAATTTATACAATGTATGTTATTAGCATTTGAAGCTGTCTTGCCTAAATATGCATTTAATATGCCACATGCTTAGGCACTATATTGCTTGTACTCCAGTCTCTACCCTGATGGCACTTTACCATAATTTAAGTCCCTGTAATCTGAAAGTATTACTTTAGCTGTTTCAATCCATTTTGTAGCATTTACCAGGTAAAGCGGAGACTCGGGGCAAATTTACTTCTGTAGGTTTCTTTAAATTTAGCATTTTCCAGTTGAGGTGCTGGGTACATATGGTAAGTGGCCTTTTATGTGCCAGAATTGTTGCTCATCCTTCACATGCTTGCAAGGTACTTTCATGCCACAGAGCTTTAAGGATTCATAAACCATTCTAGGACTAATAATTTCACGGAGAGAATTCTAAATAGTTTTCTTTTTATTTATAAAGCTAACAGTTTACACTGATATGCATGAATGTTTGTAGCTGTATCTTTTCAAAATCTGGCACAGTAGTGCAAACTGGTTTCGAATGTGCTGGAAATCGAGATACGTTAGTAGTTTGCTCTACAAAGCAATCGCAAAGTTCCACTTTTGATTCAATATCAGCATTAAACCGCTCAATGGAAAATCTGCTATTGAGGTTGATTGTAGAGTAGTGATAATGTAGTCAAATTACAGGTTGAATCGTGTAGCATAGTTTATGTGTTGCATGATGAAGGCTGAGGTGCTTTTCTGTTATACTTTGATTAGATTAGATTAGATTACATTACATTACAGTGTGGAAACAGGCCCTTCGGCCCAACATGTCCACACCGACCTGCCGAAGCGCAACCCACCTATATCCCTACATTTACCCCTTACCTAACACTACGGGCAATTTAGCATGGCCAATTCACCTGACCTGCACATCTTTGGACTGTGGGAGGAAACCGGAGCACCCGGAGGAAACCCACGCAGACACGGGGAGAATGTGCAAACTCCACACAGTCAGTCGCCTGAGGCGGGAATTGAACCCCGGTCTCAGGTGCTGTGAGGCAGCAGTGCTAACCACTGTGCCACTGTGCCGCCCACTTTGCTTGCAGTTTACACAGTTTGTTAAATGTGAATTTATTGCAAAACTTGATCTGAAAGGTGTCACTGAAATCACAAAGCATTCAAGTTTGTATACATTATCACTCAGAGCTCCTTTATCAGTTCATTTCTGGAAAATTGTGAAAGGCAATCTGAAGGTTATTAGCGAGAATAAATTTCAGCTTGCCCTAAAAAGTTCAATTACTTTATTATATTGATAATGGATATACAACTTAAACACAAGATTAAACAAGCAAGGAAAGCAATAAGTTTTAGCTGGTAGCTGCATACAAAATGTCTTTGTGGATGGTTTTTCAAGCAACGTTTGAATAATGGGCTGGTGAAAAATCCAATCTAAATGTACAACATAGTTAAATATCAAATTGGAGTTTGAGCACATCTTGTAGCAGAAGGCTGAAAAATGAATTTAATATCTTGAAATTTCCCTGGGATTTCTCTATATTATCATATCTTGTGAAGAGGTGAAACTTTTGAAGTTTGTCCTGAAGTATTGATTCCTTATTTTCTGACTGCACGAGTCTCTGCCTTAATCACACATCTTCCAATTGAAAAACATAGTATCTGTAAATCCCTGATTACCTACTTAGCAAATAAATTTCCTGAAATGGCAAAGGATATGGAAGATATAGACTGTAGGAAAATAGATGGTGACATTTTGCAATATGTCCAGATTACAGAGGAGGAAGTGCTGGATGTCTTGAAACAGTTAAAAGTGGATAAATCCCCAGGATCTGATCAGGTGTACCCGAGAACTCTGTGGAAAGCTAGAGAAGTGATTGCTAGGCCTCTTGTTGAGATATTTGTGTCATCGATAGTCACAGGTGAGGTGCCGGAAGACTGGAGGTTGGCAAACGTGGTGCCACTGTTTAAAAAGGGCGATAAAGACAAGCCAGGGAACTATATACCAGTGAGCCTGACCTCGGTGGTGGGTAAGTTGTTGGAGGGAATCCTGAGGGACAGGATGTACATGTATTTGGAAAGGCAAGGATTGATTCGGGATAGTCAACCTGGCTTTGTGCGTGGGAAATCATGTCTCACAAACTTGATTGAGTTTTTTGAAGAAGTAACAAAGAAGATTGATGAGGACAGAGCAGTAGGTGTGATCTATCTGGACTTCAGTAAGGCGTTCGACAAGGTTCCCCATGGGAGACTGATTAACGAGGTTAGATCTCATGGAATACAGGGAGAACTAGCCATTTGGATACAGAACTGGCTCAAAGATAGAAGACAGTGGGTGGTGGAGGAGGGTTGTTTTTCAGACTGGAGGCCGGTGACCAGTGGAGTGCTACAAGGATCGGTGCTGGGCCCTCTACTTTTTGTCATTTACATAAATGATTTAGATGCGAGCATAAGAGATACAGTTAGTAAGTTTGCAGATGACACCAAAATTGGAGGTGTAGTGGACAGTGAAGAGGGTTACCTCAGATTACAACCGGATCTGGAACAGATGGGCCATAGGCTGAGAAGTGTCAGATGGAGTTTAATTCAGATAAATGCGAGGTGCTGCATTTTGGGAAAGCAAATCTTAGCAGGACTTATACACTTAATGGTAAGGTCCTAGGGAGTGTTGGTGAACAAAGAGACCTTGGAGTGCAGGTACATAGCTCCTTGAAAGCGGAGTCGCAGGTAGATGGGATAGTGAAGAAGGCGTTTGGTATGCTTTCCTTCATTGGTCAGAGTATTGAGTACAGGAGTTGGGAGGTCATGTTGTGGCTGTACAAGACATTGGTTCAGCCACTGTTGGAATATTGTGTGCATTTCTGGTCTCCTTCCTATCGGAAAGATGTTGTGAAACTTGAAAGGGTTCAGAAAAGATTTACAAGGATGTTGCCAGGGTTGGAGGATGTGAGCTATGGGGAGAGGCTGAACAGGCTGGGGCATTTTCCCTAGAGCGCCGGAGGCTGAGGAGTGACCTTATAGAGGTTTACAACATTATGAGGGGCGTGAATAGGATAAATAGACAAGGTCTTTTCCCTGGGGTCGGGGAGTCCAGAACTAGAGGGTATAGGTTTAGGGTGAGCGGGGAAAGATATAAAAGAGACCTATGGGGCAGCTTTTTCACGCAGAGGGTGGTACATGTATGGAATGAGCTGCCAGAGGATGTGGTGGAGACTGGGACAATTGCAACATTTAAGAGGCAATTGGATGGGTATATGAATAGGAAGGTTTGGAGGGATATGGGTCTGGTGCTGACAGGTGGGATTAGATTGGGTTGGGATATCTGGTCGGCATGGACAGGTTGGACCGAAGGGTCTGTTTCCATGCTTTACATCTCTATGACTCTAAGTTGTTGGAGGGAATCCTGAGGGACAGGATTTACATGTATTTGGAAAGGCAAGGACTGATTAGGGATAGTCAGCATGGCTTTGTAGGTGGGAATTCATGTCTCTCAAACTTGATTGAGTTTTTTGAAGAAGTAACAAAAAGGATTGGCGAGGGCAGAGCAGTGGACGTAATCTATATGGACTTCAGCAAGGTGTTTGACAAGGTTCCTCATGGGAGACTGGTTAGCAAGGAATACAGGGAAAACTAACCATTTGGATGCAAAACTGGCTCGAAAGAAGACAGAGGGTGGTGGTGGAGGGTTGCCTATCAGACTGGAGGCCTGTGACCAGTGGAGTGCCTCGAGGATCAGTGTAGGGTCCACTGCTTTTCTTCATTTATATGAATGATTTGGATATAAACATAGGAGGTATAATTGTTTAGTTTGCAGATGACACAAACATTGGAGATATAATGGACTGCGAAGAAGATTACCTCAGAGTACAATGGGATCTTGATCAGATAGGCCAGTGGACTGAGGAGTGGCTGATGGAGTTTAATTTAGATAAATGCGAGGAGCTGGATTTTGGAAAAGCAAATCAGAACAGGACTTTACACTTAATGCTAAGGTCCTGGGGAGTGTTGCTGAACAAAGAGACCTTGGAGTGCAGGTTCATAGATCCTTGAAAGTAGAGTCACAGGTAGATAGGATAGTGAAGGAGGTGTTTGGTATGTTTTCCGTTATTGGTCAGAGCATTGAGGATAAGAGTTGGGAGGTCATGTTGCGGCTGTACAGGTTAGGCCACTTTTGGAATATTGCGTGCATTTCTGGTCTCCCTTCTATAGGAACGATGTTGTGAAACTTGGAAGGGTTCAGAAAAGATTTACAAGGATGTTGCTAGGGTTGGAGAGTTTGAGCTACAGGAAGAGACTGATTAGATTGGGGCTGTTGTCCCTGGAATGTCGGAGGTTGAGGGGTGACCTTATAGAGGTTTATAAAATCATGAGGGGCATGGACAGGATAAACTGTCAAGGTAATTTCCCTGGGGTTGTGGAGTCCAGAACTAGAGGGCATTGTTTTGGGTGTGGAGGGAAAGATATAAAAGGGACATAAGAGGCAACTTTTTTCACACAGAGGGTGGTGCGTGTATGGAATGAGCTCCCAGAGGAAGTGGTGGAGGCTGGTCCAATTACAACATTTAAAAGACATTTGGATGGTTATGTGAATAGGAAGGGTTTAGAGGTATCTGGGCCACGTGCTGGCAAATGGGACTAGATTAGGTTAGGATATCTTGTTGGCTTAGGTAAAAACAATGACTGCAGATGCTGGAAACCAGATTCTGGATCAGTGGTGCTGGAAGAGCACAGCAATTCAGGCAGCATCGAGGAGCTTCAGCAAAATCGACGTTTCGGGCAAAAGCCCTTCATCAGGAATAGATGAGTTGGACTGGCTGGTCTGTTTCCGTGCTGTACATCACTATGGATCTATGAGTAATAGCTTAAGCGGCAACTTGTGTTTAAGTTAGTTGAGTACAATCATTTGCGACTGCTTGAGCTGGTGAATTTTTAATAAATTCAAAAGGTCTTGTTCTTATTGCTTCAGGGTTTTGAAAGTTTTGAAAAATATTCATGATTTGGAGATGTCGGTGTTGGACTGGGGTGTACAAAGTTAAAAATCACACAACACCAGGTTATAGTCCAACAGGTTTAATTGGAAGCTCACTAGCTTACACCTGATGAAGGAGCGTCGCTCCGAAAGCTAGTGTGCTTCCAGTTAAACCTGTTGGACTATAAGCTGGTGTTATGTGATTTTTAACTTTGAAAAATATTCACCATGGAGGATATTGATATGAAGGCATAAATTTCAATTGCAATAAGCTTGACTCAAGAAATGCATTCATTAAGTGAAGACATGAATGACTCGAGAATGGACAGTTGGGGCAGCAAAGATGGCCTCAGATTGAATAGAAAATCATGAGCTGTGATCCATGAAATTAGGATCACCTTCGTTTGAGACGACAGAACAATTGGATAAAATTGCAGATTTTGAAAAGTTTGAAATAAAATTGAAAAAAATGTGCTGGGGATTCTCAGCAAGTCAGACAGATGCTTTAGAAGGGTTAATTTCTTCATCTAGTTTGCAGAGAAGTCCGCTATTGCAGAACGTATTTTTCAAAATATTAGCGATTTGAATGCAATGCTGGTTTTAATTCCTGCTCATAATGATGTTCATATTTTGAAAACTGTTGGTTCTGTTATGTAAATCAAGGGCAAATCTTCAGGGCAATTTGTAATAGGAAACCTCCACAACCCATGAAATAGTTTTGAAATATTTTAAATATGATCTTGTTTAGTCAGTTGCCCATGTATTACCTGTACCTTTTTATATTTAATAAGATATATATTTTTGGTGTTTGTGTAAGAGTTCTAACATTGCTTTCCCAACCAAGACGTTGGAATTTTGATTAGTTCATTGAAAAGCATCATTGCTGTGTTAGCTAATAAAAATACGGTCATTTAGAATTACATTTTGTGATGTCAAGAAGGTCTCCAGAATTTTGTTTTTAATATTGGTGCCACACGTATGAACTTTGTTTCACTTGAGCAGTTAAACTTTAAATATCTAAAATACTGCTACTTACTGCATAATTAATTCACATGCTTTTTCAAAATAGGGAATTTCTATATGCAATATGATCTTACCAAGGGCTGGAATAGGAATACAGCAAAAAGCTGCCACTAACGTGAGGGGAGTGCAAGATGAATTTCCTGAGTGTGAAAATCAGGTGGCAGTATTGGTCAGATATCTCAAACTTTTCAGGTGTCATTATAGTTCCTTTTCTCATTTGCCTGTTCTTTGCAAGTGAGTGTAAAGATTGTATGTTCGCAAACCTCCCACATTGACAGCAGAGTTTCAACCAATTCAATGAAGAACAAGTTTTGAATCTGGGGTCATGGCTTGCTTTGCACTTATCCTCAGTCTGAGCAGGATGGGATTTAATTTGAATGAACTGAATTAGTACAAAGACAATGAAGATGAGAACTGTTCACAGCTTTAATCTAGCTCTGTCAGGTCTTAAATGCATTTAGTATAGTTTTTGTCTCCTTTTAAAACATGATAGCCAATTCAACCCTTTATTTTTGAATGCCTCAAATGATGGTCTGATAAATACTTCTAGTCAGTTGTTCTGTGGAAATATTTAATGCGCTCTCAACTGAAAATATTAACTTTTTGTTTTAATTAAAGGTATGGGGATGAGTGGTGACTATGAACGTAGTTCTTATGGGACCTCCAGATCTTTCCTGGAATCTTACCCAAGTAGGACTGAGAGGTAGGTGAAGCAATCTTAATCATTTATTACTGCCTGTCTTTCGAGTCATGCTGAACATTTTAAATTCAAAGATAAAAATGTATTGAAGTAATTACAAATTTCAATTCAATGCTGCAGCTCAGCTAAGCTTGTGTTGACCAACCAGGTTGTCTTCAAAAATTCATAAAGGCAGCATTATTTCATTTCCAGGACAGATTATGATGGATTGCTTTATTTCATAGCAATTTATTAGGATCAATAGAAGCTGCTAATTAGACCTTTGACATCTTAGTCTAAAAGAAGTGGGCATGATTTCATTACTTAACTGACTTATTGGACTTTAGAGTGATTGCTTTCTTTCGATTAAATCCCATCAGAAGCAGGTCATTGATCACTAAAGCTAGCACTACCAAAATTCATCTTAAAATGAAAGAGTTTTGTGTTTGTAGAGTGATATTCAACAATGTGGGTAGGTAGTGCTGAGAGGCAGCTTAACAATTATGATAAATTTCAAGGTATCTAAACTGTGCAGACTGCAAACGAGATAAAATGTTTGCAGTTAATTAAGAGAAATGATATAACATTTACAGACATAATGGGTTATTGTCATAAAATGCTTATTCTCCATGGATAACATTAATACGGTAGCAGTTCTGAGCATATTAGATGTTAAGTGGATTCTTTTAAAGATGGTAAATCTTGTTTGCTGTGGTTTTATTTTTTAAAAGAAGTGTCACTAATATGTTTATCAGATTGTTGAAAAAGCTTTTATTACTTACCATTCATGTTTCTCACCTAATGAGCACAAAATCTACCAAAAAAGCTTTAATAGGAAAATTAAAAGGACCACGTGAAAGTGTTTTTCTCATTGAATTTGTGATGCTTAATGGAAATTTAAAAACCTTAAATACAGTGGCGTTGGGGAGATGTTAAAAGCACAATGAAATGACTATTTTTGAACACCAAACAATGCATTATTTCCTGCTGGCTATTTACATGTTCAGCCGGCTTTTTTTTTGGTACAAAGCCGCA
The DNA here is from genome assembly GCF_037043375.1 of Chiloscyllium plagiosum. Lineage (NCBI taxonomy): Eukaryota > Metazoa > Chordata > Chondrichthyes > Orectolobiformes > Hemiscylliidae > Chiloscyllium > Chiloscyllium plagiosum. Next base: position 17,955,657 of record NW_028270147.1, read on the forward strand.
GCACGTAATTAATCTGAGAAAAACAGCAGTGATTAAAATCCATCTCGCCCCCACCCCCGCCCCCACCAAGTCTCTCACAACTCCTGTTTTGAACTACAGCTCCATTATCCATTTTTAATGGTAGGTGTAAGATATACAGAGTGGTGGTCGTTTGAGAAGGTCACCTTATTATGAGCTTTTGGGGGTGGGCAATTAAGTTTGAACTTTCAAGAAGTCCTTATCCTGTGAATGAATGGCCCAGTTAGAAAATTTGAAAATTGAGATGTAAACCCATACTCTTTAAGGTTGTCTCCTGGCACTGTAGGGTGACTGGAGAGAGTTTGATACACCATATCTGTCCCCATGTTTCATAGTCAGTTCAAACAAACTTAAACTAACTGGCTACTGTAGCCCGTAGTATTTGTAGTTTATGTAGGATCTATGTGATCATTCTGTAAGCTTATATATGAAGGCATTTTTTGTTATTAATGCTGTATCTCTCAGTTCAAAACAACACTTCATAGACTTATAATTCAAGTTGGTATGAAACCAGTGGCAAAGCAGGCTTCTCGGTACATGAGTATGCCTCTGATTATTCAAAATATATTGTATCTGCAATAAAGTTGTAAAGATTACGACCTCAATCTGACCTGTAATATCTGGCATTGTATTTCTGAAAGATATGACAATATACCCACTGCAATAAGCGTCTTGATGATTTCAGAGACTACAAAGACTATACCAATGATAATCCTGCTCAAAAACGAAGCAGTTGGAAAACCCCATACTAAATAGCTGTCAATATTAAAACTAATTGGATTAATATAACTATTGCATAAACTCGTGCTCTGGACTTGTTCAAAGTTGTGACTTGAAAGAAATAATTTTATTAATGATTTAATGTAAAGAATTCAAATAGAATTCTAAAGATTAGTTGCTTATGATTCTTGCTGGCTCTGAATATGCTTTCATATTCTAGGTAGGTTTATCATTTAAGTGAAATACTTAATTTATTTCTGTAAATAAGTTTTCATGCTCTCAAAAAACAGGAAAAGTAGCAACCTCTGTTAAATGGTTTACATTTAATACTGACTACAGTAAATGTATATTGACTGATGGTTTTAATGCAAAAATAACTTAATGGAGGAAAAATGTTACGTAAGAGTTGTTGGAAATCTTAGATCTGATCAGCATGTCTTTTCAATTGTGAGTAAGTCTCCTTAAAATCATTGTCAAGTACAATCTTTTGTTGAGTTTGAAAACTTATTTTCATAGCACATTTAACTATGTTAATACTGTATATACTTTATACAAACGTCAGCAAAAATATATACCTACGAAAAAGGGAATGAGTATTTGAACCCTTTTTAGCAGGTAAACAGTATTTTGTTCTGGTTTTTATTGTATGTCACTGGTAACTTTACCGGTTTCCTTACTGTGCAATTTTTCCAGGTTTGGACCTTATGAGTCGCATGACTCCAGGTCTGCTCTGGATGGCCGTGATCTGTATAGATCTGGCTACGATTTACATGAACCAGGACGAAGTCGCTTTGGGGATAGCTATCCTGATCGATCCGAGAGCTCCTACAGGAATTTCGGTGATCAATACCTTGACCCTTATGAAGGTAGAAGCCAGAGCCGGTTATATGATAATGGCAGGTCTAACTGGGATGACACCTACACACATTCAAGTTCAATGCCTAGGGTGTGGGCTGATTCGGAAACAGGAACAGGAAGAGGAAGTTACTCTTCCTACAGCAGCTTTTCTTCACTCCTTACGAAGCCTTCAACTGTAGGCTCTCGGGGGAGGGGAATGCTTTCTTATTCTGGCAACGAGTATGGAGGCGGATCCCTTTCGATTCTGGGAGGACAAGGAGGAGGCAGAGGTCGAGGCAGAGAAGTAAGTACAGAATCTTTGAGATTCTATTCCCTTGCCACCTTTTTATGAAGGATACAAAATTAACTTTTTCTGGTCACTAGCATTATTTTGCTAGTGAGAGAAAATATGTTTTTCTCATGAGCTAAACAGTTGATTGGTAGTATAGTTAATCAATTGTTTTTAAAATGAATGGAAACATGTTGACTGTAGGTGTTATGATTTGGGTCCTACTTTAAAACAGCAAGATAATTTGAGTTAAAATTCTTGCAATAAAAATCTTTTTCCTTTCTGAAGCCCATCAAATTTTTGATTGAAGTTTGGCACATAACTTTCACTTTAGGGATTTTCAAAGTTTGAAAAGCAAACGTTGAATTCTGTTGAACTTTCCTCCCAAACTTAACTGTCAAAGTTTAAGACTATTGCTGCACCAGCTTTCATGTTTAGGCAGTCTGAATGATATTCTGCCAATTCGCCAGCATTTTTGTGGGAGGGATGAAGAGTATGGTTGCAGGTAAACCTTGTGGTTGATTATGACTCTTGCGTCCATTCATCATGATCAGGTAGCTTTGCAATTGTGCTGGATTCAGCACAATTCTTAATTGCTAAATGTTGGAGTTCATCAAAAATGTCCAGTTTCATTTTAGTTCAACACCAAGTCTGATTTGCATGGGATTATCTTGAATCAGATTAGGCCATCTGGTGTGTCCATGTCCAGCTTCTTTTTTTTTCTTTGAAGATTTACCCTCTGATCTGCATCCTGAAGCAGAATTGCTGCAGTTGTGCTGCAACCCCCTACTTAACTAAATTCTTCAGGAAAAGTTAACCTTGTGCTCATTGTGTGCATGAAAAACGCACTGTAATTTATAATAATCAATTTAACTGACTATCCCATTTGTATCTTTGGAAAATTATCAGTTTGATAGATGTGGGAAATAATTCTCTGATCAGAGAGGATAAGGCCAATAATCATAATGACAGTGACAATGAAGAGCTAATTACTTCTTTTAAACTAATCTGAACATTTCCAGTTTGATTTTTTTTTCAGTGACTTGGATTCCTTTACATTTTATATTCACTTGTATCTGAAAGCAAATTGGATTTTGCAGCAATTTCCCACATGACACAACCAATTGGATGACAACATGAAAACTGCACAGAACGGTTAACTGCTTGCTATATTTAGATTCCCCTGAGCTTTGTATGCAATGTGTATACCTTGAATATCTATTGACATGTGCACTGAGAAATCAACATGAACATTTTGAGTTTGTGCATGGTTATTAATGATCAGTTGTATTTGTTCTTACTGGATGTATGGATCCCACATGAATGAGTTTGCTCTAAATATAAAATGTACATGCTTGTGATCTTTTGGAAATGTTTGACATAGTATAAGCATTATTCATGCTGTACACGTTCAATATTACTGGATACCTTAAGTTATGCTTTGTAGCGACTGTTTAGTGTATTAATCACCAGCATCATAGATGCATTTCAGTCCACACTCTGATTTAATGAGCTGTTTGGATTCAACAAAATTCTCCCAACTGCAAATATCCCACAACTTTAGTAATTATGTCAATGAAGTACAACGCACATCAAGAAAGTAGCAAATTCATTATTAATAGAAATGGACATTTTCCAATAATCTTAGTTATGATGTGTTTTGGTGAAACATTAGCCAAATGGTAAAGGTTGAACAATGCTGTATTTTCATGTTTAAAAGAGCAGCCTATGTTTAGCTTCAAAACTTCAACTCAGTACCAATCATTACACCGGGAAGTTTTGTAAATATTTAATGTCATCCAGTTGTTTTTCCCCTGTGCTATATTTTTAAAAAGGTTGAATTTCTACATCAGACTGGGACAGAAGGGAATAGAATTAAAGAAATTATTTCAATATAGCTTTCTTAAATTCTGCAACCAATTTAATTCCCCACATTTGAAGAATATCACTCTGATGAGTTAATTCTTTTGAGTATTTCCCCATTCGTTTTGAAACTTTAGGCTTCATTGCCCTTCTTGACAATGTCTCATGCTGATGGAAATTAAAGTTAACGCAACCTTGCTTGGTAGACAAAAGTGAGGACTGCACATGCTGGAGATTAGAGTTGAGAGTGTGGTGCTGGAAAAGCACGCAGGTCAAGCAATATCTGAGGAGCAGGAGAATCGACATTTCGGGCAAATGCCCTTCATCAGAAATCATTCCTGAGGAAGGGCGTTTGCCCAAAATGCCGACTCTCCTGCTCCTCGGATGCCGCCTGACCTGCTGTGCTCTTCCTTCACCACACTCAACCATGATTGGTAGCCAACTCTACCGACTCTACGTGCTTATTTGTTTAATAGGCAGCTGTTCATGCTGCTTTCCCATGAGCAGAAAATGCCATTCTTAATGCAAACACTGCATTTTTCTCCTTAAGCCTAGCCTTGCACATTTGATATGTGCTTCTGCAAAACTATTATTTTGTACTTGAGTGCAGTACACACAACTGCTGTTGCCATTATATCCAAGATCCCTTGAGAAGCAGAAGCGCCACGGGTGGTGTTCTCATTTTCCAACAAAGCTGCATCACTTAACTTCTAATTACACTGGAAAGTAATATAATTACACTTTTACAATATTAGGTAATGTTCTATTTTCTGATAAAACAACACTGCTTGGAAAAATTTGCTTGTAATCAACACAGGTGCCATCATATTTCTCACCAACAAATTTGAATATAGTCGTAGATTCAAGTTTGTTCTTTTTCTTTCAGAGAACATAAGACAATAAAAGCAATATTGATATATTACTGATGTATTTTAGTTACAAAACATGCTATAAGCATTCAGTGATAGTTAAAATTTCTCCTGCAGAGATTATGCACTTTGGAATGGGAGCATTTAGGATTTTTTTTGGTCCTTATTCCTTGAGAGCAAAATTGACCTGTAAAATAGCAAAAATGTAATAATCAAAATCTGCTGGAAATCAGCTTTGTGTTTGAAAAGATTAGAATGCAAGCATAATGGAATGTCCCTCTGAATAATGACACGCATGCATAACTGTTTGATATTCAGTGTGACCATTCATTTATAAACAAGAAAATACTTAGTTTAAACAAAGTTAGCTTTGTTGTTTCTTTTAACTCTGGCTATGTACCTGATGAGGCTTAGGGAATGTAATTTTCTTTATGCCTGCATTCAAATGTTGCAAAGGTACCCTGTCAACAGCTGAAGTTTGATCTGGAAAAACGGAAAATGATGATGGGGTATCTCCCTTCTCTCTGTGTGTCTCCTTCAACCACCACCACCACACACTGGCATTCTCTGGCATTTTGTATTTCTCAGAGAGTTACTCTAATTATAGTTATTTGAATAGTTGAACTTTTTGTAATATTTCTTACTGGTTTTTGTGGCATCATACATTTTTCATGAGATCCAGGTCATGTCCTGGGGGTAAAAATAAATGTCTTCATTTGTGAAGACTAGTTTTTTCAAATGCTTTAGTCCACTATGCTGAGATGCTTTTGCATTCTAATATTCCTTTTCAAAAACAAAGATGATTTTGAGTGTATTTAGATGTTTCTGGTTCTTCTGGACTCGTTCTCTATCTCTCTGACTTCCAAACTTAATGTTATCAGTTGCTTCCTTCCTTGAATAAAATTATTGTTAGGTTGATTATGTCCTGTAGCACTTCTGTTTCACAGAAAGCCTGAGGTAGAATCCTAAACCTATGGTTTTGAATGAAAGATGTGCTTTATGGCAATATCATAAAATAAAATCCCATCTAATGATCATGTCCTGATTAAGTTTTGGCTGGCATTTTAAAAACAACCTTTCCAGATAGATTCAAATCTGAATAAGTATGTTTGAATATATAGTTTAATTATATAATTAGGCACAGGATATTGTAAGTTTAAAATGGTGGGAGGCTATGGCGATGAGCAGCACCTACAGACTAATGGTGGTAATATTTTAAATATGAGGAGTAGGAACTAGAAATGTAGGGTGTAGGTTTGCTCGCTGAGCTGTAGGTTTGATATCCAGACGTTTCATTACCTGGCTAGGTAACATCATCAGTGGTGACCTCTGTTGTCTCCTGCTTTCTATTTATATGTTTGTCCTGGATGGGGTTCCTGGGGTTTGTGGTGATGTCATTTCCTGTTTGTTTTCTGAGGGGTTCATTGATGGTATCTAGATCTATGTGTTTGTTTCTGGCGTTGTGGTTGGAGTGCCAGGCCTGTAGGAATTCTCTGGTATGTCTTTGCTTAGCCTGTCCCAGGATAGATGTGTTGTCCCAGTTGAATTGGTGTTTTTTTTCCATCTGTGTGTAGGGCTACGAGGGAGAGAGGGTAGTGTCTTTGTGGCTAGCTGGTGTTTGTGTATCCTGGTGGCTAACTTTCTTCCTGTTTGTCCTACGTAGTGTTTGTGGCAGTCCTTGCATGGAATTTTGTAGATGACGTTTGTCCATAGATTGTACTGGGTCTTTTAAATTTGTTAGTTTTTGTTTGAGTGTGTTGGTGGGTTTGTGTGCTATTAGGATTCCGAGGGGTCTTAGTAGTCTGGCTGTCATTTCTGAAACTTCTTTGATGTATGGTAAGGTGGTTAGGGTTTCTGGCTGTGTTTGGTCTGCTTGTCGTGGTTTGTTCTTGAGGAATCTGCAGACTGTATTTTTTGAGTATCCGTTCTTTTTGAATACGTTGTATAGGTGGTTCTCTGTTTTCCGAAGTTCATCTGTGCTGCAGTGTGTGGTGGCTCATTGGAATAGTGTTCTGATACAGCTTTGTTTGTGTGTTGGGATGGTTGCTGGTATAGTTAAGTATTTGGTCAGTGTTTGTCAGTTTTCTGTATACGCACTGACTACTAAGACCCCTCGGAATCCTAGTAGCACACAAACCCACCAACACTCTCAAACAAAAACTAACAAACTTAAAAGGCCCAGTATGACCCATGGACAAAACCAACGTTGTCTACAAAATTCCATGCAAGGACTGCAACAAACACTACATAGGACAAACAGGAAGAAAGTTAGCCACCAGGATACACGAACGCCAGCTAACCACAAAAAGACATGACTCCCTCTCCCTCATAGCCCTACACACGGAGGAAAAAAAACCCACCATTTCGACTGGGACGACAACATCTATCCTGGGACAGGCTAAGCAAAGACATGCCAGAGAATTCCTAGAGGCCTGGCACTCCAACCACAATGCCATAAACATACGCATAGATCTAGATACCATCTATCAACCCCTCAGAAAACAAACAGGAAATGACATCACCACAAACCCCAGGAACCCCATGCAGGACAAACATATAAATAGAAAACAGGAGACAACAGCTTCACTTCACTTGGAGGTCACCACTGATGATGTTACCTAGCCAGGTAATGAAACGTCTGGATATCCAAACGTACAGCTCAGCAAGCAAACCTACACCCTAAACCTCAACCTGAGCTAGAAACCTTCATAAACTTTGCAGGAACTAGAAATCTCTACAGTAAATTTGAAAACTGTTACAGGGCAAGGAATTTTTAAGAATTTTAATGATATTCCAAAGAAAATTAAAATCAGTAACATTTATCTCCACAGAATCTTGGTCTGAGGCAAAGTTTGCATGACTTGCAACAGACTCCATGAATGTCTACAATGACTAGGCTCATTTGTTAGAAATTTTAGGAATATTAGTGGCCAAATTTGTAACATTTGCTTGGTTTTTAAAATACATTACAGCTATCAGACTTAGATATGTACTCAAGAACTGGGAGTGGTGTGTCATACAACAGAGGTGGGTTTTCATCAAATGTTGGAAGAGGCATGAAAAGGAAGGGGGCACAGGCCAACAAAACTACAATAAAGAAACAGAAAGTAGCAGCTGCTGACAAAACTCTAAAAGCATCCGGTAAGTACTGCATTGCCTTATGCAGAACAATCGCTTGCTTCAATGTTACCAACTCGAAATGAATTGGCATAGTAGGCTCATTATTGGGTAGATTCATAGTAAATTTATGCATGCTAGTTAATTGAAACAGTTTGATCTTTACCAAGAGTATCTACAGTCAGAATTACTTATAACGTTTAAATGACAGGGGTCATAGATTCAAACGAAATGACAGCAATGTTAGAGGGGACATGAGAAAAAGCAGTTTTTCACGCAGAGGGTAATGATTGTTTGGAATTTGCTGCCTGGGTCTGCATGTTAATTGTTGCAAGCTGCACGGCAGTGGGCCATGTGCAGGAGGATAGAAAGGGTAAATGGGTTATTTTGGATTGTCAAGGGAAAGCTGGCCCGAAGAGACCCTTTCTGTGCTATGGCTCTAAGGTCTTTCCTGCTTGACAGGAGTTGGGTGCCACAGAGGGTCTGTTCGTGGGGCCTCACCCATTTACAGTTTATAACTTAGATTAGGGTATTGGGGACATGGTAGCTAAATCAGGTGGTAGGAAGATAGGTAAGGGGCATATGTTGTTTTGAAGTTGAAAAATGTGGTGCTGGAAAAACACAGCAGGCCAGTCAGCATCCGTGGAGCAGGAGAATCGACGTTCCGGGCATAAACCCTTCTTCAGGAAGCCCTTTTTCAGGCTTATGCCCGAAACGTTGATTCTCCTGCTCCTCGGATGCTGCCTGGCCTGCTGTGTTTTTCCAGCACCATATTTTTCAACTCTGGTCTCCAGCATCTGCAGTCCTCACTTTCTTCATATGTTGTGAAGAAGACATGAAGTTGCAGACCAATATGAGTAGTTGAGTTGGTGGGCAATAATCTGGCAGCTGGCGTGTAATATGAAAAGTTGAAATTGGTCAGGAAGAATAAGAACCAACAGGGAATTACTACAGAAATCCAAGGTAGAGAGATCTTGATGTTTGGTGTCGCAATGTTAATACATCAATGCAGCAAATGATTAAAAGGCCAATGGATTGCTGTCCTACATTACGAGAGGAGTTGAGCTCCGAGGTAAGGATGTTGTGCTTCAGTTATACAGGGCATTGGTGATGCCTTGTCTCTACTACTGAGCATGGTTTTAATCTCCTTGCTCAAAGGAAAATGTAACTGTGTTGGAAGGTTTTGGAAGGTTTACTGGATGAATATCTGGAATGAGGGAGTTGCCTTGCAGGGAAAGGTTAGACAGTCTGGCTTTTTTTTCCCACAGAAGTATACACAATCTTGAACAGTTTTAAGGTAAATGGACAAGTAATGTTTCTTATGGACTAATCCAAAGCAAGTGTAAAAATTGAGGGGGGGATCAACTATTTAGGACAGATGGGAAGGTTTTTTTCTCCCTCTATGAATTGTACGACTTTGTAATTCTCTGTCTTATGGTGGAAGCTGGGTTAGTGAACATTTTTAAAGACGCAATAAATAGCTTTTTGTTAGACAAGGGAGCTTATGGTGTCAGAAGTAAATAAGAATGCGGAATTCGAAACAGAAACATGTTAGCTGTGATCTTATTGAACAGTGGAGCAGGCTTGAGGGCCCAAGGAACCTACCTTTCCTTTTAATTTGTGTATGTATGTACCTTTTATTATATCATTGATTAATCCAGTCTTGTCCACCTCCAGGACTACTATAAATTCTGTGTGGCGGATATAACTGCACAGCAGTTGCTATGCCACCACAGTGGTACATTTCAAACAAAAAAAACACTCGATTATTATTTAAGATACAAATTTCTCTATTCTAAAATTTGAAACATGCATTACTTTTACAGTATGTGCAGTCTATTTTGCAGAGGGCCGTAACTGAAGCTGGAAGTGTCATGATCTTTTTTAAAAAACTAACTGAACTATAATCAAAGTTATTATAGAAACATCAATATTTGGAAAATAACGGTGCATTTTAAAATAATTTGAAATTCAAGTACTATTGTATATTGTGCTTCTTGATATTTTTTAAATATTAAATTTGAATTCTGGCTGGTTATTTTTCTAGTAAGAAATTTATATCATAGTTTATTGTTAATGTGGAAGATTATGTAATAATAGAAAATTATCTGTTCGAATGTATTTCAGTGGCCAAGTCTCCAGCTAACAATACTGCAACCAAGATCTCAAAGACTCCGGTAATACCCTCATTGAATCCGGACATTTACTTATTGTTAGATTGGATATTCATATCTTGTGATGTGTCTATTATCTGCACAAGTCAGACAGGCTTAAAAGCTGGCAGTTGTCTGAGATAGAAATTTGAATATTACCTACTTTTATAGTGTTTTACTGTAGTTTACATAACATACGTTACTGGGCAGGATTTGTGGAGAATTTACCTAGCTTGGCTTTCTAGACTTCGTTGGTGCTGTCTCTAACGTTTTAATTTTGTCCCTTTTGAACAGACTGCAACAAATGTGGTTCAGGATCGAACAACAAAGGATGAAGATTTTACAAAAGATGCATATGAGCCAGATGCATATGAATGCTTTGACAAAAATGAAGGTAGGTAAATTCATTATTCATAAAGTATGTACTTAGGTAACTTTCAGTAGTACCTTGTTTAAAAAGAATATTATCATCAAGGTAAAAAGAAAACTGATAATGAAGATGAGGAAGAGAAAAAGAAACTTGAAGCAAGAAGAGAGAAACAACGGCGTAGACGTGAGAAGAACACTGAAAAATATGGAGAAGATTACCGGTAAGTTTGAATATAGGATTCCGGGTAATCCAAGATGGAGGACAGGAAAAACTTATGGCTGTAACAGCTGCTCCTTTATTGAGGTATTTTAGATGTTGGAGGTGATTTCCTTGGAATTCCAGGAGCAGCAATTACTGTTTATATGCTGTTGCATTGTTTTGGAACTTTGGGAAAAATAAATCAAAACAACCGCAGTTTTATAAGGGAGAAGAACAAACAAAGGAAGCACATGGGCAGGTCAGTGCAGGGGAGAGAGAGAAAGAAACTGACACAGCAGTGAACCTGCATGGTTACTGCCTTTGCTGTTTGAATTCATGTATCGCTGGACATCGGAGTGCTTCTGGGAAAATTAACAAATAGTGAAATTCACAACTGATCTTGGAGGAGTTCACGGCAAAGAAGCAGATAAGTGTATTGTTTTTACATGTGACCTACAGAAAATCTGCGGTCGTGAGTAAAGTGGGTTCTTTCTTGATTATATTTTTTTGAGGTATGTCTCTTGATTAAACTTAAAATATAAGTCAGAATTATTCATTTAACCTGGGGCAGTGTTTTGTAGAGGAATAAGATGGTGTTATTTTCTGTATCTGTAGATTGTGAAGGAGCAAAAATGGCCTTTAGTAGAGTGATATGCGCTTCTTGTCTGATGTAGGAGTTTAAAGAGAGTTTAAGGGTTACTGCGGATTATATCTGCAATAAATGCTGTTGGTTGCGAATCTTATCTGATCGAATGGATCGATTGGAGAGACAGTTAGAAGCACTAAGGAATTTGCAACAGCAACAATATGTGATGGGTGGCAGTTATAGGAAGGGCATGGGGGGTAGGTTAACTCCAGGAAAGGTAAGAGAGGTAGGCAGCTAGTGCAGCAGCCTTCTGTGGCTATACCCATTTCAAACAAGTATGCTGTTTTGGAAAATATAGGGGGTGATGGATTCTCAGGGGAACGTAGCACGAACAGCCAAGACTGGCTCTAATGCAACGAGGGGTACGTCGGGTTCCAAGAGATCAATTGTGTTTGGGGACTCTCCAGTCAGAAGTACAGACGGACGTTTCAGTGGCCAGCAAAGAAAATGCAGAATGGTGTGTTGCTTCCCTGGTGCCAGGATCAAGGATGTCTCAGAGCGGGTACAAAATGTTCTCAAGAGGGAGAGGGGCCAGCAGAAGGTCATTGTCCACATTGGAACCAATGACATTGGAAGGAAAAAGGTTGAGATTCTGAAAGGAGATTACAGAGAGTTAGGCAGGAATTTAAAAAGGAGCTCATCAAGAGTAGTAATATCTGGATTACTCCCGGGTGCTACGAGTTAGTGAGGGCAGGAATAGGAGGATAGAGCAGATGAATGCATGGCTGATGAGCTGGTGTACGGGAGAAGGATTCACATTTTTGGGCCATTGTAATCTCTTTTGGGGTAGACATGACCTGTACAAGAAGGACGGTTTGCACCTAAATTGGAAGGGGACTAATATACTGGAAGGGAGATTTGCTCAAGCTGCTCGTGAGGATTTAAACTAGTAAGGTGGGGAGTGGGACCCAGGAAGACAGTGAGGAAAGATATCAATCGGAGACTGGTACAGTTGAGAACAGAAGTGAGTCAAACAGGGCAGGCAGGGACATGGTAGGACTAATAAATTAAACTGCATTTATTTCGATGCAAGGGGCCTAACAGGGAAGGCAGATGAACTCGGCATGGTTAGGAACATGGGTCTGGGATATCATAGCAATTGCAGAAACATGGCTCAGGGATGGGCAGGACTGGCAGCTTAATGTTCCAGGATACAAATGTTACAGGAAGGGTAGAAAGGGAGGTGAGAGAGGAGGGGGAGTGGCGTTTTTAATAAGGGATAGTATTGCAGGTGTGCTGAGGGAGGATATTCCTGGAAATACAACCAGGGAAGTTATTTGGGTGGAACTGAGAAATAAGAAAGGGATGATCACCTTATTGGGACTGTATTATAGACCCCCTACTAGTCAGAGGGAAATTGAGAAACAAATGTGTTAGGAGATCTCCGCTATCTGTAACAATAATAGGGTGGTTATGGTAGAGGATTTTAACTTTCCAAACATCGACTGGGACTGCCATAGTGTTAAAGGTTTAGATGGAGAGGAATTTGTTAAGTGTGTACAAGACAATTTTCTGATTCAGTATGTGGATGTACCTACTAGAGAAGGTGTAAAACTTGACCTACTCTTGGTAAATAAGGCAGGGCAGGTGACTGAGTGGGGGAGCACTTTGGGGCCAGCGACCATAATTCTATTTGTTTTAAAATAGTGATGGAAAAGGATAGACCAGATCTAAAAGTTGAAGTTCTTGGAGAAAAGCCAATTTTGACGATATTAGGGAAAAACTTTCGAAAGCTGATTGTGGGCAGATGTTGTTGACAGCTGGAAAATGGGAAGTCTTCAGAAATGAGATAACGAGAATCCAGAGAAAGTATATTCCTGTCAGGGTGAAAGGAAAGGCTGGTAGCTATAGGAAATGCTGAATGACTAAAGAAATTGAGGGTTTGGTTGAGAAAAAGAAGGAAGCATATGTAAGGTATAGACAGGATAGATCCGAGTGAATCCTTAGAAGAGTGTAAAGGCAGTAGGAGCATACTTAAGAGGGAAATCAGGAAGGCAAAACGGGGACAAGAAATAGCTTTAGCAAATAGAATTAAGGAGAATCCAAAGAGCTTTTACAAATACATTAAGGACAAAAGGGTAACTAGGGAGACAATAGGGTGCCTCAAAGATCGGCAAGGCAGCCTTTGTGTCGAGCCACAGAAAATAGGGGAGACACTAAACAAGTATTTTGCACCAGTATTTATTGTGGAAAAGAATATGGAAGATATAGAAAGTAGCGAAATACATGGTGACATTTTGCAAAATGTCCATATGACAGAGGAGGAAGTGCTGGATGTCTTGGAACGCATAAAGGTGGACCTGATCAGGTGTACCTGAGAACTCTGTGGGAAGCTAGGGAAGTGATTGCTGGCCCTCTTGCAGAGATATTTGTATCATTGATAGTCACAGGTGAGGTGCCAGAAGACTGGAGGTTGGCTAACATGGTGCCACTGTTTAAGAAGGGTAGTAAGGACAAGCCAGGGAACTATAGACCAGTGAGCCTGACGTAGGTAGTGGGCAAGTTGTTGGAGGGAATCCTGAGGGACAGGATGTACATGTATTTGGAAAGGCAAGGACTGAATAGGGATAAAAATGTGTTGCTGGAAAAGCGCAGCAGGTCAGGCAGCATCCAGGGAACAGGAGAATCGACGTTTCGGGCATAAGCCCTTCTTCAGGCTTATGCCCGAAACGTCGATTCTCCTGTTCCCTGGATGCTGCCTGACCTGCTGCGCTTTTCCAGCAACACATTTTCAGCTCTGATCTCCAGCATCTGCAGACCTCACTTTCTCCCCATTGAATAGGGATAGTCAGCATGGCTTTGTGCGTAGGAAATCATGTCTCACAAACTTGATTGAGTTTTTTGAAGAAGTAACAAAGAGGATTGATGAGGACAGAGCAGTAGATGTGATCTATCTGGAATTCAGTAAGGCATTTGACAAGGTTCCCCATGGGAGACTGGTAAGCAAGGTTAAACCTCACGGAATACAGGGAGAACTAGCCATTTGGATACAGAAATCAAGAGAAAATGCTGGAAAATCTCAGCAGGTCTGGCAGCATCTGTAAGGAGAGAAAAAAGCTGACATTTCGAGTCTAACTGACCCTTTGTCAAAGCTGAAAAAAGGGCGAAATAGGGAGGTATTATACTAGCCTGAGAGAAGGTGAGTCATGGCTCCAGAAGCAAAAGTAGCAATAAAAAGGTGATAATGACAATACATAGAGAGATTATAGGGAGCTTAGGAGCTGTGAATGACCAAGGCTGAAGCCAATGGTATGTGACAAAATATGTGGGGGTGGGTGAAGCAGAGGCAAAATGGAAAACGGGAGATGGGTAGCAAAGGGGGAAGAGGAGAGGAAAAAGGTGATGAGAGAGTGGGGAGTGAGAGAAAGAGAGACAATCAAGAAATAAGAGGTACAGAACAGTGAAAACATTTTTAAAATGAATGAAATAAAATTACGGAGCAGAATGAAAACAGAGGGGTCGAGATGGGATAATCATCTGAAGTTGTTGAATTCAATGTTGAGATCGAAAGCTGTAACGTGCCTAGTTGGAAGATGAGATGCTGTTCCTCCAGTTTGCGTTGAGCTTCACTGGAACATTACAGCAGGTCAAGGACAGACATGTGGGTATGGGGGCAGGATTGTGTGTTGAAGAGGCAAACCACGGGAAGGTCCAGGATCTGATTGCGCACAGCCCGAAGGTGCTCAGCAAAGCGATCACCCAGTCAGTGTTTTGTCTCTCCGATATAGAGGAGACCATATTGGGAGCAACAAATGCAATAGACCAAATTGAAAGAGGTACAAGTGAAATGCTGCTTAATCTGAAATGAGTGTTTGGGGCCTTTGATGGTGAGCATGGAAGAGGTAAAGGGATTGCATGGGAAGATGCCGTGTGTGATGGGAGAGGTGTTAGATGTGATGGGAAGGTGCCGTGTGTGATGGGAGAGGTGTTAGGTGTGATGGTGGAGTGGACTAGATTGTCCCGGAGGGAACGATTTCTGTGGAATGCAGGCAGGGAGAGGAAAGGGAAGATGTGTTTAGTGGTGGCGTCGTGTTGGAGTTGGCAAAAATGGCGGAGGATTATTCTTTGCATGTGAAGGCTGGCGGAGTTAAAGGTGAGAACAAGAGGGACCCTATCCTTGTTCTGGGAGAGGAGGGAAGGGGTGAGGGTCGTGGCGCAGGAGATGGACTGCACGCTGTCGAGAGCCCTGTCAACAACCGTAGGTGGGAAGCCGCGGTTGGAGAAGGAGGAGCACATATTAAGAGCATCACTTTGGAAAGTGGCCTCATCGGAACAAATGCAGCGGAGGCGAAGGAGCTGAGAGAAAGGGATAGAGTCCTTACAGGACGTAGCATGAGAAGAGCTGTCGTCCAGATAGCTGTGGGAGTCAGTGGGCTTGTAATGGATATTAGTGGATAGACTATTCCTGGAAATGAAGGCAAGTGTCGGAGATGGGCCAGGTGAAGGTGATGGAGGGATGCAAACTGGAAGCAAAGTTTATGAATTTTTCCAGGTCAGGACGAGAGCATGAAGCCACACTGAAATAGTCATCAATGTACCGATAAAGCAGTTGTGGGAGGGGACCCGGGTAGGCCTGGAACAAGAAATGTTCCACATACCCCATGAAAAGGCAGGCATAGCTAGGACCCATGCGGGTACCCATTGCTGCACCTTTGACTTGGAGAAAATGGGATGAGTTGAAGAAGACGTTGTTGAGAGAGAGAACAAGTTCAGCCAGGCGGAGGAGAGTGGTGGTGGATGGAGATTGTTCGGGCCTCTTTTCGAGAAAGAAGCGAAGAGCTTTCAAGCCGTCCTAGTGTGGGATGGAGAGATGTGTAAAGAGATTGCACATCCACGGTGAATAGAAGGTGGTTAGGGCCTGCAAATTGAAAGCTGTCAATGTGTCGCAGGGCATCAGAGGAATCCCAGATGTAGGTGGGGAGGGATGAACCAGAGGAGTAGAGATGGAGTCAAGGTTAGAGGAAATAAGTTCAGTGGGACAGGAGCATGCTGACACAATGGGCCTGCTGGGATAGTCCTCCTTGTGGATTTTGGGGAGTAGGTAGAAACGGGTTGTCCGGGATTGGGAGACTGAGATTGGAAGCTGTGAAGGGGAGGCATCCGGAGGAAATGACATCAATCATGGTGTTGGAGACAATGGCTTGATGCTCAAGTGGTGTGGTCATGCTCCGGGGGAGGTAGGAGGAGGAATCTGAGAGAGTTGGCGCTCAGCCTCTGCGAGGTAGAGTTCAATACGCCAGATGATAACAGCATCCCCTTTGTCAGCAGGTTTGATGACAAGGTTGGGGTTGGACCTAAGGGAGCGAAGGGCAGAAAGTTCGGATGGAGAGAGATACAGAACTGGCTCAAAGGTAGAAGACAGAGGGTGGTGGTGGAGGGTTGTTTTTCAGACTGGAGGCCTTTGACCAGTGGAGTGCCACAAGGATCGGTGCTGGGTCCTCTACTTTTTGTCATTTACATAAATGATTTGGATGCGAGCATAAGAAGTATAGCTAGGAAGTTTGCAGATGACACCAAAATTGGAGGTGTAGTGGACAGCAAAGAAGGTTACGACAGGATCTTGATCAGATGGGCCAATGGACCGAGAAGTGGCACATGGAGTTTAATTCCGGTAAATGCAAGGAGCTGCATTTTGGGAAAGCAAATCTAAGCAGGACTTATACACTTAATGGTAAGGTCCTAGGGAGTGTTGCTGAACAAAGAGACCTTGGAGCGCATGTTCATAGCTCCTTGAAAGTGGAGTCACAGGTAGATAGGATAGTGAAGAAGGCATTTGGTATGGTTTCTTTTATTGGTCAGAGTATTGAGTACAGGAGTTGGGAGGTCATGTTGCGGCTGTACAGGACATTAGTTTAGCCACTGTTGGAATATTGCATGCAATTCTGGTCTCCTTCCTATCGGAAAGATGTTGTGAAACATGAAAAAGTTCAGAAAAGATTTACAAGGATGTTGCCAGGGTTGGAGGACTT
The DNA here is from genome assembly GCF_037043375.1 of Chiloscyllium plagiosum. NCBI lineage: Eukaryota > Metazoa > Chordata > Chondrichthyes > Orectolobiformes > Hemiscylliidae > Chiloscyllium > Chiloscyllium plagiosum. The sequence goes on from NW_028270147.1 coordinate 17,972,706, forward strand.
GAGCTATGGGGAGAGGCTGAACAGGCAGGGGCTGTTTTCCCTAGAGCGTCTGAGGTTGAGGGGTGACGTTATATAGGTTTACAAAATTGTGAGGGGCATGGATAGGATAAATAGATAGTCTTTTCCCTGGGGTCGGGGAGTCCAGAACTAGAGGGTATAGGTTTAGGGTGAGAGGGGAAAGATATAAAAGGGATCTAAGGGGCAACGTTTTCACAGAGGATGGTGCGTGTATGGAATGAGCTGCCAGAGGATGTGGTGGAGGCTGGTACAATTGCAACATTTAAAAGGCATTTGAATGGGTATATGAATAGGAAGGGTTAGGAGGGATATGGGCCGGGTGTTGGCAGGTGGGATTAGATTGGGTTGGGATATCTGGTCGGCATGGACGGGTTGGACTGAAGGGTCAGTTTCCATGCTGTACACCTCCATGACTCTAGGGCTCTATAATGGAGCCTGCTTGATATCAAAGCCAAACGTTGGCAACATAATTGTCACAGCAGTGTTACAAGTAAAAATATTAATTCAAAGTCTGCAGAGGGATAAAGACAGGTTAGGTGAATGGATAAAAAGGTTGTTAGATGGAATATAATGCCAGAAAAAATGAGGTGGTCTACTTTGGCAGGAAGGATAGGGAAGCTGAATCATGGTGGATGGTGGAACTTGAATTCAGTAAAGAACAATCTGGAATTTAGGGTCGACTGATTGCCGTGAAACCATTGTCAATTTTTGGAAAAACCAATCTGGTTCACTCGTCCTTTAGGGAAGGAAATCTGCCGTCCTTACCTGGTCTGGTCGACATGTGACTCCAGAGCTATCGCATTGAGGTTGACTCTCAACTGCCCTCCGAATGGCCAAGCAAACCACTCAGTTGTATCAATCACTAGAAAGTTAAAACAAAGAAATGAAACTGGATGGACCACCTGAAATCAACCTTGGAGTCGGAAAAGACCAATGCAAAAATGCAAACAGCCCTGTCAACCATGCAAAGTCCTCATTAACAACATCTGGGGGCTAGTGCCGAAATTAGGAGAGCTGTCTCACAGACTAGTCGAGCAACAGCCTGACACAGTCATTCTTATGGAATCATACCTTGCAGATAACGCCTGAGACACTACCATTACCATCCCCGGATATGTCCTGTCCCAGCGGCTGAACAGACCCAGCAGAGGTGGTATACAGTCGGGAGGGAGTTGCCCTGGGAGTGCTTGACATCGACTCCAGACCCCATGAAGTCTCATGACTTCATGTTAAACATGGGCAAGGAATCCTCTTACTGGTTACCACATACCATCCTCCTTCGGCTGATGAATCAGTACACCTCCATGTTGAACAGTACTGAGGGTGCAAAATGTGCTCTGGGTGGGGGACTTCAATGTCCATCACCAAGAGTGGCCTAGCAGCAGCATTAGTGGTTGAGTCCTCAAAGATATAACTGCTGGACTGAGTCTGTGGCTGGTGGTGAAGGAACCAACAAGAGGAAAAAACATACTTGATCTCATCCTTACTAATCTGTTGGCTGCAGAAGCATCTGTTCGCTACAGTATAGGCAAAGTGACCACTGCACCATCCTTGTGGAGATGAAGTCCCACCTTCACATTGCGAATAACCTCCATTGTGTTGTGTGGCACTATAACCGTGCTAAATGGGACAGACTTCAAACCAATCTAGCAGCTCAAGACTGGGCATCCATGAGGCACTGTGGGTTATCAACAGCAGTAGAACTGTATTCCAGCACAGTCTGCAACCTCATGGCCTAGTATATCCCCCACTCTACTGTTACCATCAAGACAGTGTATCAACCCTAGTTCAATCCCAGCATCACAGACGCTGTCTCCAGCCAATCCGATTCACTCCGTGTGATATCAAGAAACGGCTGGTGGCACTGCATACTGCAAAGGCAATGGCCCTGATAACATTCCGGCAATAATACTGAAGATGCTTGCTCTGGAACTTCCCATTCCCCTAGCCATGCTCTTCCAGTACCAGTACGGTTACAACACTGGCATCTACCTGAGAATATGGAAAATTGCCCAGGTATGTCTGGTACACACAAAGCAGGACAAATCCAACCCAGCCAATCACTGCCCAGTCAGTCTACTCTCCATCATCAGTAAAGTGATGAAAGGGGTCATCTGCAGTGCTATCGAGCAGCGCCTACACGGCAACAGTCTGCTCAGTGACACCCAGTTTGGGTTTCGCCAAGAACACTCAGCTGCAGATGTCATTACAGCTTTGGTTCAAATATGGACAAAAGAGCTGTATTCCAGAGGAGAGCTGAGAGTGACAGCCCTTGACGTCAAGGCCGCATTTAACCAAGTATGGAAACAAGACGCCCTGGCAAACCTGAAATCAATGAGTATCAGGGCAAACACACTGGTTAGAGTCATACCTGGCACAAAGGATAATGGTTGTGGTTATGGGAGTCATCTAGCTCCAGGATGTCTCTGCAGGAGTCCCTCAGGGTAGTGTCCTAGGCCCAGCAATCTTCAGCTGCTTCATCAATGACCTTCCCTCTACCACAGGGTCAGAAGTGGGAATGTTCACTGATGATTGCATGGTGTTCAGCACCATTTGTAACTCCTCAGATACTGAGGTAGTTGTGCTCAAATGCAACAAGATCTGGACAATATCCAGGCTTGGGTCAACAAGTGGCAAGTAACATTCATGCCAGACAATGACCATCACCAATAAAAGACACTGAAACCACTGCCCCGTGACATTCTACAGTATTACCATCACTGAATCCCCCACTGCCTACACGGGTGGCACAGTGGTTAGCACTGCTGCCTCACAGCGCCAGAGACCCGGGTTCAGGCAAGTGTCTGTGTGGAGCTTGCACATTCTCCCCGTGTCTGCGTGGGTTTCCTCCGGGTGCTCCGGTTCCCTCCCACATTCCAAAAATGTGCAGTTAGGTGAATTAGCCATGTTAAATTGCCCGTAGTGTTAGGTGAAGGGGTAATTGTAGGGGAATGGGTCTGGGTGAGTTGCTCTTCAGAGGGTCGTTGTGGACTTGTTATGCCGAAGGGCCTGTTTCCACACTGTAAGTAATCTAATCTAAACTAATCATCCTTGGGGTTACCATTGACCAGAAATTCAACTGGATTCACCAAGTAAACACAGTGGCTGCAAGAGCAGGTCAGAGACGAGGGATACTACAGCGAGTAACTCACCTCCTGACACCCCAAAGTCTCTCCATCTACAAGGCACAAGTCAGGAGTGTGATGGAATACTCCCCACTTGCCTGGATGGTTGCAGCTACAACAACTCAAGAAGCTTGACACCATTCAGGACAAAGCAACCCACTTGATTGGCACCGCATCTATAAACATTCAATCCCTCCACCACTAGCACTCAGTAGCAGCACTGTGTACTGTCTACAAGATGCATTGCAGAACTTCACCAAAGATCCTTAGGCAGTACTGTCTGAAACCACTACCACTTCCATCTAGAAACACAAGGGCAGCAGGTACTTGGGAACACCACCACATGCAAGTTCCCCTCCAAGCCACTCACCATCCTGACTTGGAAACATACTGCTGTTCCTTTAGTCATTGGATCAAAATCCTGGAATTCCCTCCCTAGCGGCATTGTGGCTCAATCAGTAGCAGGTGGACTGCAGTGATACAAGAAGGCAGCTCACCACCACCTCCTTGGGCAAAGAAGGATGGGCTATCAATGCTGGCCAGCCAGCAACGCTCAAGTCACATAAATTTGATCAGGTGTACCCAAGAATTCTGTGGGAAGCTAGAGAAGTGATTGCTGGGCCTCTTGCTGAGATATTTGTATCATCGATAGTCACAGGTGAGGTGCCAGAAGCCTGGAGGTTGGCAAACGTGGTGCCACTGTTTAAGAAGGCGGTAAAGACAAGCCATGGAACTATAGACCAGTGAGCCTGACCTCAGTGGTGGGCAGGTTGTTGGAGGGAATCCTGAGGGACAGGATGTACATGTATTTGGAAAGACAAGGACTGATTCGGGATAGTCAACATGGCTGTGTGCGTGGGAAATCATGTCTCTCAAATTTGATTGAGTTTTTTGAAAAAGTAACAAAGATGATTGATGAGGACAGAGCAGTAGATATGATCTATATGGAATTCAGTAAGGCGTTCGACAAGGTTCCCCATGGGAGACTGATTAGCAAGGTTAGATCTCACGGAATACAGGGGGGACTAGCCATTTGGATACAGAACTGGCTCGAAGGTAGAAGACAGAGGGTGGTGGTGGAGGGTTGTTTTTCAGACTGGAGCCTGTGACCAGTGGAGTCCCACAAGGATCAGTGCTGGGTCCTCTACTTTTTGTCATTTACATAAATAATTTGGATGCGAGCATAAGAGGTACAATTAGTAAGTTTGCAGATGACACCAAAATTGGAGATGTAGTGGATAGCGAAGAGGGTTACCTCAGATGACAACAGAATCTTGACCAAATGGGCCAATAGGCTGAGAAGTGTCAGATGGAGTTTAATTCAGATAAATGCAAGGTGCTGCATTTTGGTAAAGAAAATCTCAGCAGGGCTTATACACTTAATGGTAAGGTCCTAGGGAGTGTTGCTGAACAAAGAGACCTTGGAGTGCAGGTTCATAGCTCCTTGAAAGTGGAGTGGCAGGTAGATAGGATAGTGAAGAAGGCGTTTGGTATGCTTTCCTTTATTGGTCAGAGTATTGAGTACAGGAGTTGGGAGGTCATGTTGTGGCTGTACAGGACATTGGTTAGGCCACTGTTGGAATATTGCGTGCAATTCTGGTCTCCTTCCTATCGGAAAGATGTTGTGAAACTTGAAAGGGTTCAGAAAAGATTTACAAGGATATTGCCAGGGTTGGAGGATCTGAGCTACAGGGAGAGGTTGAATAGGCTGGGACTGTTTTCCCTGGAGCGTCGGAGGCTGAGACCTTATAGAGGTTTACAAAATTATGAGGGGCATGGATAGAGTAAATAGGCAAAGTCTTTTCCCTGGGTTTGGGGAGTCCAGAACTAGAGGGCATAGGTTTTGGGTGAGAGGCGAAAGATATAAAAGAGACCTAAGAGGCAACTTTTTCATGCAGACAGTGGTACGTGTATGGAATGAGCTGCCAGAGGATGTGGTGGAGGCTGGTACAACTGCAACATTTAAGAGGCATTTGGATGAGTATATGAATAGGAAGGGTTTGGAGGGATATGGGCCGGGTGCTGACAGGTGGGACTAGATTGGGTTGGGATATCGGTCGGCATGGACGGGGTGGACCGAAGGGTCTGTTTCCACACTGTACATCTCTATGACTCTATAAATGAATTTTTAAAAAATCATTTAAATGGTGAAAGCTGCTGCCGAGACATTTTGGAGCCTTCATGCATGGATCACAAAAAGCTAGCATACACTTTTTTCTGGTAATAGGGAAGATAAATTAAACGCTGGCCTTTTTTTTTCAAAGGGAATAGCATAAAAAAGAGGGAAATCTTGTTAAACAATGAAAGGCAGTATTCAGACCACACCTGGAATACTGTGAATAATTCTGGACTGTTATCTAAGGAAAGATATACCTTGGAAACAGCCTCGAAGCTTCACTACATTGATTCTGAATATGGAGGATTGTCATGGTAGTTTAAAAGAATGAGAGGCATCTTATTGGGCCATACATGATTCTTGGGGGACTTGGCAGGCTATATATGGAAAGATGGTTCTATCTTGTTGGGGAGTCCACAGTGGGTATTATATAAATGATTTTTTTTTTAAATGATTCAATGCTGCAACTATTGTCTATTCGAAATTTTCACCTGTGGGTGTAGCTTTGCTTCTACTTTGAAATTCACTAGGCTGACATTCTGATAAAGTTGATTGCTTTTGAAGGGGCATGTTGAAATTACTGAGTTAGATTTAGGCAGACCTGCACCTGACAAGTCTGGAACAGACTGTATTGAAGAACAACAAGCAGAAGAGACTTTCTCCAATCATTCTACAGCAAATTGTTTCCTATAACACACAATCTTCTGAAGTTTGCTGTATGTTCTGCTGCTGAAATCTAACTTTTGTCATTTTTAGGAATGCATTTACATGCTCCCTTTGTAAATTTCGAACCACAGAGGAACAAGAAATTGAGGCTCACCTTGAGACTCCTTATCATAAGGAAACTCTCGAGTTTATTGGAAAGAACATTCAGTTTGAAAAAGGAGCTGCTGACTTCCTTCATGTAAGCTATGTTTCTTCTATGACCATGATTTCAACTTGAAACTGACAGAATATATTTATAACTTGGAAAGAACTCTTTCCCAGTCTCACTTCATACAGAAGTTTACATTGGTCTAACTTGGTATGAAATTTGCTTCCATTATTAATACCTCATTATATTTCATGATATTCATGGTTTGGAAAATCACAACCAACACAGAAATTGCAATCAACTGGAAACTTGTGTTTTGAAGCGCTACAAATTCAATGCAGTGAATGTCATCATTGATGAGCATTACAGATAACAGTGATGACTCTTGTCAACTTGATAAGGATAGGATTATGCAGATTAAAAAGCTTTTTATCTTCTAGAATGTAAGGAAGTGGGACAGCTAGTTTACAAATCCTCATTGTAATTTCTCAAACTGTTATAGCAGAGAATGTGTAAAGCAAGTACTGCAGGTGCTGGAAATTGTGAATAAAAAGAAAATTGCTGGAGAAACTCTTGTCCATCTGACAGCATTTGTGGAGAGAGGAACAGAGTTAACATTTTGTTCACTGCTGTTCGAAGAAGAGTCATATCAAACTGAAAACATTAACTCTGCTTCTGTCTCCACAGATGCCGCCAGACCTGCTGAGTTACTTTGGTATTTTCACTTTTTATAAAGGCAAATATATGATTGATTTAAGTGGTTTTAGTGGTTCTGTTTAACGGGTATGTTTGGGCAAGATAAAAAAAACACTTCATGGAATCTTTGTCTAGTGAGAGGCCAGGTGGACCTCTTGTTAACACTTCCTCTGAAAACTAGGACATCCATTATTATATCATAAGACCATAAGACATAAGAGCGGAAGTAAGGCCATTCGGCCCATCGAGTCCACTCCGCCATTCAATCATGGCTGATGAGTATTTCAACTCCACTTACCCGCATCCTCCCCGTAGCCCTTAATTCCTTGTGACATCAAGAATTTATCAATTTCTGCCTTGAAGACATTTAGCGTCCCAGCCTCCACTGCACTCTGTGGCAATGAATTCCACAGGCCCACCACTCTCTGGCTGAAGAAATGTCTCCGCATTTCTGTTCTGAATTTACCCCCTCTAATTCTAAGGCTGTGTCCGCAGGTCCTAGACTCCTCACCTAACGGAAACAATTTCCTAGCGTCCACCCTCTCCAAGCCATGTATTATCTTGTAAGTTTCTATTAGATCTCCCCTTAATCTTCTAAACTCCAATGAATACAATCCCAGGATATCCTCAGGCGTTCCTCATATGTTAGACCTACCATTCCAGGGATCATCCGTGTGAATCTCCGCTGGACACGCTCCAGTGCCAGTATGTCCTTCCTGAGGTGTTCCACTGCTGCATAAATGTGTCAGACTGGATTGCATGCTCTAGTTTCTGGGTGCAAAGTCTTAAATGCACAATTCTCTGTCTCAGCTAAGAGTGCAACTGATGTGTTGCGATCAATATTTAACACAAGATCCAAAACTGAATTGACCTATGCATATAAACTTAAAATTGGCATTTCAATGTGATTTCAAGATTACTTCTCATGATTTGTTATAAATTGTTTTTGTAAAAATTATAATAATTGCATTCCTAGATCAATGCATGTAATTTAGTTTTCCTGTAAAATTGTGTTTCTTCAGAAGTGAATAGTTTTTTATTAACTTTAACAGCTTGCTTTGTGCTACAAGGCCTTACTGGGCTGCATGAATACTGATTTAAGTAATTTTGTTTCTTTTGTTAATCAATGCAGAGATAGTCCAGTCTGTGGCATTCATACCCATACTGCTAAACAGCTCTAGTTTACTGTGCAAATTGAACCTGTGTGTTACTGGATTATTGATCTGTATCCTGTAGAAATTTACAGCAAAGTCTTGAGATCCCTTTCTTTCTTGATCACATTATTTTCTAAAATGTTTTGTTTGTGTGAAATGCTAGTTTATCTAAAGTCATAAATTAGATAGAGAATTGGGATTCTGTTTACTATTTAATTCACAATGGAAAGGTTCCTCATTTGATCGGTATGAGAATAGAATAATCTGGTATGTAGACTATAAAGATCATTTGTTCATTTATATTGCTTGTATTCTTTTGAATGTTTGCACAGCTAGTCAGGTACATAGCACAAAATGCTCAATTTCAGTGGTTATTATTTTGAAAATGTGAGGTTGTGATATAAATCTGAAGTCTGAATGACGTGTAAACTATTTATGTACTTGTGTATAATTTGTGCGTGTACGTGTTTGTTTCTGCACCGACTAGGTACCGACGTGCTGTTAACGTCGAACACAATAGTACGAGCTATGCTGTAAAAACAGCAATAAGTTGCTGAGATCTTTTTGTGCAGTTGGTGGAGAAATAAGGATCAGTGTACCGACAGCCACCTCTGATTAGTGACTTAATACTTATAGTACTCACTTGAATAGACATGTGAGGCCTTTAACATCAAGAGGAAGATTTCTGCTATTTAATATCACCTTAAATCATGAAGTGAAAACTGCACCCACACTGTTCTGAATTCCCAGAGTTAGGTGACATCAGCCAAATGGTTTGTACTTTCACCTGAATTCTTCTTCAGATTTTTTGCTTTAAGTACTGCCTGTTGGTCATAAAACTTAATTTTAATCGCATTTAATACATTTTGAATTAAACCCTTATTCCTTGCAAAATCTGCTTAGAATTTACTTTTGTGATCTTTTAACAAGACTTTGATTATCTTCTCAAAAATGTAATTTATTTAGGCATCGATGGTCAACAAGAATAAGAAGATTGCTGCTCGTAAGCAGCTTCAACAGCAGGAGCAAAAGGAGCCTGCGCAGAAACTTGCAAAGGATATTTTAATGGGTTGGTTATGTATTGGTATATTATAAATCCTATGTTTTTTAAATTACTTAGTTTTCTGTATTGTGACGTAGTTACATAAATGAGGCGTGAAGGTTCAATTGGGAGTTATAAGGTAGTCAGGAAGGACCTGAAGAGAGAGCTAAGAGCAGCAAGGAGGGGACATGAAAGGTCCTTAGTTGGTAGGATTACGGAAAACCCTAAGGCTTTCTATTGGTATGTCAGGAATAAAAGAATGACTAGGGTAGGAATAGCTCTAGTCAAGGATAGTAGTGGGAAGTTGCGTGTGGAGGCTGAAGAGATTGGGGAGACACTGAATGAATACTTTTCGTCAGTAATCAATCAGGAACAGGACATTGTTGTCAATGTGAATACTGAGTCACAATTAAGTAGAATGGATGGCTTTGAGGTATGTAGAGAAGAGGTGTTGGAAATTCTGGAAAGGGTGAAAATAGATAAGTCTCCTGGGCCTGATGGATTTATCCTAGGATTCTCTGGGAAGCATGGGAGGAGATTGCAGAGCCATTGGCCTTGATTTTTATGTCCTCGTTGTCTACAGGAGTAGTGCCAGAAGATTGGAGGCTAGCAAATGTGGTTCCCTTGTTCAAGAAGGGGAGTAGGGATAACCCTAGTAACTATAGGCCGGTGAGTCTCACTTCTGGTGTGGGCAAAATCTTAGAGAGAATTGTAAGGGATAGGATTTATGAACATCTGGATAGGAATAATGTGATCAAGGATAGTTAGCATGGTTTTGTGAAGGGCAGGTCGTGCCTCACAAACCTTATTGAATTCTTTGAGAAGGTGACTAAGGAGGTGGACAAGGGGAAAGCGGTAGATGTGGTGTATATGGATTTTAGTAAGGCGTTTGATAAGGTTCCCCATGGTAGACTACTGCAAAAAATACGGAGGTATGGCATTGAGGGGTGAGTTGGAGGTTTGGATTAGGAGTTGGCTGGCTGGAAGAAGACAGAGGGTAGTAGTTGATGGCAAAAGTTCATCTTGGAGTGCCGTCACTAGCGGTGTTCCGCAAGGATCTGTTTTGGGACCATTGCTGTTTGTCATTTTTATAAATGACCTGGAGGAGGGGTTAGAAGGTTGGGTGAGCAAGTTTGCGGATGATACGAAAGTCGGAGGAGTTGTAGACAGTGAGGAAGGATGTGGCAGGTTACAGCGGGATATAGATAAGCTGCAGAACTGGGCAGAAAGGTGGCAAATGGAGTTCAATGTAGCTATGTGTGAGGTGATTCACTTTGCTAAGAGTAACAAAAAGATGGGGTACTGGGCTAATGGTCAGATACTTGGTAGTGTGGATGAGCAGAGGGATCTTGGTGTCCATGTACACAGATCTTTGAAAGTTGCCACCCAGGTAAATAGTGCGGTGAAGAAGGCATCTGGCGTACTGGCTTTTATTGGTAGAGGAATTGAGTTCCGGAGTACTGAGGTCATGTTGCAGTTGTATAAGACTCTGGTGCGGCCGCATCTGGAGTATTGTGTGCAGTTTTGGTCGCCATACCATAGGAAGGATGTGGAGGCACTGGAATGGGTACAGAGGAGGTTTATCAGGATGTTGCCTGGTATGGTAGGAAGATCGTATGAGGAAAGGCTGAGGCACTTGGGGTTGTTTTCATTGGAGAAAAGAAGGTTTAGGGGTGACTTGATAGAGGTGTACAAGATGATTAGGGGTTTAGATAGGGTCGACAGTGAGAATCTTTTTCCACATATGGAGTCAGCTATTACGAGGGGGCATAGCTTTAAATTAAGGGGGGGTAGGTATAGGACAGATGTTAGGGGTAGGTTCTTTACTCAGCGAGTCGTGAGTTCATGGAATGCCCTTCCAGTAGCAGTGGTGCACTCTCCCTCATTATGGGCATTTAAGCGGGCATTGGATAGGCATATGGAGGATAGTGGGCTAGTGTAGGTTAGGTGGGCTTGGATCGGCGCAACATCGAGGGCCGAAGGGCCTGTACTGCGCTGTATTCTTCTATGTTCTATGTTCTAAATTGCTGTCTATTAGCTATTATAGACCACCATATAATTATACCACATGCTCATTATTGCGATGTTTTGTATTTAATGAAAAGGCTGTAGTATACACAGTAGTTCAATCTATCATTTCCCTTTCAAAATATTTATTAAAAATTGAGTAAATAATGAATATTCTGATAATTAAAGTTTTATTGGTAATTTACATGTCGAAAGAGATTCTTTGAAGTCAGGCTTGTGTAATATAAAACGAATGGCTGCACACTATCCTTACGCAATGAGTAATGGCAGATTTGGATACATGAGTTTGTGTAACGTCATCTAAGATTTTCATTTTAAAAATGTAGTGAATAGTTCGGCCTTCATTCAGATCTTAATGGGAAACTACCGGTCACTTTCTTTCTGTTAGAAATTCGGAATAATCACCTAACCAAGTCCATAATTTGTTTTCAGTTTCATGAATTTTACTATTAGCTAATGCCCTTTATATGAAACCTTACGCAAATCCTTCTAGAAACCCATTTTCATAATAAAGTATGTATATGGTGGTACTTCATGATGATCATTAATTTCTTTACAATTACATTTGTATCCAATATTCATTGACTAGTGGATAAGGTACATAGAAAATGCAAGCAACTGTGGGCCACTTGGCCCATCAAACTAGTTCCATATTCAACTTGAGCATGGCTGATGTCTTTCAATGTCATACACTTGTTCTCTGTTTATGCTCTTAGACACTTCTAGCCTCTAGAAATCTATTTATGAATATATTCAGTGTCTTGGCTTGCATTCAGACCTGTCTGTGTTTTGTGTGTTTCAGTGAGATCCCCACTCATCCCCTCTAAACTCCATTAAATACAGTCAACCCAAAATCTCCTCTCTCAACAAACCTGTCACCCCAGGATTCAGTCTAGTGGGCATTTGCTGTCATCCCTGTATGACAAATATATTTTTTCTTAGGTCAGGAGACCCAATCTGCATACAAAATTACAGGTGTAGTCACACTATATGGGACTGAATAACAGTCATGTGAAAAGCAGGCCATTCGGCCCATCAAGTCCACAGAGACTCTCTGAAGAGCATCCCAGCCAGGCCAACTCCATTTCTGTAACCCTGCATTTGCCATGGCTAATCTCTTTGGGCACGATTTGGAGATGCCGGTGTTGGACTGGGGTGTACAAAGTTTAAAAAAAACCACGACATCAGGTTATAGTCCAACAGGTGTATTTGGAAGCAGTAGCTTTCGGAGCGCTGAAGCTGTAGTAGGTTTCTATATATAGTTGCCTGTGGCTGGAATTGAACCTGGGTTCCTGACACTCTGAACAGCAGTGCTAACCATTGCTGTCGCAAGCACTAATCCCTTTGATACCCCATTTATCATCTCCTTTCACTCTGCAAATGACTCATTTATTCCAGCTGTTTCTTGTCTGCTAATTAATTCTCAAACCATCCCAGTATGTTATCACCAATATTTTGTGCTTTGGTTTTGCAAACTTCTTTTTTGGAACGTTATCAGAAACTGGTTCTCTCATCTGTTCTACTAGACACATTCTCAAAAAGCTGCAGTAGGCTTATCAAGTACAATTGCTGCATAACTAAACTTTTTGTAATCTCATTGATATTTTCAGTGTCTTGTTCGAACATCCGTACAGGTTCCACCATTTTCCCATTTATAGTCTAACTGGTGTGTAATTCCCTGTTTACTGCCTCCGTTTTTAAATAGGAGGTTTGCATTTGCTGTCTTTCATCTGAAACTGGTCTGGAATTCACCAAATTTTGGACAATGGTAACCAACATGTCCACTAAGTTCATGGTCATCTTATTTCGTACCCTGGAATGTGTATTATCAGGATTTATCAGCTTTCATCCCATTAATTTCCCAGCTTTTCATTCTTACTAATATTAATATATTTCAGTTTCTACTTCCCAATAGACCTTGCATTCTCCTTTTTATTCCTTGTAATAAATGAACAAGTGCATTGCACCCAGTTTTCATGAGATTATTTAGCTTATTTATGCTGTACCAGGTCAGTTTTGCATGATTCAATTTTCAAATGTGCACAATAGCAGAACAATATACTTTCCCTAGCAGTCCTGGAAATAGCTTCTGTGAAGACAGAACTAAAATAGTTTAATTGCTCTGCCATTTACTCATCTCTTTTTATCACATTTCCCATTTCAGACTGCAGAGAGCCTGCATTTGTCTGGGTTAACATTTTCACATACATATAGAAGCTCTTAGTGTGCTTTTATGTTCCTTTTTTTCGTCCGTCCTCATTTAATCTCTTGGTTCTCCTTTGAATTATAAACCTCAGGCTTGCTACTTGTTCTAGAAATTGTGTATGATGACTCTTTGGATATAACTCTATCCTTGATTTCTTTTGGTAGCCATGGTTGGGTAACTTCTGATACATTCCTTTTGGATAACTAAATATGTAACTGTTGCAGTACATGCTTCTGTTATTTAAATTTCAGTCACTACCTGTCCACTATTATTGTGTGTCGCAGTCAATTCACCACTCATATCTTCATAGTTTCCTTTGTTCAAATTTAGTTTTGGTTTGTATTATTTTGCTTTCTATCCTGATGAAAAATTCTAACATATGGTTACTTAGACCTAAAAGACCACCTGCAGCAAGGTTATTGATTAACCCCTTTTTGCTGTACCAAGCCACATTTAGAATAGCCTGTTCCCTAGGTTTTTCAAAAGTCTAGTCAAAACAAAATCTTGTGTATGCTCCAGGAATTAGTTGCACGTTATTGTTAATGTGTTTTGCCCTGTTGTGTGCACATTAAATGCACAAGGATGTTTATGTAATATAAAACTATATATATGCCATCAAATGAAATGCTGAAGGATAATGCAATATTTACTCTGGATATTGATATTTATAGTAGCAATGAAGTCAGACTTGCTTCAGAAGTGGTTTTTCAGTCTGCATATGCAGTGTTTTATCATGAATTTTGCACATTTGAAAGTTCCATTGTGCAAAACTGAACTGGTTAATCAAAAGTTAAATGACATGAGAGCTTGGGTGTAATACATTCATCCATTTATGAATTATAAATAGGAAAAAGTTTAGCACAGTTTTATGTCTTTGGGCTGAATTCTTCAAATGAAAATGAATCTCAATAGGAATCATTTACAAGTATCTTTTTTTTTAAAATAAGTCTAAAGAAAATGCATTTCTTTTGGTTTATAGGAGTTGCTCCAGATGACCAAATGAAGAAGGTTGAAGCTGTTCAGTGTGCAGTATGCAATACCTATATTCCTTTCCTATTTCATTCTGTACAACAGCATTTGAAGTCCAATGAACATACCAACAGCAAGAAGGTATGTTATTTATTCTGAAAGCTCCTACAGATAAGTATTTGACTCCTCCATTGTTAAGTTTAGAGTCTGTAAAAACATCTCAAGAATTTTTAAAACTGAGTGAAATTGCACATTGGATTAATGTACAAATAGAATTTATTTTGTGGTCTATATTCTAGTTTTGAACTAACCAATAGCCAGTTACACTTGTCTTTAGTATTTAAAATGTCTTAGTAAGTAAGGAGATGTGCCAGTTGCAAAGCTGAATCAAGAGGGTGAATGGAAAAGCAGAGTATGGGCTTAGCTGGAGAGTTAGAGTTGTCACATGATTTTGGGGGTTCTGATAAGCAATGGAAAGAATTGTGAATGAGACGATTTAGAAAGTAATACATTGCAATGCAAGAAGTCAATAGTATTTGCAGAGATTGATGTGACCAACAATAGGCCTTACTTTGGTGTCAGAAATTGATATAAAGGAAGCTGGTATCATTTAAACAGTGAATCCAAAAGTGCTTTAAGAGTATAAAAGCTTCTTGTTCTTAATAGGCTTTGTTTATGCAAGGATCATTTAAGCTTTGTGATGGTAAACTTACTTGTACCATTGAACATGTTTTTGTCTTTCGTGTTGCTGCTCACTTTCCAGAATTACCATGACCAAGTCAGAAGGGAAAGTCTCCTCACAGCCAGCAGCATGCTGAACAACCCAACTGTGAAAGCTAAATTTGACATGTTCTTGAAGGTAAGGTTGAATAATGCAAGTAGGAAGATCAGTGGATTTGCATAATGGTTTGTAGGAAAGGAAGTGATATTTACAGGACACCTTGCAGTCTAAGGAGGCAGCATGGTGTTGTGAAAAAAGTGGTTTAAAAAGTGTTACAGTAGGACTTGGACATAAGAATGCTCTTCTGTGGTTCTTATAAACCTTCTGTTGTGTAATTGGTGACTTCTGTAGGGAAAATGGACTCCCCATTTGTTAGCCAGGTTTCTGCTAAAGTATCAATAGGCCGGCTAAAAGCAGACAATCAAAGCTTTTTATCTAGGGTAGACTGGTAGAGGCTGGAAAAATACAGGAAGCCAGGCAGCATCAGGAGGTGGAGAAATCAACATTTTGGGTGTAACCCTTCTTTAGGACTGGGGGTGGGTCAGGAGGGGGAGAAGTCAATGTTTTGGATGTAACCCTTCTACAGTACTGGGGGTGGCTTTTCACTATTGCCTCACAACCCCAGGGACCTGGGTTCGATTCCACCCTCTGGCAACTGTCTGTGTGAAGTTTGCACATTCTCCCTGTGTCTGCATGGGTTTCCTCTGGGTGCTCCGGTTACCTCCACAGCCCAAAGATGTGCAGATTAGGGTGGATTGGCCATGCTAAATTACCCATAGTGTTCGGGGATATGTAGGTTGGGTGCATTCGTTAGGTGTAAATGTGGAGTGATAGGGTAGGGGGAATGAGCTTGGGTGGTTACTCTTCAGAGGGTTGGTGGGGTCAAATGGCCTACTATAGGGGTTCCTTGATACACTATAGGGATTCCTTGATTAAACCTTTCAGGGCAAATCACAAAAATGTCAATTCAAGTGGAAAATTAGCATTCATACGGCATGAGAGGAGACTGCTGATCAATTGGCAAGTGGACTCTTAGAGGCATTGCCCTGGAGAATGCTCAATTAATGCTGATTTACATTTTCATTTAAATTTTAAACTAGACAGATTGACTCTGATTAGTCAGGCCGTTGCCCTGAGGAATGAACCAGTGAATGACTGTTGAGTTGAAACAGGCACAGTGGATTTCCCTGTTGTTTCTGTCTGAAACAGTAGAGCCCTGTATATTCATATATGTAGCTTCCAACATGCGCAGGTGTGCGAGCCCAACTGACTATTCTGAATTGGTTGTTAGTAAAAGTTTTCTTACAATCAAAATTATGCAATAATTGTCCCATTGTAGAATCACATCTAATGTTGGATGCTTGATTTTTGCTAGCACAGTTTGATTAGATAAGGCTACTACCTTGCTTGTTGTGAACAGCTGAATGATGATAACATCCATTGGTGTTTGGGATGTCTGGTCTATGTACCTGGTATCTCATGGCACTGTATTTCACGTACAATATTCATTTGTGTGGTAGGTAGAATGCTTTGTTGACTTGACCGCAGCATCCTGTTAGTGGTCAATGCCACTGGTACTCCTATGGCATAGTAGCAGTTTGAAACAGCTACCCCCATGTTACTCAAACTTCAGAGGTACCTTACTTTTCCAGGGTAATGAGGTAGACAAAACATTTCTCAGGACCTATATGACCATACAGTCTTTCACGAATAGACAGCAAGGAATGATCTGATTAAAATTATCATTATTTTGCAGGTTGAGAACTTGGTCAGGGTGTCCTTTACTACTGTCTTAGCACAAGCCTTTAGTGGCCAGTATACAGTTTGGGATTCCTACAGTTCCACATGCAATGAGATTGGTTTTATCAGCAATCTCATAATAGAGCCCCAAGTCATGCAGGCTTGATATTGGATAGCATCAAAGCTATCCTGTGCACTCATGGTTACCCTGATCCAACCAGCCTGGATGTGCAAAACCTCTGAATAGTGTCATCTAATAGGAAACATTCTGTGTCCAGTCTGTATAAAAACCTTTTTGACTTTTTAAGATGTCTATTGGGCCACCCATCAACCATTTTTCAAGAGAAGACTGACTCGGCCTATTAACCTTTTCCTGATACCCATAGCCACTATTACCATCCTTGTAAATTTTCTCTGTATTGCCTCTATTTTATAATATGGTGACTAGAATGACCTGTAGTACTAATAGTGTGAAGTGTAGTGTAACCAAGGTCCATACAGTTTAACATAACCTCCCTGCTATTCAATTCTGTTCCTCTGGTTTGCTTTTCTGTGATGCAATTTTGAGTGATTGTTGCATTTATTCTGCGAGGTCTAATTTGTTCCCCAGCATAAAATAATTTTATAAGCAAATAATTTGTGTATTCATCATTGGATTTCTTGCTTGCGTACAGGGTGAAAACCCGTTTGAAAATCCTCAGGAACAACAGCAGCAGCAGCAGCAACAAGATCTGCAAGAGCAACCAATCGAGGAAGCATCAGAACAAGAAGAGTTGAAAATAGAGGAAGGAGCAAGTGAACCAGTTGATCAATAGCATCTCCAAAGTGGGCATGGAATAGTTCGATCAATTCTGAATCTGTAAAAACAAAAATACAGCAGTAATGAATAAGATATATTTACTTTGCGTTTATCTTAAAGCACTGTTGTGGTGGCTTAATATTCCTTGGCTGATTGTAACAAAAATGCTTTTCTCAACCTGTAGTAGCGTTTTTGTTAACAAGATAGTGATAGCTGTCCTTGAATAACCATGTAGTAATGCAGACAATATATAAACTACTGTAAGTACTAAACAAATCTTAAGACTAAGTAATGAATGACTTGGTCAAAAAGAAACAGTTGTAATAGAGGCAGAATGTGTTCACTGGGGCTTTGAGTTCTAGAATCCTGAACAATCTCCATTTTTTTTAAGAAAGCTTTTTATGTATCTTAATATGTATGCTGTTTAGAACTTTGTAGTGTTCGATAACTCAGTGCTTATTGGTAGCATTGTTCGGAAAGGTAACAGTACTGTCATTTTTCTCAGACATTTATAATGTTGGAAATAATTAGAAAACAGTTGTGACTAGTTTGATACGCAAATACTAGTTTGTGTTGAAAAGTTTTGCTTGGTTATCTGTATTGTAAAGTCAAAGTCTGACTTCATCTTTTCATTGTTATCCTATGTATATCTTTGTATGCTACTAATAGCAATAAAAAGTTTTAGATCTGTAATTTGCTGACAATGTGCTGCGTTAAATATTTGACAGTTGCATGAGCAGTTACCCTATTATGCAAAATTGGAGAGATTGTTGGTGTGACGTGCAAAGCCTGAGCAGTCTTCAAGTATAAATTGATCAGGGAGAGTCTCGTGCCTTATGCAACAGTGGGTAGTGGAGTCTTAAAGGATTTAGCAATAACAGTTTCTTCAAACAGCTAATGAGGTACATTGCAAGGGAATATATGTTAACTCTACATAATTTTGGAGATTTTAGACGAGGTGAAAAATTATTTTATTGGGTACACAATGGAAGTGTGGATGAAGGGAACAATATTCTTGATTAAGGATAAATCCTACTCTGGAATCTTTTCTTCATACTTTATTTTCCATCATATAACATGAATGAAGGGAGAGATGAGTCTAAAACGTAACGACAGTTTTGGATAAGGTTAAAGGATCTAATCAAGCAATTTGTCACGCAGTGTTAGTATGTTTGATATTAATAATCAGGCATTAGCAACGACCACCACATCAGGGAAAAACTAGTAAAACATTAAAAGGTGGTTTATCTGAATAATAAAACATTTGAAACAAGTAGCTTAATTAATGGAGCTATTAGAATAAATGCTTCTGTCTAGTATCCAATATTGAGCTGTGGCTGAGGATGAACTAAGATTAGGGACACATATTCTAGGTTGCTTTTAGAAAAGAATTAGCAGAACAGAAGAGGTGGTGAAGTAATCCTGGTTATGAAAACTAATTTCAAGGCAATAGGGAGAAAAGATCTTGGCCTTGGAAAAAAACAGCACGTAGTATGAGTATAGGTAGAGCTAAAACAATAAAATATTGGGGCATGGGCAGTGTAGTTTAAGAGCTCCTGAACAGTGTTTCATGTTGGATGAGTGGAAATCAGATGCCCATGTAACAAGGGTAATGCAGTACTTATGAAGACTAAACAAATTAAATTGACAGACGTAACTTGAAGGGTGTGTTCTCAGAATACAATTGAGACCTATTTTCTAAAACAACATGAAGTGACAACTAGATTTTTTTGTGCAATTTTGGGCCCAATAATTCAGGAAGGATGTATTGACCCTGGAGCATGTTCAGAGGAGATTCACTAGAATGGTCCCAGAAATGAAAAGCTTGACATATGAAAAATGCTTGAAGACTCTGGGTTTATGATTAGAGTTGAGAAAGATGATGGGGATCTAACTGAAACATACAGAATACTGAATGGCCTGGACAGATGTTTCCATTGGGAGGAGAGACTAGGAATCAAGGACACCACCTTAGAGTAAAGGGAAGACATCTTACAACAGAGATAAGGAGAAATGTCTTCAGCCAGGGAGGAAAGTCTATGGAATTCATTGCCAAGAAAGCTGTAGAGGCCAGGTGATTGAGTATATTTAAGACAGATCACTAGGTTCTTGTATATCAAGGGTAACTGGGGAAAATGTGGGAGAATGGGGTCGAGAAACTTACTACCCATGATTGAAAGACGGAGCAGACTTTATGGTCTGAATGACCTAATTTCTGCTATGTCTTATGGTTTTATTTAATTAGGCAACCAAGGGGGTGAGATGGTTAATTTTTATACTTGATTGTAACTCATCAGATGAAATGCTTATCGATCCCTCTATTACCTTTAGATCGAGATTTGATCATTCCAGTACTTACCTCTGGCATTCTGCCTTGCGCCCTACACAAAAAAAAGTTCATATTTAAAGCCAGGGTGATACTTTGACAAAATAGCAGCATGTGACCAAAGGATCCCCAGGAATTGACAGTTGTGGTATGCTTTGTCAGTGAGTCTATCTATGTAGAAAGTATCAAGCAAGAAATGTGAAAGAGTAAACAGTCACTTTATGTTCTGTTGTTACTTTGATGGAATATCTGATATACCTGCAGCATTGCCAAAACGGGAATAATTGAACAGTTTGTCCAGGCCGAGCTTCACTGCTCTCTCCAAATCCGTTCCACCTTTGTCTCAACCCGTTGTAAGTTTATGTATGTCACATCATCATAATTCTGAAATGAGAGTAAAAAATGTCAATGTATGATATAACTGAACTCTCACCAAAGTACATCAATGCTGAGAGAACTGTCCCAAGTCCAGGTGTGGAAGAGTCTCCATCTTCTGGAGGGACTGAGCCTGAAACAGAGTTTGAAGTTTTTAATGGGATTCCTGACAGCAGCACTTCCTGATTGATTCCCTTTCTCTCACTCTTTCACCTTTCATGTTGTCATGTTTGACTCGCCTTGCTCCTTCCCTTTGGGTTTTCAATAGCAACGTTTAGAGAATATTATTGAAATCCTTCGACATTGAGCCAATGTTAATGACCACATGTCCCTGTGTTGTGTATCTCACTATGTTTAACACATTATTTAAACAGAGAAATGCCTTGGGGAATGAGGGATGGGCAACAAAGTTCAGCTATGCCAGTGTCACCTTAATTGAATGAAAGGATAAAAACACCATTACTTACACCTTGCTGAATTGGGGCAGGTGATGGCCTCGCAGGATTTATCACCAGGCTATTAATCCAGAAACCCAGATCATGTTCTGGGGAACTGGACTTTCCTTTATTGGTTAGGCCATTGTTGGAATATTGCGTGCAATTCTGGTCTTCCTATCGGAAAGATGTTGTGAATCCTAAAAGGGTTCAGAAAATATTTATAAGAATGTTGCCAGGGTTGGAGGATTTGAGCTATAGGGAGAGGTTGAATAGGCTAGGGCTGTTTTCCCTGGAGCTTCGGAGGCTGAGGAGGTGACCTTACAGAGGTTTACAAAATCATGAGGGGCATGGATAGGATAAATAGACAAAAGTCTTTTCCCTGGGGTGGAGGAGTCCAGAACTAAAGGGTGAGAGGGGAAAGATATGAAAGAGACCTAAAGGGGAACTTCTTCATGCAGAAGGTGGTATGTATTTGGAATGAGCTGCCAGAGGATGTGGTGGAGGCTGGTACAATTGCAACATTTAAAAGGCATTTGGATGGGTATATGACTAGGAAGGGTTTGGAGGGATGTGGGCTGGGTGCTGGCAGGTGGGACTAGATTGGGATGGGATATCTGGTCGGCATGGACGGGTTGGACCGAAGGGTCTGTTTCCATGCTGTACATCTCTGTGAGTCTATGTCTCTATGACTCAGCCCACTCTTATGCTTGCAGACCTACACTTGGTTCTGCAGTGCCTTAATTTTAAGATTTGTACCATTGTTTTCAGGTGCCTTCCTGGTCACCCTTGTCCTACAGCCCTACAGTAGTGCTTCAAATTGCTAAAATCATCTGATTCAGGCCTCTGGAGCATGTCCGTGTTAATTGGTCATGTTCATTTTGCTGCCCAAGCCTTAAACTCCAGAATTCCCTTCTTTGTTTCTCTTCCCTTCTTAAGGTCCTGCTTAACATATGTCTCTTTGACCAAGCTTTTGGTCAGCTCCTCTAATATCTTCTCTGTTGCTCAGTGTCATCAATGTATCTATCGATAAATCATTCTTGTTCTGCATCTGAGAGCATGTTGTGTTAAAGGCAATGTGTAAATGCAAGTTATTCATCAAGTTATTCCATAAAACTGTAGTTAACTAAAAAGCAATACATTTTACTTTATGAAATACTTTGGCTAATATCAATGGGCGGCAATTTGTGGGCGGCACGGTGGCACAGTGGTTAGCACTGCTGCCTCGCAACGCCAGAGACCCGGGTTCAATTCCCGCCTCAGGCGACTGACTGTGTGGAGTTTGCACGTTCTCCCCGTGTCTGCGTGGGTTTCCTCCAGGTGCTCCGGTTTCCTCCCACAGTCCAAAGATGTGCAGGTCAGGTGAATTGGCCATGCTAAATTGCCCATAGTGTTAGGTAAGTGGTAAATGTAGGGGTATGGGTGGGTTACGCTTCGGCGGGTCGGTGTAGACTTGTTGGGCCGAAGGGCCTGTTTCCACACTGTAAAGTAATCTAATATAATCTAATCTAATCTAATCTAATCTAATGCTTAGGTAAGTGAGTAGGATATTGCAATGCTTACTTTTTTAGAATATTGTTTACAGTGAGCTTTTTAAGTCTTTTCATTTTAGATATCTATTTGCAATGTGTACAAAACCATCTGTACTGATATTATAATTTTACCTAAACACATCAAAAGCAAGCAGCTCAGTTGGCATCAAGAAATTTGCACCTCCTGTTTAAACTCTCACTTGTATGATAAACTGAGATGAAAGGCACACCTACCAATTATCTGGCATGGAAAGGCAGTTGAGCTAGACTCAGTGATTCTCACTGAATTACATTTTGACCATTGCTTTTGAGTAGCAGATCATGGTGAAAGAAGCAATGATTTCTAAGAAAATCTAGGAAGATCTCTCTCATCTTGCCTGTTTCACTCAGCATATTTCACTTGGTGAGAAAGGAAATTAGGAAATTTCTTCAGAAACCAGACAATCTCTGAGAACTTAAGATTTTGCCACTGTAAGGATACGTGTGGGGTGGAGTGGTACTGTACCGACCTCTGAGCCAGAAGGCCTGAGTTTTCGATTCCCCACCTGCTCTAGAGGTATGCTGTAATAACTCTGAACAGATTAAATTGAAAAAAGATATGCATCAACAATTGATCAGCTGTGGCATTAGCACCTCAAGGCTTCTGAGTACTTCTAAACTGCGCATCTTTTTCCTGTCTGTATCATTATAAACAAATTACCTGTGTTTGATGTCACATTTTTATTTATTTTTCTTCTTGGTCAGTAGGTAATCGAATTACTCTTTCTGTCTCTCAAAAACACCTTGTAATTAATTGGGTCCTTCATTTTGATCTGGAAACTAACCTTTAATTGACATGTTACATATCTACACACTAAAATCTTTTTAAAAAAGATTTGTGGCCAGCAGAGGTTCAAAGCAAGGGGTGCCAATTCCTCTTCCTCAGCTGATCCTAACAGTTTCTTGCTCTAAAACCGGACAGCAATGTTTTTCTGATTTCAAAATATCTACATGGTGCTTCTGTGAACAAAGAATTGAGATCTCGTTCAGTGAAGCTGGGCAGCAGAGCCAGAGAAAACCAACTGCTTCACACAGTAAAAATATAAAAGGACTGTGAGCTATTTGTCTATCAGAACGTGCAAAAAATTCAATTTAAATAGTCGATTATATTTCTTCAATCTCAATTCTTGCTTTCAACTTTTTTGTTATATGGTGAAGTCATATGATCAAGAGTTGGCCATTTGAACCTACTCCACCATTTGATAAGATGAAGGCAGTTCTGATTTTAACCTGAACTCTTCATCCCTGATAATCTTTCATCCACCTGGTCATCAAGAATCTATCTACTTCTTAAAAACTTAAAAAGATTCTGTGTCCACTGTCTTTTGAAGAATGAATTCCAAAACTCTCGACCCTTTCAGAGAAACACCAGTTTTGTTTTAAATGGGCCCCTAGTTCTTGATTCTCCCACAAGAGGAAACATCCTTTTGGCATCCAACCAGTCAAGACCCCTCAAGATCTTGTATGTTCCAATTAAGTCACCTCTAAACACTTAGAAATTCCAGAGGATACAGTCTTAGCCTGTCTCGCCTTTACCCATAAAGCGTGAACTCATTCCAGGTATTATATAATAAAACTTCTCTGAAACACTTGTGTGCATTAACATCTTTCCCAAAGTTCAACACTCCAGATGTTACCTCACTTATCTCCCTACTTTTGCATTCATTCCCCTTCCAAAAACCAGAGTGTTCTATTAATCTTCCTGATTACTTGCTCCATATTTGCAATCTATGATTCATGTACCAGGATACCCAGATCTTTCTGTATCTTCCTCCTTTTAGACAATTTTCCTTGCAGGACATCTTTATATGTACTAAAAACATGTTTATGTTATCTACCATTGTATACTGTGTGTAGGCAAGTTTTGGATGGGAAGAGCCTAACAAAATGTCATCCACTATAAAATAGTTTACCATTTCCAATTTGACCATTTGTGAGGATTTTTAAGAATGTAACGCTGGCTGCCTCGCAACTCCACCCAAAGACAATACTTTAATATTGTTTGACTTATGCAGTTAAGACACCTAACTTATACTGTTGTTCAAAAAAACATGAATGAGAGTGTATGAGTACCTCCAAAGGTTGTGGGGATAGAAATAACAGGTATAGAGGGATGAGGCCATGGATAGGCTTGAAAACAAGCGTGAGAATTTTAAAGTGTAATAAATGTAATGTTTGCATGGGACCTGGCATTAATAAAAGCTTGGGAGCCGAGTTTTAGCTGGCCTCAGGTTTAATAAGGAATATTTCCAAATAATAAGAGCAAGAAGAGTAAGTCTACAATTGGACAGAATAAATTACCTGTAATGAAAGAGTGGTGGCAAATGATTGGAGAGTAGTTACGTTCCAGTTTTAAAGAAGGTGAGAAGCACAATTCTGTGTGTTAGCCTGCAGGCTCCTGGCATTAAAATATCAATGCTAAAACAAAATACTGTGGATGCTGGAAGTCTGAAACAAAGACAGAAAATGCGAGAAATACTCAGCAGATCTGACAGCATCGGTGGAGAAAAAAACATTTCATGCTTCAAATTGATGACATTTTATCAGAACTCCCAGTTGCGCTTGTTTGTAACATGTATTTGTTGAGCAATAGACAGTAGTTAAAGGCATTGGCCAAATGTATGAAAGATAATCCATCTTCTGAGTGGATAATGGGTTAGCAAGTGATTGATTATAATGTATAAAAGCAAATTACTGCAGATGCTGGAATCTGAAACCAAAAGAGAAAATGCTGAAAAATCTCAGCAGGCCTAGCAGCATCTGTAAGGACAGAAAAGAGCTGACGTTTCGAGTCCAACTGACCCTTTGTCAAAGCCTGAATGTGAAGGCTGGTGGGGTGAAAGGTGAGAACAAGAGGGACCCTATCCTTGTTCTGGGAGGAGAGGGAGGGGGTGAGAGTCCTGGGGTGGGAGATGAACCGCACGCTGACGAGAGCCCTGTCAACAACCTCCCACCTACAGTTGTTGACAGGGCTCTCGATAGCGTGCAGTCCATCTCCCGTGCCACGACCCTCACCCCCTCCCTCCACTCCCAGAACAAGGATAGGGTCCCTCTTGTTCTCACCTTTCACCCTACCAGCCTTCACGTGCAAAGAATAATCCTCTGCCATTTTCACCAACTCCAACACGACACCACCACATTGATTATAATGTGCTGAATTATTGGATGCACTGGCTGCTCTAAAGGATACTGTAGATTTGTGTGCTTCATATGAGATTACCTGATGTGAAATAATAATAATAATTTGGCAGCTGTGATCCACAGAATGTTTTTAAAACTGGAAATCTTGAAAAACAAGGGAGCCGAGAGTTATGGGGAGCATGCAACAATGTGAATTTGAGGCCAAGAGCAGATTAGCCATGATCTCACTGAACGGTGGAACAAGCTAGAGGAGCCATATGGGCTCCTGCTGCTCTGATTTCTTATGTCACATTCTTACAAGCCGAAAGAAGTAGTATTGGCAACTATTTGACCCAGGAGGAAATTGCAGTTTAGCCCAATCCAGTTCACATACTACACATTTTTCAACAAGTCCTTAGATAGCAACTGGCAATGGGCACCTGAGTGCTGCAGCCAACTGTAGCTGTCCCGGTTGAAATCAGCCAACCTGGCTGAGAGTCAAATTTAGAGCTTTCTCTTCTATGTGCTTCACTAGTCAGTTCTTTTATCCATTCGACTATTAGGACGAACTTAATATGCTCACAAAAAAAATCTTTTTGAGTTCCAGAAATTAGAATGGCCCATGTAAGAGAGAAAGAGAGAAGCAATAGCATAGTGGTATTATCACTGGACTGTTATCCAGAGAAGACAAAAGTGAGGACTGCCAATGCTGGAGATTAGAGTCAAGAGTGCTGTGCTGGAAATGCACAACAGGTCAGGCAGCATCTGAGGAGCAGGAAAATCAACATTTTGTGCAAAAGCCCTTCATCAGGATGGGCTCTGATGAAGGGCTTTTGCCCGAAACATTGATTTTCCTGCTCATCAGGTGCTGCCTGACCTGCTGTGCTCTTCCTGCACCACACTCTCGAATGTTAATCCAGAAACCCATGCAATGTTCTGGGGACTCGGGTTCAAATCCTACCACAACAGTTGGGGGAATTTGAGTTCAATAAAAACCTGGCATGAAAGAGTCTTATCAGGAAAAACCCATCTGGTTCACAAATGTTCTGTAGGGAAGGACAGCAGTCCTTACCTGCTCCCAATGTGACTCCAGACCCACAGCAATGTGATTGTTTCTTAACTGTGCTCTGAGTATTCAGGGATGGGCAATAATTTGCTGGCCTAACCGGCAATGCCCATGTCCTGAAGGAATAAATAATAGAGGCGATAACATATTGCCTTTCATAACCTCAGGATAGTGTACCAGTGAAGTTTAGTCATTGTTCTGATACACATTAATTGCAGATGCACTACAAGTTACACTGTCAGAATAATCTATTTTAATGATGTATATTGAATATATATTGACCAGGAAATGAGATAGAGTACTCTACTCTTCAAACTTGTACCTTGCAATATTTTTGATCCATTAGCAAGAGCAGATGTGGCCTCAGTTTAATGTCTCAATCAAAAGACAACATCACTGATAGTGGAGTGAAAGCCGAGGATTTATTGCCCAATGCTCTGGAGTGAGGGTTGATCTTCTAGATTAGATATGAGAGTGTTATTTACTGAGTTCATGGCTGATATGATGGTGGTAATTTGAAAAACAAAATGGGATATTTGGAAAAAAGGGATTAGGTTTCTAAGGTGTTATATGGATAACTCATAAAAATAAATTAGAAAAAGGCTATGTGAAGTTATTTGTTTTAATTGTCTTAAATTCAGACTATTTCTGAAAAGGTGAGAGACTGGGAAGTGTTGAACTTCAAAATGACTTGGACGTCCTTGTACATGAGTCACTTACAACTAACAAACAGGCACAACCAGCAGTTAAGAAAGCAAATGGTATATTGACTTTTACGGACGAGGATTTGAGTATGGGAGTAAAAATGCCTTAGCGCAGTTAGTTGGAATTTTGGTGGGAATGCATCTGGAATATTAGTTAATGTGATTGTAATGTAATTTTAGCTTCCTTATGGAATAATACACTTGCCATTGAGTGAGTGCAAAGCACTTACCGTAAGACCATAATAAATAGGAACAGGATTGGGCCACTTGGCCTGTAAAGCCTGCTTTAACATTCAATTGGATCATGGCTGATCCAACATTCCTCACATTCACTTTCCTGCCTTTTCCCCCATAACCTTTGATTTCCTGACTGATCAAGATCTGTCACAGCCCTGAATATACAGAGGGACTGTACCCCCACAGCTGTCTGTGACAAAGAGTTCAAAAGACTCTCAACCCTGTCAGTCTTAAATTGGGGTCCCTTTATTTTGAGACCATGCCCTGTAGTTCTAGACACTCCCATGAATGGAAGTATCCTCTCAGCATTTAGCCTGTCAAGCTCGTTAAGAACCTATGTGTTTCAATCAGATCACCTCTCATTCTCCTTAACCCTAATGAGTAGAGTTCCAACCATTTTAATCTTTCTCATAAGCCAATCCCTCGAGACCAGGGATCATTCTAGTGAATCTTCTGTGAACTGCGTCCAATTGAATATCTTTCCTTAAATAAGGGGATCAAACCTGCTCTAGATGTAGTCTCACCAGCACTTTTCACAGTTGAAGTAAGACTTACTCTTTACTCCAACCCTCTTGAAATAAGGGCCAGCATTCTAGCAGACTTTCTGATTACCTGCTGTACCTGTGTTTCATGCAGAAGTACCCCCAAGTCCCATTGTGTTGCAGCTTTTTCCCAATTTAAATAATACTCTGTAATGCTATTCTCCTTTCCAAAATAAACAACTTGGCATTTTCCTACAGTATACTCCATTTGCCAACCTTTTGTCCACTCACCAATCTATCAATTTCTCTCTGTAAACTATTTGTATCCCTTGCCCTTCCACCTATTTTAATGTTGTCTATAGTACATTATTTTCATTTTTCCAAGTCATTAATATATATTGCAGTCCCAGCACTGTTTCCTGTGGAACTCCACTGATCACAGGTTACCAGCCTCAAAAGGAACCCTTTATCCCCACTCAATGTTTCCAACCCATGAGCCAATTCTTGATCTGCAGTTTTTTTTGTCTCTAATATACTAACCCCAGCACAGTGGGCTGTTTTCTTGTGACTTGACCTTTTTATGGACGAACATGTTGAATGCCTACTAGAAATATAAATAATAGTACATCTAAAGAAAGTACCTCTGAGGAAGGTATAGAGGAGATGTCAGAGGTAGGTTCTTTATGCAGAGAGTTGTGAATGCATGGAATGCGTTGCCAGCGGTGGTGGTGGAAGCAGAGTCATTAGGGACATTTAAGCAGTTGCTGGACATGCACATGGATAGCAGTGAGTTGAGGGGTGCGTAGGTTAGGTTATTTTATTTTAGATTAGGATTAATCCTCAACACAACATCATGGGCTGAAGGGCCTGTTCTGTGCTGTACTTTTCTATGTTCTTATTGATTCTGGTTGAGACTTCCTCAAAAAACTCTAATAAATTAGTCAGATATGATTTCCATTTCACGTAGCTATGCTGACTGTGCTTCATTGGATTATGATTTTCCAAATGTTCTGCTATTGCTTCCTTAATAATAGATTCTTATATGGTTCTGACAATAGATGTCAGGCTAATTGGCCTATAGTTACCACTTTTGCCTCCTTCCCTTTTTAAATTGGGATGCCACATTAATCTCTAGAGCTTAGAAGAATGGGAAGTGATTTCATTCACACATAAAATCTGTACAGGGCCTGACTGGGTTATTGCATAAAGATCTTTTGTCAGGAGTGGGTGGTGTGATCTAAGACCACCATGCAGCCTCAAAATAAAGGGTAGACATTTTAGGATAGAGATTGGGAGCAAGTTCTTCTCTCAGAGGGTAGTGAATCTTTGGAACTGTCTGCTTCAGAGAGCTGAGATGCCTAGGTCATAGAGTACCTTCAAGACTGAGATCAATACAGAGTGTACGAATGAGGAACATCAAGAGATACAGTGATGGTGAAGGAATTGACCATGATTTCATTGAATGGCAGAGCAGGCTTGAGGGGCTAAATGGCCTAATCCCACTTCTATTTCTTACATTCTTATTTTATGTAGCCAAAAATATTATGAACAGCATGTGCTATTTCACATAAAGGGTGCAACAAAAGTAGTTATAGTGTGCAATTCCAAATATTTGAGCACATCATCTCATGCTAACATGTCAATGCAACATTAAAGGGGATCTGGACTGTTTGGACTGGGTTCTGTTTCTTTGCTGAAACATGCAACTGAGATCCGTCTGCCATCCCAGAAAGTTTTTTAAAAATGCATTATTTGAAGAAAGGTCGTGGAACACTCCTGGTGTCTTGGTCCACATTCACCCCTCCATCAATTTCATGATGTCGCGGTGCCAGTGTTGGACTGGGGTGGACAAGGTCAGAAGTCACATGACACCAGGTTATAGGAGAAAGTGAGGACTGCAGATGATGGAGATCAGAGTTGAGAGCGTGGTGCTGGAAAAGCACAGCAGGTCAGGCAGCATCCGAGGATCAGGAGCTTATGCCCGAAACGTCAATTCTCCTGCTTCTCGGATGTTGCCTGACCTGCTGTGCTTTTCCAGCACCACACTCTTGGCCAGGTTATAGTCCAAAGTGTTTATTTGAAATCACAAGCTTTTGGAGTGCTGCTCCTTCGTAGCTGGATGGATTTATGGATAGGAAAGGTTTAGAGGGATATGGGCCAAATGTTGGCAAATGGGACTAGATTAGGTTAGGTTATCTGGTCGGATCGACAAGTTGGATCAAAGGGTCTGTTTCCCTGCTGTACAGCTCTATGACTCCAATTATTATAGTGTCTTAGACCAGGTACACCATCCAAACTATCACCATCTCCAATGTGCTTGTTATTAAATGAGTAAAGCAGGTTATGATAACACTTTGAAATCCACTTTAATTGACAAGAAATAAAAGTTAATATGCAATCTACTTATTCCTTTCCTTACATTATCACTGACAAATTTGAAATCAGACAACTTAAATCCCCAAGAAAAGGAAAGAGAAGTTCAATGACAGGTGTCTTCAACAATGCCAGAGACCCGGGTTCAATTCCCGCCTCAGGTGACTGTCTGTGTGGAGTTTGCACATTCTCCCCGTGTCTGTGTGGGTTTCCCCCGGGTGCTCAGGTTTCCTCCCACAGTCCAAAAATGTGCAGGTCAGGTGAATTGGCCATGCTAAATTGACCGTAGTGTTAGGTGTAGGGGAATGGGTCTGGGTGCACGCGCTTCGGCAGGTCGGTGTGGACTTGTTGGGCCGAAGGGTCTGTTTCCACACTGTAAGTAATCTAATCTAATCTAATGCCATACAGCTTTTTATGGGCAAATAAATTTTGTATCTATTTCTCTTTGAAATGTTCTTTTGTTTATTGTTCTTAATTGGATGTTAATGAACTCAAATCTATCTCAGAAATAACCATATTCAGGATGACTCTTGGAATACCTTACTCCTCAGGCCCATTGCTCAGGCCCAAAGCCACCGTTTTTATTGTGTGTATCTTGGCACCCCCATTATAATAAACTTATCAATCTCTTGTTTACTTATAAATTTCTTGTCTACTTTATTCATAAACTGTGCCAGGTGAAGCAAGTTATAAATACAGATGTGAACAAGTACTCACAGCTGTGAAGCCCTGGATACCACACATTCAGTATGTCACTTCCAAAATTGGGTACCTGCTCATATATCACTTACTCATGTTGCTGAGGTTTGCTGGGGTTAACTTAGAAGACAATGTAGAAGGCAAAAATTATAGAGATACATTGACTGCAAAAAGCTCATATTATCAGGCTCTAAAGCTTGTTGTGCACAGCAGGAGTGTCCATCCCTAGTAGGACTTAATCTCTTGAGCCTGTATCCCAATATATGATCATATCACCAATAGAAAATGAACATTCAACAATTGACCAACTGAGTCATGTCATTTCCTGTTCTCCTGCATTTTACATGTCCTTGGGTTCCACTACATGTATATCTTCTGAAAGCTGCATCTCATTTACCTAGCTTTGCATGTCACTTGTTAACAACCTTTGCCTCCAAAGGACTCTAGACTGAATAGCTTTGTTTGCCCATAGTGTTAGATGTATTAGTCAGAAGGAAATGGGTCTGGGTGGGTTGGGCCGAAGGGCCTGTTTCCACACTGTAGGGCATCTAATTGACTGATGCTGAACAGACAAAGGCAGGATTGAGGTATCATAGCAAGATAAGTCGCAAAGTTGATTGTGGCATGATGAGGTTTATATGATGACTTTGCCCTGCTAACCAGCTATGGCCATAAAACAAGTTGAAGCTGAGGGGTGACGTTATAGAGGTTTACAAAATTATGAGGGGCATGGATAGGGTAAATCGGCAAAGTCTTTTCCCTGGGGTGGGAAAGTCCAGAACTAGAGGGCGTAGGTTTAAGGTGAGAGGGGAAAGATATAAAAGAGACCTAAGGGGTAACTTTTTCATGCAGATGGTGGTGCATGTGTGGAATGAGCTGCCAGAGGAGATGGTGGAGGCTGTTACAATTGCAACATTTAAAAGGCATTTGGATGGGTATATGAATAGGAAGGGTTTGGAGGGATATGGGCTGGGTGCTGGCAGGTGGGATTAGATTGGGTTGGGATATCTGGTTGGCATGGACGGGTTGGACTGAAGGGTCTGTTTCCATGCTGTACATCTCTATGACTCTATGACTCTAAATCTATCTCAACCAGAGGCAGAAGTGGACCCCGCTATTAGCTACTCAGTGTTAGATGGAACGTGCAGGGTGCAGATACTTGTTGTTAGACCCTTGCCACATGTTTGATGTAGCCTCAGAGAATGAGTGGCACGGAAGCAATAAGACGTACTGTCCTAAAACATGGACATACGTGTTGGCATTTGGCAAAGACGTAAACAGTTGCCAAAATGCTGTGCATTCATAGGAACACAGGGAGAGGACTAGGCCATTTAGGTCATCGGGTCTGCCTTTCCATTCAACATGGTCATAACTGATTGAACACTTTTACTCACCCCATCCCCTTGACACTGTACACCATTGGTAATCAAAAATGTATCAGTCTCTACCTCAAACCGTCCACAAAGACTGAGCCTCCACAACCCTCTGGGGCAGAGAATTTTGACAGATTCACAACCCACTGAGTAAAATAATTTCTCCTCATCTTGGTCTTAAGAGACATTCCCTTATTTTAAATTTTGCACCCTGGTTATAGACTCCCCAGTCACAGGAATCATCTTACCTGTATCTATCCTATTTATCCCTTTCAATGTTCTGTAAGTTTGAATTGAATTGAATAGAATTTATTGTCACATGTACAGAGGCACGGTGAAAAGCTCTGTCTTGTGAGCAATACAGGCAGATCACAGAGTTAAGTAGCATGGATAAGTAAATAATAGGTAAACAGCGGCAAAAACAAAAACACAGGTACGGGTGAATGTTAACTGTTTGTGAGTTCATTCAGTATTCTAACAACAGTAGGGTAAAAACTGTTTCAAAACCGGCTGGTGCACATGTTCAGGCTTTTGTACCTTCTCCCTGATGGTAGAGGTTGTAGAAAAACATTGCCAGGTTGGGATGGATCTTTGAAAATGCTGGCGGCCTTTTCTTGACAGCGGGCCTGGTAGATGGATTCTATAGATGGGAGGTTGGCCTTTGTGAGTGTCCGGGCTGAGTTCACCGCGCTCTGTAACCATCTCCGATCTTGAACGGTACAGTTGCCATACCAGGTAGTGATACATCTAGCCAGAATGCTCTCGATGGCACACCTATAAAGGTTGGCAAGGGTATTCGCCATCATACTCTTGCTGTGCTTTTCCAGCACCACACTCTTGACACTGATCTCCAGTATCTGCAGCCTTCACTTTCTATTGGCATACTTTGAGGAAAGATCAGGTTAATTTTTAAGAAATTTCTGAGGCAAACTTTCCTGACACCAGCGAATCTTTCTCCTCACCTCTTCCCAGGATCAAGCCAATGGTAAGGATGAATTCAGCATCCATTTACCTAATGAGTAGATAATTGATTTCAAGGGCATTGAGTTGAGGGATAAATATTTGGTCAAAATATAAAGGTTCTTGTGGTGCAGTAATAGTAAACATACCTCTAATCTAGAAAACCCATCTTCAAGTCCCACCTGTGTCAGAGGTCTGTGTTATAGTGTCTCTGAACAGAAAATATCTACATGGTGATTCTTAGAATTAACAGTTCACTGCTTCATAAAAGTAACTGGTCAGACCACACCAGGAGGTCTGAGTTCAAGTCCCACTTGCTCCAGATGAGTTGAAACATCTCCAAACAGGTAGATTAGGAAATATTTTACCAGAACATCACGGGTCTTGTGGTACAGTGATAAGGTCCCCGAACCAGGCAGCCTGGGTTCAAGACCCACCTGGTCCAGAGGTGTGTAAGAACATTTCTGAACGGGCTGATAAAATATTCTGATCAGAATATCAGGGACAAATCCACTGCTTTTATGATCTTCCACATCCATCTGGTTGGATAAATAGACCCAAAGTTCTCTCTGTAGCTATTCTCTCTAAATTGCACATTGCTGTCAAATCTCCTCCTCAACCCTTCTACAAACATATCTTGTTCAACCTATCCATGTTACTGAAGTTCTTTATCCATGAACTTTTTTAATGTACTCAATTGCTCCCTTACTTACATCTTTTAATCTAATTTCCCAATCTATATTAGCTAACTCATCCCTCTTGTACCATAAATGGCAACTTTTAAACTTTTCACTGTGCTTGTGAATATTTGACAAAAAGCTAATTCTAATTTGTTTACCTACCATCTAGACTTTACTTAAGTTCAATACTCTGAGCGATGTGCATTAATCTAAGCCTAAAGTGAAATTTTATCACTCTTTCCTAAAAGGCATGTTGCCATAAGGTTTCTAGAATCATCGAGATAAAGCATGGAAACAGACCCTTTGTTCCAACTTGTCCATGCCGACCAGATATCCTAAATTAATCTAATCCCATTTGCCAGCGTTTGACCCAGATCCCTCTAAACCCTTCCTATTCATATACGCATCCACATACCTTTTAAATGTTGCAATTGTACCAGCCTCCACCACTTCCTCCGAAAGCTCATTCCATACACGTGCCACCCTCTGCGTGAAAAGGTTGCCCTTTTAAGCCTTTCTCCTCTCATCCTAAACCTATGCCTTCTGGCCCTACGGAAAAGAGCTTGTCTATTCACCCTATCCATTCCCCACATGATTTTTTAAAACCTCTATAAAGTCACCCCCTCAGCCTCCGATGCTCCAGGGAAAATAGCCCCAGTCTTTTCAACCTCTCCCTTTTAATTCAAACACTCCAATTCTGGCAACATCCTTGTGAATCTTTTCTGAACCCTTTTCAAGTTTCACAACATCCTTCCTCATAAAACAAATGATAGAATATTCTCTTCCCCTGTTAATTCTGGAAAATATTATTCCAGGAAACTGATTTGTTTCATGATCAGCTAATTAACTTTAATCAATTGTCATATCGACCCCAGTGAACTCAGTTTCATAGGTAAAACATCATCCTGTATTTAATATCCCACGAAGGTTAGCAGATAAATTTAATACCAATCCACTTAAGAAACTGTAAGGATAGGTAAAGAAGTGTTTGCTCAAAGAGATAGCTTTTCAGGAGATTGAGAATACATGAGAGGTTAGAATTAGAGGAATACCAACATCTCAGAGGGTGATAGTACTATAAGCAAGTTGTGAACTATAGAAGGGTGAGGAGGGATGTAAACACTGGAACAAGACTGGAATTAATTTATCTAAGGTGGTATTTACCTTCTTGTTATAACTGGCATTTGTCATCAATATTTTCACAAAGTAAATCTTCAGGAACGTACAGGACATCTTGAGGATAAAGTCGAACATGCCAATAGTGATTTGAAAGGGGATTGGGAAAGATGATCTATCATCATGTGGAATGATTTGTAATCCGCTTTCTGAAGTGCAGCTGAAAATAATATTCCTTATTTTGAAAGGGTAGAGTCCTAGAGATGTACAGCATGGAAACAGACCCTTCGGTCCAACCCGTCCATGCCGACCAGATATCCTAACCCAATCTAGTCCCACCTGCCAGCACCCAGCACATATCCCTCCAAACCCTTCCTATTCATATACCCATCCAAATGCCTCTTAAATGTTACAATTGTACCAGCCTCCACCACATCCTCTGGCAGCTCATTCCATACACGTACCACCCTCTGCGTGAAAAAGTTGCCCCTTAGGTCTCTTTTATATCTTTCCCCTCTCACCCTAAACCTATGCCCTCCAGTTCTGGACTCTCCGACCCCAGGGAAAAGACTTTGCCTATTTATCCTATCCATGCCCCTCATAATTTTGTAAACCTCTATAAGGTCACCCCTCAGCCTCCGACGCTCCAGGGAAAACAGCCCCAGCCTGTTCAGCCTCTCCCTGTAGCTCAGACCCTCCAACCCTGGGAACATCCTTGTAAATCTTTTCTGAACCCTTTCAAGTTTCACAACATCTTTCCAATAGGAAGGAGACCAGAATTGCATGCAATATTCCAACAGTGGCCTAACCAATGTCCTGTACAGCCGTAACATGACCTCCCAACTCCTGTACTCAATACTCTGACTAATAAAGGAAAGCATACCAAACGCCTTCTTCACTATCCTATCTACCTGCCACTCCACTTTCAAGGAGCTA
Source organism: Chiloscyllium plagiosum (assembly GCF_037043375.1). Classification (NCBI taxonomy): domain Eukaryota; kingdom Metazoa; phylum Chordata; class Chondrichthyes; order Orectolobiformes; family Hemiscylliidae; genus Chiloscyllium; species Chiloscyllium plagiosum. The sequence goes on from NW_028270147.1 coordinate 18,008,586, forward strand.
TGAACCTGCACTCCAAGATCTCTTTGTTCAGCAACACTCCCTGGGACCTTACCATTAAGTGTATAAGTCCTGCTAAGATTTGCTTTCCCAAAATGCAGCACCTCACATTTATCTGCATTAAACTCCATCTGCCACTTCTCAGCCCATTGGCCCATCTGGTTCAGATCCTGTTGTAATCTGAGGTAACCCACTTCGCTGTCCACTACACCTCCAATTTTGGTGTCATCTGAAAACTTACTAACTGTACCTCTTATGCTCGCATCCAAATCATTTATGTAAATGACAAAAAGTAGAGGGCCCAGCACCGATCCTTGTGGCACTCCACTGGTCACAGGGCTCCGTCTGAAAAACAACCCTCCACCACCACCATCTGTCTTCTACCTTTGAGCCAGTTCTGTATCCAAATGGCTAGTTCTCCCTGTATTCCATGAGATCTAACCTTGCTAATCAGTCTCCCATGGGGAACCTTGTTGAACGCTTCACTGAAGTCCATATAGATGACATCTACTGCTCTGCCCTCATCAATCTTCTTTGTTACTTCTTCAAAAAACTCAATCAAGTTTGTGAAATATGATTTCCCACGCACAAAGCCATGTTGACTATCCCGAATCAGTCCTTGCCTTTCCAAATACATGTACATCCTGTCCCTCAGGATTCCCTCCAACAACTTGCCCACCACCGAGATCAGGCTCACCTGTCCATAGTTCCCTGGCTTGTCTTTACCACCCTTCTTAAACAGTGGCACCACGTTTGCCAACCTCCAGTCTTCCGGCACCTCACCTGTGACTATCGATGATACAAATATCTCAGCAAGAGGCCCAGCAATCACTTCTCTAGCTTCCCACAGAGTTCTCGGGTACACCTGATCAGGTCCCGGGGATTTATCCACCTTTACCCGTTTCAAGACATCCAACACTTCCTCCTCTGTAATCTGGACATTTTGCAAGATGTCACCATCTATTTCCCTACAGTCTATATCTTCCATATCCTTTTCCACAGTAAATACTGATGCAAAATATTCATTTATATCTCCCCCATTTTCTGTGGCTCCACACAAAGGCCGCCTTGCTGATCTTTGAGGGGCCCTATTCTCTCCCTAGTTACCCTTTTGTCCTTAATATATTTGTAAAAACCTTTTGGATTCTCCTTAAAACATTTAAGAAATTTAGATTGATGTTCCAGTTTGGTATGAATGAACAATAGCAATTTGAGAAGCAAAATGGCCTTAAACACTTAGTTAAGTATACTGAAATGGTTGGTGGGTAGCTAATCTGTACACGTGGTCTTCCAAATGAAACCATTCTGACCGAATTGGGAAAATGCATTAAAACTATTCCTTACATTTATATTCTTCCTTCCCAATGTATTTCCACCTTTCCTTCCTTTTGGATTTAGTAAACGTATGAACTACACATATACATGAAACTAAGAGCAAGAGCAGGCAACATTTCCACCTGCTTCAATGTCCTCTCATCCCCTTGATTACCAATAATCTATCCCCTTTTGCCTTAAAATATTCAGAATCCTCCACTGCCTTTTGAGGAAGAGCGTTCCAAAGACTCAAAGCTGCACATTTACTTCATCTCTGTCTTCAATGGGTAACCCCTTCTTGTTAAACTGTGATCGTTAGCTCTAGATTCTACTGAAAGAGGAAACATCCTTTCCACATCTATACTGCTGAGACCTTAAATGTTTCAAACTGCCCCTTACTCTTCTAAACTTCGATAGTTACAAGCTGAGCTTGTCCAACAATTAGGAAATATTATTTCATAATAACACAACCCATTTCAGGCAATAATCTAGGAAACCATCTCTGAATTGCTTTCAAAGCATTTAATTCCCTCAAATGTGGAAACCAATTCTGGACACAGTACTCCAGTTGTGGTCTCATCAGTGGAGGGATAACCTTCCTACTTTCATATCCAATCCCCCCCACAATGAACAATTGAATTCTATTAACGTTTCATCATTATTTGCTGGACCTGCATATTAGCATTTTGCGACTCATGCCTGAGGACACCTGGATTTCCCTGCAGCTCAGTTTAGCAATCACTCACCATTTAGATGGACAATAAATGCTGGCCCAGCGAGTGGTGCCCACAACCCATCAGGGAATAACAAAAGTTAATAGGCTTCACTAGCCATCTGCTAAAATGAACAATTTCACATCATAGTCTTGAGTTTCTTCATGGAACCTCTACATTGAGGAATCAGGCCATTTGGCCTATTGAGTTCACACTGACCCTCCCACCCCCTATTCTTTTTATCCCTGCATTTCCCATGGCTAACCCATCTAGCTTGCACATCCCTGGACAATTAAGCATAACCAATCCATCTAACCTGCACATCTTTAGATGGTGGGAGGAAATCAGAGAAAACCCACAAAGATACAGGGAGAATGTACAAACTCCACACAGTCGCCTGAGGCTGGAATCAAACCTGGGTCCCAGTGCTGGGAGGCAGCAGTGCTAACCACTGAGCCACTATGGCACCTAAGAGGGGCATAAAAGAAATTTGACAGACCTTTGTCCATCTACCTATATTTCTTTATAGTCTCCTTGCATCCTCTCCACAGTTCCTATCCTCCCTATTTTCTGTTTGTCAGCAACTTTAGCAATCATGTCTTCGTCCCTTCATCCAAGTCATTTTTGTAAACTGCAAAAAGTTGTGTTTCAGCACTGACCCTTGTGGCACACGATTCATTACATTTTGACTCCGGAAAAAGAGAATTTATGCCGACACAGTACCCTGTTACTTTCCCGCTCCTCACTCCACACAAATATGGTGTGGAGTGAGGAAGGCTCATGGTGTATTCCCTACACCATGAGCCTTCACTTTCCATTGTTACCTTCTGCAGTTCTAAATGGAGTACTGTACATGCTACGTTTTGAAAGAACTCCAATAAACTTGCTTAAATATGATTTCCCTTACGTACAAACAGGTTGGCTATGTCTGATTCCCTTCAATTTTTCTAACATTTTCCCTTTGTCAGATTTTAAGCTAACTGGCTGTCACCTGCTTTCTGTCACCATTTTTTTTCAGTGAAGGAGTTACATTTGCTACCATGTCGAGCAATTCCCAAATTTAAAGTCATCAGTGGCAATGGCCAGAGTGAAAAAACATGTGTCATGCAAACAAATTTAAAATCTTCTCTTTTGTAACTTAAACCTGAGAAATGTAAAGTAAAACCACAAGACAATAGTGTTGAACTAAATATTCAGATTTTTTTGTTTGGTGATTACTTGAATTTCGCTCTTCTGGTTTTAGCATCATCCAAGCCCTAAAATTAAATTGTGAATTTAATGCACTTAAACAATTGTGCAGGTAGATTTCTATTATAATATAACATAAAGAGCATTATTGTAACAGCAAGGTATTAAATATAAAATCCAATATGTAATCGTGCCTGCAATTGAGGGTCTCTGCAAAAAGGAATACATTTCATTATACAGCAGACTTTTAAGTACATGATGTCTATTTAAGGTCGATTTTTCAGTAACTGGCAGGGGATATTATCTTGACTGTATGCACAGGTAATTATGGAAGGTAGCTCTGCTGTCCTGTTTATTTGTTTCTTCAGTAGCAATTGCTGATCCCTGTACAAGCTGAGTAGCAACCCTTTCTTTCATTCGTGGGACATGGACAATGCTGGCTGGGCCAGCATTTATTGCCCTTCCTTAGATGTTCTTGAGGAGGTGGTGATGAGCTGCCTCCTTGAATCACTGGAGTCCATGTGCTGCAGGTAAACCCACAAATTTGCTGAGGAAGGAATTCCAGGATTTTGACCCAGGGACAGGAAAGGAATGGTGATGTATTTCCACTGTTTCGGAGAGTGAGTATTTTGGAGAGGAACTTGCAGGTGGTGGTATTCCAGCCACAGTGTCCTTCTAGACGGAAGTGGTCGTGGGTTTGGAAGGTGCTGTGTGAGTATCTTTAGTGAATACCTGCAGTGCATCTTGTAGATGGTACAACCTGCTGCTACTGAGCCCCAGTAGCCAAGGAAGTGGATGCTGTGGATGCGGTGCCAGTCAAGCAGGCTGCTTTGTTCTGGGTGTTTTCAAGCTTCTTGAGTGCTGTTGGCACTCGTCCAGGTGAGTGGAACGTGTTCCATCACACTCCTAATTTGTGCCTAGCAGATGGTAGACTGGCTTTGTCGAATGAGAAGGTGAGTTACTCGTTGCAGTATTCCTTGCCTCTGACCTGCTCTTGTAGTCATTATATTTATGGTGAATCCAGTAGAGTTTCTTGTCAATGGTAACCCCCAGGCTGATGTTAGTGGCAAATTCAGTGATGGTAATGCCATTGAATGTCTTGAAACAGTGGTTAGATTGTCTCTTAACGTAGATGGTTGTTTGACTGGTATTTATTATGTGGCGTGAATGTTATTTTCCATTTGTCAGCTCAAGCTTGGATATCATCCAGGCCTTGTTACGTTTGAACATGGACTGCTCCAGTGTCTGAGGAATTGCAAATGGTGCTGAACATTGTGTGATCATCATCAAACTTCCACACTTTTGATGGAAGGAAGATGTTTAAGTTTGGGACATTACTCTGAGGTACTCCTGCAGGGACATCCTGAAGCTGAGATGATGGACCTCCTACAACTGCACCACCATCTTCCGGTGTGCCAGCTATGATTCCAACCAATAGAGATTTGTTGGAATCCCATTGATTCCAGTTTTGCTGGGGCTCCTTTATGCCACACTCAGTTGAATATGACCTTGACACCAAGGGCTGTCACTCTTACCTCATCTGGAATTCAATTCTTTCATCCATGTTTGAATCAAAGCTGCAATGTGGTCAGGAGCTGAGTAGCCCTGGCAGACACTAAACTGGGCATCACTGAGCAGGTTGCTGCTAAGTGTATGCTGCTTCACAGCATTGTTGATGAGACTTTCTGTTCATACTGAGACTGAAAATAAGGCAGTAACTGGTTGGGAGAAAGTCAGGACTGCGGATGATGGAGATCAGAGCCAAAAAGTGTGGCGCTGGAAAAGGACAGCCGGTCAGGCAGCATCTGAGGAGCAGAAGAGTCGATGTTTTGAGCATAAGCTCTTCATCAGGAGTGTGGGGTTGAATCTGTCCTACTTTTTGTGTATAGAGTTAAAAATCACACAACACCAGGTTCTTGTACAATGGAAGCTTCCAAATAAACCTGTTGGACTATAACCTGGTGTTGTGTGACTTTTAACTTTGTCCACCCCAGTCCAGCACCGGCTCCTCCATATTTTGGGTATCGGACATACTTGGGCAATTTTTGACATTGTTGGGTAGATGCCAATTTTATAAATGCACTGGAACAACTTGGCTAGATGTGTGGCAAGTTTGTGGAGGTCAGGTCTTCAGCATAAACAATCAATTGATAATGCATTAGGATTCTTAATTGAATAAAATGTTGAACTCTTGTGAGTGATTATGGAACTGCGTCCCTTACGACCCGATTTTAATGTTTGAAAATTGATGTGATTCCAGATTGAGAGCAGGGGCTGAGAGTTTTTTGAGCAAGAACCAATGGTTATGTCCACAACCATTTTGTAGTCCGAAGTGTTCTTGAGCTATGAATTTTACGCCTTCATTTTGTGCAGCTTCAGCACTAATCCCAGGAGTGTTTTACTTGAGAGTTTCCACTCAGCAGCCTCAGCGCTCAATCCTGTGTCGACCAAATCCTGGGCGATGTTCTCCAATTCATTACGGTTCTAGAGGGAACACCGCAAACTGTTCAACACCCAGGTGAAGAGGACTGAACTGGACCCCCTTCTTATTCACACCCCCCCGGGCTCAGCTACTTGCAAAAATGTTCATTTAGAAAGGATCCCTTACCTTTTGGGATCTGTTCTCCCAGACGTATATTAACATGTGATTTCCAAGGGGCAATTTAACCAAACTTTCTCGAATTAACAAAAAGAGTTTATTAATTAGTAAATGTGCAAAGAGATAGTAATACATCACACATGCACACAGATTAGAAATAATAGATGTATCCCAAAAAGTTAAGATTTAAAAAGAAACATGTATGAGTCAGTTTCCAAGTTGTTCACGAAGACCAGAGAAGTGGACATTTGAGACCACAGCAGTGGAGGTTTCCGATAGCATTGATTTAAATAGAAGAACAGTTTTGAGAGATTCTTCATTTTATAGGTTGCTCTTTATATCGCTTTATCCTGATTCCTTTTATTAACTGATTTGCAAAACTCAAGTCAGAGGGGCTGTTTACTTGAAAGCGTTGTTTAGATTGTTCTTATTTCTAGTTTCTGGAATCCATTTGTTAAGTGTTTGCAAGTTGGTGTCTGCTGGAGCTTGCACTGCTTGTTGCTCTGATGAATTGTTCTGAAGTAATCAGTGGGGAACTGGACAAACAGTTCTGTCCACCCCCAGCAGTTACTGTGATTGCTGCAGATGTGGCATCCTGCTTCCATCAGTATTTCCCACACCCTGTGCTCATAGTTTTAAATGGAGTTTCACTAACTTAATGACTTAATATGACAGCTATTCTCCTATTCAGTTCATCCTGACCCCTTCAGTCTTGGGTGACTTCTGCAAATAGTATTGAGGTGCTAACAAGCATTTAAAACAAAATAATTAATTCATATCCTAAAATCTACATTTTCAACATGTATTATGTAAATGCACCATCACCTCGTTTTGTATTGGTTATATCTGCACGCATCTTTGAAATAAAGGAAAACTTGGATTTCATGTAGTGCCTTTCACGAACTGAGAATGTCCCAAAGTGCTTTATAGCTAACTATGTATTTATAAAGTGTAGTTACGTTAAAATATAGGAACTATAACAGTCTATTTATACTCAGCAAGGTTCTAGTGATGGCATTAAGGTAAATGACGAGGTAATGTGATTTGTACATAGGGTGAGGGATAATGATTAGTCAGGAAAGCTGAGTTGCTCTTCAAAAGGCACAGAATCTTTTATGTCCATCTGAGAAAAAAAAGACCTTAATTTAACATCTCCATCAGCACTCATTTAACACAATATTGGAGTGGCAATTCTGTGCTTGTGTCCTTAAAGCGGGACTTTAACCCACGGTGTTTGGATTTTATCCTGACTGATATACAACAGGTATATTTCCATATCTGTTCCAATTTTACTTTGAGGCTAAAATGTTTGCTGTACTTTAGGAATTTATGAAAGAGCTGTAAAACTTGAGTTTATTTTTGTTTGAATGCGGTCAGTTAGCTGTAGCAGGTTGAAGGGAAATACTCTGTTGTGTATGTTTTTCACTTCTGCTTAATGTAGGAAATGATGGGAAGCATTACCTTAACAGATCTTCTTAACCCAACGAGTAAAGTTTTCTTTTCCTCATTGTGGATGAGTCAACTGGGGCTATTTTCCACGGAGTGTCGGAGGCTGAGGGCTGACCTTATAGAGGTTTATAAAACCATGGAGGGGCATAGATAGGGTAAATAGATAAGGTCTTTTCCCTGAGTTGGGGGAGCCCAGAACTAGAGGGCATAGGTTTAGGGTGAGAGTGGAAAGATTTAAAAGTGACCTAAGGGGCAACATTTTCATGCAGAGGGTGGTGCGCGTATGGAATGAGCTGCCAGAGGAAGTGGTGGAGGCGGGTACAATTACAACATTTAAAAGGCATCTGGATGGGTATATAGATAGGAATGGTTTAGAGGGATATGGACCAAATGCTGGCAAATGGGATTAGATTAATTTCGGATATCTGGTTGGTATGGATGAGTTGGACTGCAGGGTCAGTTTCCGTGCTATATATCTCTATAAGTCTACACTAACTCATGTGATACAATCCCTCACTAAACAGATAGAGGGTGCCATAACTATTATTCTTCAGCTAGAAATGACAAGCACTGAACACAGTAAGTGATCTCTGGTACATACATATAAGACAGTGCTTTACTGTGAATTTAATGAACAGTTATTACGACATTGTATACTACAAAATACATTTCTTGCGAGATATAAAGGCAAAAGGTTATGTGAGTAAAATTAAAGGTTACACATTTTCTTAACTCAAACATAAATGGCAAGTACATTGTGAAGCAGTGTTTGAGAAGGTGATCACTACGGCTTGTTCTTTCCTACACCCCCTAGTTTGAAATGGTAGCTGATCGCACTAGTAGTTATTCGTCCATATCAGAAACAGTGAAGAACTATTGAAAAATTAATCATCTATAACAGGTATTAACAAAGTTTTTATCTGCAGTTTGCAGATTCCAGCAGCTATAAGTTGTCTTCGTAGATCACTTCTAACATGGCAGAATGCCATTTAATTATGCCATAATCCAAATTGTTAGCAATTTATGAAGCAATGCGTAGCTCCACGCCGTTAATTCCTGAGGTCCTGGGTGGAAGCACTTAATCAAAAATGAAAATACCATTTATTGCATAAACTTCGACGGTGTTCAAATAATTAATGGTGAACTTTAGAAGGTCAGACAGATTAGGACCATATTATCCTCTCAGTGTTGGTTTTAAGGACAACCTAGATCAAACTAGATAAACAGATTGGAAAGGATGCAGTAAAACATGGCAATAATCACCCCATTCATTGTCGCTGCCGTTTCCTAGTTCTTTTCCCAGTTTAAAAATAGACACTTGGAAAGTCAAAAACAGGTTGTGACCGCTAAAGCCTTATTCTGGAAATGTTGTGAAAAATCTTGGGTGAGTTATACAAATGGTATCGAAAGCGGGCATGAATTTTCCCCTTTGTGGTGCAGGTGCGGTAAGGGATGCTTCATGGAAATATAAAATTTGCAGAGCGCAAAGATTTCAGATGGACACAGTGGAGGTCTGAGTGCCTTTGTAATAGGCAGTAAGGAGAGGATTTATATCTAAAACTATTCATTCTGCCAAACATTTGAATTGAATATTTAATGTAGTTCTCTGTGAGTGATGCAGGCGTTTCAGATTGATCTCATGTTCTGTGGAAGAAGAAAGAACAAGTCCAGGATTCTTCACCCCACCCCCCGCCCTTGCCAATTGACTATTAATGATGGCAAGATGGATTGAAATGAAGGCAAGTAAGTAACAGTGAAGCATTGACAACAGTGAATAATACCAAGCATGTTCACAGTTAGGCTTTTACAGCCATTGTCAGCTAGCTAGATCAGTGCATGCAGAGTTTGCAGAGTCTGCTTAAGAAGCTGCACTAACTGATTATATTCAGAGAATTGAAGATATTCAGTTTGCTTTCCTTTGACAGAACTGTCACTATTTTTTGGCATATGAAAGACCATGGTACATATTAAAATTAGCATAACTTTATAGATGGTGGTTGGATGTCATGCTTGAATGAATGTGCTTTCCAAGCCTGTTTCTTTGCAACACTTTTGAGTTGTGAACTTTTCCATCCCTTCTCAAGCTGGCTTATCCCTAAGTAGTTGGCACAGTTGGTGGAGAAATTAGCTCTCAGCCACCCGGCCAGCCAGTATGGCATTTGTCAGAAAGTTGACCCTTAAGAATAATCTCCCCAGATTTCCCTGCACTGATACTTGGGGAACTGTTTGCTTGAAGCTTTGGAGCTGTTTACAGCTGTGGGACCTTGACATGCTGATACGGTGCCACCTGATAAGGGGACACCAACTTGAGTGTCAGCTGATCTTATGCATCTTCACATTCCTCATTGTTGTTGGGTATAAGTTCACGTCAAAATCTTCCTGAACACAAGTCAGAGTTCAGGTGTGTTCAGGTCCCATTACTAGCAGTTTATGGTTTTTAAAAAAAATCTCATCTTCTCAGTCTATGGGAGCATAGTTTGCCCCTATCACAACTGATAATATCCAGATGAAGGATGGGGTGAAAGAGAGCTCTGTCTTAGCTCTCACATTTGTGTGTTATCCCTTCTGCATGTTTCTGACCTTAGTCTTCCTCACAATATATGGAAGGAGCTGACCTCCAAAACTCAGGCAGATGGCGATGTTTCTGACTGCGAACGAAGACCACAGGACAGCCGCCTTGATCATATTGATGATGTTTTGTCACCCACCTGAAAATTCAGCTGCCCAGACTCACAGAACTGACTGTCACATGCCCTGTTTCCCCTGAATGTAAGAAAACCGTAGCCAGGGAACAGGAGGTCTTGAATACAATGGTCATCTTGAAAGCAGATCTCCTGGGTATGCGGTGTTTATCCAGCAGAGGTAGCTTAGACACTTTCTCAGATGGAAAACGGTCACAGAAAAAACATAGAAAATAGGAGCAGGAGTAGACCATTTGGTCCTTTGAGCCCGCTATTCATTATGTTCAAGGCTGATCACCCACCTCAGTCTCCTTGTTCCTGCTTTCTCCCCATATCTTTTGATTCCCTTTAATAATGATAACTATACCTAACTCCTTCTCGAAACATTCAATGTTTTGGCCTCAATTGCTTTCTGTAGCAGACCATTTCTCAGACTCACCACTGTCTGGGTGAAGACATTTCTCCTCATCTTAGTCCATAATGGCCCACCCTGTATCCTTAGGCCGAAGAGTTTTCTGTACGGAGAGGTAGCCAAAGTCAGATGACCAGTAGGATACTCAAAGCTCCACTTGAAGGATTATATGAAAACCCTAAACATTGATCTTCATGAGACATGAACCGACGACAGAAGGAAATAGTGACACCATCTATGGGCTGGCATGTGCCAACATGATGATTGGTAGCTACAGCATAGAGTTACAGAACCATACAGCACAGAAACAGACTGTTTGATCTAACCAGTCCAGGCTGACCATAATCCCAAACTAAACTGCATTTGGCCCGTATCCCTGCAAATATTTCTTAACCATGTACTTCTCTAAATGTCCTTTAGGTAATTGTACCTGTATCTACCACTTCCTCAGGAAGTTCATTCCACACATGAACCAGCTTAGCAACAGGTACCAAGACCAAAAATGACATCCCGCGCCAGCACTTGGCACACGGTATTTGAGGCAAAACCGACTTCTCGTGGAGTGGTTTCTTCAGCTCCCCCAAGCCCGAAGGATTTGATTTGCTGCATGGCCATCCTCTGAGACAGATGGAAAATCAGATAAATGGGCGATTTGTGGGTATCCTTCAAAAAAATGAGAGCAGACCAACAGCAAGTTGCATTGGTATAGCACCTTTAACATGGAGTTATACATCGGAAGCTGTCATGATTGGGAAGCTGAATAACTTGGCCCTGAAATGTAGGAAGATGAGAGGTGATCTTGTTGAAACAAGCAAGATTCCAACAGGGCTTCAAACTGAGAGTTAGTATCCATTGGCTGTAGAAATTAGAACATGGGGCAAGTGTCTAATCATTTGAAATGGGTTGTGCTCCTCTGTTAAGAGTTGCTCTGTAACTGATGACGAGAGATTGTTTTACCTTGTCTCATGTAAACAGCAGTGAAGGAACTAGGTGTGTAGAAACTCTCAAGCATTTGTTGATTAGTGTATCAACAAGTGGAGTTGGCACATGGTACATGGAGTTCCCTCTGTGCATCCAGTCACGCTCAGATGACAGGATCACCTATTAGCAGAACAACTCACATATAGGTTGGGGTCTTAACACAGATCTGAACTCGGAGCAGGAGTAGATCCTTTGGCTCCCAAGTGTGTCAAAGCTTCTGCTCACAATCAAGGTTTGTCACCACCATTGTCTTTTATTGCGGGAAACTACAAGGACCTCCTTGGTTTAGTGCGGTCGAAGAAAGCCACCTTCTGTTCTAACTAGACAAAGTCTCTTATGGTTAATGAGATATAGTTTACTGCATGTAAAACAACAACAATTTTTATCTGATTTAAAATATGCATTTTAAGTGAATTAACCATTAAAATCAAGAATCAGGTGTAATTCAGTTGGTAGTGATCACTGGGAAGGATCATTGTGTGAGTGACCACTGAGATGGTCCAATGTGTGAGGGGTCAGTCAGTGAATGACCACTGGGACAGACCATTGTGAGAGGGGTCACTCATGGAGTGACCATCGGATGGACCACTGTGTAAGGAGTCAGTGAGTGGTTGACCACTGAGATGGCCCATTGTGTGAGGAGTCAGTGAGTGACCACTGGGAGGGAGCATTGTGTTAGGTGTCAGTCATGGAGTGACCACCGGATGGACCACTGCGTAAGTATGGTCAGTGAGTGACCATGAAGAGAATCACTGTGCTGAGGGGTTGGTCAATCAGTGACCATTGAGAGTACCCAGTACTGAGGGATCAGTGAATGAGTGACCATTGTGAGTACCCAGTACTGAGGGATCAGTGAGTGAGTGACCATTGTGAGTACCCAGTACTGAGGGATCAGTGAGTGAGTGACCATTGTGAGTACCCAGTACGAGGGGATCAGTGAGTGAGTGACCATTGTGAGTACCCAGTACTGAGGGATCAGTGAGTCAGTGACCATTGTGAGTACCCAGTACTGAGGGATCAGTGAGTGAGTGACCATTGTGAGTACACAGTACTGAGGGATCAGTGAGTGAGTGACCATTGTGAGTACCCAGTACTGAGGCATCAGTGAGTGAGTGACCATTGTGAGTACCCAGTACTAGGGGATCAGTGAGTGAATGACCATTGTGAGTACCCAGTACTGAGGGATAAGTGAGTGAATGACCATTGTGAGTACCCAGTACTAGGGGATCAGTGAGTGAATGACCATTGTGAGTACCCAGTACTAGGGGATCAGTGAGTGAGTGACCATTGTGAGTACCCAGTACTGAGGGATCAGTGAGTGAGTGACCATTGTGAGTACCCAGTACTGAGGGATCAGTGAGTGAGTGACCATTGTGAGTACCCAGTACTGAGGGATCAGTGAGTGAGTGACCATTGTGAGTACCCAGTACTAGGGGATCAGTGAGTGAGTGACCATTGTGAGTACCCAGTACTGAGGGATCAGTGAGTGAGTGACCATTGTGAGTACCCAGTACTGAGGGATCAGTGAGTGAGTGACCATTGTGAGTACCCAGTACTGAGGGATCAGTGAGTGAGTGACCATTGTGAGTACCCAGTACTGAGGGATCAGTGAGTGAGTGACCTTTGTGAGTACCCAGTACTGAGGGATCAGTGAGTGAGTGACCATTGTGAGTACCCAGTACTAGGGGATCAGTGAGTGAATGACCATTGTGAGTACCCAGTACTGAGGGATCAGTGAGTGAATGACCATTGTGAGTACCCAGTACTAGGGGATCAGTGAATGAGTGACCATTGTGAGTACCCAGTACTAGGGGATCAGTGAGTGAGTGACCATTGTGAGTACCCAGTACTGAGGGATCAGTGAGTGAGTGACCATTGTGAGTACCCAGTACTGAGGGATCAGTGAGTGAGTGACCATTGTGAGTACCCAGTACTAGGGGATCAGTGAGTGAGTGACCATTGTGAGTACCCAGTACTAGGGGATCAGTGAGTGAGTGACCATTGTGAGTACCCAGTACTGAGGGATCAGTGAATGAGTGACCATTGTGAGTACCCAGTACTGAGGGATCAGTGAGTGAGTGACCTTTGTGAGTACTCAGTACTAGGCGATCAGTGAGTGAGTGACCATTGTGAGTACCCAGTACTGAGGGATCAGTGAATGAGTGACCATAGTGAGTACCCAGTACTGAGGGATCAGTGAGTGAGTGACCATTGTGAGTACCCAGTACTAGGGGATCAGTGAGTGAGTGACCATTGTGAGTACCCAGTACTAGGGGATCAGTGAGTGAGTGACCATTGTGAGTACCCAGTACTGAGGGATCTGTGAATGAGTGACCATTGTGAGTACCCAGTACTGAGGGATCAGTGAGTGAATGACCATTGTGAGTACCCAGTACTAGGGGATCAGTGAGTGAGTGACCTTTGTGAGTACCCAGTACTGAGGGATCAGTGAGTGAGTGACCATTGTGAGTACCCAGTACTAGGGGATCAGTGAGTGAATGACCATTGTGAGTACCCAGTACTGAGGGATCAGTGAGTGAATGACCATTGTGAGTACCCAGTACTAGGGGATCAGTGAGTGAATGACCATTGTGAGTACCCAGTACTAGGGGATCAGTGAGTGAGTGACCATTGTGAGTACCCAGTACTGAGGGATCAGTGAGTGAGTGACCATTGTGAGTACCCAGTACTGAGGGATCAGTGAGTGAGTGACCATTGTGAGTACCCAGTACTAGGGGATCAGTGAGTGAGTGACCATTGTGAGTACCCAGTACTAGGGGATCAGTGAGTGAGTGACCATTGTGAGTACCCAGTACTGAGGGATCAGTGAATGAGTGACCATTGTGAGTACCCAGTACTGAGGGATCAGTGAGTGAGTGACCTTTGTGAGTACTCAGTACTAGGCGATCAGTGAGTGAGTGACCATTGTGAGTACCCAGTACTGAGGGATCAGTGAATGAGTGACCATAGTGAGTACCCAGTACTGAGGGATCAGTGAGTGAGTGACCATTGTGAGTACCCAGTACTAGGGGATCAGTGAGTGAGTGACCATTGTGAGTACCCAGTACTAGGGGATCAGTGAGTGAGTGACCATTGTGAGTACCCAGTACTGAGGGATCTGTGAATGAGTGACCATTGTGAGTACCCAGTACTGAGGGATCAGTGAGTGAATGACCATTGTGAGTACCCAGTACTAGGGGATCAGTGAGTGAATGACCATTGTGAGTACCCAGTACTGAGGGATCAGTGAGTGAGTGACCATTGTGAGTACCCAGTACTGAGAGATCAGTGAGTGAGTGACCATTGTGAGTACCCAGTACTGAGGGATCAGTGAGTGAGTGACCATTGTGAGTACCCAGTACTAGGGGATCAGTGAGTGAGTGACCATTGTGAGTACCCAGTACTAGGGGATCAGTGAGTGAGTGACCATTGTGAGTACCCAGTACTGAGGGATCAGTGAGTGAGTGACCATTGTGAGTACCCAGTACTGAGGGATCAGTGAGTGAGTGACCTTTGTGAGTACCCAGTACTAGGGGATCAGTGAATGAGTGACCATTGTGAGTACACAGTACTGAGGGATCAGTGAGTGAGTGACCTTTGTGAGTACCCAGTACTAGGGGATCAGTGAGTGAGTGACCATTGTGAGTACCCAGTACTAGGGGATCAGTGAGTGAGTGACCATTGTGAGTACCCAGTACTGAGGGATCAGTGAGTGAGTGACCATTGTGAGTACCCAGTACTGAGGGATCAGTGAGTGAGTGACCATTGTGAGTACCCAGTACTAGGGGATCAGTGAGTGAATGACCATTGTGAGTACCCAGTACTAGGGGATCAGTGAGTGAGTGACCATTGTGAGTACCCAGTACTGAGGGATCAGTGAATGAGTGACCATTGTGAGTACCCAGTACTGAGGGATCAGTGAGTGAGTGACCATTGTGAGTACCCAGTACTAGGGGATCAGTGAGTGAGTGACCATTGTGAGTACCCAGTACTGAGGGATCAGTGAATGAGTGACCATTGTGAGTACCCAGTACTGAGGGATCAGTGAGTGAGTGACCTTTGTGAGTACCCAGTACTAGGCGATCAGTGAGTGAGTGACCATTGTGAGTACCCAGTTCTGAGGGATCAGTGAGTGAGTGACCATAGTGAGTACCCAGTACTGAGGGATCAGTGAGTGAGTGACCATTGTGAGTACCCAGTACTAGGGGATCAGTGAGTGAGTGACCATTGTGAGTACCCAGTACTAGGGGATCATTGAGTGAGTGACCATTGTGAGTACCCAGTACTGAGGGATCAGTGAATGAGTGACCATTGTGAGTACCCAGTACTGAGGGATCAGTGAGTGAATGACCATTGTGAGTACCCAGTACTAGGGGATCAGTGAGTGAATGACCATTGTGAGTACCCAGTACTGAGGGATCAGTGAGTGAGTGACCATTGTGAGTACCCAGTACTGAGGGATCAGTGAGTGAGTGACCATTGTGAGTACCCAGTACTAGGGGATCAGTGAGTGAGTGACCATTGTGAGTACCCAGTACTAGGGGATCAGTGAGTGAGTGACCATTGTGAGTACCCAGTACTAGGGGATCAGTGAGTGAGTGACCATTGTGAGTACCCAGTACTGAGGGATCAGTGAGTGAGTGACCATTGTGAGTACCCAGTACTGAGGGATCAGTGAGTGAGTGACCTTTGTGAGTACCCAGTACTAGGGGATCAGTGAATGAGTGACCATTGTGAGTACCCAGTACTGAGGGATCAGTGAGTGAGTGACCTTTGTGAGTACCCAGTACTAGGGGATCAGTGAGTGAATGACCATTGTGAGTACCCAGTACTAGGGGATCAGTGAGTGAGTGACCATTGTGAGTACCCAGTACTGAGGGATCAGTGAGTGAGTGACCATTGTGAGTACCCAGTACTGAGGGATCAGTGAGTGAGTGACCATTGTGAGTACCCAGTACTAGGGGATCAGTGAGTGAATGACCATTGTGAGTACCCAGTACTAGGGGATCAGTGAGTGAGTGACCATTGTGAGTACCCAGTACTGAGGGATCAGTGAATGAGTGACCATTGTGAGTACCCAGTACTGAGGGATCAGTGAGTGAGTGACCATTGTGAGTACCCAGTACTAGGGGATCAGTGAGTGAATGACCATTGTGAGTACCCAGTACTAGGGGATCAGTGAGTGAGTGACCATTGTGAGTACCCAGTACTGAGGGATCAGTGAGTGAGTGACCATTGTGAGTACCCAGTACTGAGGGATCAGTGAGTGAGTGACCATTGTGAGTACCCAGTACTAGGGGATCAGTGAGTGAATGACCATTGTGAGTACCCAGTACTAGGGGATCAGTGAGTGAGTGACCATTGTGAGTACCCAGTACTTAGGGATCAGTGAATGAGTGACCATTGTGAGTACCCAGTACTGAGGGATCAGTGAGTGAGTGACCATTGTGAGTACCCAGTACTAGGGGATCAGTGAGTGAGTGACCATTGTGAGTATCCAGTACTAGGGGATCAGTGTGAGAGTGACCATTGTGAGTACCCAGTACTGAGGGGTTAGTCAGTCAGAGTCCACCAGGAAAATCCAGTGCTGAGGGATTAGGGCAGAGCAGTAGACGCTGTTTACTGAGACTTTAGTAAGGCCTTCGACAATGTTCCACATGATAGACTAACTAATAAAGGTCAATCACATGGGATTCAGGGTGAGCTTGCCAATTGGATATATAATTGGCTTAACAGCAGGAGATAGAGAGCAGTGGTGGAGAGTGCTTTTTGAACTGGAGGCCTGTGAACAGCAGTGTTCCACAGGGATCAATTTTGGGTCCTTTTCAGTTTGTCATTTATATGAATGATTTGGATGAGAATATAGAAGACATGGTTAGTAAGTTAATGGATGTCACCGAAATTGGTGGTACAGCAGACAGTGAAGAATGTTTTCTAAGATTACAAAGGGATCTTGATCAAATGGTCAATGAGCAGAAAAACAGTAGATGGAGTTCAATCTGGATAAATGCGAGGTATGGCATTTTGGGACAACAAACAAGGGTAGGGCTTATACAATTAATGATAGAGCCTTGATAGTGTAGTTCAGGTACACAATTCTTTGAAGTCTGCATCACAGGGTGGTTAAAAAGGCATTTAGCATGCTTGCCTTCATTGCTCAGTCCTTTAAGTATAGGAGTTGGAAGTCATGTTGAGGTTGTACAGGACATTGGTGAGGTCTCTACAGGAATACTGTGTCCAGTTCTGGTCCCCTAGTTATAGGAAAGATATTATTAAATGGTTAGCACTGCTGCCTCACAGCTCCAGGGGCCTGGGTTCGATTCCAGCCTCGGGTGACTGTCTGTGTGGAGTTTGCACATTCTCCCCGTCCCTGCATGGGTTTCCTCTGGGTGCTCCGGTTTCCTCCCACAATCCAAAGATGTGCAGGTCAGGTGAATTGGACATGCGAAATTGCCCAGAGTGGTAGGTTAGGTGCGTTAGTCAGGGGTAAATGTCGAGTAATAGGGGAATTGGTCTGGGCAGGATACTCTTCAGAGGGTCGGTGTGGACTTGCTACACTGAAAGGGCCTGTTTTCATACTGTCGGGATTCTATGATTCTATAAGCTGGAGAGGGTTCAGAAGACATTTTCCAGGATGTTGTAGGGTATGGAAGGTTTGAATAATAAAGAAAGACTAAATAGGTTGGGACCTTTTTCACTGGAGCGTAGGAGGTTGAGAGGCAACCGTATAGAAGTTTATAAAATAATGAGGGGTATAGATAGAGTTAATGGTAGTTGTCTATGCCCTGGGATGGGGGATTTCAAGACCAGGGGACACATTTTTTAAGTTGAGACGAGTAAAGATTTAAAAAAGATATGAGGGGCAATTTCTTTACACAGAGGGTGGTTTGCATGGGGTATGCACTTTCTGAGGAGGTGGGTACAATAATAATGTTTAAAAGTCATTGGATAAGTACATGAATAGGAAAGGTCTGGATGGATGTGGGCCAGGAGCAGGCAGGTGGAACTGGTTTAGTTTGGGAATGTGGTCGGCATGGACTGGTTGGACCGAAGGGTCTGTTTCCGTGCTGTATGACTCTATGAGTCTACTCACGGTTCTGAGCCAGAATCTTCCAGGTTCAAGTCCCATTCTTAACCACAAAAATCAAAGCTGACACCCTTGTCCAAGAAAGAAAAATTCTAAATGGAGCACAGGAAACATTTTATTAACTTGTACCTGTGGGACCAGGAATATGCCGATTGATCAAATAATATGGAGGTAACACAATGTGTGTTAGTCCGATAGAAAAGTTATAAGGTTTTGACATGTTTTGAGTTCAATATGGAAATGAAGAAGAGTCCTTTGGATTTGGAATGTTAACTCTGTTTTTCTCTGCATAGATGCTGTCAGGCCTGTTGAGTTGTTCAGCACTTCTGACTTTATCTCTCCTGCTTCTTTATCCTACATTATGGTTACTCTTAGGAGGTCCAACAACGATTCCCACTAATGACCTCTTTTCCTCACTATTCCTCATGGCTAACCAAACAGATCCCACATCTTAATCACCCCAAACTATTGCATAAGTGCCATCCGTGATTAACAATACAATTGCTCCGTCTTTCTCTCACTTTCTATTCCTTTTGAATACCATCTACTCTCAATATTCACGACCCAGTCCTTGTCATCCTGCAGCCCTGGCTCCGTGATGGCTAGAAGATCATAATTATTTACTTTATTGTGTGCTATCGGTTTGAATACTTTTTAATGAATACTATGTATATTCAGATACAGAGTCTTTAGTTTTGTCTTTTTGTTATCTTTGTATCACCTCGTCTAGATTGTTGGTGTATTCTTAGGCTTATTCTCTCTGGCCTTATTTTCCCATATCACCATGTTTCTTTCTTACCCTTTCTTTACTGTTTGATAAGACTCATCACTCTAGTTGTGATCTCTTACCCTCACTATTTAGTTTAAAGGCTCAGTTTCCTATGAATGCCGCTTCTTGGCAGTGTTGAGCAGAAAGAGAACTGGCAAAATTCTCAAGCAACCGAAGCTGCTCACTCAATGGTTTAATGATCCAGGCTGAGGGTATGACTAAAAAATCCATTCTGGAATTAAATCTGGCTCGACAGATTACATTTTTTTTGTAATTTACTGCAGCAGTCTTTCACTGAAAGAAGTGAGGACTGCAGATGCTGGAGAGACTGAGTCAAACAGTGTGGTGCTACAAAAGCACAGCAGGTCAAGTAGCATCCAAGGAGCAGGAGAGTCAACATTTTGGGCAAAAACTTATGTCTGAATCTCTCCTCTCCTTGCTGTGCTTTTCCAGCACCACACCTTTTGACTCAGTCTTTCACTGAAGCATAACCTCGTGTGGCTGCAGATTTAATTTAACGATAAAACAGAAGTGTAATCTGCAAAATAAAGAAAAACAAAACAAAAAAAAAACAAGTTATCTACATATAACACAGTTTAAAGAATTCAAGCGCCCAGCAAAATAAAATCCCAACTACTCACCAACAACCTGGGACTAGAGTTAATCTAAATCTAGAAGGTTTTGCCTTCCCTGTCCAATCAATAGGTTGAACTAACTACTTCTTCTCAGTTCTAGTTCTGCGAGCTGTGAGGCAATTTCCCTTGAAATTTCACACCATTGAGAGCTTAGACTTTCTCAACTTTTAATAATCTTCCGAGACCTAACCCAACATTCCTGATTTGGAGATTTCACAAACTACAACCCTTACACTGAGGCAATTTATTCCATTAACTGCTCTGAACAATACCTTTTATTAGGACACAATATAGTTGCTTCTGAGCCAGTTAGGTCTCTTTCAAACTGGACTCAAATGTTGTTCACCCAAATCTATAAAATGTCTGCTCATCCCCAATTCTGCGAACTTAATAGTTTTCTCTCTCTGGTCATAAACCCCCACAGTATAAACAAACTTCCATTAACACTCCAGGAGATACAAATTTGTTTAAAATCATAGCTCTGGAAAGATTGATCTAGTTAAAGTTAAAATCCCTTCAGGACAATATATACATGCACATATATAAAGGGAGATACTGAAGTTGGCATTGAGGCATTCAATATGGCATTAAATGATTGATGTAGATAAAAATAGTTTGCAAGGATATGGGGAAAAAGGTAAAGATGAAACTAGGTAAAGATGATAATTTAATGAGCCAGTGCTGGTACAATGGGCCAAATGGTCACCTTCTGCATTGTAACACTTCTGTGAAATCACACACCTTTCATTACAATGGCTCTGCCGAGATGTCAAATAAAGTTTCCTACAAGATAGAATTAAAATATGTTTAACTTATTCAGCAGTCTCTCTCTCTTGCTCTCTCTCTCTCTCTGCTCCCCCCACCCCACCTCCCCCACCCACCCCCCCCCACTCCCCCATGGCCTCCCAATCTATTCACAGTTTCCCCAAACTAAGCAGATGCTGGCCCACAGTGCAAGCCACCCACCCCCTGCTCCTGGTACAACCCTCCCACTCACCCCCTGCTCCTGGTACAAGTCTCCCACCCATCCCCTGCTCCTGCTACAAACCTCCCAACCACCCCTTGCTCCTGGTACAAGTCTCCCACCCACCCCCTGCTCCTGGTACAACCCTCCCACCCACCCGCTGCTCCTGCTACAACCTCCCACCCACCCCTTGCTCCTGGTACAAGTCTCCCATCCACCACCTGCTCCTTGTACAACCCTCCCACCCATCCCCTATTTCTTGTACAAGTCTCCCACCCACACTCTGCTCCTTGTACAATCCTCCCACCCATCCCCTACTTCTTGTACAAGTCTCCCACCCACCCCCTGCTCCTGCTACAACCCTCTCATCCACCCCATGCTCCTTGTACAAGTCTCCCACCCATTCCCTGCTCCTTGTACACGTTGCCCATCCTCCCCTGCTGCTGGTACAACCCTCCCACCCACCCCCTTACCTGGTACAGCCACCCACCTGTCCTAGCCTCCCAACCCACCCACCTCCAAACCGCATCCCCACCCCCCCCCACAACACCGCTTTCAGCCTCTGCTCCTATTCCTAGCAGAGCCCTATCCTCTGTCTCACTACTGGATTACTCGTCAATGACATATGCACTGATAATGATGTTGCAGTGGACAGAACACAGTGATTGTCATCAGCACATGCGGAGATGTTTCCTAAGCCCTGTCCCATCCTGTCACAATCTGCTGACAGCACTGGCTGTATCTGCATGCGCAGTGTCATGTTATGTTTTGAGAATTACTCTGTAGTTCAAACCCCTCTTTATTTCTTTGGTTTTGTGCTTTGCACGAATGCTGGACCCAGCATGATTCAGTTACAGACCATCCCAATGATACATGACTTGACGTTCCGAATACTGGTGCCAGTGCCCCAAGAACTACATCTGAGCCACATATCCATCTCCCTAATTTTAATCATTATGTAGAGGTTCTGGTGTTGGACTGGGCTAGACAAAGTTAAAAAACACAGAATTCCAGGTGATAGTCCAATAGGTTTACAGCAGCTGTCCGAAAGCTAACACTTCCAAATAAACCTGTTGGACTATCACCTGGTGTTATGTGATTTTTAAATTTTAAGCACCCTGTGGCAATCTGCCTCCAGGTCAGATAATAACTTCTGCACTTCCCTCTGTACTCATTTGAGGACATGTGACAATAGAGCTCATTCTCATTCTAATAATCAGAAATTATAACTTTTGAGGTTCTGTGTTCTAATTTAGTATCTATCTCCTCGTACTATCTATGCACTTCTATGTATGTTGTTGGTAGCGACATGGGTTATAACAACTAAATCTTCCATCTCTCACTGCAAAAGGATATAGACAGGTGGGTGGACAAAGATTTGTCAAATGGTGTATAATGTGGAAAATGCGATACTGGCTATTTTGCAGGAAGATTAAAAATAATGCAAATTATTTAAATTGTGAGAGATTGCAGAGGTCTGGGATGCAGAGGGATCTGGGTGACCAAGCGCAAGATATGCAAATGGTTAGGATGCATTAGGAAGGCAAATAGAATTTTTTAATTGTGTAGCCAATTTAATATAGAAGTAGGGAAGTTATGCGTGGCTTTTACAGAGAAAAGATGACACTGCATCTGGAATACAGTGTGCAGCATTGGCCTCCCTACATAAGGAAGAATGTAGGTGCATTGAAGTAATTCAGAGACGTTTTCCTACACTAATGCTTGGGAAAGGTTGGACAGGAGAGGCTGGTATCTGTTAGTAGAGTTAAAGGTGACTTGATTGAAACACATAATGATACTAAGGGGACTTGACAGGGTGCATGTGGTAATAATGTTGACTCTGGTTGGAGAATCTACAACTCAGCTTCAGTGCTTAAAAATTAGGGGTCACCTATTTAAGACAAAGATTAAAAGAAACATTTTCTGGCTGATGTTGTGAGTCTTTGGAACTGTCTTCCTGAAAAGATAGTGGTGGCAGAGTCTCTCATTATTTTTAAGACAAGATTAGTTGGATTTTTGCTGAACGAAGGAGAAAAGGTTTATCATGGGTAAGCAGGAAGGTGGAACTGAGGTTAAAATCAAATCAGCCATAATTTTACTGAAGGGTGGAGCAGGGTGAAAGAACTGATTGGCTCTTAATTAATATGGATGTGGCACAAGACTGAGAGAAGACTGCACTGTCAGAAGTGCCATTTGTCTTGGATATGGTATTAACCTCAGGCCCTGGGTGCACTCTCAATTCTAAATATTCCATGGTGCTATTTTGAAGGAGAGAAGGGATATTAATCCCGATATCCTGGATAACAATTACCTTTCGGTCAACATCACAAGAAGAGATAACCTGATTGCTATTACATTGCTTTTTTGGGAGCTTGCTGTGCACAAATTAACTGCCACATTTTCTGCAGGTCATACAGTCATAGAGTCATAGAGATGTATAGCATGGAAACAGACCCTTTGGTCCAATTCATCCATACCGACCAGATATTCCAACCTAATCTAGTCCCATTTGCTAGCACTTGGCCTATATTCCTCTGAGCCCTTCCTATCCATATACCCATCCAGATGCCTTTTAAATGTTGTAATGGTACCAGCCTCCACCACTTCCTCTGGCAGCTCATGCCATACACGCACCACCCTCGGCGTGAAAATGTTGCTCTTTAGGTCCCTTTTATATCTTTCCCCTCTCACTCTAAACCTATGCCCTTTAGTTCTGGACTCCCACATCCCAGGGAAAGGACCTTGTCCTGTTTATCCTATCCATGCTCCTCATGATTTTGTAAACCTCAATAAGGTCACTCCTCATCCTCCGATGCTCCAGGGAAAACAGCCCTAGCCTATTCAGCCTTTCCCTATAGCTCAAACCCTCCAACCCTGGCAACACTCTTGTAAGTCTTTCCTGAACCCTTTCAAGTTTCACAATATCCTTCCGATGGGAACCATAAAGCTTTGAGCCATCTGCTGGACATAGAAGATGCTACATAAATGCAAGCCTTTATTTGCTTTCTATTTGTTTGCAATATTCACTTCAATTCACCTCACTTGTTGTGACTGGTTGATGAATAGGCTATGCAGTATACATTAAACTGTCTTGCTCACTCTGTTGGGCTGAAAACAGACAGACAATGCGTGGAACTCACAGGCACAAATAAAGCTGTTGCCATGTAACGACAAAGAGTTGCTGAAGTTTGATTGAAAGCTTCTTCCAACTCATGATGAGAATGGCTTTGGAGTCTAGGAGCTCATTTATGAAGAAATTTAATAGTTGTTTCTTATTCCTTTGTGTTCTTATTTACTTACCGATCAATATAGACTGTAACATTGATTTTTTTTCCTCCCCTCCTAGCCATTCGGTTATGCTGGTTGTCAAGAGATACAGAGATGCAATACTTGTTTCGCTCAGTAGAAAATAAAGCACTTGCTACAAATATCTTGCAAATTCTAATTGAAGCTTGTGCTTCCAAATGTGCCACCATTTTCAAAGTCATGAGCAGGAGGTTTTTTCTGAGAGATGTTCGTCTCACCTGCTGCCCAGTTCGAACACAGACACAGACGAACATAGCGTTTCGACCTAATTTACCTGATTTTTTCAGAACCAACCGGCATTAATCTTTACCATTAGACTTGAGACACGGGCTGAGTCCACCAGAGATCTGTACTACAAACTGTGGAGCACAATAGCATGGATGCTAGTAATTGCAATATAGTCAGAACTTTGCACTATTTTACGTACTTATGAATTCATGACTATTTTTCTTCCAAGGATAGTCACCTTGAGGATGGTCTGTTCTCTTTGACAGGATTTCTGCTTTTCACCTCTAACTTCACTGGTTTTGACTTCCCATTTCCTATTAGGCATCTGTGGAAGCTTGCTTTCACACATCTTGCCTTAGCTCCTGTCCTCCACACACCCTTGCCTTTTGTTCTTTTTCCATCTTCCCCTATGACATTCCCAAACTTTCCTCAGTTCTGGTGAAAGGTCGTTAACATTAACTGTATTTCACTTTCCGCAGATGCTGCCTGACCTACTCAGTATTGCCAACAATTCTGGTTTCTACTGTGCACATCACAAATCTGGGCATCAGTATCTTTGTCATCCTTACAATTTCCTCTCCATTTAAAATAAAAATTGTATTAAAAAATGTACCCAGTGCCTGAAATGCAAGCTCAACACTCTGAAGAACTGAGTAGATAAACAGAATTGTGAACAGCCAGGATTCAGGTTTCTGATACATTGCTTTGTATCGCTCTCGATGAGATAGACTTGGAGGGCTTTTTTATTCATTCATGGAATGAGGGCATTGCCAGCTTGGCCAACATTTATTACCCCTCCCTAATTTTCAAGAGAGCAGTTAAGAGTCAACCACATTGCTGTGGGGTTGGAGTAACATGTAGGCCAGACTGGCAGTTTCCTTCCTTAAAGGACATTAGTGAACCAGTTTTTCACCAATCGACAATCAATTCATGGTCATCATTAGATTCGTAATTCCAGTTTTTAAAAAAAATGAATTCAAATTCCACCATGGTGGATTGGAACCTCAGTCCCAAGAACATTCCCTGGGTCTCTGGATTCACAGTGCAATGACAATACCACTAGGCCATCCCCTCTCTCCTTGTTTCTACCTCTGCAGACACTTGTTAAAGAATGTCATTGTGGAATAGGCCTGATCTTCTCATTTGAGCCCTTTGTGAGTTGTCAGAGGTGGGCTGCATTCATCATAGACTGAAGCTTCTTTCTTTATTCCTTGCCTCACTTCTAAGCCTCAAACAATTGTTTACTGACCTGAAGATTATGTACGAAGTCACTGCTGGCAATTTGAAAAATGGTCACAACGGCATTGGATGTGCTACTTTCGAGCTTTAATTTTGCAAAGTGGATGGCTTGTGCTGAGGTAGTACTCTGCTTAGCTTCCACCATCACAAACATTCATTGGGTGTTTATTTGTAATCTCCTTGATAAGGGTCAGCGACTGAAGTGAACAAAGAGTGGCTTCCAAAAATCTTGTCAAACCTGCTGTCACTGCCCTTTAGTCTGAACCACATTCACTAAACAAAAAGATCACAGTAAATATATTGATTAAGTCAGTCCACATGTTTGATGTTCAGTTATAAAAGCATGTTGCATGAAAGAGGCCATTAAACCCATCATTTTTGTACTGACCCTTGGAATAATCCATTTTGTCTCACTTTCCTCATGGCTTTGCATTCTATTTTGTTTTCACATAATTATCCAATTCTCTCTGAAATTATTATTGAATCTACATTTTACAAAGTTATTTGTGGCTTGGCAGCATTGCAAGGAAAGCCATCAATGATTGCCCTTCACTTAATGAGCTGCCCTCTTGAACTGCTGCAGTCCACGTGCTGTGCGTAAACCTTTAGGGAGAAATTCCCAGGATTTTGACCCAGGATAACTGAAAGGAAAGGTGATGTATTGTCACATCTGAATAGTGAGTGGCTTGGAGGGGAACCTGCAGGTGGTGTTATTATCTAGCACCTGCTGTCCTGACATGCCAAGTGGTAAAGTTTGTAGGTTGATGAAGGAGGCATGGTATGTGGCAGCAGTGTATAATCTAATTGGTCCACATTGTTGTTGGAGGGAATGAGGTGGGAGTAGGAGAGTGAATCAAGTTTACTTGGATGAGAGCTTTTTGAATGGCTTGAGAATTACCCTCACTAAGGCAAGTTGAATCACTCTCCTAACATACACTCATAAATGGTGGATAGCATTGTGGTGGTCAGAAGGTGATTTACCATTAGACCGGCCTCTCAGGCCGTGCGTCCCAGATCAAAACAGCTCACTTCAGTAACAAAAATGTCCATGGGTGTTCCCACCTGTCAGAACCTCTGATGCCTTATATGCTGTTTTGTTGAGTTTTAACATTTAACAATTACTGCTTTAAGTATTTCAGAAAATGCTGGGTTTCTTGGTTTGTAGCTTTGGTTCCAGTCCAACTCACCTTACACAAAACCTATTGGCACCAGGGTCCTGCACTTCAGACTTCAATCAGGAGACTTTTAAATTATCACATAATCTTTTTAACAGAGCAAGATTGTTCAAACGTGATTGAGATCCCTGTTTCCTCAACTTTCTCTGTGGAAATGCTCAGTTTCCAGAAATAGACCACAAGATACTAAATGCTCTGGGAGCTTTAAAACTCAATCCCAGTTTTATAGCATTACAGGTTTTCTGAATCCCATTGAAATTGACACTAAGTACTGGAGTTCACTACTTGCAGTCCAATTGGCTGCACTTATAGGTTAATTACAACTGCACCGATTTGTAGTCGCACCAAATAAACGTATTATAACAGAGCTTCAGTCTGTCACTATCCACAATTTAGGAAAATAAAAGCATTAGCGATCTTTAAATACTTCTATGTTGGGCCACCACAAAGTTTAACATCAGGAATATTTTTTTGAAATGTAAATTTTAAAAATGTAGTGTGTTGACAATTATGAGTTACACAGGTCTCAAGGAAACGGAGGCTTGAGAAAATTATATTGTCTAATTATAAAATATCAGTAATACTTTAAATTTATTCCGATTTTCCAAACAATGGATTGAAATGCATTATAGTTTAAAACAAGACTTCTTTATACACTGCTATTAATGTCAAAGAGTCAACTGCATGGAGGTAGTCTATGTTGGCGAAGTAAGGTTTTGAAGCTCTGTGCTGTGCCCCTTGCAAGGAAAGGCTGCCAGCATTCTCAAAGATCCATCCCATCCTGGCAATGTCTTTCTACAACCTACCATCGGGGAGAAGGTACAGAAGCCTGAACACAGGCACCAGCTGGTTTCGAAACAGTTTCTGCCCTACTGTTGTTAGAATACTGAATGGACTCACACACTCTTAACATTCGTCTGTACCTGTGTTTTTTGTTTTTGCTGTGTTAACCTATTATTTACTATCTATGCTACTTAACTCTGTGACCTGCCTATATTGCTCGCAAGACAAAGCTTTTCACTGTGCATCAGTACACGTGACAATAAATTCAATTCAGTTCAATTGCTGTGGGTGACACTTACCTGAGCCCCATGCTGAGCCTGCACTACATGAGGGCTGCTGAGCAGAGATTAGGCACCTCCCATGCAGACAGAGGGAATTATTTGAAGGAGAGGTGCCACCAGGCAGCTCTCTCCTCATGGTCCTCTCTGGGCACTACTGGCAGAGGTCCGGGAGTACATTAGCAGCCTTGTTTCTTGGCCACAGGATACATATGGACTAGGGTAAAGATTAAAGTTTGCAAACTGATACCGATTTTCAACTTAATTCTTTTTTATTTCGTCAAGTTTTTCAACAGGTGGCAGATATAAAAACAGAAACTTTAATGACGTTGTGTGGCTTTTGATCTTGAGCAATAGCATAAAGTGGAATGACTTGGAGGCATCTCTCAAATGTACGTGGCTTCACTCCCACTTCATTAATTGGGAGTTACAGCACTGTAAATGTGCATAAATTCTACAAATACCGAGGATACATCTTTGTTGATTTCTGATTAATCATCAGAAGGTTACCATTACACTGAGCAATACCAAGGTCTAGATCAGAGTGGTGCTGGAAAAGCACAGCAGGTCAAGCAGCATCCGAGGAGCAGGAAAATCGACATTTCGGGCAAAAGCCCTTCATCAAGAATGAAGGCAGGGAGCCTCCGGGGTGGAGAGATAAATGGGAGGGTGATGGGGCGGGGGAGAGGGTAGCAAATACCAAGCAGAGATCATCTTCAGGCCAACACACAGGAACTAAAGCAATTCTTCCTCCAAAAGTTATTTCATTAACCTCTTCCGCCTTAAATTTTGAGATTCAAAACAACAAGAGTGGTTTTGCCTTTGTAGAAAGTGGAATTATAAGTAGAAAGAATAACTAAAACAATCTAATAGCATAATGCTAGGTCAAGTTGAATGGTTAACTTTGGTTGAAATTTGAGCACAATTTCTAATATTTCATATTATTACAACAGCAATTGTTTGCTGGTCACAACCAACATAGTGTAGGTTCAGTGGCTGTAAATGCAAGACCCCACAATCAGTTTCAAAAACCTCTAGTCGATAAAATGTTTCATCGACCAAATACTCAAAAGAAAGGAGTCTAGCTTTCATGGTGGGATAAATGTTATCAAGAGAGGGGTTAAAGTTTATTAGTGAATGTGTAGTTAATGTTTTATTTGGTAGGAAGAAAAAGCTTGTGAAGACTTTGCCATTATAAATTAATCTTTAATGAAAAGCTCTCCACTGTAGAACAGAATGTTCAAACCTAATGTAGCAGATATAAGATATTCTGAGTTGTGTCTGTTCTAACATGCCAAGAAAACCCACAGGCAATCTAAGAACATAGGCATTGCCTAGATCTGCCTTCCAGCAGTCTGATCCAGAGACAGCTTTCTCATTAGCTTTTATATACAAAATAGAAATAAAACCTTTGCTTTTTAGCATAAAGTTGTACAAGATTCATATATTTTTATTACATCTTTTCTGTGTGGAGTAATACTTTGTTACTGAAATGAAATCAATTCAAATATTACAAAGACCACGTATTAACAAAGTTTATTTAAAGAACTACCTGACTATTAGTGGTAATCTGAAGCTGTATAATCCAGATATGTCCCAGGTGTCCCACTAGACAAACCCGTAGGCAGTCCTTTCATGGTGAAAATGATCGGCACCTGTCCATCCTAAAAACGTTAGCACACATACCGGAGCAAGCAATTTATTAACTGCTTTTCTCTTCCCCATAGATGCACAATATTGCTGCTTGATTTTCTCTAACAGGTAACTTTGGGATTTCATTGTTCTCTGTTTACTAGATCCTCATTTATTCACCTTAAATTAGCTCTCTAAAGAGCTAGTGCTCCACTAGAATCACTTTGTTTACCAAAGCAATATCTTGAAATTGGTACTGGTGTTAAACGACCATCATTATTTTCAATCCTATTCTCTGCAATGAGCCCAAACGGAAATCTTATTAAATATGAATGTGCTTAGGGTGTAAGCTGGTTAAATATTTACAGCCTCAATATTAATGTATAATCTTTTTACTATTACCAGCCATGAAGTGATGCTACTGCAATGAACCGTGATCTTAATTAATATGCAGCCACGTAATTACTGGCTGTTGTGTTCCCTTCCACACAATGGGCAATTTCCTGAAATAACCAGTCGCAGTTTCCCATCAGTTTAAGAGATAAAAAACAGGATGATTATCCTGGAACAAATGCTTATTTTGGTTGAAAAGGAGCTGAACAAATCGAAGTTTGAAAAGGAACCCAACATCATGGTCTGGGTTTGTAGCTCTTGCGGGGAATGTGAATGGAGGTTGGTGTAGCATTTCACTATGTGCCTGGGAAGGGGACAGGAAAACTAACAGGACTATCTGCCCACAGTTGGTGGTTACCCTACAAGGCACTTGATGAACACCAATTGTAACTTTTTCAGTCAACCTACAGCTCAGTGGAAATTGGTTAAGTGGCCTGTGATCACAATAGTTCAGACCCGGTATTCTAGACCTCCCTGGCTCTTTTATATTATCCTGAATTCTGTTCTGACTTGTATACAAATTGACTTGGAATGGAACCTGCTTGTAACTCAGGGACTGCCTGCACTTGTACATCCCCTCTACCAGATTAACACACTGTGAGGTGATGATGTGATGGTCATATTATTACAGCAATAGCACAGAGGCCCAGGCTAATATTCTGAGGACTTTGGTTCAAATCCCACAAAGGCAGCTGATGGAATGTAAATTTAATTACATCAATTTGAAATATAAAGTTGGTTTCAGCAATGGTGAACTTGATGGAGGGGTATGTTTATATTCTGGGGTGAGTCAACATTAGGAAGGAGGAGGTGTTGGGTGTCTTGAAAAGCATTAGAGGAGATAAATCCCCAGGATCCAATGGATCTATCTCTGGATTTTGAATATGACTCAATTTGATTTGATTTATTTGTTGTCACATGTGTTTTGTTACAAAATACATTGAAAAGTTTTGTATAGTGTTGCCACTCTCTGACGCCATCTTAAATCACAGAAAAAATAAACCAAAACATGGAATGTAATGGAAGAAAAACAAAGAGATGAAGAAAAAGTGTTTAGCTTTACAGTCATTTTTGTTAAGTGTGAAACCATAGGCCCTGGGCCCAGTGGCCAGACATGATTACCCCTTACCATGCTGCTGCCGCTGAAATGAAAGGTTGCTGCTCTTGGGTGCCATCTTGCCCCCACTGATGCCCTCGCCATTTTGAGTTTTCATTGGACATCGCCAATGTGGATGCCCCGGACGCTACCAGATTCCCGAACCCGACTCGGATGCCATAACCATTCCACTGGGTCCACTTGAGTCTGTGCTGCCTCAAGGAGGCAGTAGAGAAGATGGAGGAGAAATCTTTAGCCACAGGTGAAGCCCCAGAAGACTGGAGAATAGCCAATGTTGTTCCTTTGTTTTAGAGCAACAGAGAAAATCCGGAAATTATAGCTTGGAGACCCTTACGTCAGTGGCAGGGAAATTATTGGAGACAAGGATTTACCCACATTTCGAAAAGAATGGGGTTATTAGGGAGATTAAGCATGGCATTGTGTGGGGAAGGTCTTAAATCACAAATTTGATTTAGTTTCATTAGGAAGTGATAAGTACAGCAGTGAAAGTTGTCCATATATGCATCATTAAAGCATTTGACAAGGTCCCTCATGGTAAGCTGGTCCAGATGATTCAGTCACATGGGATCCTTGCTGAGTTAGTAAGTTGGTTACAAAATTGGCTTGTTCATAGAGGACTGAGGGTAGTTGAGTGTTTTTCTGATGAGAGGTCTATGACCAGTGGTGTTTGTAATATATATAAATGATTTGCATTGAAGATTGAATTAAGTACTCTCATGTCCTCACATGAGTACAGTAAAAAATGTAAGTACATGTAACAGTAAATCTAATTCAATTCAATTCAAATGACTTATGTATATTATAAATGACAGAGTTCCCAGCACTGATCATTGTGAAACATCACTGGTCACAGATCTCCACTCAGAAAAACACCCCTCCACAACTATCCTCTGTCTTTTATGACTGAGCTAACATTAAATCCAACTTACCAACTCATCATGTATTTCACCTGATGGAACCTACTAGGCCAGTCCACCATGAGGGATCTCGTCAAATACTTTAGGAAAGTCCACGTGGATCATATCCACCACTGCCCTACCGTCATCAGTCATCATGTGATTGCTAGTTTGCCAATGAAACGAAAATTAGTGGAGTTTTGGATAGTAAAGCTGATTGTCTAAGGACACAGCGGTTTATAGATCAGATGGGGGGAGAAAAGGCAGCTGGAGCTTAATCTGGACAAGTGTGAGGTGATGCATTTTGGCAGGTCAAATGCAAGAAGGAAGTGTAGTGATTGTAACAAGGTGGGCCAGGTGGACCTCATAGAATATGAGTTCCCTGATTGGGGCTGTTAATCTGGAAGCCCTGGTTGATAGATAAGAACAGGAGGGTCAGACATTTTGTTCACTCTGACAGCTGGCTCTGAGGGAGCTGGACCAGTGTCAAGGACTCTCCATGTGTAACTAAAGGGTGACTTGGTGATGGGATACCGGCCTCTGTGGAGTTATTTCAGTGGCGATGAGAGTAAAGCACATGACTGAAGAAACTCGTTGTCTTTGAGTTGGAGTAAGCATTTCTGGCATCATGCAGTTATTTGGGAAGCTTGACTCATTTGATCCTGCCATCAAAGACTGGGCCCAGTATGTGGAAGGAATACATTATTTTTTTCTGGGCAAATGTCAACGGGGCAGATGAAAAGCAATGAGTAATTTTCCTGACAACTTGTGGACCTGCAACTTTTTCAGTTACGAGGTGCCTAACATTCCCTGAGGCACCAGATACTAAAACCTTTCAAGAGTTGATGGATTTAGTTAAGGAATATTATGACCACAAGCCTCCTCTAATTCTGAGACAGTTTCAGTTTTACACTGCAATTCGAGGACCGGGGAATCCATGTCGGGACTTTTGACCAAGTTGACATGACTGGCAGAAGCATGTGACTTTGATTTGACTCTTAATGAGACACTGAGAGTTTGTTTGGTATGTGGGATTAATGATGTAACCATGCAAAAAGTGCCTACTGGCTGAAGCCCAATTGGATTTAAACAGGCAGTACAATGGAAAATACAGCAAGTGTAGCATGTGAGTTGCAGGGTATTCCGAAGGAAGTGCACATCCTCGCCAGTCCGAGTGAGCTTGGGGAACACCACATGAATGAAGGTAATTGAATAGCCTTACTCAGGGCATATCCTGAACAGCAGAACTCTCGGTCAGCCCATAGCAAAACTCCAAAACAAAGCCAAGCCTTGGTCAAACGGTTCAGTACTTTTTCAGGATCTGGGCTAGTAAGCCATTGTAGCTGCTGCAGGTTTGCGGACATGAGACAGGAAAAGAGTCCCACTAGACCCAAGTTGAGTCAGAGAACTCGTAAGCTGGTATTCAGGAGAGTGCACACCTTGGCAAGTCTACCAACATCTGGTCTGGAACAGTTAAATTGCTTAGCAATATCCAAATCAGAACCAATCAAAAATAAACATCTGGTTAAATGGCCATCCAGTTCTAATGGAGGTTGACAATGGCACACCTGTATCAGTGATTGCAGAGCCAGTTTTTAACAATCTGCACTCTGGACTCCTACCCTTAAGTTTGCACAAGACCTCGGCTAGACTGAGAACCTGTACGGGGGAACTATTACAGGTTAAGGGTACGACTTCAGGTGTTCCGATCTCGTTATGAAAAGCAGCTGGTTCAGTTACCACTAATTGTAGTAAAAGGCTTGGGCCCAAGCCTGATGGGGCGAAATTGGTTGAGAAAGATTCGCTTTGATTGTCTCAGCATCTTTCGATTAGAGAATGGCTGTCTGAATGAAGTCTCCAATGAAATACCCAGATGTTTTCCAGGAAGGTCTAGGGACTATCAAAGGAGCCAAGGCCACTTTGCATGTTGACCAGGAAGCAATTCCACCATTTTACAAGGCCCACCCAGTGCCATTTGCCTTCTGGGAAAAAGAAGGCTGGAAACCAATCCAGTTTGTGAAACTGGTCGTACCAACTGTGAAGCCCAATGGTTCAGTTCACCTTTGTGGGGATTTTAAACAAAGAGTAAATTGCTTTTCGCAGCTGAATAAATATTCAATCCTTCACATAGAGGATTTATACACAAAGCTGACAGGGGGAGCTGTCCTTCAAGAAACTGGACATGAGCCATGCATACCTGCAATTGTGGTTAGATGAGGATTCCCAGATGTATACTACAGTTAATACCCCTAAAGGTTTGTATCAATGTACATTGTATCAATGCCATTTAGGTTATCATCAGCCTGTGTTGTTTTTCAGCAGACGATGGAGAACATTTTACAAGGTCCACCCCCAGGACGCCATTTATGTGATGACATGCTAATAACGTGGAAGACGAATAAGGAACACATAGAGAACTTGGACATAGACATGAGAGAGCTTTGCCAGGCTGGCTTTAGAAGGGAAAAATGTGTGTTCCAGGCACGCCAAGTGACCTACTCGGGCTACAGAGTCGACAAGACTGGGTTACATTTGTTGGAAGACAAATTGAGGGTGATCAATAATGCCCCGGCTTCTGCATCTGTACCAGAACTAAGGTCGTTCCTTGGGCTGGTGCATTATTATGGAAGGGTCATACGTAACCCGGGCTCCATCCAGGTACCTGTGCATCAACTCCTAAAAGACGGTCAGCCTTGGAAATTATCACATAGACAAGCCATGGCTTCGGGAGGTGAAGAAACAGTTATCATCCTCAAAAGTGTTGGCACACTCCGATCCCAAGTGAGACCTGGTATTGACATGCAGTGCCTCCTGTGTGGCACCGGGATAATATTAGCTCGAGGGTGGCCCAAAGGAGAGGAACACCCAATAGCACATGTATCCAGGACTTTGGCTAATGCAGAGCCCAGATAGTGAAGGAGAATTTGGAGATTGGTTTTGGAGTAGGAAGTTCCACCAATACAGACGTACATTTATAATATTAACAGACCACAAACCCTTGCTAGTTCTACTTAAAGAGGACAAAGCAATGCCTTCCATAGGCTGAATTCAGCAATCGGCTCTAATGCTAAGTGCTTATAATTTCAAGTCCAGGAGGCAAAGTCTCAAATACTGCTTCCTGTCACCACCACTGTTGTTAATGGTTGGTAATGGTTTCAAATCTTCTGGGCACACTTCCAGTCACCGCTGACATTATCAGACTTTGGACCAGAAAGGTCCGGCGCCAGCAAAACTGTAACAGCTGGTGGTGATGGGGAAGCCAAAGGCTGTCATAACCAGAACTGAACCCTTTTTGGACACGGAGAGAACAGATCACATTAGAGGACAGCTGTTATTATGGGGAGCAAGATTGATTGTCCTGAATAAAGATGGCCACCAGATACTAGATGAACTCCACCAGGATCATGCAGGGGTCTCCAAAATGAAGGTGTTGGTGGGAAGTTATGTCTGGTTGCCAGGATTGAATGCTGGCAGAGCCACATTGGTGGGGCAGTGCCCAGAGTGCCAACAAGGACAAAGATTACTGACAGCGGTTCTCCCATATTTGTGGGAATGGTTGGGTAAACCTAGGCGAGGTCACACATCGACTGTGCAGGACCTTTCATGGGCTCAATGTTCTCCATCATTGTCAACACCCACTCAAAATGGCTGGACGTGCACAGGGTTCATTTGTCAAACATGAGGATGACATTAGAAAAACTGCAAGCATCTTTTGCAATACATGGACACCCAGAAGCATTGGTCACAAACAATCATCGCTTACCAGCAGGAAATTTGAGTCTTTGCAAAAGTTGAATGGCATTTGACGTATAAGGATAGCTCCATACCATCCATTATCCAATGGCCTAGCAGAAAGATCAGTCCAAACTTTGAAGGCAGGCTTAAAGAAACAGTCTACAGCTTCACTAAATACTAAACTGCCCCAGTTCCTATTCGGTTACAAGACCACCCGTCATGCAACTACAGGCATAGTTCCAGTAGAGTTGCTACTGGGGAGAAGACTCTGCACCAGGTTAAATCTGATCTTCTGGAACCTGGGTGGGAGTAGAGGGAAGGGTGAGATGGCACCAGGAATGTCAATGCCGGTCGCAAGAGAGAGACAGTTTACTTCAGGGGACGAAGTTCAGTGTAGGAACCATGGGAATGGCCCTGCACGGGTAAGAGGCACATTCAACATGAGGTCAGGTCCTGTGACATATTAAGTTCAGGTCGATGCAACGGTCCTGAACAAGCACGTGAACTGTATGAAAGCTGCAAGTTCACAAACGATGCAGCAGCAAAATATATCCAACTCCCTTAACAGATTTCCCAACTGTTATGGAGCCCAGGAGTTCTCCCTCTCCATTGTGTTGAAGGTACCTTGGAATCTGAAATGGACACGGTGGATGTCACCACCTTGACACCTTTGCCACCTGAAGAGGAGAATTAATTTCTTCAGAAATGCTCTGAGCATAAGAGAGCTAATGTGTATTACACACTGCCTGTATCAGAGGCAGGGCTGGAGGAACGTGACCTGGTGCTAAAACGCCCTGGGAGGAGCTACAAAAACAAAGCACTGGCTAATGTGGTTAGACTCAGAGTGGGAGGGATGCAGTGATTGTAACAAGGTCAGCTGGGTGCACCTCATAGAATATGAGTTCCCTGATTACGGCTGTTAACCTGGTCCAATCAGGGAGCTCTGGCACAGATAAGAACAGAAGTGTCAGATATTCTGTTCACTCTGTGAGCTCGATGTGAAGGAGGTGGGTCAATGTCAAAGACTCTCTATGAGCAAATAAAGGGTGACTTGGTGAGGGGATACTGGCCTCTGTGGAGTTATTTCGGAAAGTATACAGTACATGGCAGGACCCTTTGGAGTATTGATATTCAGAGGATCTTGAGTTGTAAGTCCATAGCTCTCTGAAAATGTAGATAAGGTGGTAAAGAAGGTGTACGGTATGCTTACCTTTAACAATTGGGAAATTGAGTATAAAAGTTCACAAGTCATGTTGCAGCTTTGTAAAATTTTAGTCAGGCCACATTTGGAGTATTCTGTGCAGTTCTGGTTACCATGCTACACATGAAGGACGTGGAGGGTTTGAACAGGGTACAAAAGAGGTTTGGAAATGTGTTGCTGGAAAAGCGCAGCAGGTCAGGCAGCATCCAGGGAACAGGAGAATCGACGTTTCGGGCATAAGCCATTCCTGAAGAAGGGCTTATGCCCGAAACGTCGATTCTCCTGTTCCCTGGATGCTGCCTGACCTGCTGCGCTTTTCCAGCAACACATTTCCAGCTCTGATCTCCAGCATCTGCAGACCTCACTTTCTCCTACAAAAGAGGTTTAACAGGATGTTGCCTATATTGGGCGACACAATGGCCCAATGGTTAGCACTGGTACCTCACAGCGCTGGGGACACTGGTTCACTTCCACCCTCAGGCGACTGTCTGTATGGAGTTTGCACATTCACCCCGTGTCTGTGTGGGTTTCCTCCAGGTGCTCTGGTTTCCTCCCACAGTCACAAAGATGTGCAGGTAGGTGAATTGGCCAAGTGAAATTGCTCCAGAGATTTCAGGAATGTGTAGGCTAGGTGGGTTAGCTATGGGTAATGCGGGGTTACAGGGATAGGGGGTTGGGTCTGAGTGGGATGCTCTTTGGAGGATCGGTGTGGACTCAATGGGCCAAATGGCTTGCTTCCATACTATCAAGATTCTGTGGAGAGTTAGAGCTGTAAGAAGTGTTTGGACAAACTTGGATCATTTTTGCTAGAATGTGGGAGATTGCGGGGCGGCCTGATTGAAGGGTATAAGATTGGGAGACATCAATAAAGTAGATCGAGTCTTGATCCCAAGCTGGAAATGTCAAATAATAGGGAACATAGGTTTAAGGTGAGAGGGGGGATGTTTAAAGGAGATGTGTGAGGAGAGTATTTTTATACTGAGGGTGCCTGGAATATGCTGCCAGGGGAGGTGATTGAAGTAGACATGTTAGCAACATTTAAGAGGCATTTAAACAAACACATGAATAGACAGAGAATACAGGGATATGTTCCATGTGCAGGTAGTAAAGATTAGCTTCGAATGGCATCATTGTTGACCATGATTTGGAGATGCTGGTGTTGGACTGGGGTGTACAAAGTTAAAAATCACACAATACCAGGTTATTGTCCAACAGGTTTATTTGGAAGCACTAGCTGTTGGAGTGTTGCTCCTTCATCAGGTGATTCTCCACAATCACCTGATGAAGGAGCGTCGCTCCGAAAGCCAGTGTTTCCAAATAAACCTGTTGGACAATAACCTGGTGTTGTGTGATTTTTAACTTTGTACATCATTGTTGACATGGACATGATGGGCCCAAAGGTCTGCTCCATGCTGTATCGTCCTATGTTCTCCAACTAACACCAGTTATCATAAAACCAGTCTGGTTCACTCATGTCCTTTAGAGAAGGAAATCTGCTCTCCTGACCTGGTACAGACTACATGAGACTCCAGGCCCACAGCAATGTGATTGACTCTGAAATGATCTAGCAAGGTCAATCAGGTCTGGGAAATGAATGCTGGACTTGCTGGTGACTCCTGCGTCCATTGAACAGAATTAGTGGCAAGAAATACCTATCATGTTCTCATAACCTTATTCATAGGAATCGGTTTAGCACAGTTGGCTGGATTGTTGGTTTACAGACCAGCAGGCGTTCAATCCCCACCACCGGTTTGAGGTTACCATGAAGGATTCTCCTTCTCACCCTCTTCCTCACCCACCAGTTGCTTCTCTCTAACCAGACCTATGTTCTGGTAAGACTATGGCGACACAACAACTCTTATTCCTCCACTTATAGACCACCGATTGAAATTTTACATTTCTCACCTTGAGATTTAGTGAAACATCAATTGACCACACACACACACGTTTCTCTCTGACATCAAACTAATTTGGTTTCGAGTGCTGTAGTTGTGCTCAGAATCCATGCACATGTCACCCTTTGGTCTCTGTCTGCTTTGTTACTGCTCCTTTACACTCCTGGTTTCCTCCACATTTAGACTCTGCCAGTCAACCTAAAGATTTGCTGCTGCCAAAACAAGTCAAGAGCAAACGTTTGGGAGGCTTAATGTTACTGCAGCTATAGTGAGATAGATGGAGGATTGAAGGATAGGCGGTTTGGAGTTTGAAAGTCTGTTACAGGCACCTGAGGGTTGAAAGGAAATTTAATAGAGACTTTAGAAAAAATGAAAGATTTTAAGAGGTTGACTGGTGATTCTTTAGGGGGAGGTCCAGTCCAAACCTTTAACTAAAGAATGAAAGAGAAAGTAAAGAGTTAGAAAATGCTTTGGTTTTGGAGTCACAGGTAAACTTTAGCAAGGTCTTTGACATGGTAGTAAATGGTGGGTTGTTGAGTGAGGTTAAATATCATGGGATCCAGGGAGAGCTTGCCAACTGGATAAAAAAAATGGCTTGAAGGTAGAAGATAGAGGGTGGTGG
The DNA here is from genome assembly GCF_037043375.1 of Chiloscyllium plagiosum. Taxonomy (NCBI): domain Eukaryota; kingdom Metazoa; phylum Chordata; class Chondrichthyes; order Orectolobiformes; family Hemiscylliidae; genus Chiloscyllium; species Chiloscyllium plagiosum. Next base: position 18,047,875 of record NW_028270147.1, read on the forward strand.
TAAAGAGTTGTTTTGCAAACTGGAGGCCTGTGGCCAGCTGTGTGCCACAGGGAACAGTGCTAGATCCACTATTATTCATCATTTATGTAAATGATTTGGATGAGAATTTAGGAGGCTTGGTTGGTAAGTTTGCAGATGAGATCAAAATTGGTGGTGTAGTGGACAGCGAAGGTGGTTATCTGGGGATGCAATGAGACTTTGATCAACTGGGCCAGCGAGCTGAGGAATGGGCAGAAGAAATTTAAATTAAATAAATACGAGGTGTCGCACTTTGGTGGGTCAAACCAGGGCAGGACTTACACAGTCAATGGTAGGGCCCTGAGGAGTGTTATAGAACAAAGAGGTCTAGGGATGCAGGTTCATAGTTCCTTGAAAATGGAGTCACAGGTACACAGGCTGGTGAAGAAGGCTTTCAGCATGCTTGTTTTCATCGGTCAGAGTGTTGAGTATAGAGGAGTTGGGATGTCTTGTTGCAAATGTACAAGACATTAGTAAGACCACATTTGGAGTACTGTGTGCAGATCTGGTTGCCGCATTATAGAAATGACATTATTAAATTAGAAACAGTGCAGAAAAGATTTACAAGGATACTAACTGAACTGGAAGGTTTGAGTTATAAGGAGAGGCTGGATAGACGGGGACTTTTCCCTGGAGTGTAGGAGACTGACAGGTGTCCTTATAAGGTCTATAAAATCATGAAAGGCATAAATAAGGTAGATAGCCAAAGGTTTTTCTCCATGCTAGGGGGGTCTAATTCTAGAGGGCAAGGGTTTAAGGTGAGAGGTGAGAAACAGTACAGGGTCCAGAGGGGCAATTTTTTCAGCCAGAGATTGGTGAGTGTCTGGAATGGGCTGCTGGAGATAGTGATGGAAGCAAGTACAATTTTGTCATTTAAGAAACATTTGGACAGGTACATGGATGGGATATATATGGAGGGATATAGACCAAACACAGGCAAATGGGCCAAGTTTAACAGTGAAAACTTGGCAACATGGACAAGTTGGCTGAAGGGCCTGTTTCCATACTGTTGACCTCTGTGATTCTATGCCTCTACCATTAATGACTAATGAAGCAATGACTGCAATGTTAGTCAAAGGAATTTGATCAGCAATTTTGAAATGGGGATGAGAGCAGATGGTTACAGCAAGAGATGTAGCAGCTAAGGTGACAGAGGACAAGTGATCTCTTTTTTTAAAATATACTTTTATTGAAAAAATAGATTTTTAAAAATATTACAAGTACAAAACAATACAATTCAAAATCGTACAAAAAAAACCCCATGTTAAACAAAGCCAACTACCCCCCCCCATGTACAAATGTATAAACGTATATAGAATAAAAAAAAACTGGCTATTTTAACTAAATAAATAAATAACCAACAACAAACTAATAAATAGAAATAACTCAGCTCAGCTAAACAAAACGCTCATACATTCACAGTTCCTCCTCCCGGGATATTGGACTCGTGAACCACAATCATTATGGCTATATAAAAGCCCTTGTTAGTGTGGCAGATAAATGTGTGTCCAGGTATTCCAAAAAGGGCTGCCATATCTTGTAAAAATTCTCAGTTTTGTGGTGTACCATATTTGTGAGAAAATCCAGGAAAATATATTCCATAACAATCTTGTGCCAACCCGACAGGCCGGGGGCGGGGGGGGGGCTGGGGGTGTGGTGGATGTCAGATATCCAACCTAGCAAGATATTCTTTCTTGCACAGAACATGAGAATATTGAAAAGTTTTTTCTTATGCACGTCTGCAGGAAATACGGTGGACAGCCCAAAAGAAGAGAGATAGGGTCCTTCTCCACCCTTACACCCAAAATCCTCTCCATTACGCCCACCACAGCGCTCCAATATGTTTGAAGCCTATCGCAAGACCAGAGACAATGGGTAAGAGTGCCCATGTAGCCCTTCCACTTGGGACATGCTGAAGGCACCCCGGTTTAAATTTTGACAAATGGTCTGGAGCCAAGTGGACCCTGTGGAGAATCTTCAACTGTAAAGCATGGGGCCTATTGCAAATTGATATCTTCCTTGCATTCTCCCAAATATCCTCCCGTACCTCTGAGGAGACTTCAACACTCAGCTCTCTCTCACATCCTGCAAAGTCGATCAAACTCATCTAAGGGGGCACTCCCCAATTGATGATATGAAGTACTGACAGAGAGTGTACTCTTAGCACTTAGCACCCCCCTCTCTCTGTCGGATTTGCAGGGATCAGTCAAAAGTGTGGTCTTTTTTTGAATAAAATCCCTAACTTGAAAAAAAACAAAAGAGGTCTCTATTAGATAACTCATATTTCCGTACTAACTGATTGAAGAACATCATTACGTCTCCCTCAAATAAATCGCCCATGCAGGACACACCCTAACTACTCAATGTTTAAATCCTGAATCGATCATTCCCGGTTGAAAACCCGGCATACACACTATAGGTGTAAACAAAGATGTTTTGCCAATATTGCCTTCCCTCTGCCGAATTGCCCTCCATGTTTTAACAGTATTGATAACTATTGGGTTATGGCAATATTTCCTAATTGTCTTCATTTTTTTGCAAAAACAGCAAACTGGTAAGGGGGCACCTTGCCTGGGAGGTTTCGATATCTAGCCATATTGAAAGAGGATCTCCACAAATTCAATCACTCACAAAGGACAAAAGTGAGCTTAATTGGTAATTTTTAATGTTTGGAAGGTCCACTCCCCCCCAATCTGTGAGGCAACTGCAGTTTGGCTAATTTAATGAGGGGCCGCTTACAATGCCAAATAATGGAGCTGAACTAGCCGTTCAGTCTCCTGAGAGTTTGCTTATTGAAATTCAGGGGGAGCATCATGTATAGGGTATAGTAAACGAGAGAGAATATTCATCTTAATAAGCGCTACCTGACCCAACCACGAGACTGGAAGTGCCTCCCATTTTTGAAGATCTTGTTTAATTTTTTTCAAATAATTGGATAAAATTGGCTTTGAACAGCCAATCCAGAACTGGAGTAATGAATATGCCCAAATACACAAAACCCCCCTGGGACCACCTAAATGGGAATCTATAGTCACTCTCAAGAACCAACTCCTTCGTAAGACCACCCATAGGCATAGCCTCTGATTTCGCAAAATTAATCTAATACCCCGAAAAAGGGCCAAATGCGTGAATGCACTGCATCAGGTGAGACACTGAAACTGCTGGACTTATCAAAAAAATTAGGATATTGTCTGCATACAACAAAATCTTATATAATTTTGACCCCACTTCTGGAGCTGGTATATTGGGATCCCCACGAATGGCCTCTGCCAATGGTTCAATCACCAACGTAAAAGTAATGGTGAAAGGGACAGCCCTGCCGGCTGCCCCTAAAAATATTAAAATTGCTTGATCGTACCCCGTTGGTGATGACCAGCGTGAGAGGGCCACCGTAGAGAACCTTTACCCATCTTATGAAAACTTCGCTCAAACCAAACCGCTCCATAGTATAGAAAAGGTACGGCCACTCAACTCGGTCAAAAGCCTTCCCTGCATCTAGAGAAATCACCAGTCCCCATATTGACTGTTGTTGACACGCTTGAATTACATTAAGCATCCCCCTAACATTACTGGAGGACCTGCGACCCTTTATGAAGCCTGTCTGATCCTCTTTAATAATAGAAGGTAACACAGTCTCCAGCCTTAACGCAAACGTCTTAGAGAGGATTTTAAAGTCCACATTTAAGAGTGAGATGGGCCTATACAGAGCACAGTCTTCCAGGTCCTTCCCTTTTTTAAGGATAAGTGAAATAATGGCCTCTCTCAGAGATGATGGGAGACAGTCATGACTGTATGCAAGTCCGTCAGGACCAGGTACCTTTCCACTCTGAAGCTGCCTCACAGCTTCCTGCACTTCTTGCTCTGATAATGGGGCATTGAGAAAGGACTGTTGTTCGGGAATCACACCCGGGAGTTTCAGATCCTTAAAAAGAGATTCAATTTTGGCCTGCCCGTCCTCACAATCCTTGGATTGGTATAACTTAGAGTAAAATCTCTGGAATGTCACATTAATTTTTTTAGAATCACATGTTAGGTTCCCAGACCCTTCCCTAATCGGCGTAATGGCTTGTGGGGCACTCCTTTTCCTGACGAGATATGCTAAGTATTTGCCTGGTTTGTCACCATGCTCGCTTAACCTTTGCTTTGCAAAAGCCAGCTCCTTCTTTGCCGTCTGCATGAGCATGGAATTTAGTGCAGACCGCAGTGCCGTAATCCTCTGTAGTTTGACCAACGAGAGTCTGTCAAAGTAGGCCTTTTCGGCTGCCTTCAACTGTGCTTCAAGGAGACGTTGCTGCTTACCCTTCTGCCGCTTCCTACTGTTGGAATATGGAATAACTAACCCCCTGGCATAGGCTTTGGCAGTTTCCCAGAGAATGGATGAGCTATCAACCGAGCCTATGTTGATGTCAAGGAATGCCTGAAATTCCCTAGAGAAATATTCCACAAACTTACTATCCTTGAGAATAAAGGGATCCATTCGCCAGTACCTCAAACTCACTGTAACGTCCTTAATCTTAACCATAAGGTACACTGGAGCATGATCAGAGATGGTAATATTACCAATCGTACAAGATGCCACCAAATCCAGGGTCACCGCAGGGGTCAGAAAAAAATCAATCCTAGTGTGACATCTGTGCGAATTGGAGAAAAACTTAAAATCGCTGTCTGTAAGGTGGAGACACCTCCAGACAGCCACCAATCCGAACCTCCCACACAGATCCACTAACTATTTAGTTTGTACAGAGGGTATCAAGGGGTCTTTAGGCAACCTGTCTACCATGGGATCCATGAGACAGTTAAAATCTCCCCCTATAATGATGTGCTGGGACTCGAGACATATCAGTTTAGAAAAAGAGTCTACCAAAATTTAAGGGGATGAGCTGGAGGGCAATAAACATTTAAAACACCATATTCTTCCCCATTAATCAAGACTTTAAGAATTACAAACCTCCCGTGTATGTCTTTAACACACTCTAACAACTTAAATGGAAGATTCTTCATAACCATTATAGCCACTCCCCTACTTCTGGTATTAAATGTTGAAAAATAAACTCGGTCAAAGCCATTCTGCTGTCATTTCAGATGCTCCTTGTCATCCAAGTGTGTCTCCTGTAACAAAGCAATATCCACCTTCTACTTTCTAAGACTCAAGAGTACCTTCTTCCTCTTCCTTGGCGAGTAGCTTCCCTTGATATTCCAGGTACACCCATTTAATCAAGTCATTAACCATAACCTTCTGCAATAACATTTAAATTCCAGAGAGGAGGAACCCGAACCACAAACCGCTGAGCCTTAATGTCACATGATCCACCAAATATAAAAAAACTACATAAACTAAGATCACTACATTTAACAAACTTACAAAACTATTGAAAATTAAAAACAACAAAAACCTAAAAACAAACCAACATATAAAGCGGCAACCACTCCCTGCCCAGAGGGACAACTACCCATCCCAAACTGCCCATAAGTAGGCATCTAACCACCCCAGCTACCTTCACTTCTTCCAGCCAGAGCTGCACTGCAAACACAAGCAGAAAAGAGTAAACACTCCATAGGATACCAATATGAATTAAAAAAACATGCTTTTCTAAAAAAAAAGGAGAATAAATACCCCACCCATCCTTTGGTATATCCTAACTTAGAAATTGAAAATGTTCATCTCAACTGCTGCCAAGCATAGTTTAAACAAAATTATTATCAAGAGGAAAAAAAAAGATAAAGCCCCAACCGGATTTCTTCCATTTCTTTTACAAAACGATAAAGGCATACCCAAACAAACTATTTATACATACTAAAATTGTTCAAATTAGGTTAGTTTGTCTACAAAGTTTCTTGCCTTCTCCAACATGTCAAAGGGATGTGTGGATCCATCTAAGGTGATCTGAAGAACCACTGAATACCTCAGGGAGTACTGAATCCCAAGCTCCCTCAGTCTTCTCTTGACACCGTCGTAAGATTTTCATTTCTTGATCACTGCTGCTGAGAAGTCCTGGAAGAACATGATCTTAGAGCCCTCATAAATTAGGGCCTTTGGATCCTTCCCCTGCATGACTCTCTCCTTATCCCGGTAATGATGGAACTGCACCAGGAGAGGACGAGAACCTTGACCCAGACCTGATCTCCGCGCTGTGACCCGGTGAGCTCTTTCTATCTTCAATCCTCTCATGCTGGCCTCCAAGTCAAGGAATTTCGGCAGTTGAAACTTTATTGCTGGAACAGCACAGCAGGTCAGGCAGCATCCAGGGAACAGGAGATTCGACGTTTCGGGCACAGGCCCTTCCTGAAGAAGGGCCTGTGCCCGAAACGTCGAATCTCCTGTTCCCTGGATGCTGCCTGACCTGCTGTGCTGTTCCAGCAATAAAGTTTCAACTTTGATCTCCAGCATCTGCAGACCTCACTTTCTCCTCAAGGAATTTCGGCAGCCAGTCCTCAACAAATTCCGCAGGCTGCTCACCTTCCTTACCCTCAGGCAGACCAATGATCCGAATGTTTTTTCTCCTGCCCCTGTTCTCAAGATCATCCACTTGGTCACGCAAATTACGGACTTGCGTCTCCAGGGCTTGGATCCTATCCTTGGATGAACTGGCATCAGCTTCCACCACTATGACCCTGTGCTCCACCTCATCCGTCCTCTTCTCCAGGTTTCCCAGCTGCTGCTCATGCTTCTGCAGTATGAGAGATATTGGAGCCAGCTTCTCTTCCATCTGTTTCCCCAGCATCTCGCGAAACCTTTTGAGAGCTCATTCACCAGAGCCTGGAAAGTAATTGACTCCGAGGATCCTGCAGAGCCGGCCTCGGATGCTCCTCCTCCCTTTTTCGGTATCTCTGGATGGCTGCAAACGCAGGTAAGTTCATTTTTAGAAGTTTCTTGGGACTCCATGATCTATCCGGAGTCCCAAGATATCACGATGGTCTGTGTTGGGCGGGTTAAAGGTTTGTCCCACTTGTGCTGTGACGCCAAGCTCTGCAGTGTGATCTTCTTAGATCGCCGCCATCTTGGATCCCCCAAGTGATCTCTTTTGATGCTATGATTGATAATTCTTTGCCTTTATAAGTAAGACCATGGTGCAGTCTTTTGTTACTTGGTTTCATTCTGATTCTATTGTTTGCTATTGTGTGGTATATAAAGCCACTAACTTTAAGTTCCAAACATTCTATTGTTATGACCAACAAGCCCTTTACTTGGAGGGTATATATCCTGCTTATATTAGGTGGTGAATTTGGAAGCAGGATTGTAATAAAAAGCAGGTAGCAGTGGTGTCTTGGAAGAGACACAATTCTGTTTCTTTAAATAAGTTTTATCGAACTAATCTGCATGGATTTTCATTTGACATCTGGCAAAATCCAGAGTCAGAAATTTAAAATCCAACACTTTTTAATAAATATTATTATTAGAAGCTTTTTCAAATCTTTCACAGGACATTTATGTACAACAAAGAATAATATCAAAATACAGAAAGATAGAGGCAGTACAACAATAATAATAAAGAACTACCTATCATTCTACCAGAACAAATGTATCTACTTAACTTAAAATAAACTACAAACTAATTAAATAAAAATTAAATTAAACTGAATTCAAATTAACTTAAAATTAAATTATATCTCATTACTTTATTCTATTTCACTCACCACACTTTCACTGAGGCTCCCATCCCTGGGAGCACCAGTCATTGTACCCGTATGCTTTTGCCACAGCCTCCCTCTTCCACGGCCCCATGTGTGCCCAGGCTGATTCCCATGGCTATACCACAGCCCTAATTAATATTGCTGATAAGTCTGTGTCAATATAATTTAAAAGGGCCGTCACATCTTGTAAACTGTCCTGTTTTGTGGTGCACCATATGTGTGAGGTAGTCTTTGGGAGATGGTCCATCACCAGCCTACGCCACCCCTTAAGACCTTGAGGGTTTTTCCAACGTCCAATTCATTAAAATGTTCTTTCTCGCATAGTGGGTAAGAATGTTACACAATCTCTTCCTGTGTTCCCCTAGAGAGGGTAACTTTGGCAACCCCAGAAGAAGAAATACCAGATTCATGTTAACTTCAATCCCCAGGATGTCCTTTAGCTCCCTTACCATAGCACTCCAGTATCTCTGGATCTTACAACATGACCAGTAGCAGTGTGTGAGAGTGATCTATACTAATGTTACATTTGGGACAGCCTGGTGACGCTCCTGTCTTGAACTTAACCAGCCTGTCTGGCATCATATGAGCCCTGCGTAAAATCTTCAATTGCATGGCCTGCGCTATGTTACATACTGAAATTTTCCTTACATTTTCCCATATATCTTCCCATACCTCCAATGAGATATCCTCTTCTAGCTCTCGATTTCACATCCTACAGAGTCTCTCCAAGTCCCCTAAGCATGTCCTCTCTGTAAATGATACAAAATACAAACTGAAAGAGCGCCCGTACACTGGAGCACTCTTTTCTCTTGTCTGACTTGTAAGGCTGAGCCAGGAGTGTAGCCTTCCTCTGTGTGTAATCCTTAACTGAAAGTACCAGAAAAGGTCCCTATTAGACAATCCATATTTCTGACTTAGCTGGCTAAATGACATCAAGACCTCCCCGTTGAATAAATCTCCCAGACAAGAGATTCCCTTATTCACCCGTAGCTTAAAGCCAGAGTCCATTGCCCCAGGTTTAAATCCTTGGGCTCCCACCAATGGAGTAAACAACGAGGTCTTAAGCCAATTGCCGTCCTCTTGCCTCATTATCCTCCAGGCTTTCACCATATTTAAAATGATTGGATTTTTAGAATGCCCAGTCACGGATTTCACCTTATCCATAAATAATAGATTAATGAGGGGACATCTCGACTGCAAGGTTTCAACATCAAGCCAAACTGACTCCGAATTTCCCCATACCCAGTCACCGACATATGCTAACAGGGCGCTTATTTGATATCTCTTCAAGTCTGGAAGATCCATTCCTCCCTCACCCTGCGAAAGCTGAAATTTGGTAAATTTAATTAAGGGGTGCCTGTGACACCAAATAAAGGACCCTAGCCAACCATTCAGCCTCCATGATACTCATCTGGGTAGCAACAACGGAAGCATTCTTATGGGGTACAACAGGCGAAGAAGAACATTCATTTTAATCAGGGTTATTTGGCTTAACCATGATGACAGTAACTCCTCCCACCGCTGCAAATCCTGTTTTACCCTCTCCATAGTTGTACATAGTTAGCTTTATACAGCTGGTGGAAGGCAGGGGTAATAAAAATTCCCAAATACAAAAAACCTTTTGACGACCATCTAAAAGGGAACTGCATTCCATCCTTCAGATCAGGCACCTCCAGTCATCTCCCCACTATCATGGCTTCCAATTTTGTAAAGTGGACCCTGTAGCCTGAAAAACTGCCAAATAAATTAATTGTTTGAATCATTGGAGGAACGGACTCCTCCGGATTAGCCAAGAACAAAAGGACGTCATCAGTGGATAGGGTGATCTTTTGCTCCCCCATTCCCATCCTTGGAGCCATTATTTCAGGATCCCTCCTGATAGCTTCGGCTAATGTCTCAATTGCCCAAGGTGAATAACAGCGGTGAGAGAGGACAACCCTTTCGACTACCTCTCCCAATATTAAAGTTATCCAACTCAGTGCCATTTGTGATGACTGCTGCCTTAGGGTCATTATAAAATACTGCCACCCATCTGGCAAATGCCTCCACCAGACCAAAATGCTCTAGGACCCCAAACAGGAATGGCCATTCTATCCGGTCAAATGCCTTTTCTGCATCTAGGGAGACCACCAAACCCGGAATCAATCTTTGCTGGCATACCTGCACTTTGTTCAGTACCCTCCTGATGTTGTTGGAGGAGCTACTGCTCTTGATAAAACCCGTTTGATCTTCTTTTATAACACAGGGCAATACCTTTTCAACCTCAGGGCCAGTATCTTGGATAGGATTTTAAAATCTACGTTCAACAGTGAAATTGGTCTGTATAAAGCACATTCCTCGGGGTCATTCCCCTTCTATAAAATGAGGGCGATATTAGCCTCCCTAAGAGAGGGTGGCAGACAATCCTGTGTATATGACTAGCTATACATCCCCACAGGTGGCTCCATCAACACATTTATGAATTCCTTATAGAATTCACTCAGGAATCCATCTGGCCCCTGTGCTTTGCCACCCTGGAGATATTTTATTGCTTCCTGCATTTCCTGTACCGTCATAGGTGCATTCAACAGGGAAACCGGTTCTGCATTTATACTGGAGAGGAAAAGGTTCTCAAAAAAAGGACTGCATTCTCACTGCACCATCTTTGCCTCCCTCCGACCGGTATAATTCTGCAAAGTATTCCCTAAATCTAACATTGATCTTCAACTCACGGGTAACCATGCCAGCCTTCTCTCTAACAGACATAATGGATTAGGAAGCATTTTACTTTCCAGCCAGATATGTCAGATATCTACCTGGCTTATCTCCAAATTCAAACAATCTTTGTTTAGCAAAGGATACCTATTTTTTGCAACCTGTGTGTGCAATGTGTTGAGAGCAGCCCGGAGAGCCGTGACCCACTGCAGCTTGACCAAAGGCGGCCTGTTATAATATGCTTCCCCAGCTACCTTCAGCCAGGTCTCCAGCATCTGTTGCTGCTCCTCCCTCTGCCTCCTTCTAGTTGTTGAATACGAAATGATCATGGCCTCGTAAATATGCCTTAGTGGCCTCCCAAAGTACCAGCGGATTACTGGCCGTACCTGAGTTGATATCCCAGAAGGCCCTGAACTCTCTTGTAATGTACTCAACAAATTTGCTATCCCTTAATAGGAATGGGTCCATGCATCTATTCCACCACCCTTGATGTTAACATCTAAATACACTGGCACATGTTCTGAGACACCTATATTCCCAATTTTGCAAGCCAATGTTCTGCCTAAACAATCCGATGGCATAAAAAACTTGTCAATTCGCGTGCGGCACTTGTGTGGATTGAAATAAAAAGTAAAGTCTCTTCCATTAGGGTGGAGATGCCTCCACACATCCACTAGTCCCAACTTCTCAACATGTCCACCAACTTCTTAGTTTGCATGGGCATACTTGCCAGGCCCCTTGGGCACCATCTCTATCCCGGGATCCATTAGGGGGTTAAAATCCACTCCTACAATCGTGTGGCGCATCCCAAGACTCATTAATTTATCGACTGCATCAATTAGAAATTTAAGAGGGTCCACCGGGGGGACAATACACATTCAGAACGCCATACTCTTCGCCATGTATTAGAGCTTTAAGATTGATGAACTGTCCATGTTCGTCCTTAATTTGCTCAGTTACATGGAATGGGAGGTTCCTTCTTACCAGTATAGCCACTCCTCTACTTTGAGAGGTAAAGGAGGAGAAGAATACCCTGTCAAACCACCCACCTGGTTGCAGTTTCAGATGTTTCTTATCAGTTAAATGCATCTCAGCAGCAGGGCGATGTCCACCCTTTTCTTTCCTAAGGCTTGACAGCATCTTCTTTCATTTATTGGTGGAATGGCTCCCTTTTACATTCCAGGTGTACCATCTGAATGAATCACTAGCCAGGGCAGTCCGCGGTTCCCCAAGAGGAGGAGGTTTATCCAAGGAGCGGCGAGCAACAAACTAATTAACTTTTATAAAGTCTAACATCTACTCCAATAAAAACTACTACAACTAAAAACCTAACCACTACGTTTAACGTAAGCAAATACTCAAATAAATCCCAATTTACTGGAGATCTTCCCCTTGCCCATAGGGCGCACTCCTCCCAATCCTTGCTACCATCCCAAATCCCTCCAGCTGAGGCTGTGCCCTAGCCCCAGGCAGTCCACGGATGAAGAAAATCTGTTGTTTACAGTCTCAGTGTTAACTATGGATGCCCATCCCCTGCATCCCCCCCCCCACCCTCCACACACCTTAACCACAGGTATAATCACCCCCCAATCCAAAAACAAAAGGCAGCAGTCAAACTAAATGCCCCAGATAATACCAACTGACTGATATACAAAATAATTCCAGTTTTACATCAAGGTAGCACGTATAAAGCTGATAACCACAAAAAAGGGGAGAGAGGAGAAAGGAAGGGGACAATAAAAACTAAAAAAAACTCATACCATTATCCATAACGATGCCCCGACCCGAGTCCTTTAATTCAGAGAATTCACAAAGTCCTTGCCTTTTCTGCAGAATCAAAATTATATACCGACCCTCCGTGAGCGAATCGCAACATGGCTGGGGACCTCAAGGAATACTGAATGTTCAGATCCCTTAATTTTCTCTTAACTTTGTCAACTGCCCTTCTCTTCTTAATTAGGGCTCCTGAGAAAACATTATTCTTAGCCTTTGTGCATTAAAGCCTGTGGATCTCTTCCCAGTCTTCTTGCTGTTTCAATCACTAACTGTTTCTCTTTATAGTGCTGGAGTTGAACTAGGACCGGGTGGGGGTGCGGGTCCGGCCCGGACCTGTGCATTGCAATCCGGTGGGCCCTCTCCACACTTAGCCAGCCCGACTCCAATTCCAGCCCCTGGAACTTCAGGAGCCACTTCTCCAGGAATCCGACGAGGTCATCACCCTCCTCGCATTCCGGAAGACCCATGAGCCATAAGTCTTTTCTTCTATTTTTATTTTCCAGGTCGTCCACTTGCTCCTGATCAACCCGAACCTGGTCTTCCAGTGTTTGGATCCTCCCTCCCGAGACCTCTGCCACGGTCTCCGATGCCGCGGTTCACTGCCTCTACTCTGCACTCCAACTTGTTCAGCGTGGCAGATAGTGGCTCCATCTCTGCTTCAATCTTTTCTCGGAGTTTGGCAAACTTTGAGAGTAACTGTTGCTGCCCCATTAAATCCAAAGAGGCTGCCATGGGAGTTTGAGCAATGGCTGAAGGCACCCCCGATGCTGTAGGGGAGTGCCCTGCCTGCTGCACCGCTTTCAGCCCCTTTCCCTTATTTGCTTTCATTCTACTCTTAGAGCTGTCACAACACAATTTTAGCAGCTCCAGATGTTCAGTAAGTTTATATTAGCAATTTTTTCTCCGAGGGGTGGTTAACAAGGGGGGGCTAAAGGTCCACCTTGCTAGGAGGTATGGCACAGAGCCCAGCACAGCAGACCACTCAGACCGCCGCCATCTTGGATCTCCTAAAATCCAACTTTTAAAAATCACATAATTATTACAGTACAGGACGAAGCCTCAAATGAGCATTTCATCAAGCGCCATTCTCTCTCCTTCTCCCTGTAACCCCACACATTCTTTCTTTTCAGATAACTATCCAACTCCTTCTTGAATGTGCCACAAGAGGGCCCTAAGGCCTAGAAAACTGTCTACTTTGTCAGCCAGGCTCCCAGTCTGTCCTGCCACCTCCAATGATTTATGTACGTTTACACCTAGATCCCTCTGCTCCTCTACCCCATTTAGAGATGTCCCCTTGATTTATATTACACTTCCATGTTCCTCCCACCAAAATGAAGTACGTTTCACTTAATTAAGCTTCGTTTGCCTTCTATTTGCCTATTCCATCAACTTAAAATCTCTACAGTGTGAAAGCAGGCCATTCAGCCCATCGAGTCCATACTAAACCTCTGTAGAACATTCCAATCCGACACACCCTATCCCTGTAACCTTGAATATCCCATGGCTAATTCACCTAGCCTGCACACCTTTGGACAATTTAGCATGGTAAATTGACTTAACTTGCACATCCTGGAACTGCGGGAGGAACCTGGAGCACTCATTGGAAACTCATGCAGATGTGGGGAGAATGTGCAATCTCCACACAGACAGTTGCCTAAGGGTGGAATCGAACCCAGATCCCTGGTACTGTGAGGCAGCAGTGCTAACCGCTGAGCCAATGTGTTACCCGAACGAACTTGTCTTTGTCCTTCTGAATTTCTATAACATCCTTCCCACAGTTTACCATACTTCTGAGTTTTGGATGATCCACAACGTTGGAAAATGTGCCCTTATACAGCAAGGACGAGATCATCGAAACATCAAAAGGGAAAACATAAGGGTCCTAACACTGAGCTCTGGGAACCTCAGCTCCAGCCCTTCCTCCAGACCAGAAAGCATCCATTAAAGACTACCCTGGGTCCTGTCACCCATCCAGTTCTGAATCTATATTGCCACTGTCCCTTTTATTCCATTAACAATAACATTTTCCTAAGAAACTGTATTAAACCTTTTTGTGGGAATCTATGCACCCCATGTAAACCACACTAGCCTCACCAACTCTTTATTAACTCATCTAGAAACTCCGGCTCAAATATTAAACTTGATTTTCCTTAAGAAATCCATGCGAGCTTTCTTTAATTAACCCACATTTTTGCAAGTGACTACCGTCAGTTCTTCCATAATGCGATGGCTGCATTCCTGTGCAACCCTGCATTATAAATAAATTGCGCTTTAGAAACTGCGCTTAACGTGTTGGCGATGTAATCACGTTTCAGCCAGCATACGTTTTAAGTTTGTGCTTTAGAAACATTCGTCAATCCCATTACAGTGAATTCGCGTTGATGAAATGCACGTTTTAGCAGAACAACCTGTATTAATTCTGTTGCGAATGATTGCTTCCACGTGTTTCCCCACCAGCAAGGTTAAGCTGACTGGATTTATCATTGCAGCTTTTTTTATGAATAAGAGTGTAACATTTACAATTTCCCAATCCTCTGGCATGACCCCTGATTCTAAGGAGACCAAGAAACCTCGGTCAGTGTCTTCTCACTCTCCACTCCTGCAGTATCGTTGGAAGAGCATTGCACATAAATGTGAATGAGGTACTTCTGATCCGTGAACCTTATGTGCATGTATAACAACAGCTTAACAAAAAGACATAAAAATGTACCAAATAACCATGTAGGATCATTTATCCTTCACTTCTGGATTAATTAAAGAACAGTTGTGATTAAAGAGCGAATGAGATACTGAAAGTTTCCCTCCCTGTACGGGCTGCAGGACATGACCTGCGCAAAAGCATTTGAGGCTCATTTTCGAAGTGCACATTATTCTATCACATCTCAGGGGGATGGATAACATAACTCTGTTTCAAACTGTGCCACCCTTTTGTTATCTATTATTTGGCAGCCTGTATTTTCTTTTGAAAACTTTGGATTCTTTTCCCCGGCACTGTTTTTAATTCATTATTTATGATGGAGAGCACTGTATTTCTGCAGTCCATGCCATATGACACCAAACAAAGACATGACCCAGTTTCTATCCTGCATCTGGCCAGCCTTTGATGTACTTGTTTCTATCAATGCTCCTCGAATAGACTGACCCCTTTCCTGCCTCCTGATTTAGTACAATTATATTGGCACGATAGCCTGGTTCTTTTACACAGCCATTTCCCACTGACAAGGAGAGGTTTACTTTCAAAAGGGAATTGGATATATACTTGAAAAGGATAAAAAGTATGCAGATCTGCGGGGTAATAGCAGGAGAGTGAGGCAAATTGAAGAGCTTCTACAAAGAGCTGATGCAGGTGCAATGGACAGAATGGTCTCTTCTGCGCTCTATAATTCTATGAACTTTTATTTATTGAGTCCTCCTCACAAAACAACAATGATACTATGGTTGAGTGTGGGAACCCTCCAGAAATCTGACCTTTTGGCTTGCCATCTCAGCTGCAAATGGCTGTTATTTCAGTCAGACTAATCTGGTGAGCTAAAGATTACATGGAGGCCGAACCTATATTGGAGCCTCGAGGTCTTCTGTGATCCAGAAGACTATTGCTTGCTTTTCAGCTGGAAAACTATTGGTAACTTTTGTTTTATTGTGCCTTTGGCTTAAATTTGTTTGAAACAAAGATTTTGGGCAACAGGTTTTTTCTAATTCAGTCCACAATCAAAAATACAGGTAAGTAAGAAGATGTGGGCTTTGCAATCGTTAACCTGTTATTAATTTCCTGGCCCAGTGTTCGCTGCCACATTATGGGTTGGTTAGCCCAGTTGGCTTGATGTCTGGTTTGCAGCACAGAATGATGCCAGCAGCATGGGTTCAATTCCTATACACGCTGGGGTTACCATGAAAGACTCAACCTCTCCCCTTGCCTCTCAGGTTAAGCCACCACCAAGAGTCTCTCTCTCTCTCGCTCTCTCTCTAACATGAGAGAGCAGTCCAGTAGCTCAATATTGCCTTGTACTCAGCAGTCGCTTGCTTCTGCTTGAGAGTGTGGAGCTGGTAAAGCACAGCAGGTCAGGCAGCATCCGAGGAGCAGGAGAATCGACGTTTCAGGAAAGAGCCCTTCATCAGCCTTCTGCTGTCAATCAATAAACAACATGCAAATTATTCTCGATGACTCTTCAGCTAATCGTGTGCCATCTTTCAGTTCAGGAATGAGAACTGTTTTGGTCATCAGAAATTCAGCAGTGAATAAGCAAGTCACAGAACAAATTAATACTCCAATAGAAGTTATCTCTGTATCATTTCTACACAGGACTTGACTCGTTTTGCATGTTTGCTCCTTGAGTCCTTTCATTATGCATCACGAAGCATATTGTTATGAATAACACAGTTTCAAGATCCAGAGAAAGAGACAAAGACGGTGGAAATCTCGACCCTTTGTCAGAGCTGGGAGTTCTGAGGAAAATTCTACCAAAACCAGTTCTTTTTCTTTCCAGGCACGCGTGAAGCTTCGGTGTATTTTGAGCAATTGCTTTGTATTGCCTTTCATCCGTTATGCAGTTCAGGTTCCTACCTTATTGAGATTCCCACTGGCTTCATCATTCAGCAGTGGCACGACTGTGCCATGTGTGTGAATCAATATGCTACTGGACTGACTCAAAGCATCATTTATAATGGAAAAGCTGATCATGTACCAGAAGACAACGTCGGTTTGCTCACTGAAGCTGACATATATGAAATGCATTTGTATTATCTGTAGGGTTGCGCATGGCTAGATTGGAGTCTGTGGGATAGTTGTTAGTTACAAACTACACTGCTTCTGTTCAGGCTATTGTTGTCAACAGGGAAATCCAAGTGATTACACTTAGTTATGAATTTGAGAGGGCAATCACAACAAAGTTGTAATTGCTTGTGAATTTCAAATTGGCTTTCTTGACTTTCCTAAATTTGCTTTGCCTATGTAATAGCTTCTGATACCTTGAAGAGTCACATTATAATAACTCAGATGTGACATCTGAGATGTGACCAATGCACACATTATGCAAGGTTTCTCCTGAAGAAGGGCTTATGCCCGAAACGTCGATTCTCCTGTTCCCTGGATGCTGCCTGATCTGCTGCGCTTTTCCAGCAACACATTTCCAGCTCTTTCTCAGCATATTACCTAATGTGCCATAATCCAATGGGATTCAGAGAGACCTCCATAGTATTCAGTGGTTTGATCATCCCGTATTTAATTAAGGGCGGGTACAAATACAACGTTTAACTGGCAGCTAGACCCAGAGCTTGTCATTACCCAGGAGGGGAATATCACATCGCGGCAATA
This sequence comes from Chiloscyllium plagiosum, assembly GCF_037043375.1. NCBI lineage: Eukaryota > Metazoa > Chordata > Chondrichthyes > Orectolobiformes > Hemiscylliidae > Chiloscyllium > Chiloscyllium plagiosum. The sequence continues at coordinate 18,065,306 of NW_028270147.1, forward strand.
AACTGAACAATTCCCAGGATGAGCTCTTTTTTCACAAACTGCAAAAGCCAACACAAGCAAAACCAATACAGGTTAAAGTTTATCCCCCAAAATGCAAGCCAGACTTTGGCTTCGTGACAAACAATTATTTGTTAACTGTTGCAACGTTATAGTCAACCCCCCGGACCACTGAGTATTGACAGCCGCCAGTTCTCAGCCATTCGATTGAATGAACATGCAGTGTGTTTGTTAGGCAGAGAGCTGGCACGTGCTGTAGATGTTAGGTTGATGCCTCACTGTGCCAAACACCAGGTGCACCAGGTCCTTGAAAGTATAGCCGCAGGGTTCACAGGGTGGTGAAGAAGCTGTTTGGCACAGTTGGCTTCATTGGTCAGAACACTTGAGTATTGGAGTTGGGACATCATGTTGCAGCTGTACAGAACATTGGTGAGGCCACTTTTGGCAATAGTGCCTACAATTCTGGTCGCCCTTCTATAGGAAGCATGCTGTTAAACTGAACGGGTGCAGCCAAGATGTACGAGGATGTTGATGGGATTGGATGGTTTCAGTTATAGAGAGAGGCTGAATAGGCTGGGACATTTTTCCCTGGAGTGTCAGAGGCTGAGGGGTGACCTTATAGAGGTTTATGAAATCATGAGGGGCATGGATAGGGACAATAACCAAAGCTTTTTTTCCCAGACTGGGGGACTCTAAAGCTAGAGGGCATAACTTTAAGGTGAGAAAGGAAAGATTTTAAAATGACCTGAGGGGGTAACTTTTTCACACAAAGAGTGGTGCGTGTAGTGATCAAGCTGCCAGAGGAGGTAGGCACAATTACAACATTTAAAAGGCATCTGGATGGGTATATGAAAAGGAAGGGTTTAGAGGGATGTGGGTCAAATGCTGACCAATGGGACTCGGTTAGATTGCGATGTCTGGTGGGATTGGATGCGTTGGACTGAAGGGTTTTTTTCTGTGCTGTATGATACAATTACTCTAAGTGAGTCTGTTTATCACTGATGATCTCTGAGCTTGATTGGTTAAGCCTGGGTGTGGACTCAGAGACAAGTAAACAAATTGCGGAAAGAGTTGGATGCCAGAGCTTGAAACATGAGGAGACATTTTAAAAGATTGAATGAATGACTGCAAATTAAGTTCCTTCACTCATATAAGCTCTGCAAACCGTATAAAATATACATTAACCCTGAGCTTCAGGTCACCTGTTACTTTAATTCTGTGTCACATCCCCACTCTGAGTTCTCAATCCTCAGACTCCTAAGTTGATCCAATGAAATTCAAAATTAGCTTGACGGAGAGAACGTGATCTTTCAGTGAGGAACTTTACAGTCTCCCAGACTGAGCAAAGAATTGCCAATGCTGAAGATCTGAGACGAACACAGAAAATACTGGTGTCACCTGTAGAGAGAAAGCAGAGTTCATGTTTCGAGTCCAGCGACCCTTCTTCAGTTCTTGAGCTCTGAGTTCAGCTGACCTCATTTCATACCCAGTGCAGGTAGAGTTTTGGAAAATAGCTGATGAATTAAAAGTAAAATTACAGTTTATTGTCATTTGTACTCTTGTATAGGAATACATGAGTACACATGACCATAAAATCTAATACATCAGTACAGTGAAAAAGTGTACAAAGTCATCATTCTCTGACACTATCTTGGTTACAAAATCAAAATTTAAAACGAAAAGCAACAATAAAAGAAAGCCAAAAAGGTGAGAAAAACGTCCAGATCTTAAAGTGTAAGTCTAATATCCACAAAGTTATTTGATGATCCCATTATCATCTGATTACTTGCTCCCATTTCCATCTGCTTTCACCATGCAGCGACAATCCTTTTGGCATTTAATCACTTCTGCATTCCTTCCCTGTTATATGGTTCCACTCTGTCCCATTTCCCTGCATGACTGAATATGTAACAACATTACTAATGTGTTCTTGTTCCAGTGAAAGGTCATTGACCTGAGTGTAGAATGCTGCACCCTCCCCTGTGGTGTGTTTGGTGGCAAATGGGAGATTTAATTGGATGGCAGGGTGACAGGCGGGAAGCTTTCGGCGTCCCACTTTTCACCACGATTACATCTGTCCTGGGAGGTCACGTGGAAGGTCTTTGGCCTCACCACCAATGGAGGCTTTTAAATGGGCAATAAAGTGGTTGAAAAATGTGGTGCTGGAAAAACACAGCAGGCCAGGCAGCATCTGAGGAGCAGGAGAATCGACGTTTCTGGCATAAGCCCTTCTTCAGGAACCCTGAAGAAGAGCTTATGCCCGAAAGGTCGATTCTCCTGCTCCTCGGTTGCTGCCTGGCCTGCTGTGTTTTTCCAGCACCACATTTTTCAACTCTGGTCTCCAGCATCTGCAGTCCTCACTTTCTCCTAATAAATAAAGTGGGCATTATAGGGCAGCAAGGGTGCACCGTCCCTTCCAAGTGCCAGCTTCCTCATTCACTGAGTGCCTTTAAATGAGGAGACCAGCCCAGGAGCCCACAAGAAGCGCATCAGGGGCTTGGCTGGTCAAACTCACTTTCCATTGCTGGGACCAACAGAGACCAAATGAAGACCTGGATCAATTGCCAACTTAATGTGTTCAACTGGCACATCACAACCGTATTCAGAGTGGGTATGGGAAGATGGCAAGATCCCACCCCCTGCCAGATGAAATGTCACTCTCCAGTACCCCCAGCCCATGACAATGAGAGGCAAAGCAAAGGATTCTGCTCACTGGTAACATATTGCTCACAATTTGTTTAAAAAGTGGTTTTGGGTGGAAAGTATCATTTGTGTTTTGTCATCCACCTTCTTGTGAGGATAAAGTGGGGAAATTTTCCTCAGGGAATTGTGTTTGGCCTGGAAAGGAGAAGTGGGGAAAGAAGACCAGCACATCAGAATTGAAAGGATAATTTGGCAAGACTTCTTTTTCTGATATGTTCATAGGATGTGTGCATCAGTGACTGGGCTAGTATTTATTACCATCCCTAACTGTCCCTTGACCTGAGTGGCTTGGCAGAGTCATTTTCAGAGGGTAAATGGAGTCAAAAGATTGCTGTAGGTCTGGAGTCACGTGTAGGCCAGACCAGGTAAGGGGAGCAGATTCCCTTTCTTAAAGGCAATAGTGAACCAAATAGGATTTTTATGACAATTGACAAATAAGTATTTTCTATCAACATGTTCAGTGACATTATTGCATGCTTCTGGAGCAGCTGGAACTTAAATGCAGGCCTCCTGGTCCAGAGGTACGGACACTACCAATACACCACCAGAGTCCCTCAACAATAGCTACTATTAGGCCAGCCTTTTTAAAGACTGAATGTGAACACCACCATCTGCTATGATGAGAACTGAACTCAGACTTTCAGGTTAGTAGATTATAAGTCCACTGACATTACCACTATGCCACCACCTCTGAAACTCAGGCAGATTGCCTAACTGTGGGAGAAGAATACCCCACTAACACAATATAGCATGTTTCTGTCACATTTCCACAGAGAAAGGTTTTTTTGATTACATTAGAATTTAACAGTTGTGAAGAGATTCATAATTCATTCTGCACTTTTTTTTAACGCTACGGATGCAAAGATATCCAAAATAAAAAGTGGCAGAAAATTTTATGTTCAGTTATCTTCTTCAGGCAATTTTCCCACACTGTTGAGAATGTTTTTTTTTGCTTCACCTTTTGTATTCATATAACGTTAATGTACAACTAATTAGAAGGCAGTACGTGAAAATGTCACTTCCACTCCTGGGAGAAGTCTGCAGTATATCAGAACAAGCACAACTCTCCTCAGATTTCATGCTCTCTTATCATTGACACAGCTTAAAAATTTAATCTAAAGTCTTGTGATCCAAACCTCAAGAATAGCAATAGGAAGGAAGCAGCATGAAATGCTGGTAGCGTTAAATTTTCTTTTTTGAAAGATTTAACAGCAGGATGTATTCCTTCTTTTTTGAAAGGGATTCTGAAACTGGTCCGATAATCTTTTATTTAAGTGTAGATGCAGCGGTATGGGCCAGTAACAAAACAGCTTTTCATATGCTTCATTTTCAACATTGTAACAGAATTCAAATGTACATTGACAAATGTGCTGGTGGTCTCCGTTATGATTTTGAATGATTTACATTACAGTACACATTCCAGGTTTGTAACCTTTCCTTGCATTACCTGTTGTCATTTTTCCAAGGGTTTTGCCCCTTTAATAACCCATCAGACCAGAGAGAAAAATTCCTCTTGTAGTGAATAATTCAAGTACAAAAGTAAGGTTTTCTGTTTTATACTCAAACTTACCTTGTTATTGTTCAACACAAGCAGTGATCACAAGGGGTCTTGTTTTAACATTTCAATCGAGCATTCCCCTACGCCCAACGTGTGCCCCACAGCAATGTAACAGCCAGAGGCAGTGTTTTACTTTAAGGTGAGACATCCATCCCCCTCTTTCTTTCCCCCCATTAATGACCACATCCAGCCACACAGAGCTGCTGGCCAGTGATCACTAAGGGTGCTGCAATCCCAACAGCACCAGCCTTGAGCAGTGGCCACTATTGGAACTGCAGATTGTTCCGCCAGGCCCAGGAACCTTCTTTTGGCCCCAAAGGTGAAACCAGTAAGACCTGCAAAAGATGCATACTGGTTTGGCTTACCTTGTGTTCCTCAGAGCAGCACTCTAGTACATTCATTTCCAAGCATTAAGGATTTTTTTTTTTCTTTTTAAGTCAACCAAGCCCTCAATGGCGATCCATGTGGAGGATATTTGTGTGCGATATTAAGAACATAACAACTAGGTGCAAGAGGACACCATCCGGCCCTTCAAGTCTGCTCTGCCATTCATGGCTGATCTTCTTGAGGACTCACTTGCTCTCTCACCGTAACCCTTAATTCCACTATTGTTCAAAAAGAAAATCTAAGTTAGATTAGATTACTTACAGTGTGGAAACAGGACCTTCGGCCCAACAAGTCCACGAGGTAAAAACAAAGACTGCAGATGCTGGAAACCAGAGTCTAGATCAAAGTGGTGCTTGAAAAGCACAGCAGGTCAGGCAGCATCCGAGGAGCTAAAATCGACATTTCAGGCAAAAGGGGTGGAGAGATAAATGGGAGGGTGCTGGGGTGGGGGAGAGGGTAGCAAATACCAAGCAGAGATCATCTTCAGGCCAACACACAGGAACTAAAGCAATTCTTCCTCCAAAAGTTATTTCATAAACCTCTTCCATCTTAAGTTTTGAGATTCAAAACGACAAGAGTGGTTTTGCCTTTGTAGAAAGTGGAATTATAAGTAGAAAGTATAACTAAAACAATCTAACAGCATAATGCTAGGTCAAGTTGAATGGTTAACTTTGGTTGAAATTTGAGCACAATTTCTAATATTTCATATTATTACAACAGTAATTGTTTGCTGGTCACAACCAACATAGTGTAGGTTCAGTGGCTGTAAATGCTAGACCCCACAATCAGTTTCAAAAACCTCTAGTCAATAAAATGTTTCATCGACCAAATACTCAAAAGAAAGGAAAGCATGGCATTTCATCAGGGATAAAGCAAAAGGTGTTCTGAGAGTTTAATTCAGCTTGTGTTGCTAAGAGTGATTTAAGTTTAGATTTATAGTGAGCTGCAGCAGAAAGAAAGGGAGAAGTGAAGCATCAAGGAGAGCTTTTAGTGCCAGCACGTAGATAATCCCATGAGGGATGGGGCAGTGTTAGATCTAACCCAGGGGAATGAACTGGTCAAGTGCTTGAAGTTTCAGTGGGTGAGTATCTTGGGGATAATGGCCATAACTCATCATGTTTCAAACTCCAGTGGGACTGACTGTTCTTTCAAGTCTGGCAATTAGACACATCATTGTTCTGTCATTCTCACATTCTGATCACTTAATCTGTACCATCAGCAGCCTTTCTCCCCAACACTGCACCCCTGCACCCCCCTACTACAGCATAAATGCTGCCCCTTCCACACTTCACGTTAGCTCTGATGAAGGGTCATCTAGCCTTGAAATGTTAGCTTGCTCTCTCTACACAAACGCTGCTTAAGCCACTGTGAGTTCTGGCTTTATTTGTTTACAGAACAGATTCCAGCATTTGCAGTAATTTGCTCCTAAATTGTTTCTTGAATTCCCTGTCAGATTTATTAGTGCCTATCACATCAACTACTGAGTAGGCCTCAAGCCTCTGTAACTGATAAAACTGCCATTCCTCTCAGATTGCTCAAGTAGCTGGAAAACAGTATGTATGTGGGTGGGTTGCGCTTCAACGGGTCGGTGTGGACTTGTTGGGCCGAAGGGCCTGTTTCCACACTGTAGGTAATCTAATCTAAATATCTGGTTGCCACACAATAGAGAGGATGTGATTGCAAAGGAGGGGATGCAAAGAGACTCACCAGTTTGTTGCTTGGGATGGAACCAATTAGCCATGAAGAGAGACAAGGTAGGTTGGGCATTGAGATAATCGAGCATATCTGTATAAACTCCTCCAGTCCTACAACTCTCAGCTATACCTCCTCCAGAGGTGGCATGGTGGCTCAGTGGTTAGCACTGCTGCCACACAGTGCCAGGGACCTTGGCTCAATTCCCACCTCGGATGACTGTCTGTGTGGAGTTTGCTCCCACAATCACAAAGATGTGCAGGTTAGGTGAATTGGCCATGCTAAATTGCTCATAGTGTTTAGGGGTGTATAGGTTAGGTGCATTAGTCAGGGGTAAATATAGGGCAGGGGAATGGGTCTAGGTGGGTTACTCTTTGGAGGGTCGGTGTGGACCTTTTGGGCCTAAGAGCCTGTTTCCACACTGTAGGGATTCTAATTCTAATTCAATCTGACAACGTGAATAGCCCTGAATATCCTTGAATCCCAGTGTGGAAGGAGGCCATTCAGCTCATTAGGTCCACACTGACCCTGTAAAGAGCAGCGCCCATCAATCCCTGGTAACTTCGCATTTCCCATGGAAGAGCTTATGCTCGAAACGTTGACTCTCCTGGCCCTTGGATGCTGCCTGACTGGCTGTGCTTTTCCAATGCTACACTCATCGATTCTGATCTCAAGTATCTGCAGTCCTCATTTTCTCCACCTGACCTGCATATTCCTGGATGCTATGGATGTCTAATCTGCACACCTTTGGACAGTAGGCAGAAACCAGAGCACCCAGAGGAATTCCACACAGACACAGGGAGAAAGTGTAAACTCCACACAGACAGTTGCCGGAGGGTGGATCAAATGCAGGTCCTTGGTGCTGTGAGCCACCATGCTACTCGCTATTACCTTTGGCAGCCCTGAACTCTGGGGTTCCTCTGTTCAACCCCTCTTCCTAGCTCTCCCCCCTTTAAAATTATGTCAAATACTTGGCGAAGGTTTTTGGTCATCTGCCTTCACATTTCTTGATACCACTTGGTGTCAACTTATTTTTGATCAGCTCTCTCCTTTGAAGTTCCTGAGAATATTTTACAATATTGACAGTGCCATATAATGTTACAGCAACAGTAAAGTTCTACTGATGCCTGAAATCTGTAATAAAAACAGTGTCTGTTTTGGTTTGAGATGGGTTTTCATCTCACAGATCTGTTAGCACAGGGATTGTTCTTGGCCAATGGAAAAAACAAATACTTGGAGGAAGAAAGAAAGCTAGGCTTCAGGGAAACAGCAGGAGAGAGGGACCCCATTATCGTTCAAGCAAATGGGCCAAATTCCTTCTTTCTGTTGTTCCATTTTATAATTCAATGTGACCGTGGCCAAAGTGACCTCTCCATTCAATTACCTGTTGGGAATCTTGCCCTATTGCCTTCACTATATCGAGTCATAGAGATGTACAGCATGGGAAACAGACCACTCGGTCCAACTGACTAGATATCTTAACTCAATCTTGTTCCATTAGTCAACACTTGGCCCAAATCCCTCTAAACCCTTCCTGATCATATACCCATCCAGATGCCTTTTAAATGCTGTAATTGTACCAACCTCCACCACTTGTTCTGGCAGCTTATTCCATACACACACCACCCTCCAGTCTTCTGGCACCTCATCTGTGACAATTGGTGACCCAAAATCTCAGCAAAGGGCCCAGCAATCACTTCCCCAGCTTCCCACAAAGTTCCATGGTACACCAGATCAGGTCCTGGGGATTTATCCAACTTTATGCAGTTTAAGCCATCCAGTGCCTCCTCTGCAATATGGACATTTTGAAAGCTGTTGCCATTCATTCTCCCACAGTCTCTATCTTCCATATCCTTCTCCACAGTACACACTGTCGTAGAATCATAGAGATGTACAGTGCAGAACTGGATCCTTGGGTCTAACTTGTCCGTGCCGACCAGCTATCTGAAATGAATCTCGTCCCATTTGCCAGCACTTGGCCCATATCCTTCTAAACCCTTCCTATTCATATACCCATCCAGATACCTTTTAAATGTTGCAATTTTATTAGCCTCCACCACTTCCTCTGGCAGCTCATTCCACCCTCTGTGTGAAAAAATTGCCCCTTAGGTCCCTTTTAGATCTTTCCCCCCTTCACCTTGAATCTATGCCCTCTATCTTTGGACTCCCTGCCCATTTTATTGGCAATAATAGAGGAACGTCATTGTTCAATATAGAAAAATATACTTATTCCTCTTTTGGATCCATGAACAGTTGATTGTCAACCACAGCTACAGAGAATATGGAATATGGTTTGCAATTGTAAATGTTCACACACTATCCATCTGAAATTTAAAAATGAAAAGCTCTCAGTGCAGAAAAGCGTAAAAGGCAATGAAGATTAATTATTTTTTCATGGAGATGAACCTTACATCTCTGTGACCTTGATCTTTTAAAGATCTTCGCAATAATTCAGTCATCTGTATTATTCCTCTGACTCAATAAGAGATTTATCAATGTTAAATGCTATTTTACACCATTAGAATCACTTCTAATTACATCCACTCCTGAAGAATTAGCATCTAGGACAAGAAAAATGTCTAATAAATTGTGGTGAATCTTTACTTGAAGCACTTGTACAGTACAATAGAAGCCAGGATCCTTTTAATCAGAGTATGCTTCCTTTCACTATTCATGATCATGATCCAGATAAAAGGGTGATTTAGATTGGGGAGAATTGCTATCGCACTAATCAGAGGAACCTGTTGATAGAACAATTTGAACATTTAAAAATGTCGACACTTCCTCATGTGAAGCAAATGACGAAGCCAAGTTTCTCATTATATTAAAGAACCATTCCAGTTCCAGTTAATTTGAGCATGATTTTTTAATATGCTCTGGAAGATTTGTTTTTTGACAGGTCTGTGGAAGTGCGTCTGATCAAGGCAGGAAACTACATTTTCTCGCTGACATTCTGTGGTGACAGCTCCAAACTCTCCTTGGCCACTACAGGGATGTGCTTATGGCTCCTTTGCCAATCACTTTAAATCTGCACGGTCAGCCAATCAGCTACAGTTTCACCTGATTTACTCTCCCTAGATGCTTCGTGGTTTTAAACATCTCTATTTAATCTCCTCTTAGCCTTCTCTGCTCAACCCCAGATTCCCCAGTCTATCCAAATGACTGTCTTCCTCATCTGTTGAGAGTGTTGACGCTGAAAGACTGCAGCAGGTCAGGCAGCATCCAAGGAGCAGGACAGTCAACGCTTTGGGCATAAGCCCTTCGTCAGGAATGCGAAGTCTTCCTCATCTCTATATCTAAACTCCATTTATTTTTATTAATTCACGTAATGTGGGCTTTGTTGGCTGCACCAGCATTTATTGTCTGTCCCTAGTTCCCTTAGAGAAATGGTGGTTAGCTTCATTCTTGAAGCAGTCCATTCCATTAAATCTCTCCTGTTCCAAAGTCTTCACATTCTTCTTAAAGGGCAGCACCTGGATTTGGACAACATGCACGACAATGGACACAATGGGGCTGAATCCATGTTTCATATAATTTCGCAGACATTCCTGAGTATTACACTATTATAAAGTCAATTCGCTGCTTTGTTAACCTTTCCTGTTATCTTCAAAGATTTGTGCCCAAACATTGCTTGGCACCTCTGTCCTTGCCCCTGTTTTGAAGTGGCGCATTTAGTTTACACCATATCTCATTGCTCCTCCCACCACAACACAGCACCTTTCACTTGTCTGCATTGAATTTCACTGCACTTTCCATTCCCCAAGACGGTGCGTGCGATCTTGAACTCTATTGCTTCACCAGTTATACTTTCACAGTTTTGTTATGTGCAATATTCTTCTAAGAAAAGAGCCTAAGAATAGAAGACTGTTGCACTTGTTCCAGAATTCAATTAGACCATAACTGATCTGGATCATAACACCATCTATGATCTTGGTTGTGTGTTAGTTTCCCAGATGACCTGTGTGGTTCTTGCCACCCTGACCAGTAGCGAGTAAGAGTTTTTGGAGTCAGTCATTGCCATCAATCTTCCTTTGTCTTGGGGCCTATACAGTGATTAATGGTGGAGGATGCATTACTGTAGCGTATCTATGGAAGAGCCACTGTTCTTCAATAGCACAAAGCTTTATCCCACGTTCATAATAAATACAGCTACACTTAGTCAGGCATGGTGGCTCAATGGTTGACTCTGCAACTGCACAGTGGCAGTGACCTGGGTTTGATTCCGGCCTCGGGTGACTGTCTGTGTGGAGCTTGCACGTTCTCCCTGTGCCTGCGAGAGTCTCCACTGGATGCTCTGGGAAATGTGAGGTTACAGGGATGGGGAAGGGGAGGGCAGGGTCTGGGTGGTATGCTCTTCGAAGGGTCGGTACAGACTTGCTGGGCTGAGTGGGCACTTTCAGCATTGTGTGGATTCGATGGTTCTAGAATTACTATGATAGAAGAAGAAGAACGCTTATAGTGTGATAGTAGGCCATTTGGTCCATCGAGTCCATACTGACTCTCTGAAGGACATCCCACCCAGACACAGCCCTCCTCTATAACCCTGCATTCCCCATGGCTAACCCACCTAGTCTGCACATCCCTGAACACTGTGGGCAATTTAGCATGGCCAATCCACCTAATCTGCAGATCTTTGTTATAATAGATGAAAATAAATGTCATCTATTTTCTCCAAAAGTGAGAATAGAATGCTTTATCCCCATCTGTATACTCTGTGTGACATCAGTAGAGTAGGTGCACTTAATGTGACATGAACTTAACCACTTCCAAACCATTACCTTACATAATCACTTTACCTTATTACCAACTACCTATATCATCACTCCATGACCTTCTTCCTTCACTGTTCACCCACTACACAACAATATATAAAACCATTTTATATAGCATTTACTGTTCCTCCTGCCCCTCTGACTTCTCAAATGCAGGCGCTGTGCACTTTACGCTCCATTCAAACTTTAGGGAGTTAGGAAGGAAATTGAAAAGCAGGACTTCAAAGGTGGTAAACTCCAGATTATTCCTGGTGCTTCCCAGTAATGATTATGGGAAAAGAAGGATACAGCAGATGAAAGCTGGAGAGATGGTGCAGGAGGTGGGGCTTAGATTCCTGAGGCATTGACATTGTTTCTGGGAGAAGTGGTAACTGTACAAGTTGGATAAGTTACATCTAAACAGCAATGGGGCCAACAGCCTCACAGTCAGGTTTGCTAATGCTGTTGGGGTGGATTTTAACTCGATTGAAAGGAGGATGGGATTCTGACAAGTAGTTCAGAGGACAGAGAAGCTGAAATGGAATTAGACATTTAATCACAAGTGTCTGAGTTTGGAAGACAGAGGAAACATAGGCTAGATGGGATAGATGTGATTTTAGCAAGGCTAAATGCAGTAAACTCAATGCAAGGAATGTGAGGAATTGGACAGATGTGCTGAGTGCACAGATTGACACATTGGAGTGTGATATCATAGCTGTGATCATGACTTAACTGGAAGATGGACAGAGATGGCAGCTCAACCTTCCTGGTTATCGCATATGAAGAGAAGATAGAGAGGGGAGTAATGGAGGAGGGGTTTTGATATATTGATCAAGGATTTATTGAAATATTGATCAAGGAACCATTGACCACAAACTCAGTTGGACTCAGCACATAAACACAATGGCTCCAAGAGCAGGTCAGAGACTAGGAGTACTGCAGCAAGTAACTCACCTCCTGACTCCCCAAAGCCTGTCCACCATCTACAAGGCACAAGTCAGGCGTGTGATGGAATACTCCCCACTTGTCTGGATGAGTGCAGACCCAACAAGACTCAAGTAGGTTGACACCATCCAAGACAAGGCAACCTGTTTGATTGGCACTGCATCCACAAGCATCCACTCGCTCCACCACCAACACTCAGTAGCAGCAACGTATACTATCTTCAAGATGCACTGCAGAAATTCACCAAAGATCTTTGGACAGCATCTTCCAAATCCATTACCACTTCCATCTGGAAGGACAAGGGCAGCGATATATGGGAATATTACCATCAAGCCCCTCACCATCCTGACTGGGAAACATATCACTGTTCCTTCAGTGTCATTGGGTCAAACTCCTAGATTTCCCTCCTTAAGGGCATTGTGGGTCAACCCACAGCAGGTGGACTGGAGTGGTTCAAGAAGACAGCTCACTACCACCTTCTCGAGGACAACTAGGGACAGACAATAAATGCTGTCCAGCCAATGATGACCATAATCACACGAGTGAATAAAAAGAAATTAAATTATAGCAGTAAGAAAGGATGGTATCATGGAAGGGATCATCAATGAAGCTGCATGGGCAAAAATAAACAACACAAAAGAGACTAACACATGTGTGTGTGTGTGTGTGGGGTGTGTAATACAGGCCCTGAAACAGTCAGGGAGAGATAGAGGATCGAATATGTAATCAAATGTCAGGGAGGTATCAGAATAATAAGGCCAAAATAGCAGGGGATTTTGACAACCCAAATATTAACTGGGAGAGTTTCACTCTCTAAGGTGGGGAGGGAAAAATCCTTAAGTTGCATCCAGGAGACTTTTCTGCCCAGCAGTTGAAAGCCCACAGAGAGGAGGTGGTTCTGAACCTGATATTTAGAAATGAGCCTGAGTAGGTGAAAGACATATCAGCGGGGGAGTAATTTGGAGATAGTGGTTAGCACTGCTGCCTCACAGCGCCAGAGACCCGGGTTCAATTCCCGACTCAGGCGACTGTCTGTGTGGAGTTTGCACATTCTCCCCGTGTCTGCGTGGGTTTCCTCCGGGTGCTCCGGTTTCCTCCCACAGTCCAAAGATGTGCAGGTCAGGTGAATTGGCCATGCTAAATTGCCCGTAGTGTTAGGTAAAAGGGGTAAATGCAGGCGTATGGGTGGGTTGCACTTCGGCGGGTCGGTGTGGACTTGTTGGGCCGAAGGGCCTGTTTCCACACTGTAAGTAATCTAATCTAATCTAATCTAATCTAGATAGGTAACTCAGTGAGCTTCAGAATAATTATGGAAAAAGATATTGACGAAATGGGAATGAAAGTTCAAAACTAGGTCAGTCTGTTTCTTCTAAGGTAAGGTTTGGCCCAAGTAGACTAGGAGCGGCTACTTGTAGATAAAACGCTCAAAGCAATGGGAGGCATTCAATGAGGACACAATGAAAGTAAGGGGCAAAAAGGTTCCCAGGAAGGCAAAGAGTGGGTTCAAGACCAGAGAACTCTGGATGTCAAGGGACATGAAGATTAGGATGAAGAACAAAAAAGACAAGCTAATTTGGCAGGTACCAAGGACTCAATATGCTGAATACGTAGAGGAGAATTAACAGTGTGGGGGAGATCTTTAAAGGAAAATTTAAAAGGCACCCAAAGGGGCAACGTTTTCATGCAGAGGATGGTGCGTGTATAGAATGAGCTGCCAGAGGTAGTGGTGGAGGCTGGTAAAATTGCAACATTTAAAAGACATCTAGATGGTTATATGAATAGGAATTAGAGGGATATGGGCCAAGTGCTGGCAAATGGGACTAGATTAGGTTGGGATATCTGGTCGGCATGGATGAGTTGGACCGAAGGGTCTGTCTCCATGCTGTTCATCTCTATGACTCTTAAACTCAATGAAGCAAGGACAGTGCACAAGGAAGTATTGACAGGGAGAATAAAGGAGAATCTCAAGGTTTTTCTTTTAACATATAAAGAGCAAGACACTAACTAGGGAAAAAAAGAACCCATTGGGAACCATAGAGGTAATTGCTGTGGACCTGGCATAGTCTTCAATGAATACTTTGCTTCGGTCTTCACAATGGAAAAGGGCAGGCAGCTGTGGACACCGTGTTTGAGGCTTGTGAAATATTAGAAGAAATTAAAACAGAGACAGAGATAGTACCAGTGGGGTTAGCAGCCTTAAACATAGATAAATCGAGATGAGATACACATTAGACTATTGAGGGAGAGCCCATATCGGGGGTCCTGCAGTTATTCTCAAATCGTCTCTGGCCACAGATAAGGTGCCAGAGGATTGGATGACTGCTGACATTGTCCTGTGATTAAAAAAGACAGGAAGGGCAGGACCAGGAAACTATAAGCAGACAGTCTAATCTTGGTTGTGGGGGATGTTTTTACAAAGAATTCTGAGGGGCAGAATATATCTTCACTTGGAGAGACATTAATTCATCAAGCGGGGATGGTCAGCAAGGATTTGTCAAAGGAAGATTGTCTTTGACAAACTTGATTGAATTTTCTGAGCAGGTAACCGAAGGTATTCATAAAGGTAATGTATTTGTTGTGGTTTACATGGACTTTAGCAAGGCTTATGGCAGACTGGTCAAGAAAGTAAAAGCCTATGGGATCCAAGGGAAAATGGCACATTGGATCCACAATTAGCCAAGAGGCAGGAATCAGAGGGTGATGGCAGAGGGGCATTTCTCTGAATGGAAGTCTGTTTCCAGCGGGGTACCACAATGCTCGATATTGGAGCCCAAGCTGTTTGCGGTATACATTAGTAGTTTGGTATGATAAAGAAGTTTGTGAATGATATGAACATTGACAGTGTAATAAATATTGGTCAGAGCATTGAGTATAGGAACTGGGAGGTCATTAGGCAGCTGTATAGGCCACTTTTGGAATTTTGTGTGCAATTCGAGTCTCTCTCCTACTGGAAGGATGTTGTGAAATGTGAAAGGGTTTAGAAAAGATTTACAAGGATGTTGCCGGGGTTGGAGGATTTGAGCTACACGGAGAGGCTGTACAGGTTGGGGCTGTTTTCCTTGGAGTGTTGGAGTCTAAGAGGTGACCTTATAGAAGATTATAAAATGATGAGGGGGTTTGGATACGGTAAATAGACAAGGTTTTTTTCCCTGAGGTGGGGAGTCAGAACTAGAGGGTATAGGTTTAGGCTGAGAGGGAAAAGATATAAAAGGGACCTATGGGGCAACATTTTCAGACAGAGGATGGCGTGTATATGGAAAGAACTGCCAGAGGAAGTGGTGGATGAAATGTGGCATAATTACAAGATTTAAAAGACATTTGGATGGGTATATGAATGGGAAGGGTTTGGAGGGATATAGGTCAGGTGCTGGTAAATGGGACTAAATTAATTTAGGATACCTGGTCAGCATGGACGAGTTGGACCGAAGGGTGTGACTCTAAATATTGAAGAGGAGAGTCACACGCTATCGAAAAACTGGTTCAGTTGGCAGAGCAAATGGAATTCAAGCGAGAAAATGTGAGGTAATACACATGGGAAGGGTTAACATGATAATGAATTACTCCATGGATGGTAACACCCTGAAAGTACTGAATATCAGAGGGATTGTGGTGTGCTTATCCACAGATCGCTGAAAGTAGCCGGGCAGGTAGATAAGGTGGTTAAGAAGACAGGTGGGAACTTGCCTTTATGAACCGAGGCACAGGATACAAGAGCAGGAAAGTTATGCTGATCTTCATAAATCACTGGTTAGACCACAACTGGGATATTGCATGCAGTCTGGTCACTACATTGTAGGAAAGATGTGATTGCACTAAAGATGGTGTGGTGGAGATTTACCAGAATGCTGCTTGGGCTCGAGAGTCAGAGCTAAGAAGAAAGATTTCATAGGTTCAGGCTGTTTTCTTTGAAACAACCAAGTTTGACCAGTCTGTCGTAAGAGACCTTGTCAAGGCCTTGCTAAGGTCCATGTAGACCACATCAAATGTTTTACCAGGTTGAAAAGGGACCTGATAGAAGTGCATAAGATTATGAGGGGCATAGATAGAGCGGATTGGAAGGCACCTTTTCCATTAGTTGAGAATCATTAACCAGCAGTCATTGATAATAAGATGTAGATGGCTAAGGGGAGGGTTGAGGAGAATTCTTTTTTGCTCAGCGAGTGGTGAGAGTCTGGAACCCCTTGCCTGAAAGAGTGGTTGAGTCAGAATCTCTTGTAAAATTTAAGCAAAATTTAGATACTCACTTCATCCCATCACCTCCAGAATGGTGGGCCAAAAGCTGATAAACGTGATGAGTGTAGTCAGATCTTTGTCGACTGGCATGGACATGATGGGCACTGGCCTTCTGTGCTGTTGACATCTGAATCTCTGAGTCTCATGGTAGTCTCAGAGTCCTGCTATAAGGGATGAAATGGTGCAGTATATTCATCCAGGCACAAGAAGGCGAGTTAGCAATACTCTATTACAAAAAAAAGGAATACAGTAAATGCATCAAAGGAAGGACTTTTTTCTGTCGTCTAACACACCTTCCTGACTAAGTGGCATGAATTGTATTTATTCATAAGTAATTCTGGAGATCCATTACTCTTTTAACTAAGTTTTGTAATTATCTCAATGAGGTTTCGATCAGGGTAAAAGTAAAGAATGATTTACCACTTTTCCAGTGTTAAATCTAGAACAGAACAGCCCATGTGAAGGTTAAACTCTCCGTGCTCTGGCTGAGAAAATACCTCAACATCAAGAGCAGATCATTGATAAACCATTTGTTACCCACACAGACCTTGATAGAGTAGCTGAATAGGCCCAAAGCCTTCAAATCACCAACAATTTGTTACATTCATTGATCATTTCTGAATTAACCAAAACAAATGGCTTGACGAAATATGGTAGGGAGATTAAATACTTCTTGAACACAGGAGAGAAAAGGTTAGTGCAACCGTTACTTGACAAAGAGTTAAAATTAATTTACCAATGAGCAAAATAATTCATGGGAAAGAAGCAAAACTAGTACATGGGAATGGAAGTCCTCTGTACAATCTGTGTAGTCTGAGGTATCTCTGTTAACATCCCTCTTTGTGTGCTGTAACATTTTCTGTACAGGTGTGCACCAGCATGTACAAGTGCACAAGGGCCTGTAATGTGCTTCACAACATGTCCAGGCTGTGTCGAGTTAGTCCCTGCGTGGAGAAAGGTGAAATACCTTTCAATGAGTTGCATTTAAATGTTGCAGCGAGCAATGCTTTTCAGTAAGGACTTGATTATAATTGGTCGTGGCAGTGCTATCCAATTCTGCTGTGATTTGTAACAGAGCTGAGTTGGAACGTACAGTGAACCATCATCGCTCTCAGTGACTACAGCAACATGCAAGGAAATGGTTGCTCTTTTCTATTTTTTTTCTGTGCTTATTAAGAAAGGGACATGAGATTTAGAAAAAGAGGAATTTTCTCTTGACGATGATTTTTTAAAATATTAGAATTAGATTCCCTACAGTGTGGAAACAGGCCCTTTTGGCCCAACCAGTCCACACCGACCCTCCGAAGAGTAACCCACCCAGACCCATTTTCCTCTGACTAATGCACCTAGCACTACGGGCAATTTAGCATGGCCAATTCACCTGACCTGCACATCTTTGGACTGTGGGAGGAAACCAGAGCAAACCCACGCTGACACTGGCAGAATGTGCAAATTCCACACAGACAGTCGCCCGAGGCTGGAATCGAACCTGGGACCCTGGTGCTGTGAGGCAGCAGTGCTAACCACTGAGTCACCGTGCCACCCCAATTTGCCAACAATTGTCTTTGAGAAAGGAACAGGAAGCAAGGGGTTGAAATTTACAAGCACACGCCTTGTTTCATGGGTCTCAAGCT
The DNA here is from genome assembly GCF_037043375.1 of Chiloscyllium plagiosum. Taxonomy (NCBI): domain Eukaryota; kingdom Metazoa; phylum Chordata; class Chondrichthyes; order Orectolobiformes; family Hemiscylliidae; genus Chiloscyllium; species Chiloscyllium plagiosum. The sequence goes on from NW_028270147.1 coordinate 18,083,206, forward strand.
GATATATGACTCACAAGTTTAGAATTCAGGTGACCCCTGACCAATCTACACATGCATTCAGTTGATTAATACAATAAACAGCATTTTTCTCTTGTGTAAAACAGACATTGAGCTCCTCTTGCATCTGAGTGTTTGGGTCCTACTACCTGTCTTTCTCTGTGGTCCTCTGGGACTATGGTGATTTTATCACTCCCTTTGCCTTTTGAAAGACCCTTCTGTGAAATGTTGATTTTTCGATGAGCAGTGCCCCATTCAGGAATGGACATTAATATCTCATCTGTGACCACTGGCTTTGCATGTGTGCCCAAGACTAATTGATACCCATTGGTTCTGATTACCAACCACCACTGGCAGGACTCCCCCTCCCCCCTCCCCCTCATGAGTGGACCCAGTGTTGTGAATCAATTTTGGGAGGTGCTAATTGGGATATTATCTACATTATAGCTTATTATATTGGAACTTACTTTACTAACCATTAAAAAAAACTTCATATTTTACTTGTCTGTGAAATTGTTTGACATTAATGTACAGAAACAGGTTTATGACTTGATGAAAGATGAGCAGCAAATGTAACATATTCCTTTTAAGAAAGCAAGAATGTGGTTTGAAAGAGATTTCTGAAACTAGCTCTGATTTTATTCTCAGGTTTCTTCCCTGAAAGATAGGTTCCATTGGGATTTATTTCAATAATTCTACTTTTGATAATTTTACAAAATTTGATCTTTATAAAGGAGCTTAAATCTGATCAAACTTGATGATTGTCACGTGGGCAATTTAATTAAGTCCTGATATTTTGGCTTCTTCTTCAAAAACTCCTTTAATGAAAACGAGGTACTTTTTTGATAGATATGCTGTAATTCATTCCTCTTCTCATCAAACTATGTTGCAAATGTTAGAGTATTCAAGACTTCCAGGCAAGAAATAATCGCAGGTCTCAGTGGCTGCCTGTTCATCCAATTCAACAGCATGTAGCAGGTTCAGCAATTCCCAGGAGTTTCCCAATGACCCTTGTCAAGATTGAAGGCCTCTTCATGTGGGAGTTGTGCCCAGAGTGGTGGAATTTATAATCAAAAGAATCATAGAATTGTACAAGACAAACGAGGCCCTTTGGCCCACTGAGTCTACACCTGACCCACTCTAAATCTACACTAGCACCCTTTCCCACACTGGGCCCCCAGCTTTGAATATTATTACATTTCAAGTGCTCATCCAAATACTTTTTAAAGGCTATGTGGTTTCCCACGTCAAACATCCTTCCCGACAGTGCATTCCAGATTCACACCATCCTCTGGGTGAAAAGATTTTCCTTCAATCCCCTCTAAACTTCCTGCTTTTCACCTTAAAAATTAGGCCCCCTTATTTTTGATTCTCCAACTAAGGAGTATGAGCTGCTTCCTATCCGCCTGTCCACGTCCCTCATAATCTTATAAATCTCTATCGGGTTCCCCTCACAGCCTTCTCTGCTTTAAAGGAAGCAACTCAATCTAGCCCAGCCTCTCTTCAGAGCTAAAATGTTCCGTCTCAGCCAATCTCCTGGTCAATCCTGTCTGCAATTCCTCCATAAGGAATGCAAGGAATGGCATGGATCTTAAAATCCAATTTAAAAACATGAGTTGTGTTTGTTTTTCAGGATTATAGCTCAAATTATGAATCCTGTTTGAAATGAGTGTGAACAGCACTATCAGATAGTGTGGACCTCCATCATAGTCACTGAAGTGAAGGGATCTGCTCCTGACCCTGATCTTTCAAAGGCCCGCCAGCAGAGGTCACTGTTTCACTATCCTTCCAGCCAAATTGCTGGGACCCAAACTTGATTCTCCCCTTCTCTGAACCTTCCACTGTTTATTCACTGGGATAGTATTCTGCACATTCTGAGGTGAGAATCATAGTGAGAAATGAGGCCGGTCAGCTCTTCGAGTCTGTGCTGACCCTTTGAAGAGCATCCCACCCTATCCCCACATTAACCGTGGCTGACCCACTTCGGATATACATCCCTGAGTACTACAGGACAGTGTAGCATGGCCAATCCACCTAACCTGCATATCTTTGGACTGTGAGAGAAACCCAGAGCACCTGGAGGAAGCCCACATAGACACAGGGAGAGCATGCAAACCCTGTACAGTCAGTCACCAGAGGTTGGGATCAAAAGCAGGTCTTTGGTGCTGTGAGGCAGCAGTACTAACCACTGAGCTAGCCATGGTGTTGGGGTATTGAGAGACTCTGGTGCAGGAGAAGGCAATGTCCCTCAATCCCAGACCAAATGCCCAAAGGGGTTTTTCTTTATTCATTCACAGGATGAGGGCATCACTGGCTAGGCAGCATTTGTTGCCCAGAGGGCAGTTAAGAGTCAACCACATTGCTGTGGGTCTGGAGTTACATGTAGGCTGGACCAGGTAAAGATGGCAGCTTCCTTCCCTGAAGGACATTAATGATCTAGATGGGTTTTTCCAGCAATCAACAATGGATTCATGGTCACCATTAAACTCTTAATTCTAGATTTTTAGTGAATTCAAATTCCACCACCAGCCATGACAGGATTTGAACCCAGCTCCCCAGTACATTATCTGGGTCAATAATCCAGCGATAATGCCACTGGGGCATCGCCTCCTCTAATTCATTCAATGCCGATAATGACAGTTCTATTTTTAATCATTGGCTATCCTTTCAAGCACTGTGCCTAAACATTTCTTGCCAATTTGTGCCAAATCATAGCAGTTTTGGCCCACAGACTGAACCACTGAAAATGAGCTGAAAACTCGCTCCATGGAAGAGCGTCCTGACCACGAGAGGACGTGTGAGTTCAACATAACCTGCCTTGTCAACTGGAGAGGCAAGTCCTCCGGGGAATGCATCACCTTCCAGTCCCTTCCACACCCATTCCTTCAGATTCATCACCTCCATTTTTCCACTGAGCCCTTTTATCAAGGTTAGGTGGGGCTGGGGTGGTGATGGGGAAGAGTGCGGGAATGCTGGAATTTTAGAAGCTTGGAAAATAAAACAAAACAAGAGGGTGTAGATTGAAAATGGTGTGTGAATGGAGCAAGGGCGATGTAAGACAAACCTTTTCCACACAACGAGTAGTTAGAGTATGGAATGAAAATAATCTCCCTTCCCTTCCCCCAATTCCAGTCCCACTTTCATCCTTCCATTCTACTTAGTGATCTCTCCTTCCTGCCAACAACTGGATTCATTCCTCCCATCGAACAACCAGGCTGTACCCTCTACCAGTGTCTGCCTATCCCTACCTCATCTCTCCCTCCCTCCCCCAGCACCCCTTCCCCTTTATCTGGGGCTCCCCTCAGCATCAGCTCCAGTCCTGAAGAAGGGTTACTCCTGAACCATTGACTTCTCCACCTCCTGGCGCTGACTGGCTTGCTGTGTTCTTCCAGCCTCCTGCCTGTCTACTTTGGATTCCAGCGTCTGCAGTTTCTTTGTCTCTGGAAATGTGGTGGAGTCAGGTTCAACTGAGGCATTCAAGAGGGGCACTGGATGGTAACGTGAAGATAAATATTATGCAGGGATATGGCTAAAGGTAGGAGATTAGAACTGGTGTGGGCATGATGGACCAAATGGCCTCTTTCTGTGCTGTAACAATTCTGTCATTCTGTTATTTTACAGAAGTGCAGAGCCCAGGCAATTTATTTGATGGTTTGCATGGCTACATGAGATGTACGTATTTATACTTAACAATTTTCTTTGCAGGTTATATTCTAACTAATAAATGCAGATGTGAATTGAACACGAGATGGTCAGGTTCTGGAAGGATTTAATACACTGTGTGACACTACTCGAAAGCATGAAGGAAGCAGATTGCCAACTTCCAACAATTGGAAAAATACTAAAAAAGGCAAAACTCGTGGGGGACTAGGGAAAGACCGGAGAAAAGAGGGGCAATGATATCCACTTTACGTTGATTTGGAGACCCTGGTGTTGGACTGGGGTGGACAAAGTTAAAAATCACACAACACCCCAGGTTATAGTCCAACAGGTTTATTTGGGAGCACTAGCTTTCGGAGTGCTGCTTCTTTATCAGGTAGCTGTGGAGCAGGATCATTAGACACAGAATTTAGAGTAAAAGATTACAGTGTCATACAACTGAGGTGATATATTGAACAAACTTAAACTGCTGTTAAGTCTTTCATCTTTTAGAGTGGTTTGCAGGTTTCGGTTCATGATTATGTAAATCCAAGGACTTCTTTTAAGTCACATTCTTGAGATAACTTAAGCTTTTATTAAAAAAAGGTGACATCTCAGCTCAGACAATGCTTTAAAGGTGTGAGGTTAGATCTGTCTGTATCCCAATCTTGAGTCAGACTGGATCTATTTCCGAAGTAGGAATTTATAGAAGATTACATGGAGGTTGTGTGCTTTTTGAGCAAAATAGAATGTATCTGCAAATATAATTCTGCAAATACAAATTCACCCCATAGACTTATATGTGTGTGTGTGTGTGCATGAGAGACAGTGTGAGTGTGCGTATGTGAGTGAGTGTGTGTGTGAGTATGAGTGCAAGTGAGAGAGTGTGTGTTTGCGTGAGTGCATGCTTGGTAAACTATGTGTGTGAATGTGATGAAATATAAGCCTGTGAGAGGGTGTGTGCGTGGGTGTGAATGTGGGGGTGTACGTGTGTGTGTGGATGACAAAGGGTCTGCGTGAGTGTGTGAGTATGTAAGCGTGTGTGCGTGAGAGAGTGTAGTGGGGTCACCTATAGTGTGGCATGAACCCATGGTCCCGGTTGGGGCCATCCTCCTGGGTTCTGAACTTGGCTCTCAGCCTCTGCTTGACCACTCTGCGTGGTTGTGTATCTCAAAGACCGCTTTGGAGGATGGTCACCTGAAGATCAGAGGGTGAATGTCTCAGATCGCTGAAGTGTTCCCTGACTGGGCATCTCCAGCAGATTTTTTTTTGTTTCTCTGGAGAGTTCTTTCAAAGATCTTGCATATTGCATCTAATGGATCAGGTCTGATTGACACGATTGTCTAAGATATTTATACTTACTAATCCTAAGTTTTGTTGGAAATTATATTCCATCTAATACAAATTGAATAGAATGGTTGTACATGCACAGGGTACAAAGCAATGATAGCGGGGAGAACTAGTGTGATTCACAGGTAGGATGATTAAATGAAAGTGCTGCAAACTGAGTGGAGGTCTCAGTGAGTGACCCAATACATGTTTTCCAAAGAAATTATGGTGTTACAGAAGACCTCTGAAATCACAGCTCTCTCCTCTATACTTGGAGCCCAGCAGGGGAAAGACAGATAAAGGATTTCAATCCATGAATATAGCTTTGCCTCAAAGTGTTGGTCTTTGGGAATTTTTTATTTTGTTTTGAATTAAAGAGAATTGCCTGAAGGGAGTTTGTGGAGTTTAAGGGATAGCGTTCCTCTGAAGGAGAAAAGAACCTAATCTGCACAAATCTGTAACTAAAGGAGTGCAATGGAAGATTTCTTCGACGGACTGGAAGGGGAATGTGACAGAGTAGCTCTGAGCTGCGTACCACCGATGCGAGCTAGACCTTCACATGTTAACAGTTCACAGTTAGGTGAACATTAAACCCAGTCAGTGTGGAAGGAAGAGAGGAAAATCACTACGAATTTGTTCAAAACTCAGAACAGGCATGTCTCAGGGTTTGAAAATTTGTCTGAGTATTTGGGCAGAAATAGAAAACATTACACTGTGCTCATATTTCTGCATGTTTTAGAAACTTGTATTTGAATGACAGCAATGCAGGGGGTTTAAATGCTTAGCAATCTTTCCCTAATCCCTTCTCAACATTCAGAACTAAGACAATGTGCTCAGATCACATTAAACTAAGCAAACTTGTTTTTGGATATACAAATGCACACTTCAGAGTGGAAAGGAAAATTTCTGATTCAATGAAAATAAAGGCTTGCATTCATATAGCGCCTTTCACAACCACATGGCATTTTCTGTACTGTCTACCTCTATGACTGTATGACTCTATCAACTCATTAGTCGAGAGCATGATGCTGGAAAAGCACAGCAGATCAGGCACCATCCGAGGAGCAGTCGAATCAACGTTTTGGGCATAAGCCCTTCATCAGGAATGAGAAGGTGAAGGGCTTACACCTGAAATGTTGATTCTCCTGCGCCTCGATGCTGCCTGACCTGCTGCGCTTTTCCAGCACCACACTCTCTACTCTGATCTTCAACACCTGCAGTCCTCACTTTCTCCTCTATCAACTCATTAGCCTATTTTACAATTATTGAAGGAATATTCCTGGCAGGAATGGTATATTGTGTGACAATTAAACTGATTTCTCAATGATATAAGTGATAAAGCGATAATTGTACTTATAAGGACAATTGAATATTGCTCTTGGGCAGTCCATGACTGGATATTCCCAAGAATGAAGAGAAGGTACAGATATAACAATAGGAGAAAGCAAATCTAAGACACAGGTATAAAGCATTTACTCTTCCATGGAATGTGAACATTTTTTATTTGATTTGATTTATTCTTTATTATTGTCACATGTACCAAGACAGAGTGAAAATTATTGTTTTGCGTGCTAACTACACAAAGCATGCCTTTCATAAGTACATCAAGGTAGTAGAATAGAATATAGAATATATAGTGTTACAGCTACAGAGAAGGTGCAGAGAAAAATCAACTCTAATGTGAGTGATCCATTCATAAATCTGATAATATTGGGATAGAAGCTATCTCGAATCTGTTGGTATGTGTTTTGAAACGTTTCTACCTTCTGCTCGATGGAAGAGAGTATAACCGGCGTGGTAAGGGTCTTTGATTGCGTTGGGCGAAAGTGGGTACTGCAGATGCTGGAGATTAGAGTCAAGATTAGAGTGGTGCTGGAAAAGCACAGCAGGTCAGGCAGCATCTGAAGAGCAGGAAAATCGTGTTTCGGGCAAAAGCCCTTCATCAGGAATGAGAGGCTTTGATTGCATTTGCTGCTTTCCTGAGGCAGCAGGAAGTGTAGGCAGAGTTAATGAATGGAAGGCTGGTTCATGTGATGGACTGGGCTGTGTTCACAGCTCTCTGAATTCTAACTCCCTGATTCCTCATGGGAACAGCAGTTGCCATTCCACACAGTGAGGCATTCCAATAGAATCCTTTCCATGGTGCATCTACAAGAATTGGTAAGAGTCATTACGAATATGCTGAACTTCCTTAGCCTCCTGAGGAAGTAGAGGACGCTGGTGTTCTCTCCTGTCTTCAACATGGATGGGTCAGGATAGATCATTGGTGATAATTACTGCTAGAACTAGCAAGGCTGGCTTTTGTTACCCATCTCTAATTGCCCTTGAGCTGAATGGTTTGCTAGATCATTTTGGAGTCATCCAGCCTCATATAGGTTAGACCAGGAACGGTTGGCAGATTTCTTTTCCCTAAAGGGAAATGAGTGAACTGGATAGGACAATCACTTTACTGAAGCGAGCTTTCAATTCTCAATTTATTTGCTGAATTTAAGTTCCTCCTGGCTGCCGTGGCGGGATATGAACCCTTGGCCTCGGAGGAGTAGGCTCAGCCTCTGGATTACTAGGGGCTTATGCCCGAAACGTCGATTCTCCTGTTCCCTGGATGCTGCCTGACCTGCTGTGCTTTTCCAGCAACACATTTTCAGCTCTGGATTACTAGCCCAGTGACATTACTGTGACCACCCATTCCTCCTGCTATATGTGCAGTTCATTGGCTCTTGATGCGTTAAACATGGTGAAGAAATTCCCTGAAGGTAGGATTTAGTAAAATCATGATAGGCCTGACCATCTAAAGCATGGAATCACTAGGAGTTCCATTCACTTCATCTATTACCAAGTAAAAGCAAAATACTGTGAATGCTGGAGGTCTGAAATAAAAGGAGAAGGTGCTGGAGAAACGCAGCAGGAGAGAGAGTCTGTGGCCTCACATTAACTCTGTTTCACAGACCTGCAAAGTTTCCCTGGCATTTTCTGGTTTTATTTCACTTTCCAACAGCCCAGTAGTTATAAGATGCGATGATAATGGAATTGTTGACCAACCATAGAGGTCAATCTATATGTGTGGGCTGACTTGAAGTGAGGTACACCAATCATAGAGGTCATTCTCTACAAAAATGAAGACATGTTTCCATGCTGTACACCACTATGACTCCAAATCTATGACTATGAAATGAGATACCCATTGTGAGAGGTCAATTTGTGCACATTACCCTGACATGAGGGGAGGTACACCCAATTGATGGAGCCTGGGTTTAAAGATATTGTCTTTCCCATCAAACCTGCTATTCATACGTAATGCCATGTCTCAAATTGTTGATACACTGTCTTCTCAAAAGTAGGAAGTCACACAACACCAGGTTATATTCCAACAGATTTATTTGAAATAACAAGCTTTCGGAGCACTGCTCTTTCAACCTTCACTCCTAAAGCTTGCCATTTCAAATAAACCTGTTGGACTATTACCCGGTGTCATGTGACCTCTGACTTTGTCCACCCCAGTCCAACACCAGCACCTCCACGTCCTCAAATGTATATTAGACACTCATCGTAGGTCAGTGGGTGCAGTTAGCCCCTTGAATGTAATCCAGCATTCAATGGGATCACAGCTGATCTGTGAAATAACTCCACATACTCACCTATTCCTAATATCATTTTGATTAACAAAACCTGCCAACACACAGATGAGAAAAGCAAAACGGATGCTGGAAATCTGAAACTAAAACAGAAATTGCTGGAAAATCTCAGCAGGTCTGGCAGCATTTGTAAAGAGAAAGCAGAGTTAATGTTTCTTCAGCACTGTAGAAGGATCTTAGAGTCATAGAGTCAAAGAGCTGTACAGGACAAAAAGAGACCTCTCAGTCTATATTTCAGCTATTTGTTCAATTACATTGCTGGTAGTTAATCTCTACAGCCTTTTGCCCTAATCCTGACTTTCCCTTTTGTGTCTAGCCCTCTCTTTATCAAAGCACATTTGAATCTCTCTTCACTTCTGAAGAAGAGTCACATTGGACTCAAGTTTACTCTGGTGTCAATTTCCTTTCAGATCAAAGCTGGCCTGGGAGAATCTGGCATGGGAGGGCAGGTTTCAGTCTGGGCTAACAGGGTGTTTAGCCAAGAGGGTGAGATGCCCTGGGTGAGATTGAAGGCTGCTGGGAACTGGACACAGGGTTTCCACTCTGCACTGGAACTGGTTTGATAAAAGATGAATAAAAGCCAAATTATCCCCCCAAACCTCACCCTTCACAACCCCTGCCCCGTACACTCCCCATATGCGGTCCATGTCAATCTATGCCATCTCATACTATGCCACTCCATGCCCCTGTATCTGCCTCCATATCCCTTCATAAGCCTGCGCATATCCTACAACGTGCCCCTTTATCCACCCAGGGTCCTCATACTCCCTCTATCCACCAAATGCCCCTCTACTCAGCCCCATGATCCTCATACCCCCTTTACCACCCTATGCCCCTCAATTGACCTAATGGTCCTAATACCCCCCTATACCATCCTCAGCCCCTCTATACACCCCATGGCCCCACATACCCCCATACCATTGAGATTTAAATGGAAGATAGATGATCACTTAAATGGCTAACCATCAGTGAGAATATGTGAGCTCCTGGATTGTCTTAGGACCCACACCCATGAAAATTGGAAGTGATGGGCTTGGGGAGAACTGATGTAGAATTCCTACAGTGTGGAAGCAGACCACTTACCCATACCAGCCCTTTGAAGAGCATTTTACCCAGACCCACCTCATCCTTGTAACGCTACCTTTCCCACGGCTAACCTTCAGATCTGGACTGTGGGAGGAAAGCCAACAGACAGACCATCACCAGAGGCTGGAATCAAACCCAGGTCCCTGGTGCTGTGAGGCAGCAGTACTGGTCACTGAGCCACTGTACCGCTTGAAGTTGCACTTGGGAGGTGGTGATATCCATCTTCCTCACGGACACAGTGAAAATCTGGGCCACAGCTCTTCTCTCCACAGATGCTGCCAACCTGGTGCATGTTTTGACATCACTTTCCCTCCTTTTTACCCCCCCCCCCAAACGTATGAAATGTAGCCCTCATATGGGTAACCCATGTTGGTGGTTGTCGCTTTCTGGAAAGATTGACACTGAAGACCAGAGACTTGTGTCACCTGCCAGGTTTACATCACGGTAGACGGTAACCTAAGTGAAACTTCAGGGGACAAGATTGTGGTGAATTGCCCAGTCCTTGAGGGTAACATTGGCAGTGCCATGCTTCTCTGTGCGGCACGTGCTTATGTCAGAGAAATGACAGGAAATTAGAAGACGCTCAGGTATTTTGAGACTAAGAATGCCTTGGAAACTAAAGTGGTAGTTCCCGAACCAAGGTTTAATTGGCTGTGAGTTGACTCTTCAGAGGGAAAACAAGATTTCATGGATAAGGAGTGGATTAAGCTGTTAGACTGGGCTCATTACTCCACAGGTCTCAATCCCGCTGAGAGTATTTGACGAGTTGAAGATAAAAAGTAAAACGCAGCTCAACCCAACGAGAATGTTGCTGCTGCAGAAGGGGCACATTGCCTGCAAAAAGATGTGCGGAAGATTTATTTTTGTAACAATAACAAAAGAGTTTGAGTGTAGCAATTCAGATCAAGCAATCATGTTGAAAATAATGAGCGACAGTTGAAAGGATTGTATTGAGGTACTTATGCAGCTCCATTATGCATTAGGTCTAGATAGTAGATAAAAGTGCAGTGGTCTGACAGCAGGATGACTGCACACAGTACCATCAGTCTTCATGGGTTGGACCTGAAAAAAAATAAAGTTAGAATTTGATTGCAGTCCTTCATTAAGGACGGAGGTGAGAAGGAAATGCAACTTCCCCTGACGGCAGGGAGAGGCCAGAGAGCGTGAGGTTGGAGGTCAAAGGGTCTAGATTCCAGATGAGTGCTAGGCTAAACCATCTCAAGTAGACAGGCAGGAGACTGTGGATGTGAGACTTCAAGCCCCCTGGGCTACCACCCCCTCGCCAACACAAGAAGGGGTCCATTGCGGGGACTATGGCGGGTCAGATCGGCAGGAGTGCCCTGCAGGAGTCACCTTCACCCTGATTCCACTCTTCCAGAAGCAATCTTCCTTGTGCTCAAACCAAATCAACATGTTGTAGGGGCCAGAAATGCTGGAGACACTCAGCAGGTCAGGCAGCGACCTTAGGGAGAGACAGAAATGGGAGTGAACTTGTCAGGCCACCATTTGGAGAACTGATGGGAACCTACGCGTTGCTTCGCTCAGGAGCTCTTACAGTGCAATTGGGCATTCATCTGGATAGTACCCAGGCCTTCTATTCGGCCTCAGGAAAACAACTGGTCAAACAGAGCTTGGTAGCTGTCCGCAACCGATAGTGTCACTGGCAGTGCTGGCTGCAGGTGTAGCACTGGGGCCTTTACCAAGGATGGCCTCTGGATCCTGGGAGTCAGTCAGGTTTGGGCAAAACAGCGGTCGCAGAGATGAGGGGGCAGAGTGGAAGGGGCTTTTGGAGCCATTGGCAATATAGTGTCCTGTGTAGGTGAGAATCACTTGGGGTGGCACAGTGGCTCAGTGGTTAGCACTGCTGCCTCACAGCACCAGGAACCTAGGTTTGATTCCAGCCTCGGGCACATCCTCCCTGTGTCTGCGTGGGCTTCCTCCGGGTGCTCTGGTTTTCTCCCAGGTCCAAAGATGTACAGGTTAGGCGAATTGGCGAAGCTAAATTGTCCATAGTGTTTAGGGATGTGTAGGTTAGGTGACTGGGAGGGGTAAATGTAGGGTAATGGGTCTGGGTGGGATACTCTTTAAAGGGCTGGTGTGGACTTGTTGGGCCGAAGGGCCTGTTTCCACACTGTAGGAATTCTAAAAAACACAAATACAGGCAGGCAACCGGACAGTTCCGAACATGAGCTTTTATTGCAGACAGCAAAAGGAAATGTGAACCAAATCAATAAAGGCTTCATAAGAGCTCTGATGAAGAGTCATCTAGACTCGAAACATTAGCCTGCTGTCTCTCCATAGACGTTGCCTGACCCACTGTGATCTCCAGCATTTGTTGTTTTTAGTTCATAAGTGGTACCTTTTCCATTGTAAATGTTGGTGACCTCTCTATTGTTTGTTGTCACTTGGTGGGAGTTAAATGATTGGTTCATTATGCATTCTTAGCTGAGAAACCTCATGCCTATTATTCTGTTGAAATAATTGTGGTCAATTTGTAGCATTGTTTGGTTGACACCTTTCTCTCAGATCTATTTTGTCAATTGCACAATGTTTATTTACACAAGATAAAAGAATTGTCAAGTGTTTGTCGTTCCTACTACTAATACTTTGAAGTCTGGATGATTGACACCTTTGTAGGACTGTTGTAAAAGCAGCTATTTTAAATAAAGGAAGCTATGATGAATGATAGGGTTTTCAAACTTTTTTCACACATGGCATTATTACTATCAATGATATAGGTTTTTTTTACATGTATACGTTGGGTAAATATGCACAGAAATGGTTTAGTTTGGCACAGAGATTATGAGGGGTCATTAGCATGTGTGGAAGGGCATTAGTTGACATGAAACATATGAGGGACAATGGTTGGTGGGTAGAGGAGAATGGTTGGCATTGATGGGGCATGTGGCATTATGACATTGAGTGGAGGAGTGTAGGTTAGCTTGGCAGGTTTGAGTGCCCCTTGGGAGTGGGTAACTGCGTATTTTATACCCCCTTGATTCATACCCATGCCATTTACAAACCCCATTTGCATTTCCATGTTTATATCTGCCTCATTTACACACATACACACATATCCCATCACACATACCCTGTTCCATTCATACACTGTCATTCACAACAACCCCATTCCCAGAAACATCAATTACAACTTCCCCAGTCACACACCCCCATTCACACTTGTCCCATGTGCACACTTCCCATTTCCACATAATCCCATTCACACCTACCTGATTTACTCCCAGCCTAATTGTTCCCCATTCAGTTTCCAACCCTGCCAGTTTTAAAACAGTCTGATCAACACCTGCTACTCCACACCACATCCATTGTTCATGTTCAAACCTCATTTGTAATCCTGCCTAATTTATAGCTACTCATCGACACCAGCCTGGGTAAGACCCAATCGTATTTACAACCCAAACTGATTTACAACTTAATCTGATTCATACCCAGCCCAATTCACACCTGTCACAGTTTATACGTGATTCACTCTCTGCAGTTTACAAACCTGGGTTCTATTTGCTCTGCCTGATTTACACGGCCTCAATTTACCCCCTCCTGACTCATTGTCTACTGAGTTTACAGGCCTAGGTCCTGTCCCCTACATCTGCTTTACCCCCACCCCATTTGTGTCCCGTCAATATTAACACTTCTCGCCTATTTACACCCTGCTGATTTATCCCCGTTCAATTTACATCCTGCCAGATTCACAACCATCCTGCTAATTTTACACCCTTTGTTATGTAGAACATAGAACATAGAACAATACAGCGCAGAACAGGCCCTTCGGCCATCAATGTTGCACCGACCTGTGAACTATTCTCAGCTTGTCCCCCTATACTATCCCATCATCATCCATATGCTTATCCAAGGACTGTTTAAATCTCCCTAATGTGGCAGAGTTAACTACATTGACAGGCAGGGCATTCCACGCCCTTACCACTCTCTGAGTAGAACATAGAACATAGAACATAGAAGAATACAGCGCAGTACAGGCCCTTTGGCTCTCGATGTTGCGCCGATCCAAGCCCACCTAACCTACACTAGCCCACTATCCTCCATATGCCTATCCAATGCCCGCTTAAATGTCCATAAAGAGGGAGAGTCCACCACTACTACTGGCAGGGCATTCCATGAACTCATGACTCGCTGAGTAAAGAACCTACCCCTAACATCTGTCCTATACCTACACCCCTTAATTTAAAGCTATGCCCCCTTGTAATAGCTGACTCCATACGTGGAAAAAGGTTCTCACGGTCAACCCTATCTAAACCCCTAATCATCTTGTACACCTCTATCAAGTCACCCCTAAACCTTCTTTTCTCCAATGAAAACAACCCCAAGTGCCTCAGCCTTTCCTCATACGATCTTCCTACCATACCAGGCAACATCCTGGTAAACCTCCTCTGCACCCGTTCCAATGCGTCCACATCCTTCCTATGGTATGGCGACCAAAACTGCACACAATACTCCAGATGCGGCCTCACCAGAGTCTTATACAATTCCTCTACCAATAAAAGCCAGTACGCCATATGCCTTCTTCACCGCACTATTTACCTGGGTGGCAACTTTCAAAGATCTGTGTACATGGACACCAAGATCCCTCTGCTCATCCACACTACCAAGTATCCGACCATTAGCCCAGTGCCCCATCTTTTTGTTACTCTTACCAAAGTGAATCACCTTACACTTAGCTACATTGAACTCCATTTACCACCTTTCTGCCCAGCTCTGCAGCTTATCTATATCCCGCTGTAACCTGCCACATCCTTCCTCACTGTCAACAACTCCTCCGACTTTCGTATCATCCGCAAACTTGCTCACCCAACCTTCTAACCCCTCCTCAGGTCATTTATAAAAATGACAAACAGCAATGGTCCCAAAACAGATCCTTGCAGAACACCATAGTAACTGCACTCCAAGATGAACCTTTACCATCAACTACTACCCTCTGTCTTCTTCCAGCCAGCCAATTCCTAATCCAAACCTCCAACTCACCCTCAATGCCATACCTCCGTATTTTTTGAAGTAGCCTACCATGGGGAACCTTATCAAACGCCTTACTAAAATCCATATACACCACATCTACCGCTTTCCCCTCGTCCACCTCCTTAGTCACCTTCTCAAAGAATTCAATAAGGTTTGTGAGGCACGACCTGCCCTTCACAAAACCATGCTGACTATCCTTGATCACATTATTCCTATCCAGATGTTCATAAATCCTATCCCTTACAATTCTCTCTAGGACTTTGCCCACAACAGAAGTGAGACTCACCGGCCTATAGTTACTAGGGTTATCCCTACTCCCCTGCCTCTGACATCTGTCTTAAATCTATCACCCCTCAATTTGTAGTTATGCCCCCTCGTACAATCTGACGTGATCATCCTAGGAAAAAGACTTTCACTGTCTACTCTATCTGATCCTCTGATCATCTTGTATGTCTCTATCAAATCCCCTCTTAGCCTTCTTCTTTCCAATTAGAACAGACCCAAGTCTCTCAGCCTTTCCTCATAAGACCTTCCCTCCAGACCAGGCAACATCCTGTTAAGTCTCCTCTGCATCTTTTCCAATGCTTCCACATCCTTCCTGAAATATGGCGACTGGAACTGTACACAATATTCCACGTGCAGCTGCAGTAGTGTTTTGTATAGTTGCAGCATGATATTGTGGCTCCGGAACTCAATCCCGTATGCCTTCTTAACAGCACTATCCACCTTGGTGGCAGCCCAATTCTGCAGTTTATCCAAGTTCCCCTGCAACCTGTAACATTCTTCCAAACTGTCCACTACTCCACCAACTTTAGTGTCATCTGCAAATTTACTAATCCATCCACCAATGCCTGTGTCTAAGTCATTTACAAACAGCAGTGGTCCCAAAACAGATCCTTGTGGCACATCGCTAGTAATCGGATTCCAGGTTGAATATTTTCCATCAACCACCACTCGCTGTCTTCTTAGAGAAGTCAGTTTCTAATCCAAACTGCTAAATCACCCTCAATTCCATCCTCTCCATTTTCTCCAACAGTCTACCATGTGGAAGCTTATCAAATGCTTTACTGTCTCAGAAAGTCATTAACATTTGGAATTCTCTTCCACAGGGAGGAGTGGGCGGCACGTTGGCACAGTGGTTAGTACTGCTGCCTCACAGCGGCAGAGACCTGGGTTCAATTCCTGCCTCAGGCGACTGACTGTGTGGAGTTTGCACATTCTCTCCGTGTCTGCGTGGGTTTCCTCCCACAGTCCAAAGATGTGCAGGTCAGGTGAATTAGTCATGCTAAATTGCCCATAGTGTTAGGTTAGGGGTATGGGTGGGTTGCACTTCGGCGGGGCGGTGTGGACTTGTTGGGCCGAAGGGCCTGTTTCCACACTGTAAGTAATCTAATCTAATCTAAAATCTAAATAGTCATTTGTTTCCAATAATGAGGAAATAATGCTTGGTCACTTCAGGCATTTTAAATTTAGGTTCTTTTTTAATTTAACATATTTTTCTAAACAACCTTTTTGAAGATGGAATTACTCACAGCAGGATGGACTTGCACACAAGACTCCTAGATCAGGGATTGGGACAGTATCACTGTACCATTTTATGTTTAGGTTTTTTGTTTATTTTAAAAATATACTTTACTCATAAAAATATCTTTATGTACATAGTCACTGAAGCAGTTTGGTTCTGTACAGGAGCTTATGAAGAAACATCAGAGTTTGACTCTATCCAACAAACAAACCAAAGGCTTTTCTTACTTATGCAAGACTATATTTAATGCATTTGAGGCACCAGGAGGGTGTGATAACTCAACAGACCCCCATTTAACTTCAGCAGAAAGACCTCAGACGGTGGTCTGTACCCACTGTGTCTTGGTGGCAGCTGCCACAAGCTTTAGTCCTCAGCACGTAGTCCTGGACCTTGGACTGTGCCCGTCTGCAACACTCAGTCAGGGTCAACTCCTTGCTCTGGAAGGCCAACAGGTTTCGGGCAGACCAAAGAGCATCTTTCACCGAGTTGATGGTCGATGTCTGTCTCAGTGTGTGTCCTGGGGAAACAGACCATAGGGCACATAATCCCACGCTATGGAACTGCTTGGAACAAACCTCACCAAAACCCATTGCATATCTCCCCAAAGGCACATTCCAGAAGGAGGTGTGTGACAGTCTCAGCTCTCCTGTAGCCAGTTCAAGGGCAGTGCGCGGTGGTGCGGAGAGTTTGGGTGTACATGAAGGATCTCACAGATAATGCCCTCCTTACCATCAGACAAGCGATGTCTAGTTGGAAAGTTCTGGTGATGAGGCATTCTGCCGAATGACTTTGACCGTCTGCTCAGGGAACAACCCAACAGGATCAACCCTCTCCTTTTCCTGGAGGGTCTCAAGGACGATACATGCTGACCACTGTCCAATGGACTTCACTTCACCTGAGACCTGTAGCCCCATGTACTGAGTGTTGCTGTGGTCACTGTGGAATGTAGTCAAAGGTTTTGCTTCTCCTTTTTCTGTTGGGTTGGTTGTTGTTTGTGGAGCTGAAATCTGGTTGGCAGCGAGAACTTTAATAAGTGCGGAAATCAAAACTTATGAGTGGTGTCAATCTGTCTGGAGTGGGAAAAGATTCTGACAATGGAGAGCTCCTTAACCTGGACACTATCCTTTGAATTGTGTCTCCCACTCAAATTTAAGATAGTATTGTGGCCAGCTCAGTAATCCAGTGTATTAATTATGATTCGGAGATGCCGGTGTTGGACTGGGGTGTACAAAGTTAAAAATCACACAATACCAGGTTATAGTCCAACAGGTTTAATTGGAAGCTCACTAGCTTTCGGAGTGACGCTCCTTCATCAGGTGATTATGGAGGGCTCGATCGTAACACAGAATTTATAGCAAAAGTTTACAGTGTGATGTAACTGAAATTATACATTGAAAAATACCTTGATTGTTTATTGAGTCTTTCATCTGTTAGAATGACCATGATCGTTTCACTTCTTTCATATGTAAATCACAAAACATTTTTTTAGAAGTTACATTCTCAGGTTAACTGTAACAATTGGTGTCAGCCAGATAATATGTTGAAGGTGTTAGCCCCCTGTGTTCCATGTCTGTGCCATGCATTTGTAAGAATGATGGGTGGTTGAATGGACAGCAGGAATAACACACCAAGAAAATATTTCTACGCCATACTTAGGAGTTAGCTGACCTACGTATTTGCTGAGATGGTGCAAGAAAAATGAAATGAGAAACAAGTGATTTATCGAAAAGGAACTGCTTTATCTGAGATTACACTCATTGAGATTTGCTTGAGATGTTGAGGAGCGCAAAGCATATGGACTCAAGGAAAGGCTAGAGGTGAAAGCTATCTCAATGTGCTTGTTTCTAGCAACACAGGCATAGTGTCTGTCTAGATTAGATTGGTGCTGGATAAGAACAGCAGGTCAGGCAGCATCTGAGGAGCTGTCTTCCTTCTTATGTCAATGAAACAATGACAGTCAACAACGAATAGCAGATCACAATCCTGATGATTATTTGAGGTAATTCAGATGATCGTATGGATATCTAGCTCCTAAACAGCTGGTAGCACAAACAATTATAATTTAATTCTCTTCACCCACCAGTGGTTTAATTCCCATTTCCCAGGCTTTAGGGAGTGCAGAGATAGACTCAATCGGCTCACTGTTGAATGTCTCATTGGATTTGGCTGAGAGACATGGCATGTGGGGCACATTCTGTTTTAAAATGAAGTCCAGAGTTAGGAATGATTATTAAAAAGAAAACCTTTGGTACATCAACCTTGTTAACCCTGATAACTTTTTAAATTGTGAAGTTGTGATGCTGTGAGTAATACAAGTCAGCGTGTCAATCACACCACCAGTCGGGCAAGCTGCAATCAATTGCAAAGTGCAGATTTATTTCTAATTTTGGTTGCAGTGTTCTTACAGCAGGAGTGAACCTGTCAGAAAATGCTAATTTCGTTACAGCATGGTCTGATGTGGCGAGTAGCTACATTCTGTGCTGTTTGCTTTTATTGGTCAGAGCACTGACTAAGGAGTTGGGACATCATGTTACTGCTCTACAACACACTGGTAAGGCCACATTTGGAGTGCTCTGTCCAATTCTGGTCACCCTGCTGTAGGAAGGATGTTATTAAACTGAAAAGGGTCAATAAGGATTTACAAGGTTTGAGTTGTAAGGAGAGTCTGAATAGGCTGGGGTTTTTTTCCTTGGAGCATTGGAGGCTGAGGGGTGGTCTTATAGAGGTTTATAAAATCATGATAGGCATAGAGAAGATGAACAGTTGAGGTCTTTTCCCTAGGGTAGGGGAGTCAAAAACTAGACGGCATAGGTTTAAGGTCAGAGGTAAAAGATTTAAAAGGAATTTGAGTGAATTAACTTCACAGATGTTGGTTTCCTGTCACCAAATCACAGTTTATTTGCGTGTGGACAGTCCTTGATACTGATCCAGCTCCCTCAAAGCCAGCTCTTAGAGTGAATAGAGCCTCTGACTTTCCTTTTATATCAGTCAGCCAGGGCTCCTTGATTGGATCAGGTTAACAGCGTCAATCAGGGAACTCATATTCTGTGAGGCCCATCTGGTTGATCTTGTTCAATCACTACACTGAAGGTCAACTTTATCACACACAGGAAGTGGTAGAAACAGGTGCAATTACAACATTTAAAAGACATTTGGACAGGACAGGTTTAGAGGGATATGGGCCAACTGCAGGCAAATGGGACTTGTTCAGTTTAGGAATCATATTCAGCATGGACGAGTTGGGCAGAAGAGTCTTTGCTGCATGACCCTACTGATGTCCAGACTGCAAAGGGACTCGGGTAAGCTGCGTTTGACAGGTCTGGGTGGGGATTGTAGGGAGGATAGTTCTATCCAGAAGCAAGCCTTTCCAAGCAACAGGAGCTAGGGCCTAAGCAAGTCCCTAAAGGAGATGATTTCTAGCTGGCTCTGTGACCTCATTTGACCAAACTTCCTCTAAAGCTCTGTCCATCCTCTCCCATAATTTGCATCTTTCCTTCTTTACCTTCTCTTCCGTCACTCCTCACTGCATCTCCGTGTACATCTTACCCAGGAAACCCCACCTGTTTCCTCGACTCAATTCTCTGTAAACAGCTGGCTGCCTGCCTTCCTCTCCTGGTTTAACGTTTTGCGTCCAGTGACTCTTCTTCACAGTGATAAGAGGAAGGGTCACTGGACTCGTAATATTAACTCTGCTTTCTTCCCAAAGGTACTGTCAGACCTGTTGAGTTTCTCCAGCAATTTATGTTTTTGTTTCAGATTTCCAACATCTCCAGTTGTTTTTATATTTTTCTCCTGGTTTCTGGGATAGCTGATTTTGTAACAATTCTCTCTCCTGCGTTCCCCTTTCTCCTTCAAATCGATTGTTGTCACCCCTATACTTCAAAAAGGGACTCTTGATCACTATATCTTTGCAAGCTACCATCCCATCCCCAAATCTCTATTCAATGTCCTGGTGTTTCTGAGAATTTCCTCAAAATAGTTCAAACACCCTGGTTTTCACCTTCTCCCTTTTGTGTTGAATAGAAACTGGGCAGAATGGTGAGGAAAATCTGTGTGCAACGTTATCCTCCTTCTTATGTGCACTTGTCATATTGTACATTTGCAGCTGATCTTCACCCCCTCTGCGCCCCTAAAAATAGGGATGCCAATCTGATTGGACATATTCCAGGAAATGCCATCACATGACTTCCCGCCCCAACTCCTCCTCCCCAGGTTCCTGCCATGGGTTGTCCAAATGTCAGTTATCATGGGGCCCACATTGCCATGGCAGTTCAAGGTGTCCCAGTTGTGACTTTGGAAATCAGATCACACGGAAGTCCTCGAATGTACCATCACTTCTTAAATCTATTCCTTTCTTTCCTGGAATGGTATTCATCCAGTCAGGGTTCTATCCTTGCTACAGTGCTGAACCAGCTCTTTGTAAGTCACCAGGGATGTCCTGTGTACCTGTGACAAAAGTAGGCTTTCCCTCCTTATTCTTCTTGAACTGTCTGCGGTCTTTGGCCTGGTTGCTCCCCCCCCTCCTTCCTCCTCCAAGACCTCTCTGCAACTGGATGTGGCTGGTCTCACCCAATCCCTTTAACAACCATAATTGCAGAGAATTGCCAGCCGTGGTTTCACTTCCTGATCTCACGCAGTTCCCTTAGGGGTCCTCCAAGGACCCCCTACTCCCTCCCTTTTACCATCTATATGCTACTGCCTAGTTCCATCATCGGAAAACACCAGTTTGCGTTTCCACAATGCAGACGAACAACACTCAGCTCGACATTATTATCATCTCTCTCCACTATGCTGTCTGTAAATTGTCAGACTGATTGTCTCACATCCAGGATTGAGAGAACAGAGTTTGACTCCAATTAAATGTTGGGAAGACCAAAGTGACCACCTTTGATCCCTGCCCTAATCTCTGTTCCCTAGCTACCAGTCTCTCCTGGATGCCACTTCTCTCCTGAAAAGCTGTCTGGAGACATAAAAAACTTTTGTTCACAACTTTGGTGATGTATTTGACCTTGAATTGGTTATTGACCATGCACAGTAAGTCCTCATATTGTTTCATTAAAACCAATGTGAAAAGTATAGGTAGTTTCTGTACAATCAGAGATAGAGTAAAACATTATACTCTGCAAGTTGATATGCTTGACATTGCTAGTTGAAAACCCTTTATAAAACAAAATAAATTTAACAATATACTGTAAGAAATGGTAGTTCTGTATGTGTCTCCCATTTGCTTTTGTTCCTGTTCAGCCACACACCCATGCTCAGGTTGCTGTGGACCCTTCCTCTCACCAACTCTCCACCTCACTACCTCTCTGACTCCCTAACCTCTTTCTGATCCTTCTTCTTACTGAGCCTGAAGCCCCCTAACTGCTGCCTACTGCTCCTCTCTCATGAATCCTTACTGTGAGGGAAGGAACTGCAGTTGGCACCTTTGGTGATGTAATTGCAGTGAGGACTTCAATCAGAGTAGCACTGCACCATTGGGACGCACACTTCCATTAATCTGGAAACCCGGCTTTAGAACTTCTGTCCCTGTTCAAGGAAAGTTCCATATCCAGTTTCGATCTTTCCACTGGCTTCAGATTGAATTGCTAAAGAACTTTTCCGGATGGTGAATCAGTTTTAGTGTAATGGTGACGGGGTGGAGGGTTGTGGAGAGACGGTGAGGAGCTAGGGGATGCCAGGAAGGTGTCAACATAGACACTGGTCTTCTGCATGGGATGAATTTGAGCAACAGAACGAGAATGTCAGAGTATCTCCCAAACCTGCACTCTGTAATCAACTGACTCAATGAATGTATAGGCAGGACAGTGAGGATGCTCTCAGGATGTACCCACTTCTGGGGAATCTAGGACCAGGAAGCACAGTTTCCAAATAAGGGTTCTACCATTTATGACAGCTATGAGGAAGAATTTCTTGTCTCAGAAAGTCATTAACATTTGGAGTTCTCTTCCACGGGGAGGAGTGTGCGGTACGGTGGCTCAGTGGTTAGCACTGTTGCCTCACAGCACCAGAGACCTGGGTTCAATTCCCGCCTCAGGCCTTTGTGTGGAGTTTGCACATTCTCCCCGTGTCTGCATGGATTTCCTCCCACAGTCCAAAAATGTGCAGGTTAGGTGAATTGACCATGCTAAATTGTCCATAGTGTTAGGTGAAGGGGTAAATGTACGGGAATGGGTCTGGGTGGGTTGCGCTTCAGCGGGTCGGTGTGAACTTGTTGGGCTGAAGGGCCTGTTTCCATGCTATAAGTAATCTAATCTAAAAGCGCTGGGGACTTGGGTTCAATTCCAGCCACAGGTGACTGTCTGAATGGAGTTTGCATGTTCACTCCATTCCCGTGTGGGATTCCTCCCAGTGTCCAAAGCTGGATTGGCTGTGCTAATATTGTCTTTGGTGTCCAGAGATGTATAGGCTAGGTGGATTAGCCCTGGAAATTGTGGGGTTATAGAGGTAGGGATGTGGGTTGGATGCTCCCCAATGGGTTGGTGTAGACCTGCTGGGCCAAGTGGTCTCTTTCCACACTGTAGAGATTGTATCAGTCTGTGAATGGAGGTTAGGTCATTGAATATAATCAGACTGAGTGGGGGCAATGGATCAGAGTTCTCATCATGTCCCCTCGCAACATCCCCCCCCCCCCCGCCCAGCCTGCACAGGATATCACTAGCAATCCAAATTCAACAAGTGTGCAATCCTAGTATCACAGAATCAAAACATGTGTGAAAATTAGTCCTGTAGTTCCCCAGCTTCTCCAAACCCCATCACCATATAACCATTGACAAAACTACTGCTTAGCTGGGACTATGCACACACTAAATAAAAACTGAGCTGGGCGGACTCTTGATTGTCAAGGATGTCAAGGATTGTGGAAGACAGGCAGGAAAGAAGAGTCAAGGCTACATCAGGTCAGCCGTGAATTGGGTAGAATGGTGGAGCAGGATTGAGGGACGGAATGGCCTACTTCTGCTTCCAGTTCTTGTGTTCTATTGCAGTGCAGGGACAGTGATTCTGTTGGCAAGCTGCATGCCCCACCCATCTCTTCACCTGAGGAGAAATAACTAGCTTCAGCAGAACAAGAGCAGAAATTCCTTTCATTCCGTGTGGATTTTGTTTGGCTGCTCGCTTTTCTGGATTTGAGCTTATCTGGCAAATACGAAAAGGGAGATAAATTACTTATAGTGCCACAAAAGCTGGCTTGTAGGATTCAAACCTTCCTTTTTATCCTTTGTGTTGACAGCTGAATTATTCTAAACCACAGTCTATGTGTATTCATTCTGTAACACGAAAGCTGATTGTTTACATTTCCTAATATATGTTTGTCTGGGTGATGTTAGTCTAACTATTATATCCTTGTTATCATAGTGCAGCCCAATAATAAGACAGACAATGCAAGAACAATTATTTGATAAATCTGAAGACAATCATAATTAGCGCTTGCTTCAGGCCCCAAGAGTTGCTATTTTGGTCAGTTTGCCATTAACAGCAGTGTCAATGTTTCAGGATTGTTTGACATTAGATTCTGTCCTGTTTGAAGTAGCTGTAAGGATGACGGCATGGCCCCATAAGGGAAAAACCTGCAGCAATTTCACATTTTTTTGGTGGGGGGGGGGGGTAGGGTGATAATATTGGTGAGAAAGATCACACATGACACACAATAAAGATCCAGGTTTTTTTCTCATCTGTGAAGTTGAGGTTATTTGCAAAATGTTCCCCATCACTGAAAGAAGACCCATGAAGATATATTGCCCCTCCACTAATTCCTTGAGAATCTCACCAGTATAATTTGTTCATGGATTGTCTGGTGGTGCTCTATTGGAAGCTATGACACAGTGGGAATCATATTGTCGGTATCCTTCTATGTTGATATATCATTGAAATAATGTGATTAGATTAACTGTTGGCTGGACACATTGGGCCAAAGGGCCTATTTCCTTGTTGTAAACTTCTGTGAGGAGAAAGTGAGGTCTGCAGACGCTGGAGATCAAAGCTGAAACTTTATTGCTGGAACAGCACAGCAGGTCAGGCAGCATCTAGGGAACAGAAGATTCGACGTTTCGGGCACATTCCTGAAGAAGGGCATGTGCCCGAAACGTCGAATCTTCTGTTCCCTAGATGCTGCCTGACCTGCTGTGCTGTTCCAGCAATAAAGTAAACTTCTGTGACTCTAATGAACATCTCTGACCTCAGCATTTCTGGTTTCCATCTTGATTGATTGATGGATTGATTGCTGTCACATGTACCGAGATACAGTGAAAAGTGTTGTTTCCCGTCCTTGATAGGCAGATTCCATAGAAAGTACATCAGGGTAGCAGAACAGATTGCAGAGCTCTGTGTTACAGAGAAGGTGCAGAGAGAAAGATCAACCTTCACATTTGGAGGCCTGTTCAAATGTCTGCGAGGTCTTCAAACTTTCATGTACAATTATGTTTAAATTTAAATTACAATTCATTGTTGTTTTCTTCCAGGGATGTGGACTAGGCCAGTATTTATTCCCCACCCCTAACTGCCATTGAACTAAATAACGTCAAAATATACAGGGATAGTGCGGGAACATGATGTCAAGGTAACTGGTCAGACTTGAACTAGAATGAAACAGAACTGCAGATTCTGGAAATCTGAAGCAAACACAAGAAATTCTGCAGAAACTCAGCAGGTCTGGCAGTATCTGTGGAGAGAGAAACAGAGTTAATTTTTCGGGTTCAGTGTGACTCACCTTCAGAACCGTTTTACTAATTTACTAAGTTCAGAATTGTCACTGCACTTGAAATGTTAACTCAGTTTCTCTCTCTATAGATGCTGCCAGATCTGCTGAGTTTCTCCAGCAATTCTGTTTTTGTCACTAGAATGGCGAAGATGGCTTGAGTGACTGAGCAACCTCCTATTCCTGCTCTGGCTCTCTTCCTATGGCTGACTTAGAGTCATACAGCATTAGATGAAACCCTTCGGTCCAACTCATCTGTGCCGACTAGATATCCCAATCTGACCTAGTCCCATTTGCCAGCATTTTGCCCTATCCCTCTAAACCTTTCCTATTCATATACCCTCCAGATGCCTTTCCAATGTTGCAATTGTATCTACTTCCATCACTTTCTCTGGCAGCTCATTCCATACAAGCACCACCCTCTGTGTGAAAAAGGTACCCCTCAGGCCCTTATTAATTCTTTCCCCTCTCACCTTAAAACTATGCCCTCTAGTTTTGGACTCCCTACCCTGGGATAAAGACCTTGACTGTTCACCCTACCTATGCTCCTCATGATTTTATAAACTTCTATAAGGTCATGCCAGAGTTAAGAGTCAACCACATTGCAGTGGATCTGGAGTCACATGTAGGCCAGGCCAGGTATGGATGGCAGATTTCCTTCCCTAAAGTGAAAAATTCACTTTTTTCAAAATAAAAATTGACGATAGCTTTATCACTGAGACTAAGCTTTGAATTCCAGATGTTTTTAATTAATTGAATTTAAATTACAAGCAGCTGTGGGATTTGAACCTGAGACTATGAGGGCTGAGGCTCTGGATTACGAGTCCAGAGACACTATCCATCTCCCCTCACTCATTAGTTTGAACCTAAATACAGCAAAACGTTTGAATTAGCTTCCAAATAAACAATAAGCGTTCTGCTGGTTGCCTGTATTCCCAGTTAGCACTCTGAACCGAATTAATTATGGTAATTGATTTAAAGGTAGCGACCTATTTAAAAAATGTATTTCATTTCTTTTACCTTACAGGGAGAATTCAGCAGCCTTGTCAAATACTTTGTTTATTAGGTTTCTGAGGTGTGCATTGAACAGCAGATCCAGTCTGACATCCACAGCCAGTTCACAATCCAATAGTTTTTCATTCAGGTTGGATCAGGTTACAAGACTCAGAAACTGGTTTCTCTCTGATGGCCGCTAAAAGTCAATGGAGGAGACACAGAAGCATGGCCAGCGAGTCGCTGAACTTATTCAGATGGATGTTGACTTTGATATGTCACCCTTCTGATCTTTAATGGGAAACTGATGGACTTGCCCTAGGGGTCAGCAATATGCATGGGCAGGGGGAAACCACAGTTTGCATTAGATTAGGCATAGCCTGAATTCACATTCAGCAGCTGACACACGCACACACAAACCAAAAAAATCAAATACCACCGTGTTGGTTTTTCTTTCAGTTTACTGTAGACGTTGGTGGGATGAGTTTAATTCAATAGCGGTGGGTGCTGGCTGCGTTATTGATCGAACAGATGAGTATTGTGTTCTCTCCTGTCAGCTGAGTTTCATACAACAAATTCAACTGGTGCTGGTGAAATGTGAACACTGTGTTGGCTCCAACTTCTGCATCCACAAATTGATGCTGCAAAGTTGTGAGTTATAGGTAACAACATATTGTAAACAAGAAGAAAATATTTATTGGAACAGCAGGGAATTGTACAAGAAAGGACATATTTTCTATATCAACCTATCATTCCACACCCTGTGGAGGCTGAGGGGTGACCTCATAGAGGTTTATGAAATCTTTAGGGGCATAGATAAGGTCAATAACGAGGGTGGGGTGGAGCTCAAAACTAGACGGCATATTTTTTAAGGTGAGAGGAGAAAGATTTAAAAAGGGTATGAGGGGAAACTTGTTTACACAGAGAGTGATTCGTGTGTGGAATGAACTGTCAGGAGTAGTGGTAGATGCAGGTATAATTACAGCAATTAAATAAGTACATGAATAAGAAAGACTTGGAGGGAAATGGCCCAAATGCAGGCAAGTGAGACCAGTTTAGATTGGGACCAAAGGGCCTGTCTCCATTGTGTATGGCTCTATGGGGAGGTGGGATTTGAACCACAGGTTTTTAGCTTTAGGGGTAGCAACACTATCACAATGCCACAAGAAAGGCAGTTACAAAGAAAGTAAGCAGGGTAGTGTTGCTTAGTTTACCTGATCGAATCAGTTTCACAGGCAAGACCCTCACCCAAGTCACTCGGCATATTTGCAGGCACTATTTTATTCTCTCACAGTCAGATCTAGCCCTGGTTTCACGTTAAAGCTTTCATCTTCTCTTTGTTGAGTGTCTAGATTTGCCATCACCACCCTCCCCCACCCCCACCTTCACGTCTGACAGTGGCTACGTTGCTGCCCTCTTCCCCTGCACCCAGCCTCTGTTCAGCATACATCAAAAGAGCCCTTATAGGACCCTTATGGTTTAAATCTTTAAAGTGGGAGTAACAGCCTCGGTAATTCTCAGACGCCCCCAACCTCCCCCCTCACATCGTACAGTCATGTCACTGCATGTTTCTGCAACAATTACCAGGGGAGGGAACGAGTCGAGTACATCA
Source organism: Chiloscyllium plagiosum (assembly GCF_037043375.1). Classification (NCBI taxonomy): domain Eukaryota; kingdom Metazoa; phylum Chordata; class Chondrichthyes; order Orectolobiformes; family Hemiscylliidae; genus Chiloscyllium; species Chiloscyllium plagiosum. The sequence goes on from NW_028270147.1 coordinate 18,110,703, forward strand.
AGTAGCGTGTGTTGTCTCTCTGGGTTCCATGCTGGGGCTGTGATCAGGAGTTCAGGAAAATTCTGTTTGAAATGAGAATAGACTAATTTTCATCAGATTCTCCTCGGAGAAGTCCCCTGTGTCCAAGCATGCCAAGGGTCATCATTAGAAAGCTCCCATCAAAAGATACAAGCCTTCTTGTGGCAATGCTTTACTCTTTGTTTAATTTAGCAATGTTAACAAATACATTTAGGAAGGATACACACAGACACCGCTACTGCTTCCAAACATACATTCAGATTACTTTGAGAAATAAACACGAGGATTAAAAATGTTATTAAGACAGGGCAGAGAGCAATTTCTGATTTAAAATTCAGGAGTCTTCTAAGATCAAAGTGAGCTGAGTAACTCCCAGCTGTTCAAAGGCATATCCATAAAACAAATCAAATGTGACCACGAATAGACCCGATCTCATTAAGTGCTAAACTGGATGATGACAGGTGAAATTCGAGCCTGCTTAAAGACTAATTCTTGTTCTTCTCTTTCTTTCAGCTGTGTATTTGTTTTTTTTTGCCAAACCAATTTGTTTTCCAAAATTGAATACTACAGAGTCGGATGATTAACGGTCCAAATAATCAGCAGAATTGGGAGCCCGATTGTAGGCAGAGTTTACTGCTGTGTTGCATATCCCTTTTGCCAGTGATTTCTTTTTTAAAAAGGAATCTGAGACGAGGGAAGTTCTGAATGGTTTAAGATGAAGAATAAAAGGAAACAGTTTCTGTCTGCAGCTGTGTTGTTTTTGTAAGTGATCTACACTCACTTTGGGAAAACCGAATCACAGGGCCAGAGAGTGGATTAGAAAGGTTGTCTTTTATCTGAAAAATAAGGAGATTTCGTGATCAGAGCGTTTTCTTAGCTCTGAAAGTTCTATAAAGTCTGCATTTTAGATTGGATTGGACTTTCTTGGAGTATGTTCAGAATTCCCTGCCCACTTCCCAATTTCAAAATAGTTCCAGAGTCATGAGTGATGTTAGCCACACAAATTGAAAATTTACTTCACTCCCAGAAACTGCAATCATGCCTGGACATGATTTCTTAAGATGGCAGTGAAACAGTTTATTTTTAATTTTCGGGATAATTGTACAAATTGTTTCGTTTCTGTCCTTATTTGCATAGGTAATTATAGGATAAGTTATTGTCTAATGGATCATTGAGGGTGATGATAGTGTAGTGGCAGGGATGTTGGGCTAATAGTCTACTACGGGGAGGTGACAGCCTGGTGGTAATATCACTTGACCCAGGTAATGTTTTGGGGACCTGGATTCGAATCCTGCCATGGCAGATGGTGGAAGTTCAAATCAATAAAAGTCTAGAGTAAAGTGTCTAGTCATTATCATGAATCAATTGTCAGAAAAGCCCATCTGATTCAATCGAGTGATACAGCAAGGAAACAGAGCCTTCGCCATGTTGAACACAATCCTAAACTAAACTAGTCCCACCTGCCTGCACTTGGTCCATATTCCTCCAACCTCTTCCAGTTGATGTACTTATCCAAATGCCTTTTAAACATTGTCACTGTTCCCACATCCAGCACTTCCTCAGGAAGTTCATTCCACATGTGAACCACACTCTGTGTAAAAATATTGCCCCTCATGTCTTTTTTAAATCTCTCTCCTCTCACCTTAAAATGTGTTTCTTGGTCTTGAAATCCCCCTTCATAGGGAAAAAAACAACTACCATTAACTCTATCTATACACCTCATTATTTTATAAACTTCTATCAGGTCGCCTTGCAACCTCCTCTGCTCCAGTGAAAAATGTCCCAGACCATCCAGCCTTTCTTTATAACTCAAACCTTCCATTCCCAGCAGCATACCGATAAAGCTCTCCTGAACCCTCTCCAGCTTAATATCCTACAACAGGGGGACTAGAACTGGACATAATATTCTGGAAGAAGCCTCACCAATGTCCCGTAAACCTCAACTTGACTTCCCAACTCTTATACTCAAAGGACTGTTCTTTAAGGTAGGGAAACAGCCATCTTTGCACATTACTCCAGACCATAACTTCCCTCTGGGTGATAATAGCTGGCATGGCCAGTGATACCCTCATCCAATGAATGAATTAAAAAAAAACACTAGCTTAATGCTCTGGAGACTTTGGTTCAAATTTGGTAAACCATCATTAATTGGCATAAAAGCCCACCTGCTTCCAAATGCCTTTTAGGATATTGGATGTCCCATCCTTGTTTTGTCAAATGTCATTCCAGATCCACAGTGGTATGGTTGACTCTTAAATGACCCAGCAAGCAGCTCAGTTCAAGGCAAAACGAGATTGGCAATAAATACTGTCCTTGCTTGTGATGCCCACATCCCATTGAAGAAGCTAACAACACAGCAGGGAGATTGTTTGCACAGCCATGGGTTTGATTTACCATCCAGATGAAAAGCCACGCGAGACACCCTTGGGTTTGGTTGCTGCTCTCCTCGCCTTCGGAAAGCTAGGCACGGGGCAGTTAAGCTGGGAAAAATTTCAGCCACGCCGTTTAAATTGTAGCACTGGGCACGGCAGTAAGACCCTCCTTCAATTTGATGCCTGGTCTGCCAATTTTTGTTTTATCTGAAGTCTGAACAGGAGCAGAGAAGATCAGCAAAAATAACCCCTCAATGTTTGGTTTTAACCATTTCCCTAGGGACCAAGTGGACTGCGACTACTCACTCCTGGTTTCACCAGGAAATTGTGCCCCATAGAAACACAAAACGTTGGAGCAGGAATAGGGCATACAGCTCTTCAAGCCTACTCCACCATTCAGTATGATCGTCCAATTCAATTCCCTGTTCCCTCTTTCTCTCCCCATATCCAATAGAAGCATAGAGCAGTTGAGGACTCTGGGTGTGTACTTGCTACAGTTTAGATGATGAGGAGAGTGGATGTGATGGAAATTTGCAGAATATTAAGAGGCCTGGGTTGAGTGGATGTGGAGAAGATATTTACACCAGTAGGAGAGACTAGGACCTGTAGGCACGGCCTCAGACAGAAAGGATGACTGTTTAGAACTGAGATGAGGAGGAATTTCTTCAGCCAGAGGATGATGACTCGGTGGAACTCATTGACACAGAAGGCTCTGGAGGCCAAATGACTGAGTATATTTCAGACAGAGATAGATGGGTTCCTGATGAGTAACAAGGGTTACAGGGAGAAGACAGGAGAATGGGGTTGAGAAACTCATCCACCTTGATCGAATGGCAGAGCAGACTCGATGAGCTGACTGGCCAAATTCTGTTCCCCCGTCTAATGATCTTATGGTGAAATAGGTGCAGGAGTAGCCAGTTTATCCCTTTGAGCCTGTTCTGCCTTGGATAGCCTCACCTGACCTGGTTGTGAAAGGATTATACTCAATATGTAGCTACTCAGCGTCCTGACCATTTGGTGAGAAATTCGGTAAGGAATGTTCTCATGAGGCCTGCCTGCTGCTAGTCCTAATGGGCAGCTAGTTGCTTTGCTCAGGAGTCATAAGTGAACCTGTATCTCTTTAATCTGTTACAGCAGTAGATACTCACCTATTGTCACCAAGAGCACGACCTCAGCCTCAGATAGTAGTGACTTGCAACAGGAAGAGACTGGAAACAACAGGGTTTGGGGAGGGGGCAGTCAATTAGATGCTGCTGTTCCACAATTGTACCAAGGTACAAATTTATCTCCTTTTGGTTGTTTCATTACGTATTGAGTGGTCTGGAAGAGCTGAAAGCACAAACCATACAAGAGACAGATGTGCCAGGATCACATTGTACAGGAGAGATGTATCCCATTAATAGTGATGTAAGGTTCTAAAAGCTGGGGAGGGCTTTTGTAAAGCACATTGTCACAAAACACTTCTTGCTGTACACTCACTAGTCACACCGAATATAGTAAGATCCCACAAACATCTCTGATGGTGGGATAAGCAGGCCTCGGTGATGTTTGCTTGAGCAAGGTACAATGGTTAGAACGTGAAGGTTTCTGGCTTTCAGTTACTGACTGATGTTCAATGTCCCATCTCTGCAGCTGGAAGGCCTCTGTGGATAGGAGCAGAAACCCCATTTAAATCTGGGTGGTGAGCAACAGGGCACTCAGAATTCTCCCAATGTCTTTTGTTAAATGAGCTTGAATTTCGGGAGACTGTCGGCGAAGTAAATTGAGGTCGGGGTGTGTCGGGCTTCCAGAGGGTGGGGTGGGAGACAGGAAGGTCACAATTTAGTTTTGCGATCATTCAGCATGTGCTTTTGATGAGCCTCTTCTGTTCTACCAGCCAATCATCATTGAACAAGCCTTGAGCAGTTCCTTCTTGAAATGGGAATCGGGATTCTATCGAAGTCTCACTCCATCAGTTTCTTTTTTACGATGCATCTAGTGCTTTGGACAGCTGGTATTTTTCAAGATGAAGTTGTACATGCTAGCTGGGCAGAAAAGTTTAAAAACTCAAATCAAACCTTCGGGAAACATCTTACCCATTTGAATAATGCCAAGGGTGTTTCTTAAAATCACATCAACAAAACCTTGATGGATCTCATCAGAAAGGTGACATCTCTGACAAATCAGCAGTCTCTCACTAGAACGCTGAAGTGTCCCTCAATTCTGAATTAATGTGCTCAAGTGCTGGAGTAGAGAATGAACCTGTGACCTTGTGACTGAATGGCAAGAGTGCTACCAACTGAGCCAAGTTAACACTACATATATATTAGAACAAGCTGTTCATCCTGGCTCTCTCAACATAGCACGGTGTTATGTGTTTTACATATGTACTCTATGAACTGTGTTGGACGAGCAAAGGGTGATGCTGTAAAAGATCTGGGGTGTTAAAGGATGATTCAGCACATCATGTCCAGTTACTGTGGAGCTTTCAACAAAAGAAGGAGAAGGCTGAATTATATTCACTAAATCTGGAGAGCATAAGGAAGAGGAAGTTAGACTGAAACTGTACATTGCTCCAGTTGAGAAATCTGCATTCCTTCATCTCTGCATGTTTGAGCATTCCCACATCCTTTAACCCTCTGGCCTGGAGCACCCTCCTTCAAACTCTTCAGCTCTCTACTTCTCTGTCCTTTACTTTAACTCTGGTGTGATGGTTCTTCCCGCAGCTTAGTGGTAAATTTCTATCAGATTATGCTGCTGAAAAGCACCTTGGGGATGGTTCATTCTATCAAAGGTGCTAGGTAAATGCAAGTTGCTATTGTACCTTGGTTGCAGCGTCCATTTTTGGTCACCATTACACAAGAGAGACGCTTAGACGTTAGAGGCAGGGTTGAGAAAAGCTTCAAGGCTGAGTCCTAATTTCAAAGGATCAAAGTAGGAAGATTGAAGTCTTGAAATATTGAAGAAGCTTGGGCACTTCAGTCTTGAAAGGTGCTAAATGAAAGGGATCTTGTCAATGTTTGTAAGATCTTTAAAGAGGATAGAAAAGATAAATATGCAGTACAACCTCAAGGCATGCTCTGAAAGTATGACAAAAGGGTATGGATTCAAACTGGTGAAAATTAAATTTAGGATCAATAGTACTTGTTCTTCACAAAAATGGTGATCAAGGCTTGGAATGTATAACTGGGTAGAAAAGTAGTGGGGGGAGGGGGAGGTCAAAGCCAAGGAGTCATTTAGAAGGGCACTGGATGCTGTGATGGTTTTAGGCCTGTAGGCTGACTAAGCTAAGATCAACTAAATGGGTTACCCCTTCCATATTTATTTTGTTATTTTTAAATACTGGCTTGGATTTTCCATTTGTGTTTACCCACCTATTAAATCTCTAGCTGCAGAACGCCAAAGGGATAAAATCTCAGGCCTTGCGTGTGAGGAACAGAATAAAGAAATTGTGATGGTGGAGAAGCCAACTGTTTGGATTTCACTTCATGAAGGAAAGATTCTGTCAAATGGCACTTTTGATTTGGTCGACTGCATTTAAAGTGAAAACAAAACTACTTTCAGTTTAAAGATGATTTTTCATTGTACATTCTGTGATCACACCCACAAAACCTTTGAACACTGCATGAAAGATGATATTTTCTCATATCTTCATAATTAATTCCGCCTTCTAGAATAAATTTCAGCTAGTATGGAAGGCCACCATTCCCTTTACATTCTCCAACATAATCACTTCACTTACTGGGTAAAACAGAAACCCATTCGTTATACCTCCCTCTGATTCGAAACACTCTGCTTCCGTAAGGTGTCAGAAAACTATAAAATAATGAAACTAGTCCAACTGGAGATTGTTCAGTAGCTCATCTTCTTGTTATATCTTCAGCTAGATGACCTGGGTCAAATATCAAGGCTCACTTTCCTCCAGAGCTCTTTGCCAACATTGGATGAAATTGCCTCATGCTAACACATACAAGAGTGGAAATCATTGCCGTCAGCTTAGTGAAAACAACATTTCACTGGCTGAACAACATCTCATTAATGCACCAACAGAAATTGCTGGAAAAACTCAGCAGGTCTAGCAGCATCTGTGGAGAGAAAGCAGAATTAACGTTTCGGGACCAGTGACTCTTCTTTGGAAATTCTCCTGAAATGTTAAGTCTACTTTCTCTCCGCAGATGCTGCTAGACCTGCTGAGTTTTTCCAGCAATTTCTGGTTTTGTTTCTGATTTCCAGCATCGGCAATTCGTTTGGTTTTTTTACATCACTTCACCATCGGTAACTGTGTCTTCAGCTGCCTCAGTTCTAAGCTCAGGAATTCCTTCCCTACACCTCTCTGCCTTTCTACCGTTCCCTCCTCCTTTCTGATTTTCCACTATGTCTTTAACCAAGCTCTTGGCTGCCTGTCCTGATATCTTCTAACGTGGCTTAGCTGTTAAAGTTTGTTTAATAATGCACTTGTGAAGTATTCTTGAGACATTTAATTGGTCGTAGATAAATGCAAGTCAAGTCATTGTTGGGTGAAAGCATGAGGGCATCGTCGAGGGGGACCAGGCGGTGACTCGTGGTGAGCTGCTGCGGTGGTGAGTTTGGGCCCAGTGTGAGACCTGAAAGCATCAACAGTAGCTGCATTGACAAGATAGGCCCAAAGCAGACTCACAGAGGTGAGTTTGGGCTGGTTGATACCTAGTGGCATCCACGTTGGAGAGTGGTGAGGGCATTGGTGGAGGTGAGATAGTGCCACAGAGCAGTGGTGGTGTGGCGAAGAGACCTCGTATCTGGCCAGCAGACGCATGGGCTATGGCGAGCACTTTAAAGAAGGACCGTAAGGTTGCACACTTTCTTTAATTTTCTGCCTTCATATTTCTATGGTTCCGTTAATTTTTCTGTGTTTTAAGATGGCAGCAGAAAGTGACGATGCTATACAACTCAAAATACAACTGTGTTCTGTACACGTGACAAGAAATGAATCAAAAAAACAGCCAGAAAGGAGGCCTGGCGGCAGTTATGGAGAAAGAGTTAATATTTCAAGGCAAAATTGACTTTTCTTTCAAACTGAAGAGACGTAGGAATGTGGGTTTAAAGCTGTTCAGAATAGTGGAGGGGCAAGTGGGATGAAAGGGAAGGTCAGGAAAAGGTTCAAGGGTGAGGGAGTTTAGAGATCAAAGGTGACATTGAACAAAAGGGGCGGCATGTTGGCTCAGTGGTTAGCCCGGCTGCCTCACAGCGCCAGGGTCCCAGGCTCAATTCCAGCCTCGGGTGACTGTCTGTGTGGAGTTTGCACATTCTTCCTGTGTCTGTGTGGGTTTCCTCCCACAGTCCAAAGAATGTGCAGGTCAGGTGAATTGGCCATGACAAATTGCCCATAGTGTCAGGTGCATTAGTGGGACGGAAATGGTTCTGGATGGGTTACTCTTTGGAGGGTCGGTGTGGACTGGTTGGGCCGAAGGGCCTGTTTCCACACTGTACGGAATCTAATGTAAAACAAGGCAAAGGAAATGGTAATGGCTGTCGAGGGAAAAAATAAAGTGTTAATAGCAGAATCAAAGTCAGCTCCTACTGAAAGCCACACATGAAAGCAAGATAGAGATAGGAAAAAATAGCAAACTGAAGGACAAAGTTTGTGGTCTGACCGTTGATTCGATTTGAAGATGAGTTTCAATTTTTGAATCCACAAGGCTAATCGTTTTTTTATTCCTGTGCCTAAATGGAAAATGATGTGCTGTTCCTCCAGCTTGTATTGGGCATCACTGGAACACTGCGATAGGCCATGAACAGAAATGTTAGTTTGACAGCAACAAGGTGCATTGAGATGGCAAGTGAGCAGAAAACCAGGAATGAGTTATTATTATTCCCAAGTCAAGAATAAATATTTTGAGTATTAGTTCATTTTCAACAGCAAATGTAATCATGCTGTAACTATTGGTTAAGACAGTAAAATACTGGTTCACTGTTGTTCAGTGCTTTTATACAAATGTTTTTCAATTCTTTACTGGGCAATGTTCGGTCCCACTGCAATTCATTTGCATTGGCTACACTTTCATACACAGATTTGTTAAGAAAATATTGAATATCTACAAATCCAATTGGAGTGTTCCAAGGTACATGGGACACTGATACTGCTCCAAAGAATTTGTAGCTTCCAATCAATTTTTTACAATCTGTTATCGTACTGCATCCCGTAATCCTGAGTCTCTTTTAGTTTCCCCAAGGCAAGACTTGCATCTCTTATGCAATTCTAGACTCTGGCCTTCAGCAAACTCATCTGCTCAAAGCTGGGCAGCAGTACCTGGTTGAGTATTCTCTGTCTGCTGAAGGAATCATTAAAAATTGAGAGACTACACTTCTGTGAGACCAGTTTGGTGGCTTTCGTTTTTTTTTGTGATCTTTGCTGGTTCCTTTGCATCATTCCAAAGCTCTTGCATGCAGTTGTCTGCCGTCCCACCAACATTGCTAAAGATGAGTATTTGTTCCTTAACTCGCAATTACTTCCAACTCACTTAATCTGCATTGATGAATAAATGAATAGTGCAAAGAGATATACAGTAACCTACAGCTTTGTGAAACAAAGAGAAAATCTGGCAGGGAAGGTGCGAACCTTTCCCGTCCGTCGTGCAAAATAGTTCAGACACCAACGACACGGTTTGTTTTCTCCTTCTGAATTTTCATAGCTCCATCCGTGCGATTTTGTGGCAGTAAAAAATGCAGGAAATATAGAATTCGCAGCCACGCTTGGCATGTAGTGCCATCTCACTGAATGAGTGAACCACCTAAGGAACCAATTGAAGTGGGTGCGAGGGGAGCATGTGATATTAATCAGACACAGCTGAGATTGCTGCCACCTCTCGCCCCGCACAGCTCACCAGGAAACCAATTAAAACCTTTAAAACACAAGTCACAGCATTGCTCCTGCCAACGCGACAGGCTTCCCATTTATACAGCAGGTCGCTGGTTAAATGTGTGCTGCAGCCTGAGTTCACACTCTCGTTACGTTGGAACTAATGAAAAGATGCATGAAAGTGAGTACCTAAGGCCGCCCTAAGAAGTGTGTGTATAATGATTTTCCTTTTACATCAAAAAATCATTCCATGTCGCTGAAAACACATAACTCTTTAATAACCCTCACAGCTTTCCTTTTTTGTTTAAGTGCTGTTTTTGGTTTCCCTTCAGTGAAATATAGGGGGTGGGGTGGAGTGGCAGGTATTTGTGATATTATGGCATTTTGTTTGTTTCTTCACAACATAGGGCATCATTGGCTAGGCCAGTGTTTATAGTCCATCCCAGCAGGCTGTTAAAGAGTCATCTGTAGTCCAGCCCAGGCAAGGATGCTAGTTTCCATCCCTAAAAGAGCTCAGTGAATCAGTTGGGTTTTTCCTGGCAATCAGAAATGGTTTCATGGTCATTATTAGACTCTTAATTCCAGACTTGTATGGAATTCAAATTCCATCATCTGCCATGGCGGGATTTGAATCCCAATCCCCAGAACACTACCTGGGTCTCTGGATTAACAGTCTAATGATAATACCAACAGACCATTAAATTGGTCAAAGTTGGTGGGATTTCTAGAGGCTTTTCCCCATAAGGTGTTTCTTGCCTATTGCACATGTTCTTGCTCATCTTATTTAGTTGCCAGAGCCTTTGAAAGAAAGAATGGCTTGCTTTTATGTAGTGCCTTCTATGAATATCAGATAATTGGTAAAGCATATTCACATGAGGCTGCAGATAAACAGAAATTTATCACACATTGTTATTTTAGGGAAAGGTGATGGTGTAATGATAATGTCACTGGACCAGTAACCCAGAATCGCAGGCTAATGTTCTGGGTCATATGTTTAAATCTCACTATGGAAGGTGGTGAAAATTGAATTCAATAAAAATCTAGCCTCATGAACATCACGTGACCACTGTCCATTGTTATGAAAACCCCTCCTTCAGTGGAGGAAATTTTCCATCTTTTCCTGATTTACGTGGACATTGTGGTTGACTCTTTACTGGGCAATAAGGGAACAAGATTCTGGATTAGTGGTGCTGGAAGAGCACAGCAGTTCAGGCAGCATCCAAGGAGCAGCGAAATTGATGTTTTGGGCAAAAGTCCTTCATCAGGAATAAAGGCAGAGAGCCTGAAGCGTGGAGAGATAAGCTAGGGGAGGGTGGGGGTGGGGAGAGAGTAGCATAGAGTACAATGGGTGAGTGGGGGAGGAGATGAAGGTGATAGGTCAGGGAGGAGAGGGTGGAGTAGATAGGTGGAAAAGGAGATAGGCAGGTAGGCCAAGTAGCGAGTCTGTTTCACGACATGGTTGAAGAGCTTCAGGGCAGAGGAAATGACCTGGGAGTTGTGGTGGGAGAGGGACTCCTGAGATTCTTGTAGAGAGAGGAGGAAAACTTCTTCAAGGCAGGCATCCTTGCAAGAGGATTCGCAGTAGGGTTAAAATCAACGAGGTAAAAACAATGACTGCAGATGCTGGAAACCAGATTCTGGAGTAGTGGTGCTGGAAAAGCACAGCAGTTCAGGCAACAGTACTGGTCCTAGTCAATATGGCCCACACTTCCCTGAACAAAGCAGAAGAGCAGCAGCCAATTTGTACTCAACAGGAATCATTCTCTCTATATCCATCCGATAAAATATTTTGTAGTGTTCAAGTTATTAGTAGTGCACCCCTCGGCCTCTTCTGGATAGGAGAAAGATCTAGCCTGATATCCCTATAATTTCTGGTAAGTTCCATTTACAGTCTCTTCAGTGCCACTATATTCTTTTACAATATGGCAACTAGATGTGCATCCAGGTCCCTTAGTGTGATCCAACCTAAGTCTAAAAGAGAGCCAAAAGAACTATGGATGCTGGAAATCCAAAACAAAAACCCATACTGCTGGAAAATCTCAGCAGGTCTGGTAGCACCTGTGGAGAGAAATCAGTGATAATGTTTGGGTTTGAGTGACCCTTTGTCAGAGTTCTGATTAACTCTGATTTCTCTCCACTGATGCTGCCAGACCTGCTGAGATTTTGCGGTGATTTCTGTTTTTGTTGTTGTTAAAGTCGAATAGAGGTTTAGCCTAAAATCTCTACCTTTTAATTCTATCATTCTAGAAATGAAGGTAAAAACAATGACTGCAGATGCTGGAAACCAGATTCTGGATTAGTGCTGCTGGAAGAGCACAGCAGTTCAGGCAGATTTAACTACTCCTCAGATGCTGCCTGAACTGCTGTGCTCTTCCAGCACCACTAATCCAGATTCTAGAAATGAAGCCGTGTGTTTGGTTTGCTTTTTATGACCTTGCTAACCTTTGGCACATCTCTCTAGTATTACTTGCACTATTATCCTATCTATCCCTTAATGATCTTATTCCTTTCCCAATGATCATTTCTCATCGATTTTCCTGTAAAATATTTTACAAGTTTGTTTTATGTTACTTGATAATTTAAATGGTCTTTATCATCTGAATTACATTGTAAATTTATTTCCTATTTTGTCTTATCATGCATTCCTCTGGTCTCTACTTAATGTTGTACCTTTCCATCCATTCAAAGACATCCTACAGCACCATCACTTATCCCTTATCTCCATTCACTTATTTGTAATCCTGTTTGGTTGCAATTTTCCAACCAAAATATTACAACTTGGATGCTACCTGAACTGGAAGGTTGGAGTTAAAAGGAGAGGCTAGATAGAATGGGACTTTTTCCCCTGGAGCTTAGCGGACTGAAGGGTGGCCTAATAGAGGTCTATAAAATCACGAGAGGCACAGATAAAGTAGATAGACAACTGTTTTCCCTATGATAAGTGGGTCTAAAATTAGAGGCATAGGTTTAAAGTGAGAGGGGAGAGATACAAAAGGGTCCAGAGGGGCAATTTGTTTCACACATGAGGGTGCAGGATTGTCTGGAATGGCCTGCCAGAGGTAGTAATGGAGGCGAGTACAATTTTGTCATTTAAAAAAATTTGGACAGGTACATGGATGGATTGGGTTTGGAGGGATATGGACCAAACACAGGCAAATGGGACTAGTTTAATTGTGAAAACTGGGCGGTGTGAGTCAGTTGGGCTAAAGGGCCTGTTTCCGTGCTGAAGACTTTGATGACTCTCTAAGTTGTGAGTGGGAGTTGCTCTAAAAAAGTTGTTTTGGCAATATTTTGACTGTGTATTCTGACCTTGTATTCTGAATTGTTACTAAAAGGCAATTACGCATTGGGGAGAATATAGTCTGGTGGTATTATTGTTAGACTGAAACCCAGATAGTGTTCTGGGGACCCGTATTCAAATCCCTTCATGGCACATGACAGACTTTGAATTCAATAAAAGAAAAATCTGGAATTAGGAGTCTAATGATGACTGTGAATTCATTGCTGATTTTTGGAAAAACCCACCTGGTTCACTTTAGGGAATATCCTGTAGGGAGGGAAATCTGCCATCTTTACCTGGTCTGACCTACATGTGACTCCAGATCCACAGAAATGCCATTGACATTTAACTGCTCTCTGGGTTGGGCAATAAATGCTGGCCTCTCCAGTGATGCCCTCATCCAATGAATGAATTAAAAAAAATCATTATAATGAATGCCTAATTATAAAGAAATATGCCATCATTTAAATATTATAAAGAAAGATTGTGAAACTAACACAGAACTTTTTGGGAGTGCACAATTAGTCAAGAGAAGTGCTGGAACAGGTTAATGGTTTTGGTAGAACTGGTGATATGTCAAACCAGAAAGATTGGTTTGGAGTTGCCGGTGTTGGACTGTGGTGTACAAAGTTAAAAATCGCACAACACCGGGTTATAGTCCAACAGGTTTATTTGCTGCTCACTAACCAAGGAGCAGCACTTTGAAAGCTAGTGCTTCCAAATAAACCTGTTGGACTATTACTCAGTGTTGTGTGATTTTTAACAGAAGGATTGGTCAAGACATCACAAATGTTTTCTGTGCTTTATGAATACCTGTCTCATCCCTTCCTCTCTAAACATGAGGTTTGAAACTTACAGTGAAATCTTTTACCTGTTTATGATTGCAAACATGCAGAAATGTGCATTTATTTTAAATATGTAAGCCATAAAGTATCATCTCCAACTCAGATTCAACAGGCCAGCTACATGTGGAGATACAAACGCTTACTCAGCTAATTGTGACGTATCTTCACCAGCTAACACGAACCTGTGGAAAATTTTGTGCTATTTCGAACTGCCCTTCACTGAAAGTACTCTTTAACTTCTCCAAATATCCACTGCATTTGGGTATTGGTTATATTTGAGGGATGACTGGGAGATTTTTCGGTATAACCTCACCCCCTTACTGTCTATTTCTCACTAAGTTTGGAAGGGGAGTCAGGATCGAGTTAACAACTCTCCAGGATGAGCAACATAGAAACAGGAGTAGGTCATCCAGCTCCTTGAGCCCATTCCATGATACTAGACAATGGCTGGTAATCTATTTCGATGCTATATACTCATGCTATCTCCATATGCTTTGAGATCATCAGTAACTATTAATCATTCTCTTAAACTAATGGTCAAGCTTGCCACACCACTGGTGTAGAGAATTCCAAGCATTCACTACACTTTGAATGAATAAATCTTTCTTTATCTCAATCTTAAATGGCTTGCATTTTGTGTTAAGAATGTATCTGCTGGTTCTCGTCTGCGCATCAAGACTGCACAGGTATCCTTTCTGTGTCTACTCTGGTCTCATTTTTCAAACCTCCAGATAATCCCGGCAAAGTATCTACAATCTCTCTTTATAGGACAGTGCCATATCCCCAGGAATCTATTTGGTGAACCTGTGCTGCACTCCTGTGTGAGTAGGGTAGTAGACCGGAACGGTGGTAAAAACAATGACTGCAGATGCTGGAAACCAGATTCTGGATCAATGGTGCTGGAAGAGGACAGCAGTTCAGGCAGCCAGTAGACCAGAACTCCAGGTGCAGTCTCACCAGTGTGCTTATGTAATTGAAGCAAACCTTCTTTACTCCAATACTCGATGATTATTTTATTCATTTATGGGATGTGGGTAAATCCATCTGTGATAAAATCCAAAAATACATTTTGCATTTTAAATTGCTTGCTGCGCCTCTAAGCTAATGTTCATTGACTTATGAACATGGTCACCTTGGTCCCTTTGGACATTAACAGTTTTTGAAGCTCTCAGCATTTAATATTCTTCATTCCCACCTGCCTAATTGGATAATGTCACACTTATTCAAATTATATTCCCTAAACCTGATGAAGGGCTTTGCCTGAAATGTCGATTCTCCTGCTCCTCAGATGCTGCCTGACCTGCTGTGCTTTTCCAGCGCCACACTCTTGACTCCAGTCCCCAGCATCTGCAGTCCTCACTTTCTCCCACTCCCTCAACCTGTTCAAGTGATCTGCAAGTGGGGACAGAGTGTAAACATAGTAACATAGGAGAATTTGTGGATGATACTAAAATAGGTGGGAAAGCAGGCAGTGATGAAGAGATTAAGAGTTTTCAGATGGATATTGATAGGCTCGGAGAATGGGCCAGACTCTAGCAGATGGCACTTAATGTGGATACATGTGAAGTTGTCCATTTTGGCTAGAAAAATAAAAGGCCAAATTGTTATGTAAATGGGAAGCAGATTCAAACTGGGTCAGTGCAGACGGATCTGGGTATCTTGGTGCATGCATCACAGAAAGTGGGTATGCAAGTGCAACAAATAAGACAGGCAGCTGGAATCTTGGCATTTATTGCAAAAGGGCTGGGTTATGAAAGTAAATAAATGTTGTTACAATTAGATAAGGCATTGGTGACACCATACCTGGAGTATTGTGCCAAGTTTTGGTTTCCTTACTTGAGGAAGGATGTGGTGGCACTGGAGGCAGTTCAGAGGAGGTTCACCAGGTTGATTCCAGGATGAAAGGACTGTTGTATGAGGAGCACTTGAATAGCTTGGGTTGTAGTTCAGAAGAACAAGGGACATCTGATGGAGGTATATAAAGTGCTAAAGTGGATAAGGTGGGCATTGAGTAGACATTCCCCTTGTGGGGCAGACTTGAACAAGAGGTCATAGATATAGAGTGAGAGGTGGAAGGATCAGAACTGAGATGAGGAGAAACTGCCTTATTCAGAGGGTTGTGAACCTGTGGAACTTACTGTCCCAGAGTGCAGTGGAGACAGAATCAATCAACAGATTCAAGAAAGAAACAGAAATGTTTCTGATGAAAAGCAGGATAAAGGGCTATGTGGAACTGGCTGGAAAGTGAAGTTGAGACCTGGATATGATCAGCCATGATCATGTTAAATGGAGGTGCAGACTTGAAAGACTGAATTGCTTTCTCCTGCTCCCAATTCCTATGTAAATCTCCCCGAAGTCCGGATCTTCCTCACAGCTCACATTCCCACCAATTATTGTGTCATCCACCAATCTTGAAATATTAAAATTATCCCAACATTTAAATCATTGTTATAGATTTTGAACAGCTGGAGTCATGTGCTGATCCTTGCAGAACCCCATTGGTCGCGGCCTGTCAATCTGAGAATGACTTATTTATTCCCACTCTCCATTTCCTGCCTCTTAACCAATCCTTAATAATTGCTAGTACATTACCCCCAAATCCACACGCTTTCATTTTATTTGCTAATCTCCTGTGTGGGATTTTATCTACTTGCTTCCGAAATCCAAAATTTTCTGTACTTTCCGAGAGTTGTTTATTTTTCTCCTGTGTACAATCCAGCAGGAAAACTAACCATGGGGACACTATAGCAATTGGACATGTTTCCTTGATTTTCTTTGCTAATTTTGTTTATCAGTTCTATAAAGATAGGAAATGGGAAGTTATTACCCCAGTTTGGAGGTGATGCAATGTCCAGGAAGATTTCTAATTTGAGTTGACATTGTGGGTGAGCCTGGCTTTGGTGCAGTTAGTGATCCCAAGACAAAGGTACTTAAGTATTCTGACAGTACAGAGCAAGATGGGAAGGTAATCTGGGAGGAGGAGGAGGTGCAAAGAGACACAGATAGGTTAACCGATTGGGGAACAAAGTAGCAGATGGAGTATAATATGGGGAAGGGTAAAGTCATTCACTTTGGTTGTAAGAACAGAAATACAGAATATTTTTAAAAGGTGTGAAGCACATGGGAATACAGGGAGAACTAGCCATTTTGATACAGAACTGGCTCAAAGGTAAAAGACTGGAGGCCTGTGACCAGTGGAGTGCCACAAGGATCGTTGCTGGGCCCTCTACTTTTTGTCATTTACATAAATGATTTGGATGCAAGTATAAGAGGTACAGTTAGTAAGTTTACAGATGACACCAAAAGTGGAGGTGTAGTGGACAGCGAAGAGGGTTACCTCAGATTACAACAGGCTCTTGACCAGATGAGCCTGGCTGAGAAATGGCAGATGGAATTTAATTCAGATAAATGCGAGGTGCTACATTTTGGGAACTTAATGGTAAGGTCCTAGGGACTGTTGCTGAACAAAGAAGACCTTGGAGTGCTGATTCATAGTTCCTTGAAAATGGAGCTGCAGGTAGTTAGGATAGTGAAGAAGGCGTTTGGTATGCTTTCCTTTATTGGTCAGAGTATTGAGTACAGGAGTTGGGAGGTCATGTTGCAGCTGTACAGGACATTGGTTAGGCCACCGTTGAAATATTGCGTGCAATTCTGGTCTCCTTCCTATTGGAAGGATGTTGTGAAACTTGAAAGGGTTCAGAAAAGATTTACAAGGATGTTGCCAGGGTTGGAGGATGTGAGCTACAGGGAGAGGTGGAACAGGCTGGGGCTGTTTTCCCTGGAGCGTCGGAGGCTGAGGGGTGACCTTATAGAGGTTTACAAAATTATGAGGGGCATGGATAGGGTAAATAGACAAAGTCTTTTCCCTTGGTTTGGGGAGTCCAGAACTAGAGGGCATAGGTTTAGGGTGAGAGGGGAAAGATATAAAAGAGACCTATGGGGCAACTTTTTCACACAGAGGGTGGTACGTGTATGGAATGAGCTGCCAGAGGAGGTTGGTACAATTGCAACATTTAAGAGGCATTTGGATGAGTATATGAATAGGAAGGGTTTGGAGGGATATGGGCCGGGTGCTGGCAGGTGGGACTAGATTGGGTTGGGATATCTGGTCGGCATGGACAGGTTGGACCGAAGGGTCTGTTTCCATGCTGTACATCTCTATGACTCTATGACATGGGTGGCATGGTGGCTCAGTGGTTAGCACTGCTGCCTCACAGTACCAGAGTCCCAGGTTCAATTCCTGCCTCGGGTGACAGTCTGTGTGGAGTTTGCACATTCTCCTTGTGTCTGCGTGGTTTCCTCTGGGTGCTCTGGTTACCTCCCACAGTCCAAACGATGTGTAGGCCATGTGAATTGGTCATGCTAAATTGCCCCTAGTGTTAGGCGCATTAGTCAGAGTGGAAGTGGATCTGGGTGGGTTACTCTTCGAAGGGTCAGTGTGGACTGGTTAGGCTGAAGTGCTTGTTTCTGCACTGCAGGGAATCTAATCTAATGAATGTTAATGCTCAGAGAGACATACATCCTGGCACATGGAACACAGAATGTCGATACAGCAAGTGATCAGGAAAACGTGTTGATCTTCTTTGCAAATGGAGCTTTACCAAAATCATGCAAGGTTTTTGATGAATATTGTGCTCAGATCTTTTTGTCTCCATATTTAATGAAGGGTATATCTGTTTTGGAAGGAGCACAGTCACTAGATCGGTTCCTAGGGTGAGAGGGTTGTCGTATAAAGAGAGACGGACTAAGCTGGGTCTACATTCTCTGGAGTTTAGAAGCACTAGAATCAATCTCATTGTAACCCTCTGGATTCTAAAGGGGACTTGACAGGGTAAGTGGTGAGAGGGTGGCTCCGCCCTACTAGGGAACCTAGAACACCAGACAGTCTCAAGCTAACTGGATAATCATCTGGGATTCAGATAAGGAGAAATACTTTTGCACTCACGGGGTCATGAATGTTTGGGACTCTCATTGGGTTTATAGAATCCCTACAGTGCAGAAACAGGCCAATCTGCCGATCCAGTCCACACCACCCCCTCCCAAAGAGAATCCCACCCAGACCTGCACAATGCCCCCCCCACCAAACCTTTCCTTGTAGCTCTGCCTTTCCCACGCCCAATCCACTAACCTACACATTTTTCGACTGTGGGAGGAAACTAGTGCACATGGAGGAAATCCACCCAGACATGAGGAGAACATGCCCACGCAGACAGTTGCCTGAGGCTGGAATTGAACCCGGGTCCCTAGTAATGTGAGGAATCAGTGCTAACCACTGAGCCACCATTCCGTCCCATCTAAAGAAGAATCATAACGGACTCAAAACATTAACTCTGTTTCTAACTCCACTAGTGCTGCCAGTGCTAAGTTTATTCATATTTTCTATTTTTATTTCATATTTCCAGAATCCACAATTTTATTTTGTTTTTAAGATATAGGTTGACTGACAGAGTCACGATGGTATGTGGAGGATAAAGAGGAGAAATGTGAGATTATTCACTTTTGGTAGTACATTTGCTTTCCAGTTGTGATCAGTTACAGGATCCTTGGCTATGTATTCACTGAACTCCCTGATACTAACACCCTCGCAATTTTCCATCCCATCTTTGGACATTACAGAATATTCTCACCCCAGCTGTGATCAGTTCCCTCAGCCGAAACCCAGTAACGAAATTCAGACCTCTGAGTTTGTGCTGATAGAGCTTGTGCAACAGGCAAATGGTGCCAAGGTGGAACTAACAATACCCGATCGTTTCACAGCGATCGATGATAACAGTCTGTGAGGATGCGTTACTGCAGTTCTGTAACTCAGTTTTGTCCTTAACCACCTTGAATAACCTGATAGAGTTTTATATTTCTTCAGAGGATATTTATATTTCAGCAAATTGTTCAGAAAGAATATGCTTGTGCAGAAACTGAAGCCACAGTGGAAAACTTTGCTTGGCAGAGTTGGGTGAAAAACACAAGGCCAAATACAGCTGTGGTGCAAGTTGGAGGTTATAGATACAGACACATTATTATTTCATCATCTCACTAGAAGCAACTCAAAGCCCTCTCTGTCTGACTTGTCGATAGAAGAAAATGAAAGGAAATGAACAGTCTGTAAAGAAGTGGTGAATTGCATTCCTCCTGGAGCCTTTTTACTTGAAAAACTTTCCCTCTTATCTCACAGGTTAAAAAAATGCACATGTGGGATTCTGTCTGTAACTCTGATCCGTAAAGGAGCTTAAATTCCCACCTTTGTTAATTTTAGTAGATCATTAGCTGCAAGTCAAAGCTATCGGGACGCAGGAAATTGAGCTCAGAACAGTAAGCATTATTGGTAAGATTTCAGAATCCTCCTCCCGCACAGCGCCCTGTATCCTCCAAGTGTGGTGACGTTAGTTACAACTGTGTCTCAGATTATAGATACCAAACCCTTGACAGCAGCAGTGGGATCAGTCAATGAGAACTACATTTATCCTACTGCCTGTTTATTAGTCGATGGTCTTGACTGCAAACTACTGCCCATTGCTTCAGGACACTGCTCATTTAGAATGGTATATCAGCACCTCTCCCTGTATAACTCTCAGATCATTGTCTATCACTTTTAAGGTGGCAAGGTGAGTAACTTCTCTAAATCCTGATGCTCTACTTAGCTTCTTTTTCAATGCATTTCCGCTAAGGCTATAGAATGACCGATGCATGGTGACAGCAGTGTATACAGTCCTTAATTGGACAGTGCAGCAATTCACTTGATCTATTTCAACAGCACCTTGCAAACCCACAACCTCTACCATCCAACAGGGCAAGGGCGGTAGGTGTAGGGAGCAGTACCACCTGTACATTCCCCTCGAAGCCACACCCCACCCTGACTTGGAGCTACATCAAATGTAAATTTCTGCAGTTGCTGGAAATCTGAAATCAAAACAGCAAGTGCTAGAGAAACTTGGCGACTGGTTCTGAAGATGAGTCACACTCTGTTTCTCTACCGATGCTGCCAGACCTGGTGAGTTTCTTTAGCAATTCCTGTTTGTATTCTGACTTGAAATTGTATCATTGTTTCTTCGTTGTGGCTGGATCAAGTTCCTGGAACTCCCTCTCTAACAGCACTGTACTCACTGAGCACTGCAGTGATTCAGGAAGACAGCTCATCCCCACTCTCTCCAGGAAGCCATGATGTGGAGGTGCCAGTGTTGGACTGGGGTGGACAAACTTAAAAATCACACAGCACCAGGTTTAGTCCAACAGGTTTATTTGGAAACACTAGCTATCGGTGCACTGCTCTTTCATCAGGAAGCTACTGGGACAGGATCACAGGACACAGAGCTTGTAGTAAAAGATCAAAGTGACATAAACTGTTACAATGAATTGAACAAACCTAGATTGCTGTTCAGTCTTAGAATGGGATTGCAGGTTCTGATTGATTAATATGTCAATCCCAAAACTTCTTTCAAGTCACAGTCCCAAGATAACTTAAGGTTTTATCAGTATATAAAAAAAAGACCTCAGCTCAGACAGTGCATTAATGATGTGAGGTTAGAGTGTGTCTGTATGGGTTGTCCTGTATCCCAACCTTGAGTCAGACCGGTTCTCTTTCCAAAGTAGGAATTTATAAAATGGCACATGGACTGACTGCCTGCAGATTGTGTGCTTTGTGAACAAAATAGAATGTATCTGCAAATACAAATTCACCCCACTGGTGTGTGTGTACATGCACTCTCTCAGGGAGGTTAGTCATAGGTAATAAACGCTGACGTAGACAGTGACACCTACAGCCTGCAGAGGGAAGAGCACTGCGTTACTGAAACGTTAATGTGAAATAGCTGGCCCTTCATTTTATCATTTTATCATTTTATCAAGCACAGTGATTTACTCTGTGCTTGCCTCAAACACAGCTGATTCCGAACTGTCTGCCCATGTGCTGGCCATTAATTCAACTCAAGGTAAAGCACTTATTTATTTCAGTTCAGCTTAAAGACAAATTCTTTTCTTCTTGCTACATTAGAATAATAGATGACGTTTAGCACCATTCCCTCACAGTATCAGAGACCCAGGTTCGATTCCTCTCTTGGGTGATTGTCTGTGTCTGCATGGGTTTCCCCCAGGTGCTCTGGTTTCCTCCTACAGTCCAAACAAGGTTAGGTGGATTGGCCATACTAAATTGCCCATAGTGTCCAGTGATGTGCAGGCTAGTTGGGTTAACCATGGGAATTGCAGGGTTACATTGTTAAGGGAGGGTTGGGTCTGTGTCTTTGGAATGTTGATGCAGACTCAATGGGCCAAATGGCCTCTATCTGCACTGTAGAGATTTTATGATTTTACAAATTATCTGTATACATCACTGTTCTGGTTATAAACCACACTGGACACTCATGGGCAGAAAAATGGTAGATGGAGTTCAATCTGGATAAATGCGAGGTACTGCATTTTGGTACAAGAATAGGGCTCACACAGTTAATGGTAGGATCTTTGGTAATGTTTAAAAGTGTGGCGCTGGAAAAGCACAGCCTGTCAGGCAGCATCCGAGGAGCAGGAGGGTTGACATTTCGAGCATTACCCCTTCATCAGGAATGTGGGGATGGTGCCCAAGGGGGCTGAGAGATAAATGGGAGGGGGCTGGGGTTTGGAGGAATGTGGCTGGGAATGGGATAGGTAGATGAAGGTGGGGGGTGATGGTGATAGGGTGGAGCAGATAGGTGGGAAGAAAGATGGATAGGTAGGAAAGTTCAAGGGGGTGGTGCTGAGTTGGAGGATTAGATCTGGGATAAGTTGGGGGGAGGGGAGGTGAGGAAACTGGCTGGAGGGTCCCAAGTCAGACGCTGATGTGTTCTTCCTCCCTGTGTCGGCTGGCTAGGATTTGACAGTGGAGGAGGTTCAGGACTTGCATGTCCTTGGTGGAGTGGGAGGGGGAGTTGAAGTGGTTGGCCACAGGGCGGTGGGGTTGTTTGGTGCATACATACCGAAGATGTTCTCTGAAACGCTCAACAAGGTGATGTCCTGTCCTCCCAATGCAGCGGACACCACATCGAGAGCAATAGACACAGATGATGATGTGTTGGAGATGCAGAAACCTTGGGTAGTGTTGTAGAACAGAGAGACCTAGAGGTGTAGATACATAATTCTTTGAAATTTGCATCACATATAGACAGGTTGGCTAAAAAGGCATTTAGCACGCTTGCCTTCATTGCTCAGTTCTTTGAGTGTAGGAGTCGGGAGGTCATGTTGAGATTGTACAGGACATTGGTGAGGCCTGTTCTGGAATACCATGTCCAGTTCTGGTTCCCCAGATATAAAAAGGATATTGTTAAGCTGGAAAGAGTTCAGAAGAGATTTACCAGGATGTTGACAAGTATTGAGGATTTGAGTTATAAAGAAAAGCTAGATATGCTGGGACTTTCTTCACTGGAGCACAGGAGGTTGAGAGGCGATCTGATAAAATAATGAGTGGTTTCGATAGAGTTCATGGTCGTTGTCTTTTCCCTAGGAAGGGGGATTTCAAGACTAAGGAACGCATTTTTAAGGTGATAGGAGAGACATTTAAAAAAGACATAAGAGACAAATTTTTTACAGAGGGTGGTTCGCATGTGGAATGAACTTCCTGAGGAAGTGATGGCTGTCGGTGCATTTACAATGTGCAAAAGACATTTGGCTAGATACATAAATAGGAAAGGTTTGGATGGATATAGGCTGAGAGCAGACAGGTGGGACTAGTTTCGTTTGGGATTATGTTCAGCATGGGCTGGTTGGACTGAAGGGTCTGTTTCCATGATATGTGACTCGATGACTGTATGATTATGTCTAGTTACATGCCATACCATTAAAATACGGACTATCTGAATGACATGTCTAATCAATAATTGCCCTAGGTCGCCAATCCACTCCATATCACCTATCCGTAATACACAGAATAATTTACTTCAGACTCAAATATTCCTCTATTTTCACCCTACTGTAATCTCCTATTATGTGCAAGCTTTAAGCATGAATTCAATAGAGATTCAGACAGGAGGATTCTCTACCATTATATGTTTCTATGTTCAATTCCATTGCTTTTGTTCGACCTTTTTGTTAATCTCTATCTGTGGCAGTACAGCATTTGCTTTACACAAAGTGTTTACCAGTCGAATTATTCCTTATGCTCCTTGTGCTATTTTGCAGAAAATTCATGTGGTTTCTTCATCGCATGTCCAGGTCTTTTACACCAAGGTTTTCATCTCTCTTTCACAAGATCCTAAGCCTAACTCTTCGTGGTGTAGAAATTGATCTAACAACCCATCTGTTGTGGCTTTGAAGAAACACCTCAGTCGAAGTGTGAACTGAATTAAATAAGTCTAGTCATTTTGGGGACTTGCACCATATGGATTGTCCTTTGAGACTCGGCTGGTTTAGACTAACTGAGGAAAGGGAACCTGTTATCCCTTTAATGTAAATCCAGGCCCACCTTAAGCAGTTGACACATAGTCTCCCCAGCAGTGGCCAAACCCATTCAGTTATGAGGACATAAGCAACTGGAGTTCAAGTAGGATCCTTACCCAGCCTCACCATTCAATAAGATCATGGCTGACACGCACCCTGACCTCAACTCCTCTTTTATGTTAATTTTTCATAGCCCTCAACTCCCTGATATTTCAAAAATTCATCCAAATCCTTGCAATCAGAAGGATATTATTAAACTGTAGAAGGTTCAGGAAGGACTTACCAGGATGTTGCCAGGAGTAGAGGGCTTGAGTTATGAAAATAGGCTTCGTCGGCTGGGACTTTTTTTACTGGAGCATAGGAGGTTGAGGAGTGAAATTACTGAGGTTTATAAAATCATAAGGGGCAAGGATAAGGTGAATAGCAAAGGTCTTTTCCCTAGGTTGGGGGCGTTCAACACCGGGGGATGTGTTTTTACGGTGAGAGGAGAAAGTTTTCAAAAAAGACATGAGGTGGCAACTTTTTTAAACAGAGAGTTGTTCCTTTTGTGGAATGAACTGCCAGAGAAAGTAATGGATGTTGATACATTTAAAAGATATTTGGATGAGTACACGAATAGGCAAGATCTAGATGGACATAGGCTAAATGTGGGTAAGTGGGATTAGTTTAATTTGGGAACATGGTTGGCAGTTGGCCCGAAGGGTATTTCTCCACGCTGTATGACATTATAACTGTATAGATGCTTTCAGTGGTATGGCCCCCACAACTTTCCAAAGTAGAGAATCCCAATATTCAATACTCTCTTGGTGAAGGAATTCCTTTGATCTCAGTTTTAGATGAGTATCCCCTTTATTCTGTAATAATGCTCCCAAGTTCCAGACTTACCCATTAGTAGACACATCCGTTTGATATCTACCACATCAAACCTCAACTCATTTCAACAAGATCACCCCTTATTCTTTTAAACTTTTGTGGATTAGTGTTGAATCTGTTTAGCTCTTCTTGCTAAGTCAGTCCCTTCACCCCAGGAATCAGTCTACCAAATTTATTTTAAACGATGTCCGATGCCAGTACATTCTTTCCTAAATACAAGGAGTAAAACTGCCCGTCCCAAAACGTTAACTTCTCCACCTCCTCATGCTACCTGGTTTGCTGTGTTCTCCAGCTTCTTGCTTGTCAACCATGGTACTCCAGGTACAGCCTCACTAACATGCAGTAGAGTTGTAACATGATTCCCCTATTTTTAAGCTTAAACTCACGAACAATAAAATCCAAAATTCCACTTCATTTCTGAATTACTTGGTGTGCTTGCATCCTTATGTTTCATGTTTCATGCACAAGACACCCAGATCCCTCTGCATTGAACTGTTAAACCTTTTTCATTTAAATAACATGCTGCCTCTTCTATATTGTTCATAGGATCATAGAATCATAGAACGCCTACAGTTTGGAAATAGGCCCTTTGGCCCAACAAGTCCACACCGACCCTCCAAAGAATAACCCCCAGAACCATTCCACTACCATAATACTCTATATTTACCCCTGACTAATGCACCTAACCTATACATCCTTGAACACTATGGGCAATTTAGCATGGCCAATTATGAAACAAAGATTCAAAACCAGTAAGAGGTAGTTGCTAGGTGTGCTGCAAAATAACAGAATTCTGAAACTTGGACTATGTATAGACCTTTCATGAGTACCATCAATACAATTTTTGATGGATTCTCTGCATCAGCTGGGAGGACTAACATCAGTGTCCTTGAATGAGCCAGTAGCACCAGCGTTGAGGCCGTGATCATCTGAAACCAACTTTGTTGGGCTGGCCACGTGCTTAGGATGATTGAATTCAGACTACTAAACCAAATCTTTGCCCAGTTCAAGGAAGGGACTTGAATGAAAGGAGGACAAAGGAAGCATTTCGAAGATTCCCTGAAGGCTTCCAACAAGAAGTGCAACATAAATGTGGACGCATGGGACACTCTGGTTCAGAAGAAACTGTCTTGGAGGTAACTCCTATATTGGAGGGATCCAACTCTTAGAGAATGCCAGCTGGCAAAGAGAAAGTGGAGAAAATAAGCCAGAGAAAGGAATGCCAAAGATCTCAAGGCCAAGGACCAATTCCACCTCCTGGAGCTGCACCCATCCAGGCAAGTGGAGAGATTTCCATCACACTCCTGGAAACACATGCCAAATGTGGGGGTGATGCTGTAGCTCTAGGACCAGGCTGTTCATTCCCACAGGGACCCACAGAACCCATGAGCATTGACACAGAATTCTTGAGGTGGACATTAGCGAGTGATTGTCGATGGCAATCAAAGTGCATGACTTCAAATTTTTCCAGATTAAACCCAACCTGCCAGGTGTTTGGACCACTCACTCAACCTATCTATACCCCTCCTGCAGAGTCCTTATGTCCTGCACAGTTGTCAGCACAGATAAAGATACGAAATTCATGTAACTTGGCTATATCCTGAGTGCATGTTAAGAACGTACCTTCAATCACAGAGTTCACCAGGAAATCTTGATTGACTTTGGGCCACTGTCTAAGCAACAATTAGATGGATGAGCCGCCATCCAACACTTATCCAGGTTTAAATCTCTTTATCAACTACTTGAGAAAAGTTAAATAATTGTTAATTACAGGCTTACCACCGTTTCTCAAAACATTGCATTGCTATCATTTAATTACAATTTACTTATCTGCAAGTAAAGCAGGCATTTTGTCCAACTTTATAGAACAAATAGAAAATTCAGCAGCATAAATTAGTTTGAGTCTGATTTTGTTCACTTTTATTTTTATTCACTTGTGGGATGTGGGCATTGTTGACTGGGCCAGCACTTATTCTCCATGCCTTGTTACCCTTGAGAAGGTGAGCTGCAGGCCGTGTGCTGTAGGTTGACCCATAATGCCCGAAGGGAGGAAATTCTTGGATGCAGACCCACGACAGTGAAGGAATGACAATATATTTCCAAGTCAGGATGGTGAGTGGCTTGGAGGGGAAATTGCAATTGGAGGTGTCCCATCTATCTGCTGCTCTTGTCCTAGATGGAAATGGTCATGGGTGTGGAAGGTCCTGTCTAAGGATCTTTGGTGAATTTCTGCAGTGCATCTTGTAGATAGGACACACCACTGTGACTGAGAGTCAGTGGTTGTGGAAGGATGGATGTCTGTGGATGTGATGCCAATCTAGCGAGCTGCTTTGTCCTGGATAGTGTCAAGCTTTTTGTATGTTGTGGGGGCTGTACCCATCCAGACAAGTGGGGGGTATTCCATCACACTCCTGACTTGTGCCTTGTAGATGGTGGACAGGCTCTGGGGAGTCAAGAGGTGAGTTACTCATCACAGTATTCCTAGGCTCTGACCTGTTCTTGCAGTCACTGTGTTTATATGGCAAGTCCAAGTGAGCTTCCAAAGGTAACCCCAAGGGTATTGGAAGTGGGGGATTCACTGGTGGTAACACCATTGAATGTCAAGGGACAGTGGTTAGATTGTCTCTTATTGGTGATCTACAAGGCACATCTACAAGTCACAAGTCAGGAGTGTAATGGAATACTCCCCACTTGCTTGGGTGGTGGGTGTTTGGAACGTGTTGCCAGCAGAGATGGTAGAGGCAGGTACGGTAGATTCATTTAAGATGCATCTGGACAGATGCATGAGTAGGTGGGGAGCAGAGGGATACAAATGCATAGGAATTGACTGACAGGTTTAGACAGTACATTTGGATCAGCTCAGGCTTGAGGGGCTGAAGGGCCTGTTCCTGGGCTGTAAATTTTCTTTGTTCTTTGTTCTTCTTTGGTGACGGTCATGGCCTGGCATTTGGTACTGGCCACTCGTCAGTCCAAGTCTCGATATTTTCCAGATATCAATACATTTGAACAAGGAGTGCTTCAGTTTCTGAGAAGTCATAAATGGTGCTGAACAATGTGCAGTCATCAGTGAACATTCCCGATGGTTGGGCCTAGGACACTACCTATCTTCCTATGTACCAGATATGATCTAACCAGCGGAAACTTTGCTCCCTGATTCCTATTGATTCCAGTTTTGCCAGAGTTACTTGATGCCACATTTGATTGAAGCCTTGATGTCAATGGCTGTACTCTCACCTTCCCTCTGGAATTCAACTTTTTTTGTCCATGTTTGAACCAAGGCTGTAATGAGATCAGGAGCTGAGTGGCCCTGGCAGAACGCAAACTGGGCGATACTGAGCAGGCTATTGCTGAGCAGGTTCCACTCGATGGCACTGTTGGTGACACCTTCCATCACTTTACTGATGATCAAGAGTAGACTGATGGAGTGGTAAACTGGCCAGATTAAAGTTGTCTTACGTTTTTTGTGCAGGATATACTTGAGCAATTTTCCACGTTGTCGGGTAGATGCCAGTGTTGTAACTGTACCAGAAGAGCTTGGCGAGGGGAATGGCAAGTTCTGGAGTACAAGTCTTCAGTACTATTGCTGGAATGTTGTCAGGCCCCATAGCCTTTGCAGTATCCAGTGTCTCCAACTGTTTGATGATATCACATGGAGTGAATTGAATTGACTGAAGACTGGTATCTGGACTGCTGAGGACAACTAGAGGAGACTGAGATGGATCAGCCACTTAGCACTTCTGACTGAAGATTGCTGTGAAAGCTTCAGCCTTATCTTTTGTACTGATGTGCTGTCCATCATTGAGGTTGGGGATATTTGTGGAGCCTTCTCCTCCAATGAGTTGTTTAATTGTCCATCACGATTCACGACTGGGTGTGGCAGGATTGCAGAGCTTAGATCTGATCAGTTGGTTGTGGGATCGCTAAGCTCTGCCTATCACTTGCTGCTTATGCTGTTTGGCATGCAAGTCATCCTGCTGGGAGGAGTTTAGCAGGTTGGCTTCTCATTTTCAGGAATGCCTGGTGCTGTTCCTGGCATGCCCTCCTGCAGTGAACCAGGATTGATCCCCTGGCTTGTCGGTAATGGTTGATTGGGGAAATGTTGGGCCATGAGGTTGCAGATTGTGCTGAAGAACAGTTCTGCTGCTTTTGTTGGCCCTCTTGGATGCACAGTCTTGTGGAAGATTCTAGAACCAGAGGGTATAATTGCAGAAGAGGGGGGGTCACATGTTTAAGAGACAGAGGAGAAGGAATTTCTTCTCTGAGAGCTTTGGGAATCTGCGGAATTCTTTACTGCAGAGAACTGTTGCGATTGGGTGGTTAAGTATATTCAAGGATGGGATGGAGAGATTTTTGACCAGTGAGGGAAGCATGGGAAGAGGCGAGACAGTGAAGTTTAGAGTTATCGGATCAGCTAAGATGTCATTGAATGGTAGAGTAGACACAGTGAACTGAATGGACTACTTATTCTCTGCCATCTTATTGTTTTATGATTTTCAGTCTTTCAGCCACCCTTGCAGGTTTTCTGATGCTACCTTCCAATATTGGCCTGTGTTTTGGCTGCTAATCATCCAGTTCCTATCTTTTAGCCCCTGTGGTGGCTCCCAAACCATCTCAACAAATGAATGAAATATAAAAGCTGGTCAATTTTTCTCCAAACCATGTCGCTAAATCCACACAGTGTTCAATCGAGATGGTGTGAGCTTGGTTACTGGGGAAGGAATAAAAAACATGTCCCAGGCACAAACAGTTTTTGGATTCAAACATCAGTTCTAAACCTCAAACTTTAACTTGCCTGTTCCCTCTCCTCAGATGTTAACTCACCTACTGCATATTTCCAGCATTTTCTATTTTTGGTTCAGATTTCCAACACCGGTCATATTTTGCTTTATGAATAAAAATAAAACATTGTTTACTTGGCGTTCAATTAACTGTGCCCTGAAGAATTTCTTCCATGGTGTGTTATAAACATAAAGAAAACACATTAGTTGCTGCCTGAGGGGTGAATTGGTGTGCAGTAAATTTTTCAGAGAACTGAAATCAGAGATACGGCAATAAACCATGTATCCAGCTTGGAGAGAGCAAAAGGATTGTATATCACAATTCTTACACCTTTGCAGTTTAAACAGGTGTTTTCACCTAATTGAATGGCACTTAGTAAAAAAGCTTCAGCAAGCACTTAACAGCACATTTTATTGATTTAAATAAGGCTTATTTTGAAAAAGAATGATAAATAATGTTTCACCTGTTTTAAATTTCTCGTATTGAGTGAACTGAGCTCTGGGCGAAACATTAAATAAAATCCATAGCAGCTTTTTCAGGACAGATAATTGGAGATATATCAGTCTACAGAAAAGATATAATTCTGAAGAAGGGTCACTGGACTTGAAACATTAACTCTATTTTCTCTCCACATTTGCTACCAGACCTGTTGAGTTTCTCCATCAAGTTCTGTATTTATTTGTTTCAGATCTCCAGTATCCTTATGTTTTTATGTTCTTTGTTTTTCAATTCATCCTGGTTTTTGTTCCCACTTGTGGAAGGTAGACGTCGCTGGATGGATCAGCATTTATTGCCCAGCCCTAGTTGCCCTTGAGAAGGTGGTGATGAGCTGCCATCTTGAGTCATTGCAGTCCATCTGGTACAGATAGACTCTCAAAAGTGTTAGGGACGGAGTTCCAGGATTTTAACAAAGTGACGCTGAAAGGATGGTGATATATTTCCGAGTCAGGATGGTGAGAGGCAAGGAGAGGAACTTGCA
This sequence comes from Chiloscyllium plagiosum, assembly GCF_037043375.1. Taxonomy (NCBI): domain Eukaryota; kingdom Metazoa; phylum Chordata; class Chondrichthyes; order Orectolobiformes; family Hemiscylliidae; genus Chiloscyllium; species Chiloscyllium plagiosum. Next base: position 18,141,058 of record NW_028270147.1, read on the forward strand.
TACACTCATGTGTTCCATGTACCTGCTGCCCATGTTCTTCTGGATGGAAGTGGTCATGGGTTTGGAAGGTGTTATCTGAGGATCTTTGGTGAATTACTGCAGTGCATCATGTAGATAGCACACACAGCTGCTACTGAGCATCATTAGTGGAAGGAGTGGATGTTTGTGGATGTGATGCCAATCAAGCGGGCTGCTTTATCCTGGAGAGAATCAGGCTTCCTAAGTTCTATTGGAGCCGTACTCATCCAGACAATTGGAGAGTATTTGGCTACACTCCTGACTTGTGCCTTACAGATAGTGGACAGGCTTTGGCAATTGTGAAGATCAGTTTCTCAATGCAGTATTCCTAGCTTCTGACCTACTATTGCTGCCACTGTATTTTAATGCCGAGGCTAGTTGAGTTTCTGGGTCAAGATTAGAGTGGTGCTGGAAGGCAGCATCCAAGGAGCAGGAAAATTGACATTTTGGGCAGGAGCCCTTCATCAGGAATGAAGGGCTCCTGCCCAAAATGTCGATTTTCCTGCTCCTCAGATGCTGCCTGACCTGCTGTGCTTTTCCAGCACCACTCTAATCTTGACTCTAATCTCCAACATCTGCAGTTCCCACTTTCGCCTGGCTGAATTTCTGGTCAATAATAACTCCCCCAAGATGTTGGTAGTGGGAGGTTCAGCGATGGTAACACTATTGAATGTTAAGGACCTGTGAAAAAAAAGTCGTCTCTTTTGGAGATAGTCATTACCTGGCATTTGAGTGATACAAATGTTCCTTGATATCTCAATCGCCTAAAATAATCCCTGACTACATTCATGTTTACAGGTTGATCTTTGTTGCTTTTTGTGCTGACCACAGGATGAGAGATAGAATCACATGACAGAGGAGGAGGCTATTCAGCCCCGTGTGTCTGTATTCACTCTCCTGGTGAACTATCCCACCTTCCCTGCTTTCTCCCCATAACCCTGCCAATGCCATAACCTTTCTCCTGGTGGGGAGTGCACCACGTTCTATTTCTTGTCCCCAGTGTCAGCATCATTCCTGTGTCAGATACAGCACCACGACATCATCAGAGTAAAGGTTAAGAACTGCCTTTACTCTGATGGGGAGATTTTCCTAAGTGTTTACTGTCACTCAGCCCAATTGGATTATCTAAGTGTCAATGCTCCAAATTATCTCCTCCCTCTGCTCTTCATTTTAGCCCCGGTACTTTCTCCTTCATAAGCTTATCTAACTTCTCCCTGAGTGCATCAATGCCACTAGTTGCCTCAGCTAAAAGCAAAGTACTATAAATATTGGAGATCTGACCTAAACTATTGCACGTGAGACTGAGCTCTACATTCTGACCAGTCTCTGGCAAAAGGACTTCCTTCTCAAGTCCCTGTTGAAATTATTGACAGCAATCCTTATGTTTATGAAACCTAGGTTCTTGTATTTGTTTTGGTGCGAATGTGGATGACGATTGAATAATTTCCTGTTTTTCCTTTGGTCACAGTATTATGGACCAAACCCCCTCAAAATATAGGAAGCTGAAGATAGCCTAGACGCAAATCTTTCCTTATTTTAAAGGCAAGAGCCAGACATTGTGTCTCAGATACCATTCGATAGGTCAAACTCCCAGTGCTGAAGCAAAACACGTTTTGTTTGCACATTATAGTTAAAATACAACAAAAGAAAGAATTGGTATAACTTAACTCTATTGGAAAATTAATAGGATCAGAGATTATTTAGCTACTAAACAGCAACAGTTCCAACATAGTAACTCCCATAAACACACTTTTGGCAAAGGTACATTCAGTAAAATAGATTGTCTCATGTGGAATTCTAGCAGCAAGAACAGATCCCAGTTTTTAGCTGTAAGACAGAGAGAGGAATCACAGTTTCAGCATTCAGCTTCAAGACCCAGCAGCTATGGTTGCTGAAGACTAAAACTAAAAAAAACTAGCTCTGTGGGAGCTTGACCCCACCCATTCAAGCTGCTTCTATTGTTCCAACCTGAAAGAAAACCCCAAGGCCTCACAAGCTGTTTTGACCAGACTGCTTGGTGCCTCTGTCCTGACCTGGGTATTAAGGGTACTGGTTTCATCTCTGTCTGAGGTTTTCCTATTACCTGACAAATATGAGATGTCTGGCAAAATTCAACTATGTGTTTAGATCAGGTTAAAATAAAATGTATTTTGGCTTGAGTTCTCTTTGCTCCCAAATGACCTCCTACAATAATTCATGTGCTATTTACAATACCTCCTTTCTTTAACCCACTGGCAATACAACTTGATGAACTTTTGCCCATTTCTCATTTGCCTGAGTACGTAATGGTCTCCATTTCCTCATCAAGCCATCATTTTTAAGATAGTAAGTGAAAACAACAGCAGTTTTAAAAGGGAGAAGAGCAGACAAAGGAAGCACATGGTAAGGACAGTGCAGGGGAGAGAGAGAGAGAGAGAGAGAGAACCTGCACAGTTACCGCCTTTGCTGTTTGAATTCGTGTATCGCTGGACATCGGAGTGCATCTGGGAAAATTAACAGTGAATTTCACAACTAATCTTGGAGGAACTGTTGGGCAAAGTTCACAGCACAGAATCAGATAAGTTAATTGTTGTTTTAAGTCTGTCCAAGAGAAAGGCTGCAGTAGTGAGTATAGTGGATTCTTTCTTGATTATATGTTTTTGATTATAAGTCTCTGATTAAACTTAAAATATAAGCCATAACTATTAATTTAACCTGGGACAGTGTTTGTAGAGGAATAAGACAGTGTTATTTTCTGGGTCTGTAGATTGTGAAGGAGCAAAAATGGCCTTTGCAGTGATATGTACTTCTTGTCAGATGTGGGAGTTTAAAGAGAGTTTAAGGGTTACTGCGGATTATATCTGCTATAAATGCTGTTGGATGTGAATCTTATCAGATCGAGTGGATCGGTTGGAGAGACAGATAGAAGCGATGAGGAATTTGCAACAGCAACAGTATGTTATGGATGGCAGTTATAGGAAGGGGGGAAAGTCTCAGATACAGTCACATAGATGGTCAACTCCAGGAAGGGTGAGAGAGGTTGGCACCTAGGGCAGGAGTCTTTTGTGGATATACCCATTTCAAACAGGAATGGTGTTTTGGTAAATGTAGGGGGTGATGGATTCTCAGAGGAACATAGCATGAACAGCCAAGTTTCTGGTATTGAGACTGGCTCTAATGCAACGAGGGATACGTCGGCTTCCAAGAGATCAATTGCGTTAGGGGATTCTGTAGTCCGAGGAACAGACAGATGTTTCTGTGGCCAGCAGAGAAAATGCAGAATGGTGTGTTGTTTCCCTGGTGCCAGGATCAAGGATGTCTCAGAGAGGGTGCAGAATGTTCTCACGGGGGAAAGGGACCAGCAGGAGGTCATTATCCACATTGGAGCCAATAATATAGGAAGGGAAAAGGTTGAGATTGTGAATGGAGATTACAGAGAGTTAAGCAGAAATTTAAAAAGGAGGTCCTCAAGGGTAGTAATATCTGGATTACTCCCAGTGCTACGAGTTAGTGAGGGCAGGAATAGGAGGATAGAGCAGATGAATCCATTGCTGAGGAGCTGATGTATGGGAGAAGGATTCACATTTTTGGATCATTGGAATCTCTTTTGGGTAGAAGTGACCTGTACAAGAAGGACGGATTGCATGTAAATTGGAAGGGGACTAATATACTGGCAGAGAGATTTGCAAGAACTGCTTGGGAGGATTTAAACTAGTAAGGTGGGGGTGGGACCCAGGGAGATAGTGAGGAAAGAGATCGATCTGAGATGGGTATAGCTGAGAACAGAAGCGAGTCAAACAGTCAGGGCAGGCAGGGACAAGGTAGGACTAATAAATTAAACTGCATTTATTTCAATGCAAGGGGCCTAACAGGGAAGGCAGATGAACTCAGGAGATAGTTAGGAACATGGGACTGGGATATCATAGCAATTACGGAAACATGGCTCAGGGATGGGCAGGACTGGCAGCTTAATGTTCCAGGATACAAATGCTACAGGAAGGATAGAAAGGGAGGCAAGAGAGGAGGGGGAGTGGCATTTTTGACAAGGGATAGCATTACAGCTGTGCTGAGGGAGGATATTCCCGGAAATACATCCAGGGAAGTTATTTGGGTGGAACTGAGAAATAAGAAAGGGATGATCACCTTATTGTGATTGTATTATAGACCCCCCCAATAGTTAGAGGGAAATTGAGAAACAAACTTGTAAGGAGATCTCAGCTATCTGTAAGAATAATAGGGTAGTTATGGTGGGGGATTTTAACTTTCCAAACATTAACTGGGACTGCCATATTGTTAAGGGTTTAGATGGAGAGGAATTTCTTAAGTGTGTACAAGACAATTTTCTGATTCAGTAGGTGGATGTACCTACGAGAGAAGGTGCAAAACTTGACCTACTCTTGGGAAATAAGGCAGGGCAGGTGACTGACGTATCAGTGGGGGAGCACTTTGGGGCCAATGACCACAATTCTATTTGTTTTAAAATAATGATGGAAAAGGATAGACCAGATCTAAAAGTTGAAGTTCTAAATTGGAGAAAGGCCAATTTTGACGGTATTAGGCAAGAACTTTCAAAAGCTGATTGGAGGCAGATGTTCGCAGGTAAAGGGACGGCTGGAAAATGGGAAGCCTTCAGAAATGAGATAACAAGAATCCAGAGAAAGTATATTCCTGTCAGGGTGAAAGGGAAGGCTGGTAGGTACAGGGAATGCTGGATGACTAAAGAAATTGAGGGCTTGGTTAAGAAAAAGATGGAAGCATATGTCAGGTATGGACAGGATAGATGAGTGAATCCTTAGAAGAGTATAAAGAAAGTAGGAGTATACTTAAGAGGGAAATCAGGAGGGCAAAACGGGAACATGAGATAGCTTTGGCAAATAGAATTAAGGAGAATCCAAATGGTTTTTACAATATATTAACGACAAAAGGGTAACTAGCGAGAGAATAGGGCCCCTCAAAGATCAGCAAGGCAGCCTTTGTGTGGAGCCACAGAAAATGGGGGAGATACTAAATGAATATTTTGCATCAGTATTTGCTGTGGAAAAGGATATGGAAGATATAGACTGTAGGGAAATAGATGGTGACATCTTGCAAAATGTCCACATTACAGAAGAGGAAGTGCTGGATGTCTTGAAACGGTTAAAGGTGCATAACTCCCCAGGACCTGATCAGGTGTACCCGAGAACTCTGTGGAAAGCTAGAGAAGTGATTGCTAGGCCTCTTGTTGAGATATTTGTGTCATCGATAGTCACAGGTGAGATGCCGGAAGACTGGAGGTTTGCAAACGTGGTGCCGCTGTTTAAGAAGGGCGATAAAGACAAGCCAGGGAACTATATACCAGTGAGCCTGACCTCGGTGGTGGGTAAGTTGTTGGAGGGAATCCTGAGGGACAGGATGTACATGTATTTGGAAAGGCAAGGATTGATTTGGGATAGTCAACCTGGCTTTGTGCGTGGGAAATCATGTCTCACAAACTTGATTGAGTTTTTTGAAGAAGTAACAAAGAAGATTGATGAGGACAGAGCAGTAGGTGTGATCTATCTGGACTTCAGTAAGGCGTTCGACAAGGTTCCCCATGGGAGACTGATTAACGAGGTTAGATCTCATGGAATACAGGGAGAACTAACCATTTGGATACAGAATTGGCTCAAAGATAGAAGACAGTGGGTGGTGGAGGAGGGTTGTTTTTCAGACTGGAGGCCTGTGACCAGTGGAGTGCCACAAGGATCGGTGCTGGGCCCTCTACTTTTTGTCATTTACATAAATGATTTAGATGCGAGCATAAGAGGTACAGTTAGTAAGTTTGCAGATGACACCAAAATTGGAGGAGTAGTGGACAACCTCAGATTACAACAGGATCTGGACCAGATGGGCCAATGGGCTGAGAAGTGGCAGATGGAGTTTAATTCAGATAAATGCGAGGTGCTGTATTTTGGGAAAGCAAATCTTAGCAGGACTTATACACTTAATGGTAAGGTCCTTGGGAGTGTTGCTGAACAAAGAGATCTTGGAGTGCAGGTTCATAGCTCCTTGAAAGTGGAGTCACAGGTATATAGGATAGTGAAGAAGGTGTTTGGTATGCTTTCCTTTGTTGGTCAGAGTATTGAGTACAGGAGTTGGGAGGTATGTTGTGGCTGTACAGGACATTGGTTAGGCCACTGTTGGAATACTGCATGCAATTCTGGTCTCCTTCCTATCGGAAAGATGTTGTGAAACTTGAAAGGGTTCAGAAAAGATTTACAAGGATGTTGCCAGGGTTGGAGGATGTGAGCTACAGGGAGAGGCTGAACAGGCTGGGGCTGTTTTCCCTGCAGCGTTGGAGGCTGAGGGGTGACCTTATAGTGGTTTACAAAATTATGAGGGCATGGATAGGATAAATCGACAAGGTCTTTTCCCTGGGGTGGGGGAGTCCAGAACTAGAAGGCATAGGTTTAGGGTGAGAGGGGAAAGATATAAAAGAGACCTAAGGGGCAACTTTTTCATGCAGAGGGTGGTACATGTACGGAATGAGCTGCCAGAGGATGTGGTGGAGGCTGGTACAATTGCAACATTTAAGAGGCATTTGGATGGGTATATGAATAGGAAGGGTTTGGAGGTGATGTGGGCCAGGTGCTGGCAGGTGGGACTAGATTGGGTTGGGATATCTGGTCGGCATGGACGGGTTGGACCGAAGGGTCTGTTTCCATGCTGTACATCTCTATGACTCTATAACCTGAAATAAAAAACCAACAACACTAACCATTCATTGCCTTTGAGTCCAATAATTCTAAACACCACCTGGAATGAGAGATTTTGATTTTGGATGAGCCCCCAATTTGTTATGGACCAGACCAAATCTCCTTAGAATTTATGAAGAAGAAGATTGCCTAGATTCTAACCTTTTCTTATTTAAAGGCAAGTGCCAGGCATTGTGTTCCAGATATGATCCAATTGGTCAAACTCCCAGTCTTGAAGCAAAAGATACTTTATTCATACATTCTAGTTAAAACGCAGCAAAAGAAAGAATTGGAATAACTTAACTCTACCGCAAAGTGTAACAGAATAATAGGTTAGTTAACTACTAAATAGTAACTGTTCCAATATAGTAACATCCCATAAACACACCCTTAGCAAAAGCACTTTCAGTAAAATTGATTGTGTGATGGACTAAGCCAGACCACTCAAAACGTTCTTAAGCAGGCAGCTTAGACCATAACTTTGTAATTTGTTTCAGTAAGTGTACAGTGAAAATTACCCAGATTACATTAGCTAGGTTGACCACTAGATTTTAAAACAGACAAACATTTATTCATCAAATTACACAATGAAACACAAAGAACAGAATAAAGGATCCCTACAGAACTCAACCTATCCAGCTCGACTTAGTTATGCTGTTCCAAGTGTACACAACAGTCTCAATAAGCAAACTCTCTTTAAAAACCAGTATAAATGGACCACATGCTTCCAGGTTAAAGTTGAAGAGCAGAAAAGAGAGAGAGAGCTTCCACACAGCTCCCTGTTGAATTTCTTACCAGATCAAGACTGAACTAAAACTGCTCAGCTCAGCTAGAGAGTTGACCACTCCCCTTTCATTATACAGGTCGCTTCTAAAACATGACCACTTTGGCCTGAAGTCTCATCTGTTTACATATAAACAAAAGGCCTCCCAAAATCCTTTTAATCTCTGTACCAACCCAGACTGATTGGAGCCCGGCCCGGTTTATTGCCCCTCTTAAAAAGAAAATCAAGGACAGAGTCTCCTTGAGCCAAGGAACAGCTTTTATGGAAAAAAAGACCAGTTTTGTGACAGTTGTCTCACATACAGTTCTAGCAGCAGGAAGAGAACCCCAGCTTTTTGCTGGAACAGAGAGAGGAATAAAAGCTTCAACATCCAGCTTTAAGACTCTGACCGCTACTGAAGTCTAGAACAAAACAAAACTCCTGGTTCTGTGGGAGCGTGACTCCTGCACTTCAGGCTGCTTCTCTAGTTCCAACTTAAAAAATAACCCAAGGCCTCACAAGCTGTTTACTTTGTTGGCTTTGGAACAGACTGCTCAGTACCTCTGTACCAATCTTCCTTCATTAAAAAACCAGGACCACATACATCTCTTCAGGCCATATGATCATCACAACTCCGATTGAATGATAGATATTGACCAGGAGTAACTCCCTTGCTCTCCTATAAAATAACACTGTGGATTTTTTGTTGATTTCCTGGTGGGTCGGTCCTTGGTTTAATACCTTATCCAGAAGACAGCACCCCAAACAATACAGCATTCTTTGAGTACTGCATGGAGTATCAACCTTGTTTGGATGTACTTAAGCACTGAAACCTTCTGAATCTCAGGTAAAAGTATTATCAAGTGAGCCACAAGCTTATACTATAGTATAGCAAGGGATTGAAACTTCTCTATACTATCACACGTATCCACAGTCTTAAACACCTCTATTGTGGCCACGCCCAAGCCTTTGATTTTCAAGAGAAAAGAGATTTAGCTAATTTTTTCACTAAGACCTGGAGCACACGTTGCATCGTGGTGAGCAGCGGCGTCAGCCATTTTGAAGCATTGGCCTAACTTGGTGATGAACCATTGGCACAAGTTGAGCACTGATTGGCGTCTTGTCACTAGAGGTGGAGTTATGTGGGATGGAGGGGTGAGGGGGTGTGAAGGTGACTTAATCTGTAAGGAACGTGTTGGATGCCTCGTGTATGCAAGGCTTTTAATGAGGTGCAGGAAGAGCAATGATGCTCATTCTACCTGTTGCTAAATGTTTCTCCTAAACCAAGGTCTGCTAGTATGGATTACATCAATCCAAATGTTGATGGTAGCTGCTTTCTCTACGCTGGGACGCTGCAGAAAAATGAGTTCTACAATGCAGAGGGACATGTGTTCCAAGAGTAAGATGGCTCTTGATATAATTATGGTTACAAACGGTTTTTAAATATATTCCTGGAGGTACCATCATGTGACATGCCATTAGTCATCCAACAGTTGATCTAAGTTTGATTGGAAAGTGAAAATAACTGTTATCCAATATCATGAGACTTCATTGTCAGGCCTTTTATTTTACATTTAGCTCATATTCAATATTTTTATATCTGGTAAATAGAAATGTTGAAAGTAAATATGTAGACATTTGCTGATGACACCACCATAGTGAGTTGGATCATAAACAATAACAAGACAGAGATTGAGAGCTTAGTGGGATGGTGTAAAGACAACAGACTCTCCCTCAGTGTCAGCAAAATGAAACAACTGGTCATCGACTTCAGGAAGTAGAGTGAAAGACACGCCCCTGTCTGTATCAATCGTGCTGAGGTGGAGATAGTCAAGAGCTTCAAGATCCTAGGAGTAACTATCAACAACAATCTAACTTGGTCTATCCATGTTGACTCTGCAGTCGAGCAAGCACATCAACATCTCCACTGCCGTTGTGTCCACAATGACTCATACCAGTTTTACAGTTGCACCATAGAAAGTATTCTATCTGGATTCATCACAGTATGGTATGGCAACTGCTCTACCCAAGAGAAATTACAGAGAGTTGTGTACGCAACCCAGTCTATCACAAAACCTAGCTTTCCATCCATCAACTCCACCTACACTTCTCGCTGCCTTGGGAAAGCGGCCAACATCATCAAAACCCCTGCCTGCCCCAGTTTGACTTTCTTCCACCTCTTCCTTCAGGCAGAAGAGACAAAAGTTTGAAAACACATCTCAACAAATTCAAGAACAGCTTCTTCCCCACGGTTTTCAGATCTATGAATGGACCTTTCATATATTAGGAGAAAGCGAGGATTGCAGGTGCTGGAGATCACAGTCGAGAGTGTGGTGCTGGAAAAGCACAGTAGGTCAGGCAGTATCCGAGGAGCAGGGGAATTGATGTTTCGGGAATAAGCCCTTCACCAGGAATTCCTAATGAAGGTCTTATGCCCAAAAAGTCGATTCTCCTGCTCCTCAGATGCTGCCTGACCTGCTGTGCTTTTCAAGCACCACATTCTCAACTCCCATATATTAGAGTTGATCTTTCTTTGCACCTTCTCTGTAGCTGTATATTCTACATTCAGTTCTATTAGACTGATGTACTTATTTGAGGTATGATTTGTCAGGATAGCATGAAAAACAATTCTTTTCACTGTATCTCGGTACACGTGCCAATAATAAATAATAAATCAAATCAAAGAAAATACTTAAAGCAAATGCAGTTGTTTTAATGTGCCTGCTATTTTCCCCCTGGGTTGTGCACAGCAGTATCCTGGAACGAGATCTTCCATTGCTTGTAGACTCCTGCTCTAATCCTGGAGCATTGGTAACCCTATACATCATAGTGGCCTGCTTTTCAAGGTAGCATGAGACTGCAACCTGCTTTCAGCAGAAACATTGCTCTCTCCATTGAGGGCCACCTAATAATGGCAGGGTTATGAAGCAGAGAGCCATTACCCGGTAAAGGGATGGTTTATGATTCTGATATCATGAATTGAGGCCAACATGGGAGAAATTAGGCACTCTCCCAGTGCTTGTGGGCTTCTGTGAATACTTTTAAGGTGGCGAAATAGCATCTGTTGCTCATGCACACACATGAATCAAATTGTACATGATGCCATGTTGATGTTAGGATGAAGAAAAGAAAGAGGAAGTGAGGGGACAACCAAAACAGTCTCCTTCTGGTCAGGCTGTCCATGAGGAGCTCATCCAACTGTGATACCGGTAACCAATTGTGTTCTTGCCAGCAATCACATACTTACCTTCACTCTACCACTGGCCATTGCAGTGTTCACCGTGTTTGATGAGCCTTTATCCTCCCCTAGATACAGGATAATCTCTCCACCTTTACATTTCCTCCACTAAAACCTCCAGTGCAACATCCAATGTCTTTGAAACCCATTTCTCAATCTACACTTGGTCAAATTCCCTTCAACCAGCACTCCCCACACCTGCCCTTCTCTCCGTGAAGAGGGGCACACTATCTGTAGTTTGGGCCAGCTGTATGTAATGCTAGCCACCCACAGTTTTGACTTGCTCCTGATGCATCCCGCCTGTATCACACATCAATGGAATCAGTGCTGGTTGGATGTATTTACCATGGAAACAAGCAGTCACAAAGTCAGTATGTGGTCTGCCAGGCAAGCAACCATTTTTCATCAAGATCCTGTGTCTGTGTTCAGGGGCTACCCTCATTAACCTCAGTGTGTTGTGGCCTCAGAAGTTGCCCACTTAATACCTAAATTCTGGGCAGGAGTCCCAGCCGTCTGGGAAGACGATTGAAGCTGCTTCGTGTTTAAGCCATAATGTGAAGTAGCAGAAATAGACCATTCGGCCCATTGAGTCTGCTCTACCAGTCAATGACATCATGGCTGATCTAATTGCCCTCCCTCTCCTTTCCCTATCACCTTGGTTCCTTTCCTGATTAAAATTCTGTACATCTCAGCCTGGAGTATACTTAATGACTGCACCTCCACAGTCCTCTATGGTAAAGAATTCCACAAACTCACACCCCTCAGAGAGGAAAAAAAATCCTCCAATCGCTGTTTAAATTGTGCGATCCCTTATTCTGAGATTATGCCCTCTGGTCCTGTGCTTGTAAGTAACTTGCATGCTTTAATAAGGTCACCTTTCATTTTTCAAAATGCCATGGGCTGACTAGTACCCTGTATAGTTTTGCCAAGACTTCTTTATTTTTATATTTGTTTCCCTTTGAAGTAAAGGCCAACATTCCATTTGCCTTCCTAATTCCCCACTGAACTTGGATGATAGCTTTTTTGGGATTCACGGATTCAAATCACTTTGCCCTATAGCTTTCTGCCGTCTTTATCTATCTAAACAATATACAGCTCTTCTAATCTTCCAGGCAAAGTTATAAATCACACAACACCAGGTTATAGTCCAACAGGTTTATCTGGAAGTACTAGCTGTCAGAGCACTGCTCCTTCATCAGGTGGCCAGTGTGGCAGGATCATAGGACACAGGATTCATACCAAAAGATCATAGTGTCATACAACTGATGTAATATATTGAACAAACCTAGATTGCTGTTAAGTCTTTCATCTTTTAGATTCATTAATATGTAAATCCCAGAACTTCTTTCAAGTCACATTCCTGAGAGAACTTAAGGTTTTATTTTAAAAAAAGTTTTATAAAAGAAGCTGAAAAACTTAACAGCAATCTAGGTTTGGGCAATACATCGCACAACTACCTGATGAAGGACACTACTCTGACAGCTAGTGCTTCCAAATAAACCTGTTGGACTATAACCTGGTGATGTGTGATTTTTAACTTTGTCTCTCCAGTTCAGCACTGGCAACTCTACATCATGGCTTCCAGGCAAAGTGCATAACCCTTATATGTTCCCACATTGCATCCCATTTGTTAAGTTTTTGCCCATTTGCTTGATCTGTCTATATTCCCTTTATATAGAGTCTTTGTGTCCTCATTTATTTACCTTCTCACCTGTTTTTGTGTTATCTGCTATAGTGTAGTATTGGCTATAGTACATTCACTTTCCTCATCCAATTCATTGATACATATTGTAAATAATTGTGGCCCCATCACAGATATCATGGCTGTTGGAAGGTGAGGTGGTGAACAGGCTGTGACACTTGACTAGATAAGGGTTGCCATCCTGCAAATAACAGCACCCCCCCCACCCCCATCCCAATTGTCCGCCTTCCATTATTCCACATTGGATCCTCACCCCAAATTATCTGAGCTGCAATGGATTCCAATCCAGGAAAAGACCTGAAGGAACGAATTCAAGGTCTGCCCAAACTGGCCATTGAGTCAGTGCAAGATGGTGGCTTCTAGCCATCTTTGAATGCCACAGACTCACTGTTGAACCTTGTTGATTGCCAAGCAGGAGGGTTGTGGGTTTGCAGTGAGAGATTTTCCATCTCCTTTATCAAGCTGACTGACAGAATATGCTGGCAGTGACTTAGGCTTTTCCATGGCACAAGAAAAGGAGCTGCATTTCCCAAATCAACAACAACAGATAAGTATGAGATGTGTTTTGTAAAGGTTAATCAGGGCAGGACTTACACACTTAATGGTAAGATCCTGGGGCCTATTGCTGAACAAAGAGATCTTGGGGTGCAGGTGAATAGTTCCTTAACAGGTTTTGAGAAGATTTGTAGCTCAGGTTGAGGTTTTGGATGTAGGTTTGCTCGCTGAGCTGGAAGGTTCATTTCCAGACGTTTCATCACCCTACTAGGTAACATCTTCAATGGGCCTCAGGCGACGCACTGTTGAAAATTCTTGCTTTCTATTTATATGTTTGGGTTTCTTTTGGTTGGTGATGTTATTTCCTGTGGTGAACTCACTTCCTGTTCCTTTTCTCAGGGGATGGCAGATGGGGTCTAACTCAATGTGTTTGTTGATAGAGTTCGGAATGCCATGCTTCTAGGAATTTTCGTGTGTGTCTTTGTTTGGCTTGTCCTAGGATGGATGTGTTGTCCCAGTCGAAGTGGTGTCCTTCCTCATCCGTATGTGAGGATACTAGTGAGAGAGGGTCATGTCTTTTTGTGGCTAGTTGGTGTTCATGTATCCTGGTGACAAAACATGTCCAGAAACCCTAGCCACTCTCCCCTACATCAAAGACATCTTGGAAATGACTGCCAGACTACTCAGACCCCTTGGCATCATGGTAGCCCACAAACCCACCACTAAAAGCAACTTGAACTTGAAAGACCTATGCAGATAACAAGCAAAACTAATGTCATTTACAAAATATAGTGCAAGGACTGTAACATTGGACAACCAGGCAGAAACTAGCCATCAGGGTACATGAACACCAACTAGCCACAAAAAGACATGACCCTCGCTCACTAGTATCCTCACATACGGATGAGGAAGGACACCACTTCGACTGGGACAACACATCCATCCTAGGACAAGCCAAACAAAGACATGCACGAGAATTCCTAGAAGCATTGCATTCCAAATGGACTTCTATCAATAAACACATCGAGTTAAACCCCATCTACCACCCCCTGTGAAAAAGGAACAGGAAGTGACTTCACCACGAGAAATAACATCACCACAGAAAATAACATCACCCACCCAAAGAAACTCAAACATATAAATAGAAAGCAAGAATTTTCAACAGCACGTCGCCTGAGGCCCACCGAAGATGTTACCTAGTAGGGTGACGAAACGTCTGGAAATGAACCTTCAAGCTCAGCGAGCAAACCTACATCCAATAGTTCCTTAAGGATGAAGTTGCAAGTAGACAGGGCGGTGAAGAAGGCCTTTGTTGCACTTGTCATTATTGGTCAGTGCATTGAGTATGGGAGTTGAGAGTTCATGTTGTGGCTGTACAGGACATTGGTGAGGCTACTTTTGGAATACTGCATTCAATTCTGGCCACCCTTCTATGGGAAGGATGGTGTGAAAAGATTTACAAGGGTGTTGCTAGGGTTGGGGGGTTTAAGCCGTAGGGAGAGACTGAATCAGCTGGGGCTGTTTTCCCTGGAGCGTCGGAGGCTGAGGGGTGACTTTATATACAGGTGTATAAAATCATGAAGGGCATGGATAGCATGAATAACCCTGGTCTTTTTCCCAGGGTAGGGGAATCCGAAACTAGAGGGAATAAGTTTAAGGTGAGAGGGTAAAGATTTAAAAGGGAATTAAGGGGCAACATTTTCACACAGAGGGTGGTGTGTGTTTGGAATGAGCTGCCAGATGAAGTGTTAAAGGCATCTGGATGGGTATATGATTAGGAAGGGTTTAAACGGATATGGACCAAATGCTGGCAAATGGGATTAGATTAATTTAGGATATCTGGTTGGCATGGACCAGTTGGAGCGAAGGGTCTGTCTCTGTGTTTTACATCTCTATGACTCTAACAGCAGCTTGTATTAATATACTGTAGAACCCTGAAAACATCCCAAGGTGCTTCACAACAGGGTGTTATCAACCAGAATTTAACACCAAAGCCAATGTGGCAAGATATCAGGGTCAGTGACCGAAGGTTTGGTCACAGAGATATGTCTTTGAGGAAAAACTCAGGGAATGCTGGAGAAACTCAGCTGGTCTGGCAACATCTGAAGAAATTCTGAAGAAGGGTCATACCAAATTTGAGATGTTAACCTTGCTTTCCTCTATCCAGATGCTGTCAGACCTGCTGAGTTTCCCTAGTATTCTATATGTTTATTTCAGATTTCCTGTATCCCCAGTATTTTGCCATTATTTTGGGTCTGGAGTCACATGGAGGCCAGACCAGGTAAGGACAGCAATTTCCTTCCCTAAAGGGCACTAATAAACCAGATTGTTTTTTCCCCTGACAATCGGCAATAGATTCATGGTCATCATTAGATTTCTAATTCAAGACATTTATTGAATCCAATTTCCACCCTCTGCCGTAATGAGATTTGATTAGATTCCCTACAATATGGAAACAGGCCCTTTAGCCCAACAAGTCCACACCAACCCTCCAAAGAGTAACCCACCCAGACCCATTCCCCTACCCTATATTTACCACTGACTAATGCACCTAACACTATGGGTAATTGAGCACGGCTAATTCACCTAATCTGCACATCTTTGGACTGGGGGAGGAAACCCATACAGACACAGGGAGAATGTGCAAACACATTCAGTCACCCGAGGTGGGACTCGAACCTGTGTCCCTAGCACTGTGAGGCAGCAGTGCTAACCACCAAGCCACCATGCCACCCCAGGTCACCAGAATATTAGCTGGGTCTCTGGGTTAACCATCGCGAGGTAATACCGCTGGGCCATCACCTGCCCAGGTTGTTCAGGTACAGAACCTGGAGGCCGAGTGCACAGGAGTTTTCAAGAATAAAGTGGGGTGTTGTAATTCTCTTCAATCTGCTTGCATTCCCATTTGTGTGTCTATCCTACTCTCATACTGATTACACTGTTTCTCACATTCATTCTTTTGACAGAGGCATTAAGTTTATTTTAAAAGGAATGACACCTCTGTTAAGCAAGCGAACAGAGGAAATGCCGCAGGAACATAATAAGTGTTCGCACGCTGTCACCAACTGTAATGCCTGGGCTTCTATTTTCTGTTTTCGTCCCCCCTCATACTCCTCATGACATTCATCATTATAGCTTTATAAGAAAAGAGATTCTGCTAAATCCAGGATGATGAAAAACATGTTCAGATACAGCTACATAATACTCACAGGGTATAAAATGAAACCATTATCAATTATAATTTAAATGAGACTGGAGATCTTGTCGTTTCCAAGGGTTACATGGTAGCTTTCTACTGTGACACGTACTGTCTTTGAACAAGAAAATGAAGCAGTGTGGAAACTGGGACTTTCATCTCTGTTGCTGCGATCAAACAAGATTCCTCCATGATTAGCTTTTATTGTAGGTGATGGGAAAGTGCATACATTATCATACTGTGTTCAGTAGGTTACTAAATGCTATGAACATGGGCAATCCTGTGGTAGTATAACCTGCACATTATAAAATGCCGGGCTATCACTTTGAAAATACTTTGTATTCCACAACAGCAGCATATATTTTCGAGTTGTCCTACTGATCACCCTACTATAGAAAGGATATTATTAGACTAGAAAGAGTGCAGAAAGGATTTACTGGGAAGCTATCTGGACTGGAAAGTTTGTGTTTTAAGAAGAGGCTGGATTGGATAGGGCGTTTTCCTGCTGGAACACAGGAGACTGAGGGGAGACATTCTCGAGGTCTATAAAATCATGAGAGGCGTAGATGAGGTAGATAGGTTTAAGACAAGCAGGGAGAGATACAAAAGGTCCAGATGAGCTATATTTTCACCCAGAGGGGATTGAGTGTCTGGAACAGGCTGCCAGAGGTAGTGGTGGAAACGAATACAATTTTGTCACATAAGAAACATTTAGACCAATACATGGATGGGATAAGGATGGGGGGATATGGACCAAAATCAGGAAAATGGGGCATGTTTAACTGTGAAAACTGGCTGGTATGGACAGGCTGGGATGAAGGGCCTGTTTCCAAGTTGTAGACCCCCATGACTCTGTGTCCAGAGGAGCATTGTAACACAAAGTACAATTGCCAGCCCAGTTGGGAGATATTTGGTCAGATGATCAGAAGCCTTGTCAGAGAGGTAGGTTTTAACAAGTGTCTGAAAGAAGGTTCTGAGGTAGAGATGTGTGAGGAGGGGAATACCAGTATTGGTTGTGGGGGAGGGGAGTGGTGGCTAGGCTCAAAGTCAGATATCATGGTGAAATGATTAAAATTGGGAAGGTGTGTGTGTGTGAGCATGCGTGTGTGTGAGATAGAGAGTGTGAGAGAGAGTGTGTGTGCGTGTGTGAGAGAGAGTGTGTGTGTGCGAGAGAGAGAGGCAGAGAGAGTATGTGTGTGTATGTGAGAGTGTGTGAGGGAGAGTGTGTGTGTGAGGGAGAGTGTGTGTGTGTGAGGGAGAGAGACAGAGAGAATGTGTGTGTATGTGAGAGTGTGTGAGAGAGTGTGTGTGTGTGAGAGAGTGTGTATGAGAGTTTGTGTATGTGTGTGGGAGAGAGATAGTGTGAGAGTATGTGTCTGTGTGAGAGAGAGAGTGTGTGTGAGAGTATGTGTGTCTGTGTGTGTAAGAGAGAGTGTGAGATTGTGTGTATGCGTGTGTGTGTCTGTGTGTGTGTGAGAGTGTGTGTGAGAAAGTGTGTGTGTGAGTGTGAGAGAGAAAGCATGTGTGTGTCTGTGTATGTGTGTGTGAGAGAGAGAGTGCGTGTGTGTGTGAGTGTGTGTGTGTGAGAGTGTGTGTGTGTGTGAGAGAGAGCGAGTGTGTGTCTGTGTATGTGTGTGAGAGAGAGAGTGCGTGTGTGTGTGAGAGAGAGAGCGAGTGTGTGTGTGTGTGTATATGTGTGTGTGTGTGTGTTTTGCTGGCAATGTGGAAATCATGGGATGGTGAATATTGCCCTTCATTTCATACTCATACAGCACAGAAACTGACTCTTCAGCCCAATTTGTCCACACCAGCTGATCCAACCTGATCTAGTCCCATTTGTCAGCACTTGGCTTATATTCCTCTAAAACCTTCCTATTCATATACCCATCCAGATGTCTTTTAAATGTTGTGATTGTACCAGCAAGCACCACTTCCTCTGGCAGCTCATTCCATACACGCACCACTCTCTGTGTGAAAACATTAACCCTCAGGTCCTTTTTAAGTCTTTCCCCTCTCGCTTTGAACATATGCCCTCTAGTTTTGGAACCCCCCCCCCGGGGAAAAGACTTGGGCTATCCACCCTATCCATGCACCTAATGATTTTATAAACCTCTATTAGATTATCCCTCAGCCTCTGACGTTCCAGGGAAAACAGCCCCAGCCTATTCAGCATCTCCCTATAGCTCAAACCCTCCAAGCCTGGTAACAGCTTTGTAAACGTTTTCTGCACCCTTTCAAAGTTCACAACATCTTTCCTATAGAAGAGTGATGAGAATTGAATGCAGTATTCCAAACATGGCCTCGCCATTGTCCTATACAGCTGCCACATGACCTCCCAACTCCTATACTTAATGCATTGACCAATACAGGCCAGTGTACTAAATGCTTCTTCCTCACCTTGTCTATATGTGACTTCACTTTCAAGGTACTAGGTCTCTCTGTTTAGCAACTCTCCCCAGAGCCCAACCATTAACTGTATGAGTCGAGCCCTGGTTTACCTTGTAACACCTCACATTTATATAAGTTAAGTGCCACCTTTCACTCCTCGCACCACTGGCTCCTCTGATCAAGATCCTATTGTATCCTGAGATAATCTTCACTGTCCACTATACCACCTATTTTGGTGTAATCTGCAAATTTACTAACCATTCCTCTTATATTCACATTCAAATCATTTATGCAAATGATGAAAAGCAATGGACCCAGCATTGATTTCTTGTGGCACACCACTGGCCACAGGTCTCCAGTCCCAAAAGCAACTCTCAACCACCATCTTCTCTCATTCTTAAAATGTACTTACTCTCCACCTCACATGCAGCCTCTGGCCAGGTATATGAAAGGTATCAGCCCTGGGCAGGTCCTTGCAGGAGGCATGTGATTAAAGTGATTCTCCTGCTAGCTTTTGTAAATTCATTCTAAGCGCAACACGGAAATCCTGGGTCTCCTTACGGCATTTCACCTTCTCTACCAAGTGAAGAATTTTAATAGAAGAGGCTATTCAGCTGTATATCACACCCTCCATTCAAAACATCTCACACTTCTATACATTGTCAACAAAGAAAGCCTCCCATTGTACTTCACAAGAGGCTTTAGACTGAACCACATTAGACACTAGGATCAGATACCCAGTTAAAGGAGGTAAGTTTTAAGGAGCATCTTGGAGAAAAAGAGTGAGAATGAGAGGCGGGAGGGGGTGGGGGGGGAGGTTTATGGAAGGAATTCCAAAGCTTTGATCCTGGTGAACTGAAGGTGTGATCATCAATGATAACAGCTAAAGAAGCCAATGATATGGAGGTGTAAGACACTGGAATTGGATAAATGCTGAATGAAAAGACAGCATCAGGTTAGAGGAAGCTGCAAAGGTATAGAAAGAGATAAACAGGGATACGTATAGAAATATATGTAGAAATATAGAAATGTTGAGAGAATACACAAAGATACTTACAGAGACACAGAGATATGTATAGAAGTATATGTACATACAGAGATATATGTAGCGATACCTGTATTCAAATATATCTATCCACTCAGAAATATGTGTAAGAATACAGAAATAGATAGAGAGACACAGTTATACATATAGAGACATAAAGATATATGCCAAGCTTTATATGGATATATTTATAGAGATTATACAGAAATATATATAGAGATATACAGAGATATGTAGAGATTTAGAGGTACACTTATGCACACACACACGTGCACACACATATATATAGACACAGGTAGATGCAGAAATACAGATATATAGAGATACAGATAAATACACACAGACATGTGTAGAGATATACACAGACTGACAGATACATATAGAAGTATATGTTATAAAAGATATACATCTATGGAGATTTTCAGTAATATAAGACTGCATAGAAATTTGAACATAAGGATGACAATTTTCAAAGGATGTGTTCCTAGGCTGGGAGCCAGTGAAGGTCAGCAAGCCCAGGGACAACGGGGAATGGGTCGAGATGCAAGTTTGGTGAAGGCCAGCAGAGTTTTGCTTGGACACTGTTACGTTTGAAAATTGCTGTGCCATGGCTCTCTCACCGTTCACTAATCGCACGTGTTGATTGTTCTGCTTTGTTTCACATGATTGTAAAATTAACCCCTTGAAAGCTCATAAAATGCTGCATTCTTTATGTGTACACTCATTTGCATAAATCTTTCTGTATAATATTTTAAAACAATTGTTGAAGAAAATTATCCTGCTTCACCTTCAACAGCAGGACTTGTGTCCATTGTACACCATGAGCATGACAGCAACAACATATAGTGCTTGTGCATCACACCGTTGCCAAGGGAATGGGACAATCCTTCTCCCAGATTCATGTCTATTAGCTGTCAAGGCAACAAAGAGCCACAACAATCTGGAAAGGTACTGTTGGATGTGTGTATCCGGTCTGACACGAGAAAATGGAAGTCAGTAACTGACGTTACTAATTGCAGGTAATGAACATACTAAGATTTTGCTGTGAATTCTGGGTCATGGTGTTAACAACTGGTTCTATAGATCCAAACCAGACCTTGTCCAGTGACTCCACATGGCAAGAGTCATCTTGCAAACTGGTACAAAATTGGACCCGTGGCATTAACCCAAAGTTTACTCTGATTTGATTTAGACCATAAGACCATATGACATAGAAGTGGAAGCAAGGACATTTGGCCCATCAAGTCCACTCTGCCATTTAATCATAGCTGATGGGCGTTTCAATTCCATTTACCCGAACTCTCCCTGTAGCCCTTTATTCCTTGCGAGATCAAGAATTTATCAATCTCTGCCTTGAAGGCACCCAACATCCCGGCCTGCACTGTTCTCCGTGGCAATGAATTCCACAGGCCCACCACTCTCTGGCTGAAGAAATGTCTCCTCATTTCGGTATTAAAAATTGACCCCCTCTAATTCTATTGCTATGCCTAACGGAAACAACTTCCCAACATCCACCCTTTCTAAGCCATGCATTATCTTGTAAAAAGATTTGATTCATTGTTGTCACATGCACCTAAGTACAGTGGAAAGTTTTGTTTTGCGTGCACTATAGGCAGATCATACATACAGGGACATACAGATCATCGGGTGATTGAACAGAATGAGGTACACAAAGTTACAGCTGCTCAGGACGTCTACAAATGCAAGATCAACATTAGATTTGAAATTTGAGATGTTCACTCAGAAGTCTAATAACAGCGGAGAAGAAGCTGTTCTTGAGCTTTTGGTATGTGCGTTTAAGCATTTGTACCTTCTGCCTGAGGGAAGAGGTTGGAAGAGATTATAACCTGGGAGGGCGGGGTCTTTGAAGATGTTGGTTGTCTTTCCGCAACAACAAGAAGTATAAATGGAGATGCTGGATGGGAGGTTGGCTTGTGTGATGGTCTGGGCTGTGTTCACAACTTGCCGTGCCTGATGGTCATAACTGTTGCTTGATGTCTGAGTCCTGAAGAAGGATTACACCCGGCTTCGCCACCTCCTGACGCTGCCAGGCTTGTTGTGTTCTTCCAGTCTCCTGCTTGTTTACGATGCGAAATTGGCCATTTGCCTCAGTGAACATGGCCCATTTACCAACCCATCCATTTCATTCGTTGAGTAACTGAGGCATTGGTAGTGGAGCAAGATCCCAGATCAAACTCCAGGCTAGTGGTGGGTTAAGAATCTCAGGTGAAGCCATGTGAGGGACAGGCCATTAATCTTCTTGAGATGGGGGGAATTGTCCATGCGGCAAAGGATTTTGAGGGGAGATTGGATAAGAGGAGTACAGGACTGGTTTGGATAAAATGGGCAAGGAAAGGCTGCTCCCATAGGCTGATGGAAAAAGGACTGGGGGGTGGGGTGTCACAGGTTTCAAGTGTTGGCCAGGAGGGACAAGGGGAATGTGAGTAATTTGTTTTTTTCTATGCAGCAAGTGGAGCTCACTTTTCACCAAAGGTGATGGAGGCAGAAAGGCCAAATGTATTCCAAAAGAAAAAAAAATACTTACAAAGGGATGGGAATAAAGCATGGAAATGGGAATGACCAATGGCTTCATGGACTGAATGGGCTGAATTGCCTCTTTCCGCACTGTAAATGATCCTACAGTTCTCTAATTCTCCTTTCAAATGACTCTGCGCGTGATGAGAATGTTAGGTTTGGTTGTGAAGCCCTATGTGGCCAAATAGCCTGTCAGAACTCACTCCCGAGGGCCACACCTTCCTAATAGCCGCTCGAGAAAAGTTACTGGAGCCGAATGTCCTGGAACCAGGAGAAGTTAATATAATTAACGAGAAAAAAAATAAACATCCAGAAACATTGGAGCATGGATTGGGGCCTATTTTCTCTGACACATTGCCTAGATTAAGCCTTGGCAGTCTGAGTCTGTAAATAATTCTGCTGGTTTCTGCTCCAGATCTGAAAATAATTCACTGATTTGAAGAACATGAAACTGCCATGAAACCAGTCCAGTTTTAACGGTTTGTTGAGCCAGTCTGGGCTCTTTTGTCAACTGTTGGAGTTACACTAGCCAACAGTTCCAGGCTACTTTAAGACAGTGCTTCTCTACTCAGCTGAATGCTACAACAACTAGATAAATATAAGTAGCAGCTTTAACACAATAAAAACCTCACAAGGTGCTTCACATGCAAAATGAGATAACCAGCCATTAACCAGTGGTTATCACTGCTGTCTTACAGCACCAGGGGCCTGGGTTTGATTCCAGCCTTGGGAGACTGTCTATGTGGAGTTTGCACATTCTCTCCGTGTCTGTGTGAGTTTCTGCCAACTGGTCACACTTCCTACCACAGTCCAAAGATGTGCAGGTTAGGTGGATTGGCCATGCTAAATTGCCCGTAGAGTCCTGGGTTGTGCAGGTTAAGTGGATCGGCCATGGGGCATGTGGGGTTAAGGGGATAGGGTAAGGGTGCCGGGTATGAGTGGGATGCCCATTCAGAGGGTCAGTGCAGACTCAGTGGGCTGAATAGCCTCTATCTGCACTTTAGGGAGTCTTGGATTCTATAGCGAGACATGAGGGCAAGAGACCGAATGCCTGGTGATAGAAGTAGACGTTTTAATGTCTTTGAACATCTTAAAAGGAAGAAATTGAGTTAGCGAGACAGAGGGAAAGTGTTGCTTCAATCTAGGATTGCAGGTAGAGTCAGAGATAGGTTACTGGAAGAGAAATTTATTTTTCACAAGATCCACACATCCTCACCTAACCCTCTCGACATGTCCACCCTGGATGTGTGTAGGTACAATTACCAATAAAAATAAAGGATTTTAAAAAGTTTCATTGTTGTCAATGACCCTCTCATTAACATAAGGCAGTAACCTGGCTGTGCATGGGTTAGTTTTGAATCCTACTGAGAAAGTCAGTAGAGAAACAAATCATTTGGTTCCTCCAAGTATTTTTGAAAGGAATCTTTTGGGTTAACTCTCCCTGACCTGTTTGCTCCCAAGCCCCTTCATGGTAAGATCAGTGTGAAATACAGGCCCATTTCATTAGCACTCCCTGATACTCAGTTACTGGTCTGTAAGTGTGTTTGTGCAAAATAAATATGCAGAGACTAGAGAGGAACAGGCAGATCCTACATCTGTTACTAAATGCAAGAGAGAATCTGCCTGTTCCATACTTGCTTCTTCCTAATGAGCTAAGTGCATTTGATACAAACAGTTGACTGCTGTGAAATAGTTTGAGACAGGACTACCTCCCTTTCAAATGTTTGAGCTCACTTTTGGGTTTTTGATAAATGTCAAAGCTGACTGTGGATACCTTCCCTTCTACCTGAAATGTAAATGTATTCTTTGCACAGCAGTTGTGAGTTTGCAATGAACAGCAACTATATGCTTTGTAGATTCCAGCCTCGCTACTGCACCAGGAATTCCAAGCAAATAAAAATTATCGTAACTTGTGAACAGTTTTTTAGCCTTTGAAGTCGTTTGGTTTTGTTGAGAATGAAACAAAGGCTTTTTTCTTAATTTTGTGGCTTCTACATCAGGACACTAGGGGGCAGCATATCATCGGTGGTCAGGGCTCAGAAGCAATCACAAACTCCAAGATCCTAAAAGCAGCTGGTGCTAAATGCATCTGCTTGTGCCATTTCTTTATTTTTCAATTAGACAAAATACGATTCATACCTTTAATTCAGGTTGTACGTTTATTGATTTCGCTCAGCTTTGGGCTGCAAAATCTCAAGCTTGTATTCCTGCTGTCAGGGAGAATTCTGGGTGAATTTGTAGGAGAAAAGGCCTTCACTGTGTGGGAAAGCAATGTTGCTTCATCGTTGAAATAAGGGCATCTCAACTTGGGCTGACTTCCTTCAGGAGCGTATACCCCAACCAAATCCTGCCTTTTCAAACTAATGTGCTGTCAACATGTATTTTATTCTTTGACTGTCGCAACATGCATGTAACAGGTACACAATCCTTTATCCGAAATCCTTGGGGGCAGTTGTTTTTCGAAATTCGGAATTTTTTGGATTTCGGAATGGATGACATTTTCACTGTGAAATTTTTTTTAAAAATCACCTAACACGCTGATGCATGTGTGAACAGTATGAGCGCTGAAACACCAGTGCTGATCCACGCTGCCATGTCACATCTGAGTGACATAGTTTGAATGGGTGTGGAATTGGGTCACCTGTTCGCACGCCAAAATGGCGCTCCCCACTCCACGAAAACAATTTCGGATTTCGGAATTTCGGATAAAGGATTGTGTACCTGTAGTAGAATATAGACTCCCGTCTTGTTCTCAAACTTACCTCTGACAGACTTTAAATCAGTCAGAGGTTTCTTTGTAAGTACTGAAAGCAAAAAATGCTGGAATTCCTGATGAAGGGCTTTTGCCCGAAACATCGATTTTCCTGCTCCTCGGATGCTGCCTGAACTGCTGTGCTCTTCCAGCACCACTAATCCAGAATCTGGTTTCCAGCATCTGCAGTCATTGTTTTTAGATTAGATTAGATTACATTATGATTAGATTACATTACATTACAGCGTGGAAACAGGCCCTTCGGCCCAACAAGTCCATGCCTACCCGCCGAAGCGCAACCCACCCATACCCCTACATTTACCCCTTACCTAACACTACGGGCAATTTAGTATGGCCAATTCACCTGACCCTGCACATCTTTGGACTGTGGGAGAAAACCGGAGCACCCGGAGGAAACCCACGCAGACACAGGGAGAACGTGCAAACTCCACACAGTCAGTCGCCTGAGGCGGGAATTGAACCCGGGTCTCAGGCGCTGTGAGGCAGCAGTGCTAACCACTGTGCCACCGTGCCGCCCAGCTAACATTTCACATATAGTTGATACTTCATCTGAGCTCTGATAAAGAGTCACCTGGATTGAAACATCACCCTGTTCTCTCTCCATGGATGCTGCCTGACCCGCTGTGATCTCCAGCTTTTTTTAAATTTTCGGTACAGATTCCAGCATCTACAGTAAACTGCGCCTTTTCTTTGTATTTCACTGGCTTCTAAATTGATAAACTGGAACAGACTGAGTCCAACACTCAACCCAGTGAAAGGGAACCTGTACATCAATGAGAAGATGTTTTTACTCCAAAGGATTTGAGCAAAAGGGAGAGGCTGAATAGGCTGGGGCTGTTTTCCCTGGAGCATCGGAGGATAACAGTGACCTCATAGAGATTTATATGAGGGGCATGGATAGAATAAATAGACAACGTCTTTTCCCTGGGGTGGGGGAGTCCAGAACTAGAGGGCATAGGTTTAGGGTGAGAGGGGAAAGATATAAAAGTGACGTCAGGGACAACTTTTTCATGCAGAGGATGGTTCATGTATGGAATGAGCTGCCAGAGGAAGTGTTGGTGGCTGGTACAATTACAGCAATTGAAAGGCATCTGGATGAGTATGTGAATAGGAAGAGTTTAGCGGGATGTGGGCCAAGTGCAGGCAAAAGGGAGTTGATTAGTTTAGGATATCTGCTTGGCATTGATGAGTTGGAGCGAAGGGTCTGTTTCCATGCTGTACATCTCTATGACTTGATGTAAGAGGATGTGTTCAGCATATTTAATGGTATCACTCCATCATTCTGCACTTTGGCAATAAAACATACATCAAAAATGTGCAGGTCACAGACAAGAGGGAGAGGACTGCATGAATCTTACTGTTCTTCGCTTCTGTCTGTAACAGAGGTGAGTTTTGAATTTCCTTTTCTTAATTTCTTTTCAATTTTGAAATTTAAAGGTGTTACCCCTAGCCCTGTTTGTTAAGTTCAGTTTCCAATGATCCACAGTATGTTTTTTAAGGTGGAAACAAAGGAAATTTTATTACTACATTCAAAACCCAGGGGAATTGTTTGTGACACAAATTCACATACCCAAGCATCCAAGGAAGACAGGAAGACAGGAAAAAGATAAAAGTTACAGATCACAAATTTCCTAAAATCAGTGATATCAGAATAAGTTCACATGAACTAAAGAGTCTTAAAAAACAGTGTTTTGCAGAATTTCTTTCAGCGGGCAAAGTATAGAAGTCTCATTTGGAGGACCTGGGATGCTGTCGAACTATTGTGAAAGTATTGTAATTGACTGGGAACTGGATGACTTCACAGGCCAAACGCAGGTCTCTTTCCTGAATTTAGATTTTCGAGAGATATCGAGGTCAGAAGCAAACATTTGGCTAAGCTTGGAGCTGCTTACTGTTCTGGTGTTACTGCCAGATTGCTCAACAAAGGGTAGAATTGTTTGGGGTTGAAGATGATTAAAACAACGCAACAGTTTCAGTCTAAAACTTCAGAATGAAGCACTCAGCTAACAAATGGATTTGATATCACTCTATCTAAGCTATTGTGCTTTGATGCCAACAGCTATGGAAGGATCTGCAACGAGGCAAGTAATAATGGGATTTAATGATTCCCTTTGTTTAGAACTGGCTGAGGTAGACATCTTACCTGCTGGTCCTTTGTATTTGCTTGGCTGAAATGTTCTTATAATGCCAGCACATTCCAGAAAGTGATGAGTTCACTTTCATCCTGGTAACTGCTGGAAATTTCAGGAAGCACTCGATTTGATCATTCCATATTCCATTTACAAAGAAAATCTGGCAAAAGTCAATTTATAAAAATGAATGTACTTTCTTTCGGAACATATCAAGCTTCCCTCTTCCTGTCAATGGAATGGCAAATAAGCCATCAGGGTAATCAGCATGGGAGGTTCTTAAAGTACCTCAGCATCTTAGGAGGAGGTGAGGTGAGTACACGAATGAGCACACTTGTACACTGAACAAACAATCAAGTTGTAAAATTGACCTCATTAATTCTGGTTATTTGTGGACTGGCTGCCTTAAACTGAATTAATTCACTAGCTTCACACCTACATTCTCTGGTTCAAAGCTGCTCTGGTTCAAAGCTACCTGATAAGATTGACCACTCATATCCTCGGGAGTGACATTATAAACCATTTATCTGTGTTAAAAGAAGCTTTGCTCATTAAGGTTGTGTACCAACAATCTCGGGGAGCTGTTAGATTTCAGGAGAGTTGATCTCTATGCAATGGAGTTTGATGCAGGGGGAGTGCAGAATGATTTTGACTTTGCTGATATTGACTTTTGAACATTCTTCCTCGCTGAGTCTTCCTTTTTTATTTACCTTTTCCTAGCACTGAGTATATTAGTGGCTCCATTGAATTCACACTAAATTTGTTTTAATCCTGCGACATTTCGCTCTCATTCAGTAACACAATGTGAGAATGGATGGCACGGTGGCTAGCACTGCTGCCTCACAGCACCAGGGTCCCAGGTTCAATTCCAGTCTTGGGTGACAGTCTGTGTGAAGTTTGCACATTCTCCCCATGTCTGTGTGGGTTTCCTCCCACAGTCCAAAGATGTGCAGGTCAGGTGAATTGGCTATACTAAATTACCCATGGTGTTAGGTGCATCATTCAGAGGGAAATGGGTCTCGGTAGGTTACTCTTCAGAGGGTCGGTGTGGACTTGTTGGGCTGAAGGGCCTTTTTCTACACTGTATGGAATCTAATCAAAATATTTTACAATGATTAAGCCCCTTAGACTATGTGGTGAGTGTACAAGCTGGTTTTGTCCCTTTCAGCTGCCTCCCCATCTGTAATACTTGCTTCTTGTTCCAGCTACATGAATGCAAGAGGCACCCTCAGAGAAACCATCAATACCTTTTGCTTTGTAAATGTTGTTGACATATTCTTTGTTTATTACAATCTTCTGGTTGATGTTACATGACCTACTCTACAATTCACTGTCCACATGTCTACTCTTTCATGTGCCTCATTACATTTCATAGCAGTTCCTATCCTTGACTGTCTTTGTGATTTTGTTTTACACTCATTCATTCACGAGATGTGATGTCTCTGGCTAGGCCAGCATTCATTGCCCACCTCTAATTACCCAGAGGGCAGTTAAGAATCAACCACATTGGGTCTGGAGCCACGTGTAATCCAGATCAAGTAAGGAAGCAGTTTCCTTCCCTAAAGGACATTAGTGAACCAGATGGATTTTTCCAACAATCAACAATGGTCATTGTTAGACAATTATTTCCAGATTTTAAAAAAAAATTCACTAACTTCCATGGCAGGTTTCAAACCCAGGTCCCGAGCACATTACCTGGGTCTGTGGATTAATAATCTAGCGATAACATCACAAAGCCATCATCTCCTCTATGAAAGTTATTATGCAAATAGATCAATGGAAGCTCCTACTCATGTGACAAAACCTTGGTCAGGAAGCAATGCATCATATCCTTGTCTGAGGATATTTCTATTTCTTCCTGAAAACACTTGCAAAGGCTCACAAAAAAGACATCTGTCACTGTCTATGCTCATCCTTGACTGAAGTACTGAAGCTTCTAAGCTATCTAGTTGAGATTGGATGGCCAACTTGACAGCAGTTTGAACTTGGTTGTTTCTAAAGGTCTAAACACAGACCCACAGAATGATTTAAGCACAAAACAAGGCCATTCAGCTCTTTGTGTTAATGCCAGCTCTTTGCAAGAGCAAATCACCTACAGAACAACCTTCATTATCCGAACAAAACGGATTTGTTCGGATAACTGATTGTTCGGATAACTGATTGTTCGTCTAACTGATCTGATCGTAAACAAAGGAAACCAGACTGAACATTATTACGTAAAAAAAGCATGTTTACAGAGTTTTTATTTCATTCAATCGATAAAATGTGTAGAAACACTGGATATTGCTTAAAAATTCATGATATTTTGCAAATAAAATCACTTTTTGGCGAGAGTTTGACTGAAGTCTGTGAAATGTTTTGCTGACATTTTCCTCGGTTTTAGCCCAATCCTCGACAGCAGCCGGCATCTTTCTGTTCGGTGTCTTCCCTCCATCCAGACTAACCAATTGTTCTCCCTCCCACTCACCATTTTTACCTCAAATCACCACAAATTCTGCCTCTTCGCATAATTATCTAATTCATTAATCTATTACTCTGTCAGGCAGTGCATTCCAGATCACTTCATGCAGATGTTTTTTGCTCAAGTCACTGTTTTGTTTGTTTTGCCAGTCATAGTGGTGTTGCGGAAAGCTCTGGAATTTGGGTGATTATGTTCATCAACTTCTTCCATGTTTAATCTTCTTTGAGACCAAAACTAACTCATGTAATCTCTTCAAGAGCAGGTGAAATCCTGGTCTCCAAAAGATTTACAAAAGGATTGAAGAGTATTCAACTATAATGTTGACCTTTAACTGGTTATGAGGCAATGGTGGGCCATAATCATGGGCCCAGTTGAAATATTGCAGTTTGGGAATGGACACATCAAAATTAATGACTCCCTCAGAGTGGTAAGCATTGTTGCCCCGCAGCGCCAGGGAACCGGGTTCAATTCTTGCCTCGGGCGACTGTCTGTGTAGAGTTTGCACATTCTCCCCGTGTCTGTCTTTGGGTGCTCCAGGTTCCTCCTACAATCCAAAGATGTGCAGGTTAGGGTGGATTGGCCATGCTAAACTGCCCATAGGGTTAGGTGCATTAGTCAGGAGTAAATATAGGGTAGGGAAATGGGCCTGAGTGGATTAGTCTTCTGAGGGTAGGTGTGGACTTGTTGGGCCGAAGGGCCTGTTTCCGTACTGTAGGAAATCTAATCTAATCTATCTTGGCAAAAGATCTATATTCTCTTTTTCACTTGTTCTGTTTAAAATGTGTCAACAAAGGGGAGCTGAGTCAATGAAAATAACTGTTATTTAACTCTGTTTAAACAAGCTAGGACACACTGCAACACCTCAGAGCCTTGCAAAAAAAAGAAAAGGAACACCGATACAAAGTCTTGGTACCCTAACAGCTTCATCTGCCAATGCCTGGCATACAAATGATGCCAAGAAGGCACTGAGTGCCCCAACACATTTACCACCCTACCCTATGTGAGAATTTACTACAAAGCTTCTACATCCTCTGGGAATAATGACAGCACATAAACCCACAGCCACACTTCACCAGCTACTACCCAAGAGCCCCTACCCACAACATGCAGAACGAATGTGATATACAAAATACCATGCAGCGACTGTGAGAAACATTACATAGGACAAACAGGCAGGAATCTCATCATCAGAATCCATGAACATCAGCTTGCAGCAAAATGATATGACCAGTCCTCCCTCATATCATATAGACTAACAATGCAGGACACCAATTCAGCTGGGACAATGTTATGACACAGGGACTAGGCTGAACAAAGACAAGCTCGGAAATTCCTGGATGCCTGGGTATTCATCCACTGGTGCTATAAAGAACAAAGAACGAAGAACAAAGAAAATTACAGCACAGGAACAGGCCATTGGCCCTCCAAGACTGCGCTGATGCAAATTTTATAATTAAACCTGTCGCCTATTTTCTAAGGACCTGTATCCCTCTGCTTCCTGCCCATTTATGTACCTGTCTAGATGCATTTTAAATTACGTTATTGTGCCCGACTCTACCGTCTCTGCTGGCAACACGTTTCAGGCACCCACCACCCTCTGCGTAAAGAACTTCCCACGCATATCTCCCTTAAACTTTTCCCCTCTCACTTTGAACACGTTGAAATGGAACCCATCTCCAGACCATTGCAGCACAAATCCGGAAGTGAAACCACCCACCATGACAGTCAGAACCATATCAATTCTGGACAGATCACAACAACAGCACTTCAGGCTACACAGCACTGAAGATGTCACCCAGTCAGGGGACGAAGCACTTGCAAAAAAATATCAACCAGCTCAGTGAACCAACCAACAACTCCAATAACTGTTATTCCTCAAACTATCCAAAGCAATTTGCTGTGTCTCTATCACCCAATATGGTCAAAAGGCTTTTGCTCCATCTTCCTTCTGAAGAACCTACAAAATCCCCTTGTATTTGAGCAACTTATTACTCCATTTCTTCCAAAAAACGATTATTGACGACATTTGCTGTATTTCACTTTGAGTCAGGTTATGATGTCAACTGGAGTACATCTAAGATAATCCTGCTGACAAAGATCAAATTCTCTTCCAGCCTTGGTCCCATTTCCTGTAGTGGCATTGAATTCTTGGACATTAAATGTATCCGGACGAGGGGAAACCTTTAGCTACAGTAAAGTCTATAGCTTTCTCCGTGCAAAATGCAACCTAACCTGGAGACGTGGGCTCGATTCATATTTTGTTCTGAGGTAGCACAAAAACCTTCAGAAAAGTTGCACAAACGGAAAGATCTCTTTTCCCATTATCTAACCTGTGAATTTCCTGGCTGAGAAATAACAGATGCCTGATCTTGAAGCTTGGGGACAGTCGAGGTAGACAGGCAAGAATGTATTAGATCGTTTCAAAAATAAGGCGATGAAGAAATAGCATTAAAGGTTGGGGCTTCTACATTCTTCCCAGATGCTATTAGGAAGAATGTTCTCAAGGCACTTTGATTTGTTGGTCTCATTCTTCATTGGTTATTCTGTGCATCTGTTCAATATGTTTCATTTCAATATGTTGTGGCTTGTCCCATGATAAAATGACTTTGATCTCTTCTGATACATGCTTGTGGTAAGTTGAAAGTACCCAGGGAAGACTCTGGGCCTGACAAATGCTGCTTTCCTGAGTTACTTGACTTAGTCTTATTTAAGGCCTTGTTTTCCCTTGGGTCTAATGAAATTTGGGAACAGACCAAAGCTATGTAACCACTGCCCTACTATTCAATGAAATAATTTCTGATCAGCTCTATGAATATATTTACTCACCCTATCTGTGTATCTCTTGATAATGTTACTAAACAGATGTCTATGCTTCCAGTCCTGCAAGTTTCATTTGCCTCAGCAAGGAGTATGACTTTCACTAGAAATGGGTATACTCTATTTGACATTCAGTCATTGGCAGAATGGGAGACTGCATATTAATGAGGTGAGATTAAGTAATATTGAGATGTTAAGGCATGCTAATGGGCCTTGTCCACTTTCAATTGAGAATCCTGTCTGGCTGTCCACCTCTTGGTTGGAGAAGGGTTACATGTGATTTTCACCAATTTTCTTGCCCATGGCTCACATCGTCCAGGAGTTGGGAATATTCCACCTTTAGATTCGTAGAATTCCTACAATGTGGAAACAGGCACTTCAGCCCAACAAGTCCACACCAACCATCCGAAGAGTTACCCACCCAAATCCATTCCCCAACATTTACCCCTGACTAATGCACCTAACCTACACATCCCTAAACACCATGGGCAATTTAGCTTGGCTAATTCACCTGACCTGCACATCTTTGGATTGTGGGGAGGGAAGCCAGTGCACCCGGAGGAAACCCACAAAAACACGGGGAGAATGCACAAACTCCACACAGACACTTGCCCGAGGCTGGAATCAAACCGGGGTCCCTGAAGCTGTGGTAACCGCTGAGTCACCGTGCTGCCACATGTTTCTGAGAAACGTAACAGACATGACAAAATGAATCTTGCAAATGAATAAATCCCGACTTACTTATAAAACATTGCCTGCCGTCAGTGGTTTATTGTCTTTGTAATACACAAATTGTGGGATTTATAAAAATTTAAGGCATCATCAAAAACATTTCAGAAAACTTGGACTGATATCGGTGTGCTTTAAACTTCATTAAACAGATGCTTAGCTTTGCACTCAAGGCTCAGAGCAAAGAAATATGTTTGAAGCAGATGATCGTACCCGTACTGTTCAGCAAATATCTCTTTGTGTGTTTTTATGTCGTACTCCTTTAGAACAGGGGGCATTAAAGAGATTCAGCAACCCAGCAAATCATCAGGCAATTAGTGTTACCAGACACGCCCAATACATTTAAATGTTAACAGTGTTGGAATTGTGTGCTTTTGAATACATAGTAAGGGCTTTATTAAAGTAACATATACTGTGAATGTCACTTGCCCTAATTGAGGACATCGGGATGCCTGCTGAATTCCCTTCTCTTGGTTCAGATCTTTCTGTAATGTATGCATTCCTTCCCCTGCTGCTAGAATTTGCTCTCATTATGAGTCAGCTTTGTCACTGATTTGCATTTTGAGTGTCAAGCTACTGGTACATTGGCTAGCCTGCTTAGAACAGCACTTCAAGTGGCTTGCAATATCAAACAAATGTTTCAGGATGACGAGGTGACAAGCCCTTCTGACTGTCACAAGAAGCTGTACTATCATCAAACAGATTAATTGGAGCCGTAATCATTTCATTTTTCTGTAGTTGAGTGAGGTGCGTAGATCTTTTGACTTCTTATTATCAGTTTGACCAATATGGCAAACTTTTGGTTTTGTAATCATCAGCGTTGATTATTTCAAACAGACTGTTTGAGGAAAAATAACTCATTCCATTGTACTCTTCCTCCTGTGTTCACTGATCAAGTATGGATTCAGTTGTGAACATTATAAGAGAATCCATTACTTTTGCATCCATCAAACGTAAGCCAGCAATCGGTAAAAAAAGTAACATTCTGGGAATGGAGATTTCTAAGGGGTGTCCAATTTGACTGTTCCGAAACATGTGTTACGTTCAATACTACCAATGAGCAAGGTCCCTCAAAACAATCAATAATAAAGAAGAACAGTCCAAGAGTTAGCATCAATTGCAATCAGACACTAACACAGCAAGGGAGGAGAGAGAGAGAGAGAGAGAGAGAGAGAGAGAGAGAAAGAGAGAGAAAGAGAGACAGGTTTGGTGAAGCTAGCTGTCTGCGAAAATCTGGATTTTATGCCCTGAAATAAGTGCAAGAGTCCAGTTTTCAGAATTCAGGAAACTGTAAATCAGGGAAAAGAAGGTGAACTACCAACAGGTGAACTGTTGAGACAATCCATGCTGGAATGATTTGGTGTTGGACTAGGGTGGGCAAAATTAAAAATCACCCAACACCAGGTTATAGTCCAACTGGTTTGTTTGGAAGTACTAGCTTTCGGAGCGCCGCTCCTTCATCAGGTTTTTATAGAGTCATAGCGATGTACAATGTAGAAACAGCCCCTTCGGTTCTTCGGTTGTATTGCAAACCAGCCATCCAGCCAACTGAGCTAACCACACCCCCACAAATAGTGAATTGAATGATAACTCTGACTTGTATAGTAACGTCTATTTTGTGGACAATCATGAAGATTTGAGGCTTTATTCTTTTATATGCACAGTTTGTCTATTAAAAATAAGTATTCAAGAAAAGAAGTCATGCTGCAGCTGTACAGGACATTGGTTTGGCCACTTTTGGAATATTGCGTGCAATTCTGGTTTCCTTCCTATCGGAAGGATGTTGTGAAACTTGAAAGGGTTCAGAAAAGATTTACAAGGATGTTGCCAAGGTTGCAGGATTTGAGCGATAGGCAGAGGCTGAACAGGCTGGGGCTGTTGTCCCTGGAGCGTTGGAGGCTGAAGGATGACCTTATGGAGGTTTATAAAATTATGAGGGGCATGGATAGGATAAATAGACAAAGTATATTCCCTGGGTGGGGGTGTCCAGAACTAGAAGGCATAGGTACATGACTCTATGACTCTAAAACTGGCCAGATTGTAATGTACACTTGATGGTCTAGTCCAGGATCATAACATCATTAAAAAATGTTGTTTATCTCAGGTTATCACCAATCATCATATTCTGAAATGCACCATTCTAATAAATTATAACTCACAATAAGCGTTGGTCTGACCAGAGACAGTCACATCCCATGAACAAACAAAAATAAGTTCATTAAATAGACCATCTCCTATAAGTTCATGCTCCTGCTCTCAGCTGTGGGATCTTCCAATGCTTCAAGCATTGTGGAAATGTGCAGTTTCAACCTTGTAAAAATCAAAGTAAAGTTAAAGGAAACACCTGACAACCACCTGATGAAATGGTAGCTCGGTTGGCTGGAAGTCTGGTTTGCAGTCCAGAATGACCCAAATAGTGTGGATTCAATTCCTGTACCAACTGAGTTTACGATGAAGGCTCCTGCTTCTCACTCTGATGAAGGAGCAGCACCTGAAAGCTAGTGCTTCCAAATAAACCTGTTGAATTAAAACCTGGTTTTGTGTGATTTTTAACTTTGTCCACTTCAGTCCAACATTGTCTCCTCTACATCAAAGGAAGCATCAAAAGAGCACAGTCCCAGCCATAAGTATTTCATGTGGATAGTTTGCAATCATTAGACCTACACTTCCATGAAATAAGTGATTGTGTCAATAGCTTCCTGTCATGAAAAATGACCACAAAGAGACAATTGAGAATGAATATCTGGTTCCAGCAGAACTTATATTGAAATTACATTTTCTCTACTGTTACAAAGTTGAAGGCATGTATTGTACATTTAAGAGAGCTTGAATGCTATTCTGAACTGAGAGATTACAAGCACCTGTGATGACTAGACAGCAGACTCAGTATGTACTGGAAAATTGAAAATATGTAACATTTGGCTGTGAAATGGATATTTGAGTTGGTTGCTGTTTTGACAACAATTTGAATTTAACCAATCAGTTTAAATTATGCACCAGGATACTAAAACTCAATTGAGTTTTAATTTATTGTTTTTCAAACTTACTAGCTATACCTCTTTTGCTCACATCCAAATCATTTATATAAATGATGAAAAGTCGTGGACCCAGCACCGATCCTTGTGACACTCCACCGGTCACAGGCCTCCAGTCTGAAAAACAACCCAACCACCACCCTCTGTCTTCTACCTTTTAGCCAGTTCTGTATCCAACTGGCTAGTTCTCCCTGTATTCCATGAAATCTAACCTTGCTCACCAGTCTCCCATGGGGAACCTTGTCAAATGCCTTACTGAAGACCATATAGATCACATCTACTGTGCTGCCCTCATCAATCCTCTTTGTTACTTCTTCAAAAAACTCAATCAAATTTGTGAGACATGATTTTCCACACATAAAGCCATGTTGACTATCCCTAATCAGTTCTTGCCTTTTGAAATACATGTAGATCCTGTCCCTCAGGATTCCCCCCAACAACTTGCCCATCACCGACATCAGGCTCACCAGTCTATAGTTCCCTGACTTGTCCTTACCACCCTTCTTAAACAGTGGCACCACGTTTGCCAACCTCCAGTCTTCTGGCACCTCACCTGTGACTGTCAATGATACAAATATCTCAGTAAGAGATCCAGCAATCACTTCTCTAGCTTCCCACAGAGTTCTATGGTACACCTGATCAGGTCCTGGGGATTTATCCATTCTTATGCATTCTAAGACATCCAACACTTCCTCCTCTATTATATGGACCTTTTTCAAGATGTCACCATCTATTTCCCTACATTTTATATCTTCCAAGTTCTTTTCCACAGTAAATACTGATGCAAAATACTTGTTTAGTATCTCCCCCATTTTCTGTGGCTCCACACAAAGGCCGCCTTGCTGATCTTTGAGGGGCCCTATTCTCTGCCTAGTTACCCTTTTGTCCTTAATGTATTTGTAAAAACCCTTTGGATTCTCCTTAATTCTATTTGCCAAAGCTATCTCATGTCTCCTTTTTGCCTTCCTGATTTTCCTCTTAAGTATACTCCACTGCCTTTATACTCTTCTAAGGATTCCCTCGACATAAGCTTCTTTCTTTTTCTTAATCAAACCCTCAATTTCTTTAGTCATCCAGCATTCCCTGTACCTACCAGCCTTTCCTTTCACCCTGACAGGAATATACTTTCTCTGGATTCTTGTTATTTCATTTCTGAAGCCTTTCCATTTTTCAGCCATCCCTTTACCTGCGAACATCTGCCCCCAATCAGCTTTTGAAAGTTCTTGCCTAATACCATCAAAATTGGCCTTTCTCCAATTTAGAACTTCAACTTTTAGATCTGGTCTATCCTTTTCCATCATTATTTTAAAACAAATGGAATTATGGTTGCTGGCCTTAAAGTGCTCCCCCACTGACACCTTAGTCATCTGCCCTGCCTTATTTCCCAAACGTAGGTCAAGTTTTGCACCTTCTCTAGTAGGTACATCCACATATTGAATCAGAAAATTTTCTTGTACACACTTAACAAATTCCTCTACATTTAAACTCTTAACACTATGGCAGTCCCAGTCAATGTTTGGAAAGTTTAAATCTCCTACCATAACCACCCTATTATTCTTACAGATAACTGAGATCTCCTTACAAATTTGTTTCTCAATTTCCCTCTGACTATTAGGGGGTCTATAATACAATCCCAATCAGGTGATCATCCCTTTCTTATTTCTCAGTTCAACTCAAATAACTTCCCTGGACGTATTTCTGGGAATATCCTCCCTCAGTACAGCTGTAATGCTATCCCTTATCAAAAATGCCACTCCCCCTCCTCTCTTGCCTCCCTTTCTATCCTTCCTGTAGCATTTGTATCCTGGAACATTAAGCTGCCAGTCCTGCCCATCCCTGAGTCATGTTTCTGTAATTGTTATGATATCCCAGTCCCATGTTCCTAACCATGCCCTGAGTTCATCTGCCTTCCCTGTTAGGCCTCTTGCATTGAAATAAATGCAGTTTAATTTATTAGTTCTACCTTGTCCCTTCCTGCCCTGACTGTTTGACTCGCCTTTGTTTTCAACTGTACCAGTCTCAGTTTGAAATGTTTCCTCACTATTTCCCTCAATCCTGCACCTCCCTCTCCCCCTCTCCCACCTTACTAGTTTAAATCCTCCTGAGCAGCTCTCGCAAAACTCACAGCCACTATATTAGGTCCCTTCCAATTTAGGTGCAATCTGCTCTTGTGCAGGTCATTTCTACCCCAAAACAGCTTCCAATGATCCAAAAATGTGAATCCTTCTCCCATACACCAGCCCCTCAGCCATACATTCACCCTCCGATTCCTGCCCTCAATAGCTTGTAGCACCGGGAGTAATCCAGATACTACTACTCTCAAGGACCTCCTTTTAAAATTCCTGCTTAACTCTCTGTAATCTCCCTTCAGAATCTCAACATTTTCTCTTCTTATGTCATTAGTTCCAATGTGTACAATGACCTCCTGCTGGCCTCTCTCTAAGACATTCTTGATCCTGGTACCAGGGAAGCAACACACCATTCTGATTTTACACTGCTGGCCACAGAAACATCTGTCAGTACCTCGGACTAGAGAGTCCCCTAAAATAGTTGATCTCTTGGAACCTGACATATCTCTCATTGCATTAGAGCCAGTCTCAATACCAGAAACTTGGATGTTCGTGCTTTGTACCCCTGAGTGTTCATCACCCCCTACATTTTCCAAAACAGCATACTTGTTTGAAATGGGGATAGCCACAGAAGACTCCTGCACTGCCTGCCTACCTCTCTTACCTTTCCTGGAGTTAACCCATCAATGTGATTGTTTCTGAGACTTTCCCCCCTTCCTATAACTGCCATCCATCACATCCCCTTGCACTTGTAAATTCCTCATTGCCTCTAACTGTCTCTCCAACCAATCCATTCGATCTGATAGAATTCCCAACCAATGGCATTTATTGCAGATATAATCCTTAGTAATCCGTAAACTTTCCCTAAACTCCCACATCCAACAAGAGGAGCCTATCACTCTACTAGGGGCCATTTTGCTTCTTTTAATCTACAGATCCAAAAAATAGCACTTCCTTATTCCTCTACAAAACACTGCTCCAGGTTAAATTAATACTTATGGTTTATATTTTACGTTTAATCAAGAGACATAGTTCAATAAACCATGTAATCAAGAAAAAACCCACCCGACTCACAACTGCAGACTTATTTTAAGGCCACGCTTAAAATCCACTTCTCTGCTTCTGTGCTGTGACCTTTCCCAAACAGGTTCCTCCAAGATCAGTTGTGAATTTCACTGTTTGTTACTCCAATGTTCAGCGATACATGAATTCAACAGCAAAGGCAGTAACTGTTAACTCTGTCAGTTAGCAATGTGGGTTTCTTTCTCTCTCTCTCTCTCTCCCCTGCACTGACCTCACCATGTGCTTCCTTTGTCTGTGCTTCTCCCTTTTAAAACTGCTATTGTTTTGACTTTTTTTTTAACCAAAGTTCCAAAACAATGCAACTGCTGTAATTATTACTCCTCGTATTTGAGGAGATCACCTCCAACATCTAAAATAACTCAAAAAAGGAGCAGCTGTTACATCCAGAAATTTTTATTTGCAGTCAAAAGAAAGAGGACAACCCAGAGAGATCATCAGCCAGAAGAAGACAGACACGGAAGACAACAGCTGTTGTGTGATTTTGAAATTAAGTTGATCTAATTTTAGTTAGTGTTTTATTGGAACAGTATGTTGTTATAGAGTTAGAGACAGATAATAAGCAGTTAAGAGAAAGAGGGGCTTGAAGTTGTGAATAGTTGTTATTTAATGTTCACTTTTAGAGTTAAAGAATAAATTGATATTATTTTCTTTAAATAGTGAAATTTGGGCAGTTCTCTGTCACTCATATTTTAACAGATTACGAGGCAAGATGAGCTTTTCTGGTTATTTGGTTTAATTAACAGAATGATTCACCACCCTGTCATAACATCTACAAAATTTGTGTAAATATTTTTGGAAGTCCAGCAATAGTTAAGGGTGCAAACATGCATCATCAAACAGAGCAGTCCAAACCCTGGTAAACGGGCCAACAGTGACAGGAGGAAAGGTGTCTTTAGACAATGAGTCATTGGGATTCCGTGAGAGGTTGGTGGAGGCAGCTTCAATCATAGTTTTCAAAGGGGAATTAGATAGTTATACAGAGAAGCAAAGAATTGCAGGGCTGGTGGTGATGAGGCATGTGGAGCGTTGCTTTACAGACATTGCATGTGGACACCATAGGCTATTTCTGTCTTGTAACCATTTCATGATTCCACATCCCTTTGAAAAGGAAGCCAGTCAGGCTATTGAGTCTGTGTTAGATCTTTCCAAAGACTTAGTTGGCTAGTTCCACTCTCCTGCCCTTTCCCGAGATCTCAGTAATTATTTTCTTCTTTGAGTAGCTGCTATTAAATATGTTAGTCCATTTCAAATCTTGATCCACCACTGTGTATTGTCTTTTTGCAGCTTCTAGTCCTTTGGACAGTGACCTTAAACCTATGCCAGCTGGTTAACAGAGTCCTTTCAGGCAGGAGCACAACTATTATAACTTGGTTGGAGCTCCACCAATGTTGCCTTAAATCTCAGGACATCAACATTTCAGCTCGACTTGGGACACCGACCGCTTCAACCCTACCCCACCCTATCACCCCACTACTGTTTGCGAGAACCTAATCAAGAACTTTCATGGTTCGTGACACAAAGATAATTTTCAGGTTGAGGCCAGTCCGCATTATGTTAAATGTAGAAGTGAGATTGGGCCATGGGTACAGTGAGCCCGAAGTGGCTGACATGGAGACCTGGCTGATCTTAATGATGATATACTCACACTGGAGGGGTGCAGAAGAGGTTCACCAGGTTAATTCTGGAGTTGAGAGGGTTGGCTTATGAGAGAGATTCAGTAGACTGAGACTATACTCAATACAATTTAGGAGAATGAGTGGGAATCTTATGGAAACCCCATATAAAATTAGGACGGGAACAGATCGGATAGAAGCAGGGAGGTTATTTCCACTGGTGGGTGAAACCAGAACCAGGGGCCGTAGCCTCAAAATAAGGGGGAGCAGATTTAGGCCTGAGCTGAGGAGAAACTTCTTCACCCAAAGGGTTGTGAATCTGTGGAACTCTCTGCCCAGGGAAGCAGTTGAGGCTACCTCGTTGAATATACTTAAGGCAAAGATAGATGGATTTTTGAACAGTACAGGAATTAAGAGTTATGGTGAGCTGATGGGTAAGTGGAGCTGAGTCCATGAAAAGAACAGCCGTGATCTTATTGAATAGTGGAGCAGGATCAAGGGGCCAGATGACCTACTCCTGCTCCTAGTTCTTATGATCTAGACATCTAGAGCTAAGATACTGATGGCTGTGGGTGAACTACTAGAAAATTGGATTTGATTCAATAGATGGTCATTTTTGGCTGGATCAGCTTTTTGCGGTCCTGTAAACCTCCATGACTCGATGATTCTGGATTGGGGGTGACTGTGGAGAGCCATTCCTACCTTTCCTAGCCCACAACAACATCTGAAGCAAAAGCTGAAATCATTTCCCTTAATTTCAGGCCAACAATCTCTGTCCATCTAGCTTAATAAGGAAGAGATCCCCGTTTCTGCTTCCAGTTAAAAAAACAATGATGTAATGGATCCTGACCAGTGAAATTAAACAGGAACTTGTCAGCTTGGACCACGCTGTCTTGCTCACAGGAAGAGGCTACCCAATGAGGAGGGATTATAGCCAAGTGTCCAAATGAAGTAGATAACAACAGTTGAAATTGAGAGTGATGCATGGAATAAGCTGCAGGTTAAAGCCGGGGGAAAAAAACCCAGAATTATTTCAGAAACAGTTAGTCGCTACAATGAGGTAGATGTTCAGATTTTTCTGGATGAACTATAGTGCATTTTATTGACTGCCTCATAGAGAGTCATGGAATTTTATTGGAGCAGAAAGGGAGCTATTGGCCCAGGATGTATATATCATATCAACAGCTACCATCTGTATGTTGCTTGTAACCTAAAAAAAGTTCTTTTTTTTAAACCATAACAGTTTGTATTTTTTGTGATGACAATAATATAATCACAAGGATGGTCTCAGCCATTTACTGAATCTAATGAAATGTTAAATGCATTCTTTGTATTCATATTTGTAATTTTCATTTTAAAAAGGAACAGCAGAAGTCTCTCTAATGAGCGCTGTAACTGGTAAATATATTCATTTTGTTAAAACTACTTTACAGCGTAACATACAACTTGCTTTGTTACCACTGACTTTGTGGAAAAGGAACATTTCAATTAAAAACTTTGGAATATGTTTTGTGTAAAACATCTGCTCCTCATATCCTTTTTAAATCTTTCTCCTGTCACCTTGAAAAATGTGCTCCTTAATTTTGAACTCCCCCATTCTAGGAGAAAGATCCTTGTCATTCACTTTATCTATGCCCCTCATGATTTCATGACTCTCATTAAGGTCACCCCTCAAACTCCTATGCTCCAAGTGAAAAAGGTCCCAGTCTTTCCAGTCTGTATTTATATCCCAAACCCTTTGTTCCCAACAACATCCTGGTAAATCTTTATCCAACATCACTTAAATTTGGCTCTCTTTTCCTTGTATTTTAGCAGTGAGGAAACATCAACATTACTTGATTGCTTTGAGATGTTCTGAGAATATGAAATGGAGTCGCAGGTAGATAGGATAGTGAAGAAGGCATTTGGTATGCTAGTCTTTATGGGTCAGTGCATTGAGTACAGGAGTTGGGAGGTCATGTTACGGCTGTACAGGACATTGGTTCGGCCACTGTTGGAATATTGTGTGCAATTCTGGTCCCTTGCAATAGAAAAGATGTTGTGAAACTTGAAAGGGTTCAGAAAATATTTACAAGGATGTTGCTAGGGTTCATGATTCGGAGATGCCGGTGTTGGACTGGAAGGTACAAAGTTAAAAATCACACAACACCAGGTTATAGTCCAACAGGTTTAATTGGAAGCACTAGCTTTCGGAGCACCGCTCCTTCCACCTGATGAAGGATCAGTGCTCCGAAAGCTAGTGCTTCCAATTAAACCTGTTGGACTATAACCTGCGTGTTGCGTGATTTATAACGTTGCTAGGGTTTGAGGGGTTGAGCTGTCGGGAGAGGTTGAATAGGCTGGGGCTGTTTTCTCTGGAGCGTCGGAAGCTGAGGCGTGGCCTTATAAAGGTTTGTAAAACCATGAGGGGCATGGATAGGGTAAATAGATAAGGTCTTTTCCTCAGGGTGGGGGAGTCCAGATCTTGAGGGCAAACGTTTAAGGTGAGAAGGGTAAGATTTAAAAGGGATAACTTTTTCACACAGAGCACAGTGCATATATTGAATGAGCTGCCAGAGGAAGTGGTGGAGGCTGGTATAATTTCAACACTTAAAACATCCCACTTGACACTCCAAGCTCTGAAAACGTGTGATTTCAAATAAACTTGTTGGATTATAACCTGGAGTTGTGTGACTTCTGACTTTACCTACTTCAGTCCAACACTGGCACCTCTACAACATTTAAAAGACATCTGCATGGGTATATGAATAGGAAGAGTTTGGAGAGGTATG
The DNA here is from genome assembly GCF_037043375.1 of Chiloscyllium plagiosum. Classification (NCBI taxonomy): domain Eukaryota; kingdom Metazoa; phylum Chordata; class Chondrichthyes; order Orectolobiformes; family Hemiscylliidae; genus Chiloscyllium; species Chiloscyllium plagiosum. The sequence continues at coordinate 18,184,610 of NW_028270147.1, forward strand.
GGCCAAATGCTGGCAACTGAGACTGGATTAATTTAGGATAGCTGGTCAGCATGGATGAGTTGGACTGTAGGGTCTGATTCTGTGCTGTACATAGCTATGACGCTATGATATATACAAAAGGACTTCCATTAATATGTTGCTTTTGAAGACATCCTACAGCCAATGATGTACTTTTGAAGTATAGTCATTGTTATAACATTGGACACACAAGTAATTTACGCACTTCCTCAGAAATAGAACAGTGACAGTGACCAGATAATCTGTTATGGTGATGTTGGATGAGGGCAAATTTTGACCAGGACACAGGGGACAACTCCCTCCCCTATTCTGGAATCCTTTACCTCCAGCTAAGAACATAGACAGAGCTTGTTGCATGTGAAAGACTGCCCCTCAAACAGTGCAGCATTCTCTCAGTTGGAGTGTTGGTCTACAGTCTGCACTTGATTCACTAGAGTGGGACTTGACTCCGCAAACATCTGACACCAATCCAGGAATGTTAGCGCTGAAACCACAGCTGAATCTGGCTTTCTGTAAATCATATGAAGGGATGCAAAGAAACTTTGCTCAATTCCTTTCACAGATTATATAAAACATCCAAACAGTATTTAGCTGCTGGAATTTTAAGTGCTGAATATTAAACTGGTAAGATATTTCCTAACTCTTTGAAATAACTTCTTATTTACCAGATGTCACTCCAAACTAGTGTGCTGTATTTGATATATAAGGATTAAATATTTAAGAAATTAAAGCTGGGTTTGCATGAGACAAACTATTAATTAAATATACCATAAATGCCAGCATGATAATTGCTTTGCCACCCACATATGATGATTACTTTCAAAGGCACTATATTTGAATATTAATTTTTGCATGTCTTTGTTATACCCTGAAAAACTCTCATGCAAACATATCCGGGAAGAGTAAATATTGGATCTGGGACTAAACTCATGGCTGCATCTTCCACTACACACACAAAGTGGGATTTGAGAAAGGATTTAGGTTTTGGAGTCTCCTAATTAACTATCACTAATCAGGCTTTCTGGTGAGGGTCACTTACTAGTAGTAATTTGAGATATTAAATTGCATGTTTTTGTTTGTTCAGATTGGTGAGCTAAATTTGATCCTCTTTAATATTGCTGCAAATATGCAAATCGCTGTTTCATTATATTTTGCAATTTAAAGGAGACTAATTTAGCAAAAATGACAAGTGCTCACCCTTGTCATTCAAACTTCCTCATGCTGCAGTAAACTGCTTACCTTCATGTACAGGTTTTCAGTTGCTAAGCATGCAGTCACAAACTGCTTTCTGTTTCAAAACAAATTGCTTTTTAAACAATACTTTAGAAAGGGAAAGCTCGTATTTAAAACAGCAGAAATCACATTACTGACACTTGTAAGCTGAATAACTCGAAAAAATTATTATGAAAATTATCAGGGTGAAATGACGTTTTGAGTTTAGATGTTAAAATTGGAAGATTGCACACTCAAAATTTCATTCCTTTTTTAGATGCTAATAAGGGGAACAATACGATAAACTAATCATAGATAGAATCCCTACAGTGTGGAAGCAGTCCATTTGACCCATTGAGTTCCCACCAACCCTCCGAAGGGCATCCCACCCAGATCCACCCCTGTAATCCCCATGGCTAACCCACCTAGCCTGCACACTATGGTACATGTAGCATGGCCAATCCCCTGAACCTGCAAATATTTGGACAATGAGAGGATACTGGAAACCCATGCAGACATAGGAAGAATGTACAGATGTCACCCAAGGCTGGAATTGAACCCAGGTCCCTAGAGCTGTGAGGCAGCAGTGCTGACCACTGAGCCACTGTACTGACCTAATGGTGAATTTAAATGAATAGGTTTAGTGAAAACTTCTCATCGCAGCAGGGAACAATAAAAATAAAATAAGTGGTTGTAATTCATGACATAAATACTGATATTTATTAAAATGGATGTAAGTTTGCTCGCTGAGCTGGAAGGTTCATTTCCAGACGTTTCGTCACCCGACGCGGTAACACCTTCAGGCGAAGCATTGTTGATAATTCCTGCTTTCTATTTATATGTTCCAGTTTCTTTGGGTTGGGGATGTCATTTGCTGTGGTGAAGTCATTTCCTGTTCCTTTTCTCAGGGGGTTGTAGCTGGGGTCTAACTCGATGTGTTTGTTGATAGAGTTCTGATTGGAATGCCATGCTTCTAGGAATTCTCATGCATGTCTCTGTTTGGCTTGTTCTAGGATGGAAGTGTTGTCCCAGTCGAAATGATATCCTTCCTCATCCGTATGTAAAGATACTAGTGAGAGAGGGTCATGTCTTTATGTGACTAGTTGATGTTCGTGTATCCTGGTGGCTAGTTTTCTGCCTGTTTGTCCAATGTAGTGTTTGTTACAGTCCTTGCATGGTATTTTGTTACTTACATTACATCCAAAACCTCAACCTGAGCTACAAATCTGCTCAAAACTCGCTAAAATTTACTAAAATAAAACAATTGCACAATTAAGAACAGATAAGTATACAAACGTCACCATGTGTTACAAAATTCAGGCATCCTTAATTTACAGAATAAAAGTGGAAGTTATAGTACTGTGGGGTTTGTAAAAACATGCATGGATCATATCTATAGATTTGGGTGAAAATTAAGGAAATGGGGCAAGAATGCCAAGGTTGAGATTGTCGATTTTGCCTAACCATTGGATGACTAGTGGCTTGAAGGAATAGCAAGGATCCTGAGGCCAATTCTTTTTGAGTGGTTTAGATTTATGTGTTCCAAATTCAAGCCAAGCTCTATCACTACAGTGGCGATTTGCAGAACAGAATGCTGAAAATTTGAAAATAAAATAGGACACTGTCACACAGTGAGTAGTATGTCCTCCATGTTTGTCTGGTTGGATAGGGACACTCTTGCATGACTCTATTTTTATTTACCTAACTGTATATACCTGCAATGGTGGCTGGATATTACCTGCCACTGTTGAGGTGGGTATCCAGACCACCATCTTCCCATCAATCCCTAAGCTCACCCCCATAATATGGAGATTCATATAATAAATATGTAAATAAATAATTAAACATCAATTGATCTTACTAAAAGCTCAGTTGACCCCAGTATTACTAGTCACCATCATAATATGGTTGACATGGGAGGTGGGCAACCCTTTTCTTTCTAAACATTTTGAACTGGCGCTAAGAATGGGACCACTATCTTTGGAAGGTGTCCATTGCCCAATAATTCCCTCCTACCTTAAAGCACACCCCTTTCCATCTCCATGTCCCCTTTCCTCTGGTGGTTGAACCCTCCCAGCTCATGCCCATCACATGGTTGGGTGTAGAATTCCTCCAGGCCTTCTTTGTGGGCCTTCCTGCAGTCCTGGTAGTGTCCACTAGGGAGCTCTGGCACTGTTGGAGTTGCCGAACAGCGCAGCCTGAGCAGAGCTTGTTTACAAATCTCTCAGTGGCCAGGGTTCCTCTGTCTCCCTAGACACTGCGCCAACTCATAACCCTCTGAGAAATCTGCACTCATCCAATTCTTGCCTCTTGATCATCCCTGATTTTAATTGCCTTACCCTTGAGGCCTGTGCCCCCTACTACTCAAACCCTGAATCTTTCTGACTCCAAACCCTTCTTTCTTGTTTAAGGTGCTTCTTAAGACTCCTCTTTGAACAAGCTTTTGACCATTTGCCCTAAGAACTCATTATGCAGCTTGGTGTCAAATACGAGGCTCTCTTGTGGTAGTCTTACAACATTAAAGGTGCTATATAAATGCAACTTGCTGAAACTGCATGAGGAATGAAGGATGCTAGAATTGGAAGATTTAAGCAGGAGAAGTCTATGGTAGTGCCTAAATCTAACACATGCCAGTCAGAGAGCATTTTTTTCTCTTTTTCTTATGGAATAATTTCATATCATCATTCTAAAAATGTAGAGAAAATTTATCAGCTTGTCAAAGAGGTGCTTTAAATGGCTCTTTCTTATACTGTGATAGAATTCTATCTGAAAAACAGCCTTCCACCACCACCCTCTGTCTCCTACCATAAAGACAATTTTGTATCCAACTGGCAATTTGATCCTGAATCCCATGTGATTTAACTTTACTAATTAGTCTATCATCTGATCTGGAACCTGATCAAAAATGTTACTAAAGTCCATGTAAACAATGTCTATCGCTCAGCCCTCATCAATCTTTTTGGTTACTTCCTCAAAAACTCAATCAAGTTTGTGAGACATGATTTCCCTCGTACCATGTTGACTATCCTGACTCATTCCTTGCCTCTTCAAATGCATGTAGATCCTATCTTTCATATTCATCTCCAACAACTTACCCATCACCGATGTCAGACTCACAAGTTTATTATTCCCAGGCTTCTCCCTACAGCCTTTCGTAAAAAAAAGCACAATATTAGCCCACCCTCCAGTCCTCCGGCATTTCATCCATGGTTATAGATGGTACAAATATTTCTGCTAGAGGCCCAGCAATTTTCTCCCTAACTTCCCACAACATCCTGGGATACACTTGATCAGGCTCCAGAGTTTTATCCACCTTTTGTAACATCAATATTTGTTTCCCTGAGTTCTCTAGCCTCTATTTCTTTCCCCACAGTAAAAACTGATGTGGAATACTCATTTAATATCTCTCCTATCTCCTGAGGTTCAACGCAAAGACTACGTCTTTGATCTTTAAGGGGCACTACTCTCTCTCTCTCTCTCGTTGCTCTTTTATTCTTAATGTACCTGTAGAATCTCTTTGGATTATCCTTAACTTATATGCCAAATTTATCTCATATCCTCTCTTTGCCTTCCTGACTTCCCTTTTAAAAATGCCCGACATTCTCTATACTCTTCAAGAGATTCATTTGATCCCAGTTGTCTACATCTAATAAATGATTCTTTTTTTATTTTTGACTAGAACCTCAATATCTTTATTCACTCATTGTTCCCTAATCTTACCAGCTTTACCTTTCACTCTAACAGGAACATAATGCCTCTCAACCCTCGTCATAAATTTTGAAAGCCTTCCAATTTTCAGTCGTCCCTTTACTTCTGAACTACGTACTCCAATCAACTTTTGAAAGTTCTTGTCTCACACCATTAAAGTTTACCTCATTAAGAACTTTAATTTTAATGGAAGGCTTCTCCAGTTACATAACTATTTTAAAACTAATAGAATTATGATCACTCGTCCCAAAGTGTTCCCTTACTAACACTTCAGTCACTTGCCCTGCCTTATTTCCCAAGAGAAGATTAAGATTTGCTTCTTCTCTCGTAGGAACATTTACATAATGATTAAGAAAATTGTTTTGAACACATTTAACAAATTCCTCACCATCCAAACCTTTAACACTGTGGCAGTCCCAGTCAATGTTTGGAAAATTAAAATCCGCTACTGTTACAACCGAATTATTCTGACATATATCTGAGATCTCTCTACATATTTGCTCTTCAATTTCTCTCTGACTGTTGGGGACCCTATAGTGCAATCCCATCAAGTTGATCATCACTTTCTTATTTCTAATTTGAACACATTTTTTTCACTGGACGATCCCTCAGAAATATCCTCTCTAATTACAGTAGTAATGTTTTCCTTAATCAATAATTTAAACAATCCTTAGATAAGCACATGGATGATTTTGGGATAGTGTAGGGGGACGAGCTGAGAATAGTTCACGGGTCGGCATGGCATCGAGGGCCGCAGGGCCGGTTCTGCGCTGTATTGTTCTATGTTCTATAACAATACTCCCCCTCCTTCCTTATCCCCTTCCTACAGCATCTAAACCCTTGTCACACTTTGTTTTGAAGGTTCTTACTCAAACCAGCAGATGGGGTAGATTAGATTCCCTACAGTGTGGAAACAGCCCCTTCAGCCTAACAAGTCCACACCGACCCTCCGAACAGCAACCCACCCAGACCCATTCCCCTACATTTACCCCTGACTAATACACCTAACATTATGGGCAATTTAGCAGTCTTTGGACTGTGGGAGGAAACTGGAGCACCCGGAGGAAACCCACGCTGACACAGGGAGAATGTGCAAACTCCACACAGGCAGTTGCCCAAGGCGGGAAGTGAACCCAGGTCCCTAGCGCTGTAAGGCAGCAGTGCTAACCACTGAGCCACCTTGCCACCAACCATTGGGTGTTGTAATTATTGTGGAAATCTTGTCAATATCTATCTGCTTCAACCATCTGATGGTCAACTCCAAGTCAAAACTCAAATAGCCAACCAGTAACGTTGATAAAAGCAAAATAACGCAGATGCTGTAAAATCGGAAATAAAAACAAGAAGTGCTCAGCAGATCTGGCATCTGTGGGGAGAGAGAAACGGAAGTTAATATTTCGAGTTCAAAATGACTGTTCTCCAGAAGTATTCTTCTGTTCTCTTCTCCAGTTCTGAAGAATCGACGTAATGGACTCGAAACATTAGCTCTGCTTCTCTCTCGAAAAACGCTGCCAGGCTGCTGAGCTGCTCCAGCACTTTCTGGTTGTATTTAACTAGTAACTTCTATGAATTTAAAAATAGGAAAATTAGTAATAGCCAAAGATTAAACTTCAAGGAAGTGGGAAATACTTTCCTGTAAAAATGTTTATTTTCCAACAGTTACTGATTTAACCAGATTTGTTTTCAAATTAATGTGTTGTTTGCACCCAAATGATGAGCTCTATCTTATAGATTAGATTCCCTACAGTGTGGAAACAGGCCCTTCGGCCCAACAAATCCACACCGATCCTCCGAAGAGTAACCCACCCAATCCCATTTCCCTCTGACTAATGCACTTAACACTATGGGCAATTTAGTATGGCCAATTCACCTGACCTGCACATCTTTGGACTGTGGGAGGAAACCGGAGCACCCGGAGGAAACCCACGCAGACACGGGGAGAATGTGCAAACTCCACACAGACAGTTGCCCGAGGCTGGAATCGAACCTTGGATCCTGGTGCTGTGAGGCAGCAGTGCTAACCACTGAGCCAAGTGATAGGAGGTGGAAAAGGATACTCTTTTCAAGGATGAGGGTGTCACTGGCAATGACAGCATTGGCTCCCCATCCCTAATTGCCCTTGAGCTGCTCGCTCTGTCAGTTAACTGCCAGAGGACATATCCCCAGACCATTAACCTGAGTAGCCACTGGTCCAGTGACATTATCACTGTGCCAATATTTCCCTCTGACTTGTGTGAAATAATCAAACAACAGAGAGACGTCAACAATCTTATTAAAGAAATTAATCAAACAACGGGACATCGCTCAAGGACATGTGATTGTACAATGGAGGTATGTTAACTTTTTTGACTCATTGATGTCATGCTTAAGTTTGGAGGCTCTGACATGGGATTTTCACTCAGTTGGGCTGGTTGCCGTGTGTTTCATCCAGAATCAGCAATACCACAACAAAAAAAAAGGTATTTTAAGTGCAAATTATGTTCAGCTCAAATTCAATTTGTGTGATTTTTTTTGAATTAGCTTAAAATAATAGTGTTGATATCGGACTAGCCCACAAAAGTGGACACCTCTCCAGATTGCAGTAAATGCAAGATCCAAAGATTTGCAGGTCAGGTGGATTGGCCATGCTAAATTGCTGATTCCTGAAGAAGGGCTTATGCCCGAAACATCGATTCTCCTGTTCCCTGGATGCTGCCTGACCTGCTGCGCTTTTCCAGCAACACATTTTCAGCTCTGATCTCCAGCATCTGCAGACCTCACTTTCTCCCCATGCTAAATTGCCCATTGTGTCCAGTAATGTGTAGGCTAGATGGAAATTAACCATGGGAAATGCAAAGTTATAGGGCTAGGGTAGAGGGAGGATGGGTCTGGGTGTGATGCTTTTCGGAGGGTGGTGTGGACTCATTGGGCTGAATAGCCTGCTTCCACACCATAGGGATTCGATGATGATTTTGCTAACTGCATAGTTTTGTGAATTTGATGGTGTTCTGGAGCTGTACTTGTCAGAGGTAAAGGCATTAATGGATATGTTTTAAAAGCTTTCACACTTATTTCTTGAGCAATTGACTATTCAGTACTAATGTAATTGGTAAAGTAGCCTGTACAGCTTTCTTCAAAAAATGTGTAATGCTTAGGTGTATAAAATTTCAAGTTACTCACAAGCAGTGTTCAGTCAAGATCTTTTCCCCAAGTTAGGGAAGTCCAATATTAGAGGATATGGATTAAAAGTGAGAGGGGAAAGATTAAAAAGGGACATAAGGGGCAAGGTTTTCACGCAGAGGGTGGTGCGTGTATGGAATGTGTTGCCAGAGAAAGTGGTGGAGGCTGGTACAACTGCAACATTTAAAAGGCATCAGGATGGGTGTATGAATAAGGAGGGTTTGGAGGGATATGGGTCAGGTGCTGGCAAATGGGACTAGATTAATTTAGGATATCTGGTCGGCATGGATGAGTTGGACTGAAGGGTCTGTTTCCGTGTTGTGTATCTCCATGACTCTGTGCAGAACTAAAGGCTGGGCTGACCTTATAGAGGTTTATAAAATCAGGAGGGGCATGGATAGGGTGAACAGCCAAGATCTTTTTCCCAGGGCAGGGAAGTTCAAAACTAGAGGGCTATGGGCCAAATACTGGCAAATGGGTCTAGATTAGTTTAGGATATCTGGTCAGCATGGACTGGTTGGACGAAGGGTCTGTTTCCTTGCTCTATAGCTCTAATATAAATATGCATATTTTGTCAAGATAACTCTTTAAGAAAACAGCACCTCATAGAGTCATATGTACAGCACGGAAACAGACCCTTCGGTCCGACCCGTCCATGCCGACCAGATATCCCAACCCAATCTAGTCCCACCTGCCAGCACCCAAACCATATCCCTCCAAACCCTTCCTAGTCATATACCCATCCAGATGCCTTTTAAATGTTGCAATTGTACCAGCCTGCAGCACCTAGTTACTAATCTGATATATACAAGGATTTATTTATAATGTTAAATTTAGACAACATCCTCATGGCCACTACCACTGGGGAAGGCAAAAGCATTGAAGCATCAGTGCCATCTCTGAATGCTGAACCAAATTACACATCTTCCTGACTTTATGGCCCCTCATCCTCTTCCACTGAGTAAAAGTCCATGTGTTGGTTTCTTTGCCTTAGCAGGGGGAGCCTGTCATGCAGTGAGGTCTTGTACAGTGGGAGTGAACAGAGAGAGGATTCTCATTGATGAATAGGAGTTTAAATTTGAGGTTTGTCTTTACTCCTTTTGGTCTCTTCCAACAACAACAGCTTGCATTTGTATATTGCTTTTGAATGTAGTGAAAATCCCATGGTGGTTCACAGGAGCGTTACCAAATGTGTGCATTCATGATTCCAGTTACTTAATACAAGCAGCTGATGACTTGTAGCAATCGTCTGACGTTGACTGATTTTGTCTAAGAAGCACAGTTTGCATGTGATAATTAGACAAAGAAATATATGACTGGAACAGATGAAAATGTGTCATTGATTCCAAAGCTGTCCTGTAGAATGAGGAGACAAAAAAACTGCAGATGCTGGAATCCAAAATAGACAGGCAAGAGGCTGGAAGAATGTAACAAGCCTGGCAATATCAGGAGGTGGAGAAGTCAATGTTTCGGGTGTATCCCCTCTTCAGGCCTGGGGGTTGGTGTCGGGAGAGCTGCATATAAAGAGGGTAGTGGTGACACGTTGGTGCAGTGGGACAGTGAAGTGCAGTGGGTACGACCTGGTTGGTCAATGGGCGGAATGAATCCGGTTGGTGGCGGGAAGCAGTGGCAGTGAGGGGGACGGGCTGGGAAGAGAGTCGGGGGAAGGGGAGGAAGATAATTTGAAATTGGAGAACTCAATGTTGAGTCCTCCGAGCTGTACCCAGGCAGAAGATAAGGTGTTGTTCCTCCATTAGGCGCTGTGGTTTGTTTTGGAAATGGAGGAGGCCAAGGATGGTCATGTCGGAAAAGGAGTGGTTGGAGGATGGAAATGGGTGGTGACTGGGAGGTCTGGTCGGTCCCTGCAGACCCGGCTGCGATGTTTGGTAAACCGTTCCCTAAATTTACATTTGGTCTCCCCAATGTCGAGAAGACCACATCGGGACACCAGATACAGTAAACTAGGTGGAGGAGAGGCAAGTGAACCTCTGTCTCACCTGGAAGGACTGTTTGGGACCCTAGGTACGCATCATCCTCAAACACTTCTGCCAATTCCAAATAGACACCACCACCAAGAACATCGTCCCCCTCCCCATGCTTCTCAGCCTTCTGCAAGGACCGTTCCCTCCGATAGTCCTTGGTTCATGCCAACCCCATCACCGAACCCCCAGGTACCTTCCCCTGCAATGGGAAAAGATGCAAAACCCTGCTGGTACACCACACACCTCACCTCCATCCAGGGCCTCAAACAGTCCTTCCAGGTGGGACAGAGGTTCACTTGCCTCTCCTCCAACCTAGTTTACTGTATCCGGTGTTCCTGATGTTCTCAGGGAGACTGAACGTAAACTTAGGAAATGGTTCGCCGAGCATCACAGCTGGGCCTGCAGGGGCTGACCAGACCTCCCAGTCACCACCCATTTCACTTCCTCCAACATGACCAGTCCCTTTCCAACATGACCATCCTCGGCCTCCTCCACTGCCAAAACAAGCCACAGCGCCTATTGGAGGAACAACACCTCATCTTCCGCCTGGGCACCCTACAGCTCAGAGGACTCAACGTTGAGTTCGTCAATTTCAAATAATCTCCCTCCTCATCCCCGACTCTCTTCCCAGCCCCTCCCCCTCCCATCCACTGGTCCCTGCCACCAACCAGATTCATTCCTCCCATAGACCAACTAGGTCGTACCCTCTTACTGTTGTCACCTACCTCCACTTCACCACCCTGTTGCTGCCACTCCCTTTATCTGCAACTCCCCCCACATCCACCCCCAGTCCTAAAGAAGGGTTACACCCAAAAAGTTGACTTCTCCACCTGGCTTGCTGTGTTCTTCCAGCTTCCTGCCTATCTACTCGTGTAGAGTGGGGAAACTGGGGCTGTAGTTTTGGAGGAGGTGGAGTGTTCATCCCTGAGATCGTGCAGTCTTCTGTAGTAACTGCTTTTGTTCTTACCTCGGGCTGTTGTCGGGAATTCCTGGTGTCCTCTCAAGAAGGTGAGGAGCTTGAATGCCCTGGATCCAAGCTCTCTGTCTTATCTCCCCTCCGTGTTGATGTCCTTATTTCAGATAGTAGGAGTCAGTGCTATGTCAGTGTCTTGTCCAAACTCTCTTGGCCATGATCATGGACAGTTACTCATGATGCCAGGCTGACCACTGTCCCTTTGGCCACCTCCATTTGAAGTTTGTTTTCATTCCTTCTAAAGTCGAAAATTTCTTATTTTCCATAACGCTGCATTTATTATAGGGATGATATGGAGGGGCTGATGTTGGACTGGTTTGGGCAAGGTCAAAAATCACACAGCACTAGGTTAATGTCCAACAGGTTTTTTGAAAACATAAGGAGCTTTGCTCTGAAAGCTTGTGATTTCAAATAAACCTGTTACACTATCACCTGGTGTCATGTGATTTTTGATTTTATAATAGGAGAGTGCGGTGCCCGATAAGACTTTTGCTTACTAACAAAAACAGAAACTGCTGAAAACTCTCAGCAGGTTGGTCAGCATTGGTGGAGCGAAATCAGAGTTGAACACTTCGGGTCCAGTGACTTTTCTTCAGAACAGCTGTAAAAAGTTGATTTTTATGCAGAAGGCAGGGTGAGGGGATGGGTGTAAGGAGTCAACGATAGGAGAAGGTTGAGCCCAAAGAGAGAGAAGAACAAAGCATTGGCCAGACAAAGTATTGGATAACGATCAGCCTGGGTGAAGGAATGGCTGCTGATGGGGACTAATGGTAGTATGTAATAGCAGACCATGTGATAACAAGGCCTGGTGTGTGGGGGTTGGGGTAAGGACATGGGAGAAGGTGCAAACCCTAAAATTGTTGAACTCGGTATTGAGTCCAGAGCCTGAGAATCCCTACAGTGCAGAAGCAGGCCATTTGACCCAGTGAGTCCACATCAACCCTCTGAACACCATCCCACCCAATCCCAGTAACCCAGCATTTCCCACGGATAATCCACCTAACCCACACATCCCTGGACACGATGGCCAATTTAGCACAGCTAATTGACTCAAGCCGCACATTTTTAGACTGTGGGAGGAAACCAGTGCATACTTGGGGATAATGTACACAATCCACACATTTGCCAGAGGGGGAATTAAACCCAGGTCCCTGGCACTGTGAGGCAGCAGTGCTAACCACTGAGCTACCATGCCATACCTACAAAAGGCTGTGGAGTTCCCAACTCCCAGCTTGCACTGAGTTTTGCTGGAGCACTGCAGCAAGTCTGAGACAGAGAACAGGGTGGTGTATTGAATTGGTAAGATAAGTCTTTTGTTTACACTTGTAGAAGGCTAGCTGCTACTGTAACACAATTAAACGAGGTCTCATGTTCCTTGGGCAATGTTAAATGTGGAATACTAAAAGAGCACAGTTTAAAAGGGCATTCCAAATTTCCACATGAAGTTTTGACACTGATCTACAGAATTGGGACAAAAAGCTGTACAGAATATTTTGCAGGGATGAGAGAGAACGGGAAAGGATGAGGAAGTGAAGTGCCAAGCTTAGGGTCTGTGGATAACGGTAGCACGATGAAAATTGGGAAGGCAAGAAGCTGGGATTGGTGGAGCGCAGATATCTCCGGTGCAGGATGTTACTGGGATGGAGAGGGGTGAGAGATTTTGAAGCATGGATGGGAATTTTAAAATTGAGGTGAAGTCAGACTGGATGACAAGCAGCAATCACCATGTTGATGGGCATACTTAAAATGTTAAAATTGCAATAAAATTGGAGTGCGTTTTGGTGTGTTACATTGTGAAATGTGAGCATTTCAGGTCTAGAAGCTAAATAAATGGGGGATTCATTGAAGCATTGGAAATGAGACTGGGCGAGGGCATGACAACTGATGTTATACAGGTTACAAATGTGCTAAATAAATGTTTTACCAAGGAGAAGACAAGTAAATGAGTTGATCAGGAAAGGGAAATAGAGCATGTTGCAAAGGTAACTTGTGATACTAATCATGTTGCCATCACCATGGTTGCTGAACAACTGTGAAAACATAAGATAAATAAATCACAGAGGCCAAATAACACTCATCTGATGATTCTTAAAGAAATAACAGAGAAAATTACAGGAACTCAGGCATAAAACATTGACCAGAAACAGAATTGGACCAGCCGTATAAATACTGTGACAACACGAGCAGGTCAGATGCTGAGAGAATTCTGCAACAATTAACACACTTCCTGCCTCCTCACTGCCTGTCCATCACCTACAAGGCTGAAGTCAGGAGTGTGATGGAATACTTCCCACTTACCTGCAGCTCCAAGAAGCTTGACACCATCCAGGACAAAGCAGTCCACTTGATTGGCACCACATTGATGAATGTCCACTCCCTCCACCACTGATGCTCGGTAGCAACATTGTGTACCATTTATAAATGCAGTGCAGAAATCCAACAAGCCTTTTGACACTTTCAGATCTTTGACATCTATCACCTAGAAAGACCCAAGTTGCAGATGTGCCATAACTTCACCACCTGCAAGTTCCACCCCAAGTCACACACCATTTTAACTTTGAACTATATCACCATTCTTTCAGTGTTGCTGGTACCAAATTCCGGAACCTCCTTCCCAACATACTGTGACTGCTGTACAAAGTTAAAAATCACACAACACCAGGTTATAGTCCAACAGGTTTATTTGGAAGCACTAGCTTTTGGAGCGCTGTTCCTTCATCAGGTGGTTGTGGAGTATAAGATCGTAGGACACAGAATTTATAGCAAACTTAAATAATATATTGAAAAAGACCTGGATTGTTTGTTAAGTCTCTTATCTTTTAGAATGGGTATGCTGTTTTAGTTCTTTCATATGTAAATTCCAGAACTTTCTTAAAGTTACATTCTGAAGTAAACTTTAACAATAGTTGCAAATTTGGCCCAGATAATGCATTAAAGGTGTGAGCTGCCCTGTGTGAGACTGTCTGTGCCCCAATCTTCATACAGGTTTTGAGCAAAATAAAATGTAATTCTGCAAATACAAATTCACCCCATAAACATACATATATATATGTGTGTGCATGTGGGTGTGTGTGTGTGCAGGGGGTTGTAAGTGTCTGTGAGAGAGTGTATCTGTGTGAGTGTGAGTGTAAAAGGGTATAAGTCTGTGAGAGTGTGTGTGTGTATGTGTGGTTCAGTGGGGTCACCTGTAGTGTGACATGAACCCAAGGTCCCAGTTGAGGCCATCCCCATGGGTACTGAACTTGGCTATCAGCCTCTGCTCGGCCACTTTTCATTGTTGTCTGTTCCGAAGTCTGCCTTGGAGGATGATCACCCGAAGGTCCAAGGTCGAATGTTCTCCGACTGGGAGGGAATACTCCTGTCTGTTGATCGTTGTGTGGTATCCATTCATCTGTTGCCATAGCCTCTGCTTGGTTTCACCAATGTACCGTGCCTCAGGGCATCCTTGTCTGCAGCAAGTCACATGAGTACCTGCCATGTATATGGTGAGAGGTCTCCCCACATGTAATGGTTCAACTGTTTCGACCAGGACCTTGGGTTCCTGTCACACTTCAGGTGACCCCACTGCACACACACTCACACATGAACCCTCTCACAAACTTATACCTCTTCATACTCACGCTCAAAAACTGCATGAATCCGTGAAAGATTCTGTAAATCCATTTTTTTAGATTAAAGTCAGTCTGACCATTGGGGCACAGACAACCTCACACAGGGCACCTCACACCTTCAATGCATTATTTGGGCCAACATGGCAGCTATTAGTAAAGTTCACTTGAGAATGTAACTTTAAGAAAGTTCTGGAATTTACATATGAAAGAACTGAAACCAACATGCCCACTTGAAAAGATAAGAGACTTAATAAACAATAATTTCAGTTACATCACACTGTAAACGTTTGCTATAAATTCTGTGTCTTGCGATCTTATGTTCCACATCCACCTGATGAAGGAGCAGTGCTCCGAAAGCTAGTGCTTCCAAATAAATCTGTTGGAGTATAATCTGATGTGTGATTTTTAACTTTGTACATTCCAGTCCAACACCTCCACATCATGACTGCTGTAATTCAAGAAGGCAGCTTTTCAAGGACAAATAGGGATGTGCAATCACTGCTGGCCTATCCAGCAATGCCAAATCCTGTGAAAATAACCATAAAATGAAAGAGGAATCACTAATTCTTGACAGGTGCTCAGGCCCTGGAAAATCTAAGGACCTTTGAGTTTGATATCCACAGAGAATACCTTTCTGGAAATCCTTATCAGAGATAAAAAATACAATTACTAAAAATAGTCACCATGGTAAATCCTGGTGCATGAAAATCTTACTAATTTATTTCACTGATTTTCATTGAGGGTGGGGAATTTCATTGGGATTATCCAGTGGATATGTGAATTTAGTAAGTTCAGTTACACATAAACTCCGGCAGAAATCTGGATTTATGAATCTAAATTGGCTTTGGGTGTGGGAAATAATGTTTCACAAACTTGACTGAGTTTTTTGAAGAAGTAACAATGAGGATTGATGAGGATAGCATGGTGGACGTGATCTATATGGACTTCAGTAAGGTATTCAACAAGGTTCCCCATGGGAGACTGGTTAGCAAGGTTAGATCTCATGGAATACAGGGAGTACTAGCCATTTAGATATGGAACTGACTTGAAGGTTGAAGACAAAGAGTGGTGGTGGAGGATTGCTTTTCAGACTGGAGGCATGTGACCAGTGGAATGCCACAAGGATTGTCATTTATATAAATGATTTGGATGTGAACATAGGAGGTATAGTTAGTAATTTGCAGATTATACCAAAATTGGAGGTGTAGAGGACAGCGAAGAAGGTTACCTCAGAGTACAATGGGATCTTGGTCAAATGGGCCAATGGGCTGAAAAGTGACAGATGGAGTTTAATTCAGATAAATGCGAGGTGCTGCATTTTGGGAAAGCAAATCTTAGCAGGACTTATACACTTAATGGTAAGGTCCTAGAGAGTGTTGCTGAACAAAAAGACCTTGGAGTGCAGGTTCATAGCTCCTTGAAAGTGGAGTTGCAGGTAGATAGGATAGTGAAGGTGGCGTTTGGTATGCTTTCCTTTATTGGTCAGAGTATTGGGTACAGGAGTTGGGAGGTCATGTTGTGGCTGTACAGGACATTGGTTAGGCCATTTTTGGAATATTGCATGCAATTCTGGTCTCCTTCCTATCAGAAGGATGTTGTGAAACTTGAAAGGATTCAGAAAAGATTTACAAGGATGTTGCCAGGGTTGGAGGATTTGAGCTATAGGGAGAGGCTGAAGAGGGTGGGGCTATTTTTCCTGGTGTGTCGGAGGCTGAGGGGTGACCTTATAGAGGTTTATAAAGTCATGAGGGGCATGGATAGGATAAATAGACAAAGTCTTTTCCTTGGGGTCTGGGAGTCCAGAAGTAGAGGGCATAGGTTTAGGATGAGAGGGGAAAGATATAAAAGGGACATAACAGGCAACTTTTTCATGCATAAGGTGGTACGTGTGTAAGGCATCTGAATGGGTATACGAATAGGAAGGGTTTTGAGGGATATGGGCCAAATGCTGGCAAATTGGACTAGATTGAGTTGTACATCTGGTCGGCATGGACAAGTTGGAACAGAGGGTCTGTTTCCATGCTGTACATCTCTATGATTCTATGACTCTCAGAACAAAATCATTCAGATCTTCAACTCTGTTCCATGATTCAATTCAGTCAAGGCTGTGTTCCTGTCTCAATTACAAGTTTTTCTTTGCTTTGCATAGTCCTGTGAGACCAAACAACTGTCTATCTCAGCCCTATCCTGAGACTATCTCACTCTGTTTTCGGATCCTCCATCCAAGAGAAACTACCTCTCAATGTCAAGTTCTTGAAGAATTCTGCATGTTTCAATGGGAGGTCACGTCTCATTCTTCTGGGAGTACACACACAATTTAATCTCTTATTATTGGATTACCTACTCAGCCCAGGAACCAATCAAGTGAACAGTCACTGTGTTACCTCCAAAGCAAGCATGTTCTTCCATAAATACAGAGAGCAAAATGTACTTGGTAGAGCAGGTGTGCGTGCAGCTGTAGCTACAAAATTCCTTATTCTTGTATCGCAAACCACTTGCAATGAAAGCCAACACGCCACTTGCTTTCCTAATAACTTATTGAACTTGAATCTAATTTCTTGTGCTTCTTGTATGACACGTCTCCAGCAACATCAAAATTTATTAGAAGTTTCAAACATAAAGGTAAAAATATTCTGCCTTTCTCTTCTTACTGTCAGAGTGAAAAATTTCACAGCTTTCTGCATCACACTCCATCTTATTTGCCACATAGCTTGGTATCATCGGCAAACTTAGATACTCTTTTCATTGGGTCTCATAGCTGAAGATATTCATGTAGGTCATGAAAAGCTGAGAAGCCAACACTCATTCTTGAGGAGTTAAGTCTGCCAAATTGAAAATAGCCTTTTATCCATACTATCTGCCCCATGTCCATTACCATTTTATCATTGCATCATGGAAAGCATTCTATCTTGGTTTGGTACGGCAACTGCTCTGCCCTGGAATGTGATAAACTACAGAGAGTTTTGATCACGACCCCGACCATGACGCAGACCAACCTTCCAACCATTGACTCCATCTACACTTCTCACTGTCTCAGAAAGGCAGCCAACATCATCAAAAACCCCTTCCACCCCAGTTATAATCTCTTCCAACCTCTTCCATTGGGCAGAAGATACAAAAGCGTATACACGTGCACCAACAGATACAAGAACAGCTTTTTCCCGGTTGTTGTTAGACTTCTGAGTAGATCTCTCAAATTTTAAATTTAATGTTCATCTTGCTCTTTGTGCCCCTTCTCTGTAGCCATAACATTGTATTCCTTGTCTGTTCTATTACCCTTTGTAAGGTATGATCTGCCTGTATTGTACACAGAAGAAAACCTTTCACTGTACCTAGGTACATGTGACAATAAAAAAAATTAAAAAAAAAATCTCCAATAAATTAGTGACACAAAATTTTCCTTTCAAAAAGTCATGTTGACTTTGCTTGATTACACAATCTTTTCTTAAAAATCACACAAGACCAGGTTATAGTCCAACAGGTTTATTTGGAAACACCAGCTTTCGGGGCGCTGCTCCTTCATCAGGTGGGTGTGGAATATTTTCTAAATGCTTTGTCAACAGTGGGGTTTGGGGAAGGGGAAAGATGGGAGAAGAAGGGAAGGTGTAATGGGCAGGAGTTTTCTCTGCTCCGAGTCGGTTAAGTAGCTATTGGAGGAGGGCACTAGGCAGTTGGTTCCAAAAGAAAACCAGCCTGTTGCCCAATTAGCAGGATAAACAAAGCAGTTAGACAGAAGCCAATCATCCCTCAGGATTTCTGATGCCCAAATCTCCCCTTTTAATTTCCTTGTTAACTTTCAGCATCATTTCATATGCTTTGCTTTATTTGTCTCTTAAGGTGAAAAGCCGTTTACGCCTAGCTCCCTTGTATACAATGCTTATCTTTATTTATTTAATAATGCCTCGTGTGTGCATTATACTTTCATACTATGGGTTATCTGACACTATGCTTGTTATCCAGCTTTAACTGGTTGCCCATTAGCTTAATCCCTAGTGGACGAATATTTCCATGCATCACAATGCAATGCTCCTGTTGATGATAAATTGATGAGGATCTGCAATTTTAGATTACGTGAATGCCTCTATAATGATGGTGTTGGGTTTAGGCCAAGGGTTTTATTTGAAATGGCTAGAGGCTAAGAATTGACATCCTTTGGTTTTCAAGAGGAAAAGACTGGGCTGTGGACATTTGTGGAATAATTTGCTTGGGCACATAATCAGAAAATGAAAAATGCTGTAGGTTCGAGGATAGGTTTTACATGCACTAATTTCTTTTCTATTTACATTCCAACCTCACTTTTTGATTTCATTCTTCAGTTGCTTGTTTACATGTATATTGTTTCCTTCAGTGAGCTTTCTAATCAAAGCTGAAATGAAGATTGTTTCCCACGTCTGTGCTCATCTTTTTCCCAAATCCCTGTTTCAGTCTCTCCAGTTGGTTTTCCCTCCATGCAGCCTTAATCAATGAGACAAATAATGTTTCCTGTGATTGGTAGCCTGGTTTATTTTCGTTTCTTATCCTCCTTTGGCTGGTGGGTGCAGATTTTGTGTAATTTTTGAATGAAAATTGGATAAACATTTGAGGGAGAAATAATTGCAGGTCTGGAGGGAAGGTCAGGGGAGCAGGAAGAATTCAATAGCTTTTTCAAAGAGCTATCATGAGCATGATGGGTTGACTGACCTCCTCACATGACATATCAAGTTATGATTCCATAACCTCACTTTGACACCGTTGACAACACCATCTCCTCCATTATCCAGTGAGGTGGGACTGAAATAATAACAGGAAGTGCTGGAGCAGCCCATTGCTTTCTGTCACCCTCTTTGGTAATGGTACTTTCCTTGTCTGGTTTATCAATTCCAATCCCCCCACCAGTATTGATATTGAGTGTACTGTTTTTTTCATTTTTCTTCTGCACTATTACGCTGGGAGGTCACTCAACTCTCTCTTTTTCCTGATTTACAAACTGACCCTTGACAACATTGCCTTTCACATAATCACTATTGGCACCCAATTGTTTCATTCATTTATGGTATGAAGGCATTGCTGACTGGACCAACATTTCTTGCCTACGCCTAATCACCTGGGGGTAGGAAATGTTCAGAGTCAACTACATTGCATGGCAGACCAGGAAAAGATGGCAGTTTCCTTCCCTAAAGGGCTTTAGTGAACCAGGGTCTCTGGTTTAATAGTCCAGTGATAATACCATTTGCCTGAGTTGTTCCACTCCGTCATGTTTCTGGACACCTCCACTGTCTCTGTATCATCAGATTCCCAGCCTGATATCCAATCTTGGATAAGTCACAACTTCTTCCAGGCAAGAATATACATTTGTTTCCCATCAGAAACCTCAATGCTTCACCACACATTTTAACACTCTGCAAGATTACTATCTCATGCTGAACCAAACCATGTTCTACCTCCGTTGTTTACCTGCTTGCATCCTTGGCTCATGCAGTTCATTTGATGTTAACCTTTCCCAAAATGAACCTATTCCGAAGTTCTCCTACCTGATTTCCCATTGTCCTCCTTGTGTATGTTTTAGCTGATCCAAAACTGTGCTTCCTCTGTTTGATCTCAGATAAGGTCTTGACTCGCACTGCCTTGCAGTTCCAAACATTTCAAGTAGTAATATTTATCCTTGCATTTACATCTCAACATAGACTTGCCAATTGCTATGTTTTTCACTTTTTTTGAGCTTTTCATTCCAGGTTTTTAAAATTAATTCAAGTTTCAGATTCATTTTCAGATTCAAACTCATGAATGCAGAACCATTTGACCCCTGAAGTTGTGGATTGCTAATCCTATGTCATCCAAAAAAAATGTGTGATAGGACTTGGAAGCCAATTAATGGAAAATGGGAAGATCCAAGTGTTTCAAATTTATTGGTAGGAACAGACTCCAACAGATCTTTCCCCCACTTTGTAATGTTTGGAACATCTGGAATAAATGCATTCTGTCACTCCCAAAACTTTATCCATCTCAATCTCCTCACTTTGCTTATTTTCCTATTGCCACAGTCAATTTTATGCGATTGGCAATGAAGTGAATTGCTGAGCTGACCTCAAAGAAACTAGGCAGAAGTGGGTACTGTAGGTGCTTGAGATTAGAGTCAAGATTAGAGTGGTGCTGGAAAAGCACAGCAGGTCAGGCAGAATCGGAGGAGCAGGAAAATCGACGTTTCAGGTGTCCTCGTCTGGGGAAAGTGGAAGGATTTGAATAATGAGAAAAGAAAGCATGAAGGGCTTTTGACCGAAACGTCGATTTTCCTGCTCCTCTGATGCTGCCTGACCTGCTGTGCTTTTCCAGCACCACTTTAATCTTGACCTCAAAGAAAGCCACACACAAGAATTTGGTGATGTCTATGGCATGGGTTTCACCTCGTTCAATGTTAATTGCATCTTGTTGTCATCTTTGGTGGATGTCTAGCATCTAGCAACAAAAGCATCTTTAAATTGCTGAGCCATTAATCCTGTTGAAGAATTCTCACAGACAAGAAGCCAGGAAGAAGCAAGAACTTCTTTTTTCATTCACCCTTTGTTATTTTAAAGGAAACAAAATAAGGATTGAGGTAAATACGTGAAACCTAAATCTTTTTTCTCAGTTTAAAAATCAATCAATGTTTTAGTCATAGGTTGGAAGCAAGTGACATTTCATCAATATAAAAAAATTATCTTTTCCAGACCAGAGAGATTGTTCAGTGGCAATTATGTCTTAATATGTTGTTAAAAAACAAAATATAGTTACCTCAATGAAGTATAACAGTTTCAATGATTTTCCTGTGGGATTAGTTGTGTAAAACAGTGAACGTTCACATCAAACCAATTGTTTTCTAAGATCTACCTGTAAAGATCTCAGCAGTGCACTTTATGAAGGAGCAGAGAAATCACCGAAACTAACTTGAGGATTTCTGTGTTTAAAGACACGTGTGGACTCCAGAAATCGCTGTCAGTTTCACAGAACAATGACAGCAGGCCCTGACAGCTTCACTGATATTACAATTGGCAACAATCAGATCAATCTCTTGACTTTTAGTGTAATAAAAGGTACCCTGCTGAAATATCATAGCCAGTTTTCTTTCTCTTTTTAGAGATATTGACGAGCCAGCTCTGCATGTTCAGCCTTTCCCATTTGTTTGTAAACTTTTGCCCCCTTTTTTTCTATTGCACCATGAAATCAGGAGGTGAAATCTTGCAATAAATTCTACAAGTGGATTCACAGATGATTCTGTAAGTGGTTCGGTATATTTGAGCTTGATGTGGAACAGCCGCTGTCTTAATATGCTGTGATATGTTTGTTCAGTATGGGCTGTACAAAGTTAGACTGGTCTCAAGCAATAAGTCAATTTAATTAGATTCATTTAAAGGCCATATTAAGGTTAATCTATCTAAGTTTTTATTATTGATGCCCAGAAATGTGTTAGGCTGAACGTGAGCATCAGTTACAGATTGACGAAATGGAATAGAAGGGCTTCTCCATTTCTTTATTGAGTTGCTTAATATCAGCTTGTATCATAGTTCAGTTACAGAAATCTGCAAGCCAGCTGTTTTGTGGTACTCAAGCCATTTTTGGTATGTAAAAAAAAAACCTCATTTTAGAATCAAATTGCAAATTTGTAAACACTCTTTTCTCTGAAACATGTGTTGTGATTTATAAGAGGGTTTCACATTCCAATAATTATTAGTGTGAAGCAAATTGGATGCTGCATTACTGTATGCTTCAATCAGAGAATCGCTGTCAATTGGAAATCAATGAACACTGGGGAGCTACTGACAGGCTCAAGACAAGCAAATGTAGTCACGGTATTCACAGAGAGCAACTGAATCAAACTACAAACCCATTAGCCCCGTGCTCCATAATTGGAAAATTCAGGGAATCAATAATCAGAAGCAAAATGAAATGTATTAAAATAGCCTGATACATACAGTCAACACGACTTCAAATAAAATCTGTTGCCTCATAAATATTTCTATGATTGTAATACTTTAAATTAACAGTGGTGGTCAGACTGTGGAAGCTGTATCAGGTGGTGGACCGAAACTTTCTAATGATTTGTGATAAAATGCCAAGGTATGGACTCCATTACAAACAATACTAATGGGTATCAAGGGATGTAGTGAGAGAAAAGCGCTTATAATGCTGAAGAAAGTTACAGAGAAGGCAAGATGGAGGAATTTCAACATGGGGATGAGGAAAACCAAGATTTTCAAAGTTGATTTGTGAAGATTGATCTGCCTGTTAGTCCGCATTCTGTTTTGTATTAAGTGTACCTCTATCATCCCATCAATCCAAAGTGAAAGTTTCATCTTTGCCATCAGTGTGACAGAGGGGGATGGGAGGATGGGGTGGGGGGGCGTTGAGGAGGTGTAAATATATATATGGATTTCATTGGATTCACAAAATTATAAAACAAATGTGGGTATTTGTAATAATCATGAGAAACAAACAATACATTGAAATCACCACTACTCCTGTGTTTCATCTAAATTTTGAAGGTTTAACATTTCTGTGTGATGTAAAATGGGAATTTCTATCTGTAATCTTTGAGGTTATTGATTATGAGCTGAAAAATGTGTTGCTGGAAAAGCGCAGCAGGTCAGGCAGCATCCAAGGAACAGGAGAATCGACGTTTCGGGCATAAGCCCTTCTTCAGAATTCCTGAAACATCGATTCTCCAGTTTCTTTGATGCTGTCTGTCGTGCTGCGCTTTTCTAGCAACACATTTTTTCAGCTCTGATCTCCAGCATCTGCAGTCCTCGCTTTCTCCTAGGTTATTGATTATGAGTTTGGGTTTCTGATTTTGGGTTAGTGGCTGGTGGGTTTTCTGTGTGTATGGGATTGGTGGATGGCTTGTGAGCATTTCTGTGGCCATGGTGATTTTTTATGGGCAATTTTTGGCTTTGGAGGGAAATGATTTTGTTTGGTTCTAACGGACTTTTTAATGCGGTTTTGTGACATAACATTTTGGATAATGGGACTATGGAGTTTATTGGAAGGTTTTGGAGCTTTTTTTTAACTGACAGGAAATATCCATGTATGGTGGTGGTGGGGGGTTATTGGGAGAGTAAAAGGGGAGAGAGAGCTAGAGAGAGAGAGAGAAACTTTTAGTATCACATTTGATTTTGAGTGAGGCAGTCTTGTGAAACCTTACAATAGAATAGCTGTGTA
This sequence comes from Chiloscyllium plagiosum, assembly GCF_037043375.1. Taxonomy (NCBI): domain Eukaryota; kingdom Metazoa; phylum Chordata; class Chondrichthyes; order Orectolobiformes; family Hemiscylliidae; genus Chiloscyllium; species Chiloscyllium plagiosum. Next base: position 18,208,441 of record NW_028270147.1, read on the forward strand.
GAAAAATGTATCTGACAAGGAAAGGATATATATAGTAAGCTAGGCTACCTTAAGAATAAAGAGTTGGCATTAGTCCCAGATCATAAGTGTTGGGACAAACCCCTGAAGAGATTACTTAACATTGAGTCAATTTAAGCAGATATGATAGCTCCAGAAGGAAGCCTTTCTGGAAGGAAGCTATCAACAATTCCAGTCTAAATATTTGAAGTCATAAGGACTTAAGCGTATCAAGGTTTTAGATGCAGGGATGCTGATGTGAGTGTTATATGTGTGGTATTTTGGACACTGTACCAGGTGTATTTTGGGTACTATATAAATATCAATATTTCTTTTCAATTTAAAATGGAGGGTTTTTGAATTAATGGGATTACGTACTTGCCTTGTGGTTAAAAATGATTGAAGTTTTTTGAATTATTCTATTTTATCTTCATTCCTTTACGATAAATATCCATTTTACTGGTAAAACAAAATGTGTAGCATGGTGTGTTTTTTTGTCAGTGAAAGGCCACTTTATTAAAACTAAAACAAAATAAAATATGATCAATCAATCTAGGTTCTTGTTTGGGATCTGATTTGTCTGATTAAAAACATCAGCTGTGGCCATAACTTATATTTAAAAAATTGGACAGTGGAACACCAAATACATTTTTGATAAAGTCATAGAGGTCTACAGCATGGAAACAGGCCCTTCAGCCCAACTAGGTCCTGCCAGCCAGCTTTCACAATTAAACTAATCTCATTTGCCTGCATTTGGTCCATACCCTCTATACCTATCCTGTCCATGTACCTGTTTAAATGTTTCTTAAGTAATGAAATTGTTCTCAATTCTACTGCTATTTCTGTCAGCCGGTTCCAGATACTCACCAACCTCTGTACGACAAAATAGCCCCTCTGGAGCCTTTTGTATCTCTCCCCTCTCACCCTAAACCAGCACCCTCTGGTTTTAGACTCCCCTACCATGGGGAAAAGCGATGTGTAGACATATAGATATGCTAAAATCACAAATAATATTTTCAAGTTCTAACATTTCAAACTATACTTTGGAGTTAGGTCAGAAGTCACACAACACCAGGTTATAGTCCAACAGGTTTATTTGAAACCACAAGCTTTTAGAGCGCCGCCCCGAAGGAGCTTGTGATTTCAAATAAACCGGTTGGACTAAAACCTGGTGTTGTGTGATTTCTGACCTTGCCCACCTCAGTTTAGCCCACATCATATTTTGGATCTGGAACTCCCTTTAACTACTTCCTGGCAAAACCTTTGGAAAGGTTAAAACTTCTGGCAAAGTCAGTAATACCTGGATATTTTTAGTGAGCTAGATGTTTGGGGCTTGGTTTTCTGCGTCGCCGTAACCATCCTTTTAGAGCTTTGCTTCATATCACCTGGTTAAAAAAAAGATGGAATTCTTGAACTTTTCCAATGGATGATTTGAGGACCTCACCCATTATTTAAGCTGCCCTGTACATAGCTGTGAAGATTATTACTCCTTGTTGAGGCTGGAGGCATCTCTAGCTTTAATTTTGGAGAATGTCCACCTGTGTTTAAAAATAGCAGGTGCAAGGAAGATCACAGGAAACAGGAGCTATTTGACCCCTTGAGCCTATTCTGGAAGGTCATGGCTGATCTGATTGTGGCCTTAACTCCACTTTCGTGCGTAGGCCTCATAACCTTTCACCTCCTGCTCTCCTCCCCTCTTTCCCTACTCCAACAAGTAACTCAAAGAGCTGTCCAATTCAGCCTGGAATGTATTCAATGACTCAGCTAAAATGCTTTCAGGGGAAGACTTTCTCAAGCACAAACCTCTGAGACAAGAAATAAGTTGACTTCATCTCCAGCTGAAATGGGAGACCCTGGGAAACATCCCATTAGTAAGGAGTTTCCCTTTTTATTAAAAGATGGTGGAAGTGACATATTTCACATAACTTGATTAGGTGATTTATTGATTATTTTTTTTTCTCACAGAACCAAAACAGTGTGGAAGCAGGCCATTTGGCCCATCGAGTCCACACTGACCCTTAGAAGAGATCCCACCCAGACCCACCCCCTACTCTATTCCTGTAACCCTGCATTTCCCATGGCTAATACACCTAGCCTACACATCCCTGGACACTATGGGCAATTTAGCCTGGCCAATCCACCTAACCTGCACATCTTTGGACTGTGGGAGGAATCCAGAGCACCCGAAGGAAACTCACGCAGACACTGGGAGAACGTGTAAACTCTATACATGCAGTATGTATGTATTTACTCCAGTAAGTCTTAATGTAGAGCTCACAGAATTACAACTTATTGTCCTTGTAGATTACATTCTTGAAGAATCTTGCTTCGTTTCCGAATGACCAGTTCGGGAGCCAGTTGGATGTGATCTCACCACCCATTGGTGATGGAACTGTTGGAGCTGCCTGCTCTGTCTAATTGTGGCTGGAATCCTGGAGCCTGCAGCCTTTGGTTTTGCAATTGATGGATTTATCTCTTCACAGATTGTAAAAACAGAACCTAGCACACTGACTGACCAGCCATAGCTGGTCCGTCTGTTTCACTGATTTAAAAGGGTTCAAGTATCCAATCTGAGGATCTTCATTGGCATTTAAAATGGACAATGTCAATGTGTGGGATATTGGAGTTGTTATAAGCTGTTAACTTATTTTCTATGGATGTTTTCTTTATTCACTTCTGGGATGTGGGCGTTGCTGGACAGCCAGCATTTACTGCCCATCCCTAAGTTGCTCTTGTGAAGGTTGTAGTCAGCAGCCTTTTTAAACTGCAGTCTGTGTGCTGTAGGTTGACCCACAACATCCTGAAGAAGGGAATTCCAAGATTTTGATCCAGCAACAGTGAAGAAATGGCAAGTCAGGATGGTGAAGGGCTTGGAGAGCGATTTGCAAATGGTGGTGTTCCTATGAATCTGCTGCTCGTCTCCTTCTAGATGGAAGTTGTCATGGGTTTGGGAGGACTGGTGACAATATCCTAAGTATATCTCATGTACTCTGTGAAGCTTAGAGTAGGTGCACTGCTTGCATAGTATCAACCTTGGCATATAGCATATGTATTACTTGGAAAGTATTACTGGACAAGAGGTAATGGCTTCAGCTTTTCTGACTGCAGCCAAGCGGCATGTCAAATTAATCACATGTTTTGTCTGATTGGGCTCTAGAAACTGCCGTATTGTGGTGACCTCTTTGATTTGGTTGATATGGGTGCATGCCACAGCACTTCAGAAATGCCTTTGGCATTGTTTCTCAGTTGATGCTTCTTCATGTGCTGCAGAGGAGCAGTGCATTGTATTTGGGTCTCTCTGGATGCTAGGACTTCATCTGCATTTTAACCCAATGTCCTCTTCTGAAACATGACTTGCAAATGCCCGAATTTGCTGCACACTGTCTTGGCGAGTGAGGAAAAACACATCTCAAACAAGATTTCGATGTTCATCGAATCTGTTAACAGACGTAGGAGAGGGAACGTGATGTCAGTCTGCTACAATTGATTTTTTCTAAGTTAAAAATCACACAACACCAGGTTATAGTCCAACAGGTTTAATTGGAAGCACACTAGCTTTCGGAGCGACGCTCCGAAAGCTAGTGTGCTTCCAATTAAACCTGTTAGACTATAACCTGGTGTTGTGTGATTTTTAACTTTGTACACCCCAGTCCAACACCGGCATCTCCGAATCTTGATTTTTTCTGGTATTCATTTGTGGGGTATGGGTGTTGTTGGCTGACCAAAATTTACTACCTGTTCCTAGTTGCCCTTGAGAAGGTGGTGGTGAGCTGCCTTCTTGAACCACCTGCAGTCCATGTGTCGTACGTTGACCCTGAAGGAGGTAATTTGACATCTGCTTTGCATGTACGTCCTTCATCTAGTCGAGCTTTAGTAGTATATTTTGCAGGTTTGTCCCAAAGTGCCCTTTGACAGGCAAGATGCAATATCTAGTTCCATAAGCCTTTCAGCTCAGTAAGGTGAAATCACAACCTGTTCCTTTGCAATGACATCTGCCTGTGAACTGGACGATCATTTCACCTGGATGTCTGTGGTATGGCATATGGTTGAAGCCTGCGTGTGTGGAAATTAACTCAAACTTTAAACTGATCTTTCAAAATCTGAATTTTTTGTCACCCTCAGAAGCACTGGAGGATTTTATCTTTTTTAACTCTTCAGTGCCCAAAATGAAAAGAATATTGACAGCCTGACATTTGTTCTTTCTCAGCTGATAGTTTCTTTATTTTAATAACTGAAGTTCTGACAGAATGTCAAATAGGTGCGAATCCATGGTCAGATGTTTGCTTTCCAATTTGCTTATGTGTGTTTATGTACTTTAAAATGTAAGGGGGAGGGTGATGACATAATAGGAGCTGGACTAGAAATCTAAAGACCTTGATAAAGTTCTGTGGCCTATGTCTGTATCTGACTGTGAATGATGGTGGAACTTGAATTCAATAAATATCTGAATTAAAAGTCGAATGGTGATCATGAAATGGTTGCCATAAAAACACACCTAGTTCTCGGCTGTCCCTCAAGGAAGAAAACCTGCCGTGTTTCCCTGGTCTACATGCCTTCACTGCTCTTTGAACTGTCTGAAAAAACTATTCCATCACAATAACTGCCGAAAGTCTCAAGAAAAGGAATAAATCCAGATGGACCATCGGCAATGACAAAATCACCAGAAACAACAAAAGCAACCACAGCGCTGTTGACCCTTGCGGACAAAGTTGGGAGAGATGAATAAAGAAATAGCCTGATATAGTCATACTCACTGAATCATTACACACAAAGTCCCAGGTAACAACATCTACACTACTAGGCATGTCCTGTCCCACTGGTAGGACAGACCCAGCATCGGTTGTGGCACATTCGGGAGGAAATTACCCAGAGAGTCATCAACATTGACTCTGGACCCTGTGAGCAAAACAAATCCTGCTGATTAGTATGTACTGCTCTCCCTCGATTGATGAATTGATACTCCTCCATGTTGAACAACACTTGGAGGAAGCACTGGGAGTTCCAAGGGCTTAAAATGTAATCTGGGTGGGACATTTAAATGTCTACCACCAAGACTGGCTTGGCAGCAACACTACTGACCAAGCTGGTCAGGTCTAAAGGACATAGCTGTCAGGCTGTGTCTGCGGCAGGAGGTGAGAGAACCAACAAGAGGGAAAAACACACTTGACCTCATCCTTACCAATCTGTTACCTGCACATGCATCTATCCATGACAGTATTGGTAAGAGTGACCACCGCACAGTCTTTATGGAAATAAAGAATACCCTCCATTGTGTTGTGTGGCACTATCACCATACTAAATAGGATACACTTCAAACAGATCTAACAACTCAAGACTGGGCATACAAAAAGCATTGTGGGCCATCACCAGCAGCAGAATTAGACTCCAACAAAATTGGCTACCTCAAGGCCTGACATATCACCTACTCTTGCCATTACCATCAAGTCAGGGGTTCAACCTGGTTCAATGAATAATGTAGGCAGGCACCACCTAAATCTAAACTTGAGGAACCAACCTGGTAAGGCTGGAAAACAGGACTAATTCCATGCTAAAAGCATCAGCAACAAGTCATTGACAGAGCTATGCAATCCTACAACCAAGAGATAAATCTGCACTCTGCATCCCTGCTACATCCAGTTGTGAATGGTGGTGGACAATTAAACAACTCACTGAAGGAGAAGGCTTCACAGACATCCCCATTCTTAATGATGGGACATTGCAACAATTTTCAGCCAGAAGTACTGAGTGGGTGATCCATGTCGGCCTCCTCCAGTGGTCCCCAGCATCACAGATACCAGTCTTTAGCCAATTTGATTCACTCCACTTGATATCAATAATTGGTTGGAGGCACTGGATACTGCAAAGACTACGGGCTCTGACAGCATTATGGAAAAGGTTCTGAAGACTTGTGCTCCAGAACTTGCCATTCCCCTAGCCAAGCTGCTCCAGTACAGTTACAACACTAGCATCTCTCTGACAATGTGGAAAATTGCCCAGGTATGGCCTGTAAACAAAAATCAGGACAAATCCAACCCAGCTGATTACCACCCCATCAGTCTACTCTCAATCATCAACACCATCATCAAGCAGTACCTGCTTAACAATAGCCTGCTCAGTGATGCCCAGGTTTGGGGCTATTGTGTTGCAGTGGAGGTGTCCCTATCTCTGAGTCAGAAGACCTGGGTTCAAGTGTTACCTGTTCCAGAGGTATGTATTAACATTGCTGAACAGGTAGATTTGAAAATGTCTAAAAATCTGCTCAGCTTTGGTTCTCTCAAGACCTTTCTGCTCCTGACTTCATGACAGTCTTGATCTGAACATGGACAAAAGAGTTGAATTCCAGAGGTGAGGTGAGAGACACAGCCCCTAACATCAAGGCTGCAGTTGATTGAGTTTGGCATCAAGGAGTCCTTACAAAACTGATGTCAATGAATATCAGGGACAAAATCTCCACTGATTGGAGTCATGCATGGCAGATGGGAAAATAGTTGTGGTATTTGGAGGTTAGTCATCTCAGCTCCAAGATCCAACGGAGTTCCTCAGGGTAGCATCCTTGCCCAACCATCTTCAGCTGCCTCATCAATGACCTTACTCCATTATAAGGTCAGAATTGGGAATGTTCGCTGATGATTGCACTATGTTCAGTATCATTCATGACTCCTCAGAAACTGAAACATTCCAAATGTAGCAAGATTTGGACATTTTTCCAGGTTTGGACTGACATGTAGCAAGTACCATTTCCACCATACTAGTGTACTGCTAACATTACCGCCAGCATGATTTCATCAATGGTCTTCTGCATGTTCATCCACATAAAATATATCACAGAGAATCAAGGTCTTCTTTAGTCATATATGTGGTGCCACCTGTCAGGAGGCATGGTGGCTCAGTGGTTAGTACTGCTGCCTCACAGTATCAGGGACCTGGGTTCAATTCCAGCCTTGGGTGATTGTCTGTGTGGAGTTTGTATGTTCTCCTGGTGTCTGTGTGGGATTTTCCCAGGTGCTCTGGTTTCTTCCCACAGTACAAAGATGTGCAGGTTAGATGGATTGGCCATGGGAAATGCAGGGATAGGATGGGTGTGGGGAAAATGCTGTTTGTAGATTAAATGGTCTGATTCTACACTGTAGTGATTTAATGATTTACAACACTAACTGTTTACAATGTCACAGACTGGATTCTATGCTGAGTAATGTTACTGTACTTTACACATACTAACTTATCTTACTATGTTACCTCTTACCCAGGGAGTGACTGAAGGTGAGGCAGGTACCTTTATATTGAAAGACCACGTTTCAGGATGTCAGGTAGACTATCTGGAATCTGTGCCGCAGTACTCTGGGTCCAATTCCTTGTTGAGTTGTGTGGAGACTGTTCTATGTTTATGATTAGATTCCCTACAGTATGGAAACATGCCCTTCAGCCCAACAAATCCACACCGAACCTCCGAAGAGTAACCCACCCAAGCCCCTTTTCCCCTCTGACTAATGCACCTAACACTACGGGCAATTTAGCATGGCCAATTCACCTAACCTGCACATCTTTGGACTGTGGGAGGAAACTGGAGCACCCGGAGGAAACCCATGCAGACACGGGGAGTATGTGCAAACTCCACACAGACAGTCGCCCGAGGTTGGAATTGAATCTGGGACCCTGGTGCTGTGAGGCAGCAGTGCTAACCACTGAGCCATCATGCCACCCAATAGCTATTCCCCTTACAATAAAGGCCAACATTCCATTTACTTTTCTAGCTACTTGCATCATCTGCTTGATAGGCAGCATCCAGGGAACAGGAGATTCGACGTTTCGGGCACAGGCCCTTCTTCAGGAATGAGCAGAGAGTGTTCAGCAGGAGAAGATAAAAGGTAGGGAGGAGGGACTTGGAGGAGGGGCGTTGGAAATGTGATAGGTGGAAAGAGGTCAAGGTGAGGGTGATAGGTCGGAGTAGGATGGAGGCGGAGAGGTCAAGAAGAAGACTGCAGGTCAGGAAGGCGGTGCCGGGCTGGAGGGATTCGGCTGAGACAAGGTGGGGGGAGGGGGGATGAAGAAACTGGTGAAGTCCAAGTTCATCCCCTGTGGTTGGAGGGTTCCCAGTCGGAAGATAAGACGCTCCTCCTCCGACCGTCGGGTTGTTGTGGTTTGGCGGTGGATGAGTCCAATGACCTGCATATCCTCGGTGGAGTGGGAGGGGGAGTTGAAATGCTGTGCTACAGGGTGGTTGGGTTGGTTCATCCGGGTGGCCCAGAGGTGCTCTCTGAATCGCTCCGCAAGTAGGCGGCCTGTCTCCCCAATATAGAGGAGGCCACACCGGCTGCAGCGGATGCAGTAGATGATGTGGGTGGAGGTGCAGGTGAATCTGTGGCGGATATGGAAGTTCCATATCCGCCACAGATTCACCTGCACCTCCACCCACATCATCTACTGCATCCGCTGCAGCCGGTGTGGCCTCCTCTATATTGGGGAGACAGGCCGCCTACTTGCGGAGCGATTCAGAGAGCACCTCTGGGCCACCCGGACGAACCAACCCAACCACCCTGTAGCACAGCATTTCAACTCCCCCTCCCACTCCACCGAGGATATGCAGGTCATTGGACTCATCCACCGCCAAACCACAACAACCCGACGGTCGGAGGAGGAGCGTCTTATCTTCCGACTGGGAACCCTCCAACCACAGGGGATGAACTTGGACTTCACCAGTTTCTTCATCCCCCCTCCCCCCACCTTGTCTCAGCCGAATCCCTCCAGCCCGGCACCGCCTTCCTGACCTGCAGTCTTCTTCTTGACCTCTCCGCCTCCATCCTACTCCGACCTATCACCCTCACCTTGACCTCTTTCCACCTATCACATTTCCAACGCCCCTCCTCCAAGTCCCTCCTCCCTACCTTTTATCTTCTCCTGCTGAACACTCTCTGCTCATTCCTGAAGAAGGGCCTGTGCCCGAAATGTCGAATCTCCTGTTCCCTGGATGCTGCCTGACCTGCTGTGCTGTTCCAGCAATAAAGTTTCAACTTTGATCTCCAGCATCTGCAGACCTCACTTTCTCATCTGCTTGATAACCTTTTGTGTCATGTATAAGGACTCCTTGATCTCTCTCTACTTCTACAATGGCACACATTTTTAATGATTTGGTTCTAGTTTGAAAGCACTGCTCCTAAACTCAGCATGCAATATTCTCTATATAAACAAACAAATCATTGAGATCAGAAAAAAATCATTCTAGTGTCTTGGTCTTGGCTGTACAAGAGTGTTCAAGTGTACAGAATACTTATACGCTGCCGTACAATCTCACCATTGAGAAGATGTTTGATTGTGACATTAATGAGAATGAAAGACTGAATTTATACAACACTTTTCATGATCTCAGGACAGTCCAGAGTCTATTTGCAGCTAATGAGGTAGTTTCACAACTGTTTTACTGTTAGAAATGTGGCAGCCAATTTGCGCACAGTAATTTTGCAATGTAGCAATAAACAGACATCTTTTTCAGTGATGTGAGTTGAGAGATAAATATTGGCAAGGATACTGGGTAGAAATTCCCAGCTCTTACCGAGTCATAGAGTCGTACAGCACGGAAACAGACCCTTTGGTCCAACTAGTCCATGCTGACCATGTTCCAACCAAACTAGTCCCACCTGCCTACATTTGGTCCATACCCCTCCAAATCTTTCCTGTTCATATACTTATCCAAATGTCTTTTAACTGTACCTGCATCCAACACTTCCTCTAGCAGTTCATTCCTCATACTAACCACTCCTGGGTTAAAAAAAATGCCCCTCATATCATTTTTAACCCTTTCTCCTGTCACTTTAGTTTTGAATGTTCCCAAAAAGACCCTTGCTATTCACTTTATCCGTGCCCCTAATGATTTTATAAACCTCTATAAGGTCACCTCTCAACCTCTTAGACTCCAGTGAATAAAGTCCCAATCTATCCAGCCTATCTTTATAACTCAAATCCTCTGTTCCCAACAACATCCTGGTAAATCTCTTCTAAACCGTCTCCAGTTTAATAATATCCTTCCCATAACACGGCGACCAGAATTGGACACAGTACTCCAGAAGAGGCCTCTTCAATGTCATGTAGAACCTCAACATGACATCCCAATTCGCAAGGACTGAGAAAGGACTGAGCGATGAAGGCAAGTGAGCTAAACACCTGCCCAACCACCTTATCGATATGTGACACAAGTTTAAAAGAATTAGGTACCTGAACCCCTCGGATCTGAAGTCATGTCATGGGATTTTTTTACATCCATCCGAGATGTAGAGAACACTTTGGTTTAAAGGGTCATCTGAAAGACAGCACTACTGCACTCCTGGAATGAAGAGAAAGCCTTGGTTATGTGCTCATTCCTTTGAAGTAAGAGTTGAATCCACAATCTTCTCATTCACAGGAATGCATACAAACTGTGGGTTTGTAGGACAAAGACCTCCAGGTGCCTTTTTGCAGGAGAATAAAAGGTTAACCACCATTGTAAGAACAAATAGCACAGGAACAGGCCTTTTGGCCCACCAATACTGAGCCAATCCATGGTGCCTCTATGTGATCCATATCCCTCTCTCCCTGCTTGTCAAGATGCCTCTTAAACCTTGAGATTGTATCTACCTCCAGCACCTTCCCTGGCAGCGCGTTCCAGGTACTAATGACCCTCTGTGTAAAAAAAAGTTGCCTTTCACAAATCCTTTAAGTTTACCCCCTTTTACCTTAAACCTATGTCCCTGAGTAATTGACATTTCTACCCAGGAAGTAAGACTCCAACTATCCATTCTCTCCATGCCCCTCCTAATTTTGTACACTTCTATTAGATTGCCACTCATCCTTCGACGTTCAAATGAAAACAAACTAGGTTTGTTAAATCTCTGCTCCAAACCATGCAATATCATGGTATACTGTTTCTGTGCCTTGTCCAAGCCTCCACATCTTCCTCAGAGTGTGCCGAACAGAACTGTAAACAATATTCCAAATGTGGTGTATATAAAGTTCAATTCTGCTGCAACAAGACTTGTCAATTTTTATACTCTATGCCCCGGCCGATGAAGGCAAGCATGCTGAACGCCTTCTTGACCATCTTATCATTTGCGTTGCTACTTTTAGGGAGCTATGGACCTGTACACCTAGATTTCTGCCATTTACTGTACACTTCCCTTCTGCATTAGTTCTCTAAAAATGCATCACCTCACATTCGTTTGGATTAAGCTCCATTTGCCATTTCTCTGCTCACATCTCTAGTCTATCTATATCCTGCTATATCCTCTAGCAATCTTTCTCACTATTTGCAGTTCTCCCAATCTTTGTGTCATCCGCAAATTTACTAATCAGGCCACTTACATTCTTCTCTGATGTAGTCAGGAGGTTCAGTGTCATTAGTCCAATTGAAGGACTCTCCAGGAAAGTGAGAGGTTTTCTTGTGCTTTCCTGATTAGTAACAGGTACATGTACAAATAGAGAGCCATTGCACCTTGAATCTGCAGAGGCCACTGTCCCGATGTAATAATGCTAGCATATTACTTTATTTCGCCCTGTTGTACCACTCCCTGAACTGGCTGTTTCCCATGCAGCAGAGAGAACAAAGGAAACAGCAGTGATTCTAATTAGGTGTGTGCTTTATACTGTTATTACAGCTATTTAAGTTTTCTTTGCATTTTGTGTATCTAGTTATTTTGAACCCATCTGCAGCACCACTAGTGAAAATAATTCTTTTAATTGGGAACCTTTCCTTTGGGTTAATAAGATGATGAAAAGAGATACAATACAAACATGTAATGGAGTTTCAAGGTTTTCCAGATGGCAATTTGGAACGTACAATTGTCTTCATGTGGATTACCTAAAGATGTTTACTCTAACCTCAAGGACAAGCCTGGATTCCATTGGCCTACCTCTAAAATCCTGTCTTCACAGCAATGGTGACCTATTGACAGTGATGAACCATGACTCACATCCATGTAGACGGAGCCTCTCTGCTTTCTCCTACTTGTGAACCCGGTTGACAGCCAGAAGCCAAGATCAAAGAAAATACCCGAACCTCTGAACCTATAATGTTTCTAGTGGAAAAAATATGTCAATATGTTCCTCCTTTAAGCAATATGCAGTCAAACCATACAATGGCTCCAAGAGTTAGAACATTGCAGCATTAGCTTTTGCTAGATAGAGAAAACAATTACATTTTTAAAAATATACAAATATTAATATACCGTATTGATATGAAGCATCAATGATAAGTCAGAGAATTGGAAAAATCTTAATACAATACTTGAAATTATCCTCATCCTGTTCTGAATTCCATGTATATTAAAAAGGCAATTTTAACAAATACTGATACATACTGATGTTGTAAAAGGATTATGGCTGCTGTTACATATTTTATGGAGCTGTCTCTTGATTAATACTTTCTGGAATGGTTGTCTTAAGGCTATGTCTGAAATTGTCAAGCTCCAGATCCCCATAGACCCTTGGCTGATTATTTCAGGTGACTCAATGCAGATCTTTTGCCAATCCAAAGAGAAAAACAATGGGGATAGTTATGACAGTAATTATGATGGGGAGACGTACTTTTCTGAAACACTGGGGAGACGTCCCCTCTAACCTGATGTTCAAAGAACGAATCACCTTGGAACTGAAGCTTGTGTACACGTTTGTTCTACAGAATAACAAGAAGCCATGAGGTATTTCCACTAATGCAGCATAGTATGGATTACTTTTAATAGGCAGATGGCTTATGCAAGTTAGGACTGTGGGCGACAATTTCAAAATGTGAAATCTCTTTCTGCTTATATATTGTTCAAACCCTCAAAAGTGTTGTAAATGATAGAGTTCACACAATTTCTGTTAATTTGTTTGTATCCTTAACACAAGTTACCTTGAGCAAATATTTCTTTTCTCCCTGCCCAATAAAAAAGATGAGCAAGGATAATGGATACAGAGCAATAAACCCATTTATTCCATAATGCCTGATGGAACTCTGGGAAAACAGCCACAATTCTGCCAAATTATCAGTAAAAGGCACAATAATAGGTATATCAGAGTTATGACAAGCAGAATTACCTTGAATTAATATTGATCTTTGATGAATAAATAGATCTGAAGCTATTTATCCATCCTACTCTTATATTCTTTCAACACTATTTTCTCTTTTTAACCTATCCTCATATTGACTTTGAAGAGCATTATCACCTTCCCTGCCAGGCAGTCATGAATAAAGATAACCATGCAGATGTTCTTGTTTAATTCCCTTCCAGTGCCATCTTTCTTTCAGTTGGCTAAGGCACCAGACTGCCTACTAATGGGTGTCTTATGATGTACATGGGACTCTGGCACCTACTCAGTCATGTTTGCCTCTGTATCTCCATTGATTTAGCTCCTAACGAGTTCAGTTCAGAGAGCTCAGCTTTCATGCCTTTATCTGAGTTTAAAATATTAACCTCAGAATCAATAAGAGGGAGGTGATGGCCGAGTGGTATTATCACCAGACTGTTAATCCAGAGACCCATTTAATGTTCTGGGGACCCAGGTTTTAATACTACCATGGCAGATGGTGGAATTTGAATTCAGTAAATTAAAAAAAAAAGCCTGCAATAAGGACTTTAATCTATTATCGAAAAAAAACCCACCTGGTTTACTGATGTCCTTTAGGGAAGGAAGCTGCCAACCTTACCCAGTCTGGCCTACACGTGACTCCAGACCCACAGCGATGTGGTTGATTCTTAACAATTATGGATGGGCAATAAATGCTGGCCTAGTGAGTGATGCCCTCATCCCATGAATGAATAATAAAAAAGAAGTCCTCCATTCTTAATCGGATGGAAAACTCAACCATGTCATGGTCACTGTTTCCTCGAGGTGCCTTAGCTCTGAGGTCATTAATTATTCCTATCACATTATACATTACCAAATCAAATATAATCTGCTCTCTGGCAACTTTGGCCAAAAGAATATAAGATTTAGCTCTCCGTTTTTATTCCTGACATTAGATTCAGAGGTCAACTTATCCTTTGATCTCTCCTTGGTGCTTGCTATAAACTTGCATCAAATGTAGTTGACATTTTTATCCTTTTGCTGCTTCTCCATGAACTATTCTGTGAGGTCAAGCAATATCGCTGCACAGTGAGTGACAGCAGTGGAAATTATGAAGTGGATTTTAAGAACCCGGGAGGGGAGCTGAAGGGGACCTGAAGGAATCATTTTGAAGGTCCAGTGCGACTTGAATCCTATATATCCCTCCTGGCCAGCTGCCCACTTCAAATGAGGAGAAGTTGACGGATCCAAGCCTGTGAACCTGGAAGATGCCTAATTGCATGTGAGTGCAGCAGGATATGAGGAGGAGTGGGTATTGTGGATGGGAATTTGAGTGTACTTTGGGGTGGTAAGGGCTCAGATTTGCTTGTGCTGCCTGGAAGGCTTCTCACCACTCACTAGAATCTGAAGTGAGAGAATCCTGGAAGGCATTCCTAATGAAGGGCTTTTGCCTGAAACGTCGATTCTCCTGCTCCTCAGGGATGCTGCCTGGCCTGCTGTGCTTTTCCAGCACCACACTCTCAACTCACAGGCTTCTCCCCCTGCCAGATATGCTTTCAGAAGTTGCTCATTGCTCAATGACAGTAACTCTCCCACTAACCCACTAACCTTTCCTTTCTAACTATCCAGCCCAGTTACATGCTTGCCCCCTTTCAATTGTGTTGTCTGCCAATTGATGGTTCTTAGTCTGGGTTGACTTCATCATCACCCTAACCCTAATGATCACTGCCTCCTCAATGTTACACTACTGTTGATTGAATTACTTGGCCCAACTCATTTGCAACAACCTCATTAAGAGTTCACCACTCACTAGAATCTGAAGTGAGAGAATCCTGGTCTTGGCAGGAGGAGAGTGGGACTGCTCTTGTAGGACTGCAGAGACACCCATGTCCCGCCAACTGAGTCCCACTCTTCATACATCCACTGCAGCTCTCCATAAGACCATAATGTATAGGAGCAGAATTAGGCCATTCAGCCCATTGAGTCTGCTCTGCCATTTGATCATGGCTGCTATGTTTCTCAATCCCATTCTCCTGCATTCCCTCTGTAACTCTTGATCCCATTATTAATCAAGAAACTGTCTTAAATACACGCAATGAGTTAGCATTCACAGCCCTCTATGGGAATGAACTTCACAGACTCACCACCTTCTAGCTGAAGAAATTCCTCCCCATCTCTCTTGTAAAGGGCCATCCCTTCATCCTGAGGTTGTACCCTCGAGTTCTAATCTCTTCGACTCATGGAAACATCTTTTCCAGGCCCACTCTATCCAGGCCTCTCTGTATTCCGAGTGTTTCAATCAGATTCCGCCCCTCCATCCTTCTAAACTCTACAGGTCCAGAGTCCACAACTGCTCTTCATGTGAAAAGCCCATCATCCCCGGGATCATTCTTATAAACTGACTCTGGACCCTCTCCAACACCAGCACATTCTTCCTTAGATACTGGGCCTGAAAGTGCTCACAATATTAGACATGTTGGCTGACCAAAGCCACATACAGCCTCAGCAGTACATTGCGGCTCTTGCATTCATGCCCTCTTCAAATTGCATTTGCCTTTCTAACAGGTGACTGAACCTACATGTTAACCTTAAGAATCCTTAACTAGGACTCCCAAATCCCTTTGTGCTTCAGATATCCGAAACCTTTCCCCATTTAGAAAATAATCTCTGCCTCTATTCTTCCTACCACAGTGTATATTTAGAAATCTCACACTTTCTGATTGTTTTACATCTGTCACTTCTTTTCCCACTGTCCGAGCCTGTCCATGTCCTTCTGCAGTCCCCTGTCCTCATCACTACCTGCCCCTCCACCGAGCTTTGTGCCATCTGCAGACTTAGCAACGATGCCCTCAGTTCCTTTGTCCAGATCGGTAATGCGGTGCCACCACAGACCTCTGATGAACTCCACTGGCCACCAGCTGCCATCCTGAAAAAGGCCCCTTTATCCCCAGTCTCAAATAATCCTCTATCCATGCCAATACCTTGTGTCTAATACCATAGGCTCTTGTCTTATTTAACAGCCTCCTGAGCAGCACCTTGCCAAAAGCCTTCTCAAAATCCAAATAGATCATGTCCACTGACTCTCTGTTGAAATTGCTCATTATTTCCTTGAAGAATTCTAACCGATTTGTCACGCATGACCTCCCTGTGGTGAAGCAGTTCTGACACAGCCCTCTCACAGTTACCCTGCCGTTAGAGTCACTGGCTAAGATACCATCCTTCCCTTGTGCCTGCAGATACTAATGGGGATATTCATCGCAGAAACCTGTTCCACCAGAAGCCAACTCCTTGACATCTGAGGATGAGCGTACCGAGGCATCAAGCAAGGTTACCTCCTACAGTACCTCAGCCCCCAGCCTACCCTGCTCAGATACTGACACCTTGGGGGGAAGATGACATTTTGGCATCACAAGTCCAGGTACCTGCTCAGCACCAGTTAGTAGAGGACCCTGTGGTGTCGGCAATCAGGGACATTTTCCACATGCACAGGAAGGAAGAGGAAAGGAGACTGTGGCACTCATTGACCAGAGGTTGCAGGGGGTTCAGGACACCAATGGAACTAAGCTACCTCAAGTATGTAACCCCCTGGCTGCATCAATGAACAGATTGATGAGTGATGTGGAATGCCAGGCCCAAACCCCTCAGGGTCTGCTGGAGAGGTCCACACTCCTGCCTTCCAGTGTCTCAGTCATTGGTTCTCAGGATTGAAGTCATGGCAACAAGGCAATGGAGTACTGGACACATGGTCCAGGTGCCCTTTCCTGATGAGGAGGTGGGGCAATGCCAGGGAGCACCCACCTAGAGGGAAGGCCACACATCACGCCCTCAGAAATATAAACTTAGGACACTTCACTAAAACAGGTGGGAAAACAGACAGTGATGAGGAGGTAAAGAGATTACAGATGGATGTTGATAGGCTCGGAGAATGGGCCAGACTCTGGCAGATGGAGTTTAATCTGGATAAATGCGAGGTTTACCATTTTGGCCAGAAAAAAACAAAAGAGCGAATTATTGTTTGAGTGGGAAGCAGATATGAAGTGTGAGAGTGCAGAGGGATCTGGACACCTTTGTGCATGAAATGGGTTTGTAGGTGCAGCATACAATAAGAAATACAAATGGAATCATGGCATTTATTGCGAAAGGCTGAATTATGTAAATAAAGAAGTGCTGTTACAAGTATGTAAGGCAATGGTGAGATCACACCTGGAGTTTTGTATCTCCTTACTTTGGTCTCCTAACTTGAGGAAGGATGTGGTGGCACTGGAGGCAGTTCAGAGGAGGTTCACCAGGTTGATTCTGGGGATGAAAGGGCTTTCATACCAGGAGCGGTTGAATAGCTTGGGCTTGTACTCACTGGAGTTGGGAAGAATTGGGGGGGGGGGGGGGGTCTGATGGAGGTGTATGAAATGCTAGAAGGGATTGATAAAGTGGATGTTGAACAGATGCTCCCCCTTGTGCGACAGTCTTGAACAAGAGGACATAAAGTGAGAGGAGGTCGGTTTAAAACAGAGATTGGGAGAAACTACTTCTGTCAGAGGGTTGTGAATCTGTGGAACTCACTGCCCCAGAGTGCAGTGGAGGCAGAATCGATCAACAGATTTAAGAAAGAAATAGTTAAGTTTCTGATGAAAAGCAGGATAAACAGCTATGGGGAGCAGGCAGGAGAGTGGAGTTGAGACCAGGAGAAGATCAACCATGATCCTGTTAAAAGGCTTGTGGAGCCGAATTGCTTACTCCCACTTCTAATTCTATGTGCCTCTGTTCAGAGGTGGCTGGGCTCTCTACCTCTACCTCCACTTGCACCTCCAACCCTGCCTGTGCCTCTCGGACCCAAAGAAGTCGAAGCTGAGAACGGTACACTTACCTCTGGCAGGAAGACCATGAATCTGACTGAACTGTCCCAATACTCAGTGTCACCAAGTGAAACCTTCAACATGAACAGGTTCCCCTGCCAAGCAGACCCCTCCACCCAGTTCTGGAATTGAGAGAACACTACGGTGTAGAGGGAGGAGTGAAATAAATAAACCTTATCAGGACACCTTGGTGGCATGGCTGAAAACACAATGTACAGAAAGTATCACATTCAGAGACATTTTATTGGTTTTACACCACGTTGGTTGGTTTAGTTTCTATGCAATTCTGAATGTAACTGTGCCAGTTTTCCGACAGCTGTTTTATTTCTCTCAAGGTATTTACTGAATGCTTGGTTGGTTTCCAAAAAATTACAGTTATCTCAACGAGGTGTTCTGCGTTCACAGTTTGACTGTCGAGCTATTAAAGGTTTAGTTGTCTTTGATATGGAGAATGAATAGAATTTACATGTTTTATAGGGGATTAAACACTTGAGATTTTTAAAAAAGATAATTGAAATGATTAATGGGAATTAATGGAATTATTTTGCTGTCAAGTGTGTATTGTGTGAATGATGTTAATCCTTTAGCTCATTATTTTAAAATTATTAGTTTCAACTTTCAACACTTTTATTTTTAGCAAAACTCTTTTGACTTTTGAAACATTTGTTCTAAGTTTTAGGTTCTGCCCTCTAAACTTAGACAGTCCAACCAACACTCAAAATTTCTCTCTATCTCTCCTATTTATTTACCTTGATAGCCTGAAAACATCAATTAAATCAACCATAACTTTCTAAACTCCAATGAATATGATTCCATTTATGAAAGATTTACAGGGTTGTTGCCAGGGTTGGAGGGTTTGAACTAGAGGGAGATGCTGAAACAGGCTGGGGTTGTTTTCCCTGGAGCATCAGAGGTTGACGGGTGACCTTATAGAGGTTTATAAAATCACAAGGGGCATGCATAGGGTAAATAGACAATGTCTTTCTCCCACGTTAGGGGAGTGCTGAACTAGAGGACATAGGTTTAAGGTGAGAGGGGAAAGATTTAAAAATGACCCAAGGGGTAACTTTTTCATGCAGAGGGTGGTGAGTGTATGGAATAAGCTGCCAGAGGAAGTGGTGGAGGCTGGTACAATTGCAACATTTAAATGGCATTTGGATGGGCATATGAATAGGAAGGGTTGAGAGAGATAAGGGCCAAATGGTGGCAAATGGGATTAGATTAAAGTGATGAGAGTGTTGGTCAATGAAAAATATTGGAAGTAAAAACATTGGGTCCGGTTTGCATTGTGTAAATAACAATATGCCTTTTCTTGTCCTCGTGTAGAGATATGCAACTTGCTTCTGGAAGTCTCAGTCACTATATCAGTGCAAACTGTTGAACACTTTTTAACTATTTATTCCAGGAATTCTTTTGTTCATGGATGTGTAGTCACATGTAGATCAGAACAGTTAAGAATGGCAGATTTCCCTTAAGGTCACCAGTTAACCAGATGGATTTTTGGAATAATTGTGCTTATATGGTTGCCATTAGCCTAGATTTGTATTGGATTCAAATTTTACATCTGTCAAAGTAGCATTCAAACACATTTCTGGAGAACCTTAACTCTGGATCATTAGTTCACTTCTCAACCTCCTATGTTCCTGAAAAAAAGTTCCAGCCTATCGAGCCTTTCTTTATAACTCAAACCTTCCATACCCAGCAACGTCCTGGTAAATCTCTTCTGATTTACTCTGGAAGACATTTTATAGAGGAAAATTTAAACTATAAATTCAAATAACCATAGCTTGAACTGAATTGGTACCATTAATGTCATTAAAGTCCCAAGGTGCTTCATATGAATATTATTAGACAGAATTTGGAACTGAGATGTGTAAGGAGATATTCGGGAAGGTAATCAAAAACCTGATTAGAGAGGCATGCTTTAATAAATGTCCCAAAGTAGGAAAGGAAAGTAGAGATTTAAGGGAATAACTTGCAGCTTTCCTGGAAATAATTCATTAGATTGGAATGTGCAAACTACCATGATTCCAGATTAACAGAAATTTCTGGAGAAACTCAGCAGGTCTGGCAGCATCTGTGGAGAGAGAAACAGAGTAAATGTTTGAAGTCCAATGTCCCTTATTCAGAATAGTTCTGCTCCAAATCTCAGTTCAGAACTGTGCTGAAGGAGGGTTACTGGATTTTAATGGTGAACGTAGTTTTCTCTCCACAGATGTTGCTGGAGCGACTGAGTTTCTCCAGAAATTTCTGTTTTTGCTTGTTTCAGATGTCCAGCATCCACAGATCTTTGTTTTATTGTTCGAGGGTATGTTTCCACTACTGCCTCTGACTTTCACCCCACTAAATGTGCCTCATGAAGCTGGGTTTGAGGTCAGAGAGCCAGAAAAGTAGCAAGGAATCTCCTTGGGATGACTTGCAACGCTATCTTACTCTGTGCTACTTTACCAGGATGGGGCTGCCACAGGAAATGGAAGATGGGCAGGAACTAAGTCAGTTCAGACCCCAACTAGACTCCCCCCAGTGCTGCAACATAGAACATAGAACAATACAGCACAGAACAGGTCCTTCGGCCCTCGATGTTGCTTTGACCTGTGAACTAATCTAAGCCCATAGTTCTAGCCCAACCTGTGGAACCACAGCACCCTCCCCTCACTGTATCAAAGCTTGGTTGGCCATGCTGAAGAGGCATCAGCTGGCTAGGGATGAATGAACTAACTGGTGCCATCATGGGGCTGTAATGCTGATATGGGGCAGCAATAGATGCATCTGGTTCAGTGGTTAGCACTGTTGCCTCACAGCACCAAGGACCCAGGTTCAATTCCACCTTTGGATGACTATGTGGAGTATTCTCCATGTGTCTATATGACCTTCAGGTGCTCTGATTTCCTCCCACAGTCCAAAGATGT
Organism: Chiloscyllium plagiosum; assembly: GCF_037043375.1. NCBI lineage: Eukaryota > Metazoa > Chordata > Chondrichthyes > Orectolobiformes > Hemiscylliidae > Chiloscyllium > Chiloscyllium plagiosum. The sequence continues at coordinate 18,229,211 of NW_028270147.1, forward strand.
GGAGGTTTGGTGGATTGGCTATGAAAAATTGCCTTATAGTGTGCAGGCTAGGTGGATTAGCCATGGGAAATACAGGGTTATGGAGATGGGTTGGTGTGGGCTTGTTGGGTTGAATGGGCCTGCTTCTGAACTGGAGGGATTCTATGATTCTCTGGACAGTCACTCTTCCATGTTGATGCTTATTAACAGGCTGCTTCATGTAATACTGTTCTTGTGGGTAGTTGAGTCTATGCATTGGTTTGGGACCTACACATGACCCCAATGTAGGGGCTCCTGACGCTCACTGCAAATTTCAGTAGAAATGTCATGAAATCTGAGCACATAGACAGAATAAAGATCATGATGCAGGGGTTCTTTACTCCTTTAGCATCATTACAAACATAATAAACTTAAACATGGAACTATTTACATGGAAAGAAGCCTGTGGCTTACGCTGAGTATCCTTTTTCTACATCTTCCACCAAAGATGCCTTTTTATATACAGAAGGTATGTTCTACTGCTCCAGCTGCCTTCCCTCCCTTACTGTCGCCCCCTGCTGCTGGAGGTCCTGTTACACTGCTGATATGGGTTTGGAACAAAAATTATTCAAAATATGCATGCATATTAAAATTGATAACAGTAGCCTGCTCAGGGCATTGAAAGTAATAATCAATTCAGGTAAAGACACGATTAATTATGGCAATATATTTGCCTTCATGCCTTCAACAATGTTTGTTCCCTAAGAGTGGAGGTAGGGGAGGCAAAGGCCAAAATAGAAGTTAAATCAACTAGCTGTTGAGCAAAATGTGGGTGAAAGACTGAGACAAACAGAAAAAGAAGGGTGCTTTGGAAAACTAACATTACAAGTGTGGCGTTGAGTGATAAAGATGGCAAGAGAAATAACATGAAAAGGAAAAAGAAACAGGAACAGGGAGTAAAGACAACATAAGGAAATGCAAGGTCTGAGGCCAAATTGAAGAGGGAGTCCAAATTAAGAAAGAGAAAAACAAGAGGAAACCAATAGGAGATTTGGAGTAAAGCTTCAAAATAAAAAATATTTGCCAGAATTCAACAGAGAAAAGAAAAAGGTGTTGCGTAGAAAAGAGAAAGCCTGTGAACTGATTGTAATCAGGTCAGCCAGTTGGACCTCATAGAATATGAGTTCTCTAATTGGGGCTGTTAGTCTGGTACAATCAGCAAGCCCTGGCTGACAGATATAACCATGTGTGTCAGAGGTACAGTTCACTCTGAGAGCCTGGATCAATGTCAAATAATATGTACGCAAAAATAAAGGGTGACTTGGTGATGGGATACCAGCCTCTGTGGAGTTATTTCAGCCTAGTGAGAAAGACAGTGAAAAGATAAATGGTTCTGAGGAAGGGTCACTTGACCTGAAATGTTAACTCTGATTTCTCTTCACATGTACCGCCAAACCTGCTGAGCTTTACCAGCAATCCCTATTTTTGTTTCTGAAAAAGATATTGATATTGACATCAATTTGTATATGATATCTTTAAATGTTAAACACTCCAGGGCTTCACAGAAGTATCATTGTACCAAAAATGACATTAATCTAAAGAAGGCAATCGATCTTTGTTTATTCATTTGTGGGATGTGGGTATTGTTGGTCAGGTCAGCAGTTATTGCTTGTGCTTAATTGTCCTTGAGAAAGGGAATTAGCCAAGTTGCCAAACCACTGGAGCTCATGTACTGTAGGTACTCAAACAGTGGTTTTAGATAGGAGAAAGTGAGGACTGCAGATGCTGGAGATCAGAGTCGAGAGTGCAGTGCTAGAAAGGCAGCATCCGAGGGGGAGGGGAATCGATGGTTAGGGCATAAGTCCTTCATCAGGAAGGGCTTATGCCCAAAATGTTGATTCTCCTGCTCCTCGGATACTGCTTGACCTGCTGTGCTTTTCCAGCAGTGCTTTCAGGTACCAAATTTCAGGATTTTAAAGCAGTGACCATGAAGGATTAATGTTATACCCCCTCAGCAGAGTGTGTGAACTGTACTAGAACTTATAGGTGGCTTTGTTCCTATGCACTTTCTTCTTTTGTTCTTCAAGGTGGTAGAAGTTGCAGTTTGAGATGATGCCAAAGAACCCTTCGTGAGGTCCTACAGTGACACCTGTAGGTACTTCACCACCAGCTCCTCAAGAGCAATTATGGATGAACAAGCCACTCACATCCAGTAAATCAACAGGAAAAGGGACACATTACAACAGCAGTGCGTGGATGTGGTGGTGTGAGAACGTTTAAGGTGTCATTCAGGTAGGCTGCTTTCTCCTTGATAGTATAACACTTTGTGAGAGCTGACGGTGTAGCATTCAACAGACAAGACCATAAGAAATATGAACAGAAGTGAGCCATTCAGCCCCTCAAGCCTTGTCTGCCATTCCATGGATCATGGCTGACCCAAAACTTCTCACACCCACTTTCCTGCCAATCACTCAGAAGTCTTGATTCCTCAAGAATCAAGAATTTATCCACCTCAGCCTTAACAACCAGAAGAATAATTACTGCTTACTTTCAATCATCAGCAAAATAATGGTAAGGGTCATTGATAGTGCCATTCAGGAGCACTTGCTCAGCAATAGCCTGCTCACTGATGCTCAGATTGGCCTCATTATAGACTTTGCCCAAACACCCACAAAAGAGCTGAATTCCACGGGGGGAGTGATAGTGACTGCCCTTGGCAACAAGGCAGCATTTGGATGAGTAGACCCTGACAGCCCCCTACCAAAATTTAAGTTAATGGAATCGGGGTGGGGAAAAGTCTTCCTTGGTTCAGTTCAAACCTAGCATGGTTCGAGCTGTTGGAAGCAAATGATCTCAGTCCCAGGGCCTCCTGCAGGAGTCCTTCAGAGTAGATATCAACTTGTTCAGATGTGTTATTAGACACCTCTGGATCAGGTAGGATTGGAACCCAGGCCTCCTGGCCCAGAGATAGAGATACCACAACTGCACAATGAGCCCTCTATGTTTCTCACAGGAGATACCTCTCGAGAAACTGTTCAGAGATGTTATTACACACTTCTGGAGTAGGTCAGACTTGAACCCAGGTCTACTAGCTCAGAGTTGGGGACTCTACCACTGCACCAGAAGAGCCCTCTACCTTTCTCAGGGCCCAACCACTTTCAACTGTTTCATCAATTACATTCCTTTCATCATAAGGTCATAATGTGTTGCCCATCCCTAATTGCCCTTGTGCTGAAGGATTGGTAGGTTATTTCAGAGGGCACTTACCCATTACTGTGAGCCTGGAGTCACATATCGACAGATACTGGCAGTTCTCGTACTCCAGTTGAAAAGTATTGGTGGAAAATCCTCCGATAGTTCCAGGATCGCTGAGGACACAGGACTAAGGCTAATAAAATGGGGAAGAATGACATGTTCTTGGCTGGGAATTCTTAGGGGCAATGGGACAGCACTGTCAGAAGCAGGAGAAGTTCCAAACTGGCATGCCCTTCAACTGATGTTCAGTCCATTCGTTAATCACTTAGTTTGAGGTTTGATTGTAATCCCGAAAAGGAGAAAAGCTGCCTGCAAAGTAGCAGTTATCAGGAGCAACTGCTCTGCCTGCCTGCACTTTGGCTCATTCTAGTGGTGGAGGACTGAGACTCTCGTGATAGGCCTCACATTGGCCTCATTAATTGGCCACTCAGTTGGCAATGGAGCAGCAAAGTCAACAATGGACCTTCCTACCCAGAGCTTAATCCTCATAAAGTTTGGAAGGTGACAGGGTTTGGACATGACAGCACCCTGTCTGATTAACTGCACCTCCAAGTAAAGCTTCAGCTGAAAATGGAAACATGGGTTCGAAACCCACAATGGCAGTTGGTGAAATTTGAATGCGCTTTTAAATAATCTGGAATGAAAAGTTGGCCTAATTTGCTATTACATAACAACAGTCAATTGTTGTAAAAGCACATTGTCCTCCAGTGAAACAAATTCACCGTTATTACCTGGTCTAGTGAACGAGTAACTCCAAATTCACAGCAATGGACTTGATTCTTAACTCTCTGAGCAATTTGAAATGAGCAAAAAATACTGGCTACCAGTGACATTAACAACTCAAAAACTAATTTTAAAAAATTGCTCATTAAAAAAACTGTGGACCCAGCCTGTGGATGCTGTAAATCAGAAACAAAAACAGAAATTTCAGCAGGTCTGGCAGCGCCTGTGGAGAGAAATCAGAATTAACATTTCGGATTGAGTGACCCTTCCTCAGAACTCCAAACCAGTTCGGAGGAAGGGTCACTTGACGCGAAACATTAACTCTGATTTCTCTCCACAGGTGCTACCAGACCTGCTGAGCTTTTTTCAGTAATTTCTGTCTCTGTTTAAAAAAAATATTTACAATGTATACATCCTCTATGTGCCCTCTAACTTTGTATTTGGACTAATAGCAAGCCAGTGTGACATGAAATTGGAATTTCAAAGCTTTGGTATTTACTCTATACATTTGCTCTTTATCTAACTTTGAAATAAAAGATACATTTTGTCTTTTGCCTTTATCATGATACACTTGTTTAAACATATTTTCAGAGCATCTATGAGAGTATATTCAATAGATAGGATGTTTCTGTCATAATTCTTTACCTCAACAGTGGAATTGTTGTCAAAGTGCATTACGAGCATACTTACCTTCCCTGTAAATAACCAGCAGGAAAAATAGTATTCAGTGCTTGGTGCTGACGTGTTTCCACCTTACACCCAAAGCAAGTTATAAATACTGTGGCTACAAGAGCAAACCAGAGGCTTGGAATCCTGCAGTGAGTAACACACATCCAGACTCTCCAAACCCTGTCCACTATCTGCAAGGGCACAAGTCAAGAGCGTGACAGAAAACTCTTCACATGCCTGGATGGGTGCAACTCCAGTGATGCTTAAGAAGTTCAGTACCATCCAGGCCAAAGCAGTTCAATTAATTGGCTCCCAATCTACTACATGAAACATTCACTCTAACCTGCCACATGAAGTGGTGGAGGCTAGTACAATTGCAACGTTTAAGAGGCATTTGGATGGGTATATGAATAGGAAGGGTTTGGAGGGATATGGGCCAGGTGCTAGCAGGTGGGACTAGATTGGGTTGGGATATCTGGTCGGCATGGACAGGTTGGACCGAAGGGTCTGTTTCCATGCTGTACATCTATGACTCTATGACACACCCTCCAATGTTATCACCTGCTGACTGCATTGTGTCCCATCTGCAAGATGCACTGCTAGAAACTTACCAAAGCCCCTTTGACAGCATCTTCTAAATGCACAATCTCTACCAGCTAGCTGGACAAGGATAGCAGGTACATGCGAACAACACCGCCAGCAAATACCCCTCCAAACTATGCATTATGCTGACTGGAAAGATTTCACTGCTCCTTCAATGTCTCTGGATCAAAATCCTGGATTTCCCTCTTTAATGTCACTGTGGAGGTACCTACACCCCATACATCACAAAGGTTCAAGAAGACAACTTCCCCTAGGGCAATTAGAGATGGGCAACACATGATCATACACTTAGCATAACCACATACTCAGTGATTGAACACATAACAAATCATAATTTGTGAGATACCCTTTCTGCACATGCAATACAACATAGAACATATAACAGTGCAGCACAGGAACAGACCTTTTGGCTCATCATGTCTGTACCAACCATGGTGCCATTCCGGCTAATTCTGCACATGGTTCATATCCCTCTATTCTCTGCCTGTTCATTTGTCTATCTAAATGTCTCTCAAATTTTGCTAACGTATCTGCTTCTACCACCTTCCCGGGCAATGCTTTCTGGGTACCCGCTGCCCTCTGTGTAAATGATGGCAATACTTGCTGAAGAAGAACATTACATAAAAGCAGGAATGGTCAATCCCTCAGAGTAGGTTATCAACAGATTGTACTTTATACATTAGTGCAATTCAGAAAGGCCATACTGCCCCTGGGAATGGTGTCGAAAGAAAATATTCAACAGATTATAGTTATAGAGGACTACAGGCCAGAGAAAAAGCCCTTCAGGCCATTTGGTCAGAAACAAGCAGCTAACTATTGGGATCCGTTTTGCTATCAATTGGCACATTGTCCTATATATGCCTTGGCATCACAAGTGCACTTCAAAATGCGTCTTCAATGTTATGAGGCAGTGAGTTCTGGATTCCCGCCATCCTCAGGGTGAAAATGGTTTTCTTCACATCCCCACTAATCCTCCAGCTAGGAGTGATCACCTGGTTTCAAGGATTCTATTACAGAGAGAGTTACCAATGTCTAATGAATCCATTGAGTTTAAAAGGTTAATGGTTGTACAACATAGAACTTGGAACGTTACAGCGCAGCACAGGCCCTTCGGTCCTCGATGTCGTGCCAACCTGTGAAATTAATCTGATGCCCATCTAACCTACACCATTCTATTATTATCCATATGTATGTCCAGTGCTCATTTAAATGCCCTTTATGTTGGCGAGTCTACTATTGTTGCAGGCAGGCCATTCCATGCATCTACTACTCTCTGAGTAAAGATACTACCCTTGATATCTGTCCTAAATCTATCACAATTCTAATTATCTAATTGAGATGTTAAAAGTAAAAATTGCTTTTTTCCTGTCTGGCGTGAGAGTGCAAAGAGAATAATGGCCTTATTCTTATGGCTTATGAGGGAAGTTAGAGATAGCATTAGATTGCAAAGCACACGAATTGGTAAGAAAAACAACAGGCTGGAGGATTAGTCACAGTTTAGAAGTCCGTAAAGAAGGACCAAGGGACTGATTATGAAGGGGAAAATAGAGTATGAAGTCAGCTTGCAGGGAACATGAGAACTCACTGTAAACATTTCTATAGGTACGGGAGGAGAAAAAGATTAGTGAAAACTAATGTATATCTCTTAGAGTCGGAAATGGAGGAATTTATAATGGGGAACAAAGAAATGACTGACGAACTAAATTCATACTTCACTTCTGTTTCAAAAAGGAGGACTCAAAAAACATATCAGAAATGATTGGGAACACAGGCTTTAGTGACAGGGAGGAAACTATATTAGTTGAGAAATGGTGTTGGAGAAATTGATGGGATTGAATGGAGATAAATTCCCAGGGCCTGATAATCCACATCCCAGAGTATTTAAGGAAATGGCCCTAGAAGTAGTGGATACATCCGTGGCCATCTTCCAAGATTTTTTAGACTCTGAAACAGTTCCTACAGATTGGAGGATAGAGAATGTAATGCAACAGTTTAAATAGGGAGGTCGAGAGAAAACAAGAAATCTTCCACCAATGAATCTGCCATCAGTACTGTGGAAGTTGCTAGAATCCATCATCAAGGATTTTATAGCAGAGCACTTTGCAAACAGTAGTAAAAATCCGACACAGCATGGAATTACAAAAGGGAAGTCATGCTTGACAAACCTACTGGAATTTTTTGAGGATGTAACTAGTAGAGTTGATCCAGGGGAGCCAGGAGATGTGGTTCATTTGAACTTTAGAAGGCTTATGACAAAGTCCCACAAAAGAGATTAATATGTAAAATTAAGGTGCATGGGATTACAGGAAATTGGTTAGCAGACAAGAAACGAAGAGTAGGAATAATTGAGACATTTTCTGAATGGCAGACAGTGACGAGGGAGGTACTGCAGGCTATGAGCTATTCACAATATATGGTAATGATTTTGATGAAGAAATTAAATGTAATATCTCAAATTTGCTGATGACACAAAGCTGGGTGGCAGGATGAGCTGTGAGGAGGATGCAGAGGTGTTGCAATATAATTTGGACAGGCTCAATGAATGGACAAATGCAGCATAATGTGGATAAATGTAAGGTTATCCACATTGGTAGCAAAAACAGGAAGGCAGATTGTTACTTGAATATGTGTAAATTGAGAGGGGGGGAATGTTCAACAAAACCTTGGTCTCATCATTTAACAGTCGCTCAAAGTAAGTCCGCAGGTGCAGCAGGCAGTAAAGAAAGCAACTGCCAATTTACTTTCACAGTGAGTAGGAACAAGGCTGACTTGTTACAGTTATGCAGGGCATTGGTGAGGCCTTACCTGGGATATTATGTGCAGTTTTAGTCTCCTTATCTGAGGAAGGATGTTTTTGCAATAGAGAGAGCGCAGTGAATTGATTCCTGGGATGGCAGGATGATGTATGAAGAGAGATTGAGTCAGTTAGAATTGCATTCACTGGAGCTTAGAAGAATGAAGTGTGGTCTCATAGAAACCTATTAATTTTGAACTGGACTAGACAAGTTACATGCAGAAAGGGTGCTCCCAATGGCAGAGGAGTCTGGACCAGGGGTCATAGTTTAAAGATAAGGGGTAAACCCTTCTGGACTGAGATGAGGAGAAATGTTTTCGTCCAGAGAGTGTGAGATTGTTGAATTCATTGTAACAGAAAGTGGTTGAGGCGAAAACAGCAAGTGTTTTCAACAAGGAGTTAGATATAGTTCAAGGGATCAAGGAATATGTAGGAGAATGGGATGAGGGAATTGAGTTTGATGACCAGCCATGATCATATTGAATGGCCAAGTAGACTTGAGGCATTGAATGGCCTATTCCTGTGCTGATCTCCTATCATCTGTGAGTACAAGATTTGATGGGGTACATTGAGAGAGATTATTTTCTCTGGTGGGTGAACGGGAAAAAAGAATATGATCTTAAAGACCATAAGATTATATGACCATAAAATATCGGAGCAGAATTAGGCCATTTGGTCCATTGAATCTGCTCCACCATTTGATCATGGCTGATACGTTTCTCAACCCCATTCTCCTGCTTTCTCCCTGTAATCCTTAATCCCTTTACTAAACAAATACCCATCTATCTCCGCCTTATATACACTCAATGACTTGGACTCCACAGCCCTGTGCAGCAATGAGTTCCACATATTAACCACTATCTGGTTGAAGAAATTTCTCCTCACTTCTAAAGAGTCATTACTTTACTCTGAGACCCCTGGGTCATACTCTCTCCTACGAATGAAAATACCTTCTCCATGCCCACTCTATCCACAGTTCTCAGGATTCTGTAAATTTCAATCAGATTCTCCCCCCACCCCATCCCTCTAAACTCCAATATGTACAGAATATTTTTCCTGGACTCCTCTCTCTAACCCCATCTCTGAGGGGCCAAGAAAATTCAGTCCTTGCTGTTGAGAGCTAATTTTTAAAATAAGTCTTTCATGAAATATGGATGTTGCTAACTAGGCCACTATTTATTGATAATCCTAGCGGGCTGGTAAGAGTCAACCACTTTGACCTGGAAACACATGTAGGCCAGACCAGGTAAGGATGTAGGATTTCTTCACTAAATCACTAAAATGAGGCAGATTTTTGTTTTACAACAGTGGCTACATGGTCAATACTGGCTAGTGTTTCACTCCAGATTTTTTTAGAATTCAAAATTTCACCTTCAGTCTTGGTAGAATTCCAACATATTTCTCGAGGCATTATCCTGGGATTCTGCATTAGGAACAAACTGGTATAATGACGACACCATTGTCTCCCTGTTCATTATGATTCAATCACAATACCTGATAATGATTATCAGGCTGTGGCAATGGGTTGACTGATGTTATGATTTATCATGGCAGCTCATTAGGTTGGAATACAGGTCAGAACCATCCTATAATGCATTCTGTGGCCCATATAGAGACATAGAGACGTACAGCACAGAAACAGACCCTTCGGTCCAACTCGCCCATGCCGACAAGATTTCCCAACCCAGTCTAGTCCCACCTGCCAGCACCCGACCCATATCCCTCCAAACCCTTCCTATTCGTATACCCATCCAGATGCCTTTTAAATGTTGCAATTGTACTAGCCTCCACCACTTCCTCTGGCAGCTCATTCCATACACATACCACCCTCTGAGTGAAAAGGTTGCCTCTTAGATCTCTTTTATATCTTTCCCCTCTCACCCTAAACCTATGCCCTCGGGTTCATGACTCGCCCATCACAGGGAAAAGACTTTCTCCATTTACCCTATCCATGCCACTCATGATATTATAAACCTCTATAAGGTCACCCCTCAGCCTCCGACGCTCCAGGGAAAAAAGCCCCAGCCTATTCAACCTCTCCCTATAGCTCAAATCCTCCAACCCTGACAACATCCTTGTGAATCTTTTCTGAACCCTTTCAAGCTTCACAGCAACTTTCCGATAGGAAGGAGACCAGAATTGCACACAAAATTCCAACAGTGGCTTAACCAATGTCCTGTACAGTCGTAACATGACCTCCCAACTCCTGTACTCAATACTCTGACCAATAAAGGAAAGCATATCAAATGCCTTCTTCACTATCCTATCTATATACAACTCCACTTTCAAGGAGCTATGAACCTGCACATCAAGGTCTCTTTGTTCATCAACTGTCCCGACGACCTTACCATTAAGTGGATAAATCCTGCTAAGATTTGTTTTTCCAAAATGCAGCACATCACAATTATCTAGATTAAACTCCATCTGCCACTTCTCAGCCCATTGGCCCATCTGACTAAGATCCCATTCTAATTTAAAGTGACCTTCTTCGCTGTCCACTACACCTCCAATTTTGATGTCATCAGTGAACTTACTAACTATACCTCTTATGCTCACATCCAAATCATTTATATAAATGATGAAAAGTAGAGGATCCAGCACCAATCCTTGTAGCACTCCACTGGTCACAGGCCTCCAGTCTGAAAAGCAACCCTCCACCACAACCCTCTGTCTTCTACCTTTGAGTCAGTTCTGTATCCAAATGGTAAGTTCTCCCTGTATTCCATGAAATTTAACCTTGCTCACCAGTCTCCCATGGGGAACTTTGTCGAACGCCTTACTGAAGTCCATATAGATCACATCTACTGCTCTGCCCTCACCAATCCTCTTTGTTACTTCTTCAAAAAGCTCAATCAAGTTTGTGAGACATGATTTCCCATGCACAAAGCCATGTTGACTATCCCTAATCAGTCCTTGTCTTTCCAAATACATGTACGTCCTGTCCCTCAGGATTCCCTCCAACAACTTGTCCGCCACCGATGTCAGGCTCACTGGTCCATAGTTCCCTGGCTTGTCCTCACCACCTTTCCTAAACAGTGGCACCACATTTGCTAACCTCTAGTCTTCCGGCACCTCACCTGTGACTATCGATGATCCAAATATATCAGTAAGAGGCCCAGCAATCACTTCTGTAGCTTCCCACAGAGTTCTATGGTACACCTGATCAGGTCCTTGGGATTCATTCACTTTTATGTGTTTCAAGACATCCAGCACTTCCTCAGCTGTAATATGGACTGTTTCAAGATGTCACCATCTATTTCCCTACATTCTATCTTCCATGTACTTTTCCACAGTAAAAACCGACGCAAAATACTTGTTTAGTATCTGCCCTATCTCCTGCAGCTCCACACAAAGTCCACCTTGCTGGCCTTTGAGGGGCCCTATTTTCTCCTGAGTTACCCTTTTGTCCTTAATATATTTGTAAAAACCCTTTGAATTCTCCTTAACTCTATTTGCCAAAGCTATGTCATGTCCCCGTTTTGCCCTCCTGATTTCCCTCTTAAGTATACTCCTACTTTCTTTATACTCTTCTCAGGATTCACTCGATCTATCCTGTCTATACCTGACGTATGCTTCCTTCTTTTTCTTAACCAAATCCTCAATTTCTTTTGTCATCCAGCATTCTCTATACCTACCAGCCTTTCCTTTTACCCTAACAGGAATATACTTTCTCTGGATTCTCGTTATCTCATTTCTGAAGGCTTCCCATTTTCCAGCCGTCCCATTACCTGCAAACATCTGTGCCCAATCAGCTTTTGAAAGTTCTTGCCTAATACCATCAAAATTGGCCTCCCTCCAATTTAGAACTTCGACTTTTAGATCTGGTCTGTCCTTTTCCATCACTATTTTAAATCTAACAGAATTATGGTCGCTGGCCCCAAAGTGCTCCCCCACTGACACCTCAGTCAGCTGCCCTGCCTTATTTCTCAAGAGTAGGTCAAGTATCTTGTGTGCTGAAGTTTAACAACAGTGTTGGAACAATGCCAAATTATCTCTTATATTCCAGATGTACAAAATAGCTCTTAATAATTCATGGCTCATATAATATTGCAAAATTACATGTTAATGGATGGTACTTAACAAGTACTTACTTATTACCAAATATCTTCATAGCCCACTTGCAAGATGTGTGAATTACAGCTTGGTCACTTTGTCTAAGAATGTCATCAAATCCCTACAGTGTGGAAGCAGGCCATTTGGCCCATCTTGTCTACACCAACCCTCCAAAAGCATCCCGCCCAAACCCTTTACCCCTGCATTTCCCCATGGCAAGCCATCTAGAAGAAAGTGAGGACTGCAGATGCTGGCGATCAGAGTCGAAAACTGTGACGCCGGTCAGGCGGCGTCCAAGGAGCAGGAGAGTCAATGTTTCGAGCATAAGCTCTTCATTCAGGAATGTCATGTTAAATTGCTCACAGTATCCAGTGATGTGCAGGCTAGCTATCTGCCTAGCCTGCACATCCCTAGATACTGTGGGCAATTTAGCATGACCAAACCACCCTAACGTGCACACCTTTAGTAGAAACTGGAGCATCCAGACAAAATCATTCAGCCGCATGCCAAATGTGTAAACTCCACACAGACAGTGACCCAAAGGTGGTATTGAACCTGGATCCCTGGAGCTGTGAGGTAGCGGTGCTAAACACTGATCACCATGCTACCCCACATATCAGAGACACATCAAACCCCACATGATGCCATTCTCAAGAACGCTCACTGAACCCAAAACAGTAGCTTGGATTTCTCTCCACACATGTGGTCTGACCTGCAGAGATTTTCCAGTAATTTCTGTTTTTGTTTCTGATTTCCAGCATCTGCAGTTCTCTTAGGGATTTTATTCTGTTCCACCTGACCCCTATCAGGGATTTTATGATTGTTCTCAATCAATTAGGGATCCTACCTTGTGACTTACTGAAGTATTATTAAATACTAGATTAAGCTTTAGCAGTTTGGATCACCTTCATTTTCCGAACAAAAATCATTTATTATCCTTGGCTGATGATGGATAGAAAATGACATCAACAATTTGGGAGCAAGTTTAGAGCAGAGAATCAATTGCGTGATAAAGTGAAGACATTTTCATTTTATATTCTATAAAATATTGCAGAAAACAACATGCACGCATTAAGGAATGTAATCACATGCCCTAACAGAGTGGAGCAAAATGTACTCCATACATTTCGGCAGGGATTTCAAATGGAATATTTAATCAGATAGTGGGAATAACCTCAGCACTGTTGATTCCCTTATGCTGTACAACAAAACAACAAAACAACATTGCTCAAAATAGTCGGGAGGGCTTTGTACTGAAGACTATCAACACAAATGAGAAGGGAAATATGTTTTTTCACTTGTGCCAAACGATAAATCAGCATTAAAGATCTCCAAGGCATTGAAAAGAGCTGGAGCAGTTGGGAAAGCAAGCATTTGAGCAGTGTACAATTGGAGGTTACAGGTCAGGTACTTATGTGACTGCTTTTTTTGCAAATTTGCTGCAAACAAATTTTTTTTTAAATCCCTACTGCGTAATCTCTATTGCTAAAGCAACAAACATCCAAAGAGGCAAAAAAAAATTAGAAGGGCTGAACGATCTCACTCCTCTACCCAAGTTCCAAGTCAAAAGGACACCTTGAGTAGTTTGATCTTCGTACTTGCCAAATTGTGAGATGGGGCACCAGGTGGCAGTGCAGCATTCCATCTCAGGGCTGTCGAGGGAATGAGAACAATGGAAAACAAAGTTGTGTTTCTCAGGTTCCACCAATACCTCAGTAGACTTAAAACTCAAAGAACTGAGGATGCTGGAAATTGGAAACGGAGGCAGAAATTGCTGGAAAAACTCAACAGGTCTGGCAGCATCTGTGGAGAGAAAGCAGAGTCAATGTTTCAAATCCAGAGACCGTTCTTCAGTTCTGAAATGCCGTCTCTGCTTTCTCACATGGCTTAGAGGTATTATCGTCAAACTATTAATCCAGACCTAGAGAATGTTCTGGGGACCGAGGTTCAAAGCCTGCCATGGAAGATGGTGGAATTTGAATTCAGGAAGAAAACGTCCATCATTAAGAGTCTAATGTTAACTGTTGATTGTCAGGAAAAACCCATCTGGCTCACCAATGTCCTTTCGGGAAGGAATTCTGTCAGCCTTACATGTGACTCCAGTATACAGCAAATTAGTTGACTCTTAACTGCCCTGTGGGCAATTAGGGATAAGCAGTAAAAGCTGGCCCAGCCAGTGATGACCCCATCATGTGAATGAACAAAATAAAGACACCACAGATGCTGCCAGACCTGCTGAGTTTTTCCAGCAACTTCTGTTTCTGCCTGAGTCATGGAGACTGAGAAGGTTTCTGGTTAAATCCCTGGACTGGATTCAGTTAATTGAAGAGAACACAGTCTAGTGTTCCTACCTCTTGACTATCGCTGAATAGGCTTGATGCCCACAGCTAGTTAGGTGTAACTTTCAAATGGTTGAAAGATGTTTGCAATTTGAAATAATTGGATGATTCATAACCCAGGTTATTAAACAGGTGAAAGCTGTCCTTCCCCTTATTTGTCACAATTGGGATGAGGTCAGAATTGGGCTTGGGCTAATTAAGCTCTAGCGATACCTCCCAAAACCTATTCACCTCTCAACCTCACTCTCTTTATTTAGGAGCCCCTTAAAACTTACCAGGCTTTTGGTCACTTGCTTTACCATTTTCTTACCTGGCTTAGAGTGATTTTTAAAAAATTCTCTGTGAAGCGCTTTGAAATATTTCACAACATTTATGGTTCTGTATAATTACATGTTATTTTTATTGCAATTAACTTCAGGATTTTCACCTCTACTGCTCAGTCTAAAGTCGATTACATGTCTGATCATGGCTTCTTCATGCTTTGACGCTAACATTTTGACTACATGACTCAAAACTCTGCTGGGTCTTTTAACTGTTGCTCTGTATTGGTTGGGCATGTTGACAAATCTGCTAAGACTCTTAGCTGTTGTTCTATCTGAGCCAAACCACTTAACTTTCCCCTACTCTGCTATATTCCCTCCAAGTGATTTACAAGAACGCTTCCAGCAATGAGAAACTTTAGATATGATGATAAATCAGAGAGGGCTTTTCTCCAAGGAGAGAAGAAGATTAAGAGGGAATCTGATAGTAGTTTTCAAAGCATGACTGGGCTGCTTAGAGTGGATAGGGAGAAACTGTTCCTGTTCATAGAAAGAACTAGAACCAGAGGGTACAAATTTAGAGAGATTTGCGAAAGGAGACAATATGATGCAAGGAAAATCTTTTGCACTCAGTGTATAGCTAGGGTTTAGGGGGTTGGTCAGCTTGGATGGCTTGTGAGTGATGTTAACAGTCATGGGTTCAATTCCCATACCATCTGAGTTTACCATGAAGGGCTCTCCTTCTCAACCTCTCCCCTTCACCTGAGCTGTGGCGATTGTCACATTAAACCATCACCAGTCATGTCTCCCTCCATTTGTGGGCAGCATGGTGGCTCAGTGGTTAGCACTGCTGCCTCACAGCGCCAGAGACCCGGGTTCAATTCCCACCTCAGGCAATTGTCTGTGTGGAGTTTGCACATTGTCCCCGTGTCTGCGTGGGTTTCCTCTGGTTTCCTCCCGCAGTCCAAAAATGTGCAGGTTAGGTGAATTGGCCATGCTAAATTGCCCCTAGTGTGGGGTGAAGGGGTAAATGTAGGAGAATGGGTCTGGGTGGGTTGCTCTTCAGAGGGTCGGTGTGGACTTGTTGGGCCGAAGGGCCTGTTTCCACACTGTAAGTAATCTAATCTAAAGAAAGCAGCCCTGAGATCTGATAAAGCTCACACACTTTTATCTTTTAGTTAGGGTAGCGAGTGCATTGGCTGAAAGTGTAGTGGAGGCAGGTTCAATTGGGGCAGTTAAGAGGGTATTGGTTGATTATTTGGATAGAAATAATGTATATGGATAGAAATAATGTATATGGATGAGGTTCATGTGAAGATTGAAGGTAGGATGAGCCAAATAGCCTCCTTCTGCATGCTAACCCTTCTGTAATTCAGTATTTGTTATCATGCATCTAAATATTTACCCAGAAGGAAAGTAAACGATTTTGATTTTTAGAACCATTTTTATCTGAATTGACTACAGTGGCTGTTTACCTAGTTATTTCTGTTTGTATAATTTTCAATTTAGTCTGATTTTCTTAAATAGAGGTTTAGTAACCCTCTGACGTAGGCATCACTTTAACCTCTTCCCACTAACTAGTATTTCCTCAGTGACCCAACAAAATATCTCACAAATCCTAGCTCACCTCAGCTGACTGACGATGCTGGAAATCTGTGAAAGAAGTTAATGCACCTCCTGACTCTCCATGGCCTTTCACCATTTATAATACGTGCATCAGAAGTGGAATGGAATACTTGCTGGGATGAGTGCCGCTCTGTGACACTCAAAAAGCCTGGCACCATCTTGGACAAAGTTAACATGTTGAACTATAAGTTGGTGTTGTGTGATTTTAACTTTATCCACCCCAGTCCAACACTAACCCCTGCACATCACTTTTAGGACAAGGCAGCTCCAATCCACCACCTTAAGTGTTCACTCACTGCCACCAGTCTGCAGTGACTACTGTATGTGCTGTCCACAGATTACACTGCAGCACTCACTGAAGCTCCTTACACAGCACTTTCCAAACCTGCAACCTCTACCACCTAGAAGGATAGGAGCAGCAGACATACCTACACTGGTTTAAGAAAGTGACTGAGTACCTGAGTGACTGCACAAAACACTATATAGGACAAACAGGAAGACAGCTAACAATCCGCATACATGAACATCAACTAGCCACGAAACGACACGACCAGCTATCCTTAGTAACCACACACGCAGACAACAAGCAACATGAATTCGACTGGGACAACACTACTATCATAGGGCAAGCCAGACAGAGAACAGCCAGGGAATTCCTAGAGGCATGGCATTCATCCACAAACTCCATCAACAAACACATCGACCTGGACCCAATATACCAACCACTACAGCGGACAGCTGAAACTGACAACCGGAAGCGGCAGGGACAGACCACTATAAACACCGGAGGAAACATCAAAGAAGCGCTTCGCAGGAGGCTCCCAAGCACTGATGATGTCGCCTAGCCAGGGGACGAAACGTTTGCAACAAAAACTTCCAGTTCGGCGAACAGAACCACAGCAATGAGCACCCGAGCTACAAATCTTCGCACAAACTTTGAGTACCATCTTCTCGAGGGCAACCAGGGTGGGAAATAATTGCCAAATCGGAACCACAGAATGATACAGCACAGAAGGGGGCCATTTGGCCCTTCTTGTGATGCCAGCTCAGTTGACCTTTCTCATTGTATCTTCCTGCTCTTGGCCCTGCAGCTTAAGCTGTAGATCCAGGTAATTTTAAAAGAGTTTCAGGCCTCTGCCTCTACTACCAGCTCAGGCAGCGAATTCCAGACAAGCACCAACTCTCTTTAAGCCTTCTGCCATGAATCTATTACACCTTTTTTTGATTGCCTGCCAAAGGAAATAGGTTCCTGCTGTCGACCCCATCTCTCCTCCTCACAATATTGTATACCTCAATCATGCCCCCCCTCAGCCTTCTCTGTTCCAAGGAAAACAACCCAAACTTCTCGATTAACTCAAACTCTCCAGCCCTGGCGCCATTCTTGTAAATCTTCTCTGCACTCTCTCCAGATAATTATGTACTTTCTATAATGTGGTGAATTGCAGCAAATCCTGTGAAAGAATAGGAAAAAACAACATTGTCCCATATTCAGTCCCTTTCCTTAGCTTTCCCAAACTATCTCCATCCATCGAATACTGTGAACAGTTTTAGGCCCATTTTCTAAGGAAAGATATCCTGGTATTAGAGTTAATGCAGAGATGGTCCACTCAGCTGATCCTAGGTATGGAGGGACTGTCTTATGAGGAGAGGTTGAGTAGGTTGGCTTTGTACATTTTGGGATCTAGAAGAATGTGAGGCAACCTTATTGAAACATGCAAGAGTGTTAGGGTAAAAGCAAAATATAGCAGATGCTGGAAATCTGAAACAAACACAGAATATACGGGAGAAACTCAACAGGTCTGGCAGAGTCTGTGGAGAGAAATATGTTCTGAAAACGTCGCAGCAGACTCAAAACGGTAACCCTATTTTCTCTACAATTCTTCTAAATCTGCTGAGTTTCTCCAAGACTTTTTGGGACCTTGCCAGGGTAGATGTCAAGAGGTTGTTTCCCCTTGTAGATGAATTTAGAACCAGAGGCCATAATCTCAGAATAAAGGATTGTACGTTTAAGACAGAGATGAGGAGAATTTCTTCTCTTAGAGGGCAGAGAATCTTTGGATCTTTTCCAAACCACAGAGAGCAGTAAAGGTTGGGTCATTAAGTACATTTAAAACTGAGAAGGACAAACTTTTAATCAGGAATGCAGAGTTATGGGGAAAGTGGAGCTGAGGATTATCAAATTAACCATGATCTCATTGAATAGCAGAGTGGACTCAATGGGCTGAATCATCTTCCTCTGACAATAAGTCTGTGTAGAGTAGAGTCTGTGCAGCATTGTAAATTATTTTGTTTGCTGTATTATGAGAAGGTGCAAAATAGATTTGCTAGAACGATAGCAGAGCGGAGAGATTCTATCTATCGGGAAAGATTGAAGAAACTGAGGCTCTTCTTTGTAAAAAACTGAAGGCTGGTGGTGGTGTGGGAAGGGGGGGAGGGTGGTGGTGGTGTTGAATGGACCTTGATAAGATTATGAAAGGCTTAGTAGGATTCATGCAGAGCCGACGTTTCCACTTGCAGGCAAGCCCAGAACTAGGAGCCATAAATATTAGATGGTCACTAATAAATCCAGTAGGGAATTCAGGAGACATTTCTTCACTGAGAGAGTGCAGAATGTGATGTACTACAGCAAGGTGCAGTTGAGGCAAAGAACATTTAAGATGAAGCCAGATTAACTCCAGAGTGGAAACGAAATGGAAAGAAAACCTCTATTAGGGTGAGGTGAAGAAATATAGGAAATGTTCCGAATGGATATGAACACAGACATTTGGACCAAGTTGAGGACCAAAGGATGAAGGGCCACTTCATTGGGGTGTCATGGTGCCTCAGTGGTTAGCACTGCTGCCTCACAACTCCAGGGACCCGGGTTCGATTCCACCCTCGGGTGACTGTCTGTGTGGAGTTTGCACATTCTCCCCCTGTCTGCGTGGGTTTCTTCCCACAATCCAAAGATATGCAGGTAAGGTGGTTGGCCATGCTAAATTGCCCCAGAGCGTTCAGGGATATGCAGGTTAGATGGATTAGTCATGGGAAATGCAGGGTTTGTGGGGGGTGGCGGTGGTGGTATGCTCTTTGGAGGGTTGGTGTGGACTTGATGGGCTGAATGGCCTGTTTCTACATTGTAGGGATTCTAAGTGGCTTGTTCCTATGCTGTAAATAAGTCGGGGCAACTTTTTGACAGATTAGCAACTTGCAGGACAGTTGAGCGACATACCTACTGCTGCTTTGCTATTTCCCTTTCTCTTTGTCCTCTCCAAGGACATAAGTACGTCACCCTTGCTCAGTACTCTCCTTCAGTTAAAATCAAGAGCTTGGTTCAATTGGTGTAAGTGTAGGTTTTGCCCATTTCCTGACCTGTGGTACATCTTTGACTAGGTGTGAACATTCACTTTTCTTGACTAATAGATACAGCCTGACACATTGTTGCACACAGCACTTTGTTTTATATATATATAAATAACCTTCCAGACGTCAGCAGCAATAACATCAGTATAGACATTGCTGTATTTTGTGATAATTGTTTTGGCATGTCAGAGAACTTACGATTTGCTCAACTAAGGTCCTAGGAATTGGGTAATGTGTTGGAACCTCCTGGCACCTGGATTAGAATCTGGACCTAAAAGATGATTGAAGGCTTCTCTCTGATGGCTTGCAGGGAATGGTAAATAAAATTAATTTGGTCAGTTTCAACATAACTCCCAGTGGGCACAACTGTAAAGCAGAAATGTACCCTGAAATTCAACGCATTTGGCACTTTATTTGGTAACCTTTCTCAGGAAGGGCATTAATTCTAGGGCTTTTGGGAAATGGACATGTAACATTCGTAAAATAGGTGGTGATTTATTGAGCTTGAGGTTAAGTGTTTGATACCATCCATAAAACAGGTAACTTGAGATTTTCCTTTTTACTTTAGCAAACAGACATGGAAAAATAATTGGACTAATATGCGTGAAAATGTTGGGTTTATACCACACGGTAAAATAAATTAAGGAAACAATGTACTCAGAGTGAGTTAACTTCTTTTTGTGGAATTGTTACACAATAATTGACATTTGGCATGTTATAATAGTTTATAACTATTTCCAGTTGAACATTGATTTTAAGATCTAAATCGCAGTGTAGTCTTCAGTTTCTCAAGTTTAAATGTGAATTTTAATTTTTTTTGTCCTTTCTTCTGACATCAAAGCCAAGCTGTACTTCCATCAGGCTCATGAATGCTAATTTTCAATAGAATCCACATATGGAAATTCTACACTATGACACCACCCTTATAGGCACAGGAGATATTCTCTTTGAAGTACAGATTGAGTGTTTTTTATATATCTTTTGTTCATAACTACATGAGATTACAATAGATTGCTGCAACATAACTGTGCTGAAAAGCTTCAAACCACATTTGCAATTAATTGAAGAGCAAGATAAATGAAAGAACTACTTTACGATGGAGCTAAATTGAACTCTTAGCTTCTAACTATCACATGCATTCAATGAAAATTTGTCTACAGTCATTAAGTGTGACTCTATTTCATATAATTCAGCATGATCTGGATCTTTTCTCTGCCTAGTAATAATATTGGGACAGCTGTTCTATTAACTCTGCCATATTGTCCAGTCCCCTCTCTTCAAGCTGAATAGCACTTCATTCCTGCATACTATTTTCCTGATCTGTGAGGGATTAAAATAAATTGCCAATTCCTTATTTGTCACCCAGCTCACTTGCAGGCTCATTCTTGTTAATTCAGCTATTTTCTGCCCACCTTCATGTCTACACTTAGACGTGGGAAGATTAGGTGGCTGCATCTGATCGGAGGATTGCAGCAATGGACGAAAATGAATGATATTTTCAAGTCAAAGACAGGGCCACAGAGGCTAATAATTGCATTAAAAATACACTCTGCATGTAGGTGTAAATAGGCTAATCTAAACAAGTGCCACCATTTTCATGTAGAATGCACTGGGTTATGTCATTACCTGACAAGACTGGCACCTTTCACCTCCAGCCATTGTGATCTGTTAGATCTCACTAACAGGACGAGTGAGAAACATGTTTGCAAGGGATTTGTTTCCTCACGCTCAGAGGCAGCTGAGAGTCTTGCCAAATGACAGGAAGCATCTTACATTCAGAAGGTGAGATTGCCTAAGTGTTTGCCTGTGTCTAATTAGTTTGCCTTTGCTAGTTGTGGTAGTTCCCACAGCCAGAGGCGCAGCCTGTAGATTTTAAGCAAACTATAAGATCGGATCTATCACAAAGGAAGATGGAGTCAATCGTGATGTCAGGAACAAAGGGCACATGATTGTCGAAAATAACTTGTTAAAAACGGTACCAAGAGTTTATTTATTCTTAAGTGGAAATCAACACATTACAGCAAGGGATGAAATGATAATTTGTGAGGAGACTAGGTTTTATAACTCTCAGCTAGGCTCTCCAATCCAAATCTTACTCCAGTCGATTCTCAAAAAAAAACTGTTCCCTTTTGAGTTTCTGAGCCTCCAATTCCCTAATCTCTAATACCTCCTGTCACAAGTGAAGTCAACACATGTGGCATTTTCTGGATCTTGCTCAAACTCAAACCCCTTTTTCACAACCAAGGTCTCGAGTCAGCTCGACTGCTTTATCCCTCCTCCACAGCAGTGCCTCAGTCTCGCCACTGCTGCCATCTGCATCTCACCATCTTGGGGCATGACATAACAGAAAAGCAATGCACAGGAATAGGATTCTGAACATTTCACAATAACCTGCTGATATGACGCAAGTGCAGCATTTATGTTGAAACGTCAAGACATGAATATATGAATGGCGTCTTTTCCTAATCAGACACAATCTGCATTAATGTCGAGCTGAATGGATGTCAGCCCATTCATGAGGTAAAATCCTTATGAAATGATGTCTTTACGTAATGCCTGTTTAACAAATAACCTTCTTAACCTTTAGGGTCACAGAGTCTCTGTGGGGTTGTTCAAAGCATGGTTCACCATGACAGGAATCAGGGCAAAGTATAAGCCTCATCCCATTTATAGTTAACATTTTGATTCCTACGATGATTTGTGACTAAGTTTTGATATAAAACAATATTTATGGAGATTTTTAAAGCAAATTACGAATATGGAAACTGAAAGTACTGTGGATGCTGGAAATCAGAAACAAGAACAGAAATTGCTGGAGAAGCACAGCAGGTCTGGCAGCATCTGTGGAGATGTGTTAGGTCCAGTGACCCTTCCTCAGACTCAGTTCCCAGACTTGCTGAGCTTTTCTATGATGTGGAGGAGCCAGTGTTGGACTGGGGTGGACAAAGTTACAAATCACACAACACCAGGTTATAGTCCAACTGGTTTATTTGGAAACACTAGCATTTTAAAAGCATTTCTTTTAAGTCACATTCTCAAGATAAGTTAAGGTTTTATTAAACAAAAGTGACATCTCAGCTCAGACAGTGCATTAACGTGTGAGATCAGAGCCTGTCTGTATCTGGTTCTAGTCTGAGTCAAGATTGGGGTACAAACAGACTCTGACCTCACACCTTTAATGCATTGTCTGATTGAGATGTCACTTCTTTTTAATAAAACTTTAACTTATCTTGAGAATGTGACTTAAAAGAAGTCCTGGGATTTACATATTAATGAACCAAAATCTGCAGCCCTTTCTAAAAGTTGAAAGACTTAACAACAATCAAGGTTCGTTAAATATATCATTTTTCTTGCAATACACTGGAATCTTTTGCTATAAATTCTGCATCTCATGGTCCTGCTACACAATCACCTGAAGAAGGAGCATGCTCCGAAAGCTAGTGATTAGATTCCCAACAGTGTGGAAACAGGCCCTTTAGCCCAACAAGTCCACACTGACCGTCCGAAGAGAAACCCACCCAGACCCATTTCCCTCTGACTAATGCACCTAACACTATGGGCAATTTAGCATGGCCAATTCACCTGACCTGCACACCTTTGGACTGTGGGAGAATACTGGAGCATCCAGAGGAAACCCACACAGACATGGGGAGAATGTGCAAACTCCACACAGTCAGCCACCCCAGGTTGGAATCGAACCCGGCACCCCGGTGCTGTGAGGCCTTAGTGCTAACCACTGAGCCACTGTGCTTCCAAATAAAGCTGTTGGAGTATAACCTGGTGTTGCGTGATTTGTAATTTTGAGCTTTTCTAGCAATTTCTATGAATGTGGAAACATGGCTAAGAGTTGACATCTAAATATTTTTTAATACCTCATCAATGAGAAGTTTTTATCTTGCTTTTCATTTTAGAAGTGAACTTTTAAACACACAAAGGTTAGAAGTGAGGTATTAGGTAAATTTCCTTTCATTTTCCATTGAGATGAAGAGGGGAATATGGAGATCAGAGAGGGAGTTGAAAACAAGAACAGAGATATTAAATTGGAGGGGCTGACAGATCAAGGAGCCAATGAAACCAATGAATGTATGGAAGATGGTAAGGACATGGACAACTGAGTTTCTGTTTGGGTTTGTGGAGGGGTGGAAGGTGGGGAACCAGTCTGGCAAACGTTGGAGTAGCTGAGTGTAAAAATAACAAAAGAATGTGTGATAGCTTCTGCGGCAGATGCACTGAGGCAGGGCTGGAGAAGATTAACATTCCAGACGTGGAAGTGGGAAGTGTCTTGGTGTTGGAACAGATATTGGGTTGATAGCTGACCTCAACTCCATATGGGAATGCTTAGATTATGAATCTTAGTGGAGAGCTGGGGAGAGGGATGGTGGTATCCAGGAAACAGAGCTTGTACCAGGGCCCAAAGACATTTAGTCTTCGCAATGGTTGGTTGGAGGAAGTGCCTGCTCATTCACATTTGAATGGTGGGAAAACAGCTCAACAGAGTCCATTCTATGTCAGAAAGTCAAGAAGTGAAGGATAGACCTGAAACAATCTTTGCAAAATTTTATAAGCATTTATCTACAGAGACTCAACTTCAAAGCCACCAGCTCCTCACCAACCAACACCCTTCATTCGATTCTGAAGTATAGGAGAACAAGTGAATATCCATCTTAATATCCGTCATCTGTGTGCAATGAATACGCAATTAAATTTTTAACATTTCTGGGCAGATCTAATAAAAATTGCGTAAGGTCAACACTCGACTATTTCAAGCACATACCGTAACCTAACCTGAGAGGTGAAGTCTCAATGGAATGGCATATGGGTCTTTCAGATAAGATACTGTATGCAGTCATCTTCTGATATCTCATGTGTATGAAGAAAGCTCTCCTGGCTTATCTCTCAATATTTCACCCCTCACCCTGCAAAGCTGGATATCATTACATGTTATAATCTGATCATTTATGTCACTGCTGTACAAGAAACATGCCTGTGCACTATTTGATTGCTACATTTCCCCATATTGCACTTCAAAGCTCAATTCCCTAAACATTAAACCATCTTTTTTTTTCCTTTTTGGGTACAAACAGACTGGCCGTGTATTTCTAGTTCTTACTGTTTTCATTGCAAATTTTTACAATTTCCCTTTTTTTCTTTTTTATCTCAAAGGGATGGGGGACATCAATGTTGAAGGTTAACTTGAGTTCTCTGACAGAGAATCTAAAGTATTCTAATGCATAGAATGACAAATGACAACTAGTCTGACGAAGGAACTTGCATGATCCTGGAAGCATCTTTTTATCTGGTACTTATTCAACTATCACACTTAAAACAACAAAGCTTCTCTGTTCTGCTTTGGCTGACAGGACGAAACAAGTTACCCAAACAATTGTGTGATAGAAGTCTATTGCAGTGGCAGTGTAAATGAGCCGACTGTGTGATCTAATAAGTACGTTTCAAAAGATGTTCCAGGAAAGAACTTTTCAGAAAATGAACCCCGCACTTTGGAATGATCTCAATAAACAATATGGACTGAAACTTGAGAGTATACTGCTCGACATTAATGGAATTTTGCTTTTTAAGGCACCATTTAAAACAGTGATCAACGGTTTTACCAAGCGTTTACCAACTTGCAATTTGTATTCTGATGAATCAAGCATTGAAATGTTGGTGACATTGGTGACATGGCCTTTGCCTTTATATAAGAACAAAAGAACATAAGAAAAAGGAGCAGGAGTATGCCATCCAGCCCCTCCAGCCTGCTCCACCATTCAATAAGATCATGGCTGACCCTTCGCAGACTCAGCTCCACTTACCCGCCTGCTCGCCACACCCCTTAATTCCTTTACTTACTATGCTTTAATGTCATTCTTCTGTCTGTTGATTTGAGAAAAAGCTATTGCAGTTTTGCTGCAATAGCAAATAAGGCTCCATTGTTTTTAACATCCATCTACTAAAAGATCGACAGCCACTTCCACAATAAAACAAAGAATTGTGGATGTTGGTGATCTGAAGCAAGACCAGAAATTGTTGGTGAAACTCCAGCAGGTCTGGCAGCAGCTGTGGGAAGAAAGCAGAGTTAACTTTTCGAATCCAGTGACTTTTCATCAGAACTGATAGCAGAGAAGAAAATGTGGCATATAAACTCGGAACATTTAACTGCTTTGCCCAGTGGATGCTGCCAGACCTGCTGAGTTTCCTCAGGGTCCTGAAGAAGGGTTACACCTAAAATGTGGACTTCTCCATCTCCTGATGCTGCTTGGCTTGCTGTAATTTTCCAGCCTCTTGCCTGTCCACTGAGTTTTACCACAGTCATTTCTAGTTTGGTTATTTTTGTACATTAAAGGGACTATGAAACTGTAGTATTCACCATATAAGCTTAAACTGTTTAAACTTGACGTTGATAATCCATAAGGACACACCTCCAAGTTTCCTTCCCACACTAAAGCCTTTGAAAATCTCCAAAGTCCGTAACTAACTTTTATAGGACTCCAGGTTTGGGTCTCTCCAGTTTTCCTCTGTATCCATTAGGTCACAAATGATCACCCATGTGACTGTGACAAAGGTAAACTCCTCACCTTCTCGACTTGCCTGCAGCCTTGGACTCAGCTGATCACACCATTCCCCTCCTCCCCCACCTCTGCACTGTCCGCCAACTGAGTGGGACTGAACTCCTTCGGTCCCTTTTTTTATTTCTATGCAATTATAACAAGAGTAACAATTGCAATGGCTTCTCTTTCTGATCCTATGCGGTTACCTTGGCTGTTCCCCTCCTATTTCTCATCAAGTGTCTCATCTCAGTGACATCTAAACATACAAAGTTAGTTTTCACGTGTGACCTTAGACTCAAGAGTCTTCATTGTTACTTAACTGTCATACTGCTTGTCCAACATCTGATATCCAGTAATGACTGAGCAGAAATAACATCCAAGTAAATATTGGGACGATCAAAGCATTTGTCTTTGGTCCCTGGCATAATCTTTGTCCCTTGATGACTGATACCATCTTTCTTCCTGTCATCTATTTGAGAATAAACCTTCAAGTCACAACTGATGAGTTGGGATGAGTTTCTGATTAAGTATCTGCACCATAACCATCCCTGCCTATTTCCACTTTCATCACTTTACAGGACTTTGTCTCTGCCTCAGCCTATCTGCTGCTGGAACCCTCATTCATGCCCGCAGTACTTTAAGACTTGGCAATTCCAATGATGACCTCCCATGTTTCTGTGTTCTCATGTGCTATGTTCCTAGTTTAGCCTCTATGAGGTTGTTATCCAAACCCCTGGTGCCCATGTTCTGATGTGTATAAAATTCCACTCAATCAGCAACCCTGTGCTCAGTGAGCTACACTGAATCCTGGCCAAGAAATACTTTGATTTTAAAATTCTGATAATTGGTTTTGAATGCCTTTGATGCTTCACTGCCATTAATGCAATCTTTTTCAGCCCACAACCCTCTGTAGGCACTCATCTAATTCTTGTCTCTTAAGCATTCCTGGTTTTCATTGCTCCACCATTAAAGGCCATGCCTTAGCTGTAAATCATAAGCTCTGGGATTCCCTCCCTAAATAGCTCTAACTAAAATACCAATGAGCACTTAGCTCTTTGACCAAGCTGTTACCCATCTGAGAGAAAGTGAGGACTGCAGATGCTGGAGATCAGAGTCGAAAAGTATGGTGCTGGAAAAACACAGCAGGGCAAGCAACATCTGAGGAGCAGAAGAATGGATGTTTCAGGCGTAACTTTTCAGCACTATTACCCATCTGCCCAAATACCATCTGTTGTGCTTTAATATTTAATTTTGTTGTACAATCCTCCTAAGAAACACCTCCAGAGCTTTATTCTATGAAAAGTGCTCTATAAATTTAAGTTGCTCTTGTTCCCGGTGAGAGATAGGAAGGAATTGGGAGTAAGAATTACATAGAAAAATATAGGGAACAGCCTATTCAGCCCAGCTAATCCATGCCAGTGTATGTGTCCTTGACACAAGCTTCCTTACACGCTATTTCATCAAACGAGATCATCATTTCTTCCTTGTGCCTTCCAGTTTTTCTTTAACTGCATTGATATTATTTGCATGTCGAATGAAGTCCCACGTGCTTCCACTCTAATACTGAAGTTGCTTCGTCTGAATTGGGTATTGGATTTACTAGTGTCTACCTTGTGTTTAAGGTCACCAGTCCTGAACTGGGCCACATCCTCGAGCCAGTCACTGCTGGTGGTTCTGATGATGCCGACTGTGCAGATTTATCAACCTCCTCCTTCATCTTCTTATGCAACCAAGGTGGTGGCTGGATTTGCAGTTGGACGGCTTGGGGTGCACTTGGCCTATTGTCATCGCCTGGACTTAAAATAATGAATGGGATCAGAGTAGTTCAGGTATGATAGCTCATAGCCACTCAGAGGGCTTGATCTCTTTTGCTATTCCCAGCCTTTCCAAGTTTTGTTGCAGTTGCCTTGAATTCATGATATTTGTTTTCCAGCTCATCCTTAGGTTATTAGATATTTTCACATTGAGTTAACTCTGGCTTGATATTACTTAAGAGGAATCTAACTGGACAATGCACCATGAGTAAATTAACAGCGTGCAAATTGAATTCTTCGAAATTATGTTGTTAACTAAATGATGTTAGCTCCCATTTCCTCCCTGGAAGTAAAGGTTAGATTACCTACAGTGTGGAAACAGGCCCTTCAGCTCAACCAGTCCATACTGACCCTCCAAAGAGTAACCCACCCAGACCCATTTCCCTCTGACTAATGCACCTAACACTATGGGCAATTTAGCATGGCCAATTCACCTGACCTGCACATTTTGTGATTGTGGGAGGAAACCCACACAGACACGGGGAGAACATGCAAACTCCACACAGACAGTCACCCGAGGCTGGAATTGAACCAGGGACCCTGGTGCCGTGAGGCAGCAGTGCTAACCACTGAGCCACCGTGCCACGCTTAACATCGATTCAACATGAAAGAAAGACTTAAACAGCTTATAACTCGCAGTGGCAGGTGCCCTGTGTAAAATACACAGTGATGCGTGTGATTACATGATGGCAACCATTAGCTGTGGTATCTCTTCTGATATTCTTGGCTTAAAGCTCGACCAAATTGTTATGCAAACAGGAGGAGGTAACGACAGAGACAGGTTAATTCACGCTGAGGGTTGATTGGCTTCGTAAATGGAGTTATAAACGCTCTTGTATCGGCTGACCAACCAGAAGCCTCGTTGCTTCACTCATCGAGAAGAATTATTGGAATGACAAGTTGCCGTCCCAATTTAATAGGGTTTAAAAGCCCCAAACTGATAATATTTTGTACTGATTTCGCTAATTGTCGCTTCTGTGCACTGTTACCATACTCCCTTGTGAAGCTGCACTTTTCTGGCATGAATCTCTGCTTGCACACATAAGGCCTGGCTCCAGTCCCCTTAACACAGCTTCACTAATTTGCCATGTCAAATTAGTGTGATGAAAAACTTCTAATTACTGTTTTGAAGGATCATTTAGGGTATTAGCACCAACGCAGCCGCCTGTTCCTGTGCAGGCTCATTTGCATACTAATCTGTGGTGCAGAAGCAGGTGACAAAGGCAAATGTCTCGTAACTTATTTACAATCATCATCGGGGAAAGTGCAGGCTCAAGTTTGACAGCTGCTCCCAGAGGCAGGAAGCTGTAGCAGGAAACTTGTGCTGAGTTAGATTAGGTCAGCGGGAGAGGCTGTTTCATCTTCCTCAGTACACTGGCTCTCAGAGTGTCAGTCACTGGGATGAAAAGAGGCAATGAGAAATTTGAAAAAAAACCCCACTCCAATCTTTCCCAATAAGAATCCTTAGTCATCGACTTGTCATATGATTGTTGGAGTTGTATTGTTAAACCTATTGTCAAACTGGACCTGATTGAGTTGCTTTGAAAGGTTAAATGATTGTCTTTTAAAAACATAAATCTTTCAGAAATGCATATTGCTACAGCTGTTAGTTCCAGTGTTTTCTATTATACATGATGTTTTTCTCTGGGTAAGTACCCCTCCCAGCGCTTAACCTCTTACGTGAGTTTGGCAAAAACTGGGAGACTTACAATGTAGAATCAGACAATAGTTTCCAGTGAATGCGCAACCACAGTTAAATGTGGGAAAACATGAAGTTTCTGTCCTAGTTGCATAACTTTTCCAAAAGCTGGATGTTAATGGTAGTTTGCGACAATGCTCATCATTCAAATATATTAAACAACATTAGGTTGCTGTATTTCCTTCATAAAAATAACATAAAATAGAAAATGTTCAGTCCATTTCACTGTAGATACTCTTTGGCACGGTTTCTATTAATTACTATGAAACAACTGAGACTGAAATCTTAATCTTTTCAAATGCGGATTCTCAATGCTTCAGATTTTGTTGATTTCTTTTGAAAGTAACATTTTTAAAAATCTCTTCTTTTGTTTTGCTTTTTATGGTAATATCAGGTTTACTATTCCAACTGACACTTCCTAGTTCAGATGATATGGTCCTCACATTGGTAACTAGGTATTTAGTACCGAAGGTGGTGTCTAGGTGTGGCAACATTGTACACTTTTCGCTGTACTCCTACCCTTTTGTACTTGAGGACAAATGAAAATAAAATCTTATTCTAATTGTTCATGATCGTAAGAATCAAATGCATGGCCATAGCCGGATGAAGTTCACAATCTGAAAATCCCACTTTCAATCAATGGACTCCAAATTAATCAGCATTTCAATTCTTTGTAACTCTCCCAGGGCTTTCTTCATATCTCCAACCCCTCACCCACCACACCAACACCAGGAAAATAATGGCTGCTCTTTCCTTTGGCATTAATGACAGCTCAGTAAGTGACAGATGTGGTTGAACTAGTCAAAGCAACTGGGGCTTGCTTTCTGTATCCTGATGGAAAGGAGCACAACCAGTTTTTGTTGAACACCATCAACAGTTAACAGTTAGGGATGACATTTATAATTGGCAAGCAATTGAATTGCCAGAATAAGACCTGATTCTTCAACTGATCTTATCAATATAGGGGAACTGCCTGGGAGCATGAGTTATAATCCTTCAGCCATTGAATGGGCTACCACCAACATATTTGATTTTCACTTCAAAATTGTCATTTGTGATTTTGACTCCATTGTTTGGTACTTTAGCAACTGGTGAATATTTGTATTATATCCAAAGTGACTTGTTTTAATAGGCCCCGATTTATTGATTTTAGCTCTGCTCTCAACACCATAATGCCAACAAAACTCATTTCCAAATTCCGAGAGCAAGGACTGTGCTTTCCCCTCTGCAGCTGGATCCTTGACCTCATGACCCACACACTGTAAGCAGTAAGGATAGGTGACAACACTTCCGCCACAATAATCCTCAACACCAGTGCCCCGCAAAGCTGTGTACTTGGCCCTTTACAATACTCCTTCTCCAATCAGAGTTGATAAAGTGTTTAAGCTAGGAAAAGCACAGCAGGTCAAGCAGCATCTGAAGAGCAAGAGAGTCGATGTTTCGAGCATAACACTTCTTCAGGACTGGGGAGGGAGGGAAGGGGGCTGAGAAATAAATAGAAGGAGGTGGGTTAGGGTTGGGAAAAGGTAGGTGGGATGGTGATAGGTGGGCAAAGATAGGAAGTGATTGTGATTGGTCAGTGGGAAACGTGGAGTGGATAGGTGGGAAGGAAGATGGACAGGAAGGTCATGACATGAGGGCGGAGCTGAGTTGGAGGGTTGGGTCTGGAATGGGTTGGAGGGAGGGGAGATTTGGAAACTGGTGAATTCAATGTTGAGGCCTTGTAGTTGTAGGCTCCTGAGGTAGAAGATGAGGCGTTCTTTCTCCAGTTTTTGTGGGTGGCCTTGTTTTAGTGAAGGAGACTCAGAATGGCCATGTTATTGGGGGAGTTCAAATGGATGGCTATAGGTAAGTGGGGTTGGTTGGTGCGTATGGACCCAAGATGTTCCCTGAACCGTTCTGCGAGTTTGCTCTTGGTTTCTCTGATTTTCTCAAAGTAATAGAGTCATAGAGATGTCCAGCACGGAAACAGACCCTTTGGTCCAAGCCATCCATGCTGACCAGATATCCCAACCCAATCTAGTCCCACCTGCCAGTACCCGGCCCATATCCCCCCAAACACTTCCTATTCATATACCCATCCAAATGCCTTTTAAACGTTGCAATTGTACTAACCTCCACCACTTCCTCTGACAGCTCATTCCATACACGTACCACCCTCTGCGTGAAAAAGTTACCTCTTAGGTCTCTTTTATATCTTTCCCCTCTCACACTCAGCCTCCAACGCTCCAGGAAAAAAACAGCCCCAGCCTGTTCAGCCTCTCCCTATAGCTCAAATCCTCCAACCTGGCAACATCCTTGTAAATCTTTTCTGAACCCTTTCAAGTTTCACAACATCTTTCTGATAGGAAGGAGACCAGACTTGCATGCAATATTCCAACAATGGCCTAATCAATGTCCTGTACAACCGCAACATGACCTCCCAACTCCTGTACTCAATACTCTCACCAATAAAAGAAAGCATACCAAACACCTTCTTCACTATCCTATCGACCTGCAACTCCACTTTCAGGGAGCAATGAACCTGCACTCTAAGGTCTCTTTGTTCAGTAACACTCCCTAGAACCTTATCATTAAGTGAATAGGTCCTACTGAGATTTGCTTTCCCAAAATGCAGCACCTTGCATTTATCTGAATTAAACTCCATCTGGAGAAAGTGAGGTCTGCAGATGCTGGAGATCAGAGCTGAAAATGTGTTGCTGGAAAAGCGCAGCAGGTCAGGCAGCATCCAGGGAACAGGAGAATAGGAGAAAGTGAGGTCTACAGATGCTGGAGATCAGAGCTGAAAAAAAGGGCTTATGCACGAAACGTCGATTCTCCTATTCCCTGGATGCTGCCTGACCTGCTGCGCTTTTCCAGCAACACATTTTCAGCTTTAAACTTCATCTGCCACTCCTCAGCCCATTGGCCCATTTGATCAAGATCCTGTTGTAATCTGAGGTAACCTTCTTTGCTGTCCACTACACCTCCAATTTTGGTGTCATCTGCAAACTTACTAACTATATCTCTTATGCTCACATCTAAGCCATTTATATAAATGATGAAAAGTAGTGGACCCAGCACTGATCCTTGTGGCACTCCACTGATCACAGGCCTCCAGTCTGAAAAACAACCCTCCACCACCACCCTCTGTCTTCTACCTTTGAGCCAGTTCTGTATCCAAGTGGCAAGTTCTCCCTGTATTCCGTGAGATCTAACCTTGATAACCAGTCTTCCATGAGGACCCTTGTCGAACGCTTTACTGAAGTCCATATAGATCACATCTACCGTTCTGCCCTCATCAATCCTCTTTGTTACTTCTTCAAAAAATCTCAATCAAGTTTGTGAAATATGATTTCCCACGCACAAAGCCATGTTGACGATCCCTAATCAGTCCTTGCCTTTCCAACTACATGTACATTCCGTCCCTCAGGATTCTTACAACAATTGCCCACCACCGACGTCAGGCTCACTGGTCTATAGTTCCCTGGCTTGTCCTTACCACCCTTCTTAAACAGTGGCACCATGTTAGCCAACCTCCAGTCTTCTGGCACCTCACCTGTGAGTATCGATGATACAAATATCTCAGCAAGAGGCCCAGCAAACACTTCTCTAGCTTCCCACAGAGTTCTATGGTACACCTGATCAGGTCCTGGGGATTTATCCACTTTTATGCATTTCAAGACATCCAGCACTTCCTCCTCTATAATATGGACATTTTTCAAGATGTCACCATCTATCTCCTAAATTCTATATCTTCCACTGTAAACACTGATGTAAAATACTCGTTTAATATCTCCCCCACTTTCTGCGGCTCCACACAAAGGCTGCCTTGCTGATCTTTGAGCGGCCCTATTCTCTCCCGAATTACCCTTTTGTCCTTAATGTATTTGTAAAAACCCTTTGAATTCTCCTTAACCCTATTTGCCAAAGCTATCTCATGTTCCCTTTTTGCCTTCCTGATTTCCCTCTTAAGTATACTCCTACTGCCTTTATACTCTTCTAAGGATTCACTCGATCTATCCCATCAATATCTGACATTTGCTTTCTTCTTTTTCTTAACCAAACCCTCAATTTCTTTAGTCATCCAGCATTTCCTATGCCTACCAGCCTTCCCTTTCACCCTAACAGGAATATACTTTCTCTGGACTCTTGTTATCTCATGTCTGAAGGCTTCCCATTTTCCAGCCGTCCCTTTACCTCCGAACGTCTGCCTCCAATCAGCTTTCGAAAGTTCTTGCCTAATACCTTCAAAATTGGCCTTTCTCCAATTTAGAACTTCAACTTTTAGATGTGGTCTATCCTTTTCCATCACTATACCAAATCTAATAGAATTATGATCGCTAGCCCCAAAGTGCTCCCCCACTGACACCTCAGTCACCTGCCCTGCCTTACATCCCAAGAGTAGTTCAAGTTTTGCACATTTTCTCGTAGGTAAATCCGCATACTGAATCAGAAAATTATCTTGTAGACACTTAACAAATTCCTCTCCATCTAAACCCTCAACACTATAGCAGTCCCAGTCTATATGTGGAAATTTCAAATCGCCGACCACAACCACCCTATTATTCTTACAGATAGCTGAGATCTCCTTACAAATTTGTTTCTTAATTTCCTTCTGACTATTAGGGGGTCTATGATACAATTCCAATAAGGTGATCATCCCTTTCTTATTTCTCAGTTTCACCCAAATAACTTCCCTGAATATATTTCCAGGAATATCCTCCCTCAGCACAGCTGTAATGCTATCCCTTATCAAAAACGCCACTCCTCCTCCTCTCTTGCCTCCCTTTCTATCCTTCCTGTAGCATTTGTATCCTGGAACATTAAGCTGCCAGTCCTGCCCATCCCTGAGCCATGTTTCTGTAATTGCTATGATATCCCAGTCCCATGTTCCTAACCATGCCCTGAGTTCATCTGCCTTCCCTGTTAGGCTCCTTGCATTGAAATAAATGCAGTTTAATTTATCTGTACTATGTTGTCCTCTGCTTTGTCCCTGCCTGCCCTGACTGTTTGACTTGCTTCTGTTCTCAGCTGTACCCGTCTCAGATTGATCTCTTTCCTCCCTCTCTCCCTGGGTTCCTCCCCACCCCCACCACTCACCTCCCCACCGTTCCGCGCCCTCCCCCCCCCCCCCCCCCCCCCCCGCCCCCCCGCCCCTGCACCCGCACACCATCTCACTAGTTTAAATCCTCCCAAGCAGCTATAGCTCCTGTCCCCTTCCAATTTAGGTGCATGCCATCCTTCTTGTACAGGTCACTTCTAGCCCAGAAGAGATTCCAATGATCCAAACAATGTGAATCCTTCTCCCATACACCAGTTCCTCAGCCTTGCATTCATCTGTTCTATCCTCCTATTCCTGTCCTCACTAGCTCATCGCACCGGGAGTAATCCAAAGAACAAAGAACAAAGAAAATTTACAGCCCAGGAACAGGCCCTTCAAGCCTTAGCTGATCTAAATCTTCTGTCTAAACCTGTCGGTCAATTCCTAAGCATTTGTTTCCCTCTGCTCCCCACCTACTCATGCCTCTGTCCAGACGCATCTTAAATGAATCTACCATGCCTGCCTCTACCACCTCTGCTGGCAACCGGTTCCAAACGCCCACCACCCTCTCTGTGAAGTACTTGCCGCGTGTATCACCCTTAAACTTTCCACCTCTCACCTTGAAAGTGTGACCTCTCGTTATTGACTCCTCAACCCTGGGAGAAAACTTGTCTCTATCCATCCTGTCTATACCCTTCATGATTTTGTAAACCTCAATCAGGTCCCCCCTCAATCTCCTTTTTTCTAGTGAAAATAAACCTAACCTACTCAACCTCTCTTCATAGCTAGCACCTTCCATACCAGGCAACATCCTCGTAAACCTTCTCTGCACCCTCTCCAAAGTGTCCACATCCTTTTGGTAATGTGGCGCCCAGAACTGTACACAATATTCTAAATGTGACCAAACCAATGTCTTGTACAATTTTAACATGACTTACCAGCTCTTATACTCAATACCCCGTCCATTGAAGGCAAGCATACTATATGCCTTCTTGACCACTCTATCCGCCTGTGCCGCAACCTTCAGGGTACAATGGACCTGCACTCCTAGATCTCTCTGCCCATCAACATTTCCCAAGGCTCTTCCATTCATTGTATAATTCACTCTAGAATTAGACTTTCCTAAATGCATCACCTCACATTTGTCTGGACTGAAAGCCATCTGCCACTTTTCTGCCCAACTCCCCAGTCTATCTATATCCTCCTGTATTCTCTGACAGTCCCTTATGCTTTCTGCTACTCCACCAATCTTTGTGTCATCTGCAAACTTGCTGATCATACCAACAGTGCCCTCTTCTAGATCATTTATTTATATTACAAACAACAGTGGACCCAACACTGAACACTGTGGAACACCACTGGTCACCTTTCTCCATTTTGAGAAACTCCCTTCAACTACTACTCTCTGTCTCCTGTTGCTCAACCAATCCAGATATTACTACTCTCGAGGACCTCCTTTTTAAATTTCTGCCTAACTCTCTGTAATCTCTCTTCAGAGTCTCAACCTTTCCCTTCCTATGTCATTGGTTCCAATGTATACAATGACCTCCTATTGACCCATCTCCCCCGTGAGAACATTCTGCACCCTCTCTAAGACATCATTGATCCTGGCACCAGGGAAGCAACACACCATTCTGATTTTTCACTGCTGGCCACAGAAATGTCTGTCTGTACCTCGGATTAGAGAGTCCCCTAACACAATTGATCTCTTGGAACCTGACGTACCCGTCATTGCTTTAGAGCCAGTCTCAATGCTAGAAATGTGGCTGTTCGTGCTATTTTCCCCTGAGAATCCATCACCCCCTACATTTTCCAAAACAGCTTACTTGTTTGAATTGGGGTTAGCCACAGATGACTCCTACATTAACTGCCTACCTCTCTTACCTTGCCTGGAGTTAACCCATCTTTGTGACTGTATCTGCAACTTTTCTCCCTTCCTGTAACTGCCATCCATCATGTCCCCTTGCTCTTGTAAATTCCTCATTATCTCTAACTGTCTCTTCAACGGATCCATTCAATCTGATAGGATTCGCAACCAATGGCATTTATTGCAGTATAATCCTCAGTAACCCGTAAACTCTCCCTAAACTTGCACATCTGGCAAGAAGAGCATATGACTTTACTAAAGGCCATTTTTGTTCCTTCACAATCTACAGACCCAGAAAATAGCACCGTCTTATTCCTCTACAAAACACTGCTCCAGGTTAAATTAATAGTTAAGGCTTGTATCTTAAGTTTAATCAAAAGACATATCTCAATAAAACATATAATCAAGAAAGAACCCACTCTACTCACTACTGCAGACTCACTGTAAGGGCATGGTTAAATATTCACTTCTATCTCTGTGCTGCAACCTCTGCCAAACAGGTTCCTCCAAGATCAGTTGTGAATTTCACTGTTTGTTAATTTTCCCAGACACACTCCAATGTCCAGCGATTTGTAGAGGAGGCCACATTGAGCGCGACGGATGCAATAAATGAGGTTCAAAGATATACAAATCAATCTCTTCTGGATTTGGAATGATCCTTTGGGACCTTGACTGAGGTGAGGGGGGAGGTGTAGGTGTAGGTTTTACACCTCTTCTGGTGGCAGATGACGGTGCCAGGTGTGGTGAGGAGGTTAGTTAGAAGTATGGATCTAATGAAGGAGTCAGGGAGGGAACAGTCTCTACGGAATGCAGATGGGGTGGGGAGGGAAATATACTTTGGGTGATGGGGTTTGATTGTAGGTGATGAAAATGGTGGAGGATGGGTACGCTGAATCTGGAGACTGGTGGGTGGAAAGTGAGGACCTGGGGCTTCTATCCTTATTATAGTTGTAGGGTGGGATTCAAGGTGGGGGGGGGGGGGTCAGGAAATGGAGGAGATATGATTGAAGGCACTGTTCTTCACAGGGGAGGGAAAATTATGGTCCTTGAAATTAGAGGACATCTGCGATCGGCGGTGGGGGAAATGTGAGTAAGGGATCGCATTTTTATGGGGGGGGGTTCGGGGGGGGAAGTGGGAGGAGGTATAATCAAGGTAGCTGTGGGAGTTGTTCATTTTGTAGTAGATGTCTGTGTTGCGTCAGTCGCTGGAGATAAAGACAGAGAGGTTCAGGAAGGGGAGGGAGGTGTCGGAGATGGTCCAGGTGAATTTGAAGTCAGGCTGGAAGGTGTTGATATGGTGAATGAACAATTGAAGTTCCTTGTAAGAATGAGAGGTGGCGCCGATATAGTCATCGATATAGTGGAGAAAAATGGGGTATGGTGCCAGTGTGGCTGTGACTACTTCATCATCAAGATGGCGACAGAGTAGGGCTCCTGTGCCGGGGCTCATCCGAGCTGACTGTTTTTCATTTATTTTCTTTACTTTTTTTCCTTTATTTCACTTATTTTCCTTTACTTACCATCGGTGGCAATGAGGAATCCCAGCATGGACTTGAGTGAGCCTAAAACATACCTCGCGGCACCATATCCACAAGCTTTCACTCCCTTCATCACCCTCTCTCAGTAGCAGTAGTGTGTACTGTCTACAAGATGCACTGCAGAAATTTACGAAGGCCCCTTGTACAGCACCTTCCAAATCCACGACCACTACCATCTAGAAAGACAAGGGGTACATGGGAACACCGCCACTTTTAAGTTCCTCTGCAAGTCGCTCACCATCCTGACTTGGAAATATATCGCTGTTCCTTCACTGTCGCTGGGCAAAATTCCTGGAATTCCCTCCCTGAGGGCATTGTGAGGTCAACCTGCAGGATGTGGACTGCAGTGGTTCAAAAAGGCAGCTCACCACCACCTTCTCAAGGGCAATTGGGGACGGGCAATAAATGCTGGCCCAGCTAGTGATGCCCACATTCTATAAGTGAATAAAAATAACATTGCTTTGGTCGTGAGGTGTCCTTGTTCCAAAGAAGTGACTTTCAGTATCTGCTGCTTATCCTTCTCTCTGTGTTAGATTGTTTATACCTTAAAGAGTTTTTTTATAGAATCCATAGTGTGGAAACAGGCCCTTTGGCCCAACAAGTCCACACCGACCCGCTGAAGAGCAATCCACTCAAACCAATTCTCCTACATTTACTCCTGACCAGTTGATAGGTTCTGTTGTTCCGCTATGGGAAGATTGCCCTTTATCTCTCATGATTCTTCTGTGATTCTTTCAGCTGTCAAAAAAATCCTGGTTAGGTCTCACTTGGAATACTGTGAGCAGACCTGGGCATCATATATTCTTACAGCGTGGAAACAGGCCCTTCGGCCCAACAAGTCCACACTGACCATCTGAAGAGCAACCAACCCAGACCCATTTCTCTACATTTACCCCTTCTCCTAACACTACAAGCAATTTAGCATGGTCAATTCACCTAGCCTGCACATTTTTGGACTGTGGGTGGAAACCGGAGCATCCGGAGAAAACCCACAAAGACATGGGGAGAATGTGCAAACTCCACACAGACAGTTGCCTGAGGCAGGAATTGAACCTGGGTCTCTGGCGCTATGAGGCAGCAGTGCCAACCACTGTGCCATCGTGCCGTCCATATTGTCCTTGGAGTTGATATAATGGAGGCTTACAGGAATGATACCTGGACTTCAGGGGTAGATTGTACAAATTAGGCTTGTTTTCTCTAGAATTTAGAACATTAAGGGATGATCTGATCAAACTTTCAAGATATTAACAGGAAAAGACAAGGGAGATAAAGATATACTATTTGCACTGGTTGGGGATTCTAGAATTGTGGGATATTATCTGAGAATCAGAACCAGACCTTTCAGAAGAGCTGAAAATGTGTTGCTGGAAAAGCGCAGCAGGTCAGGCAGCATCCAAGGAGCAGGAGACGTTTTGGGCAGGAGACCTTCTTCAGGAAGCTGATGTGCTTCCTAACATCTCCTTTTAGAAGAGATGTTAGGAAGCACATCAGCACACAAAGGACTGTAGAGCTGTGGAAATATCTTCCATGAATGACAATTAATGCTAGATCAGTTGTTCATCTTAAATCTCACATGATAATTTTTGATAAGCAAACATATTGAGAAATATTAGCCAAAGGAAGGGATGGTGAATGATGATTTTCCCACTCTTATTGAAGCTTCAAAAGTCTTATCTTCTACTGCTAGACTCTGACTGTTTTAAATTTCAAAATGTCCCTTTTTTCACCTCAGTTCTGCTTTGTGACATTTTTGCTGCTGCAGCTTTGATTTCGAGTGTTTCAATGCCTCTTGGATTCCCTATTGCAGCTGTGCCCTTTGTAAGGTGTAAGGTGTGCCCTTTGACATCCCTTCACTATGGCAGCAATGCCTGTTGTGAGGTGTAAGTTGTAAGTACTCCTTTTTTGACTTCTAGCCTTCTCCGTAGATTTAATTTTGCACCATTAGAGATTCTTTTCTTGTCCCAAGAGAGATTTCTATCTTTACCCACAAAGCTCTGAGTCCATCGCTGCACGGCCAAACCCTAATCAGGAATGCTCTTATAGATCGTCATTGCCAATGGATTCTGTAACTGCCAGCTACAACTAATCTTTAAGCTCTTTCTAACTCACAATGCTTCCTCTGTGCTTTTTACCAGATCTGAAGTAGAAGCTTTAGCCTGGATTGTTGTTTTGGCTTTGTTGGTCTTTCATTGAGTATCTGCTGAGTGTTTGTTTGTTGAAGTGCTTGCATCGACAGACTAAGTAGTTCTTAGAGTGGTTAATTCTTTAAAACCGTAAACTCAGCTGGTCTTCTGGAAAATTTCTTCTCCTGGTTCCAATTAATTTGTTCACGATTGTCCCTGGTGATGGCACGGTGGCTCAGTGGTTAGCACTGCTGCCTCACAGCATCAGGATCCCAGGTTCAATTCCAGCCTCAGGCAACTGTCTGTGTGGAGTTTGCACATTCCCCCCATGTCTGCGTGGGTTTTCTCCGGGTGCTCCGGTTTCCTCCCACCATCCAAAGATGTACAGGTCAGGTGAATTGGCCATGCTAAATTGCCCATAGTGTTTGGTGCGTTAGTCAGAGGGAAATGGGTCTGGGTGGGTTACTCTTCAGAGGGTTGGTGTGGACTGGTTGGGCCAAAGGGCCTGTTTTCATACTGTAAGGAATCTAATTGGATGAAGTGATGATGTCCACTTCTGATTACTGTGTGATATTTGTGCGTAGAAGGATGTTGCTGTTATTCTTTGTTTCTTGACTGTATCAAATGGCCTATTTGGTTTAAAGTAGTAGGCATATACCACTCGTGAGTCTTAAAAAGATGCAGTTTATTGGATGATAGCTATCAGATCCAGGTTACCTTATTAAGAGAGGCAGGAACGAGGTCCAAGATGGCGGCGACCCAGCAAATCTGAGTTTATAGTGCTCCTCCCAAGACTTAGGCAAAGTGGGTCACCCACCCCACCACACTCATCAAATTATTCAAAATAGTTTTTACTTAATGTAATTAGTTGCTTAGTACTACATTTAAACAATTTAATCTCCAGTAAAAATGACTAAAGGGAAGGGAGCCCGCAGTTCTCAGCAGGCAGGAACCCCTTGCCACCCTCTCCAGCTGCAGCAGAGTTGTCCGCAGCTGCCCCGGGGGACTTACCTACGGTGGCGAGCCTCGCGGAAATAATCTCTAAACTCGATGCGAAGATCGATGCTTTCATTGAAGCCAATGGGACTCCCTTTCAGCCGCGTTACAAAAGCATGACCGAGACATCAAAGAAATTGAGCGCCGAGTCGGAGGGGCAGAGCTAAAGGCCGCGACCTCTGAAACTACAGCAGAATCGGCCGTGGATCGGGTCTGGACTTGCAAATAGCGAGTCCGGATCTTAGAGAATCACATTGACGACCTCGAGAATCAAGGTCGTTGAAAAAATATTCGTTTGCTGGGCCTTCTTACAGCGTTTCTCGAACAGTGGCTTCCACAGCTGTTAAATCTGGAGGCTGGATCAGGCCACGTAAGGGTGGAATGGGCCTACCGGGTTGCAATACGTGGGCCTGGCTCGAACCAGCGCCCTCACCTGGTCCTGTTCCGGCTGCAGAGCTATAAGTAGAGGCAGATGCTCTTTGAAGCTTCCAGAAATCTTGGGAAAGATCCCCAAACCATGATTTATAAAGGATCCAAGATTATGTTATTCCAGGACTTTTCCCCAGCTCTGGTCTGAAAGAGGAAGGCGTTTGATGAAGCGAAGAAGTGTTTAAGGGACTTAAATATTCAGTACTCCTTACGCTACCCAGCGACGTTACGCTTTAACCATGAAGGATCCGTGTATAACTTTGGATCACCGGAAAAGGCCAAGGAATTTTTGGACTCTCTTAGATAAATTGTAAGATTTAATTGATGTTATTTTGCTCTCCCCCCACTCCGGTTTACATCCCCTTTTTTTAATATTAATTCCTTTTTTTACCTTATTGTTTAATATTATCTTCGGGGGCATGGGAAGAAGGATTTATTTATTTGTTTCTACTTAGCGATTTTCTCCCCCTTTTTTTTCTTTTCTTTATATATATATTGGCCGGGGGAGGTGGTTACCTTATCCTGTTTTATTTCTGTCTTTAGGAGCGGGGTTGTTTTCCCCTGTCATTTTGTATTATTATGTTTAATTATTACTTGTTGAGGTTGTAATTTTATAGTTATATATGTTTATACATGGTATTAACATTACCAAATATATCCAGGTGTTGGTTTGGGTGGGGGGGGGGGAGGTAGGGTGCTCACTGTTAACTCTAGCTCTGTAGTATATTTGAATTTTCTTCATCCTATCGAGGAGTGCCTGGATCAAGGGTGGGTCACTGGTTGGGAGAGGATACGATGGACTGTTGGAAAGGAAGTGATACCCCCTGGGAACAAGGGGGAAAATCTCTATTTAAATACGTTTTGTTTTGTTTTTATTTAGAAATAGTTTTTTATTATATCGATGTGAGTGTATTAAAGAGCCTTTATTTTTGTAAATTTTATATGCTCTATGCTCGGGATGTTCTGGATAAGGTTTCCCCTCCCAAGGGGTCTCGGACTTGCCTGGATGATTATGGTTGTTCAGTAGGTTAAGTGGTGCACCTGGAATGTCAAGGGGAGTAATTCACCAGTCAAAAGGAAGAAAATATTATTAAACCTCAAGAAAGAAAGGGTTGATGCAGCTCTCCTACAGGAGACACACTTATTGGATAAAGAACACTTGAAATTATGACAGGGTGGATTTGATCAGGCCTTTTTTTCTTCTTTCAGCTCAAAAAGCAGGGGAGTTGTTATTCTTATTCGGAAGAATTTCCCTTTCAAAATCCTAAATCAGATAAAAAACGAATCTGGACGATATATTCTGATTAAAGCCCTTATAAATGGGGAGGAATATGGGATCTTAAATTTGTATTCCTCCCTGGCACATTCTTTTAAATTTATAACGGAAGCCTTCTCAAAATTGATGGCCCTCGGTGCTCATCATAGGGGGAGATTTTAATTGTATTATGGACCCGGAAATAGATAGGATTCCCAAGAGTACTGCAGGAATACCTCCCAGATCTAGACAGTTAGTGAATTTGAACTAGGATTAGTAGATGTATGGAGATGCCTCCATCCACAGGGCAGAGATTTTTCTTTTTACTCCAATCCACATAAATGTCATACCAGAATCGATATGTTTTTTGCCCCCTCGATTTTTTAAAATTCCATATCATCCTGTAAAATAGGCAGTATACCAATTTCCAATCATGCTGCTGTATATATGGAAATCAGGGCGAGGAACAATGAGACATCCCCCCCCGGCATTAGCGTACGGACCCCTTTCTGATGAAAGATAGTAAATTTGTAAAGTACTTCACTCAAGAATTTAAAACTTTTTTAGAAATTAATTCAGGTACAGCTAGCAACCTATTAATGATGTGGAAGACCATCAAAGCTTACGCGTGAGATTTGATCATCTCATACTCAGCGACCCAGAAAAACTTAAAGGGAGAACAACAGCGTCTGCTC
This sequence comes from Chiloscyllium plagiosum, assembly GCF_037043375.1. Classification (NCBI taxonomy): domain Eukaryota; kingdom Metazoa; phylum Chordata; class Chondrichthyes; order Orectolobiformes; family Hemiscylliidae; genus Chiloscyllium; species Chiloscyllium plagiosum. The sequence continues at coordinate 18,272,817 of NW_028270147.1, forward strand.
AAAGCTCGCTTAAAAGCGGCTGAAACAGCATATGCTGACAGACCTTCTATTATCAAATTACAAAGGATTATGGCCCTTAGGACAGCTCTAAACACCACGCTTACCCAAACGGCTAAGAGGGAAATATTATTTGCAAAACAAAGGTTATATGAATTTGGCAATAAACTTGGTAGATATTTAGCATTTCTCCCAAAGAAAAAGAAGGCCTCTCAAACTATCACGTCTATCAAGGAAAGTACATGTATTCTGACTCATGATCATCAAAGGATTAACGCAATCTTTAGAAAATTTTATTCTGATTTATATAAATCGCAGGATTGCGAAGACAGGACTAGGAGGATGCAGTCATTTTTTAAAAACCTGACCTTTCCGGACCTAACTCCGGAACAGGTATCGGTCTTGAATGTTCCCCTAACAAGCCAAGAAATACTTGATGCAATCAGGCAACTTCAGAGCGGTAAGGGGCCTGGCCCAGATGGTTTTCAAGCTGAATTCTATAAAGAATTTACAGAAATATTGGCTGGTCCACTTATGGACATGTATAACTATGCATATAGTCAGGGTTGTCTCCTTCGCTGAAAGAGGCAAATATCTCTCTTATCCTCAAAAAAGAAAGGACCCAGAAGATTGCGCGTCATATAGACCAATATCTTTGATAAATGTAGATTTTAAAATCCTCTCTAAAACGTTAGCATTGAGGCTAGAAAGGGTATTGCCACACATCATCAAGGAGGGTCAGATGGGGTTTATTAAGGGCCGTAGATCATCCAATAATGTTAGAAGGGTTTTGAATGTGATTCAAGCCTGCTATCAGGGAAAGACACCAGGAGTAGTATCATTAGATGCAGAAAAGGTATTCAATAGGGTTGAATGGTCATATCTGTTTTACACATTGGAAAGGTTTGGCATTGGAAAGGTGTTTACCAAATGGGTCGCAACATTGTATAGTGATCCCAAAGCAGTTGTGATTACCAATGGATTAGGTTCGGATAGCTTCAGTGTGGATAGGGGCTGCCGTCAGGGATGTCCTCTCTCGCCATTGCTATTTATGCTAATAATCGAGCCACTAGCAGAAGCTATACGGACTGACCCTAATATAACGGCCCCGAGGATTGGTACAGGTAAACATAAAATTACCCTTTATGCAGATGATGTTCTTCTATTCCTCAGTAATCCCCTGATGTCTGTGCCTCGCTTAATCCAAGTTCTTAATACATTTAGTGCATTTTCAGGCTATAAAATTAATTTCTCAAAATCGGAGGCTATGCCAATGAGTGGCCTTGCTAGTATATCCCACTTATTGGACATTAAAATGTATGTCCTGCCCCGTCTCCTATACCCTATGAGGATGCTTCCGGTGATGCTGCCGAGGCTGGCACTACGTAAATTATATGGCTGGTTGGGTTCCTTTATCTGGAATCATAGACGGCCCCTCATTAAGTTGAAGAAGCTACAGCTTCCACAGGCAAGGGGAGGATTAGACTTCCTAGACTTTAGGAAATATCAGTTAAGTTCCCTATTAAGTTACATAGCTGATTGGGTCTTGTCTGATCCATAATCAATCTGGCTGGACATCGAGGCTTCTCAGGTAAAATGCCCACTTATTAACCTTTTATTTTCAGACAAGAGGAAAATCATTACGGATCAATGTAAAAACTCTATAATACTAAACACAATTAAAGCTTGGAATATAATGCGGCAAAATGAGGGCAACTCACATAAAATATCCCCCTATGCTCCAATAGTGGAAGCATGGGGATTTCAGCTGGGGCTTACAGATGTCATTTTCAAACTCTGGAGATCCAGGGGTATCTCATGTTTAGGGGATCTGTTTAAAGAAGGGGTCCTGATGTCTTTTGAACAGCTGCGTCAGAAATTTGGATTACCTAATGGAGACCTCTTTCGATACTTCCAAATTCGAGACTGCATACAGAAGAAGACTATGTTATTAGATGGTCTTTATAAATCAGATAGAGAGTGTAGAGTGCTATGTCCCATGGGGATATCTTCCGTCAGCACTATTTATCATTTATTACATAATGAAGTATTGGGAGATATGGACAATCTGTTTAAAACATGGGATCAGGATTTGGGACTGAAAATCTCTATAGAAACGTGGAATGACATTTGGGAAAATGCCAGAAAAATCAACATCTGCAACAGAACTCAGGCCATTCAGTTGAAGATACTTCATAGGGCCCATATAGCACCGGATCGATTGGCAAAATTTAAGGCAGGAGCATCGCCAATGTGTCCCAAATGTAAAATAGAGGTGGGCACTCTTGTACATTGCTTATGGACCTGTCATAAGTTTCGTAGATATTGGACTAAAGTAGCAAGTGCTCTGACAGAAATCTTAGCAACGGAAATTAGAGTGGGCCCTGTATCTCTCCTTTTGGGCTTTTCGAACTTACCCTCCCTGGATATGCACGGGAAGAGATTATTTTCTATTCTCTCTTTCTGTGCAAGGAAAAATATTTTGGTAAACTGGGTGGCTGAGGGCCCCCCGGACTTTCGAATTGGCACAGAATAATCATGGAATGTATTCCCCTTGACTTCCTTACAAATATGGTGCACCAAAAGACCGCATTATTCCATAAAGTATGGCAGCCCTTCATGAATTGCACAAATACAGATATTTCGGCCATCCTAACAAGGGCTTTTATTTAATTGAGATGGCGAACCTGGCCGGTCCGGGGCCCCTTGGGAGAGGAATCCCGTATGAATACGGGTTGATGCTAATACATGTATCTCACTACCCAATTTCTGTGTTATCTGTTGTTTTTTTTTCTCTTCTTTGAATAATGTAAGAGACTTAATTATACACTATGGTTAGGTTGTAGGTTAGATTAGTAGTTAGTTGAGTTTTGTTTTTTTTCTCTCGGTATCCTTTTTTTGTTTGATAAATTTTGGTTATTATTTATTTAAGATTTAATTGTATATCAATGTTTATATTTGGGATTTTTTATTTGTAAACTTGTAAAAATATGTTAAATTTTCAATAAAAATATCTACATAAAAAAAAGAGAGGCAGGAGCATTAAGGCCATGAGTGTACCAATGGAAAAAGACCTGCTCTCCGCTAGGACATAGGATGTTCTGTCTTATCCCCGTCCAAATCTGTATGACACCATCAGGCTGGATAGAGTTTAATACAGTCTCCAACATTAACCCATTACTTTATATAACAATTTCCACCTGATTCACTATCTTACCCTGCACTGTGCAGTGACTATAAAGTGTACCTTCCGCAAGATTGTTATGGACCACACCAAACCCGCTCAAAATACATAAAGAAGATGGTCTACACCACAACTTTCTCTTATTTTAAAGTCAATTGCCAGGTGTTTCATTCTGGATGTAACTTGACTTTTCAAGCTACCAGGTTTGAAGCAAAACACACTTTTTTCTTACCCCATTGTTAAAATACAACAAAAGAAAGAAGAAATTGGAATAATTTAACTCTTTTAGAAAATTTAACAGAATGATACATTATTTAACTACTAAACAGCAACTGTTCCACTATAGTAACATCCCATAAATGCACCCTTGGCAAAAGGCAAATTCTGTAAAATAGACCGTCTCACAGGCAATTCTCCAGTTTAAGAGGAAAAACATCAAGAGAAAACTCAGAAAGAGAAAGAGAGATAGAGAGAGAAAGAGTAGGAGGGAAAGATATACTACTTCAAAACCCAGCAGCAATTACTACTGAGAAACTAAAACAAAAAATCCTGATTCTGTGGGAGCTTGACCCCACCCATTCAGGCTGCTTCTATTGTTCCAACCTTAAAAAAGAATCCAAGGCCCCGCAAGCTGTTTACTTTATGGGCTTTGAAGCAGGACGATTGTCACCTCTAATCTAAACCTTCCTTCATCAAAACAAAACTAGGAAAGAAGTAAAGCCATCGTATCATCACAAGATGCACTACAACAACGCACCACGGTCCTTTGGCCGCACCTCCTAAACACACGGAATCAACATACCTGGAAGGACAAGGCCAGCAGATGTAAAGGAGTGGTACCACTTGCAAGGCCCTCCCCAAGTCAGAAACCATCCCGACGTGGAAAGATATTGATGTTCCTTCACAGTCGTGAGTCTAAATCCTGGACCTGCCTTCCTGCCAGTACTGTGGGTGTACTTATACTCCATGAACTGTAACAGATTAAGAAGGCAGCTCACTATTACCTTCTCAAGGACAATTAAGGAGGAACGACGAACACTGACCAAACCAGCAACATGTACATCCTGTGACCAAATTGAAAAAGTAATGTCATTATACAGTCATCTCTGGGAAGGTAAAATAAAACTTATTTTTTCAAAATGATTCTGACATTCTTCTTATTCTTTCACCTATAATCCCCAACTGGTTTTTTAAATTTGATTTGTCTTATTTTATTAAATGTACTGAGATAGTGAAATGTGTCGAACTGTGTGCTATCCAGATAAATCATACTTTACATAAGTACATCAGGGTAATAGAACAGAATGCAGAATATAGTGTTTCAGCTACAGAGAACAATGAACTCTAACATATGAGAGGTCTATTCATAAGTCTAATAACAACAGGGAAGAAGCTGTTCTTAAATATGTTTGCACATGTTTTCAAATTTTTATACCTTCTGCCTGATGGGACAGGGTGGAAGGGAGTCTAACCAGGATGGGAGGGGGCTTTGATAATGTTGGCTGTTTTCCCGAGGCAGCCAGAAGTGTAGGTGGAGCTAAGGGATGGAAGGCTGGGTTTTGTGATGGATTAGGCTGTGTTCACAACTCTCTGTGACTTTTAGCAGCCTCGGGCAGACCAGTTGCCATATCAAGCTGTGATGTACCTGATAGGATACCTTCTGTTTGCTTCTATAAAAATTAGTAGGAGTCATTGTGGACATGCCGAATTTCCTTCAGACAGCCTTCTGAGGAAATAGAGGCATTGGTGTGCTTTCTTGTCTGTAGTATCAATGTGGATGGACTAGGTCAGATTGTTGGTGATACTTCCTCCTAGGAACTTGAAGTACTCGACCACCTCCACCTCAGCACCACCGATACAGACAGGGGTGTATATTCCACTCCACTTCCTGAAGTGGATGACCAACTCCTTCAATTTGCTGACACTGAGGGTGAGATTGTTGTCTTTACACCATCCCACTAAGCTCTCGACCTCCTTCTTGTTAAAGTAGACTGTCATTATTTTGTATTGTCAATTGCAGATTTTGTTAATCTTTCAAACATCGCTAGTTAATAAAATGAAGGAAAACGAAAAAAAATCAGACAGTCATCAATGTTGTCATCTGCACAACAGCAGCCTGTCACTAAATGGAACAAGAAACCTGAATTGTAGTAGTTGAATGGCATTGTTTGTCACTTCATTAGCCAACTGCAAGTTTCAAAGTTGCTGTCATGAGTTTAGTTCAGATAAATGCGAGGTGCTGCATTTTGGGAAAGCAAATCTTAGCAGGACTTAGACACTTAATGGTAAGGTCCTAGGGAGTGTTGCTGAACAAGAAGACCTTGGAGTGCAGGTTCATAGCTCCTTGAAAGTGGAGTTGTGGGTAGATAGGATAGTGAAGAAGGCATTTGGTATGGTTTCCTTTATTGGTCAGAGTATTGCGTTTAGGAGTTGGGAGGTCATGTTGCGGCTGTACAGGACATTGGTTAGGCCACTGTTGGAATATTGCACGGAATTCTGGTCTCCTTCCTATCAGAAAGATATTGTGAAACTTGAAAGGGTTCAGAAAAGATTTACAAGGATGTTGCCAGGGTTGGAGGATTTGAGCTATAGGGAGAAGCTGAAAAGGCTGGGGCAGGTTTCCTTGGAGCGTCGGAGGCTGAGGGGCGACCTTATAGAGGTTTACAAAATTATGAGGGGCATGGATAGGATAAATAGACAAAGTCTTTTCCCTGGGGCCAGGGAATCCAGAACTAGAGGGTATAGGTTTAGGGTGAGAGGGGAAAGATATGAAAGAGACCTAAGGGGCAACTTTTTCACACAGAGGGTGGTGCGTGTATGGAATGAGCTGCCAGAGGAAGAGGTGGAGGCTAGTACAATTGCAACATTTAAAAGGCATTTGGATGAGTATATGAATAGGAATGGTTTGGAGCGACATGGGCCGGGTGCTGGCAGGTGGGACTAGATTGGGTTGGGATATCTGGTCGGCATTGACGGGTTGGACCGAAGGGTCTGTTTCCACGCTGTACATCTCCATAACTCTTTTATGTTTCATATTGGTTTCCGTTTGTTTTGTATGTTGGGATTGCTCTTGACCCTGTTTACGTGCTGAGCAACATCAATGTCAGGGCCGCAATTTCCTAGGCCTTGGCATGCTGTGTAAACCTATATGTTTGTGCAGATTATGATAAATGGCTAGCAAAGCCATCCTTGCTTCTTGTAAACTGGGGAGAAAGGTTGCGTTTAAATTAATTTTTTTTGCAGCTTGCTGTTGCCCTGCAGCTTCACCCGTCAGGATTTCAGCTGGTTTCTGCATGTGAATGTAATGAAGCTATGCCTCCTGATGTCTATTTCTAACTATATGATAGACACTGCTTTAAAAATACAGGGGGCTCCTCCATTTATGAATGTCCGACATGAGAACGTTTGTACTTACAAATGTGATCTCAAACAGGGGTGTAATTTTAAAGATTTAACATATGAACCTTTCCTGTGCTCCTTTATATTATCCTGCATTCTGTACCAACTTGTGTACAAATCGACTTGCAAATGGACTCCAGGACAGAACCTATTCACAATCAGGGAAAGGCCTGTGCACTAAAATCTGTATCATAACATCACCTTTATTTGATTTGATTTGATTTATTATTGTCACATGTACCTAACTACAGTAAAAAGGTTTGTTTTGTGTGCACTACCACAGATTGTAACAGACAAAGACACAAAGATCACGGGGTGATTGAACAGAGTGAAGAATGCAAAGTTACAGCTCCAAAGGTGTACAAAAATCAAGACCAACTTTAATGATGGAAGATTCAGTCTCAAATGTGTACATTCAAATAATACTTCTCACTGGTCAAAATTTATGAGTTAATCATCATAAGGGTGTTGGCTCATGTTCCTGCTTTCCCCTCCTGTGTACAGAAGGTCATCATTAGGCACAGTGTAACTTTTTTACATTGTCCAACAATACAACTAAACAGCTGAACCTCACAAGGGGTATTATCCACTTCAACATTGAAGGCTTTTCTCAGTTTGATAATTTTGTCAAAAACAAAAGCATAGAAGAGGGATTACAACCATTCCTCATGTCACCTTTCCTACTTGATGTTTTAGTATTTGAGTACATTTGAGATAGTTTCTATATGTGACTGAGATTGTAGAATTTTATGAAGGTTTAGTGATTACAAATTTGGGCTTGGTATAGCCATGGATGCTAGCAATTGTGAAGTCCTGATGAAGGAAAATAGTGTTCTTCCATGATCTCTTCTAGTGCAGCCTGTGTGTGTTTTCTCAAACTGGGAAAGGTATGAGTACAAATCTGCTTTGCCTGTGCTAGAAAGATGGAAAAAAAGACTTGTATTTATCTTGTACTTTTTGCAATCACTGGACATCTCAAAGTAGTAATGGAAGCAGACTCAGTAGCAGCATTTAAGAAGCACCTGGATATGAATATGAAGAGAATAGAGGTACGTGAAGACAGTTTTAGTATGGAAGGACAAAATGTGTCGGTGCAGGCTTGGAGGGCTGAAGGGCCTGTTCCTGTGCTGTATTGTTCTTTCTTTTTTCTTCTTCAGGGGCTGCACCATGGTTAATGAAATGTGGCAGAGGGGCCTACAGATGGCCTCGCAGGAGATCCAGCCCTAGCTCCATGCAGCTCTGAATGAAGATCCATCCTCAAGCTTCACCATCTCAGCATGGCTAACTGACAGGCCCCATCGAGGGCGCGTGTGGATTGACAATGATGGTAGCATGAATCTTGAGAGAGGACAGGACTTCCATGGAGCCATTTCAACTCCCCATGGGGGAGGCCCTCAACGATCCGAAACATGATGTGCAGACGTCTTGGTGTTTTTGAGGGATTTATGAGGGCCAGGTTTTTATGAGATACCATGACTCTTCCTACTTTTAGACTCCAGTGAATACAGTCCTAACTGATCCAGTCTCTCTTTATACATCAGTCCTGCAACCCAAGAATCAGTTTGGTAAACATTTGTTGCATTCCCTCCACAGCCAAAACATCCTTCCTCAGATAAGGAGACCAATACTGCACACAATACTCCAGGGTGGTCTCAGCAAGGTCCTGTGCAGGATGATTAGATAATACTCAACGGTAGTAGTAACAGATATCAACGTGGAAAAATGTGGTGCTGGAAAAACACAGCAGGCCCGGCAGCATCCGAGGAGCAGGAGAATCGCCGTTTCGGGCATAAGCCCTATTTCCGCCCGAAACGTCGATTCTCCTGCTCCTCGGATGCTGCCTGGCCTGCTGTGTTTTTCCAGCACCACATTTTTCAACTCTGGTACTCCAGCATCTGCAGTCCTCACTTTCTCCTAACAGATATCAACGTCTCAGCTTCTAAACTGCTCTCATAAACGTTATGTGGTTCATTAGACACGCATACTCTAAGAATTTTCCCTTCCAACAGCCTAATAATAAAAAAGGCATACTTGGGAAAGTGCTAAGTTTCAGACAGAAATTGCACTAAGAATTCAGTATTTTATGTCTTTTTCCTCAGTGCTAAGTCCATTTTTAGCTACAAAAGTCACTGGGGCAACATACTTAGAAAGATGAAAAATTCTGTTTAAACTAGACTGACTGGTGGGAATATTTCCTGTCTAATTACAGCAAAAGTATTGTATTACCATCATTCCTAAGGCAGCAAAATATTTTTTCCATTATTATTCAGGTTGTTGTATTGTAATGAGTCAATTGTCATTCTATCAAACTATATGGTTTTTTTTTCAAAATGACAGCTGTCACAAACTACATAATGAAATAAATTATTGTGAACAAAGATATATTGTACGCGGAATATTTAAATACTGTGATGTTTAATGTCTTAATAAATAAACAAAAATTAGACCATTAATATAGAGAATGGGAAACCAGCCCTCAAGGAATGTAAGCACTGTCAGCTCTAAGGCTATTGAAAGGCTGACCTTGCTATACCTAAAGCATAAGTGATAAAATATCATGCTTGGGCTGGACTACTTGCTTTCAGAAGCCAACTCAAAGTGTTTACCTTCTCCTGCTCAATGCTGACAGGAATTACTGGCTTTTGTAGCATTCTCCGTGGATGTGGCATGTTTGACATGTGCTAATTCTCCCAGTGTTCTGGCTGTTGAAAGCCCCCCAGAACCTCCGGGGTTAGAGGTGAGCAGAACAGAGGTTAGTAGAACAGCTGTAATTGTCTTCACTGCTTTAGTTAACAACTGCTTGCTTCCATCAGCACTTGCAAGGATGTCTTGTATCATCAGTCACACACATGTACAACAAGACCCCGAGCATTTTCAATACTCATTGTTCATGCACAGCTTTTTATTTTTCTTGGCAATGTTAACATCATTTTGAATGTTCAAGAAAATTGAGTAATTTAATATAATTTATAGCAAGCTTTCTATGTGACCCAATAACAAAATGATTTTATGGTATCATCTGTTCTGCAAACACAGACTTTCAAGGGTCCCTTCAAGTGCAAATTTTCAGTGCACCTTCAAGTACCTGACAAAGGTTTGTTTAGAATGGTGGAAAGCCATAAGCACAGACAAACATCACCATAGCGCCTCCATTTTTGCAATTTAGGCTTATCCTTGATAAAGACAAACTGGATTGGATTGATTGTGGCCAGTGATAAGAGCCAAAAAATAGTTAGTACATTATAAATTAGCCAGGGAATAGTGAGTATGGTGGTCATATAATTTTTAAATGTCCCAATAATCTATATTTTATCATCGTATTTGTTCACTTTTAATTTATTTCCAATCGTCTCTTTTCCACTCATCTTCATGTTGCTGAAAAAGTGATACTGTTCAAGATTAACATTCTCTGGGGTCTCTGATGTGGGAGAGACTCTGAGCTGAGGGCATTTTTGATTTGTTTTATTACTGCCACTTGTACCTAGGTACAGTGAAAAGTTTGTTTTTCATGCAGTGCAGGCAGATCATACCATACAAAGTGCATTAGGGTAATAGGACAGAGCAAAGAATATAATACTACGGCTGCAGAGAATGTGCACAAAGATCAAGGTCAACATTAAATTTGAAATTTGAGAGGTCCATTCATAAATCTAATAATAGTGGGGAAGAAACTGTTCTTGAACCTGTTAGTACATCCTACTCGCAGAGCACTTCAGAGAACATCTCTGGGACACCCACACCACTCAACCCCACTGCCCATGGCCGAACACTTCAACTCCCCTTCCACTCTGCTGAGAACGTGCAGGTCCTGGGCCTCCTCCATCACCATTCCCTTACCACCCGACGCCTGGAGGAAGAACGCCTCATTTTCTGCCTTGGGACACTCCAATCCTGTGGCATCAATGTGGATTTCACCAGTTTCCTCATTTTCCACCCCCCTCCAGTTCCAACCTTCCAGTTCAGCACCACCCCATGACCTGTCCTACCTGTCCAGCTTCCTTCCCACCTATCCACTCCATCCTCGTCTCTGACATATCACCATTACCCCCACCTCCATCCACCTATTGCACTCTCAGCTTCCTTCCCCCCAGCCCCACCCCCATCCCATTTATCTCTTCACCCCCGAGGCTCCCAGCCTCATTCCTGATGAAGGGCTTTTGCCCGAAACATCGATTCTCCTGCTCCTCAGATGCTGCCTGACCTGCTGTGCATTTCCAGCACCACACTCTTGACTCTAATCTCCAGCATCTACAGTCCTCACTTTCCCCCTGTTGGTACATGTATTTAAGCTTTTGCATCTTCTGCCTGATGGAAGAGGGTGGAAGAGATTCTAACTTGGGTGGGAGGGGTGTTGATGATGGCATGATCCCAGAGTATAGTGTTGCCCATTTCAGACAGAGATTGAGGTGGAATTTCCTCTCACAGCAGATAGTGAATTTGTGGAATGCTATTGAGTATATTCAAGGCTGAGGGAGACAGATTTTTCAATCAGTTAATGGAACCAAGGGTTATGGGGAAAAGGCAGAAGAGAATTATCAGATCAACCATGACCTCACTGAACAGTGGATCAGATTTGATGGGATGAAAGTCCGCTGGCAATATAACCTTTGGCTCATGGACCAAGTGATATTTGCTTCTGTGGGTGACTGAACTTGAAAATGAGTTGAAAATAGTGTACCAGCAAGTGACAGGAAAAGCAGAGCTCAGGTAATCAATGGATAAGTTTCCCAAAACTGCAAAACCTTGTCGTAAGCAGGTTGCTTTTGAGGTGATTGTGGATGCCTTCATTGTCTGTAAAGCCATTGGAAAGTTAATGCCTGACACATGTATTGCTGCTGGACATGAACTCTCGCAAGTAAATATCTGGCATTAGGGCTCTAGCATACAAACGCATTTTGCCCACGTGGTGCAGGTTGTAAGGTAAACACGTCCCGCTGCTCTGATTTTACATCCTGTCACATTAATGTTTCAGAGCACTCAATATAAATATTAAAACTAATAGCTTCATTCTTCAGCTATTACTCCATCATTCCCTGAAATCATCATAAAACATTCAAAGCCTTTTAGAACATTTACACACTTGAATCTGATGGCAGGGAGAAAAGATTGCCAGGATGTAGCTCAAAATCCTAAATAAGACTGAAAAGCTGTTTATAGAATATGCTTTATTTATTCATCGTTTCAAAGTAGGGTTCAATTTTGATGTAAAAAATAATCAAAGTATGGCTGTCAAGGGAAAAAGCTGAACATGGTTCTTCCCACACAGAAGGTTTGTAGGAAGAGCAGAGTCCATGAGAATCTTAGTCCAAGGTCGATGAATCTCAGGACCATGAGTACGTAAACAGCTAATGGATTGTAAAGACACATAGCAGCGTTATGAATTTTTAAAGAGAACCTCTTCAGCAGAGACCTCTATAAATCAATGATGACTTATTGGCCAGATCAATTATGCAAACTTTAAAACATTTAATGACAGATAATGAAGAGTCTCTGGAGACCACGGTCCACACTATTTTTTTTCTCCTCCAGAACAAAAACTTAAGACTGTACAGGGCTTGGGGCTTGGAGCTTTGTCCAGGTAAAGGATCACGCAGCATTGAACACAGTGAAGGCATGTGACCCACAATAAGGCCAGACTGCTTACCAGTAGATGTGCTTTCGAAAGTTTTCCTTAGCTGGTCATGGCAGCGGAAAATACCCTGCTGTTAAACACATCTGCAATCCACTAGTCTCCCAATCCACTTACAGAATTTCTGACCTTTCAAGAAATGATGGAGAAAGTCGTGATTTTTAGTTCCTTGCTACTGACGCTTGGTCTATATTAAGCTCGCAGGCAATAAGAGCCCCCTTTCATTCTATATTTGATTTCAATTTCAAGCCTGGTTTTCATTGACTGTTAGAAACCCCTTCAGCACTTCACTCTGCAAATCACTTGAAGCAAGCTCTTATTAATTTGGATTTGCAGATGACACACACATTTCTTTACTAGTGTCAGTTAAAACGGTTTGCGAAGCTAAGGCAAAAGGCTGCTGGATTTACAGGCTACCAACTGTTGCTATCCCAAATTTCCATTCTGTCACACATGAACCTCTAGATTGGGAGCCACTGGTTTGAGCTTCAGCGCACATTATTCAGAACACCGGTACGGATTCCTTTGTTCCAACATTCACATTTTGGAATGTGCAGTGAGAACACTTTCACCAAAAGAAGAAGCAAGATAGACCTGCCTATACAAGCCACCTTTCAAAGTTGAAGTCACTTTTCCAATCAATGAAACACTGTAGAATACTGTCACTGACGTAAAGCAGCGAACTTGGCAAGTCAACGTGCAGCCAGCAAACATACCCATGAGCCACTGGGTGAAGTCTTACAGGGGTCTGTACTGGGAATTCAGTTTTTAACAAGTTACATCAATGATTTAGATGGGGCGTGTGGGGGAAGCGGAGGGGGCACAGGTTTGTTGAAGGCAACATAAATACATTTTCATACAACGCAAAGGCAGATAGGAAATTATTTAAATTCATTCATAAGATGAGGGCGTCGCAGGCCAGGCCATCATTTATTGCTGAGATGGCAGTTGAGAGTCAACATTTTAGTTGTGGGTCTGGAGTCACATGTAGGCCAGACCATGTAAGGATGGCAGTTTCGTTCCCAAAACGACGTGAGTGAACCAGGTGGATTCATGGTCATCATTAGACCCATAATTCTACATTTTTATTGAATTTAAATTCCACCATATGCTATGGCAGGATTTGAACCCAGGTCCCCAAAATATTACCTGTGTTTCGGGATTAATGGTCCAATGATAATACTATTAGGCTATTAACTCTTGCAAAGCATGTCAACATGAACAACATGAGGAGTTTGCAAAGGGATAGAGATAGGTTGAGCGAGTAGGCAAACATCTGATGGATGGAGTATTATGAGGCAAAATGTAAAGTTGTTCACCATAGCAGGAAGAATATTAAAGCTTAAAAGTAAGAATTCTTAAGAATATGAAGAGAAATATTAATTATATGGAGAGTGACAGAGCAATCTAGGTGTTCCAGAGACTGATCTACAGAGTATGCAGGTACAACAAGTGATTAAAAAGCTAATGGAATGCTATCTTTTATTATGAGATTTGAACTTAAAAGTAATGATGTTATGCTTCAGTTACATAGGGCATTGGTGAGATTAAGTCTCAAACGTTGTGCGCAGTTTTGTTTTGTCTATTAAAAATGAATGTAAATGCATTAGAGGCAGTTCATAGGAGGTTTATGAAACTGATATTAGGAGCAAGTGGGTCACCTTATGAAGGAAGGTTGAACAAGGTGAACATATTTCCACTGGAGTGGCAGGATCACCAGACCCGAAATGTTAACTTTGATTTCTCTGCACAGATGCTGCCAGACCTGCTGAGCTTTTCCAGCAACTTCTGTCTCTGTTTTTTTGTTTCTGCTAGAATTTAGAAGAGTGAAGTGCTCAAGACCCTGAACAGCCTTGACAGCACAAAAATGACGGACTGGATTTTCTGAAGAGGGGCAATCTCGTTCAGATTGCTACTCCAGCCCTTCTTTTTGCCAAACGGAGAGGGGTCCGCATTTAGGAGAGGAGATTGTGCTTGAGCCCCCCCTTAGAAACACAGCGCTGTACGTCCATCCTGACAGCTGTCTCACTGAAGGAGGCAGACCATGGGTCCTCTTCAGCCTCTGTGTTCAGAAACGTAAAGGTCCACAATCACAGCTGCTGTCAAATGGCAGGGCGGTAATGTCCCTACCTCTGAGTTAGGAAGCCTGGGATCAAGTCCCACCTGCTGCAGAGTCTCTGAACAGGTTGGTTGGAAATTATCTCGAAGATGCTAGGTTAGGGTGCCAAGAGGGTACGGTGATAGGCTGGTCAGGTAGGATGCCAGGTGTGATAGGGTGACAAGTGAGTGGAGGGTAAGGGTCAGATGCCAAGTAGGTTGGGGGTAGTGTTGTAAAGGTGAATGTGCCTGGTGATTGATGCAATGCTTTGGTTCGGTTGGGTGGGTGGGAGATATTGGGTCCAATAAAGGGCAATGGAAGGTGGGTGTCAGGTGGGAGGAAGTTGGTTGGAGAGGTAGATCCAGTCCAGAGTGGAAAAGAGTGGGTGGTGGAAATGTTTGGGTGTGATTGGAGGAAGTGGGAGTCGTGGATCTGGAGTGGTGGGGTTGGGGTGGTCGCAACAGATCAGATTTGGAGTGTCACAAGCGAGGTACTGGAGCAGGGGACTGTCAGATCTGAATGGGGCAGGGGTCTTGGGGCCTGGGAGTAGAGAGTGAATTGTCAGGTTGGGGTCTGGGAGGTTTTAACAGTCTGGGGGAGGTGTAGTTGAAGGTGGGATGGTGGCAGATGTGGGGGGCAGTCAAAAGGTTGCTCATTTAATAGTCTAACTTGTCCTGAGCAACTAATTTTGTTGGAACCCTCTGAATTCTTGAATTTAATTGATACTTCCAGAGGGTTTCAATATTGGGGAATTGCCCAGTAGAACCTTAAATTTCTCAGACAATTCCTTAGCAGTTTGCTAGAATAAATTGCCACGTGTAACCTACTCCCTTGCTGAGCTAAACCACTGTCTGGTCAACAGAAAATCTGGACTGGAGCTTCATCTTGTGGATAAGTCCTGAACTAGGGGTCAATGTTTCAATGTTAAAGGATGAACTTGCTTTTCTGTCAGAGAATTGTGCAACTTAGGAACTCTCTTCCTCAGAAGACAGTGGAGGAGGGGGCGATTGAATATTTTTAAGACAGACAGAGGTGGATTCCAAAAGTGAGAGCCAAAAGTCATCAGGATAGATAGGAATGTGGAATTCAAAAGCGAAACAGATAAGCCATGATCTGATTGAATGATGGAGCAGGTTTGAAGGGCTGAATGGTCTTAAATGCTCCTATTTCTTATAATTGTATCAACTGAAAGAAATGAGGATGATTGTGACATTGTTCAGAACATTAGGAGCTCTTTCAAATTATTGCCCAGGGATCTTTAACCTTCATCCAAGCAGATAAGTGGGAATTTATTTTCATCTTTTATATGAAAGACAGCATCTCCAGTTGTGCAGCACTCCATCAGTATTGCACTGGATTGACACTGGTGACTTTTGTGCTCAAGTCCTGCAATGAGAGTTGAATCCAGGACCTTATGATTGAGAGGTTGGAGTAATATCAACCTAGCTATGGCTGATGCTCATGTGTTGGCAGTAAACATGGAATTCCCATCATTGACTACTTGTTACAGTCAAATTCTGAGTAATGGCCAATTCTTCTTATGCAGCGATCCCACCATTAAATGCAATGTGTAGCTTCATTCTAAACATCTTCTCAGGAGTATTCTTGATTTAATCTTTCTCATCAAATGGGATTGATTTCCAATCTGCCTATCTAATAATACAATTGTTACTGGCTTGATTGGGTGTTTGGATGGCTGGAGTATGAGTTTGATCTGATGTAGTCATAAAGGCCTGTCTCCTTACCTTGCTAGGAGAAAGTGAGGTCTGCAGATGCTGGAGAGTCAGAATGGAAGAGTGGAACGCTGGAAAAGTACAGCCAGTCAGGGCAGCATGAGAGGAACAGGAGAATCGATGTTTCGAGCATAAGCTCTTCATCAGGAATGTGACGGGGAGAAAGGGGGCTGAGACATAAATAGGAGGGTGGGGATGGGGGTGGGGTTGGGGATAGCTGGGAGGGCGATAGGTAGATGCAGGTCAGGGGTGATAGTGATAAGTTGGAGGGGAGGGTGGAGCAAATAGGTGGTGAGGAAGATGGACAAGTAGGCTGCTTCATGACATGGTTGAAGAGGTTGAGGGCAGAGGAGATGACCTGGGGGATGCAGTGAGAGAGAGACTCACTAAGATCCTTGTGGAGGGAGGAGGAGAACTTCTTCAAGGTGGGCATCCTTGGAAGAGGCTTCACAGTAAGGTTCCAGTGATGAAGAGAGAGTGAACCTTGCTGTCTTGTTTGTAGAGCGATGCCTTCAACCTGTACAAAAAACAACTTTCTTAATGAAGAGAGAGGATTATAGCTAATCACCTCACCTTAAATGATTTACAACCCTTTGAAAACATTGTACTGATTTTAGCCTCTTGTTCATATCCTGTCCTACCATTTGTGGCTGTGCCTTCAGTCACTTGAGCCGTATTGTCCTGAATTCCCTTCTTAAAATATTTCACCTTTCTGACTTCCTGGAAGATGCTCTTCAAAGCCCAGTTAATTGAACGACCCACATTGAGATCACCTTGTATGGCTTTGCTTCAATTTTTATGCCTGTAAAGTACTTTTCCTACTTAAAAGATTCTCCATAAATGCAAGCTGTTTTTGTTGACTAATTAACAATTACACCAGTATCACAAACAGTCATTTGGCACATCTTATGAAGGCTTTATGGATACTTTCTAACATCCAGATCAACCATTCTGTCAGTGTCAGTGAAGCATGCTTTTGTAATATACTTTTATCAGGCATTATTCATTGATTAATGCAGTTTGAGATCTCTGCTATTTTTTAAAAGAATATGAATGTAAACAGTACAAGTCTCTCCTAAAATGTGGAAAATACCTCTTTAGAAGATTGTTAGGCAGTTCCCAAATGACCAAGTTACTGCAGGCACTCTTGCAATATATTTGAATTATGCCTGTTGTAAGTCGGGAAAAGTAAAAAATGTCACGTTTTTACACAGGCTTGCGTTTCCACACCACAAACAGAGCAAAGTACTGCCACAGAGAGGGCCACGATGTTAATGTGATTACTTTTTGATTGCCCTGTGAATGATTATATCTCTGCCTCATGTCTCTGTGGGGAAAATGATGAGGCAGCGATGCAAATGTCTGTACTTGCCTAAAGGCCTCGACACAAACAAAGAGGACGAAAGGCCTACCAATAACTAATGATTTACTTCAGCTATCATTATTACATTTCTTTGCAAGGGGAATCTTTCACTGCAATGCAATCATTATCACTTATGGAGATAGATCAGTCAATTTTGAAACACGTTATGGCTCAGTATTTTGTAACACTGCACTCTAATTGAAATTATTTTCTAGGCGTCACAGGAAAGCGTTGCAATTTAACAAAACAGCCACATAATATTATTTGAACTGTTTCAGCAGGGAAGGTTATGGTCTTGTAAATAAGCTTTCTGTTTTTAATCTTAGAAACTTGTGCACTTAATCACCACCACAGTCATTAATTGCTCAAACCAGGCTATTTGCACAAACAGGCCAGTAAGCATTTAATTTTGTTGCAAATAACTTTGTAGTTATTACAATTTCTTGTCCTTTAAATTATTAATATGAGCAATTCTATTGTATTTTTATAGGGTGCCAACAACTGACCCTGGATCTGCTTCTCACATATTACCACAAATTTACCCACCTTACCGGTTATTTCCTATGACGGGATTAAAGGGGATTAGGTTTTAGCTGTCAGCTGCCAGCTCATTTATTATTACTCTTAACAAGCTTCAAAGAGAGATACAATGAGTTCATTTTCCCTAGTCAGTTGATTTGGAATACGCTCACTTTAATCTTTCTGTATAAATAGGCAAACAAAACAATACACTGTTCGTGTGCACTTATAAAACATTCAAGGATTATAAACTGGTGTCTAGACAAGAAAACCTAATATATGCAGATTTTTTAGAAATAGTTTCTAAAACATGTTTAAGTATTAGAAAATAGAATGAGTGGAAGTCCATTATAGATTCTATCATACTTGCAACAACTATTTGTGACAGAAAATATGGAGATATACAAACAGAACTAGCCAAACCCAACTTGTTGTCCTTCCTAATGCACTTGATCCATTGTATCCATCAATACACCAGGTTTCCCCTTGCGCTGTTGACTTATATCATGCAAAATGGGATATTTGCAACAAAAAGGATTTGTAATCTTCTCGTGTAAAGGGAAGGGGAGGCTTGTTGTGATATAATTTATTGTGTATCACCAGATATTGTGCATCCTTGCATACTGTATAAGAGTGCTGGACTATAAGATACCATCGCAGCTAAGTTACAATACTAGACAAAGCCGTGTTATGAATAGTTATCATGTTAAATGTCAAGTTGCTGTTACTTATTACATAGGGACTAGGAGCAGGAGTGGGCCATTCTGCCCTTTGAGCCTGCTCTACCATTTAATATGATCATGGTTGAACCTCTACCTCAATGCCATTTCTCACGCTCTCCCCACCTCCCTTGATGCCTTTCAAATCTAAAAGAGTATCTATTATTTTCTCTTGAAAGCAATGCCACGAGATCCTACAGCATTAGTAATCTCTCTCAGATGTGTCTTTTATTCATTATTATTATGGCCACCATTTAATTATAACAGAGCAATTACAAACAATACAGTGATTATATCATTGAGAGACTAAATTCTATTCTGTGGCTGTCCAAAGCAGAGAGTTGTAAGAGCTGAAAGTACCCACTCACTGCAGTCTGTTGTTTTATAATTGCTTGTTGACTCCTCTGTATTGGCAATCCTTTCTGTTGCTGGCACGACTAACAGTGCTGGGAATTTTAAACTTTCGGTTTTTATACATAATTTATCATTGAGCTATTCATATTCATGAGTTGCTGTATGATTGAGGAAATAAAGTGAGTGTCCATTCTATTGATTTTATGATCCCAATGTGATGCACTCTTCAATATTCACACATCATCTCATGCACTGTTGCACTGTTTGATCTGCTCTCGGATCTGAGACCTTCAAATATTAAAAGGCCAGTTGTACTAGAAAGTTGATGCTGATGCACTTTCTTAATCTTCCTCTTTAATCTTTCCAATGTTAGTGAAGAGCTGGATACCCTTGCTGATATTCGTCTGAAGCAAAATGTTTCTGAAGAAGGGTCCGAAAACCTTAACTCAGCTTTCCCTCCACAGTTGCTACCAAACGTGCTGAGTTTCTCCAGCAATTTCTATCTATGTTTCTGTCATTACTAGTGAGTGTAGCTCTGTGTTGTCAGGCCACATTAAGTGGGCAGTATAACTTGGGTCTCCTGGTTTATTCAAGTAATGGTCTCAAGCTCAGAGTAGGTGGTGAGCAATCTTTAAAAAACCCTACAACATCAATTTGTCAAAATCATCTTTGCAAATGGATGGCTTTGATACTCATGTGTAACTCATCAATTTATAGCATTTTGATTTCAAACTTCAAAGAATTTGTCTACTGCCTCATGTAATCCTGAAATTGAAGCAAGAACATAGAACATAGAACAGTGAAGCACACAGGAACAGACCCTTCGGCCCATGATGTTGTGCAAAACATGACACCAAATTAAACAAATCCCTTCTGTCCTGTCCTTGGTCCATTTGCATCCATTCCTTGCATATCCATATGTTTATCTAAAAGTTCCTTGGACACCTCTATCATATTTGCCTCCTGACAGAGCTTTCCCAGACTCCTACCACTCTCCGTGTAGAAAACCTGCCCCTGACATCTCCCCTAGTTTAAGATGTTTCAACTATAGGATAAAGCTTCTGACCATCAACGCTATCTATGCATCTCATAATTTTATAGACTTCTATCAAGGCTTCCTTTAGCCTCCAGAGAAAACAACCTGAGTTTTTCTAGCCTCTCCCTGTAGCTCATACCCTGTAATCCAGGTAGCATCTTGTAAACTTCTGCACTCTTTCCAAGGCCTTCACATCCTTTCTGTGATGCAGGGACCACAATTTAACACAATATTCTAAGAGTTCTCTCACCAAAGTCTTATAAAGCTGCAACTTGACATCCTGACTCTTATAATCAATTCCCCGACCGATAAAGGCACATATGCCTTTCACCTTCTCTACCACCCTATCTGCTGGCATGGCCACTTGAACCCCACGATTTCTCTGTACATCACCTGTACATTAGCTTTTATCAGACTGGTGGTGGCTGGTTCATTTTGAGGGTTTCAGGTTCAAGATAACAACTACAGTGGCACAGGTAGAGTTCCCCTTTTGGATGAGGGTAGAATTGGGATCTACTCCTTGCATTACCTGAGAGTAGTGGGAAAAGACAAATCATCACTAACATGAATACATTACCCAGGGAACAGCTCAGGATGAAGAATCACTTGACAGTGAGCCAATCCACCTGCCTTTGGGCAGGGAACATGCAACGTACCATCAGTATGTGTTGGCATCCAATTAAAACCATACCACAATCTTAACGAAAACAGTGTAACATGTGGACCAAGCCATCAAAATGGTTTTTTCTGTGTGGCTGGCTGTGTGGAAGGCGAATAGAAATAGCAGCACTGCTGTGGGATGATCTGTATTGCCAGTTAGTGATGGTCTGGTGATCAAACTGTATTTGTACTGGTTGCACTTGCTTTGTTTTACTCCTGAAGCCAATTGAGGTTTTATTCCTTTCCCCATTACGCTGACATGAGGAGGACGGTTGCACATTTATTTTGGATAATTTTGGTTATCATTTTAATAATATTAAGGTTATAAGAATTATTCAAGAAGCCACCTTGACTCTTTGCAAATGGCGGCATGCATTTTCAAAACATTTGAACATCGTTGCTTGTTTTTGTATAAAACACCTATTTCCCTCTGTTGCATTATATGAATTGCACAGAGTATAAGTTTCAGAAGGCAGTGCTGAGAGTTTTCCAATCGTGAGTACACAAGAGACCAATATCTGTTGGTCCTGTCTAGGTGCAGTCTATTTAATCTCCTACAGTGCGTGGAAATGATGTTCAGAGTCTCTCTGATCCCATGCCCATGCTTGGTTCTGCATGTAGTGACAAGCAAGTGGCACAAGGTCCTGAGATTATTTTTGAGATGTGTTATGGTAGACTGCTGATCAAGGCAATCCATGAGAAAACACTATTTTCTGGTGCGAAAAACCATCACCTTTCTTACATATTTCTTCTATCAATTTTCTCCATTCGAACCCACTTAGATCTGGGAGGTTAAACTTGTATCCTTCATTATGATTGAAAGTTTCCACGTTGAGTGTGGAAAATTCGAATAAAATGTGTTAGAATACATTTGTTCAGCTAGAATATTTACTTTCATCTTGGCATCTTCAATGGCTGAATCCATCATATTATACAGTACATTATAGATACCCAGGGAGTTCAAAGTAATTATTCTCTATGTTACACGCCAAAACAACTTTGTTATCTGAAAAACTCTGTTGGACATAAGTGATTTCGGGTGATTCAGGGTGCTATGACAATAAGCATTTTCTTTATTCATAAACCATTCTTGACATTGAGGGGTGACCTCATAGAGGTTTATAAAATCATGAGGGGCATAGATGACAAGGGTCTTTTCCCTAGCATGGGGGATTTCAAAACTAGGGGACATATTTTTAAAGTGAGTGGAGAAAGATTTAAAATGCACATGACAGGCAACTTTTTTATACAGAGAGTGGTTTGTATGTGAAAAGAAGTGATGGATGCAGATACAGTTACAATATTTAAAGGAGATCTGGATAACTACATGAATAGGAACGGTTTGGAGGGATATGGCCAAATGCAGACAAGTGGTATTACTTTGGTTTGGGAACATGGTCAGCATGGACTAGATGGACTGAAGGGTCTGCTTCCATACTGTATGACTCCATGCAACAGTCAATGATATTTAATAACCAGAAATGGGTAGGTTAGGAATACTGCGGAGAGTAATTCATCCCCTGACTCCACAAAGCCTGTCCACTATCTACAAGGCAAAAGTCAGGAGTGCGATGGCATACTCTGCACTTACCTGGATGAGTGCAGCCCCAATAAAACTCAGGAAGCTTGACACCATCCAAAGCAAAGCATCATGCTTGATTGGCACCACATCCACAAGCATCCACTCCCTCCACCACTGATGCTCAGCAGTACCAGTGTGTACTATGTACAAGACACACTGCAGACATTCACCAAAGATCCTCAGACCCCACCTTCCAAACCCACAACCAGCAGATATATGGAACCACGACCACCTTCAAGTTTCCCTTCAAGCCACTCACCATCCCTTCATTGTTGCTGGGTGAAAATCCTGGAATTTGGTCCCTAATGGTATTGAGGGTGAACCCACAGCAGCTGGACTGCAGCAGTCAAGAAGGCAGCTCACCATCACCCTCTCAGGGAAAACTAGGGTTGGGTAATAAATGCTGGCCCAGCCAGTGACACCCATATCCCACAAAATGAATTTTAAAAAAGGGCTATGTGGTCCCTTTAAAACCTTGTTGAGCTAAATGAGAAATTTTCAGCAAGAGCCAGCAGTTTGTGAATTGGATTGTTATGAGAGTGGGATTAGATGTGGTTCATAGAGGATAACTTTAATGTGAAACTCATACCTGCTAAATATTTTGATGACCATTGGAACCATCCATGATGTCTTTGATAGATTCATTGCCACCAATCCTTCTTCTTATGATGTAAATAGATATTTGGGAATTGTGAAATACGAAGGGGCATGGGAATCCTTGTACACGTTGCTGCTCATGCATGCTTGCTTTTAATCAGTTAGAAAGATAAATGGTATGTTGGCCTTCATTGTCAGAGGGTTTGAGTACTGGAACAAGAAGTTTACTGCAGGAGCAAATTACTGCAGATGCAGGAGTCTGTACAAAATCTGCTGGCAATGACAGCAGGTCAGGCAGCATCCATGGAGAGAGAGAGCCAGCTAACGTTTCAAGTCTAGCTGACTCTTCATCAGAGCTGACATGAAGTGTGGAAGGGGCAGCATTCATGCAGTGGTGGGGGGAGGTGGAGTGCTGGGGAAGAAACAGTATTGATAGAGTAGATTAAGTGATTAGAATGTGAGAATGGCACAACAATGGTGTGTCTAACTGCCAAACAGGAAAGAGCAGACAGTCCCACTGGAGTGGGAGGAGTGGAGAGAGGCAAAAACAATGACTACAGATGCTGGAAACCAGATTCTGGATTAGTGGTGCTGGAAGAGCACAGCAATTCAGGCAGCATCCAAAGAGCAGCAAAATCGACGTTTCGGGCAAAAGCCCTTCATCAGGAATAAAGGCAGTGAGCCTGAAGCGTGGAGAGATAAGCTAGAGGAGGGTGGGGGTGGGGAGAAAGTAGCATAGAGTACAATGGGTGAGTGGGGGAGGGGATGAAGGTGATAGGTCAGGGAGGAGAGGGTGGAGTGGATAGGTGGAAAAGGAGATAGGCAGGCAGGACAAGTCTGGACAAGTCATGGGGACAGTGCTGAGCTGGAAGTTTGGAACTAGGGTGAGGTGGGGGAAGGGGAAATGAGGAAACTGTTGAAGTCCACATTGATGCCCTGGGGTTGAAGTGTTCCGAGGCGGAAGATGAGGCGTTCTTCCTCCAGGCATCTGGTCGTGAGGGAGCAGCAGTGGAGGAGGCCCAGGGCCTCCTTGTCCTCGGCAGAGTGGGAGGGGGAGTTGAAATGTTGGGCACACTGCCCCGCTGGTGCTCTTCCAGCACCACTAATTCAGGAGTGGAGAGAGGACATGGTGACAGAGAATACAACAACTGAAGCCAAAAGAAAAGGAAGGAATGGGAGTAGGTTCACAATCTGAAGGTGCTGAACTCCATATTAAATCCAGAAGATTGTGAAGTGCTTGTTTTGAAGATGAGATGTTGTTCCTCCAGTTTGTGCTAATGTTTTCATGCAGAGGGTGGGGTGTGTATGGAATGAGCTGCCAGAGGAAGTGGTGGAGGCTGGTACAAATATACCATTTAAAAGGCATCTGAATGGATATATGAATAGGAAGGGTTTAGAGGGATATGAGCCAAATGCTGGCAAATGGGACTAGATTAGGTTCGGATATCTCGTCAGCATGGACGAGTTGGACTAAAGGGTCTGTTTCTGTGCTGTACATCTCTATGACTCACTGGACCATTACAGCATACTGTGGACAGACAGGTGGGCAAGTGAGCAGGACTGTGTTAAAATGAACAGCCACAGGAAATTCAGGGTCGTTGTTACACATGGATTCCAACACCTGTCCTGCGCTGCCTTCCCCTTTCTGCCTCTTGGACCCCATCCACCCTGTCACTCAGAGTTGATCCCTTACTGTCCCTTAGGACCCACCCCCTTCCAGCGCTCAGATGTCATTCCAGAGGCCACTCAACCAAACCCAGCTTTTGCTATGTGTTCACCATACCTCCTGACCTTCCCTTGTCTGAGGGTCAATGTGATGTCCCCAGCAAAGGGCTCTGCTTCATATTCCTATGCTCCCACCGTAATAAATTTCAGGCTCGATATGACGTTGAACTGCGTTTCCACTGTCTCCGTCTCTGCACTCACCTCTTCTTCAGACAGGAATCCCCGCCCCCCCCATTTCACTGACCCTTCACCCACCTCCAATATTCACCCTTCACTTGGAGCCCTTCTTCCGGCCTCTTATCCGCCTTCGATCTCTTCATTGAAAACTGTCAGTGTGACATTGGCTGTCGCAATCTCTCTGTCACTCTAACTCACTCTAACCTGTCCCCTTCTGAAGTTGCTGCACTGCACTCTCTCAGGTCCAACCCTAACGTTGTTATCAAACCCGCTGACAGAGGTGCTGCTGTTGTAGTTTGGTGCACTGATCTTTACCTTGTGGAGGCTCTACGCCAACTCTCGGACACTTCTTCCTACTTCTCCCAGGACCATGACCCCAGATCAGAACATCAAGACATTGTTGAAAGGACTGTCACTGACTTTATTACCTCTGGAGATCTTCCCTGCTGACTGCCTCCAACCTAGTCGTCTCCTAACCCCTAGACAGCCCATTTTGACCTTCTTCTCAAAATCCACAAACCAGAATACCCAGATAGGCCCAAGGTATCCCCCGGTTCCTGCCCTACCGAGCACATTTCCTCCTACCTTGATTCCATGCTCTGTCTCCATGTCCAGACCCTGTCCAGCTATGTCCATGAGTATCCCATTGTCAGTTTTGATGTTTTGTTGAGTGAGATTCATGATGCCCAGTCTGCCATGGCTTGGTGCGATTTTTCTCACACAACCGCCCACTCCTCAGTTCATTAATTATGCAGTCAGACTCTTGGCACTTTCCTCGGGGGAATAGTATAGCAGGAGGGGTGGAAGTGCTCATCATTGCCAGGACCCTCCGGTGTTGATACATGAGAGATTGGTTAGCAAGGTTAGATCTCATGGAATACAGGGAGAACTAGCCATTTGGATGCAGAACTGGCTCAAAGGTAGAACACAGAGGGTGGTGGTGGAGGGTTGTTTTTCAGACTGGAGGCCTGTGACCAGTGGAGTGCCACAAGGATCGGTGCTGTGACCACTACTTTTCATCATTTATATAAAAGATTTGGATGTGGGCATAAGAGGTATAGTTCGTGCGTTTGCAGATGACACCAACATTGGAGGTATAATGGACAGCGAAGAAAGTTACCTCAGCTTACAACAGGATCTTGATCAGATGGGCCAGTGGGCTGAGCAGTGGCAGATGTTGTATAATTTAGATAAATGTGAGGTGCTGCATTTTGGGAAAGTAAATCTTAGCATGACTTATATACTTAATGGTAAGGTCCTAAGGAGTGTTACTGAAAAAACAGACCTTGGAGTGCAGGTTCGTAGCTCCTTGAAAGTGGAGTCGCAAGTCGATAGGATAGTGAAGAAAGCGTTTGGTATGCTTTCCTTTATTGGTCAGAGTATTGAGTACAGGAGTTAGGAGGTCATGTTGCGGCTGTACAGGACGTTGGTTAGATCACTGTTGGAATATTGTGTGCAATTCTGGTCTCTTTCCTGTCGGAAGGATATTGTGAAACTTGAAAGGTTTCAGGAAAGATTTACAAGGGTGTTGCCAGGTTTGGAGGGTGTGAGCTATAGGGAGAGGTTGAACAGGCGTGGGCTGTTTTCCCTGGAGCATCAGAGGCTCAGGGGCGACCTTATAGAGGTTTATAAAATCATGTGGGGCATGGATAGGGTAAATAGACAAGGTCTTTTCTCTGGAGTGGGGGAGTCCAGAAGTCGAGGGCATAAGTTTAGGGTGAGAGGGGAAAGATATAAAAGCGACCTAAGGGGAGACCTTTTCATGCAACGGGCGGTACTTGTATGGAATGAGCTGCCAGAGGATGTGGTGGAGGCTGGTACAATTGCAACATTTAAAAGGCATCTGGAAGGGTATATGAATAGGAAGGGTTTGGAGGGATATGGGCAGAGTGCTAGCAGGTGGGACTAGATTGGTTTAGGATATCTGGTCGGCATGGATGAGTTGGACCGAAGGGTCTGTTTCCATGCTGTACGTCTGTATGACTCTAATTGTTGGCCAATGTTTCACTGCCTTGAGAAGTGATTTTATTTTCTACCTCTACCACATGCCACACCTCCCCAACAAATTTTCACTCAATTTCGATTCTGTATTGCCAAATACAAAATCGGACCACAAGCCAACACTATCAATTAGATATTGAACAGAAAAGAGTTTTGCATTAAAAACAATTCTATGATATATTGAAGAGTGGCAACTTGGCATAGTTTCATTAATACAATGGACAGTGGGTTTATCATAAAGATGAAATATATTAAATTACAGTGACAAACAGCCAGTCAAGATTTAGCTGATTTTAGTTTATTGTTAATTTTCAATAATATAGACATTTACTAAATTTATCATCTGTTTCTTTGTAAATTAACGTAATGACATTCAACAGGTTAGGTGAATTGGCCATGCTAAATTGCCCATAGTGTTAGGTGCAATAGTCAGGGGGAATGGGTCTGGGTGGGTTACTCTTCAGAGGGTCAGTGTGGACTTGTTGGGCCGAAGGGCTGTTTCCACACTGTAAATAATCTAAGCTAATCCAAAAAAAAAGCTTTTCGACCATATTCCGACACCCAGAAAAGAATAAATTTAACTTGTAGAGCCTTCTCAAAGATCTGAAAGTGGACACGATCTGCAGAAATTCCCAATGGTGATTGCTTTTACTAGCAGCCAGGTTTATAGGCAGGGCTGGCATCTGTACGATATTTTTAAACTTTGTGCAAAGATTTTAGAGAGAAAACGTGCTCACAGTCCAACTTACTTTAAATGCCCCGTGATCTTTAACGCTGGCTCATCTGATTTTGGGCAAATTGTTCAGATGAAAGCACTGAACAAAAAAAATCCATCCAAGAAATATTGCTTTGGAGGTCGGGTACCCAGGGAATGGTTGCAGGGGTGAGCAAAAACATTCATGTGAACTGACTGGAGAAGCTGTTCTTTGTGGAGTATAGACAGTGAAGGGATTTCATGGAGATGTTTAAAATCGTGAAATGTTTAGACAGAGCAAATATAGTGAGACAGTTTCGGATGGCTGCATAGTGAATAATATACGTCACAAGTTTAAAATCGACAAGCAGGAGGCTGGAAGAACACATCAAGCCAAGCAGCATCATGAGGTGGAGAAGTCAATGCTTTGCGTGGAAGAGGAGCTGCGGATAAAGCTGTATCCGGTGTTCCCCATGTTGTCTTCTCCGCATCAGTGAGACTGACCATAACCTAAGTGAACATTTCACCGAGAATCTCAGCCAGGCCCACAGGGGCCGACCAGCCCTCCCAGTCACCACCCATTTTAATTCCCCCTTCCACTCCCTTTCCAACATGACCATCCTTGGCCTCTTCCATTGCCACAATGAATCAAACCGCAAATTGAGGAACAACATCTTATCTTCTGCTTGGGCAGACTGCAGTTCAGAGGACTCCAATTTAAAATAACCTCTCTTCTCATCCCCCGCCTGCCTTCTCAGCCCCTCCCCCTCCATTCCATTCCTCTGATTGACCCTTCCTTCCAGCCACCAACCAGATTCATTTCTCCCATCGACCAACCAGTCTTACTCCTTACCTGTGTTCACCTATCCCTATCTCACCACCCCACCCCTTTCCCCACTCAAAACCCTCTCCCACCTGTCTCTTTATCTGCAGCTCCCCCCACACCCACCCCCAGCCCTGAAAGAGGGTTACACCCGAAACATTGACTTCTCCACCTCCTAATGCTGCCTGGCTTGCTGTGTTCTGCTGGCCTCCTGCTTGTCAACTTTGGGTTCCAGCATCTGCAGTTTCTTTGTCCCTAAACAAGTTTAAAATGACTGGCAACAGAGTCAGAGCCAACCTGTGGAAAAAAAGTTTCACACAATGAGTGATGAAGAATTTGAACTTATCGCCTGAGTGGGAAGAGTGTCAACAGTAGGTTCGAAAAGGAATTGGTTGAAAATGTGAAGGAGAAACCTGCAGGGTAATGATGAATAAACAGAAACTGCCACTAATAATATTCACCTTTGAAAGAGTCAATGCAGATGTGATGGGCCGAATGGCATCCTTATATACTGTACCGTCAATTCTGCTATAACGTGTTTCTTCAATGTGAATTGGCTTTAACGCGATTGAAAAATTTAGACCGTTACTTGTAGAACGCGAGCTTTCTTTACATGTATTGGCTATAACATGATTCCGACCGCATTTGTTTAAATGGCATGGTTGTTGTACGATTTTCTTAACTCGAGATTGCATGAGAACAGAACTATCGCATTACATCCGAACCGACTGTATTATTGTACAGTCTTGTCTGTGCCTTATACGTTGTTCTGTGCACTTTTATGATTAACATGAAATGCTCCCTGACAGTGGGCTACCAATGGGAATGAAATAACAGCGTTCAGTCTTACTTCCCTGTATATAAAAAAAGTCCTCACTTTTCCTTCTTATATCTGCAACATATTTTGTCAATTAACAGACTTGTTGCTGCTACCTGTTGGTTTATTTGAATTAAATTGAATTGAATTGAATTTGAATTTAATTGAAGTTATTTATTGTCACAGTGAAAAGCTTTGCCTTGTGAGCAATACAGGCAGATCACAGAGTTAAATAGCATAGTTAAGTAAATAATAGGTAAACAGCGGCAAAAGCAAAAACACAGGTAAGAGTTTGTGAGTCCATTCAGTATTATAACAACAGTAGGGTAGAAACTGTTTCGAAACCAGGCTGGTGCACGCATTCAGGCTTCTGTACCTTCTCTCCAATGGTAGAAGTTGTAGAGAAACATTGCTAGGGTAGGGATGGATCTTTAAGAATGCTGGCGGCCTTTCCTTGACAGCGAGCCTGGTAGATGGATTCTATAGATGGGAGATTGGCCTTTGCCACTCTCTGTAACTGTCTCCATTCTTGAATGGTACAGTTGCCATACCAGGTAGTGATGCATCCAGATAGAATGCTCTCGATGGCGCACCTATAAAATTTGGCAAGGGTTTTCGCCGTCATGCCAAATTTCCTCAGCTGTATGAGGAAGAAGAGATGTTTGGCCTTTGTAACCAGTGTGTCCACATGAAGAGTCCAAGAAAGCTTGTTGTGGATAACCACTTCCAGGAGCTTGACACTCTCCACTCGTTCCACGTCTGTGCTGTTAATGTGTAGGGGGGCATGTATTCCTCATGAGAAGAGGATAATCCTCTGGGAACTATGCTCCACACCTTTAGATTTAGGTTTCATTGTCACATGTACTCAAGCACAGAGTACAAGAATACAGTGAAAAGTGCACATATGGCGCCATCTTAAATACAAAATGCGGGGGTACAAAATCTTCGTATAAAAGTAGAAAAATAAAGAAATAAAGTTAGAAGTCAAACATTACATTCATTTCTTAAGGCATGGGCCCTCAGATGCTCCAAGCTGGGCTTTCCCCAAGAGGGCATGCTCTCCCCTGCGTTGGCACGCATTCACCCTGGTTGGGCTAAGACCCAGCCTTGTTCGCCAGCCACCTTCACCGATGACCGCAGCTGCTGATCTCCATTTGGCACACTAGGCCTTGCCGCTGCTCACAAGCCTCCAACCACGATCCATTGCCACTGACCACCGCCACCTGACTGCTGCTGCTGCCATCCGGGCCTGCGCTGGGCTCCATCCCCTGCCATGTTTCGCTGCCGTGTTAGCTGCCTCACTGCAGAGTCCCCACTTCGGTACCTCTCCGTAAAATCAACGAAGTCATGATGCGCTGACCGCGACCAGCCATCTCATGGTCAACGTCCCCCTGCTTCTGCACCAACTCTGCACCCCACACTCTCAAAAGTGCCAAGTAGGGAACGAGAGACAGATCTGACAACTGGGGTAAAGTGGGAGGTGGAAATTGTGGGTGAAGTGGCCGTCGGCATTAAGTTCTTGAGCGTGTGCTTCCTGTCGATGTAAATTCTGTTGCATGTCCCCTCCACTTCCTTAAGTGTCAATACTTACTGTCACAGTATTATTGTGAAAATTTCCTTGCATTTGCTGTTTGTGTAGAGACTACTTCCTGTCACACATCCCTTGTTACAATTTGTTGTTAACACTCTGCCTCTGAACCAGTGTAACCTGCACCTCACTGAATATGACACAGGAGGTCTGCTAGCTGTCAATAAATTATTCTCCATTGTTAACATAGAATAAAAGGATACAGTGATTATTCAGAAAATCTAAATTTTGTTACCGGCAAATCAAGATTAAAGACTTGTGCAGTTGTATAACCACTTCCAATACATGACCACATTGGACCTTTCAGTTGAACAGAAGTAGCTTCAGGATGTTACACTCACTCCCTGATGTACAGATTGAATCCTATTACATTCAATCCTAGGGAGGAAGGGACCAATTATGATAAACAGGACAAGTGAAGGGCGACTATCTGATAGCATTTTGGTGTTTAAAATAAAACCTGAGTGTCTGTTTAGCAGAAATCTCTAGAGAAAAGGTGATTTTTTTTGTGGTTTGCTGTAAATTAAATCTTGTTTTGCGCTTGTTACTGAAGGTTGCAAAATAACTTTAAACAGGAGAAGTGTTTGGTGCCAACTTGTGACAGATAAATTGTCATTTTGTGGAAGCTCAAATTAATCGCTTTCCACTTTCATAATCCACTGAT
Source organism: Chiloscyllium plagiosum (assembly GCF_037043375.1). NCBI lineage: Eukaryota > Metazoa > Chordata > Chondrichthyes > Orectolobiformes > Hemiscylliidae > Chiloscyllium > Chiloscyllium plagiosum. The sequence continues at coordinate 18,304,176 of NW_028270147.1, forward strand.
CTCCTTGCATCATGAAGGCGTTGTTATTGGATGAAACATTGGACCAAAAATATTTCTCCTGCTTTTCAACAATGATAATAACCCTGTCACCTCCCTCCCCTCTCTGCTCATTGATAAACCTCGACTTCAGTCTGGCAATGCCTTCATTTTAAAATTCTCATCCACGTTGCTCTGAGGGTCGTTTGGCCAGATGGTTTGAGATGCCAACGTAGTGGATTCAATTCCCACACCGACTGAGGTTACCATGAAGGATTCTCCTTCTCAACCTCTCCCCTCGCCTGAGGTGTGGTGACCCTCAGACTAACCCACCTTGTGGGAGATTTGTTCTAACCCAAGCAGCCATTTTGTCATATATTAAAGACTGGAATCTATTTTAATTTGCATATTAGTGTCTACTTGTACGTTCCTAAGCTAAGAGAGGTGGCTGACTAGCACCTGATAGTAAACTGTTTCCCAGCATGGAAATGTTCTTCTTTTATAAGAATCTATTGTTATATTGTTTCGGGTGACACGGTGGGTCAGTGGTTAGCACTGCAACCTCACAAGACCAGGGACCCAGGTATGATACCAGCCTTGGACGACTGTCTGTGGAGTATGCACATTCTCCCTGTATCTGCATCGATTCCCTCTGGGTGCTCCGCTTTCCTTCCACAGTCCAAAGATGTGCAGGTCAGGTGAATTGGCCATGCTAAATTGCCCGTAGTGTTAGGTGCATTAGTCAGAGGGAAATGGGTCTGGGTGGGTTGCTCTTCGGAGGGTCGGTGTGGACTTGTTGGGCTGAAGGACCTGTTTCCACACTATAGGGAATCTAATCTAATCTTATTGTAACATTTCTTATCAATTACTAACCAACTGTCCAGGGTGCTAATCCATGTGACTGGGGCTAGTGACTGGCTGATTGCCCACTTAATCATTATAGTTCAATTAACAGTTCGCTAATTGTTAAATGATTGTAACCTATATAACCACACAACTCTGTATCTTGTCGGAGTGACTTGTGACCATTAGGTTGACTTGTCTCTCCCCGTGAGCTCACGAATAAATGGTTACTAACTCAAGGTTTGTGTGACCTGATTACTTATCCAAGCTGGACTGCTACGAGCGAGTCACTCACTGCAATAATTCATTTCATCCCCAACACACCTCCTATCTTCTCTCTCTTTTGCTTTACTGAAAGACTAGCCTTTGGTCCCTATATTGTTCTGTGACTTGCCTCCATCTGTCTGACTTCCTACAGGGCATGGCAGTCTGATATCTCTGTGTTCCTTCAAAATTATGTTTTACAACAGAGAGCACAACACAAGAACTAGAAGCAGGAGTAAAAACAATGACTGCAGATGCTGGAAACCAGATTCTGGATTAGTGGTGCTGGAAGAGCACAGCATCTGGATTTCGAAGCTCCTTGGATGCTGCCTGAACTGCTGTGCTCTTCCAGCACCACTAATCCAGAATAGAAGCAGGAGTAGGCTGTTTGGCCCTTTGAGCCTGTTACGCCTTTCAGTAAGGACATGGCTGATGTTTTCGTGGCATCAGTTCCACTTACCTGCCTGTTCAACATAACCCTTAATTTCTTTATTGTTAAAAAAAAATCCATCTAAGCTTTAAAAACGTTTGCTGAGGTAGTGTCAACTGGGCCAGGAATTCCATAGATTAACAACCCTCTGGGTGAAGAAGTTCTTTCTCAATTCAGTCCTAAATCTGTTCCCTCTGTCACAATTCTGAAGAAGTACAGTAAAGCATTCTGAAAATCTCAAGCCATGAAGAGTGTTAAATAAATGCAAGTTATTTCCTTATTTTGTTTGAGTCGTTGAAAGATATCTGCTGGGAGCAGGTGTGGTTTTGATGAGCAGAATGACTTCCTGCTGAAGGGAAAGGACTTTTATTGAGGAGACGTGTGGGAGGGTAAGCCCAGCAAAGTCTCTCAAAGACTGGAAGGTTTTGTAATGTACTCTCAAGCAATATTTTCTTCTGGTCCCTATGCTCCTCTCTGCTTACACTATTTCTGTCAATCTCTAAACATAGATGTGCAGCCTCAACCTCTCTAGGACTTCAATTTCCTGCGCTATGGGTTGAGATTTACTTTGTGGATGTTTTGATTGGGTACCAGTTGTTTTGGGTGGGACTTAATTCATTCACTCTCACTGTAGGGTGGTTGGTGAAGGCCTATAGTAAGAATCCCTACTCCTGACACAACCTGCACTTAACAAAAATCCCGTAAGGTTCCAAAACAGCGCTGTTAACATGGCTGCCTTCTTCCATGACTGTGGTTTCCCACCCACTGTGGTTGATGGGGCCCTCAATCGTATCTAACCTATCACCTGTGTTTCCACCCTTGCCCGTTGCCATCACTCTATATTCGAGAAACCAAATGCAGACTGAGTGACCACTTTGTGGAACACCTCCAGTCTGTGTGTAAGCAGGACACCAACCTGCCTATAGCCGGTCATTTTCACCCAGCGTCCTGCACAATGCCCAAATGTCTGTCCTCAGCATGCTGCAGCGTTCCAGTGAATCACTGCACAAACTGGAGGAACAACACTCATCTTCAGACGAGGCACTTTACAACTTTCTGAACTCAATATTAAGTTCGACACCTTCACATTGTGAACCAACTCCCATTTCTTCCCTTTATTTTAGCTTTATTTGTTACATTCTCTGTCATCATGTCCTCTCTTCCAACTCCAGTGGGACTGACTTCTCTTTCAACTCTAGCAGTTAGACACACCATTGCTCTGCCGTTCCCACATTCTGATCACTTGATCTGAACTACTGACACCTTTTCTCCATCTGCACACTACATCCCACCACTGCCACACCCACACCCCCAACCGCCACTGCCCTCTCCACACTTCACTTCAGCTCTGATGAAGAGTCATCTAGACTCAAAACGTTATCTTGCTCTCTCTCCATGGACGCTGTCTGACCCGCTCTGATCTCCAGCATTTTTTGTTTTCAGTATAGATTCCAGCGTCTGCAGTAATTTGTTCCTGTGTTTATTTATGTTGTGACTATATCACACGAATGTAACACCAGCTCCAGGACATCCCTGCAGGAATTCCTCAGGGTAGTGACCTCAGCACAGACATCTTCAGCTGCTTCATCAATGTCCTTCCCTCCATCATAAGGTCAGAAGTGGGGATGTTCGCTAATGATTGCACAATGTTCAGCACCATGCGCTACTCCTCAGATACTGAAACTGAAGAAACTACAGCTCCATGTCCAAATGTAACAAGCTCTGGAAAACATTCAGGCTTGGGCTGACAAGTGGCAAGTAACATTCGCGCCACACAAATGCCAGGCTATGACCATCACCAATAAGAGACAATATAACTACAGCACCTTGAAATTCAGTGGTGTTACCGTTACTGAATCCCCCACTATCAACATCCTGGGAGCTATCATTGATCAGAAACTTAACTGGACTCACCACATAAATGCAGTGACTATAAGAGCAGGTCAGAGGGTAAGAACACTGCAGCAGGTAACTCACCTCCTGACTCCCCAAAGCCTATCCACAAGGCACAAGTCAGGAGTTTGATGGAATACTCCTCACATGCCCGAATGAGTGCAGCCCCAACAACACTCAAGAAGCTTGACTCCATCCAGGACGAAGTAGCCCTCTCGATTGGCAGCACATCCACAGACATCCACTCCCTTCACCACCAATGCTCAGGAGCAGTAGTGTGTATTGTCTACAAGATAAACTGTGTAGAGTCAGCAAATATCCTCAGACAGCACCTTCCTAACCCAAGATCACTTCCATCTAGAAGGACAAGGGCAGCAAAAACATGGGAACACCGCCAACTTCAAGCCACTCGCCATCCTGGCTTGGGAATATATTGCCATTCCTTCACTGCCAGTGGTTTAAATTCCTGGAATTCCATCCCTAATGGCATTGTGAGTCAACCCACCTGCAGTGGTTCAAGAAAGCAGCTCACCTCCACCTTCTCAAGGGCAACTCGGGACGAGCAATAAATACTGGCCAGCCGGCGACGCCTACATCCCACTAAAATGAATTAATTTTTTTTAAAAATGCAGTGATGACACACAGCACTGATTCCATTGCACTGAGACTACAGAAGATGAAGCAAAGATCTTCATTCTGGAGTATCAGATTTCGTGATATTTTAATGATACATTGCATTTCTGGGACCTATGTAACATTCATTCCTTCTTTTGACTTCAAAGAATGGGAACGCTTTTCCGATAAAAATAGACAAGGATGATTGTAGAAACTACAGAATAAGATAACATGTTGGTGAATGACATTACCAGATCTAGTCCTTATATAATTATCATGACTTGGCTATGCAGCATCGACCTGCAGTGTGATGGATGTCTATCGTAGATGTCTGACATGGGTCCTTTCAGTATACATGAATAACCATTCTTTATGATGGTGAGCAAATGCAGCTTGGATGGGTCTCTGCAGGATTTGACCATGGCTTACCACAATGTCCAAGGATATGGCACTTTTCCATGAAACCATAATTTTTATATTCATTCCTGGGAAGTGGGCAGGAATTCCTAGGCCCTTTCCCAGTTGCCCTTGACAAGGTGGTGATGAGCTGCCTTCATGAACCACTACTGTCTGTGCACTGTTGATCGACCCACAATGTCTTTAGGGATGGAATTCCAAGATTTTGAGCCAGCGGCACTGAATAAATTCCCAAGTCTGGAAGGTAGTGAGATATACGTTCAACCAGACAAATTAGAGTAGGCCATTCATTCCCTCGAGCCTGCTGTACCATTCAACCTGATTTGGGCTGATCTGATTACTCCACATTGTGGCCCATGCACCCTGAAACCAAACTAACAAGATGGAAGCAGATACATGGAAAAGGTGTACAAAAGAAGAAAAGCAGAGGTTTTTCATTCAGTCATGGGATGTGGGCAACACTGGCAAGGCCAGGATTTGGTAGTCATCCCTTAATGCCCTTACCCCAGGCTTGCTGAGCAGTTAAGAGTCAACCACAGTATTGGGGCCTGGAGTCACATATAAACCAGAACAGGTAAGAACTACAGATTTCTCACAGAATCCCTGAGGGGCAAAGTGAGAACCTGTGACAGTTCCTGCTACCAAGTTGCCGTCCAATGACCCTGCTGCTTATTTCCACATGTTGATGATAGGCAGAAGCAGAATGGAGCTAACCACTGATTAACAACCCACTCTCCTGCCCCATGCATGAGACAACACCACCTGGTTAAGCCATGAGGTCACAGGTGTTCTTTGCGTGAAAGTCTTGAACTCTAATTCATCATCACAGTTCAAGTCTGAATGTTTGTTGATCATGCTCTTGCACTATGTTCTCCTTTATTTCCAATAACATGAAGTGTATGAGTGGCTGGGGGTAGACAGGATGGAGAGATGAACTATGTGAACCTGCTTAACAGAAATGTGAGTTACAGGTAAACCATTGCCTTGAGAAGTTGCAGATGGATTTATTCAAAAATTGTGGCAAGTTGCTTTTCATTTAACTAGCATAGATATTAAAGGGTCGGTTCGATCAGTTGGCTGGACAACTGGCTTGTGATACAGACTTATACCAGTTCAACTACTGTATTGGCCAAGGTTACCATGAAGGTGTCGCGCTCTTGACCTCACCCCTTGTTAGAGGTGTCGTGACCCTCAGGTTAAGCCACTACCAAGTGTCTCTCTCAAATGAGAGAGCGGTCCTGTGGAACTATGGTGACTTTACTGTCACAATGCTGGTCTGGTGCAAAGTTACTTTGCCCTTGAGTTTTTTTAAGAGATGGGGTAAATGGTCAAGCTCCATCATGCCTGGAGTTTGAATGGTTCATTGGGGGCCTTGCTGTTTACCCTAACAGAGAGGGCTTCAGGCCAAATGTTTGAAAGGTCTTTTGAAAAACTGGTATAGTCAAGAGGGCACGGCCAGCTGTCTAGCTGTGCAGTTCAATTCCATTCAGGAGTGAGTTGAGTAAGAGTCACAGGGGAAACTGGAAGCCTTCTCTCTGTCCTTCTGCCCTTATGATTTTGAACTGTAAGTTGCCTGTGCCATTGTTTGTTGTTTGTGCGAAGGAATGTGTGTGTATATTGGGACTGTTGCAAGTATTTTCAGAACAGCATCATTAGGTCGGGTTTAGATAGGATACGTTATCTGGTATTCTGTTTTCTGTTCTTTGTGTTTCATTCCATATTCTTGTAAATAAATTTAGTTTGTTTAAAATCTGGCAGTTGAGCCAGCTAATTTACTTTGGGAATATCCACTGTACACCTAGTTAGAAACAAATAACAAAATTATGGCCTGGGCTACCTGCTTAAAAATGTTTTGAGGGGTCTGGCCTAGCCCATAACACATTACCTTTACCATTACTGTATTAAAGGTGCAAGAGCGCTAGATCGAGGGTAGTGAGGAGAAATGGTTATAGTGTTGGATGGCCCAATTCCTGCACAGGTCTTGGAAGAATGTGTCAATCTACTGCGAACGGTTGTCAGGCACAGTTTGTTGAGGAACAACAAACACACTGAGTATGACAGATAATCTGCCCATGGCATATAACACTAGGAAACATAGTGCAACAATAGTGTAGGGGAGGTGATGGCCTAGTGATATTATCACAGGACTACTAATCTAATAACTCAGCTAATATTCTGGGACCCGGGTTTAAATTCTGTCATGACAGGTTGTGGAATTTGAATTCAATTAAAAATATCTGGAACTATTAATCTACTGAAAGCCATTAAACTATTGTCGAATGTCAGAAAACCCCATCTGTCTCACTAATACCCTTCCTACCTGGTCTGGTCTACATATGACTCTCGACAATGCAACTGACTCTGAACTGCCCTCTTAAATGGCCTAGCAAACCACTCAGCTGTATCAACTGTTGTGATGTATCAACAAAGAAATAAAACTAGATGGACCACCTGGCATTGACCATGACAGCAGAAAAGACAACACCAGTAATAGTCCTGTCGACCCTGCAAAGTCCTCCTCACTAACTTCTGGGGATGAGTGCCAAAATTGGGAGAACTGTCTCACAGGCTAATCCAGCAACAGTCTGACATAGTCATACTCATGGAATCATACCTTACAATGTCCCAGACACTACTATCACCGTCCCTGGATATGTCCTGTCTTACTAGCAGGACAGGCCCAGCAGAGGTGATGCACAGTGATATACAATTGGGAGGGAGTTGACCTTGAAGTCCTCAACATTGATTCCAGACCCTGTGAAGTCTCATGGCTTCGGGTTAACCAATGAGCAAGAAAACCTCCTGATTATCATGTACCATTCTCCCTCGTCTGGTCAATTGGTACTCCTCCATTTTGAACACCACTTGGAGGAAGCACTGAGAGTGACCAGGGCACAGATGTACTCTGGATGGGGGATTTCAATATCCACCACCATGACTGGCTCAGCAGCAGCAGCATGAGTGATTGAGCTGTTCAGTTAGCTGCTAGGTCTGTGGCAGGCGATGAGGGAACCAACAAGAGGGAAAAACATATTTGACATCATTGTTACATGTCTGTCCATGACATTATCAATAAGAGCAACCACTGCATAGTCCTTGTGGAGACAAAGTCCCGGCTTCACATTGTGAACAACCTCCATTGTATTGTGCATCATGTTATCACTGCGGTAAATAGGGTAGACTTTGAGAAGATTGGCAACTTATGACTGGGTATCCATAGGTGCTGTGGACCAGCAACAGCAGCAGAATTGTACTCCAGCACATTCTGTAGCCCCACGGCCCAGCATATCCCCCACTCAACCTTTGCCATTAAGGCAGGGTATCAATGGAGAGTGCAGGAGGGCATCCCAGGAGCAGCAACAGGCATACCTGAAGATGAGCTGTCAACCTGGCGAAGCTACTGAACAGGACTAGTTAAGAGCCAGAGATGAGTAGCAAGTGATAGACAGAGCTAAGCAATCCCACAACCAAAGGATCAAATCTAAGCTCTGAAGTTCTGCCACATCCAGTCATGAATGATGATGGATAATTAAACAAAGGAGGGGGATCCATAAATATCCCCATCCTCAATTATGGAAAAGCCTAGCACATCCGTGCAAAAGGTAAGGCTGAAGCATTCACAGTGCCAAGCGAATGAACCATTGTAGCCTCCTCCAGAGGTCCCCAGCATTACAGATATTGGTCTTCACCCAATTCGATTCACTCCACATAATTTCCAGAGATGGGTGGTACAAAGGCTATATGCCCTGAAAGCATTCCAACAATAGTACTGGAGATTTGTGCTCCAGAACTTGCCGCAACCCTAGCTAAGTTCTTGCAGTACAGTTACAACACTGACATTGATCCAACAATGTGGAAAATTGCCCAGTTTTGTCCTGTACACAAAAGGCAGGACAAAACCAACCTGGCCATTTATCACCCCATCAGTCTATTCTATGTTCTACGTAGATCAATGTGGAGAATATCTTTGAACTCAGATTTGATAATATCTACTTGTAGATCCAAAGGAATGTCTTTGTTCTTTCTTGGATTTGAAATTGGCAAAGAACCTCAGAAAGGACCTCAGGGGCAACCTTTTCATGCAGAGGTGGTGTGTGTACGAAATTAGTTTCCAGAGCAAGTGGTGGATGCTGCCTTCTTAATTACAACATATAAAAGGCATCTGGATGGGTGTAAGAACAGGAAGGGTTTCAAGGGATATGGACCAAATGCTCCGAGATTAATTTAGGATATCTGGTTGGCATGGACTGGAGGATTGAAGGGTCTGCTTCTGTGCTGTACAACCCTATGACATTATGACTGTAGTCATCTGGGAATAATATTTGTATTATTTCCTAAATCCTATCCTTGGATTACCACAAGTAGACATTCTAGTTGTAGAGATGTTCTTGTGAGTGACTTACAATAGATCGTTTGTAACAGTCTGTGGGGAGTATGATCAATGAAAGGCTTGCCATGTTGGTATGTGCAGAACAGGGGTGGCATGGTGGCTCAGTGGTTAGCACTGCTTTTTTTTATTTCAAAATATACTTTATTCATTGAAATAAATCTTTGGTACTTGTATAATTTGTCATGTCGTTCATAGATATATACATTGCATGTCTTAACATTACAAAGAACAGTATGAATTACTCGAAATGACAGTTATCTTATTTACAGTTCCCTTTATTAACCATCCAGTCTCTTATTATTTAGCTGTGGCTTCAGCAGAACTGAGTGGGTGCCCTGTTATACTATAGCAAATGAACCTTCTTTAACCCCCAGTGTATGGGGTTACCGTTGTCCATTTGACTGTCCTGTCTCTGGGGTAGCTGTCTGCATCCCCATGGTGAGCACGAACTGCTGGACCCTCGCTGGGCTGAGGTAGCTATCCAGGCTCTCACTGGGGTCATTTACCTGCTCTGGAGTCATTGAGCCAAGGCAAGGGTCCGCACCGTCCAGTTCTGTGTCTGACAGTGGGACTGTCAGAGGATCGCAGCTCTCAGTTGTCTGTAGTTGTGGGGCAGTGGGTACCCCCTGGTTCTCACTGGGTGGAGGGTGGATTTTGGGAGGTCCGTTGTTTCCTGGTTGGGAGGAAATGCCCTCCTCTTTATCTACGGCGCTCTGTCTCTTCTTCTGGTGGTGATGACATTCTGTGCGCCTGTCTTCCCCATCCGACGAGCTGGCCGTCCCTCCCTCGTGCAGCTGTCTTTTCCCCCTTTGCTGGGAGGCTTTGGGGGCCTGGCCGGATTTTCTCTTCCTGTCTTTAACAGGTATCCACTCCTCTGTCTGCTCGATTACCTCCTCCTCCATTGCTTCCATCTGCCCAGCGAGAGCTAGGATCAGCTGCTGTGTCTCTCCGCTGGCTGCCGCCTCCACTCCAGCCTGTTCTTCTTTCTGGGTGCCACCAGACTCCGTTTCCCTGCTGTCTGGGTGGACGTTACTGGTCTTTGGGGGTCCACGGCTCACATTGCCACCTCCAGCTATCTGTGCGTAAGTGGGCCCCCCCCGTCTTGGGCAGGTCTTGTACATGTGGCCCACCTCTCCGCACACATTGCAGCTCTTTTCTTCCTGACAGTCCTTAGTCAGGTGACCCTCCTGTTTGCAGTTCCTGCAGATGGTCACCTTGCAATCTGCCGCCATGTGTCCCGACTTCCCGCAGGCTCGGCACACTTTCGGCTGCCCTGCATATGTCAGGTAGCCTCTGCTCCCTGCAATTGCGAAGCTCGAGGGTGGGTGGAGAATGTTCCCATTGCCATCGACCCTCAGAGTCACCCTGACCTGCCGCTTACTGGTCCAGATCCCAAAGGGGTCGATCACATCGGTGGCTTTTCCCTCAACTTAGAAGTACCTTCCCAGGAAGGTCAGGACATCAGCCGCTGGAACATAGGGGTTGTACATATGGATTGTAACAACCCGACTCCTCTGTGCAGGAAGCACACACAATGGGATTGCTGACAAGATGGAGAACAGCGGCTCCCCTTCCATCTCCTTGAAGACCTTTAGGAGCTGTTCGCACTGCTTCACACTTCTGAAGGTCACATCAAAGTAGCCTGCCCCAGGGAAATCCTGCAGGCAGTACACATCCGCTGCAGTAAACCCACAGCATCCCAGCAGCACTTCCTTAATAAACTGAATGCGGTCGACCGGTGTACGATCCTCTACCTTCTTCACAGTCACCCTGACTGTGTTTCGAATCCCCTGCCCAGGGCTGCGGGCAGCTGTTGAGGCCATAGCTCTGAGGTTGGCTGGTTCCTGAATTAGCACCAGGCCAAAGCCTGTTGCCTCAGTGCACCAGGAGCCTGGGTTCAATTCCCACCTCAGGTGACTGTCTGTGTAGAGTTTGCACATTCTCCCTGTGTCTGTGTGGGTTTCCTCCCACAGTCAGGTCAGGTGAATTGGCCAAGCGAAATTGACTGAAAATGTGTAGCTGGAACAGCGCAGCAGGTCAGGCAGCATCCAGGGAACAGGAGAATCGACGTTTCGGGCATAAGCCCTTCTTCAGGCTTATGCCCGAAACGTCGATTCTCCTGTTCCCTGGATGCTGCCTGACCTGCTGCGCTATTCCAGCAACACATTTTCAGCTCTGGTCTCCAGCATCTGCAGACCTCACTTTCTCCTCAAGCGAAATTGACTTTAGTGTTAGGTGTATTAGTCAGAGGGAAACAGGTCTGGGTGGGTTGCTCTTCGGAACATCAGTGTGAACTTGTTGGGCTGAAAGGCCTGTTTCCAATCTGTAGGGAATGTAATCTAATTTATATTCCAAAAGCTTAAGCAGAAATAGGCCATTCAGCCCATTGAGTCTGTGCCACTATTCCATGAGATAATATCTGATCATCCTGCCTGTATCCCGCCTCACAATTGATTCCTCTACTGACTAATCTTAATTTGAACTATATATATGTATTGAAAGATTAATGAGGAAGTTGAGATTTTATGATTAATTTTGGATAGCTATGATCACACAAGCAAAGTATGTCTGTTGATTAATCCAATGTTATATTATTCTGCTTAAATTGCACCTGATGTTGATTTTAGTTCTTTGATATGATAAACCTCTGCTTAGCCTCACTTGACAAAGGAATGCACTCTGGGAGTGCGAATAGAGTGAAGATAGTAGCTTTCCAGAGTATCTGTTTCACTTTAATTCCATTTCCCAAAGCCAGATTGTGAGAGCATGCAAATGTCAAGGTTGTATAAGGTGAGTTAACATCCTCCCAGCTCATTAAATTCTTATCAGGCAATAGAGAAGATGGAGAGGCAAGTTGTTGGAGGGAATCCTGAGGGACAGGATGTACATGTATTTGGAAAGGCAAGGACTGATTTGGGATAGTCAACATGGCTTTGTGCGTGGGAAATCATGTCTCACAAACTTGATTGAGTTTTTTGAATAAGTAACAAAGAAGATGGATGAGGGCAGGGCAGTAGATGTGATCTATATGGACTTCAGTAAGGCATTCGACAAGGTTCCCCATGGGAGACTGATTAGCAAGGTTAGATCTCATGGAATACAGGGAGAACTAGCCATTTGGATACACATCTGGCTCAAAGGTAGAAGACAGAGGGTGGTGGTGGAGGGTTGTTTTTCAGACTGGATGCCTGTGACCAGTGGAGTGCCACAAGGATCGGTGCTGGGCCCTCTACTTTTTGTCATTTACATAAATGATTTGGATGCGAGCATAAGAGGTACAGTTAGTAAGTTTGCAGATGACACCAAAATTGGAGGTGTAGTGGACAGCGAAGAGGGTTACCTCAGATTACAACAGGATCTGGACCAGATGGGCATGGGCTGAGAAGTGGCAGATGGAGTTTAATTCAGATAAATGTGAGGTGCTGAATTTTGGGAAAGCAAATCTTAGCAGGACTTATACACTTAATGGTAAGGTCCTCGGGACTGTTGCTGAACAAAGAGACCTTGGAGTGCAGGTTCATAGCTCCTTGAAAGTTCAGTCGCATGTAGATAGGATAGTGAAGGTGGTGTTTGGTATGCTTTCCTTTATTGGTCAGAGTATTGAGTACAGGAGTTGGGAGGTCATGTTGCAGCTGTACAGGACATTGGTTAGGCCACTGTTGGAAGATTGCATGCAATTCTGGACTCCTTCCTATCGGAAAGATGTTGTGAAGCTTGAAAGGGTTCAGAAAAGATTTACAAGGATGTTGTCAGGGTTGGAGAATTTGAGCTACAGGGAGAGGCTGAACAGGCTGGGACTGTTTTTCCTGGAGCGTCGGAGGCTGAGGGGAGACCTTATAGAGGTTAACAAAATTATGAGGGGCATGGATAGGGTAAATAAACAAAGTCTTTTCCCTGGGATCGGGGAGCCTAGAACTGGAGGGCATAGATTTAGGGTGAGAGGGGAAAGATGTAAAAGAGACCTAAGGTGCACCGTTTTCACGCAGATGGTGGTACATGTATGGAATGAGCTGCCAGAGGAAGTAGTGGAGGCTGGAACAATTGCAACAGTTAAGAGGCATTTGGATGGATTTGGAAGAGATATGGGCCGGGTGCTCGCAGGTGGGACTAGATTGGGTTGGGATATCTGGTCGGCATGGACAGGTTGGACCGAAGGGTCTGTTTCCATGCTGTACATCTCTATGACTCTCTATGAGAGAGAGCTATTGGCCAAAGGAAATCATGAGGACACCTGAATGACATTTTCTATTCGAGTTAACTTTGTAACACAGGTGAGTAGAGTGGTTTTATTTGTAATTTCTGCCATATACAACTGATACAGTAAAAACAAGACAGCGTTCTCCAGGACTGAGGGTGCTACATGGTCAGTATAAACAACTCAATCATACACGGCATAAAGTGCATAAGAAGTATAAAACAAGCAAGGTACACTGTATTACAAGAGTGACAATAATGTATGTTTAAGCTTGTGCAGTACAATTTTTAGAATTTTAGTACTCAGGACTGTGCTTACCTTCCCTGAAAATACCAGAACATTTCACCACTTCATCCTTTTTGTACCCCGTCTAAAAGACTTGTTTACATGATTACTTTGTGAAGTTCTGTATATTGTCTTGAAGTTATATGCAAACTTTTCCACTGCATTCTTTGTCTTAAAAAAAAAACTGTGACAGGAAACTCATCACAAGCTCCCAGAACCAGAGAGGCAAAAAAAAAAACATGGCCTTGAAGAAAGCACAAATGATCAGTGATCATTGTCAAATTTATTGGGATGGTTACCAATGAAATGAAAATTGAAATGAATGAGTTGAAGAGTTTCAATCATTGGGTCTTTCCTAAACGAATGGGAAAAGGAAATATCATAAACCATCCTCTTATGTTATCAAATAGTTACAAGGTAAATATTACAAACCACAAAGAAGTAGTTGAACCCATCAATAACTGAGAAGTTAAGGAGCCAGTCAGGAGATAGTGGGAGATGATGTGAGTTAATATCCATCATCCTGAAGAGCCAATTTGAGATTGATCCCTTCAGCAAGTTAATAATAAACCTTACCTCACTGATGCCATTGGAATGTAATGATACAATTAATCATGTGTGGATTGTGGCTTTGAATGTGTTAACAAACAATAGCTTTCAGTGACCAAGGTGTCCACAATGTTTGAGATTGAAGATAGGCTGCTGTCCGGTTGAAAGCTGAAGAAAGCACAATTGTCCCCGTGCCCTGAGCTGAATTGGAAACTGTGATGTCCCTGCTTGCTTTGATAAGTATGATTTATATCTTAAGGAAAGCTTCCTGCGTTACTGCACCAGACTGTCTCCTGTTGCCTTAAAGTCTCAAATGAACAAATAAATATTGGGATATGAATTGACCTTGTAATCTGGAACTCACATCTATTCAAAAATAACAACATTTCTAAATGCTCATTTCAGCCCATATTATAAGTGTAGGCAATAGCCGCGTGGTATTAGCCTTAGGCAATTAATCCAGATCCAAAATCAGAAATGGTAGAAAAACTCAACAGGTCAGGCAGCCTCTGCGGAGAAAAAGCAGAGTTAATGATTCTGGTGCATTCACCTTTCTTTAGAGTTTCTGATTTTGTTTCTGATTTCCAGCATTTGCAATTCCTTGTTTTGTTTTGTTTAATGTCCTGGGGACCTGGGTTCAAATCTCACTATAGCAGAAATGGAATTTAAATTCAATTTTTAAAAAAACATCTAGTGCACAGAGTCTGAGGATGGCCATGAAACTGCTGCTGATTGTCGGAAAAGCCTATCTGGTTCATTAATGTCTTTTAGGGAAGGAAACTGCCATCCTTACCTGGTCTGGCCTACATGTAATTCCAGACTCACACAATGTAATTGACTCTTAACTGCCCTCTGGGCAATTAGGGATGGGCAATAAATGCTGGCCCAACTAGTGATGCCCTCATTCTGTGAATGATTATTTAAAACATTCTTATCTACTTTACAATTATTTACAATTTGTTTTGGATTAGAGATTAGATTAGATTAGATTTTAGATTACTTTACAGTGTGGAGACAGGCCCTTCGGCCCAACAAGTCCACACCGACCCGCCGAAGCGTAACCCACCCATACCCCTACATTTACCCCTTACCTAACACTACGGGCAATTTAGCATGGCCAATTCACCTGACCTGCACATCTTTGGACTGTGGGAGGAAACCGGAGCACCCGGAGGAAACCCACGCAGACACGGGGAGAACGTGCAAACTCCACACAGTCAGTCGCCTGAGGCGGGAATTGAACCCGGGTCTCTGGCGCTGCGAGGCAGCAGTGCTAACCACTGTGCCACCGTCCCAAATTATCCTATTTTAGTTAAATTGTTTTTGGGATTGGAATACTGGTTCTCCAACACAAAGATTGATGCCAATACTCTGATTGCAATAGCCTAAACTTTGTCTAGTGGGGTACTGATAACTATAGTTGGCATTTCCAACTTTTATTTTTACAGACAGTGAGCTGCTAATGTGTACCTGCACCTAGTTCATTACTCATCGATATCCTTACGGAATACAGATTCCGGCTGGTAGATTCTCTATCCATCTATTCTTTCTGAATCCTGCTACCATTGACATCTCTTCAGTCAATACAATCTATATCTGCCTTGCACATTTACTCCAAATCCCAAACTCCCCAGTGTAGTTAGTTTTAACCCACAACGGACTCACCCATTCTGTCCAATTGCTTAGATCCTAGGAATGCTCATTTTTATCATCAAATCCCTGATGCAGCCAGTATCAAACTCATACATGCACAGCCTATTGTGGACCCCTGCATATACACTCACACAACTTCTTTGAGATCTTAACTATCCCACAGGACGGGTCTGATTCATTCAACCCTGCAACCGAGTCTCCAGCTCCCTCAAGCGCTCCATTACGAAATCCTTGAAGTCTATCCTCTTGTTGGACACCCTCACTGAGATTTCCTGGATTTTTGGTTTCCAACTAATCTTACTCTGTTGTTATGCAAGTGTAGGTATGTACTGTACCTTTAAGAGACAGAGAGGAAACTGGCAAGGATGGAAAGCACAGATTGTGCTGAACAATTTAAAAACAAAACATTTGGTTGACGCAAATAGCTGGTGCTGTGTTGCCATGATACAAAAACAAATTCACATTCGGCCAGTCAGTTTAAACTATGCCCAAAGACCAAAATCCAATCAAATTTGAATTTTACTGTTTGGATGACATCAACCCAATAAAATTATCTGAAGTTTTGGGATATAAAACAGGACATTTTGAACAGTTTGGGGGGAGAACTGCAAAGAGCATCAACAAAACAGACTGCTCACTGAATAGCTCTCTGAAAGGTACCTGTCCGTATGAAACGTTGTGCAGCAAAGGACTGAACAAATGATGACACAGTAAAATACACAGGAAAATCTAAAAAGGCAAATCGACCAGTCTGGCTGGTTTTGAAACGTGATTATTTTTCTGTAAATCTTACGGTTTTTTTATTGGACCAGTATTGTAGAGTGGGAGGTAAAAGATAGGTTTAAGAGAAAGGAGTCATAAATTGTTGTGGTTTAAATGTTGTCTGTTGAATTTAAAGAATAAAATTGTTAATTTTTACTTTATATAGTGAAATTTGGGATAGTTCTTTGCCTCTCTAAATTTAACAGAATCTGGTGCAAGGTGTACTTGATTACATCAGATTCCCTACAGTGTGGAAACAGGCCCTTCGGCCCAACAAGTCCACACCGACACTCCGAAGAGTAACCCACCCAGACCCATTCCCCCTAACTAATGCACCTAATTCTATGGGCAATTTTACCATGGCCAATTCACCTAACCTGCACATCTCTGGACTGTGGGAGGAAACCCACGCAGACACAGGGAGACTGTGCAAACTCCACATAGACAGTCATCTGAGGCTGGAATCGAACCACTGAGTCCTGTGCTGCCCCACAGCTTCTCTGTATGTTGGGTTTAAATTAGCAGAGGGGTTTACCCCATGTCATAACACTGCCACAGGTGATTAGCATAGTTAGCCAAATCCTAGCAATTTGAACAGATCATTAGAATCTTAGAAAATTGAACACAGTTTGGGCTCACAATGAATGTAAACAAGCAGTTCAGCAGGTTCCTTTTCCAACTTTTGGTCAAGTGTTCACAGCCAATTTCACTTCAAATGCATATCCAAGAGCCTATGAATGTGATCAGGATTTCTGCCTCGATTAATCTTTCAAGTAGTAAGTACCAGACCCTCATCATTCTCAGGGGATCGAACCTCCCCTCAACCTCCCTCTGAATCTTCTACAATTGTTTTAACTCTTTGCCCCTAGTGAACTCTCTGCTGAGGGAATGAGTTCTTCCTATTGTAAGAGATTCAGTTCCTTTCTTCTTCCATGATCCTTTAACCCTGGAAGCAGAAGAATAAAATGCATGTGACAAATGGGGCTCAAATCAACTCACCATTTGTTAAGTTAAAAATCACACAACACCAGGTTATAGTCCAACAGGTTTAATTGGAAGCACACTAGCTTTCACTTCTGTTAGAATACAGTGAAACTATCACTGTATTCTAGCAGATGAAAGGCTTAACAGACAATCAATTTTTCAATGTATAATTTCAGTTACATCACACTGTAAATTTTTGCTATAAATTCTGTGTTACAATCGAGCCCTCCACTATCACCAGATGAAGGAGCGTCGCTCCGAAAGCTAGTGTGCGTCCAATTAAACCTGTTGGACAATAACCTGGTGTTGTGTGATTTTTAACTTTGTACACCCCAGTTCAACACCGGCATCTCCAAATCATGACTACATTTATTAGGTTGTTAAACAATTACACCACTACACCCTTCATGATTTGACTGGAGATTACAATCTCCACATGGTCATTACTGGTGCAGTTTGAAGATTAGATTTGCAAATGATGGCCCCAATCCTTCTTAACCTCAGTGCAGTGCCCATGGTTTGAAGTTCTCTTATTTTTGATGTCCCAGTCACACTATCACACACCTGGGACTCAGGTGTAAATTCAGTTAACAGCTGCTAGATTGCTTCGTCTTTCACACCTCTTTATCTCAGCCTTTCAATTGCCTGGGCTACTTGGAACTGCAATTCAGAGACAATTCACTATCTCCTCCCCTGTTGTTTCCACAGCAGTAAGATAATGTGATGGGCCTCGTAGTGACGGACACTTAGTTTATAACCTGTTCAGGTGTTAATGCTTCCCTTCCATTCTTGTCAGAAACCAATGATTCAGAATTGCAGTTCCTTTTGGTATTGTCCAGTGTTCATGTCCTCCAAACTGATTGTGAGTCAGAGTTTCAGTCAGCCGAATCATTCTGTGCATCATTGTTAACTGATCAAAGTCAGAAGGAACTGCAGATGCTGGAAATCAGAAAGAGAAACAGAAATTACTGGAAAATCTCAGCATATCTGGCAGCATCTGTGGAGAGAAACCAGAGTTAATGTTTCAGATCCTGTTACAAATTAACTGATTCATGCCCTTCAATATCCAGGACCTTCATATCTACATGTACCCCAATGAAATCTCTCCTTGTGCAGTGCTGTCCCAAAAATATAGGCTCGTGGCTTTTTGAGCTTTTAATCATTGAGAACATTTTCAGTTCTTGGCAACATCTTCCTAAACCTCCATGTGCCTCAGAAAGTATTGAATTAGTATTATTGTCATATGTACTCGAATGAGGACAGTGAAAAGTTTACAATTCGCTACTTACGGTGCCATCTTAGTAACAAAGGTGAACATTCATCCCTACAAGTTTTTAGGAAAAATAAGTTAGGAAAATAAAGAAATAAAAAGTCCAGCATTGCAGATTTTAGGAATAAATTTAAAGTATAGAGAAATAAGAAGTTCAGAACAGCCCTTCCCCATCGATCCAGCCAGTACCTAGGCTCCAGTTTGCTCTAGGCCTTGTCACGAAGCTTCATCAGGCTTCACCTCGGGGATCCCAAGGCCGGGAAGACTACTCTGGAATCACCTTGAAACCAGAGGTTCATGCTGAGGCCACACCGGGCCAAGAGACTGTCGTGCTGGACTGAGAGACTGTCACAGCGGCTGAGAGACTGTCACATCGGCTGAGAGACCGTCACGCCGGGCTAAGAGACCACCACACCAGTCTGAGAGACTCACATTGGGCTGAGAGACCATCATGCCGGGGCCAAGAGACTGTCAGACTGGGCCGAGAGACCGTCAGGCCGGGCTGAGAGACCGTCATGCCGGGCTAAGAGACCACCACACCAGTCTGAGAGACTGTCACATCGGGCTGAGAGACTGTCAGGCCGGGCCAAGAGACTGTCAGACTGGGCTGAGAGACCATCAGGCAGGGCTGAGAGACCGGAGTTGAAACTTTATTGCTGGAACAGCACAGCAGGTCAGGCAGCATCCAGGGAACAGGAGATTCGACGTTTCGGGCACAGGCCCTTCTTCAGGAATTTCCTGAAGAAGGGCCTGTGCCCGAAACGTCGAATCTCCTGTTCCCTGGATGCTGCCTGACCTGCTGTGCTGTTCCAGCAATAAAGTTTCAACTTTGATCTCCAGCATCTGCAGACCTCACTTTCTCCCCCAGGGCTGAGAGACCGTCAGGCCGGGCCAAGAGACTGTCAGACTGGGCAGAGAGACCATCAGGCCGGGCCGAGACACCATCAGGCCGGGCTGAGAGACCATCAGGCCAGGCCGAGAGACCATCAGGCCGGGCTGAGAGACCATCAGGCCAGGCCGAGAGACCATCAGGCCGGGCTGAGAGACCATCAGGCTGGGCCGAGAGACCATCAGGCCAGGCCAAGAGACCATCAGGCCGGGCTGAGAGACCATCAGGCTGGGCTGAGAGACCGTCAGGCTGGCCGAGAGACTGTCAGGCCGGGCTGAGAGACCATCAGGCCGGGCCGAGAGACCGTCAGGCCAGGCCGAGAGACCGTCACATCGGGCTGAGAGACCATCAGGCCAGGCCGAGAGACTGTCACATCAGACCGAGAAACCGTCATGCCCGGCCAAGAGACTGTCAGGCCGGGCCGAGAGACTGTCACACCAGGCCGAGAGACTGTCACATTGGGCCAAGAGACTGTCTCTTCAGGCCGTGAGACTGTCACGCCGGGCCAAGAGACTGTCAGGCTGTGCCGAGCGACTGTCACACCAGGCCAAGTGACTGTCACATCGGGTCGAGAGACTGTCACATCGGGCCGAGAGACCGTCACATCAGGCCAAGAGACCGTCAGGCCGGGCCGAGAGACCGTCACGCCTGTTACATCTCAGCTGGAGTGTTGTGGTGTAGCTCTGGGTCCCACATTATTGGAAAGACATAATCTACTAAAATGGATTCAGGAATGAAAGACCTCAGCAATCAGGGTAGATTAAAGGTGTTGGGACTTTTCTCCCTGAAGAGAAGAAGACTGAGAGGTGACTTGATTGAAGTTTTCAAAATCATGAACTGACAGGACAGAGCGGATGGGGGGAAACTGTTTACTGCTTGTTAAAGAAACCGGAACGAGGGGGTATCGGTTTAAAGTGATGTGAGAAGAAATACCTTTTCACTCGTAGTTATTAAGATATGGAATGCATTTCTGGGAATCATGGCAGAGGCAGCTTCAACTGAGGCATTCAAGAGTGCATTGGGTGGTTACTTAGTTAGAAATGGTGTGTAGTGATATGGGAAAAACGGTGGTGAGATTGGGATGATGGAATAGAACATGATGTCCCCAATGTTGTATAACATTGGGAGGAGCTCAATGTGGTCTCCAACATTAAATCTTTCTGAGTAATTCCTTTCTCAAACAGCTGTCTTCCTGAGGAGTTCAAACAATGAGCAGGAAAGCATCAAAACCAGCAGCCTGCTGGCAGGAAAAATATCAATTGTACTTATTAACAAGCCAATCAACCTTAATATTACGCTGCCCTTACCATAGTACACTAGGCACGGCAGATGGGTGGGAGATGGTAGGGAATCATTTTTATTTAGGTAAAAATAAGGACTGCAGATGCTGGAAACCAGACTCTAGATTAGAGTGGTGCTGGAAAAGCACAGCAGGTCAGGCAGCATCCGAGGAGCAGGAAAATCGATGTTTCGGGCAAAGGCCTTTCATCAGGAAATTTACCTGTTGTTTAAAAGCAAGGTGGGAAAGGGGAGTACATGTTCTGAAGCGGATTGTGTCCTGTGTGCCTACCATCCCATCAGGGCACCAAAACCACCCTATTCTTTGGCTTCTGGAAGACTCTCCAGGAAGCTAGTTACAGTCATGGTAGCAGCCATTCCTGAAATTCGGTGTTGCTGGGAATGCTGGAGATACTGTACAATCAGCTGAAGATGTCCAAATTAATTAAGTCAATTTTCTCAAAGAGGCAAGTCAATACATGCTGAAGAATAGGACCCTGGGTAGCACTGAGCATCAGAATGATCGCGGTGTACATGTAAACAAGTCCCATAAGGAATCAGGAGAAGTGAATAAAGTGGTTAAGAAGTGGGAGACTTGTCTTTATTAGTTGAGCATAGGCTTTAATAGCAGGGAGGTTATGCTGGAACTGTAGAAAGTGTTGGTTATTCCACAGCTAGAGTATGTCTGCAGTTCTGGAATCCACGTTATAGGAAGGCTGTGATAGCGCTGGAGAGGATACAGAAGACATTGACCAGGATGTTGCCTGGGCTGGAGATTTGCTGTTATGAAGAAAGAATGGACTAACTGGGATTGTTTTCCTTACAGCAGAGAAGACTGAGATGTATAAAAATGACGTGAGGGATAGGTAGGGTAGACAGGAAGAAACTTTGCCCTTTGTTCGAGGGATCAATGACCAGGGGCATATATTCAGGGGGGAATAGGCAGAAGGTTTAGAGGGGCTGCGAGGAAGAAGCTTTTCGCTCAGAGGGTGCTGAGAATCTGGAACTCACTGCCTGGAAATGTGGGAGGGACAGAAACCCTCCTAATATGTAGATGGGCTCTTGCAATGACAAGGCAGGCAAAGCTATGGGCCAAGTGATGGCAAATGAGACTGGAATAATTAGGTGGATATTTTTGACTGGCACAGAAGTGTTGGATCAAAGGGTCTTCCTCTGTGTTATAGATTTCTCTGACTCTATGATCAGTGTTCATGACCAGATGAAAAGTGTTGCTAAACATATTAGGATATCATTGCCTTTCAGGTGCTGATTGAACCAATATCCAGTATCTTCTGCTTTGACCAGACTGAATTTCATTCATAAGAGTCTTAAACCAAGGCCTTTGTTGCTCCTGAGCACAATAAAATTCGCATTGAGTGCCTGATGATATTTACCCAAAAGACAAACATAAGCAACCTGGTGGATATATTGGTACAGATTTACAAACGCACTTCTGTTTGGGTAATCAGTATTTCAAAATATATTAAGATGATTTAAAAGAAGAAAAGTAGTCAATTTTACAATTTTTTTTTGTCTCAAGCTAGAACAGATTATTTGTTGTCTGTATTTCCTTGGTAGCAGATCGGTTGTTATGGTAACAGTGCAACAGTGTACACCTCAAAATCTATTCTGAAGGGCTTGGAATTCCAACTTTACTCACAGGCCTTGTTGATGATGTCACCCAACTCTTCCTCAACGTCTGGATAAAAGAATGCCTACGTCTTTAACATCTTCTAACATAGTTTTCAAATCTCTCCATGGCCACTTCCTCCAGACCTTCAAAGCTACAAGAATTCTCCATTCCTACAACCATTAATCCCTTGTGCATCCCCCATTTCCTTCACCCCACCTTCAGCGGCCATACCTTAGGTTGACTGACCCTTGGCTCGAGAACATGCCCCCCATTTCGCTCTCCTTCTTTCAAACCATCTTATTGGTTGCTGTCTTAATGTCTCCTTCTTTGCTGCAGGGTCAACTCGTGTGACAACATTTGCATGATTGTATAAAAGCAGGAAATGCTGCAAACATTCAGCATGTATAACACTATGTTTCACTACATCAAACATGGAGCATTGAAGGCTGAGAGGTGACCTCATAGAGGTTTACAAAATTATGAGGGGCATGGCTAGGATAAATAGACAAAGTCTTTTCCCTGGGGTGGGGGATTCCAGAACTAGAGGGCATAGGTTTAGGGTGAGAGGGGAAAGATATAAAAGAGACCTAAGGGGCAACTTTTTCACGCAGAGGGTGGTACGTGTATGGAATGAGCTGCTAGAGGATGTGGTGGAGGCTGGTACAATTGCAACATTTAAGAAGCATTTGGATGGGTATATGAATAGAAAGGGTTTGAAGGGATATGGGCCGGGTGCTGGCAGGTGGGACTAGATTGGGTTGGGATATCTGGTCGGCATGGACGGATTGGACCGAAGGGTCTATTTCCATGCTGTGCATCTCTATTACTCTATGACTCTAAATGCAAAATGTTGTCAAATTGGTTTTGCTCTTGGTGCAGGGTTAACTTAAGTCATCAACAGTGAATGACTTTGGGAGAAGGCTTTTGTATCCTGGTCTTGAGCTTCATATAAACCTATCCCACTTCTATGTAATTAATTTAATTTGACTTGATTTATTATTGTCACATGTACTGAGATACAGAGGAAAGTATTGTTTTGCCTGCTGTCCAGACAAATCATATTTTCATTAATAATCAGGGTAATAGAACAGAATGCAGAATATAGTGTTATAGCTACAGAGAAGGTGTAGAGAAAGATCAACTCTAGTGTATGAGAGGTCTGTGCATAAATCTGATAACAGCGGGAAAAAAGCTGTTCTTGAATCTGTTGGTATTTGCATCTTCTGCCCAATAGAAGAGGGTGGAAGAGAGTCTAACGGGGTGGGAAGAATCTTTGATGATGTTGGCTGCTTTCCCGAGGCAGCGGGAAGTATAGGTGGAGTCAATGGATGGAACGCTGGTTTGTGTGATGGACTGGGTTGCGTTCACAGCTCTCTGTCCTTTCTTGCGATCTTGGGCACAGCAGTTGCCATATCAAGCTGTGATGCATCTGAATAGGATACTTTCTATGGTACATCTATAAAAAATTGGTAAGAGTCATTGTGGACATGCCAAATTTCCTTAGCCTCCTGAGGAAGTAGAGGCATTGGTGTGCCTTCTTGAATGTAGCATCAAGGTGGATGGACCAGGACAGGTTGTTGGTGATTGTTATTTCGAAGGACTTGAAGCAGTTGACCACCTCCACCTCAGCACCATTGATCCAGACAGGGATGTGTCCTCCACTCTACTTCCTGAAGTTAATAACTATTTCCTGTGTTTTGAGAGATTGTTATTTTTACACCCTGCCACTAAGCTATCAAACTCTTTCCTGTACTCAACCCACCAATGTAATGTCTTCTGCAAATTTGTAAATGGAGTCAGAGCTGAATTTGGCCACACAATTGTGAGTGTTTAAGGAGTATAGTAAAAGATTGAGTACACAGCCTTGTGGGGTACTGGTGTTGAGGATCATTGTGGAGGAGCTGTTGTTGCCTGTCCTTACCTCTGTTGTTGCCTCTGTGGGTCTGCAAGTCCAGGATCTAGTTGCAGGTGGGGAGCAGAGTCCTAGCTCTCGGAGTTTGGAGATGAGTTTTGTTGGAATTATGCTGTTGAAGGTGGAGCTAAAGTCAAGAAATAGTCAAGAATTTTTTTTATACACTTAAAAATTGAAGTCAGAAGAAAAGAAATAGAATAGGATGGGATGGTATTTCCCCATTGTCAGTTTAACGCAACTGCCAAAGCCCAATTTCACATCCATTGTGACCCCACTTGTGGTATTTCTTATTGGATAATATGCGAGGTTCAACCATCCTCAGCTGCTTCATCTATGGCCTTTCTTCCATCAAAAGGTCTGAAATGAGGAAATTTGCCAAAGTCTGTGCAATATTTAGCACTGTCATGACTAATCAGGTACTGAAGCACTTGCCTGAATACAATAAGACAACATTGAGTTTCAGGCTGTTAAGAGGTAAGTAACATGCACACCACTCATCTACAAAGACAGAAGCTAACCACCTTTTCCTTGAAATCCGATCATGGTGACATTCAATGACATTGTACTTACTGAATCCACGATTACCAAAACCAGTTAGTGACGTTACCAGTGACTGGAAACTGAGATGGACCAGACATGTAAATGATATGGCAACAAGAGCAGGTCAGTGCCTAGAAAACTAACTCCCCAAAACCTGTCCATCTACAAGATACAAATCAGAAAGATGATGGAATACCCTCTGCTTGCCTGGTTGAATGAAACATCAACAATACTCAAGGATTAAGTAGCCCTCTTCATTGCTCTCTATTCTCCAACCTTAAATGCTTACCCTCTCCAGGAATGATGCACAGTGACAGCAGTGTGTACCATTGACAAGATGCATTGTAATTACTCATCACAGCTCTTTAGTTGGATCCTTCCAAACCTGCAGCCTCCACCAGCCTCCACCAGCTAGAAGGACAAAGGCACAAGTTGCTTGGAATGATCCCCAATATCACAAGAAGCTAAATCACACACATGATCCTGATTTTGAATTAAATCACTGCTTCGTTGTTGTCACTGGGTCAACATCCTGAAACTGCTTTTCTAATAGGTGCACCCACACCACAAAGCAGTTGAAGAAATCAGCTCACCACCATTTTCTCAAGGTCAGTTAGGAATAGACAACAAATGCTGGCCCCAATAATGATGCGCACATCCTGAACATACTTTTAATAGAATTCTTCCCTAATTAATTCTCGGGGACAATTACCGACTTGAAAATGATTTTCATTCCTTCATTCATCAGCAGAAAAATGTTATTACACGCGATTCCCAAATTGGTTAGGGTTTGCTGCTGTAGAGTCTGAAACTCACAAATTTGGTCTTTTGCAAAAAGGAAATGGACTTTGCAAATGAAAATGATAACGAGGTAGAGAAATTGAATGATGTTATTGCTACTTTATAATTTCACTTTTCACTGCAACATCTCATAGTTGATCAGACGTGTGATTGAACCAGTGTAATTGTACGTGAGAAATTGCAAAATCTTGTCAACTGGCACCAAGTTATGCAAAGTACAGTCACTAATTCCAAATGTTTAGAGAAGTTCAAAATGAGGATGAAGACTTAATTTCTAAAAGCCTTGTTTCATGTGTGTGCAATGGGCCTTTGGATTTTCTGAACCTGAACATCTACTTCCTGCCAAATCCCCAAATCATTTACATTTAAAAGGCATCTGGATGGATACATGAAGGGGAAGGATTTAGAGGAATATGGGCCAAAGACTAGCAAATAGGACTAGGTCAGATTGGTATGTCTGGTTTGCTAGGATGAGTTGGACCGAAGGGTCTGTTCCCGTGCTGTACAACTCTATGACTCTTGACACCCTATCCCTTGGGCTACTGTATAAACATAGAAAGAGAACTCCAAACAATCTACCCCATTTATCGAATAGAAAGTTAAGGTGAAATAGTGCTTATGGGCTAATAATCCAGAATCTCAGGTTAATGTGCTGGGGACATGGGTTTGCAATCCTACAGTGGCAGAGGGTGAAATTTAAATTCAGTCAAAATCCGGAATTTAAAAGAAATAGCCTAATTGTGACAAAACAAACCCATCTGGGAAGAAATTCTGCCATCTTTAAACTCAGAAAACAGGGGTAGGCTATTTGGCCTTATGAGTCTATTCAATATGATCATGGCTGATCATCCATTTAGTATCCCGTTTCCATACCCATCTCCCGATACCCTATAGCCCAAGAATATCTGACTCCTTCTTGAAAACATTTAATGCTTTGACCTCAACTGTGTTCTATGGCAGAGAATTCCACAGAGGCTCACCACTGACCTAGTCTGGCCTACTTGTGACTCCATATCCATGGCAACATGGTTGACTCTTAACTGCCCTCTGGGCAATTAGAGATGGACAATAAATGCTGACCTGGCCAGCAGTGTCACATCCAATGATTGAATATGATAAAAGGTCAGGAAGGGAAGACGAATGAACAGTCTAAGGTTTTTCTGTGAGTTTCTCCAATATTTTATTTGGAATGAATTGCTTTAAAATATAAGATTGCAGTCAAGGCAAAAAAATACCAGCAACCACTTTGCACTATTTGAAATGCTGCAAACAATATTAAGCTAAATGGCCCATTAACTGTTTATAGCTGTGATTATTGAGATAGAATTACTCAGCACATTAATTGCCTGAAGGGCAGAACTTAAAAGCTGCTGAAAGTTAAAGAGACTTGTGGTGCAGTGGTACTGTCTCTACGCCTGTGCCCAAGGGAGCTGGGTTGAAGTCTCACATGCCCTAGGGATGTGTGATGCTATCCCCGAGTAGGCGATTAGAAAAAATTGGTCAATTTAAAAGGGACACAGAGTCAAGTCTTTTTGCCTTCCATTCATCAGGACGGGGATGCAAGATCTTGTTGTAACTTACAAGATACTGAGAGGCTGGATAGAATGGACGTGAAGATGTTCCATTAGTGGAAGAGACTGAAATTTGAGGACACAGCGTTAGACTGAAATGACGATCCTTTAGAACTGAGATCAAGCGGAGTTTCTTCAGCCAGAGGATGGTAAGTCTGTGGAGCGCCATTGCTGCAGAGAGCTGTGGAGGCCAAGTCAATGAGTGTGTTTAAGATAGAGATAGACAGGTTCTCGAGTAGAAAGGGGACCAAAGGTTACAGGAAGAAAGCAAGAGAATGTGGTTGAGAAACTTATTAGCCACAATCCGAATTGTGGAGCAGACTTGATGGGCCGAATGTCCTAATTCTGCTCCTATATTTTATCGTCTTATAAGAAAGGCAAAGAGATTGTGAGGCTATAACGCCAGAAAAAGTACTGAGACACTTGTCTGCCAATGTTTTTATGTTTGTCCTTTCTTGTCGAAAGCTGTTCATTCATGTTACAGTGAGGGAGGGAATTCTCCCCTGAGAGAGCGGAAAGGAGTCATGCAATGAAGGGTGCACATCCAAAGAAAGGGGTTCTGATTGGCCCAAATGTTCTGCTGCACGTCAAGCGCCCCTTCGGTTGGAATGGAATGGAAAGGCTTTCCATTCAGCTGGCTCCGACTGTGTCCCATTTCCAGGATGGTCTTGGCGGACTGGGCTCAAGGTGGGGGCCAGAGATGAAAATGTTGACTCAGCACTTGCATGTGATGGCCCTTGGGTAAACAGTGAGGTCACTGCAGGGGCAGTGAGGATGTGCCTGGTCTGATATGCAACTCATGTGGGGATGATCTACCAGGTTTCTCAGCCCAATCAAAGCTCATGGAGTAAAGGGAACAATGGATCATGGGTATAAATTAGCCACGTCAAAGGAACAGAGAGTAATGGGGGATGGCCCTGTCTTAGACTGGAAGATGTGAGATAATGGCATTACCCAGGGTCTGGTGTTAGGATCTCTGCTTCTCTCCATTGGGGTTAATGACCTAGTCGTGGGTGACCAGGGCACAATTTCAAAACCTGTAGCTAGCACAATCTTGAAAGTGTTGCAAGGAGGATGGTACCGGACTTCAAGATTAATTGGAATGGGTGGATATGTGGCATAAACACAGGGAAGTGTAAAGTGGTACTTCTGGATGGAAAAGCCAAGAGCATCAATAGAAAAGAAAGGGAAAGGTTTAAATGTAGCTCAGGGGCTATGGGTCCTGGCGGGGTAGATGGATACATTTCATCAGGTGGATATTTCCCATTTTCAGTTGAAGTGTTTCGTTGAGTGAGTATCTGTTCAGTTGTGGCTTAGAGTGATTTTCCCAATGGCAGTTTCCGTGCTCTCTTCCCCTCATGAATGATTCAACCAGTCTCTTGTGTCCGTCCCCTTGAAAGTTGTGCAGCAGGGAGACGCAGATGCACTTGTCACTGCTGACACTCCCCAGTGTTCCTGCCTCTGACACCATGATTAAAAGCCAGCCGCACACCCACTACAGAGGCTGCAAACCGGGAACCTCCCCTCATACTGTGGGGCTTGGGCCATTAACACTGGACACACGGCCCAGGGAGTAGGCAGGCTCGCTCCCTGCTTTGTGATCAGGGTAGCGCAGTGTAGCGATGATCCTTTTCCCTGTGGACCATCAGAGGAAGTCACACCATCAGACATAGGCAGCATGGACTCAGGTTACAGCCTGCGTCAGTTCGGTGCCCTGGTATAACTTAATGCTGAATGGTGCAGGAAGAAGGTCAGTGATCTTCTGCATTCTGTAAGGGTCAGTGTCACCATCTTGCCTGGGTTACCTCACACTCAGAGGACCACCACTCACTCTAACTTTGCCACAGCACACACTTCTAACCAAAGCTCTTGGATGAAATTTATCAGTGCATCATATTCACTCACATTCCTCATCTTTCCAAATTATGGATCCTTCCCGACCTCAGTAATTCCCACATACACAATGGGGACATCTCGCCATCTCTCCTCATCATTCTTCACCACTCAGTGCTCTTGCATTCACTCCCATCATTATCAATTTCTCTCCTTGCCTCATTCAGCCATGGTCCTATTGGATAACAGAGCAAACTCGAGGCGCTGAATGCCTTACTTCTGTTCCAATTTCGGACAGTCTTATGGTTTGATGAGACCACACCTGGAGCACTGTTTCGGTCTCTTAAGTAAGGATAGAGGCAGTTCAGAGAAGGTTCCCCCTGTAAGGGCAGTGAGGTACTATGGAGGAAGACTGGTCAGGTTCAGTCTGTATCCATTGGAGCTTAGAACCAAGAGATGTGATCTTCTTGAAATGGGTAAAATCCTGAGGGGACAAGGGTGTAGATGATGAAATGATTTTTCCTTTGTAGGGAAATACTTAGAGTCATAGAGCTGTACAGCAAGGAAGCAGACCCTTCGGTCCAACTCATCCATGCTGACCAGATATCCTAACCTAATCTAGTCCCATTTGCCAGCACTTGACCTATATCCCTCTAAACCCTTCCTATTCATATACCCCTCCAGATGCCGTTTAAACGTTGTAATTGTACCAGCCTCCACCATTTCCTCTGGCAGCTCATTGCATATACACACCGCCCTCTGCATTAAAATGCTGCTCCTTTTAAATCTTTCACCTTAAACCTATGTCCTCTAGTTTTGGACTCCCCTACCCTGGGGAAAAGTCCTTGGCTATTTACCCTATCCATGACCCTCATGATTTTATAAACCTCTATAAGGTCACCCCATAGCTTCTCACACTCCAGGGAAAACAGCGTCAGCTTATTCAGCCTGTCTCAAAGCTTAAATCTCCAACCCCAAGAACATCCTTGTAAATCTTCTTTGAACCCTTTCAAGTTTAACAACATCTTTCCTATAGCAGGGAGACCAGAATTTAACACAGTATTCCAAAAGTGGCCTAACCAATGTCCCGTACAGTTGCAATACATACTCCTATATTCCTATATTTAGGATGGGGAAAGCAATTGCAGTCTCCCCAAACTGATCCTTGCAGCACATCACTGGTAACTGAGCTTCAGGATGAACATTTCCCATCAACCACCACCCTCTGTCTTCTTTCAGCTAGCCAATTTCTGATCCAAACCGCTAAATCACTTGAAATGTGGAGCTTATTCAAGGAACAGCTACTGTAGGTCCTTGATGTATATATACCTATCAGGCAGGGAGGGAGTTGTTGCGAGAGGGAGCTATGGTTTAATAAAGAAGTTGAAGCTCTTGTCAAGAGGAAGAAGAAGGCTTATGTGAGGATGAGGCATGAAGGCTCAGTTAGGGGGTTTGAGAGTTATAAGTTAGCCAGAAAAGATCTAAAGAGAGCGCTAAGAAGAGCCCAGAGGGGACATGACAAGTTGTTGGTGGATAGGATCAAGGAAAACCTTAAGGTCTTTGATAGGTATATCAGGAATAAAAGAATGACTAAAGTAAGATTAGGGCCAATCAAAGGCAGTAGTGGGAAATTGTATGTGGAATCTGAAGACATAGGGGAAGCGCTTGATGAATACTTTTCATTAGTATTCACATTGGAAAAGGGCAATGTTAGTGAGAATACGGAGATACAGGCCACTAGATTAGATGGGATTATGGTTGACAAAGGGGAGGTTTTAGCAGTTCTGGAACATCTGAAAATGGATAAGACCCTTGGGCCGGATTGGATTTATCCTTAGATTCTCTGGGAACCCAAGGAGGAGATTGCAGAGCCTTTGGCTTTGATCTTTATGTCATCATTGTTAACAGGAGTAGTGCCAGAAGACTGGAGGATAGCAAATGTTATTCCTTTGTTTAAGAAGGGGAGTCGAGACAACCCTGGTAATTATAGGCCAGTGAGCCTTACTGCGGTTATGGGTAAGTAACCAAAGTTGGAAAAGGCTAAAAAAGAAGATTTATAATCATCTGGAATGGAATAATTTGATTAGAGATAGTCAACATGGTGTTGTGAAGGGTAGGTTGTGCCTAACTAACCTGATTGAGTTCTTTGAGAAGGTGACAAAACAGCTGGAAGAAGGTAAATCAGTTGATGTGGTGTATTTGGACTTCAGTAAGGTATTTGATAAGGTTCCATATGGTAGGCTATTGCACAAAATACGGAGATTTGAGATTGAAGGTGATTTAGCGGTTTGGATCAGAAATTGGCTAGCTGAAAGAAGACAGAGGGTGGTGGTTGATGTGAAATGTTCATCCTGGAGCTCAGTTACCAGTGGTGTGCTGCAAGGATCTGTTTTGGGGCCACTGCTGCTTGTCATTTTCATAAATGATCTGGATGTGGGTGTAGAAGGATGGGTTAGTAAATTTGTGGATGACACTAAGATAAGCAGAGTTGTGGATAGTGCTGAAAGATGTTGTGGGTTACAGAGAGACATAGATAAGATGCAGAGCTGGGCTGAGAAGTGGCAAAAAGAAGTTAATGTGGAAAAGTGTGAGGTAGCTCACTTCGGAAGTGGTAGCAGGAATGCAGAGTACTGGGCTAATGGTAAAATTCTTGACAGTGTAGGTGAACAAAGAGATCTTGGTGTCCAAGTGCATAAATCCCTGAAAGTTGCCACTCAAGTTGATAGGGTTGTTAAGAAGGCATATGGTGTGTTGGTGTTTATTGGGAGGGGGATTGAGTTTCAGAGCCACAAAGTCATGCTTCAGCTGTACAAGACACTAGTAAGACTGCACCTGGAATATTGTGTTCAGTTCTGGTCACCACATTATAGGAAGGATGTGGAAGCTTTGGAGAGAGTTCCGAGGAGATTTACTTTGGATGTTATCTGGTATGGAAGGAAAGTCTTACGAGGAAAGGCTGAGGGACTTGAGGCTGTTTTTGTTGGAGAGAAGAAGGTTGAGAGGTGACTTAATCGAGACGTATAAGATAATCAGAGAGTTAGATAAGCTGGACAGTGAGGACTATTTTCCTCGGATGGTGATGGCTACCATAAGGGGTCTTAGCTTTAAAATGAGGGGTGATAGATTTATGACAGATATCAGGGGTAGTTCTTCACTCAGATAATAGTAGGGGCGTGGAAAGGCCTGCCTGCAACAGTAGTAGACTCGCTGTCGTTAAGGGCATTTAGATGGGCATTGGACACACATATGGATAATAATGGAATGGTGTACATTAGATGGGCATCAGATTAATTTCACAGGTTGGCGGAACATCCAGGGACAAAGGGCCTGTACTGCGCTGTAGCGTTCTATGTTCTATATACTCTTATACTTAATGCACTGACCAATAAAGTTACCAAATGCCTTCTTCACTACTCTGCCTTACTGCAACTCCACGTTCAAGGAATTATGAACCTGCACCCCAATATCTCTTTGTTTGACAACACTCGCCAGAGCCTTACCATTAACTGTATGGATCCTGTCCTGATTTGCTTTTACAAAATGCAGCACCTCACATTTATCTAAATTAAACTCCATCTGCCACTCCTCAGTCCATTGGCCCATCTGATCAAGATCCGATTTTACTCTGAGATAATCTTGACTGTCCACTACACCTCCATTTTTGGTGTCATCTCTAAACTCAAGCTAGGTTTGAAAATAAGGCATTTATCATTTGACACTGAGATGAGGAGAATTGTTCTCTCTCGAGTTGCTGTGGGTTTTGAAGCTCTCTTCTACAGAGTGGTGGAGGCAAATAATTTTAGGACAGAGATAGAAAGCTTTTTGACGAAAATGTCAAGGGGTTTTGAGGGTTGACGAGGAACAGAAATTGAGGCCATAATCAGATCAGCTGCATTCTTCGAGAAATTCGGAGCCAACCCAAAAAAGCTGAATGGTCCATTCCTATTTTTAATTCATATGTTCCTAGCCCAGGCAATACCAATGAGAATCTATTGCCTCTTCAGTGGCCATACTTTTTTTTATTCCTGGTTCATTCCTGGTTCTGGGGTTCAACACAACTCTTACTTGTTCACTATTCTAATTTTCCTTTTAGTCTTCCATGGGATTTAAGCATCACTGGCTACACCAAGTTTTATGCCCTGGAGAAGGTGGTGTGAACTGCTTTCTTGGAGCGCAGGTAGACACACAAGGCCTTTCAGGAGGGATTTCCAGGACTTTGACCCAGCGACACTGAGAGAACGGCGATACATTTCCAAGTCAGGAAGGTGAATGACTTGGAGGAGACCTTACAGTGGTAGTGCTCCCATACATCTGCTGTCCTTCTCCTTTTAGTGGGTGAATGTAGTCATTTAGGGAGGATGGTAAAGTTACTGGACTAATAGCCCAAAGGCCCCGGGTGAGCACCGTGAGGTATTGGGTTCAAATCCCACCATGGCGGGTGATATTATAATTCAATCAATACATCTGGAACTGAAAGCGAGTCTCAGTATTGATGACCAAGGCCACTCTCATTGGTTATTGTAAAACCCATCGAGTTCACTAATGCCCTTTCAGGGAGCAATCTGCCATCTTATCTGCCCTGGCTCTTATTCCAGAGCTGCAGAAAGAACTTTCTACCACCTTCTGAAATGTTCTACCAATCTATTCAGTTCAAGAGTAATTAGGAATAGGCAGCAAATGCTACCTTGCCGCTATCCATCTATACTTCCTGTTGTCTCGGCAAATCAACCGACATAATCAAAGACCCCTCCCGCCCCAGTTATACTCTCTCCCACCCTCATCCATTGGGTCGAAGGTATAACAATTTGAATACACGTATGAACAGATCGAAGAACAGCTTCTTCCCCGCTGTTATCAGATTTTTGAGTGGACCTCTCGAATGTTAACATTGATCTCTCTCTCTGCACCTTCCCTGTGACTGTATTCTGCACACTGTTCTGCAACCCTGATGCACTTTGTATGGTATAATTTGCCACACATGGCACACAAAACAACATTTTTCACTCTATCTCAGAACAAGTGACAACAAGAAGTCAATCAATATTCCATAAAAGAATTTAAAAGTTGCCATTTTGAAAGGAGCTGTGCTGAATTTCTGCATATTGGTACACATTAAACCACATGAATGTCACTGGTGGTTGTGATGTTAATGAGAAAAGGCTTCTTTGGCACTGAGCTTCTTCAGTCTTGTCGGAGCTACAGTTATCCGGGCAAGCAGGGAGTATTCCATCCCATTTCTGACTTGTGCCTTGCTGATGGTAGACAGGCTTTGGAGTTACTCCTGACAGACTTCCCAATCCCTAATCAATTTTAGTGCCTGCAGGATTTATGCAGCTGATCCAGTTGTGTTTCTGGTCAATGGGATCACAAAACGTGTCTCCAAAGATACACTCTGTGAAGCCTCCTTCATACCTTGGCAGGGTCTGCTGTGGGGACTTGGCAGGGGTGTGTGAGAGGTCAGTTGGGGTCAGTTTGGGGAGGGTCAATGGAGTTGTTGGGGAAATCTATTCTCCGCCATTGAAGTCATCGAAGTCCCTAGGCAGTAATCACCTCGTCTCGGTGCTGGATTTGTCTTACCTTCCTCCTGTGCAGCATCTGTGTGTTTGGGCAATCTCACATCGCTTCCTGCTTTCTCTTTGTCATTCTCATCCACCCTTTTCCAAAAGCAGAGACGTACAGGCCACGTTTATTCTGGAGTTCCTTGCCAAGGTATATTGCACCACCACATCTGTCACGATGCCTGAAATGAGGCTCCAGTACTCTGGCTGCTTGCTCACTGACAATTTGAGTCATTCCAAGGGCTTTCTTCTATCTCCGGTTCCCTGCTGGGTGTCAATGTTGTAAGAGGTGGCATCAGCCAGGCCTGCAGAGATTAGCCCGAGTAAACAACCAACCTGATCCAGTATTTTGTCTCATCAATCCAGGGATGAGTCCTGGCAGCATCCTGGGGAGTAGGCACTGATATGAAATACATTATGTGATTGGCATCGAACACGAGCTGCACATTAATTGAATGGAACCCTTCTGGTTTATAAAATTGAGAGTAATTATCATACAGGGCTCTCCGTGGCACATGGATACAATGGATGGCACCCTGTACAAAAGCTGACTGCTCGCCCTCTTTTCATGGTCGGTGCCATTAGGAACGCAATACATTGCATGGGCCTTTAGAAATAATTTCTCCCCAATGCCCGTGTCCCCCACCCCAACCACCCATC
This sequence comes from Chiloscyllium plagiosum, assembly GCF_037043375.1. Taxonomy (NCBI): domain Eukaryota; kingdom Metazoa; phylum Chordata; class Chondrichthyes; order Orectolobiformes; family Hemiscylliidae; genus Chiloscyllium; species Chiloscyllium plagiosum. The sequence continues at coordinate 18,339,377 of NW_028270147.1, forward strand.
AGCCTGGGCAGCAGGTGTAGGCATTGGTAGCTCACACTGACTAATGCAGTGTCCTGATGAACCTCGATGGGTGCTCCTCAGATCTCCAGATGGGGATGTGCATCGGGAGCACTCCAGCAGTGATGATCCTACCAAGTGGGCACTGTTTTGATTGCAGTGTGTGACAGGAACGGAGCTGAGGGCACATTGCTAACTCAGCTTGAGGTGGCAACGGCAGCAGAACCTAGAAAAGGAATAAACGTGTCATGTGCTGTGCACAGTTCCTGGCTCATTGTTGAGGATGTGGGAGGGAAGTGTTCATTTGCAACATCAGCCATCAAATCAAATTTGATACTCAGCTGTATTCCAGTTATTCAGCTATATTCCTGTTACTCAGCTATATTCCTGTTACTCAGCTGTATTCCTGTTACTCAGTTGTATTCCTGTTACACAGCTGTATTTCTGTTACTCAGCTATATTCCTGTCACTCAGCAATTTTCTGTTACTCAGCAGTATTCCTATTATTCAGCTATATTCTTGTTAATTATCTGTATTCCTGTTACTCAGCTATATTCCTGTTACTCAGCTGTATTCCTGTTACACAGCTGTATTTCTGTTACTCAGCTATATTCCTGTTACTCAGCAATTTTCTGTTACTCAACGGTATTCCTACTACTCAGCTATATTCTTGTTAATTATCTGTATTCCTGTTACTCAGCTGTATTACTGTTACTTAGCTGTATTGCTGTTACTCAGCTGTATTCCTGTTATTCAGCTGTATTCCTGTTATTCAGCTGTATTGCTGTTACTCAGCTGTATTGCTGTTACTCAGCTGTATTCCTGTTATTCAGCTGTATTCCAGTCACTACACTATATACCTGTTACTTCACTATATTTCTGTTACATATGTGTATTCCTGTTACTCAGCTATATTTCTGTTACTCAACTGTATTCCTGTTACTCAGTTATATTCTGTTACTCAGCTGTGTTCCTGTTACTCATCTGTATTCTTGTTATTCAGGTATATCCTGTTACTCAGCTACATTCCTGTTACTCAGTTTTACTCCTGTTACTCAGCAGCACTCCATGAACTCCAATATATTCATATTACTCAGCTGTATTCCTGTTACTCAGCTCTATTCTTGTTATTCAGCTGAATTCCCATTACTACACTATTCCTGATACACAGCTGTACTCCTATTACTCAGCTGTAATCCTGTTACTCAGCTGTACTCCTAATACTCGGCTATATTACTGTTACTCAGCTATGTTCCTGTTACTCAGCTGTATTCCTGTTACTCTGCTTTATTCCTGTTACTTAGCCGTAATCCTGTTGCTCCACTACATTCCTGTTGCTCATCTGTATTCCTGTTACTCAGTTATATAACTGTTTCTTTGCTGTATTCCTGTTACTCAGCTGTATTCCTGTTACTCAGTTGTATTCTGTTACTCAGCTGTATTCCTGTTACTTCACTATATTCCTGATATTCAGCTGTATTCCTATTACTCAGCTGTATTCCTGGTACTACACTATATTCCTGATATTCAGCTGTATTCCTATTACTCAGCTGTATTCCTGTTACTCAGCTATGTTCCTGTTACTCAGCTGTATTTCAGTTACTCGGCTGTATTTCTGTTACTCAGCTGTATTCTTGTTATTCAGCTATATTCTGTTATTCAGATGTATTCCTGTTACTCATCTATATTCCTGTTACTCAGCTATATGACTCTTTCTCTGCTGTATTCCTATTACTCAGCTGTAGTCCTGTTACTCAGCTATATTTCTGTTACATATGTGTATTCCTGTTACTCAACCATATTCTTGTGACTCAGCTATATTCCTGTTACTAAGCTATATTACTTTTATTTATCCGTATTCCTGTTACTCAGCTCTATTCCTGTTACTCAGTCATATTCTGTTACTCAGCTGTATTCAGTTATTCAGCTGTATTCTTGTTACACAGCTGTATTCCTGTTACTCAGCTGTATTCCTGTTACTCAGCTATATTTCTGTTACTCAGCCATGTCCCTGTTACTCAGCTGTATTCCTGTTACTCAGCTGTATTCCTGTTACTCAGCTGTAGTCCTGTTACTCAGCTGTAGTCCGGTCACTCAGCCATGTACCTGTTATTCAGCTATATTCCTGTTATTCAGCTATATTCCTGTTACTCATAGAGTCATAGAGTCATAGAGATGTACAGCATGGAAACTTACCCTTCGGTCCAACCCGTCCATGCCGACCAGATATCCCAACCCAATCTAGTCCTACCTGCCAGCACCTGGCCCATATCCCTCCAAATCCTTCCTATTCATATACCCATCCAAATGCCTTTAAATGTTGCAATTATACCAACCTCCACCACTTCCTCTGGCAGTTCATTCCATACACGTACCACCCTCTGCATTAAAAAGTTACCCCTTAGGTCCCTTTTATATCTTTCCCCTCTCACCCTAAACCTATAGGGTGAGAGGGGAATACCCTCTAGTTATGGAGTCCCCCACCCCAGGGAAAAGGCTTTGTCTATTTACCTTATCCATGCCCCTCATAATTTTGTAAACCTCTATAAGGTCACCCCTCAGCCTTCGACGCTCCAGGGAAAACAGCCCCAGCCTGTTCAGCCTCTCCCTTTAGCGCAAATCCCCCAAGCCTGGCAACATCCTTGTAAATCTTTTCTGAACCCTTTCAAGTTTCACAATATCTTTCCGATAGGAAGGAGACCACAATTGCATGCAATATTCCAACAGTGGCCTAACCAATGTCCTATACAGCTGCAACATGACCTCCCAGCTCCTGTACTCAATACTCTGACCAATAAAGGAAAGCATATCAAACGCCTTCGTCACTATCCTATCTACCTTCAACTCCACTTTCAAGGAGCTATGAACCTGCATTCCAAGGTCTCTTTGTTCAGTAACACTTTCTAGGACCTTACCATTAAGTGTATAAGTCCTGCTAAGATTTGCTTTCCCAAAATGCAGCACCTCACATTTATCTGAATTAAACTCCATCTGCCACTTCTGGGACCATTGGCCCATCTGATAAAGATCCTGTTGTAATCTGAGGTAACCTTCTTCGCTGTCCACTACACCTCCAATTTTGGTGTCATCAGCAAACTTACCAACTGTACCTCTTATGCTTGCATCCAAATCACTTACTGTATTCTGGTCACTACACTAGATTCATGTTACTCTGCTATATTCCTGTTACTCAGGTGTATTCCAGTTAGAACATAGAAGAACATAGAAAAATACAGCGCAGTACAGGCCCTTTGGCTCTCGATGTTGCGCCGATCCAAGCCCACCTAACCTACACTAGCCCACTATCCTCCATATGCCTATCCAATACCCGTTTAAATGCCCATAAAGAGGGAGAGTCCACCACTGCTACTGGCAGGGCATTCCATGAACTCACTACTCGCTGAGTAAAGAACCTACCCCTAACATCTGTCCTATACCTACCACCCCTTAATTTAAATCTATGCCCCCTCGTAATAGCTGACTCCATATGTGGAAAAAGGTTCTCACAGTCAACCCTATCTGAACCCCTAGTTACTCAACTATATTCCTGTTAGTCAGCTATATTTGTGTTACTCAGCTGTATTCCTGCTACTCAGATATATTTTGTTACTCAGCTGTATACCTATTACTCAGCTGTATTCCTGTTACTCAGCTGTATTCCTGTTACTCAGCTGTATTCCTACTACTCAGTTGTATTCCTAATACTCAGTTATATTCCAGTTACTCAGATGTACTACTGTGATTTATGACAAGAAGATTGTTGCCTTTGATGCCTATGAGTTTCTACACACAGATATTGGCTCGAGTAATGGGAAGTATTGACAAAGTCGATATTTTCAGTCAACCTAATCAGAGATATTGTGACAGACATTTAGGATAGGATGGATTTGAACTCAGTCCCCTTGGCCCAGAGGTAAGGACACTACCACTTCTTCACAAGAGCCCTGATATTAACATAATAAATTGAGACCACCAAATCAGCTTATGCTTAGTATTAAACTGTTAAACTGAACCCTGATTGCAAGTTGTTGTGGATACAAAAAAAATTGCTAAAATGTTTGGGAATGATGTTTATGAACAGAGTACTTTCCATGTCTCAAGGGTACGACATGTAAAATGAGAGAAATAACTTACTTCATAAGGCTAGCCATAAAAAGTATCAATACTTGTTCTTAATTATCTGCAAACACAGGTGGGCCTTGGATCCTTAAACCCTTCATAGATAACGGATGGGTTTATTTTGGGTGGAGGGTGGTGGGGGTAGGTGAGGAGGATTGTGTTAACAGTTGGCTCCCTGACCCTGACTCCCTCCTGTGTTGCTCACTTTGGCTTTTCAGAGTGTTCACAGCTCCCAGGAGGTAAGGTGTCACTTTTAAAGCTTCATTTATATTCACCATTTGAAATTGAATGTTGGCTGACTGAGCTCCCTAAACCTCAGGAAAGCCACCAGCTCGCTGAGGCACCCTGAGGAGGTTATCCTGTTGGAAGACCATAGCAACAGAAGTTGGCCATTCAGCCTGTTCAGTCTGCTGCACCGAATTCAATGTGTCTGCATGGCCAACCCCCCCAAATTCAGACCCCCTCCTTACTCTAACCCTTCTGAGCTCTGCAAAGTCACGTTCATGAGGCATCCAATTCTATTTCCCCATCCAGCCCCACACTCGAATTCAATCTCCTTCCACTCCCTCGTCTTCTTCCAAGAGGGCTCAGATTACCATTCTTACCTCAGCCTCTGACTGGCCTGTTGATCTCTAATGCTTGCTGACCCCCTCCTCACATGACCCACTATCAGTGCCCCAGACTGATCTCAGAGCTCCCAAACTATGACTTCTGCATCTCCCGAGCTCCCTAACTTTATGCTGAAGCTTCCAGGTAATGAGCGTTCAGTTGGGATTGTAAATGTGTACCCTTCCTCCTCAGACCAATAACCACCTCCTTCAGCAGCCCCTCTGAGGTGATCTTCTCGACATGAAGGGTGAGGAGCTGAATGCCCACCTACCCATCTTGGAGTCCTTCTGCCGTATTGCGTGCTGCTTTCCTACTAGAATAAGAGAGGGGCAGATGTTAATAGAGATGGATGTGGTGGCATTGCTGTTGGTTTTGGTCCAGATGGTGAGCTGAACAGAGCATGTGAGTAGGCAGTGTGGAAGGCATGCTGGGGTTAGTGGTGTCAGGGGTTGGGGTGGCTGAGAGAGGGAAGATGTTGTAGATATGGGCGGCACAGTGGCACAGTGGTATGGGCGGCACAGTGGCACAGTGGTATGGGCGGCACAGTGGCACAGTGGTTAGCACTGCTGCCTCACAGCGCCAGAGACCCGGGTTCAATTCCCGCCTCAGGCGACTGACTGTGTGGAGTTTGCACATTCTCCCCGTGTCTGCGTGGGTTTCCTCCGGGTGCTCCGGTTTCCTCCCACAGTCCAAAGATGTGCAGGGTCAGGTGAACTGGCCATGCTAAATTGCCCATAGTGTTAGGTAAGGGGTAAATGTAGGGGTATGGGTGGGTTGCGCTTCGGCGGGTCGGTGTGGACTTGTAATCTAATCTAATCTAATCTAATAATTCAGACAGTGATCGAGCAGGAACCTTGATGGGAGGTGGGGACAGCAGCAGAGATAGAATGAGGCTGAGGTCACAGACAGAAGATGGCATCACATAAACTGATGGAGAGGACAACATGGTCCTTCTTCCTACAGTGCTGGGCATTGCTTTAACCCGGGTGCTAACCTCAGACCAAGAGGGCATAGTCTGGCATCGTGGCTCCCACTGTCAGTCCTGGGGGAATGAGGATGTCCCACACATGCGCCTCCCCATTCAGCAGGGCCTCTGAGCCAAGTCTGGGGAAAATATCAGAAACCATGCCAGGCAGTTCCAAACTGACAGACCTTGTTCGGGTACACACGGAGCTTTTAAGGATGGAACGGGTGCAAGGGACGCAGGAATTCTGGGATATCTGCTGAGTGGCGAGTTGTGCCAGGAATGGCATGTGGTAAAATGCTGTCACAATAAGAGATGCGACTGGGTCAGGGTAGATCTTTAACGTGGATGTGTGAGGTGAGGTGATACCTTTTAAGACTTAAATAGAAAATCACACAAAAAAAAATGCTTTTTAATTCTCTCGGTACTTTCCCAACTTTCTTGCGATGACTACACCAAGGAGGGGAGGGGGAGTCTCTGCCTTATATTTTAGAAGCTCATCATCAACTATAAAACATTTTGTAACTTTTTGAGGTCAAGAACGCTAGTAAATAAATGTAGGTTCTTCCTATCTTTTCTTTTCATCTTGCTGAATTGTGCTTTTTGCTCTCGTCAGCCACACTTACTTTTGACATTTTATTGTGCATTTCTTTTCTTGCACAGACATAAACCATTTGGGGTCATCTTTTCCATTGTTCACATATTTTCACAGTAGCTATTTGCCCCAGTTGAGTTCACAGAAATTAATCCATCAACGCTTTACCTTTCTGGTCTAAAATCATGCTGGTGTGGGAAGCCTTACTGGAAGATGTCTCAAAGTTGTTCTATAATCTGACCGTATCATTATTCCAGGGTACTTTGGCATATTTAAAGACTCCAAAATCATTGCCCTATTGAAATTGTATATCTCGCCAACATCTCCCAGTGACAGCCCTGTAATACACAGAGAATTGTTCTTTTTTCCTTTCTATTTCTTAAACATATGGTTCCTGGGTTAACATGTTCTCTGAGAGACAGCCCTGCACATGTGCGAAGATCGAATCTTTAATGAGTAGTCCCACTCATCCTTTTATCTCCATGTTTTAAGTGAGATATTAAATTGAAGACTGATTTTCTTTCTCAGGTAGAAGTGAACTATCCCATAGTCCTCTTCAAAAAAAGCTGAGAGGTGTCCTTCTCAATCACAATATTATTAATTCCTTTGATCTACATTACTCCATTAACTTATCTGGTTGTTATTGCAATGCATTTTTGTGCAACCTTGCTGTGCATTAATTGACTCCAACGTTGCTGACATCACAGCGGCCATGAGGGGCGGCACGGTGGCTCAGTGGTTAGCACTGTTGCCTCACAGCACCAGGGTCCCAGGTTCGATTCCAGCCTTGGGTGACTGTCTGTGTGGAGTTTGCACATTCTCCCCGTGTCTGCGTGGGTTTCCTCTGGGTACTCCGGTTTCCTCCCACAGTCCAAAGATATGCAGGTCAGGTGAATTGGCCATGCTAAATTGCCCATAGCATTAGGCAGAAGGAAATGGGTCTGTGTGGGTTACTCTTCAGAGGGTCAGTGTGGACTGGTTGGGCCGAAGGGCCTGTTTCCACGCTGTAGGGAATCTAAAAAAAAAATCACACTTCAGAAGTACTTTGGAAACGAAATACCGCAGAAACTGCATGTCTGAAATAAGAATGGCAAATGGTGCAAACAATTGGCAGGTCACGTAACATTTATCAAGAAAGATGAGACTGGTCAAAATCTCTGAGTAGTTGAACCATTCTGCATCACCTGTCCTTCGTAGAGAAATTTGTGAAGAGAAACACCCTTGACCTCAAGTCCATCAGGAAGTGGTCAGCATGTAGCTTCCTTGAGACGCTGCAGGGAAAGGTGACTGTGGATCCTGTTGAAATTGTTCCCTGAGCAGACTGTCAAAGCCAACTGGCAGAATGCCTCATTGTCAGAACTTTCCAACAAGCACCAAGAGAAGGACACGACCCGTCAGATCCTTCATGTATGCCCAGACTCACTCACCACAAACATACTGTCCTCAAAGAGGCAGTGGGAGAGTAGAGACGGTTACACACTTCCTCCTGGAATGTGCCTTTGCAAAGGGAATCTGGAAAGAGATGCAGTGGGTTTTGTCGAGGTTTGATCTGAGCAGCTCTTGCTCCACGATCTGTTCCCTGGGAGACACACTGAGACAAACATCGATTGTACCTGGAGGACCATCAACGCAGTGAAAGATGCTCTTTGGTCTGCCCGAAAAATGTTGGCCTTCTACAGCAAGGAGTTGATTCTGACTGAGTGTTGCAGACAGGCACATTCCAAGGTCCAGGACTCCATGCTGAGGGATGCACCGAAGCTTGGTGCAAAGTACGGTGGGGGTACGTTCAGTTATCCGACCCTCCCGATGCCTCAAATAAATGTAAATAGTATCTTGCATAAGTAAGAAATGCCTTGGGTTTTTGGAACTGTTGGGAGAATCAAACTCCAAAGTTTATTTGTTCTCAATATGCTAAGACTGTCCAGAACCCAACTTCTTTAGTCACTGTGTATGTATATGAAGGTTTTTTATGATTAAATTATATTTTGGAATTTAAAAGGAAAACTGTTGAGGGAATCTTTCTCTCTCCACGGGTGCTGCTGGATCTGTTTATTATTTATTTTGTTTCTTTTTCCAAAACTGCTTAATTGCCTGGGATCTCTGAGGTTGCAAAAGGCACTATATAAATGCATGTATGTCTTTCACTCAAATTCTTTCAAAAATATTACAGAAAAGGGGGGTAGGTTCCCCAAATCTATTTCTGGATCAGTGGTGCTGGAAGAGCACAGCAATTCAGGCAGCATCCGAGGACAGGCAAAATCGACGTTTCGGGCAAAAGCCCTTCATCAGGAATAAAGGCAGAGAGACTGAAGCGTGGAGAGATAAGCTAGAGGAGGGTGGGGGTGGGGATAGAGTAGCATAGAGTACAATAGGTCAGTGGGGAAGGAGATGAAGGTGATAGGTCAGGGAGGAGAGGGTGGAGTGGATAGGTGGAAAAGGAGCTGGGCAGGTCGGACAAGTCCGGACACGTCAGGGGATCGTGTTGCTGGAGGTTAGAAACTAGGATGAGGTGGGGGAAGGGGAAATGAGGAAACTGTTGAAATCCACATTGATGCCCTGGGTTGAAGTGTTCCGAGGCGGAAGATGAGGCGTTCTTCCTCCATGCGTCTGGTGGTGAGGGAGCGGCGATGGAGGAGGCCCAGCACCTCCATGTCCTCCGCAGAGTGGGAGGGGGAGTTGAAATGTTGAGCCACGGGGCGATTTGGTTGATTGGTGCGGGTGTCCCGGAGATGTTCCCTAAAGCGCTCTGCTAGGAGGCGCCCAGTCTCCCCAATGTAGAGGAGACCGCATCGGGAGCAACGGATACAATAAATGATATTAGTGGATGTGCAGGTAAAACTTTGATGGATGTGGAAGGCTCCTTTAGGGCCTTGGATGGAGGTGAGGGAGGAGGTGTGGGCACAGGTTTTACAGTTCCTGCGGTGGCAGGGGAAGGTGCCAGGATGGGAGGGTGGGTAGTAGGGGGGCGTGGACCTGACCAGGTAGTCACGGAGGGAACGGTCTTTGCGGAAGGCGGAGAGGGGTGGGGAAGGAAATATATCCCTGGTGGTGGGGTCTGTTTGGAGGTGGCGGAAATGTCGGCGGATGATTTGGTTTATGCGAAGGTTGGTATGGTGGAAGGTGAGCACCAGGGGCGTTCTGTCCTTGTTGCGGTTGGAGGGGTTGGGTCTGAGGGCGGAGGTGCGGGATGTGGACGAGATGCGTTGGAGGGCATCTTTAACCACGTGGGAAGGGAAATTGCGGTCTCTAAAGAAGGAGGCCATCTGGTGTGTTCTATGGTGGAACTGCTCCTCCTGGGAGCAGATACGGGGGAGGCGGAGGAATTGGGAATACGGGATGGCATTTTTGCAAGAGGTAGGGTGGGAAGAGGTGTAATCCAGGTAGCTGTGGGAGTCGGTGGGTTTGTAGAAAATGTCAGTGTCAATCCCAGGGCATCAATGTGGATTTCAACAGTTTCCTCATTTCCCCTTCCCGCACCTCATCCTAGTTTCTAACCTCCAGCAACAGGATCCCCTGACGTGTCCGGACTTGTCCGACCTGCCTAGCTCCTTTTCCACCTATCCACTCCACCCTCTCCTCCCTGACCTATCACCTTCATCTCCTTCCCCACTGACCTATTGTACTCTATGCTACTCTATCCCCACCCCCACCCTCCTCTAGCTTATCTCTCCACGCTTCAGTCTCTCTGCCTTTATTCCTGATGAAGGGCTTTTGCCCGAAACGTCGATTTTGCCTGTCCTCGGATGCTGCCTGAATTGCTGTGCTCTTCCAGCACCACTGATCCAGAATCTGGTTTCCAGCATCTGCAGTCATTGTTTTTACCTTGCCCAAATCTATTGTCAAGGCTTTACCATGGAGAAAACAACAGGGAAGGAAATGCCTCAGGGTGACTGCTTGGACAATCAGAGTCAATGTGCAAATCAATCAGCATCCTTTGGCCCTGTTGGATAAATTGTCACTCCCTTTGAGATTTGGACTTTTTGCGTTTGTCCTGATGAGTGCAAGATGCTTCTGCAATATGTTTCTCTGTTCAATAAAATTCAGGTTCTGCACTCTTCATATTATTTTGAAAATGCCCTAACCAGCGATATTAATTTTAACCTAAAAAAGAGCCATGGTCAAGTACAAGGAGATTTAAAAGGTATGACCAAAGAGTACAAGAGAATAGAACAAACATCAAAGAACAATACACACAGGAACAGGCTGTGGATTAGAGATATTTTGTGTATGTAAAGAGTTAGAGAACTGTCAAAGTCTAAACTGTCTGATTGAATAATGCCTAATGCTGCAAAAGGCATGTTTGCAGTGACAGAAATATTAATTGAGTAGAATATATCTGACTTCATTTTTGACAATAATATTAGATCTTTAGATTTTAATAATGATGTTAATAGCAAAGTAGAATAGAATAGCTTTTTATTTGTCATTTCTACCATATACAACTGATGCAATAGAAATGAGACAGCGTTCCTCCAGGAATGAGGGTGCTACATGGACACCACAAACTACACAATTGTACACAGCAAAAAGTGCATAAGAAGTGCAAAACACGCAAGGTACAATGTAATACAAGAATGATAAATAATGGACATTTTTCTAGCAGCAATTCGAAGTAATGCAAAGAATTTCAGGTGGGAAAGACTGCGTTAAGGAGCCTGATGGTTTGGGGGAAGAAACTATTGCACAGTCTGGCCGTGAGAGACCAAATGTACCATGTCTTCTGCGAGATGGCATTGGGTGAGGGGTGTATAGGGTTTCCCACAATGTTCTTAGCCTTTCGGTGTGCGTGTGGGGCAAATGTCTGTAACGGTGGGAAGAGAGACCCTGATGATCTTCTCAGCTGTCCTCACTATCTGTTAATACGTAATATCAGCATTTACAAAGCTAATTGTTATAGTCATTAACATCTAATATGATGACAATAAAATCAGATAACATGAGTTTAGAATTCAGAACCTGAGAAGAGATGGATTAACTCGTCCAGGTAATATTCACTCAGAGAGATGAAACATAGCTAGTGCAAGCCCTTTGATCATATTTTTAATGACTGCTGCGTTTGGAAGGAAGCTAATACAGCTCCATCTTTAAAGACTGTGACAAGATTCACTCTATCCATGTCCCTCATGATTTTATAAACCTCTACAAAGTCACCCCTCAGTCTCCAATGCTCCGGGATGAATAGGCTGGGACTATTCTTTCTCGAGCGTCCAACGCTGAGGGGTGACCTTACAGACATTTATAAGATCATGAGGGGTATGGTAAAGGTGAATGGCCAAGGCCTTTATCTCAGGGTCGGGGAGTCCAAAACTAGAGGGCGTAGGTTTAAGTTGAGATGGGAAAGATATAAAAGGGACCTAAGGAGCAACATTTTCATGCAGAAGGTGGTGCGTGTATGGAATGAGTTGCCAGAGGAAGTAGTGGAGGCTGGTACAATTGCAACATTTAACAAGTATCTGAATGGATATATGAATAGGAAGGGTTTAGAGGGATATGGGCCAAATGCTGGCAAATGGGACTAGATTAATTTAGGATATCTTGTCAGCATGGACAATTTGGACTGAAGGATCTATATCCATGCTGTACAACTTGTATGACTCTAAGATCTGCACAAGTAACTATAGGACTGTGCATTTTACTTCAGAAATAGGAAACGTACTGAGTTGAATTGTAGTGGATGATGATTTGTAAGGGGAGGGACATATCAGGGACACAGAGTGATTTTGAAAAAATAAGTTATAGTTACAAATTTGATGATACTTTTGAAAGAGATTACCATGTTGGTAGATAAAGGTAGTCCAGTCATTGACATTGCCAGCCTAGATTTCCAAAAAGCTCACGAGAAAGTTCCACAGAAGATGCTTATGTACAAGTATGAAAACTCCGATGTTGGTTGATTGAGAATTAGCCAGGAGGATAGGGAAAGATAATTATTCATGGATTTGGAATGGTTTGGAGATCCGACACTGATGGAGTCCCACAGAGACTGAAGATAGAAAATATGAGAAATAATCTAATGTGGGATTTGAATCTGTGGAGAGAGGAGTTCAATTGGAGTGGCAGTGGGAGCAGAGCAGATGGAACCTGGGGGAAAGAGCAGCAGGACCTTCCAGGTAAAAGCCTGAGGAGTGGGATTGGAGGTCAATCAGAGTGGTGGGAGTGGAGCTGAATCCAAACGGGGAGCATTGGAGGTGTGGTCAAGGCTCAAAAAGTGACATTGAATTGGCTGCTCAGGAACCAGGTCTAGAGAGTGAGTCAGAGTGTCTGGAAGGAGATAGAGTGTCAGATCTTTATTTTTGAGGTTTGTAGTTAGGGATAGAGAGCGAGGAATCTGATTTCAATGAGCAGTGTGTTAGGTTGTGTAATTAGTTCCCAGTTTATTGTTCATAAGGTTCACAATGGACCCGTGGAGTGCTCCTCCTGCAATATGTAGGAAATCAGGGCCACAGTCTCCATGGTGACTATGCCTGCAGGAAGTGTTCAATTGCAGCTCTTGATTTGCCGGATGGAGAGCCTGGAGCTGTGGATGGACTCACGATGGTGCATCCATGATAGTATGTTTAGTGAGCTGGTCACATCACTAGTAAGGGCTACACAGACAGCGAGGGATTGGGTTAACCCCAGGAAGCATGAGCAAGGAGTGTGGGAGACCCCGTGGCTATTTCCCCCAAACTGTTTTGGATACAGTTGGAGGGGGGAGTACTGGCTTCTCTTGACAGCTCAAGACTCATCCAGCAAGGCCATATGGGTGGAACTCAGGAATAAGAAAGGTGCAGTCACTATGATGGAATTATACTATAGTCCTCCCAATAGCCAGCAGGAGATTGAGGTGGATCATGGAAAAATGTAAAAACAGCAGCATTAATGTTGTGGGTGATTTGAATTTCTTCAATATTGACTGGGACTTGTTTAGTGCCAGGACTTTAGATGAAGCAGAATTTGCTAGGTACATTCAAGAGTTTCTTAAAACAATATGTAGACAATTCAACTAGGGAAGGGGCTGTACTAGATCTGGTTACTAGGGAAATGAGCCTGGTCAGATGATCAAAGTCTGAGTAGAGGAGCATTTTGGAAATAGTGATCATAAGTAAGTTTTAAGATATTATGGATAGGTATAAGACTGGTCCTTTGGTGAATGTACTAAATTGGGTAAGGCTAATTACAATAGTAGTAGAGGAAATTAGATTGGGGGCCACTGTTTGAGGGTAAATTAAAAATATGGGAGTCTTTTAAATGCTAGTTGACCAGGGTTCAGGGCCAGCATGTTCTTGTGAGGATGAAAGATAAAGAAGGCAAGATTCAGGAACCCTGGATGATAAGAAACATTCAAAGTTTAATCCCAAAGAAAAAGGAGGCATATGTGTGGTTTAGGAAATTGAAATCAAACAAGACATTTGAGGAACATAAAGGATACAGAAAAGAGCAAACAAGGAATTAGGAGGGCTGCAAGGGGCCAAGAAATCATCTTGGCAAGTAGAATCAAGGAGAATCCCCAGGCATTTTATAAACATAGAACATAGAACATAGAAGAATACAGCGCAGTACAGGCCCTTGGGCCCTCGATGTTGCGCCGATCCAAGCCCACCTAAACTACACTAACCCACTATCCTCCATATGCCTATCCAATGCCCTCTTAAATGCCCATAAAGAGGGAGAGTCCACCACTGTTACTGGCAGGGCATTCCATGAACTAACGACTCGCTGAGTGAAGAACCTACCCCTAACATCAGTCCTATATCTACCCCCCCTTAATTTAAAGCTATGCCCCCTTGTAATACCCGACTCAATACGCGGGAAAAGGTTCATACTGTCGACCCTATCTAACCCCCTAATCATCTTGTACACCTCAATCAAGTCACCCCTAAACCTTCTTTTCTCTAGTGAAAACAGCCCCAAGTGCCTCAGTCTTTCCTCATACGATTTTCCTTTCATACCAGGCAACATCCTGGTAAACCTCCTCTGCACCCGTTCCAATGACTCCACATCCTTCCGAAAGTATGGCGACCAAAACTGCACACAATATTCCAGATGCGGCCGTACCAGAGTCTTATACAACTGCATCATGACCTCAGGACTCCGGAACTCAATTCCTCTACCAATAAAAGCCAGTACGCCATATGCCTTCCTCACCGCACTATTTACCTGGGTGGCAACTTTCAGAGATCTGTGTACATAGACACCAAGATCCCTCTGCTCATCCACACTACCAAGTATCCGACCATTAGCCCAGTACCCCATCTTTTTGTTATTCTTCCCAAAGTGAATCACCTCGCACTTAGCTACATTGAATTCCATCTGCCACCTTTCTGCCCAGCTCTGCAGCTTCTCTATATCCTGCTGTAACCTGCCACATGCTTCCTCACTGTCAACAACTCCTCCGACTTTCGTGTCATCCGCAAACTTGCTCACCCAACCTTCTAACCCCTCTTCCAGGTCATTTATAAAAATGACAAACAGCAATGGTCCCAAAACAGATCCTTGCGGAACACCGCTAGTGACGGCACTCCATGAAGAAACTTTGCCATCAACTACTACCCTCTGTCTTCTTCCATCCAGCCAATTCCTAATCCAAACCTCCAACTCACCCTCAATGCCATATCTCCGTATTTTCTGCAGTAGTCTACCATGGGGAACCTTATCGAACGCCTTACTAAAATCCATATATACCACATCTACCGCTTTCCCCTCATCAACCTCCTTCGTCACCTTTTCAAAGAATTCAATAAGGTTTGTGAGGCACGACTTGCCCTTCACAAAACCATGCTGACTATCCTTGATCACATTATTCCTATCTAGATGTGCATAAATCCTATCCCTTACAATTCTCTCTAAGACTTTGCCCACAACAGAAGTGAGACTCACCGGCCTATAGTTACTAGGGCTATCCCTACTCCCCTTTTTGAACAAGGGAACCACATTTGCTATCCTCCAGTCTTCTGGGACTACTCCTGTAGACAAAGAGGACATAAAAATCAAGGCCAATGGCTCTGCAATCTCCTCCCTTGCTTCCCAGAGAATCCTAGGATAAATGCCATCAGGCCCAGGGGACTTATCTATTTTCACCTTTTCCAGGATTTCCAACACCTCTTCTCTACATACCTCAAAGCCATCCATTCTACTTATTTGTGCCTCAGTATTCTCATCGACAACAATGCCCTGTTCCTGAGTGAATACTGAAGAAAAGTATTCATTCAGTGTCTCCCCAATCTCTTCCGCCTCCACACGCAACTTCCCCCGACTATCCTTGACTGGACCTATTCCTACCCTAGTCATTCTTTTATTCCTAACATACCTATAGAAAGCCTTAGGGTTTTCCCTAATCCTATCTACTAAGGACCTTTCGTGTCCCCTCCTTGCTGCTTTTAGCTCTCTCTTCAGGTCCTTCCTGGCTACCCTATAACTCTCAATCGCCCCAATTGAACCTTCACGTCTCATCTTGAGATAGGCCGCCCTCTTCCATTTAACAAGGGATTCCAATTCCTTATTAAACCACGGCTCCCTCGCACGACCCTTTCCTACCTGCCTGACAGGTACATAATTATCAAGGACACTCAATAGTTGCCCCTTGAACAAGTTCCACATATCAGGAGCAAAAGGGTAACTAGGGAAAGGGTAGGTCCACCCAAGGACAAAGGAGAGAATTTATGCATGGAGCTGCAGGAATGTGGTGGGGTCCTTTATGAGTACTTTATTCACCGAGGAGAAAGACATGGATGATGTTAAGATTAAGGAGGCATGTTGATATTAAGATGGAAGAAGTTTTGGATGTCTTAAGACCATAAGAAATAGGAATGGAAGTAAGGCCATTCAGCCCATCGATCATGGCTGATGGGCATTTCAACGCCAACTACCTGCACTCTCCTTGTATCCTTTAATTCTTTGCGAAAATATATTCAGATATATAGATCCTGAGGGCTAGAATAGATATATTCTAGGATACTGAAGGAGTCAAGGGAGGTGCATACTGGGGCCTTGATGGAGATCTTAAGCCACAGGCAAAGTTCCAGAAGAATGAAGAATAGTCAATGTTGTTCCTTTGTTTAAGAAGGGCAACAGGTATAATCCAGGAAATTATTGACCAGTGAGCCTTACATCACTAGTAGGGAAATTATTAGAGAAGATTCTTTGAGAGGATTTATTTGTATTAGGAGAAGAATGGACTTATTAGGGATAGTCAGCATGACTTTATGTGGGGCTAACATTGACTCACAAAAGTAATAGAGTTTTTTTGAGAAAGTGATGAAAATGATTGATTGAGGTAGGCAATGGATGTTGTCTATATGGAATTACGATTTGACCAGGTCTCTTGATTGGCTAGTCCAGAAGATTAAGAGTTGATGAGTTGGTAATTTGGATACAAAATTGGCTCAGTCATAGAAGACAGAGGGAAGACAGTTGTGGAGGAGTGTTTTTCTGATTGGAAATCTGTGTCCAGTGGTGTTCCACAAGGAGCAATGCTGGGATCTCCATTGTTTGTAATATATATAAATGATTTAGATGAAAATGTATGTGGTGTGATTAGTAAATTTGCACATGACATGAAAATTAGTTGAGTTATGGATAGTGAGAAAGGATGACAAAGGGCACAGCAGGATATTGATCAGATGGAAAGCTGGGCAGAGAATTGGTAGATGGGAGTTTAGTCTAGTCAAGCGTGAGGTGATGCATTTCGGTAGGTCAAATGCAAGAGGAAAGCATACAATAAATAGCACGACCCTTAGGAGCACTGATGCACAGAGGTATTTCAGGATATAAGTCCATAGCTCCTGAAAGTGGCAACACAAGCGGATAAGGCAACAAAGAGACAGTGCGGTATGCATGCTTTCATCACTTGGAGGATTGAGTAATTAAGTGCAATTTCAGGAAGCTTTTGAATCTTCACCAGCCTTTCCTAACTTACTCTTCAGCGGTAGTTGCATTTTATGGGCTTTTGCACCACTGCACCACTGATAACATGTGAAGCAGACACATTTCTTTAAATCATTTTTAGATTAAGATGTGCAATAACAGATTGAATTCTTTTCGTACAACCAGAACTCTATCCTGATTAATCTACCACAGTGGACTCTTTGCAGCCTGTATCATTTCTACTTCGGTGAACTGATGGTGGAAAAGCTTTTTTTCATGGTTTATTTAGCAGAAAGTCATTTTGATTAGCAAGATGAGTAATACTTTGCAGCTGTTCGCAATTACTCACATCTGTTCTGTCAGGAGCTCCAGTTATTGGACACTTTATTGACAGAGCGAAAAGTGTTACAGGACCGAGCATATGTATTTAATCTTCTACAGGTCTGGTGTTCTCAACACCAGAACATGAAATAACCAAGTCCTTGCTGAAACTGGGGAAGTTGTTTATGATGGGATGTCCCCTCCCTTAAATTCCACAACTCTGGAAAAATTTCTGGATCATGAAGTGGACGTGCTTTGAGGATGGAATGAATTGGAAAGCTAGGCTCCTGTGGAATGCCATAAGTAGCCACAATTCAGAACACAGACTTAACAAAGCATGTGTCGTCAGCCCTAGTAAGGTGTAAGCACCCGGCTTTCATTGCTGCCGAAAAATAAATGCTTTTTGATAGGTCTGTCAAAGCAAAAACAGGTTTCCTCGCTTTATTCCCAAATATGTTATTCACTGAATCAATTCATTTACTTCTCACAGTCCAAAAGCAGCTGTTTAAAACGCCTGCTCAGATGTTTTGCCCTACCTACATTGATTCTTTTCCAGTAAAAATATCAATAACATCATAGATTTGGACCTGAAAAGTTACTTATTCATTGATTGAGTCGGATCCTTGGAGTGAGCAGGTGGTTTTTGCAAAGTGCCAGAACTAACTAAGGCTGTGGATACTGTATGGTCAAAAATGTTTCGACAGGCAATTCATGGTTGGCGACACACTTGTCAAATAGAGGTGACTGCCCTTCACAACGCTATCTTGATCCCGTGCTAGCTACTTTAACTTGGAGCTAGAATGCATATGTTTTTTTTTAAATATCCCAGTGCTGACCTAATCAGAAGGCTGTTGTTACGAGATCACCAATTCACGTTGGCAATCAATGAAAAAAAACATAATTCATACGTAAAGGCATGAGATTCCATAGTTTTAAAATGATTTGTTATGTATATATTTTCATGCTCTTTTACAAAACCTTTTGCATTGTTTCAAAGACCAATCAGATGTAAGATTTTACACTCAACTGTATGTTGGTTTGCAATTGTAGACACATGCAAAACATTTCTGAGAAATGCAAATCACTGTAAATAAAATGTCCTCTAATTTTGTGCTATTAAAATTGCAATGTGCGTACTCTTAATAATACAACAGTAAAACTGCAATTTTATTTAACAGGAGTTTATTTAATACTTTATCATTGTTCATCTAATTTTGCTTTTAAATGAAGAAAAGAAACATTATTTTAATCATGTAGCAAAGACAGCTAATCAGACATCGTAGAAATAAAGTAATTGGAGAGAGGAGTTTTCAGTTGTCAGCTATTATGATCTAGAATTCAAGAGTAGCTTTCAAAATATAATTGACAATAATTACTTGAAGGGGAAAATTCCGGACAAAGCAAGTAAGGCAGAAGGAACCGAAATAACTGCTTCAAAGAGCCAGCATATGTATGATGGGCAGAATAGACTCTTCAAAAGTAGTATTGTTTTATGATTAACACACACAAAGGCAGAAATTGCTGGAAAAACTCAACGGGTCTGGCAGTACCTGTAAAGAGAAATCAGAGTTAATGTTTTGGGTCCAGTTGCCCTTCCTCAGAACTGATGGCAGCTAGGAAAATATCGGATTTTATGGAGAAGATAGGGTGGTGGGGTGGAGGGGAGGGTGGGGGAATAAAGGGAGGCGGTTGTATCATTTTATGATACAATCTTAATGTCATTGCCTTGAATCCAGGGAACAGGAGAATCGACGTTTCGGGCATAAGCCCTTCTTCAGGAATCTCCTGCTCCTGTTCCCTGGATGCTGCCTGACCTGCTGCGCTTTTCCAGCAACACATTTTCAGCTCTGAATAGACCAGGACCTTTCCCCAGGGTCGGGGAGTCCAAAGCTAGAGGGCATAGGTTTAAGGTGAGAAGGGAAAGATTTAAAAGGGGCCTAGGGGCAGCTTTTTCACACAGAAGGTGGTGCATGTATGGAATGAGCTGCCAGAGGAAGTGGTGGAGGCTGATATAATTACAATATTTAAAACACATATGGATGGGTATATGAATAGGAAGGGTTTAGAGGGATATGGACCAAATGCTGGTAAATGGGACTTGATTTATTTAGGATATCTGGTCAGCATGGATGAGTTGGACTGAAGGATCTGTTTCCATGCTGTACAGCTCTATGACTCAATGCCTTGGAGCTATTTTCTCTAATTTGTTCTTTCAGAGTGTGTGACTGTCATGGAGTCATACAGCACAGAAACAGGCCCTTCAGTCCAACCAGTCTATGCTGAACATAATCCCAAACTAAACTAGTCCCACCTGCCTTCTCCTGGCCCATATCACTCCAAACCTTTCCTGTTCATGTACTTCCCCAACACTAACAAAACCCAACTGCCCCAACTGAGGGGCTTGCTCTGCCATTTTAGAGGGCAATTAAGAGTCAACTACATTGCTGCGGTTCTGGAGTCACATATTGGCCAGACCAAGTAAGGTGAACAGATTTATCCAGACATCACCTCCCTCATTACAGAAAGAGAAATATTTGGTGGGTAAATCTTTTAAATGTTTCTGTTTACACAGTAAGTTATTGACGGAATTACTTTCTCAAAGTTATTAGCATCTCTCCCTCAGCTATATTGCACTGTAAGATTGGAACAGGACTAAATTAGAGTGGTGCTGGAAAAGAGCAGCAGGTCAGGCAGCATCCGAGGAGCAGGAAAATCGATGTTTCGGGTAAAAGCCCTTCATCAGGAATGGGCTTTGCCTGATGAAGGGCTTTTGCCTGAAATGTCGATTTTCCTGCTCCTCGGATGCTGCCTGACCTGCTGCTCTTTTCCAGCAACACATTTTCAGCTCTGATCTCCAGCATCTGCAGGCCTCACTTTCTCCTGGTCTATTCACCCTATCCATGATCCTCATGATTTTATAAACCTCAGTATGCTCACCCCTCAGCTTCTGATGCTCTAGGAATAAGTCCAACCTATTGGAGTGGGTGGCACGGTGGCACAGTGGTTAGCACTGCTGCCTCACAGCGCCAGAGACCCGGGTTCAATTCCCGCCTCAGGCGACTGACTGTGTGGAGTTTGCACGTTCTCCCCGTGTCTGCGTGGGTTTCCTCCGGGTGCTCCGGTTTCCTCCCACAGTCCAAAGATGTGCAGGTCAGGTGAATTGGCCATGCTAAATTGCCCGTAGTGTTAGGTAAGGGGTAAATGTAAGGGTATGGGTGGGTTACGCTTCGGCGGGTCGGTGTGGACTTGTTGGGCCGAAGGGCCTGTTTCCACACTGTAATGTAATCTAATCTATTCAGTCTCTCCCTGTAGCTCAACCCTGGCAACATCCTTGTAAATCATTTCTGAACCCTTTCAAGTTTCACAACATCCTTCCTATTGCAGGGAGACCAGAATTGCACACAGTATTCTGAAAGTGGCCTAACCAAAGTCTTGTACAGCTGCAACATGACTTCCCAACTCCTCTACTCATTGAACTGAACAATAAAGGAAAACACCTTCTTCACTCCCCTGTCTACTTTTACTTTCAATGAACTATGAGCTCACACTCCAAGGTCTCCTTGTTCATCAACACCCCCTACTTTTATGTATGGAGCTTGTTGACTTACAGACATCAGAGTGCTGCACAATTCACAGTGGTTAGCACTCCCATCTCTTGAGGCAGAAGGTTTGGGAATTATGTCCCAATCCAGAGACTTGAGCAGAAAATCCAGGTTGACATCCCACAGCGCACTATCGAGGGGACAATGGGCTCGAGTTGTTAAGCCAAGGCTCTGAGATGTTCTCTTGGTCAATTTAACAGATCCCATTGAATGATTCTGAAGAGGAGCAGAGGAGTGTTTACCTGATCCCAAACAATATTCATCCCTCAACCCGCATCACTGAAAATCTAATTGTTAAATCACACACCTTGTTGCTGTTTCTCAGAGTTTGTTTCTATTAGATTAGATTACATTACAGTGTGGAAACAGGCCCTTCGGCCCAACAAGTCCACACCGACCCGCCGAAGCGCAACCCACCCATACCCCTACATTTACCCCTTTAACCTAACACTACGGGCAATTTAGCATGGCCAATTCACCTGACCCGCACATCTTTTGGACTGTGGGAGGAATCCGGAGCACCCGGAGGAAACCCACGCAGACACGGGGAGAATGTGCAAACTCCACACAGTCAGTCGCCTGAGTCGGGAATTGAACCCGGGTCTCTGGCGCTGTGAGGCAGCAGTGCTAACCACTGTGCCACCGTGCCACCCACAAATTCATATGAATTCATATAATCCCAACAGTATGGAAGCAGGCCATTCAGCCCTTTGAGTCCACACTTAAGGACAAAAGGGTAACTAGGGAGAGAATAGGGCCCCTCAAAGATCAACTAGGAGAAAGTGAGGACTGCAGAAGCTGGAGATCAGAGCTGAAAAATGTGTTACTGGAAAAGCGCAACGGGTCAGGCAGCACCCAAGGAGCAGGAGAATCGATGTTTCGGGCATAAGCATTAGGAAGGGCTTATGCCCGAAGCGTTGATTCTCCTGCTCCTTGGATGCTACCTGACTTGCTGTGCTTTTCCAGCAACACATTTTTCAGCCCTCAAAGATCAGCAAAGCAGCCTTTGTGTGGAGCCACAGAAAATGGGGGAGATACTAAATGAATATTTTGCATCAGTATTTACTGTGGAAAAGGCTATGGAAGATATATAGACTGTAGGGCAATAGATGGTGACATCTTGCAAAATGTCCAGATTACAGAGTGCTGGATGTCTTGAAACGGTTAAAAGTGAATAAATCCCCAGGACCTGACCCGAGAACTCTGTGGGAAGCTAGAGGAGTGATTGCTGGGCCTCTTGCTGAGATATTTGTATCATCGATAGTCACTGGTGAGGTGCCGGAAGACTGGAGGTTGGCAAACGTGGTGCCACTGTTTAAGAAGGGCAGTAAAGACAAGCCAGGGTACTATAGACCGGTGAGCCTGACCTCGGTGGGGGGCAAATTGCTGGAGGGAATCCTGAGGGACATGATGTACATGTATTTGGAAAGGCAAGGACTAATTTGGGATAGTCAACATGGCTTTGTGCGTGGGAAATCATGTCTCACAAACTTGATTGAGCTTTTTGAAGAAGTAACAAAGAAGATTGATGAGGGCAGAGCAGTAGATGTGATCTATATGGACTTCAGTAAGGCGTTCGACAAGGTTCCCCATGGGACACTGATTAGCAAGGTTAGATCTCATGGAATACAGGGAGAATAGCCATTTGGATACAGAACTGGCTCAAAGGTAGAAGACAGAACGTGGTGGTGGAGGGTTGTTTTTCAGACTGGAGGCCTGTGACCAGTGGAGTGCCACAAGGATCGGTGCTGGGCCCTCTACTTTTTGTCATTGACATAAATGATTTGGATGCGAGCATAAGAGGTACAGTTAGTGAGTTTGCAGATGACACCACAATTGGAGGTGTAGTGGACAGCGAAGAGGGTTACCTTGGATTACAACAGGATCTGGACCAGATAGGCCAATGGGCTAAGAAGTGGCAGATGAAGTTTAATTCAGATAAATGCGAGGTGCTGCATTTTGGGAAAGTAAATCTTAGCAGGACTTATACACTTAATGGTAAGGTCCTTGGGAGTGTTGCTGAACAAAGAGACCTTGGAGTGCAGGTTCATAGCTCCTTGAAAGTGGAGTCACAGGTAGATAGCATAGTGAAGAAGGCGTTTGGTATGCTTTCCTTTATTGGTCAGAATATTGAGTACAGGAGTTGGAAGGTCATGTTTCGGCTGAACAGGACATTGGTTAGGCCACTGTTGGAATATTGTGTGCAATTCTGGTCTCCTTCCTATCGGAAAGATGTTGTGAAACTTGAAAGGGTTCAGAAAAGATTTACAAGGATGTTGCCAGGGTTGGAGGATCTGAGCTACAGGGAGAGGCTGAACAGTCTGGGGCTGATTTCCCTGGAGCGTCGGAGGCTGAGAGGTGACCTTATAGAGGTTTACAAAATTATGAGAGGCATGGATAGGATAAATAGACAAAGTCTTTTCCCTGGGGTTGGGGAGTCCATAATTAGAGGGCATAGGTTTAGGGTGAGAGGGGAAAGATATAAAAGAGACCTACGGGGCAACTTTTTCACGCAGAGGGTGGTACGTGTATGGAATAAGCTGCCAGAGGATTTGGTGGAGGTTGGAACAATTGCAACATTTAAGAGGCGTTTGGATGAGTATATGAATAGGAAGGGTTTGGAGAGATATGGGCCAGGTGCTGGCAGGTGGGACTAGATTGGGTTGGGATATCTGGTCGGCATGGATGGGTTAGACCGAAGGGTCTGTTTCCATGACTCTATGACTGACCCTCCCACCCATACCCACCTCTTACTCTATAACCCTGCATTTCCCACAGCTAACCCACACATCTTTGGACTGTGGGAGGAAGTCCTCACATACATGGGGAGAACATCCTACCTCCATACAGGCAGTTACTAGAAACTGGTATTGTACCCAGTGTGGTGAGGCAGCAGTGCTAACCACTCAGCCACTGTGCCACCCCTGGTTGATTATGACATTTCTTGAATTTAAAGTGACTACTTTTCAAAAGTAATTTGATTCTATAAAGTATTCTTGAATTCATGAATGATGCTGTCCTTCCTTTCTTTATTTACAGCTCCATTGCTGAGCACAGCTTCAAGTGTAAATGCAGACTTCAAATTGTAATTGTTTCAGACTGCCTGCCAATTTTGTGTGCAATTGAATTTCTCAGCTATTGTGTTGGAATTGCTCAGGGATGGGTTCAGTAAATGTCTCTTCACTTTACAAACTCAAAGCCATACTCAAGGCACCAAGCTGAACATTTCTATCTTAATTGAGCAGTTGGATTCCCGAACGGCTTATGAGCATGATTCCATGTAACTACTGGACTGGTTTATAACCTCGGGTCTCCCAGCTTGCATCCCACCATGCCTTTTAGAGATGGCACAGTGGCTAGCACTGCTGCCTCACAGTGCCAGGGACACAGGTTCGATTCCTGCCCTCTGTGTGGAGTTTGCATGTTCTCCCTGTGTCTGCATGGGTTTCCTCCCACAATCCAATGATGTGCCGGTCAGGTGAATTGGCCATGCTAAATTGGCCATGCTAAAGTGTTAGATGCATTAGTCAGGGGTAAATGTAGGGGAATGGGTCTGGGTGGGTTATTCTTCGAAGGGTTAGTGTGGACTTGTTGGGCCAAATGGCCTGTTTCCACACTGTAGGGATTCTAACCTAAAAAAAAATTGCTTTTTGTTAAAAAAGAGAAAGTGATGGTGAAGCTGTCAGGACACCCCATCTGGTTCCTTCATGTCCTCCCATGGATTCAGTGGAGATCTTTCGGGAAGGATGGCTAATGCTCTTACCCAGTCTCATCCATACAGGACTCCAGTCCTATACTAATATTGTGGATATCTCAACTGCTCACTGAGTGGCTTAGCGAGTCTTTTTGTTTTTTGAATCGAAATGTTCAAACTTTTTCAAGAACATGGGATTGACAATGAGAGCAGTGGTGACATCTGCTATCAGAAGGATGTTGTGAAACTTGAAAGAGTTCAGAAAAGATTTACAAGGATGTTGCCAGGGTTGGAGGGTTTGAGCTATAGGGAGAGGCTGAATAGGCTAGGGTTGTTTTTCCTGGAGTGTCGGGGGCTGAGGGGTGACCTTATAGAGGTTTACAAAATCATGAGGGGAAAAGAAAAGGTAAATAGACAATGTCTTTTACTGGGGTGGGGGAGTCTAGAACTAGAGGTCATAGGTTTAGGATGAGAGGGGAAAGATATAAATTAGACCTAAGGGGAAACCTTTTCACGCAGAAAGTGGTACATGTACGGAATGAACTGCCAGAGGAAGTGATGAAGGCTAGTACAATTGCAACATTTAAAATGCACCTGGATGAGTATATGAATAGGAAGGGTTCAGAGGGATATGGGCCAAGTGCTGGCAAATGAGACGAGATTAGGTTAGGATATCTGGTCAGCATGGACAAGTTGGGCTGAAGGATCTGTTTCTGTGCTGTACAGCTCTATGACTCTATGTCCTAGAAATGAACAAGATGAACATTCACTGTTCATGGATAGACAATGTCTCATCAAACTATCGACAATCCTGTATTACTCTGATTCCTCTTCAGGGTCTTTTGTCATTTATTAGTGTTCCCTTATATATAATAAAAATCTTAATTTTATTTTCTTTGTCTATTTTCTCTACTTTCCTTCAGGTCATTAACTCCTATCGAATTGGTCAACTGTGGATTGAATGATGTCTGCAGTGGTTTGCCATTGCCTTCTGTAAGATCTGGAGACTCTCCCACACTAACCGGGTGCTATCACGAGTATTGGAAGGATTTACAGGCTGGTGATCAATCCATTTAGCCAAGTAACAAACTCTCCATGACCAACAAGTCTTGGTTTGGGACTCAAGTCCAGAGATACCTCTACGTCCAAGATCTCCTCCTGTTTAATTATAGTGTCTCAAACTGCATTGACAGCTTTGCAGTAATAATGACATCTTTGCAATAATAATAGGAGTGCAGTGTACTGCTTTAAAGGACAGGGTTGAGGGATAGGGATCAGTTTTCAGTTAAACAGCTCCTCCCAAATTTGACTTCCTTGAAATTTCATTCATGCCATACTGGCCTGCTGTAGTCAACACTTTGAAGCAGATGTGGCCAGGTAATGAAATCAATTCCTCTGTTTGGAATGTCTTTTGAAGTAATTTGATGTGCAGCATTTGGTCATTTAACTGAATTGCTGTCACGCTATTGATCTGATAAGTCAGCATTTTTAATACCTCAAATTAAATGTTTCCACATTAACCTCCTCCATTGTCTGTCATTTGCCAAAATTGCAGTTTTTCTCATTTCAGGAAACATTAGCAAATTAACAGCGTCCAGTAGAGCACAGCAGTGCTGAAGGTAATCCCCGTTAATGTCAGGGAAATGCAAAATCTCAAAAACTAACCAAACGAGCAGAAGAACATCAAGCAGCTGAATAAAATTACCGTCTACAGCAAGTCACATAGGGAGACCCTTGGAAGGGTATGATTGCACTGAAAGGGTTGCAAAGGAGAGTCACCTGATTCACATCCAGAGGAGATCCCTGGATATTGTCTGGGCTGGAGCATTTCAGTGATGAAGAGAGGATGGATAAGCTTGAGTTGGTTTCATTGAAGCAGAGAATGTTGAGGGGTGCCTGATAGTGGTGTATAAAATAATGAGGAGCAGACACAGGTTGGATAGAAAGTAACTGTTCCCCTAAGCTGAAGGGTCAATAACAAGGGGACATAATTTTAAAGTGAAAGGCAGGAGGTTTAGCGGGGATTTGAGAAAAAAAACTTTTCTACCTAGAAAGTGGTGAGGGTCTGGAATGCCCTGTTTGGGAGGGAAACCTCACAACCTTTAAAAAGTATTTGGATAAACAGTTGAAATAACGTTCAAGGCTATGGACCTAGTGGGGGAAAGTGGGACTAGTGTGAGTAGTAGTAGTAGATATTTGACTGTACAGACTTGATGGGCCAAAGGGCCACTTTTATATTGTACAATTCCATGATGCTATGATTCTGACATAGACTGCTCAGTGAACTAGGAAGATGATAACATGTGGAGTTTGATGTGGTGATGTGTAAATTTGTTCACCACAGTTCTGAAAGAACTAAATTGGGGGTATGTCCTGAATAAGAACATGATCAGAAAATAAGAAGTAAGAGAAGGAGTAGGACTCTCAAGCTTACTCCACAGTTCAGTGAGGTAATGGCTCACTTGTTTTCCCTCAATTTTCCCATATTATTCACTGGTGCCCTGAGCCCTATTGTCACGGTGCCCAACAATTTAGGAAGATGTTTTAATGAGTAAGTGCCTGAGCAGAGAATTTCAATGATTGACGATCCTTTGAAGAAATTTCCTGTCAACTCAGTCCTCAACTACAATCCCCTTATCCCAAGACAAAGATCTCTGTTTCTCGGTTTGCATGAACAGAGAAGCATCCTTCTAGCATCAATCTCATCAAGCTCACTGAGAATTCCATAATTTTCAATAAAACCTTCTCTCACTTTTCTGTTAGTAGCTAGAGATTAGACACTATGGAGGACGAAATGTATTGGGAGCGCCCTACAGGACATTATTAAAAAATAACGCACTGGTATAAACAGAAGATTTTAAAAACCTTGGTGCTTTTCATCTTAGGTGGGGCTTGTAATTCAATAGTGAGGGAGTGATGCTTCACTTGCACCCAGACTGATTTTTTTACCATTTAATCCAGTTTTTAACACTAAACCTGAAGGAAGATAGAAACACAAATTGTTGCGGATGTTGAAACTTGAAAATAATACTAAAAAGTAATTGAAAATAATCAGAGAGTCAATATGTAGTTGTGGAGACAGAGACAAAATGTTTCAGTTACATGACCATTCATTGACCTTTGAAGAGGTACAGCGCAGATTCACCAGAATAGTTTTCTACTCTTTGGCAGGATGAATAGAGGAGCTGACTATTATTTAAGTGGAGAAAGACTGCAGAAAGCTATGGAACAGAGAGTTTTGGAAGTACTTGTCTGTGAATCACAAAATATTAGCATCCAGGTTCTGCAGTAATCGGGAAGGCAAATGGAATGTTGGCCTTTATTTCAAAGGCAATGTGGTACTGGAAAAGCACAGCAGGTCAAGCAGCATCTGCAGTCCTCACTTTCTCCTTTTGTATTCACTGTGTACAAAAGTAGGGAGACTTTGCTAAAACTATACAGACAGTAGTCAGACAGTACTTGACCAGTTTTGGGTCTCTTATCTGCAAAAAGCTATGTTAGCATTGAAGGCAGTTGAGAGAAGGTTCACTGGTTGGTGCTAGGTACGGAGACTGTCTTATGAGGAGAGGTTGAGTAGATTAAGCCTGTACCCTTTGGAATATAAAAAATAAGAGGTGGCCTTATTGAAATATATAAGATTCTTGACAGGGTAGATGTGGAAACGTTGCTTCCCCTTGCGGGAGAGTCTAGGACCAGAGGGTATAATCGCAGAAAAATGAGTCACTCATTTAAGACAGAAAGTGAGGAGGAATTTTTTTTCTCTTAGAAGGTAGGGAATTTGTGGAATTCTTTCCCACAGAAAGATGTCAGTGCTGAATTGTTAAGTATATTCAAGGCTGAGATAGACAGATTTTTGATCAGTAAAGATAACAAGGATGATAGGGAAAAGACAGGAAAGTGGAGTTGAGAATGATTAGATCAGCTGTGGTTTCATTAAATGGTGGAGCATACTCAATGGGCTGAATGGCCTATTTCTGCTCTTGTGTTTTATAGTCATTCATAAGATGTAGGTTTTGCTGCTTAAACACCATATCACCATCCTATTATTGTTGCTGGATCTTGAAATTCCCTTCTTAACAGCACTGTCAGAGCATCCACATCACCTGGGCTACAAAACTTTAAGAAGGCGGCTCACCTTCACCTGATGAAGGGAGTCAGGGGTCAGTTAGCTCAGTTGGCTGGACAACTGGTTTGAGATGCAGAATGACCATCCCCAATTCCTGCCCTGGCCGAGATAACCATGAAACCCTGCTTTCTCAAACATGCCCCTCACATTAGGAGTGGTGACTTTCAGGTTAAACTCACCACCACCAGTTGACTCTCTCTCAAATAACAGAGTAGTCCTCTGGGACTACAGCAACTTTACCTTTAACTGAAGTGATTTAGGGATGGAATTTAAATGCTAGCCAGTTGCTTGCAGCTGGTAAAAAAATAAAAATGATAAAGTTTTGTGTAAAATATTTCAGTATTCTTTGAAATGTATGGATGGAAAAGAATATAGGAAGACCGAACTTACAGTCAATGTAAAGTTAGCAGTAGGTTTGACTATAAGAGTTTGGGTCCAGTATGACTCTTCTTCAGAACTTCAGAAGGGCTCGAAATGTTACCTCTGTTTCTCTCTGCACAGATGCTGCCAGACCTGAAGAGTTTTTCCAGTTTTCTCTGTGTTTGTCTCAGATCTGCAGCGTCCTTAGAATTTTACTTTCATTTGGCTGTAAGATTCGTGGTCTTGACCTCAATGACATCAGCTGAATGTCTGCTCCGGAGCCACTGTTTAATTGAAATGAGTGTCTGTGGCACTGATAGTTTCAGTCAAAGTAAAAGCATTTTATAAAAGTTGGACAGTAAATTGTTTCTTTTTAAAGGAAACGAATACAGTTCAGAGGGAAATATTCAGGGAAGAAATTGTGTGGTCACTTTACCATTGCAGAAGTTTTCTTCTGGTTGAGTGACTTAACTAAAAAGGAAAGCAATTACCATGAAAATGATAAAACCCTGGGGAATGAACTAATGATTAGTCATTGCCTACTCGCCTATGGAGAATCTAATCAATGAGTTGGTCTAGGTTGATAATTACTCCCTTTATTTCCAGTGTATGAATGAATCGATGGAGACAAATATGTGAATCAGAGAAAGCTGCAGGCTTGCTATTTCATGTGGGCTGAAGCTACATTTAAGTTTTTTTGCTATAAAAAATATGGTGCTATTGTCATGAAAGTAGCTTTTATTAAATTGCAGCACATTTATATGCATAGTTAAATAATATTCTGCATTGTGTGAAACCATACAACACAGCTCTGACATTTTTTCTTTTTCCCAGATAAATGCTACAGTATAGCCCATCTATTCCATTGCCCTCTTGTTGCTTTGTCCAAGGTGCCCATCAGTCATATAGGGTCATAGAGATATACAGCATGGAAGCAGACCTTTCGGTCCAACTCATCCATGCTGACCAGAAATCCTAAATTAGTCTAGACCCATTTGCCAGTACTTGGCCTATATCCCTCTAAATCCTTCCGATTCATATACCCATCCAAATACCTTTTAACCAATGTAATTGTACCAGCCTTCATCATTTTCTCTGGCAGTTCATTCTATACACGCACCACCCTCTGCGTGAAAAGGTTGCCCCTTAGGTCCCTTTCAAATCTTACCTCTCTCGCCTTAAACCTATGCCTTTTAGTTTTGGACTCCCCTATCCTAGGAAAATAATATTCACTTTACCCATGCCACTCATGATTTTGTGATCTTTGTGGTTTTCATTAGCAAATTATCCGCTCATCAAGGGCACCATAGCTGAATCCTAGCCTTCTCTCATCTGTATGGGCACATTCCCAAGATTGCTACAATCAGATAACGATCAGGAGTAGTCAGGAGAGCCATAGATTATTCCATTAGCCTAGGGACGCGGCAGTCAAATTGCAACACCCACATCACCAGCCTGGATGAGAACGAGACCAAGATTGAAGGTTGAAGTTTGGATTTACAAGGTTTGCATGGTCTATTTATTCATTGGATAATGGCATTGGAGGATCCCTAGCAGCACAAAGGGTGAACTGTGAAATCCTGATTTCTGTTGATAAGAGAAAAGCTGGTGCTGCCATGAATTAGCCAAAAAAAACTCACCAAATAATATCAGACATGGAATTATTCCACATTTTGTATGAAAAGCTATTGTGTATGAAAAGGTATTGTGTTAGATTTCACAATGACAATAGCAAGCCATGAAACACAATGCATTTCATATCTCCCATTCTAACTACATTATAATTGAAATTCAAGAGCTGTGCACCAGTTCAAAATAATATGTATTACTTGGCAATGCAAAGGATATTTAAATTCAATCTACATTGTGTGGATCGTTAAACTCCATCATCACAATAGCTTTCAAATTCATAATCCTTTCTGGAGACGGCTTATCAAATGATTCATGTCTTAGTTTATTTTTACTGAACATATACAGCTTTAATGTGTAGATGCAAGCATTTACAAATGGTTACTGATCAAACCTGGCACCACCTCTTCAATCTGTGCACATTATCTGCTCTTTATTCAGCATATTAATCACCATTTCCTTCTCCCTGGTTTCAAGTTGAATTAAAGTTTCATGGAATGTCTACAAGCACCACTGATAATTTAGCTGTTCTCTATTATGACTTGCAGCTAGACCGATATTGCTTGGCTGGTGCTTACATATTTTGCATCCAATCCTCCGAAGCAATATTCATTGCCTTAAATTTTTATGACCAAACCTCTTGTCTTCCACAACATGATGTACACTGCCTGGAAGTATAAAACCCACTATGTGCACTTTAGCATTCATCATTATTAATATATTCATTTCATGATCCTTCTGTTTAGTGGAACACTTTGTTTCTATGACTTAACATTACACACTTGTTCTTTCAGTGTTGCTTCTTGTTTCTAATTATTATTAAAGAAAACACTCTAAACCATCACATTTTATTTCATTTTCTCTTCATTAACTGTTTCCCCTTCCCATCTTCTTGTTTGAATTGTCTTGCTGGGATTTGAATCCATGAATGATGGATAGGAGGATCTGCTACTGATGTGTTCTGTTGAGCACTGAACAATTGTCATGTAGTAGAAAGTAATCCAGAGGGTGTAAAAATCCCATCACGACAACTTATAAGCTAGTTCTATTGAGTGAAGTAACTCAACAAGTGTTAGAGATTTGTGGGCTAGCGTGTGCAAATAAACCCAGAAAGCTATTCAATTTTCACAAGAACCTAACTGGCATATTGATGTTCCTCAGGGAAGAGAATTTACCGTTTCCACCTCATCTTTGGCTCCAATTGCACACTTGTGGCTAATGCCAGCTGCCAGTGTTTGCCTGCTGCCCAAGTGCAAAATATTACATGTTGGTAGATTACTGATCTGTTGAGGTTGTCATAAACTGAGGAGCAGTACTCTATAGAGAGCAGGAATGAAAATTCGGACCTGGCACCTTTCTGTTTTGTATGGTTCAGAATTCAGAAGCAATTTTTAAAATATATTAATTCATGAGATATGGGCATCACTGGCCAGGTCAGCATTTAACACCCATCCTTAATTGCTCAAAGAGAAGTTAAATGCCATTCACATTGCTGTGGGTCTGGGGTCACATATAGGTCACTGTGAGAATGACAGTTTCCTTCTCCAGAGGACACTAGATGGGTTTCTCCTGACAATTGACAATGGTTTCATGATCATTGTTAGACTCTTAAGTCCAGATACTTATTGAATTCAAATTCCACCATCTGCCATGGAATGGAATCAAACCTCAGTTAGCCAGAACATGATGAGAGCATCTGATTAATAGTCTAGTGACATACCATTTGGCCATCACTTTCCCTAAGCTTTCAGAAGAGCCGAATGCATGGATTATCTAATAAAGTAGAAATTGGACACTCTGTATTGGGGAATAGTCATGAAAACAAACAACCACTTTGTGCAAGTCTTCATTTTTCAAATGTTTTTGTGTGACCTACTTGAAAATTGGTCAAACAGTGGTTGCAACTGTGTGGGAAAGAGATTGGATGCTCTTTCAGTTTGAGTGTGTTTGATGGTTCATACTCAACTGGACAGAAGACTCAATTTAGAATGCACAGCCTAATGAACTGAAAAAAAAGCTTTTTCCTGCATTAAATGCAATTGTCAATAGTCTTAAAAAGTGTAATGATTTCTTATTAGTGTAGGAATGAACCGTGAAACTACCTTTAGAGATATTGACATTTCCACAGATATAAACACAGGAATTCCTTCCCCTTCATATACAAAGTGACAGCTCTTTGTTTTAAACTGAATCTTTCTTTAGCTATTGTGCATAAACCAATATACCTAAGAAAATGTATGCTATCTGTTCTGCACGTTTATCATTTGCTTTCAGTTCAGTATATTTCTTTATTTTTGAACCATAGATGTAAACAGTTTGAAAATGTTGCTGGAAAACAAGTGATGTTTCACATGATGGGCAGAGTTCCCAAATTCAGTCAGTTTTTGTCATAAGTAAGATTTATTAGCAATGAATTCATCAGATGTAAATCTAAGCCAACTTTTCTAAAGTCACAAGAATTGCTTTTGACATAGCATAAAATCAAAGAATGCTGGGATTACTCAGCAGGTCTGGTAGCTCCTGTGGAATGAGAAATAGATAATGTTTCCAGTGGCTGACCTTTCATCAAAATTAGCAAAACTTAGAATCAAACAAAAACAGAAATTGTTGGATAAAGGTCTGGCAGAATCTGAGGAAGGAAAACAAAGTTAACGTGTCGAGTCCAGTGATCCTACTTCAGAACCACTTCAAATCTCCAGCATTCATAGTTGTTTGTTTTATTTTAGCAAGTTTTCATGACTATTCCTAAATACAGAGTTTCCAATTTCTACATTATTTGATAATCCATACAAATTATCTTCTGGAAGATTAGGGGAGTGATGTCACTAGACGACTAATCCAGATACTGGTTGTGTTCTGGTCAACTGAGGTTTGATTCCATTCCATGGCAGATGGTGGAATTTGAATTCAATAATTATCTGGAATTAATAGTTTAACAATGACCATTAAACCATTGTTGATTGTCAGGAAAAACCCATCTAGAGTTGTAATAGATACAAATTAGTTTTTATAACAGATGTTGTTTGTAATATTTCAACTTTTGAGATAGAAAGTGTTTCATACGATCACATTTTGTAAGATAAATAATGTTAATAATGTAACATAAGAAATATCTGACCATTGAATTTGCTGTGCTGCTTGGAGAGAGAGAACTGGGCAGTTAGGTGAAATGAGGGAGGCTGGTAAAGCTGAGAAATAAATGTTTTTTCTTGAACTAACTTTATCATCCTCCTGCATCTAGGCAAAGAAGCTATTGGTGAGCATCTGATAAGTTATTTTGCTCATTATAGATAGCTTATAAACTTAAACCATGGTAAGACAGCTCAGCTCTAGCATCTAATAATTCATGGATGCACCGTGTTTCAGAGACAAACAAATTTGTATGAACTGTCACCAGACTTGGTCATGATGGCTGGTTTCCTTTCCTGAAGGGAATTGGTGAACCAGCTATCTTTTTATATAGCAATGGCTACATGGTTACCATCCAGTGAACTTGTATTTCCAGAATTTAAAAGGCACCTAAGGGGCAACTTTGTCACGCAGAGAGTGGTGCGTGTATGGAATGAGCTGCCAGAGGAAGTGGTGGAGGCTGGTACAATTACAGCATTTAAAAGGTATCTGGATGGTTATATGAATAGGAAGGGTTTAGAGGGACATGGGCCAATTGCTGGCAAATGGAACTGAATTAGGTTAGGATATTTGGTTGGCATGGACAAGTAGGACCGAAACGTCTGTTTCCGTGTTGTACAACTCTATGACTCTGTGAGTCTATGGCATTAGTGTGTGGCTCTAGACTTCCATTCCAGTGACATTACCACTACCCAATCACTTCCCCTTCTAGTACAGTACTTCATACATTCACATAAATCATTGGGTTAATGATATTTTAGCATCGAACCTGTGTTACGTAAATAGATGCTGTGTTAAAATAGCACAGGCAGTAAAATGTATGAAACATAAATTGTTAAAATAAATTTTAAAAAATTAAATCAGTTATGTTAGATCTTGCTGTATTGAAGGTTGTTTTGGCTAGAGCCTCCTTGGTGCGAGGTAGTTTTGAAAATTAAGGATTCGTGGACTTTTTAAAATTACATTTTGACGGAGATATTTGAGGGGGAGCGTGTGTA
Source organism: Chiloscyllium plagiosum (assembly GCF_037043375.1). NCBI lineage: Eukaryota > Metazoa > Chordata > Chondrichthyes > Orectolobiformes > Hemiscylliidae > Chiloscyllium > Chiloscyllium plagiosum. Next base: position 18,374,365 of record NW_028270147.1, read on the forward strand.
GGGGATGGTCAGGGAAAGTGTTGGACATATCATATCAAGAGCACCCTGCTTTAGAAAAAGGGATAGCATCTGTAAGAGTCCCATGTTGATTGTAAATCTGAATCCAAATTAGCTTTATTGCCACATGACCTCACATGAGTACAGTTAAATGTTTACAGGTCACCACATTATGGCATCATCTTAGGTACAAGGTACCTAGGTACTATGCCTGTCTCTTTGTTGGCTACGTAGAGCAGTTGATCTTCCGTAATTACACCAGCACCACTCCCCACCTCTTCCTCCGCTACATTGATGACTGCATTGGTGCCACCTCGTGCTCCCACGAGGAGGTTGAGCAATTCATCAACTTCACCAACACATTCCACCCTGACCTTAAATTTACCTGGACCATCTCTGACACCTCCCTCCCCTTCCTGGACCTCTCCATCTCCATCAGTGACGACCGACTTGACACTGACATTTTCTACAAACCCACCGACTCCCACAGCTACCTGGATTACACCTCTTCCCACCCTACCTCTTGCAAAAATGTCATCCCGTATTCCCAATTCCTCCGCCTCCACCGTATCTGCTCCCAGGAGGACCAGTTCCACCATAGAACACACCAGATGGCCTCCTTCTTTAGAGACCGCAATTTCCCTTCCCACGTGGTTAAAGATGCCCTCCAATCCATCTCGTCCACATCCCGCACCTCCGCCCTCAGACCCAACCCCTCCAACCGCAACAAGAACATAACGCCCCTGGTGCTCACCTTCCACCCTGCCAACCTTCGCATAAACCAAATCATCCACCGACATTTCCACCACCTCCAAACAGACCCCACCACCAGGGATATATTTCCCTCCCCACCCCTCTCCACCTTCCGCAAAGACCGTTCCCTCCGTGACTACCTGGTCAGGTCCACGCCCCCTACGACCCACCCTCCCATCCTGGCACTTTCCCCTGCCACCGCAGGAACTGTAAAACCTGTGCCCACACCTCCTCCCTCACCTCTGTCCAAGGCCCTAAAGGAGCCTTCCACATCCATCAAAGTTTTACCTGCACATCCACTAATATCATTTATTGTATCCGTTGCTCCCAATGCGGTCTCCTCTACATTGGGGAGACTGGGCGCCTCCTAGCAGAGCGCCTTAGGGAACATCTCCAAGACACCCGCACCAATCAACTATACCGCCTCGTGGCCCAACATTTCAACTCCCCCTCCCACTCTGCCGAGGATATGGAGGTGCTGGGCCTCCTTCACTGCCGCTCCCTCACCACCCAACGCCTGGAGGAAGAACGCCTCATCTTACACCTCGGAACACTTCAACCCCAGGGCATCAATGTGGACTTCAACAGCTTCCTCATTTCCCCTTCCCCCACCTCATCCTAGTTTCTAACCTCCAGCAACACTGTCCCCTTGACTTGTCCGGACTTGTCCAACCTGCCCAGCTCCTTTTCCACCTATCCACTCCACCCTCTCCTCCCTGACCTATCACCTTCATCTCCTTCCCCACTGACCTATTGTACTCTATGCTACTCTATCCCCACCCCCACCCTCCTCTAGCTTATCTCTCCACGCTTCAGTCTCTCTGCCTTTATTCCTGATGAAGGGCTTTTGCCTGAAACGTCGATTTCGAAGCTCCTTGGATGCTGCCTGAACTGCTGTGCTCTTCCAGCATCACTGATCCAGAATCTGGTCTCCAGCATCTGCAGTCATTGTTTTTACCTGACAGATTCTTAAGTACAAATTCTTCAGAAAAAAATGGATAGAAAAGCAAAGAAATAAAAAGTCCAGCATTGCATGTGATAGGAATAAATTAGAAAAAGAAAGAAATATAAAGTTCAGTATAATAGTCTTTCCAACCTAGTCCATGTGTAGATGGGGTCTGGAAGGAGTAGGATTGGTGTGCCAAAAAAGAAACTGCCTCCCTTTGATTCTCACGTTGCCTGGTTTCTCATGTAATGTTGAAATGAAGCCTGGCTTGGGACAGGACAGAGGAATTCAGCTTTTTCCAAGTATTTGCACACTTGCTAGTTGCATGTTCAGAGATGCTGTCTTTCAGATGTGCTGTAAAACTGGGGCCCCTTCTCTGCTCTCAATAGACATAAAAGATCTCCTGACACCCTTTTGATGAAGGGCTGGGGATTTTTTCCCTTTGTCAGGGTCAAGACTTGTCCCTCACTTAACATCAAAGAAGCAGGGCATCTGGTTATCATCACATTGCTGCTTGTGGGAGCTTGCTGTGCACAAATTAGCTGCCACAGGTCCTGCATTTCAACAGTGACTACACTTTAGTAAGGACCTCATTGGCCATGAAGCATTTTTAGAATTAGCTTTATTGTCACATGATATCTCATGAGTACAACGAAAGGTTTACAAGTCACCACGTTCCGGCACCTTCTTAGGGACCAAGGTCCCTAGGTACAGATTCTTGTGTACTAATTCTTAGAAAAAAAAAGAAATTAAAAAGTCCATCAATAAATCAGAAAAATTAAGAAATAAAAGTTCAGAATAACAATCATTCCAAAGCAGACAACAGCCGCACTTCAACTTGAGGACAGAATTTGAGTCCACGCTAAGGCTGCAAGTTTGAGTTTGTGACATTTGGTGATCATGAAACCTTGTGAAAAATTATATAACATTTTTAAAAATTACCTCAGTTGCTTCTGCACAACTACTCTAGATGATTATACATTGAGGTTGTTCTCTGCCTATTTACCTGATCAATCAAACTATGATGGAGTCAGGTACCTCAGCACACAGACATTACTGAGACATTTTCCCATCTCTGTAGCTTAAATGACATTTGCACTTGACCTGCTGAAAATGTGACCTGGTAATGGCAAGGTGATAGTAATGGGAGAATCTGGGACCTGAGTGAACTGTGGGACTGACAGTATATTTTCTTCAATAACAGGATTTAAGGAATGAGAAACAAACGAATGGGGAAGGCGACCGAATAAAGGCAAATCATATAAAAGAGAAATAAAGAAATGGGAAGAACAATTGAACTGGAAAAAATATCAAAAAGTAATTTTGAAAAAATGTCAGATTTTTAAATCTCTGATGTCATAATTTTACAGTTATGTTATATTGTACAGCAAGCCAATCTGTCCTTAAAGTTGACACAAACTTAAAACATGATGACACAATTGCCTTTCAGCTGGTATTGGCACTTGACTGTACTAATCTCAGGATAAGATCTCAAGGGATCTTTCGAAATTTAATGAACATTTTCAAGGCTAAGTAGAAGCCACTTAACAACAGTTCCCCAGGATGTGTGAGAGCTCTTCCTCACCCATCACAACATGGCAATGGGAGCCATTCCATCAAAAAGCTGAGGCAGTTAAAAGTGAATCACCCCGATGAAAAGACAATGGATAGAGTCTGTGTCCCAGGCTGAAGCAACCTAATACCTAATAAAGAAGCTTGATTCGTACTAACATATACAAAATCAGCTGCTTCCCTGTTGTTATCAGATTTATGAACCCATGTCTCATTTATTAGAGTTGATCCTTCCCATACCTTCTCTGTAGCTGTAACACTATATCCTTTATTCTGTTCTATTACCCTGATGTATTTATGTAAGGTTTGATTCATAGAGTCCAAAACAAAGGAGCCTTCACTCGTTCCCAGAACATGTTCTGCTGAATACCACCATGGGAGAAACCTCCAACTACTCAGTGATAGATGCCATCACAGCCACTGAATTGTGACTACAAATTTTCAACCCATTCACATTGGAAAAGGAGTATAGTGATTGTAATGAGGTCAGCCACCTGGAATTCATAGAATAGGATTCCCTGATGGAGCAGTTAACCTGATCCAATCAGGGATCCCTGGCTGACAGATAAAATGGGGGAATGTCAGAGGTGCAAACACCTGATTCCTGACTCTGAATGAGGCAGTGCGAAAGTCAAGGGTTATTCAAGTGTAAATAAAGGGTGACTTGGTGATGGATACCGGCCTCTGTGGATTTAATTCAGAGAAAGTAACAGCCTGCACTTATATTGGAGAGTGATTTAATTTTCATCTTTTATTCTTAATAATTTTTAATCTTTGTATCTGTATTTTAGTTTATAACTTTATGTCTCTTTTTCACTTCAAAAACTTCCAGCTATAGAATGTAACAATGTCTGATCTTATTTAAAGTGTGATGCTTGAGTGCTGTTTTTTTTTATAAAACTGAAACATACAAACTAAAAGAAGTTCATAAATTAGTGTGCAGAATTTTGCAGATCATGAATCACTCGGAGGATACTTTTCGCATGGTCGTCTCACTAAGACTCAGGATGAGACTCAACAAATTAAATCTTTTCCTTTCTGGACTGAAAGGATTGATTAGTATTGCATTAAATAGTATCATTTTGTTAAGAGGTTATCTATCAATTGTTAACTGTGACTCCAAAACTTGCTGCAGTGGTTTTAACAAGCAATTAATGATCGAATTCCGCAAGTTATTGAAAGTAATGGGAACCAAGGGTGAAATGCTGACTGTGAAAAGCAAAAGGGGGAGCCGTGTAAGTTGGTCAGAAATATCGAGATTCATAACTCACAACCTATCTCTTAACTTCTTGAACAGTACTGTCACGTAACTTCTGGGAGCAATTCTGTTTGTGTCGGTTTTAAAGACGGATTGGCTTTCTGTACAGTGTAATATAATTACACAATTATGACGTTCGAGATGTAAAAGCCATTTTCTTGTGCTTTAAAGTGTACTTTGATAACATGCTGCTGCTTTACCAGGAAGATCTGAGCTTTTGGATGAAGGATTACCATGGCAATACTGATAAAGCGATAGTTACTCAGTGACACACGGTGGGTAGAATTTAATGATCCCTCTGGTGGAGAGTTTTGGAAGCGGAGGAATTTAATTGTGAGGGAAAGTGGGACATAGCTGCCTTCCCACCTCTACTCAATAGTCCATGGTTTGAAGCCTTGAAATATCTAAGGCTCTGAATGGATTTGACCTGGTGGATGTAGAAAGGATGTTTCCAATGACGGCAGAATCTCAAACCGGGGTCACAGTTTGAAAGGAGGTGATGACCTAGTGGTAATTCTGCTGGACTATTAATCTAGAGACCCAGACAAAGTTCTGGGGACCTGGGTTCAAATACTACCACAGCAGAGAGTGGAATTTGCATTCAACAGAATACCTGGAATTAAGAATCCATTGTTGATTGTTGGAAAAACCCATCTGGTTCACTAATGTCCTTTAGGGAAGGAAACTGCCATCTTTACCTGGTCTGGCCTTCATGTGATTTAAAATCCACAGCGATGTGGTTGACTCTTAACTGCCCTGTGGGCAATAAATGATGGCCCAGCCAGCAACATCTGCAGCCTATGAATAACTAAAGAAAATAAGAGATTTAAGATAGAGAGGAGGAACCAGTTTGTTTCTCTCAGAGAGTTATGTGTCTTTGGAATTCCCTTCCTCAAAAAGTGCTGCATTATTTCAAAGGCACAGACTGATAGACTATTGATTACCAAGGGGATGAAAGATTTTTCCAAAAATGCAGGAATGTAGAGTTGAGGTTAAAATTAGATTTATCCGTAATCTTATTGAATGGAAGTGCAGGTGCGATGGGCCAAGTGGTTTACTCTTATTCTTTGATTGTATTTTTCAGCATAGAAACTCGCAAGTCAGCAATAGGCTCGATCAGAGCCAATTTAAGGACCTCGCCTGATTGCCAGTGTACTCTACCAGAGTTGTTGCACAGACTGCCAAGCAAGTTCTGACTGACCAAGAAGGACCAGTGTAAGGAAGGAGATGACCAGCTGAGAGCCACACATCCCGCCTTTTCTCCACCTCACCCTCTCCCAACCAGCAACCCACTCCACACGCCCCACGCACCACTCACCTTTGACCCTGTTTCTCTTGTGGATCCTTTGACTCCGTTGGATACATTACCAACAGCAACCTTCTATCCATTGACTCCGTCCACACTTCCCACTGCTTCGGGAAAGTAGCCTACATCATCAAAGACCCCTCCCACCCCGGTTAGACTCTCTTCCAACCTTTTCCATCATGCAGAAGATACAAAAGCTTAAGTACACGTACCATCAGGTTCAAGGACCACTTCTTCCGCACTGTCAATGAATCTCTTAAACTTCACATCAATGTTGACATTGGTTTTAGTGCAATTTTGTATAACTTTGTATTTCCTGCTCTGTGGCATCACTCTATGATCTTTGTATGGTGTGATCTACCAGTACTGCACCCACAACAAAACTTTTCACTGTGTTTAGTTACATGTGACAACAATAGTAAAAGAATTAAATCAAATCAACCCTGCCCTGGTCTTGCAATAGAGATCTCTGATTGAGCAGCTGCTCTCAGGGTGGGTGGGATTTCCACATCTCTAGGGTCCTAATTCCTGGGATAGACCAGATGCTGCCCAGTTAAGTGCCCGGTAGGCATTTAGCTCTTGCTGCTCTTCCTCATTAGAGGTAGGATGAGATGAGATACCCCCTTGCTTGCCAACTAGTGGTTAACATCCCTATTAAGTTCTGCCCAGGATGTTGCTGTCTTCAATAAACACAGGAGTGTTGAAGATTTGTCTACTGTTAAGATATTAGTGACAAGAATGTTTCCAGAATGCAATGGATCGTTCATCCATTTATGTATCAACCTTAGTCATCTGTAGGCAGCAGAGGCTTCAGAACTTGGAATGTAAGCACTTTAGCTGATACTGTACACCACCGCAAGAGAAGGTTACTCAGAGAAAAAGAGACTTCTTAACTAAACAAGAGACCTTATGTCAAGTAACTTAAGCTGTGGGAGCTCAGGTAGAAAGTCAAATGAAGAAAAAAAATTAATTATCCTGTGCGGTAATTGTTATTGTGTGGAGTAACATGCAGTTATTGATTAATGAGCCTGTGCAGTAAGCGCTCATAGGAATATTAATTAATTTCCTATGCACAGAAGGAGTTATTAACATAGCTGAAGAGAATTCACCTCCAACCCTCTCTTAAATGGACATGGCTGTGCCTCTGTGAAGCGAGTTTGGAATTTTCAAATATTCATGGTCATTGGTGGTTTTGCTGCCTCTTCTGAAGTAATTCTTGAGCGATGTTCTGGTATGTCAAGTACCTGTGGGAAATAAATGTTATTGTTAATGAGGTATTGAAAGCAGCACTGTGTGGATTTATTTTTCTGGTTAACTTAGATCATTCTTGCGGATTCCACTCTAGAGTAATTGGGGGTAATATATCTAAGAATGTACAATTTACAAATTGTACAATTTACAAATATCTGAATAAAAACCAGAAGAACTGCAGATGCTGTAAATCAGAAACATAAACAGAAGTTGCTGGAAAAGCTCAGAAGGTCTTGCTGCATCTGTGAAGAGAAATCAGAATCAACGTTTCAGATTCGTTGACCACACCCGAAATGGTAACTCTGATTTCTCTTCACAGATAGAGTCGTAGAGTCATAGAGATGTACAGCACTGAAACAGACCCTTCGCTCCAATTTATCTGTGCCGACCAAATATCCTAAATTAATCTAGTCCTATTTACCAGCTTTTGGCCCATATCCCTCTAAACCCTTCTGATTCATTTAGCCACCCAGGTGTCTTTTAAATGCTGTAATTGTACCAGCTTCCACCACCTCCTCTGGCAGCTCATTCCATACACACACCATGCTCTGCATGGAAGGTTGTCATAGAGTCATAGAGATGAAACAGACCATTGAAACAGACCCTTCGGTCCAACCTGTCCATGCCCCCCAGATATCCCAACCCAACCTAGTCCCACCTGCCAGCACCCGGCCCATATCCCTCCAAACCCTTCCTATTCATATACCCATCCAGATGCCTCTTAAATGTTGCAATTGTACCAACCTCCACCACTTCCTCTGGCAGCTTGATCTACACATGTACCACCCTCTGCGTGAAAACGTTGCCCTGTAGGTCTCTTTTATATCTTTCCCCTCTCACTCTAAACCTTTGCCCTCTAGTTTTGGACTCCCCGACCCCAGGGAAAAGACTTTGTCTATTTACCCTATCCATGACCTTCATAATTTTGTAAACCTCTATAAGGTTTTGGCCGGCACGGTGGCACGGTGGTTAGCACTGCTGCCTCACAGCGTCGGAGACCCGGGTTCATTTCCCGCCTCAGGCGACTGACTGTGTGGAGTTTGCACGTTCTCCCCGTGTCTGCGTGGGTTTCCTCCGGGTGCTCTGGTTTCCTCCCACAGTTCAAAGATGTGTAGGTCAGGTGAATTGGCCATGCTGTACTCAATGTTCTGACCAATACTTTTAAATCTTTCCCCTCTCACCCTAAACCTATGCCTTTCGCTGTCAGACCTGCTTTTGTTTCCGTTACAAGCATCTGACTTGTGAATGCTCATACTTATGAGCTTGCTCCCATACAGTGAGATTCTCTGCAGGTGTCCTGGAGAATACTGAAGCCTTTGACATCTCAAGGATGGCCTGTGGGAGGTCTTGTTTCCCACTGGCAGCAGCCGGGTATCCTCCCTGACCACCAGAACAGAGATGGTTGGCAAAGGAGGTGACCAGCTGTGGGCTCCATGACGAAACTGGGTCCAATGTCAGAAGAGAGTCAATAACCTCCTGAGCTGCACAAGGCCAAAGGGTTCATTGCAGTTTAATCAAAGTGGCTCCCATGAGGTGGGGAGGCCGGAATTGGTAGGACGTGGAGTAAATAAAGGTGACACAAGGCTGGAAGATAGGGTTTAGATTAGAGTGGTGCTGGAAAAGCGCAGCAGGTCAGGCAGCATTCGAGGAGCAGGAAGGTATCAAAGAGTACAATAGGCACCTGCAAGAGAATCTGCAGAGAGATGCCATAAACCACGAGTCCATTTGCCCTCTGCACTCACACGTATGGCCACATGGGGGCAGTGGTGGTGTTGATGTCAGGAGTACCTATTGTACTCTTTGCTACCTTCTCCCCAGCCCGAAACGTCGATTTTCCAGCTCCTCGGATGCTGCCTGACCTGCTGTGCTTTTCCAGCACCACTCTAATCTAAACTCTGGTTTCCAGCATCTGCAGTCCTCACTTTTTCCTGGAAGATAGGGTTGACATATCTGGACAGAACCTTCCGGGCCCAGAGGCAAGTCAAGAATTTAATGAGGCAGAATGATGGGATGTCAAAACCCCTCCACCATCTTACTTCCACCTGAATTAGGTCAAGCTTGAACCTTTCCTAAACTAAAGAACAAGTTTTACTCAATAATAAGTTTTCTCTTTCTCACTATGAGTCAGTTCATTATCTTACCTGGTTACCATGAGCATGAAGGCCATGATTCTGACTATGGAAGCTGTTGTCTCCAATCACAATTCTCTTCAGTGTTGGCAACGCCAACAGCGGTGAGGGGGAGGTCAAATCCTATCCACCATCCTGCCTCCACCAGAATTAGGTCAAGCTTGAGCCTTCCTGCTGCTAATTGAGGCCCTTAAATAGTCAATGAATGACCACCTAATGACTTAGTCCCTCTTGAGTTGCAATGATTTAAGGCCCAGGTGGAATGAGAGAAAGTGAGGACTGCAGATGCTGGAGACCAGAGTTGAAAAATGTGATGCTGGAAAAACACAGCAGGCCAGGCAGCATCCGAAGAGCAGGAGAATCGATGTTTCGGGCATAAGCCCTTCTTCAGGAATGGAATGGGAACAATTCCACTATGGGAGTGGCTGGACCTAAGTCGGTGGGGGTGGAGGTGGGGAGGGTTTGGTAGCCACTGAGAACTGCCCTCCACCCCATCCCACCCTTACCTGCAAAGCCATTTTGACGAGATCTCCCAGGGGACAATCCTGCATCTTCAAGGGATGTTACCAGGTTCTGGAGCTGCTGGCCACTGATTGACACTCGGCTCTTCCTTGCCTGAGATCCTAATCCGGCAGAAAGTCCACCAGTAACCGCACCCCTCTCTTTGATCACAGAAAGTTTCCTCATTTCATAGGCTTTGGGTCCTTCTCCTGCAAACCCCTGTGCTTTCAGACTTGTTTCGAGCCACTTATCTGGAGAGATATTTCTGTCTGTATGTGGCACGTGCCATTGTGCCCCTGAACCCTACACCTGCAACTTCAACCTGACCCACTAAAGATACTTTCCTATTGTTTCTCCTGAAAGTAAAGCATTAGAATGAGGTTTTATTGTTGCACGTACTTAAGTACAGGGATACAGGAGTACAGTGAAAGGTTTACAGTGCTCCCACTCACGGCACCATCTTAGGAGCAAGGTACCTCGGTACAAAATCACAGGTACAAAGTAGAACATAAAACATAGAATAATACATCACAGGATTGGGATCTTCAGGTACCACATTGTGCTGAACATAAGGTCAAGTTAAACTATCCGCTTCTGTCTGCTCTTGTTTCATATTCTTCCATTCTTTGCATATTCATGTGCGTCCACCACTACCACTGGCAGTGCATTGCAGATTCCTAGGTGACATGGTGGCTCAGTGGTGAGCACGGCTGCCTCACAGTGCCAGGGACCCAGGTTCAATTCCAGCTGCGGGTAACTGTCTGTGTGGAGTTTGCACATTCTCCATGTGTCTGCGTGGGTTTCCTCCCTCGGTCCAAAGATGTGCAGGTTAGGTGATTTGGCTGTGCTAAGTTGCCCATAATGTTCAGGAATGTGAAGGTTAGGTGCATTAGTCATGGGAAATGTAGAGTAATAGGGGAGGGAAATAGGTCTGGGTGGGATACTCTTTGGAGGGTTGGTGTGGACTTGTGGGGCCAAATGGCCTCTTTCCACACTGTAGGGATCCAGTGATGATTCTAATTCCTCACATCTTCTGTGAACGTACCCCCCTCACCTTAAATGCATCACCTATAGTTTTTGACGGTAACTCCGAGTTTTACACAAATAAAGAAATAACTTAAAACATTAACATTACAGTTCTTTGCAGTATAAAGTAGTAAATAAAGAAATAAAGTTAAAAGTTTCAAAAATTGCAGTCCTTTTTTGGACGTGAACCTGTAGTCTCTCTGCACTGGGCTTCCCCACAGAGTTTCACACTCTCCCCAGGGTCACACACTCCCCATGGGGTCTCACGCCCCCCCCCACAGAATCTCACACTCCCCACAGAGTTTCACACTCCCTACGAAGTCAAACCCCCCCAGGGTCACACATTCCCCACAGAATCTCACACTTCCCACGGGGTCACACACTCCCTTCGGGGTCTCACACCCCCCCAGGGCCTCACACTCCCCATGGGGTCACACCCCCCCCCCGAGGGTTATACACTCCCCACACAATCTCACACCCCCCCCAGGGTCACACACTCCCCACAGAGTCTCGCACTCCCCCAGGGTCACACAATCCCCACAGAGTCTCACACTCCCCACGGGGTCACACACTCCCCTCGGGGTCTCACACTCCCCCCAGGATCACGCATTCCCCCCAGAATCACACATTCTCCCAGGGTCACACACTTCCCACGAGGGTCACACACTCCCCACGGGGTTACACACACTCCCCCCAGGGTAACACACTCCCCACGGAATCACACACTCCCCCCAGGGTCACACACTCACCATGGGGTCACACACTCACCCCAGGGTCTCATACTCCCCACGGGGTCATACATTCCCCCTAGGGTCACACACACCCCACGGGATCACACACTCCCCACAAGGTCACAGCAACCCCCCCCCCCAGAGGTCTCACATTCCCCACAGAATCTCACACTTCCCACGGGGTCACACACTCCCTTCGGGGTCTCACACCCCCCCAGGGCCTCACACTCCCCATGGGGTCACACCCCCCCCCCGAGGGTTATACACTCCCCACACAATCTCACACCCCCCCAGGGTCACACACTTCCCTCAGGGTATCACACTCCCCACAAGGTCACACTTCCCCCACGGGATCTCACACTCCCCACGGGGTCACACACACCCCACAGGGTCACACACTCCCCCCAGGGTCTCACACTCCCCCCAGGGTAACACACTCCCCACGGAATCATACACTCCCCACAAGGTCACACCTCCCCCACGAGGGTCTCACACTCCCCTCAGGGTCACACACGCCCCACGGGGTCTCCCACTCCCCACGGGGTCACACACTCCCCCCAGGGTCACACACTCCCCACGGGGTCACACACGCCCCACGGGGTCATACACTCACCCCAGGGTCTCATACTCCCCACGGGGTCATACATTCCCCCTAGGGTCACACACACCCCACGGGATCACACACTCCCCACAAGGTCACAGCAACCCCCCCCCCCAGAGGTCTCACACTCCCCACGGGGTCACACACCCCCCACGGGGTCACACACTCCCAACGGGGTCACACACTCCCCCAAAGGTCACACACGCCCCACGGGGTCACACACTCCCCACGGGGTCATACACTCACCCCAGGGTGTCACACCCCCCACGGGGTCGTACACTCCCCCCAGTGTCACACACACCCCACGGGGTCACACACTCCCAACGGGGTCACACACTCCCCCCAGGGGCACACACGCCCCACGGAATCACACACTCCCCCCAGGGTCACACACTCACCATGGGGTCACACACTCACCACGGGGTCATACACTCACCCCGGGGGTCACACATGCCCCACGGGGTCACACACTCCCCCCCAGGGTCACACACGCCCCACGGGGTCACACACGCCCCACGGGGTCACACACTCCCCCCAGGGTCACACACTCCCGGTTGGGGTCACACACGCCCCACGGGGTCATAGACTCACCCCAGGGTCACACCCTCCCCACGGGGTCACACACGCCCCATGGAGTCATACACTCACCCCAGGGTCTCACACTCCCCACGGGGTCACACACTCCCCCCAGGGTCACACACTCCCCACGGGGTCACACACACTCCACGGGGTCATACACTCACCCCAGGGTCACACACACCCCACGGGATCACACACTCCCCACGGGGTCACACACGCTCCACGAGGGTCACACAATCTCCACCGGGTCACACAATCTCCACCGGGTCACACACTCCCCACGAGGGTCACACACACTCCACAGGGTCACACACGCCCCTTGGGGTCACACATGTCCCACAGGGCACACACGCCCCATGGGGTCACACAGCCCCCATGAGGGTCTCACACTCCCCACAGGGTCACACACTCCCCACGAGGATCACACACGCTCCACGGGGTCACACACTCCCCACGGAGTCACACAAGTCCCACAGGGTCACACACGCCCCACGGGGTCACACACCCCCCACGAGGGTCTCACACTCTCCACGGGGCCACACACGCCCCATGGGATCACACACTCCCAGCGAGGGTTCATACTCACCACTAAACCTCCACACTGGACTCGATCTCTCCCCTCCTCCCCCACACTGGACTTGATCTCGCCCCCTCCCCCCACCCACGCACTGGACTCAATCTCGCCCCTCCACCCCAACACTGGACTCGATCTCTCCCCTCCTCGCCCACACTGGACTCGATCGCGCACCCCCCCCCACCCCTGCACTGGACTCAATCGCACCTCCCCCCACCCCTGCACTGGACTTGATCTCGCCCGCCCCCGACCCCCACACTGGACTTGATCTCTCCCCTCCTCCCCCGCACTGGACTCGATATCGCTCCACCACCCCCACACTGGACTCAATCTCGCCCCACCCCCACCCATGTACTGGACACGTTCTCGCCCCCCCCACCCCCACACTGGGCTCGATCTCTCCCCCCCACCTCCACACTGGGTACGATCTCTCCCCTACACTCCCACACTGGGCTTGATCTCTCCCCCACCCCCACACTGGGCCCGATCTCTACCCCCCCACCCCCACACTGGGCTTGATCCCTACCCCACCCCCACACTGGGTGCGATCTCTCCCCCACACCCCCACACTGGACTCGATCTCTCCCCCACCCCCACACTGGGCTCGATCTCTCCCCCACACCCCAACACTGGGCTTGATTATCGTCCCCACCCCCACACTGGGTGTGATCTCTCCTCCACCCCCACACTGGGCTCGATCTGTCCCCCACCCCCACACTGGGCTTGATCTGTCCCCCACCCCCACACTGCACTTGATTATCGTCCCCACCCCCACCCCCACACTGGGCTCGACCTCTCGATCCCCGTATCTCCGTGCTGCAGTTCCGCTCTCCGTGTTGACCATTGGCCCTGCTCCCCCTCCCTGCAGACTGCTGGAGTCCTGCTCTGGTACCCCTCCGGACCCCCAGCCACGTCAAGGATCCTGATCCCGAGGAAACCAGTACGCCACTGACCGCCGCTGATCTGCCCTGTGTACACCAGCTGCCATGAGGCTGACCGGCAAAGTCCCTGTTCTGGGCCCCCGGACGTTGCCTTTGCCAACACCGCCTCCGTACCCGAGCTCCATCCCGAGGGGTACGCACTGAAAAGAAAACTAAAACAAGAAAGAGAAACACCAAAACAGCAGAAAGGAAAGCAGTCAGTGAGGATGGAGCAGATTTCTACAGGCCACCATCCAGGTGACTGAGCCGACCAGACCCCTAGGCTGGCTGGTTGCTGTGGCAACATATGACTGTAAGACACAGAAATCAATGTAGGCCATTCAGCCCACCGAGCCTGCTCTACCATTCAATGAGATCATGGGTGACCTGATAATCCTCAACTCCACTTACATCCCCATAGCCCTCAACTGCCTGATTAAATAACGATCTGTCTTGATCAGGCTTACTGACCCAGCCTCAACAGCCCTCTGCAGTAAACAATTCAGTGGGTTCACTACCCACTGAGAGACCAAATTCCTCCTCACCTTTATCTTAAATGATTACTTTAATTGAATTAACTCAATTCAATTCAATTAGTTACAGTTAAATTAATCTGAAATTCCCCTGATGTGGAGATTATGCCCTCTGGCCCTTGACTCTCCCACAAGGGGAAGCGACCTTTCCATTGTTTCCCTTTGAGAAGTTCATTTGTTTCTGTGGGAGGAAATACTGGTGCTGGCCTCCCCATGGCATGGCCACAAAACACACAACACAAAATGCCTGCACTTAGCCAATAAGCCAACCCACAATGCCTCAAATTGGCCGAACCAGCTGCCCCAGACATCACACATACCTCAGGACATGCCTCATCCAGCCCCAAAACAAGAGAATATACTTCTTCAGATTAACTGATAATGCGCCTCCCACTCCATAATAGCCAAGCACCTCTGGCGTCCTTAGGGCTCAGCTGCTCCCACTAGGAGTCAAGCCTTCACAAAGGGTACCCATACAAGGAGGCATCAAAGGTACTTCATTTGCCCCCTCAACGATACAAATACATTGATACCAGGATGAAACCCACTAACACCCACTCCAGCCAAGAATTGGAATCTCCTGAGTCAATTGGGTGGCACGGTGGCTCAGTAGTTAGCACTGCTGCCTCATAGCGCTAGGGACGCGCATTCAATTCCCGCCTCGGGCAACTGACTGTGGGGAGTTTGCACATTCTCCCCGTGTTTGCATGGGTTTCCTCCGGGTGCTCCAGTTTCCTCCCACAGTCCAAAGATGTGCAGGTTCGGTGAATTGGCCATGCTAAATTGCCTGTAGTGTTAGGTGCGTTAGTCAGGTAGGGGAATGTAGGGAAACGGGTCTGGGTGGGTTGCTCTTTGGAGGGTTGATGTAGACTTGTTGGGCCAAAGGGCCTGTTTCCACACTGTAGGAAATCTAATTAAGAAACTCATTGTCAGATACCAGACACTTGACACTTTTCAATAAATGAACTTTATTTCTCGTTGTTGTACAACTCACACCATTGTCTCATAACTCATGCTTCATTGCGGGCAGGGTATAAAACTCCACAGTGTTCTCTGTTCGGGGAAGAAGCTATGGTTCCTTCTGAACGGCCTGTCCGTGACTGTTTCAGTGTGGTCAAGTCTCTTCTGTGATATCGCTGTTTGTTAAATAAATCCTTGTCAGTTCTCAGCCCGATCTGGGTGTTTGTGATCTCTGGGCTAAATTCTCCAACAGCTTCAATAAGGTTGCTGCTCATTTTCCTGGACTTCAATGATAACAAACCCAAACTTTTCAAGGTCCACCTTTATGAGACAGTCACTAGTCTGAAAATGGTTCTTCTTATCTGATCTTGGAACCTGAACAGACTCAGGCCTGATGAGTACTTGGATGGGAAACTACCTGGAAATGCCTGATGCAGTAAGGTTTAAGGGTCCACTTGTGGTGGAGTGGTAGTGTTCCTGCCTTAGACTGGGAGGCCTAGGTTCAAGCCCCCCCTATGCTCCACAGCTGTATAATAATATACTTGAATAGAAGAATAGGCATTAACAAAAAAAGCAGACCCTCCAACATGTGCATGGCTGGATCTATGGGTAGAAACTGCAATGGGCTCTAATTTTCTTTCCACTATATGGTCAGTATCCTACTGCATGTGTGCATGTGTGAAGGATTTTCAAGTTGAATGTTTTATTTCAAAAATATACTTTATTCATAAAACCATATTTATATAGATACAAAGTCACTAAAGCAGTTTGGTTCCATATAGTAGCATACAAAGAAACATCAAAGAATTTGACTCTATCCAACAAACAGAGCAAAGGCATTTCTTACTTGTACAAGATTATATTTACATTTATTTGAGGCATCGGGAGTGTCGGATTACTGAAAAGACCCCCACTGTCCTATGGCAGGCCTCAGAAGGTGGTCTGTACCCACTGTGCCATGGTGGCAGCTGCCCCAAGCTTCAGTATGTCCCTCAGCACATAGTCCTGGACCTTGAACTGTGCCCGTCTGCAACACTCAGTCAGGGTCAACTCCTTGCACTGGAAGGCCAACAGGTTTCAGGCAGACTGAAGAGCGTCTTTCACCGAGTTGGTGGTCTACCAGGCGCAGTCGATGTTTGTCACGGTGTGTGTCCTGGGGAACAGGTCATAGAGCACAGAGTCCTGCATCATGGAGCTGCTCGGGACGAACCTCAACAAAAACTTACTGCATCTCTCTCCAGACTTCCCTTTGCAATGGCACATTCAAGAAGGAAGTGTGTGACAGTCTCCACCTCCACCCACCACCACCGCCACCCACTCACCCCATGTCTGCTTCGAGGGCAGCATGTGGTGGTGCAGAGTGTTTGGGAGTTTTGGTACATGAAGGATCTCAGCTAGTGCCCTCCTCAGCACCAGCCGCACGATGTCAGAACTTGTTGGAAAGTTCTGATGATGAGGAATTCTGTGGAATGACTTTGACGGTCTGCTCAGGGAAGCACATAACAGGATCTACCCTCTCCTTTTCCCGCAGGGTGTGGAGGATGCTATGTGCTGACCACTGCCTGTGGACTTGTGGTCAATGATATTTCTATTTGCTAATTTCTCCACAAAGGAGTTTAATTTAGATAAATGTGAGGTGCTGCATTTTGTGAAAGCAAATCTTAGCAGGACTTATACACTTAATGGTAAGGTCTTTGGGAGTGTTGCTGAACAAAGTGACCTTGATGTGCAGGTTCATAGCTCCTTGAAAGTGGAGTTGCAGGTAGATAGGATAGTGAAGAAGGTGTTTGGTATGCTTTCCTTTATTGGTCAGAGTATTGAGTACAGGAGTTGGGAGGTCATGTTGCAGCTGTACAGGACATTGGTTAGGCCACTGTTGGAATATTGCGTGCAGTTCTGGTCTCCTTCCTATCTGAAAGATGTTGTGAAACTTGAAAGGGTTCAGAAAAGATTTACAAGGATGTTGCCAGGCTTGGGGGATTTGTACTAAAGGGAGAGGCTGAGTAAGTTGGGGCTGTTTTCCCTGGAGCGTCAGAGGCTGAGGGGTGACCTTATGGAGGTTTATAAAATCATGAGGGGCATGGATAGGATAAATAGACAAGGTCTCTTCCCAGGGGTGGGGGAGTTCAGAACTAGAGGGCATAGGTTTAGGGTGAGAGGGGAAAGATATAAAAGAGACCTACGGGGCAACTTTTTCACTCAGAGGGTGGTACATGTATGGAATGAGCCGCCAGAGGAAGTGGTGGAGGCTGGTACAATTGCAACATTTAAAATGCATCTGGATTGGTAATGAATAGGAAGGGTTTGGAGGGATATGGGCTGGGTGCTGGCAGGTGGGACTAGATTGGGTTGGGATATCTGGTTGGCATGGATGAGTTCGACGGAAGGGTCTGTTTCCGTGCTGTATATCTCTATGACTCTATGACTCTATGAGGATAGGTGATATGGAATGGTCCAATTACTCAGAGCATTCCACAACAATGAGCTGAGTTCAATCCTTCGCTACATCGGGGACAGGTAGAGCCTCAGTACACAGTGAGACTCGGTGATTGTATATCGAGGGTGTATGCTTAGCTTGGTGCATCTGCACACAAAATTGGCCATCAGGATGAGGGTGATGCTGGCTACATTCATTCCCCCTCTCCCCCAACCTTATTCAGAGCTAATGGAAGATGGCTTGGATATCTGCAACAGCGCAGTTTCAGGGAATGGGCCAGACCTGCACCAAGTACAACAGAGAGAGAGTGCCTCACTCAGTTCGAATTAGAGGCAGATGCTCGTGAGTCCGTGCACTGACAGCAGATCTGAGCAGGAAATGACAACATCATCCATGTACCGGAGGTTTTGACCTGGAATAGTCACCCCTCTCAGGCTCACATCCTTCCTGATGGACTCAAGAAAAGGCTCTATACAGCACACAAACAAGCCAGGAGAGGTTGGTTAGCCCTGCCTGACTGTGGACCTGATCGACAATTGTTTTGACTCCCAGCCATTGACTGCACCAACGATGTTGGTGTAGAGCAGTTAGATCCAGTTGTGGATTCCCTCCCCAAAGCCCATTTTGGAGAATGTGTCCAATGAGTACGTGTACAACATTCTGTCAAATGCCTTCTCCTGGTCCAGGCTGACGAGACAAGTGTCCAACCCCGTGTCCGGCATGTAGGCGATTATATCCCTGAGAAATGCCAGGCTCTCGGAGATCTTCCTGTCCAGTACAGCACAGGTTTTGTTGGGGTAAATCACCAATCCCAGAGCAGACCTGACTCGGTTGACGATGACCTAAGGCAGGAATTTATAATCCACAATCAGTGGTGAGATTTATCGCCACTTGTCAATGAGGGTGATGATACCTTTCCTCATGGATCCACACTCTACCAGCCGGAGGCTTACTGTCCAATATATCTAGAAGTGTACCTGTAGCAGGTCCTTGTCAATCACCTCCCACAGAGACGAATGCAACTTGGTCATAAGCCATTGGTTCTGGAAGTTTTATTCTTTTCTAATTACTTGAGAATCTTGGTCAATTCATCTCGAGTTAATGGCTGGTCCAGCTTCTCCTGTGTGTTGTGGTCTAAGACCTCCATGATACCGAGGATAGCAACGATTGAGAGGCCAGACTATCCATGGGCTTCATGTCATACACAGTGGCAGAAAAGGATTTGCTGATCCTCAGGATGTCAGACTGAGATGACCTGACCGAGCCATCTTCTTCCTTCAGGCTGCTGAGGACAGAGGTCTCCCTGCGCACCTTCTGGAAGCAGAAATGCAAGCACGTCTCGTCCCGCTCCACAGAGCAGACCCTGGACTGAAAGATTATCTTGGAGGCCTCTGAGGCAGACAGTGAGGCTTGCTGGTTCTTCCCCTCCCGGAGATCCTCTGCAACATTGATCCACATTGTCTGCAGCAGAAGCACGTTTTTCAAGCTGTTCTGGAGTTTGCAAGCTTTCCCCGTTGCTCTCTCTCGCCTTCTCAACACCTTTGAGGATAAAGAGCCTCTTGATTTGCCCCTTGACAGTTTCCCACCAGTTTGCTGGAAACTCAAAGAGAAGCTTCACGGTTCTCCAAACTGTGTAATCCCTTTTGAGCTCCTCAATGTTTCCCGGGGGTCAACAATTTCATACTCAGCTTCCACATTCCCTGCTGGCCTGTGGTTGTCCTGCAGATGACAGTCAGCCAGCAGGAGGCAGTGTTCGGAGAAGAACACTGGCTTGAAGGATTTTCTGGTTGATACACTTTTATCGACCATCAAATCCTGGAGTGGAACTAGGAGCCTCTGCCTCACTGCACCCACAAGGTCTCTGGGTGATCAGATAATAAAGTAGAAGAAAGTACGTGATGAATATTGGCCAGTGGCTTTAAAAAGGTAAGAAAAACAGTGCTTGACAGATGAGTTGTGGCCAGTGAAAAGCAAATCACCAATGCTTCAGAAAACAGGGCCTCTGAAGAGGAGAGTGTGGACTTATTACCATGGCAACCCAGATCAAAACAGTTTTTTTTTAAAGTGAGATTTTCTCGATGTGCTGAAGAATGATGCATGAATTTGTTACCTCTGCGTCATGCTCCCAAGTTTATCCAGTACTCCATCAACATTATCGTAGAAGCTTCTGGCTTGTTTTTCAACACAAGTCATTAAAGGGGCAATGGTGGGAAACAACAGACTCTGTCAGACTTTCTAGGCATATGAAAGCAATAATAACAATAAACAAAACTTTAATTTAAGTGGCGCATTTTTAAATAAAAAATTCCATCTCAATGTTGGTGAGGTCCAGTGCATTATTGTAGTTACCTGCTGTCCCAATTTCTAATTCGCCTCAAACAGAAGGGATGAAATTCTCTGGTCTCTGATGGTTGCTAAGATCTTAAGTGAAATTAGTTTAGGCATGTTCAACCCAGGCCCCAGTGGACGTGCTCCAGGTACAAACCTGCCCCCAATTTGGCTGTAATTGGCACAAATTCAGCAATCGAGCCCCGAGGGCTGGGAGTAAGGGAAGTACCAATGCTCTGCTGGGGAGGTGCTCTTGTATGCTGAGGTTGAGGTTGAGATATAACATCAAACGAATGCATGTGCATGCGTCGGGGGTGGAGCTATATTCCAGCTGTCTGCTGTGAGAACTGATTTGGGATCTCTTGGCGACTCATCGGGCATTTGTGTCAACATCAGAAAATCAAGTACCGAAGCCTTTTAAGGCACAGATTATTCCCAGCTCCCCCTTAAAGCTCAATCTCAGTGAATCAACTGGAGTTTTCAGTTGTGTAATTAAGCTCCGCGCATTTACTTATATTAATTTACTCAAAGTATACCATAGCAGCAACTAAACATTAAGCAATGAGGCATTCTGCATCACGTTGTTCATCTGTATTTATTTGTACCTAACCGGGGATGCAGGAAGCAATGCAATTGATGATTTTATTATCAAAAGGCCTACAGTATATTGTCCCCATTGCAAATTCTTGCTTTTAAGGGAAAACATCATTGTTTACTCCTTCTCCTTCCATAACTGCTCGAAAAAACAAACTGAAATGAAATTCACTGCTGAAATTCACAGCAAGCAACTGCCAAGGCAACTTTTACTTGTCCTCCTTCCAAATACTGTCTCAAAAATTAACAACCCGAAAATGTAACCAAAACAGATTACTAAAAGACATAACCAAAAACAGAAATTGCTGGAAAAGCTCAGCAGGTCTGGCAGCATTTGTGGAGAGGAATCACAGATTCAGATTGAGTGACCCTTCCTCAGAACTGGAGTGTTTCTGTTTCTGTGTTTGTTTCTGATCGACAGCATCCACAGTTTCTTTGGTTTAACTAAAAGGCATACTTGTCCTATATCATAACAGTGGAGACTCTTGGTATGTCTCCATACATCTGAGCCAGACAACTGGAGTCAGGTCCTACCGGTTCCAGATGTGTTCCAGATTAAACATTGCATTACTGCCTATTTTTTAAAAGCTCCTGAACTGTCTGGTAGTCAGGAATGCAAGTCTGTCTTTCTTTTCTGTGTGACAATCTTTTCAAAATGATTTGACCTGGGAACAGTAATTCCTACCACCTGGTTTAATTAGACTGCATAGCAAGCTTTATCTTTGATGAGGAAATTCACGTAATATTTTTATGGTTACATGTTGGCTGCATCTTCTTTTCACATTGTTGAGCAGAGAAGAATATTACTATTAACTATATTCTGTCTTGACCTAGCAGAAAGGCAAGGTCCTACATATCTCTGCCAACCAATAAATCAGCCACATTGCTGACGACTTGTCCAGTAAATAAAACATGCACTTAGTAGTACAATAGACTTATTAAATAAATGTTAGTGCTGTTTACAGCATTTAGGAGCTGAATAACTAATTACAGTGAAGATAGCAAAACAATTAAATGAAAATGAAGTCTTCCCAAGCACCATATTTTAAAATGTTTATTCAGTAACTAAAACAATACAACCATGACAGCACATTGCAGAGTCTCAGTGGCATAAAGGTCTTGTCACAAAGTCCTTATAATTGTAGTCATGATTTGGACTTATAATTGTAGAAGGTTTCCAGGGAATGTATTATTGCGGCTGTTGTATCTTATGTTATTATCCACCTCTGTGCAAACTGTGGATGACTTGTTTAGCTATTAAAGTTGTTTACTGTGCTCAGAGTGTGACCCTGCATCTGGTCTCTGTAGCAGTTTTCCTGTTGACACGGTATGGGATAGCATTTTTGATCCATACTGATGAGGGCTGATGTAGAATACTTAGCTGGGTGTGCATTGGTTTGGGAACTGAATTAACTTGTCTGCTAGAAAGTGTCAGTGTGGAGTATTCCAGGCCCCACATTTGAAAGTCAATTTAATTCAATGCCAGGGCCAAGATATTTTATGTCCATCTTTGCTGGAGTTGACAGATACATCATTTTTAATCCTGACAGGAATTGTAGATAAGCCAAACTGGAAGAGAACACAGTGTCGTTCTGTGGGCTACAAAATTAACACTTCCTCCAATTTTCGTAAAGATGGCAACTGGGAGGTTGGTTTCCTCTGTTTTGTTACATTTGCATCCTGCCATAACCTTGAGTTAACTGAGTGGCTGTGTTGTCCACAGCATAAGCAGCACTTGGTCCCATTCCCCATCAATACATCTATCCTCACAACTTACATGGCTCCTCGTTACCGAATGCCTCATTTTTAAATCAATTCATGCCAAAGAATCTCACTCATAAATTGCTTCCCTCAATCCCAGTCCATGGCTCCACTTTGGAAAGATACCATCTGAGATAATAGGAGCAGGAGTAAGCCATTCAACCCTTCGAGCCTGCTCCGCCATTCAATATGATTGCATCTGATCATCCAACTCAGTCCCCTACTCCTGCTTTCTCCTCAATACATTTTAGTCCAAGAGCTATATCTAAATCCTTCTGGAAAACATTCACCGGAGGCTCACTGATGATGTTACCTGGCATGGTGATGAAACGTCTGAAAATGAACCTTCCAGCTCAACCTGAACATTCAATGTTGTGATCTCAATTGCTTTCGGGGCAGAGAATTCCACAGGCTCACCATGCTCTGGGTGAGGACATTTCTCCTCACCTCAATCCTAAACGGTCGACCCCATATCCTTAACCTGTGACTCTGGCTCTGGGATCTTGGGAACATCCTTCCTCTGTTTACCCTTTCTAATCCTGTTAGATATTTATGGGTTTCCTATGAGATACCCTTGCCCCCTCATTCAAGATTCTTGTTAAGAGTCATTGCTTTGACCAGGATTTTGATTAGCCGCCCCTACACCCTTAAAGTCTATGTCTTTGGCAAAGAAACCAAACTCTGTGTCTGGATTCAGCCTATGGAAAAGGCATGTTTCTTATGTACAAACCTTGAAAAGGGGACCAGGTTTCTGGGGTAATGTGAGAATCAGTAATTTAAAGCATTGAAGCATCAAACAAAGAAAACAGAATCAGTAGTAGGTCATTCGGCCCATCAAATTTGTTCTATCATTCAAACTGATCATGGCTGATCAATGCAGTACTCCCCCTTTCTCCCTAATCATCTTGACACTGTTAGCTGCTAGAAATAGTCAATAGATTCATACAATACAGAAACCTACCCTTCTGTCCAACTCGTTCCTGCTGACCAGATATCCCAATCTAGTTCCATTTGCCAGCGTTTGGTCCTTTTCCCTCTAAACCCTTCCTATTCATATGCTCATCCAGGTGCCTTTTAAATGTTGTAATTGAACCGGCCTCCATCACTTCCTGTGCCACCTCATTCCATGCACGCACCACCCTCTGCATGGCAACGTATGCCTTGGGTCCCTTTTAAATCTTTCCCCTCTCACCCTAAACCTATGCCCGCTAGTTCTGAACTCCCCCAGCTGAGGAAAAAGGTCTTGGCTATTCACCTCATCCATGCACCTCACGATTTTATAAATCTCTACCATATCACCCTCTCAGCCTCCAAAGCTCCAGGGAAAAATGCCTCTATATTACTTGACCTGGCACCCACACACTTCAATAGTGGAGAATCCCCCAGTTTACCATCCTCTAAGTGAAATAATTTCTCCTAAATACTGTCCAAAATGACTCTTTGTTCTTCAACTCCTAGCCAGGGAAAACATCACTTCTGCATTGAACCTGCCCAGACGTGAGATTCCCCTCTCATTCTTCTAAGCTCCAGTTCATACAGACCAGTTCACCCAATCTCACCTTGTGCAACAAACCTATCATCCCAGGAAACAGTCTCCAGAACCTTCACTGCACTCCTTGTATCTTTTCTAAGGTAAGGAAACTAAGCCTATACACGAAAACCCAGCTGGAATTTCACCGGAACCCTGATTAGATCAAATTACTTACAGCGTGGAAACAGGCCCTTCGGCCCAACAAGTCCACACCGACCCTCCGAAGAGCAACCCACACAGACCCATTCCCCTATGTTTACCCCTTCACCTAACATTACGGGCAATTTAGAATGGCCAATTCACCTAACCTGCACATTTTTGGACTGTGGGAGGAAACCAGAGGAAACCCACGCAGACTCGGGGAGAATGTGCAAACTCCACACAGACAGTTGCCTGAGGCGGGAATTGAACCCGGGTCTCTGGCGCTGTTGAGGCAGCAGTGCTAACCACTGTGCTACCGTGCCACCCAATATAGCTACAATTAGATTTCCTTGCTCCTGTACTCAAACCCTCTTGCAATGAAGGCCAACGTACCATTTGTATTCCTAAGCGGTTGTTACACCTGCAGGCGTGCTTTCACTGGTAATGGCCAAGGACACCCAGAACCTTTCAAATATATCACTGTTTAAATCCTGCTCTAACATTCTGTTTTTCTTACTGAAGTGGACAATATACTGGATCTGCCACCCATTTTCCCACTCACTCAATTTGTTCAAATCTCCTCTTGTCAAGGGCTGTCACTTTCTCTCCCCTCTGGAATTCAGCTCTTTTGTCCATGTTTGAACCAAGGCTGTAATAAGGTCAGGAATTGAATGGCCCTGGCAGAACCCAAACTGGGCGTCACTGAGCAGGTGCTGCTTGATAGCACTGTTGATGCCCCCTTCCATCACTTTACCGATGACCGAAAGTAAGCTGATAGGGCGGTAATTGGCTAGATTGGATTGGTCCTGTTTTTTGTGCACAGGACATAACTGGGCAGTTCTCCAATTGTCAGTCAATGTAACTGTACTGCAAGAGCTTGGCTAGGGACGATACAAGTTCTGGAGCACAAATCTTCAGCACTATTGCCAAATTGTTGAGAGGGCTCATAGCTTTTGCAGTATCCAGTGCCATCAGCCATTTTGGGATATGCCATGGAAAAATAAATTGGCTGTACATTGACAACTATGCTGTTGGGGGCATCTGGAGGAGTCCTAGATGGATTCTGGTTGAAGATTTTTGAAAATACTTCAGCCTTAGCTTGTGCACGGATGTGATGTGTTCTCCCATTATTAAGGATGGGGATATTTGTGGAGCTTCCTATCCAGTGAGTTGTTTAACTGTCCACCACAATTCATGACTGGATGTGGCAAGACATACCCCAACTCAGAATATATTCCTCACCCGTGCAACCCTAATTGCTTACTCCAAGTGCTGTTCAAAATGGAGGAGTACTGATTCATTGGCCGATAGAGGATGATACATGATAATCAGCAGGAAGTTTCTTTGTCATTATTTGACTGATTCCTTGAAACTTCATGGGTTCCAGAGTCAATGTTGAGGGATCCTAGAGTAATTTCCTCCTGACTTAAATCACTATACTACCACCTTGGCTGCCACATTTCTTGTAAGGTACAATCCTGTGAGCATGACCATGTCACATTGTTGCTTGACTACTTTGTATATCAGAGAGTGTGGTGTTAGAAAAGCACACTTTACCTTGAAGAAGTTCTCATCTGCTGTACTCACTAGTTTATAAGACAGCTCTCCCAATTTTGGCAGAAGGGTAGCTAATAAGGAGGACTTTGCAGGATCAAGAGGGTGGGGTTTTCCATTTTTCCATTCTTAATTAATCTCTTGGGACCTTTTCCATTGAATTCTAAAGTGTTCCTAATCCTCAGGTTTGTTACTTTTTCTCATAACTTTATACCATTGCTGTTTGGATCTAATATTACCCTTAAGTTATGTTGTTAGCTGTGGTTGGGCCACTGTGTTCCTGTGCCAAAAAGAAATACAGAACTGCTGGAACATGTACATTCATTACTTAAATATGAGTCACTGCCTATCGACTGTTATACATTGTTTCATCGATATTTATGTTAATGAATTCCAGTTTCCAGATCTTTTTCATTTCAGTTTTATGATGAAGTGATAATGTAATAAAACCCAAAAGCTTCCATGGTTCCCACTTCAGCTGCTCGATTTAATACTCAGTGGCCATATCTTAATTAAACACACAAGTGTATTTTCTGATTCAACACATTCCGCTTATATGCTTTTTGACAGTGCTCCAGGGAAGTCCAGGTGGAACAAGCAAATAAACATGCTTGTGAACAAAGTTGTCATAGTCACAAAAACCAACACCTCCTCAAAATTAAAGTACAGGCAATACGATCTTTGTCATAGATATGGCACTACACAGAAACAATTCCTGCTGAATAATTTAGGGCAGAACTTTCATTTTCAGAAAAGCGAAAGAATTACAGATGCTGTAACTCAGAAACAAAAACAGAAATTGCTGGTAAAGCTCAGGCAGTATCAGTAGGGACTAATCAGAGTTAACGTTTCAGGTCAAGTGTCCCTTCCTCAGAACATGTTAAAAACATATTAAAAATACAAGTGAGCAGAGGACAATGCAAAACTACATATTCACCAAACCATCTTTTATACATTTACACAGGTTGCATAGACTGTCAGTCCATGAGGAACCCTTCTATTAGTAATGATGCCCTCATTAGATTCCACTCCTTGCTCCAAACAATAACGTATCAAAAATCCTTTGCAAAGGTGACTGTGTTTGTGGGTTCCTTCAAGCCCCAAGTGGTTAGTGTGGATGAGAATAACTACTTCTCTAGTCTAACTAGAAGAGTCTTGTCACATAAACAATAGGAGATTGCATTGTTGCATTGTTGCCACTTTTTACGGATTGCATGACTATGAACTACTTTACTACATAAACTGTAGTGCCTCATGTCTGTCCCTTATCAGTTCCTTATTTACTCTGACCAAGTTCTGATGAGATCTTCACAAAAGGGTATTGCCTTCTGCACTCAGTCATGGGGAGTGTAGAGGTTCAGAACCAGTTACAACAGCCCCCAAGCCCCCAAGTCTTTTTTCTCCTTCTATTATTGTTACAAGCTTATTTGTTAATTTAGATTTACCACCAGTCAATCTTGTCTCTAGACTTTGACTTTCCAAGTTCAGGTGATCAACAGATTTTTCTATTCCACCCAAATACATTTGCTTCATGCTTGGAAGAGTAGTAATTTGCAGAAAAGAAGGTAGCTGATTTAGATTGAATTCCTACGGCTGATGCCTGTTGTTCTCTGTTGAATCTTCTGTATTTCTTTTGTGCAAGACTACACTGATGTATTATCTATACCTTACAGCTATCTATGTGACCCCTGCTAAATCAGAGGGTTTTTTGTTGAAGCATATTCGATCGTTGTACTTATTTGTCTCTTAGTGTTATATTCCATGGGGTTATATGCACAATAACTTCAATTTGTGTCAGTGGACTTATGCTCTCATTCTGCCTGTAGATCTGTGCTGGAGTAAATTGCCTTAATTTAAATTTTTTGAATGTTTGAGATGTCCTACTCCCTCAGCCATTCAATTATCATTGAAATCCAGGTTGTTCATTTCCTCAATGGTGTTAGCTGGTGATTCATTCTCACTTGATACTAAAGCTTTTATTTTTGTTAGGGATTCTTCTTTGCGCAGTGGGGAGGAAAGGCTTTGCTTTACCTTGTCCCGAGACAATATTACACGCTCAACATAGACTGGGTGACTATTTCGACAAGCATCTTCGCCCAGCCCGAAACAGCCAGCCTGACCTCCCAGTCACCGCCATTTCAATTCCCCCTCCCACTCCCTCTCTGACACGTCCATCCTCGGCCTCCTCCATTGCCACACTGAATCAGACTGCAAATTGGAGGAACAACACCTCATCTTCCGCCTGGGCAGCCTACAGCCCAGAGGACTCAACATTGAGTTCTCCAATTTCAAATAACCTTCCCACCCATCCCCTGGCTCCCTTTCCAGCCCTGCCTCCTCTCTTCCATTCAAACCATTGACTCTTCCTTCCAGCTACTAACTGCATTCATCCCTTCCATTAAACAACCATGTCATACCCACTACCTGTGTCCATCTATCACTACCTCAGCATTCTGCTACTTTCCCCATCACAAACTCCACCCCCACTTTATCTGTAGCTCCCCTTACCACAACATCTATTCACCTGAAGAAAGCTTAATATCCAAAATGTTGACTTCTCCACCTGATGCTGCCTGGCTTACTGTGTTCTTTCAGCCTGTTTGTCTACACCACACCCCTAATGGCAGACTTGAGTTTGAAGTACGTAGTTGCACACTGCGATATGTGGAAACCTGACTAACTTCAATTGTCATGATTTGGAGGTGCCTGTGTTGGACTGGGATGTACTAAGTTAACTATAACCTGGCTTTGTGTGATTTTTTAAACTTCAGTTGTGGATTTTTCTACAGTCCGTCTATCTCAATAAATCCTCTCAAATTGTGTAGACAGCTTAATTGATGTCTCTTTGATTGCATTTTATCTCAAACTGAGCTGCCAGGTGAAATCTGAATTCTCTTCAGTTCTGAAAGCAGTGAAAAAGATTTTGGGCTAACCATATAGCCATAGTTTTCCATCTCATTTATTGCATGAAACATTTTGTAAATTGGTGACTAGCTTGGGAGATTTCAGCTATGAACTGAAAAAGTCCAGCAATCATTCCATCAGCTGTTCCTTGACTTTTCAATGTTTAATGTTTCTTTGCATGTTTGGATAAGATTGAGGACAATACATGCCCTTCTACTTAAATGTGGAAATTCTGAGTTATGAAATACTCATTCTGGTATTTGATGCCTCTATGTTGGGGAGATGCTTGTAACATACATTTAACTTTAAGTGCAATGACCCCCGGGCCTAAGATTTGACACTGCTCCACATTTTCTGGCCATGCCATAAGGACAATTCCTTCCTCACTCCTCATCCACCAGCCCAATATCACCATTCAACCAACACTCTCCACAGGCAGGAGGAGTGTGCTTGAGTCCCAGCCTGGAGCTAGACCTGTTCCTGTTTGGTCTGTACATATTCGACAACAAGCAATGACCTGGCCACACAAGATGAGCCTGTGATAAAAGCAAAATACTGTGTATGCTGGAAAACTGGAATGAAAACAGAAATTGCTGGAGAAACTCAGCAGCTCTGGCAGCATCTGTGGAGAGAGAAACAGAGTTAATGTTTTGAGTCCATTATGACTCTTCTTTAGGAGATGAGGAATATTGGACTGAAAAAATGGACTCATTTTCTCACTCCATGTACTGCTACATCTAGGCAAGCCAGTTCTTGGCCAGTATGTATGAACTGCCTCCAACTTTACTTTGTGTTATCTAATCCATGTTTTCTTCTGTTCCATTACCCCTTAAATGCATTTGTGCTATTCACTCAACTCTTCCTTGTGGTAGCGAGCTCCACTTTGTGGAAAGAATGTAAAGAGATGGCTTCTCAATTCTTCTTAGACTTCTTACACATTGTACAGATGACAGACCTGTTGTAATTTGTCTGTATTTTCCCTAAAAGTGCTGGGAACTACTTTACTCAGCTGAATACCAAGAACAGTTCCCAATTTATTGATGCTTTTCCCATCAGACTAATAACTCAACCATGTTCTTTTGTGCAGACATATGTTCTTTTCTTCACATTCAAGAAAATCAAGTATTTTTAACACTTTATGGCAGCAATTATCAGTTGATATCTTCAAAACCCATTCGACATGGCCAGTTTGTGGGTGTACAAAATGTTCAAACAGCACAGCCTGGTTCACCCATTCACAACTAAGCACCAGGAAATAGATTGTAATATGGAAACATGAAAACTGAAGAGATTGTTCATAAATTAGTACTGTGTTAATAATGTAGACAATGGCTACGCCAGTCCCCAAACTTTAAATCTCAGACCAATGAAAGTACCAGAATGGTTCAGTCCCTAAATAAACAGCCAAAGAAAATTAATCTAGGCATAAAATTCATATATTAAGGCTACAGCACAGAAACAGAACAGTGTTCAAGGTTCTGAGTATGGATAAAAGGGATTGAGGTGTTCAACCAGTCACATTGTATCGAATGCTGAGACAACTTGATGGGCTGAATGGCCTACTCCTGTCCATATATATATATATTTTAATTTTTTTTTCATAGGATGCAGGGGTCACTGCCAATGCCAATATTTGTTCACCATCCCTAATTGCTCTTTGAGGGCACATAAGAGTCAACCATATTGATACAAGCCCAGAGTTACATTTAGGTCAGAATGGATAAGGATGATGGATTTCCTTTTCTCAAGGCATTAATGAACCACATGGGCTTTTATAACAGCTGGTGATCACCATTACTGAGACTAGCTTTCATTCCAAATTGTCGCTTGCATTTTTTATTAATTAATTTCCAATTCCATCAACTGCTGTGATGGGATTCAAACACGTGAAACTCAGAAAAGATTTACAAGGATGTTGCCAGAGTTGGAGGGTTTGAGCTACAGGGAACGGCTGAATAGGCTGGGGCCACTTTCCTTGGAGCATCGGGAGTTGAGGGGTGACCTCATAGAGGTTTATAAAATCATGAGGGGCATGGAATAGCCAAGGTCTTTTTCCCAGAGTGCAGGAGCCCAAAAATAGAGAGAATAGGGTTGAGGTGAGAGGGCAAAAATTTAAAAGGTACCTAAAGGGGTAACGTTTTCAGGCAGAGGGTGGTGCGTGTATGGAATATGCTGCCAGAGAAAGTGGTGGAGATTGGTACAATTACAACATTTAGGAGGCATCTGGGTGGGTATATGAATAGGAAGGGTTGAGAGGGACATGGGCCAATTGCTGGTAAATGGGACTAGATTAGGTTAGGATCTCTGGTTGGCAAGAATGAGTTCGACCGAAGGGTCTGTTTCCATGGCATTCAGTTCTATGACTCTATGAATCTATGTCTCAAGGCCTGAGCTTCCATTTCTAGTCCAGTGACATTAACACTGCACTCCCATCTCACGCTTTTAGCCAGTACCACCTCCAACTTTACTTTGTGTTATCTAATCCATGTTTTCTTCTGTTCCATTACCCCTTAAATGCATTTATGCTACTCACTCAGCTCTTCCTTGTGGTAGCGAGCTCCACTTTGTGGAAAGAATGTAAGGAGATGGCTTCTCAATTCTTCTTAGACTTCTTACACATTGTACAGATGTCAGACCAGTTGTAACTTGTCCTGTATTTTCCATAAAAATGCTGGGAACTTTCTTTTAGTTCAACATTGACATACAAGACAGATGTGGTAGAATAC
This sequence comes from Chiloscyllium plagiosum, assembly GCF_037043375.1. Lineage (NCBI taxonomy): Eukaryota > Metazoa > Chordata > Chondrichthyes > Orectolobiformes > Hemiscylliidae > Chiloscyllium > Chiloscyllium plagiosum. The sequence continues at coordinate 18,405,978 of NW_028270147.1, forward strand.
ATTGAAAACTAACTGGACTTTTGAATCAACACCGACAAAATAAGATGCAGTCAGAAAAAAGATGGGCTGTGTTCAGATACACTACTTATTTGTGTCATTGCAGGGGAAAAGCAGCCATATGTGTTTCCTTCTTGCGAAAGCTTTTAATATCTCAAAATAAAACAAACTGTCAAAATCCTGCAATGAAATAAGGCAAAAGTTTTCTTTGGCTGTGAGTTTTCTGACAAAGGAAAAGGTAGTCTCTTGCACAATGTGTGCTATAACGTTAGTGTTCCACAGGTCAAGAGAATTTCCCCAAATAGATTTGAATCTCAGGGAAGGACAATCACCCAGAAGAAACATCGCTGTTATGGAACTTTTAATGGATTTCTGCAAAAGGGTTGTAAGATCAATGTAGGGGAACAGAGCCACACAGGACAGGAATTCCCATCAGAAACATTTTGAAGAAAATCAGAGCAACTGATAAAGTGAACTCTTCCAGTCATGGGATGCCTCCCAGGTTTCTGTGCTGGACATTGCTACATGTGTATAGGGTCCCTGAACGCCTCAGCAATGGGCTTTCTCTGACATGAGAAGCTTCAGAAAGATGAACAACATCACCTGAAGTGCTGGTAGAGGGGAGGAAAATTGCTCCCATTGCACAATGCACTGCCTTTACATTCAGTCACATGACTCATTACTATCTTCAGTTCAAAAATACCACTTATGCAGTTTAACACTTAAAGGTTCAAAAAACAATAGTTTCTGCTCGGTCTCTAAGCTGAAATCATTACCTGTTTCTTTTTGCAATTTTAAATATTGTTAGAGACACATTTCAGTTCTTATTTTGCATAAATATTTGCCTTTGTACTCACTTTCTTCCCTTAATTCTATTTAATTTGGTCCTTTTACAGTCATAATGCATTCAGCATGGTTTGTTAAACATAATCAGAGATATAATCTAGCCCAGGGCATCACTTTAAAGGTTACTTAAACAAAACTAGACTCATATCACAGGGTAGAGAGCAGCCCACAATGTGTATCTTTGAGGGGAGTAGGATCCACAGTGTAAATCTGACAGTTTGTGTCACATTTGGAGAAACTGTGTTGAAATAAGGAGTTTTTAAAAAATAGCGTTGGAATTTATATTCATCACAAGCCAAATTTGTTCTGTTTTCATTGTTTCCAGTAACTTGGAGTAAATTAAGTTCAGTTTGATATAATAGTCAGGCACTTAGCTAATAAAATGGGTTTATCTTCCATACAGTGTTTGTACTAAGTGAAGCATACACGAGGCATAACGATCTGTCACAATGCATTTACTTTATCTGCAGCACCCCAGCGTTTAATTGAAAAATATGCTTCTTAAAATAATCACAGTTGTGGATCAAACTCACAATTTCTATGATTAAAATGCTGTCTTGCTTTCAAATGACCACTGCAAGAATTTTCTCTTGCTAACATAATTACCCTTTTTGTGTCTGTCAGCTAAAACATGGAAATTTCATTCTGCTCTTATCTTACTAGATGCTGCAGATAGGGGACTGTTACTGTGCTTTGATAGTTTTATAGTTAACCTGAATGGTTGTGTTAATATTAGCCCATGGTGAGTGCTTGCTGGCACTTAGATGTTGTTTGCTGAAATGACCAGTTTACTTTGGATGCATTGACAGCTCTACTGTAAAATTTACCAGCATTAAAGGTCAGAAAGACTCCAGGTTTCTTTTCCCCTTCTAACTCATTCTCAGCCAAACCAGAATAAATCTCAGAGCAGAATCGCTTTTTCTGAAAATAATTTATGAATAATGCACCAGCTGTGTTTGAATTGAGAAAAGGCTTTCATATCCTTTCCATTAGCTCAGATTAAGTTTTCATACAGATGCTGGCAAGCATGCTAGCAATATCCTTAGCTCGTTTTTATGAAAATTTTATCAGTGCCTTTTTTTTCCTGTAGTACACTCTGTCTGTGAATCTAAAGCTTGGCTTTGGACATGAACTTCTCTCAACCTGGCTGGCTACATCTCTAAAGGTTTCAATATTTTATGGGCTCTGGCTAACTCAGCCGTGAGATTTGAGCTGCAGAGATTTAACTCTAATGCAAAATCCGTGAACAGATGAAAACTGGGATGTCATGAGTAATACATCGACGAGTGTGGGGAGGGGAGTGAAGTTACAGTTTTTAAAAGGGGTTTTTAGAAAGAAAACAGCACTCTCTGCTCGCTCTTTATGTTCCCAAAATGAAAAGCCTTTGAGCTATTACAATAATACATGCCTTCTTTTTTTTTGCTTGCTTGCTTTTCTTCAATTGCTGCTTAATTGTTATGTTTTTTCCCTGAGTTCAGCCATCAACAAGAAAGGTTCCTAAATGTCAGGTTTTCAGGAGAAATGGGCCTCGCATCACTTAATGTTTATGGGTTGGAGCTATTTCTTTGCATCGTCCTTTTTTAATGTCTCAAAACTGATTTAAAACATTTGGAAAATCTGCCCATTCAGCTGGAGTGTTCTGGTGCATTCTTCCTTGGAAACAGTGGGGTCAGATATGATTTGTCTGATGGACTTTTTCGCTGCAATCTATAGCCATTTCCCTTGAGTCATGTAGAGTCTAGCTCAGAAGAGCAGCCTATAATGGTCCCAATAACAATGTGTTCTTTGTGCAGAAGAATCCAAGGTGAAGTGCTGGAAGGTGCAAAAGGCAAGAAAAAAAATAGTTTTTAGTTCTTCCTTGCATTTTTATTATACAAGTTGGCTGTGCTGGAAATATTTTCTTGACAGCCGTTTTCACAATTTCCTTTCAGTATTTTGCTACAAAGCTTGAACAATCTGGCAATTTAAGAATCAAAAGTGTCCACGACTATTTACATATTTACAAATTTGAAAAGAATTATTGGTAAAAGAAATGTAGCTGGTTGAATCATCTTGCATTATTAGTGAACTAAATTAATAGAGTAATTAGAAAAAAAGACTGCTCTTTCATTGAATTTACAATGCTCCAGGCTGCAGATCATATATTCAGAGGCATCCATTGCAACACCCAACAGCTGTAACCACGATACGATACTTAATATTTTCAGTACCTGGAATTCTTAAGAAGTAAGTTGCAGGGAATTTGTGTCCATCCCTGGTTTATTAACCAAAACTCTGTACCTTGCAGCTCTGTTCAATATCACTATGCAGTTCTGATACAGATTTTCAAGTAGCAACTAATTAAAATTGCCTTAATTCTCATTCATATAACATTGCATGGATAATACATCTACACTTTGATGTGCATTTCACCTGAAGCATTTAATACAGACATTATAATGGTGACAAAGCTGATTTTGGTGATTACACAGATGAATACATGGACAGACTGAAGTGTGGATATGGGCTAACATTATGCATTATTTTGCACTGTGCCTGTTAGGGTTTCTTGTTAATTCTCTGTTTCATGGCATATTACTCAGTTTACACTTATGTAAATGACCTGTGACAGGGAAGTGAGTACCATGCAATCAATGCTATTTACGAGTATGAAACAGAAAGAACCCCTCTCGATGATGTTAATATGACCACGTTTTTCCACCACATTAAAGCCAGAAGCTGCAAGCAACAAAACACCAAGCTGAGTCGGCTGGTAACAGTCTCCAAAGCACTGAAGACTCCAGAGACAAGCGCAGTCCCATAGGACCTCCGGACAGTGAGCTAGTTTATAGACCAGGCTGATACAAACTACTTCCTCAGATTTTGATTCAACATCATATGGTACTCTAGCAAGTGCTATGTAGGAGCAGCTAAAATAATATCTCTACATCCAAAGTTTTTTCAGTGGATATAAAGATGGCAACAGCACTTTTTCTATGTCATATATAAATTGCTTTTTTCCGTCAGTTTTAGTGCTAACATTCATCAAGTGTCGATGTCATACTACTCCTTTTAGCTCATTGCTGTCTGGCTCCAGAGAGTTGACCATTACATCTGATTCTTGATGGTTCCACAGGGTCCAACCAAGTTCTAAATGCATACTTATCCTCTGTTTCAGGGTTTGCAAAAAGCCTGAGAGCTTTTAACTCTCTACAAACCATCGCAGAATGGATTGATTTTTAGTGAAGCCCACTGGGTTGCTGACATTCAGCTTGCATGACCATCTGTATAACATCAAAGATTGTGCATTGAGTTCTCCCCAGATCCTGCCAGGACTTCCTCAGGTATAATCTGGCAGTACCTGGCAGATTGTCTGCCTACTATTCTCAGTTCACATCACTCAGAGAAATACTGTGGATACAAGATAGGTCCAAGGCTGGGGAATTCTGCAGCATGTAACTCACCTCCTGCCTCAGCCAAATCTATTCGCTATGGCTCAAGTGAGGAGTGCGATGGCATACTCTCCACTTGCCTGGATGCATGAGTTCCAACAACACACAGCAACACTATCAGAATCAAGCAGTCTACTTGTTTGGCACTACCATCCACCACCACTGATGCACAGTGGCAGCAGTGTGTCCCATCTACAAGGTGCACTGGCAGCAAGCCGTGTCAAGCGTCCTCCAACAATACTTTCCAAACCTGTGATCTCCACGACTTCGGAGGACAAGAACAGCAGATTCATTGGAGCAGCATCTTATGCAAGTTCCCCTCCGAGCTTCTCACCTTCCTGGCTTGGAAATACATCGCCATTCCTTCACTGTTGCTGGGTCAAACTGCCTCTGAGCAATATTGTTGGTGCACTTAGATTCCCTACAGTATGGAAACAGGCCTTTTGGCCCAACAAGTCCACACCGACCCTGCGAAGAGTAACCTACCCAGATCCATTTCCCTACCCTATATTGACGCCTGACTAATATACCTAACACTATAGGCAATTTAGCATGGCCAATTCACCTGACCTGCACACCTTTAGATTGCAAGAGGAAACTGGAGCACCCAGGGAAAACCCATGCATACATGGGGAGAATGTGCAAATTCCACACAGACAGTCACTTAAGGTGAGAATCAAACTCAGGTCCCTGGCACTGTGAGGCTGCAGTGCTAACCACTGAGCCATCCCTTACACCAGAGGGACTGCAGCAGTTCAGGAAGTCAGCTCACCACCACTTTCTCAAGGACAATTTGGGATGGACAGCAAATACTAACCCTCACTGTAACCCAGTGAAGCTTACTAATAAATGAAGAATAAAAAGGTGAGCACTCCTTGGGTATTATCTAGAGCACCAGAGGCTTCCACCTCCAGTGCCACTTTTCTAAAGCCCAGCCACTGCTTTAATTCATTTGTTTTGATCTTATTCAAATAAATCTTTTACTAAATGTACAAACTGGTTTAATGCCAACGTAAATTCCATGAGTGAGTTTTGGAATTCCGTCCCGTCAAAAGTTGTTCAAGTTAGAGCGATTGAATGTTTAACAATTGATGTGGTTTTTGTTAGGTAAGGCTGTTTGAATCAGATGGCACAAATGGAGTCCAACTAAGCTTGTTCCAACTCTTTGAGAGAAATATCCAAATAGACCCCCCAGATCTACTCTTTGCTTGGATCTCAGTGATTTGTTCAGTCAGGGTGACAGAAGTAGATGGAGTTAGGATATAAGGATACAGATCAGCCTTGATTGAATTGAATTACAGTGTGTTCTGATATAATGCAATAGTTTCGTTCTCACGCGATCCCGTGATATAAGAAAGTTGTTGTAATAGCGGCACCATTTAAACCAATGGTATCAGAATCACGTTACAGCTAATACAGGGTAGGGAAAGTTTGTGTTCTACAAATAATGCTTTAAATTCTTCAATAATGTTATAGCCAATTTGCTTTGAAGAAATGCATGTTTTAGCAGTAACAACAGTACAACATCTGCTTGGGAATTGCAGGCAATAGGTCTACTCCATTTCACATTAATTTTGCAAATCTCTAGACTAAAGGATGCCATTAGTTTTGGGTTAAGATTTACACTTGCTCTGAACCTGTGTGAATGAAGGAAATTTGTGTTGTACTTTCTTTGGGTTTGGGATCAGTCCACTGACCCTGTCCATGGACAGACAGGTAAAATGGTCATGGAAGTGAAAAGCAGGAAATTTGCTGGCACTTAGAATTTTACCAAATGAAATTTTTTTTTTTTATTGACAGCCACTGGAGCAGCCTTGTCATCTAAGGTGATATTAGAAATACAGGTAGTCCTCAAAGTTTCAAGAAAGATCCAGAATCCCTCCAGTGTGAAAACAGGCCATTCAGCCCAATGAGCCCACAGTGACTCTCTGGGAAGCATCTGATCCAGACTCATCCCCTCCATATCTGTAATTCCCATGGCTAATCCAGCTCACCTACACAACCCTGGACACTTTGGGCAATTTAGCGCAGCCAATCCACGTAACTGCACACCTTTGGACTGTGGGAGGAAACCCGTGCAGACACGGACAGAACGTGCAAACTCTAAACAGACAGTCATCCGAGGCTGGAACTGAACCTGGGTCCCTGGCGGTTTGAGGCAGCAAGGTAAAAACAATGACTGCAGATGCTGGAAACCAGATTCTGGATTAGTGGTGCTGGAAGAGCACAGCAGTTCAGGCAGCATCCAAGGAGCAGCGAAATCGATGTTTCGGGCAAAAGCCCTTAATCAGGAATAAAGGCAGAGAGCCAGCAGTACTAACCATTGAGCCACCATGCTGCCCCAACTTCTATAAACATGCCTCTGTCAAAATCAAGGCAGTGCATTCCATAGGCTAATGACTTGTTGAGTGAAGCATTTTTCCTTGCTTTATCCTTGCTTCTCTTGCAGAGCACTTTAGACCTTGCCTTCTCATACTTGTTCTTTACTCTGTGGGAACAGTTTCATCCTATCTTCTCTATCCAGCCCTGTCACTATTAAATTTCCTCACAGTCTTCTTCTCTCCAAGGAGAGCAGTCCCAATTTCTTCAGAACTGAAGTTCTTCAACCCCAGAATCATTGTTGTAAACCGTTTCTGTAATCTCTCCAATATGTTCACATCCTTCCTTCTAATGGAGTGCCTAGAATTGTAGAAAATAGTCTAGACGAGGTGCAGCAAGTGCCTTATACCATCTCATAGACATCTTCATCTCTGGCTAAAATGGTAAATACCATGTTCAGGAGCAGGACTTCAAATGTATGGGCTCCACTGGAACCAAACCCCTGCAAACCCATAGCAACTCTCCTTCTGCTCGACTGTAAGGTTAGTACCTCCAGTATTACTTCAATCACAATGCATTTCTCTCGAGTTAACTTTGCCCTGGAATTTCTTTGCATCAGTTTACATTGTGGCAATAACTTTGTGCAGCTTCAGTTTAATGTGTGGACTGCCTTGAAGAACAATAGACTGGCCATAACATGTAGCAAACCCATGCTGGCAGGCCCTCGGTTCTGAGGAAGGGTCACCGGACACGAAACATTAACTCTGATCTCTCTTCACAGATGCTGCCAGACCTGCTGAGCTTTTCCAGCAACTTTGGTTTTGTGTCTGGTTTCCAGCATCTGCATTTCCATTTGGATTTTGCTTTGAGTGGTCCTCGTGCTTTGTACAGGAGCAATGTAGGAGTAGTTCAAACGAGTCATTCTCAATAAGATGCATTAGCAAAGTTTGCCTGTTTCCCACCTGAATTTGAAGCAACACGGTCAGGTCATGACCCACAACCCCAAATAAACAGGATTAACCATTTTCTGGACTGACATCTCTTTGGTTCCTTAATAGCTGCTGTAGGTATTACTGCTCCAAGAGGTACATTCAAAGAATGCGATGGAATTTACAACTGAACTTCCTTTTAAATGAAACAAACAGCATCCCAGAGGACCGCAGGAGAGGAAACTGTCACTTAGAATGTTCTGTGGTAAGAAGTGTTCAACAATTCTTTCAGATAACTTTCCTTTCTCGTTTCAGGTGGGACGCAGTTTGTCTATTCATCATGTCCTAATCCTTACATCCATTTGCTGGTGTAGACCAGACCAGTTCTGGCAGATTTGAGCTTCTACCCCTCCATTATGAATTGAGTGCAATTATTGACACAGTAACAGAATAAATGCCATTCAATACATTCATTTTGAGGCTAGGAGTGAAGATCTAAAACCTAGCTCCTACTGAGTTTTAGATTAAGATATTTTCTAATCAACGTGTTCAGAGATCCTATGGCACACCCAAGATCCTAGTCTAAAGGTAGGGGCACTCAATTTCAAAGATTAATGCTTTTTTTTAAATCAATCTGTTCAGGTGTGTTATGAGACACCACTGAAGGACATGAAATTTAAATCCAGGCTGTCCACTCTAACAGGTATGGACATTATCACTGCACCACGAGAGATCCCATTACATATTTCAAATCAGCCTGTTCAGAGACATTATTATACACCGCTAGAGCAGGTGGAACTACTTTAATAGTGAATGATAGGTAACTATATTATCAGCACCCTTAACAATAACGAGGATAAAAAAACAAAGAACAATACAGCACAGGAAAAGGCCCTTTGGCCCTCCAAGCCTGCACCAACACATTTTGCCCTTGCATACTAAAACTGTCCGCCCTTACAGGATTCACATCCCTCAATTCCCCTCCTATTCATGTATTCATCCAGGTGCTTCTTGAGTAGCATAGGAGATGCTAATCACTGCTATTGAGTGCACATTCCTGAATTACAATGTTACTCCCTAAGCTACTCCACATCTTTCTAAATCAACTTGCATCCCATCAAAATCCTTACATCATTATCAAGCAGATCTCCATCGCCTGATTTAGCGCTCAGGGAATATCTTGACCTCAAGCTTCCACAATCCCTGTCTTGGTTGTTGGATTATTTTAGTTGTGAAACAGTGGTCTATTTGACTCATCACTGCACAGTGTTAGTCTCTTGTGGCACGGTGGTAATGTCCCTATCTCTGAGTCAGGAGACCTGCGTTCAAGTCCTACCTCTGCTGGAGGTGTATAATACCATTTCTGAATGGACTGATTACAAAATATCTTCTACTGAGGTTGGGCCATTCCTTGTCAGGCATACGTTCATGTACTGACATTGACCCAACCAACAGAAAACCCCCTCTGGTAGTGTCCACATTGCCTAGGTATTCAGCAACATGATTTGTAGTATTTGCTTTGCACTGGGTCCATAGCCTTAATCTGAACATGGGTCTGGCCATCAAGTACTACAAGAGCAACAACAGCCCATAGAGAAACAAAGACAGAAATTGCTGGTAAAACTCAGCGGGTCTGGCAGTATCTGTGGGAAGAAAGCAGAGTTAACATTTCAAGTCTGACTCTTCATCAGAACTGAACTCATGTCCAGTGGCTTTTTATCTGAAGTATCAAAAGAGGCTTGCTATCCTTGTTTCAGCAAAACAGGGTCTTGTCCTTGGGAACTACAATGTGCTGAGGTTGAATCCAGATTCTTCTTACTTTGTACTCTCTTCATAAAATCTGCATATCATACTGTGCAATGCTGTTCAGAAATATGTCCTCTGGAAAAGAAAGTACTTACTGTGTCATAATGATGTATTGCAGGAGCTTAATAATAAACCTGAGAGTCTCTGCAGGTATGTACAAATTGTTCGAAGGATTATTTACAAAGTACTTATAAACAGCACAGGCACAGCACCTTTCGAATGCTGGGATTTAGCAATGTTGTGCACTCATTAGCAGTATCTTGGTATTTCCCATCTGATTAGTATAAAGCTATTATTAATTTCAGGGGCTACCTTTCTCACTTAAAGCTTGGGTTGGGAGGCCTAAGTCAAGTCCCACCTTCTCTGAAGATGTACAAAAACATCTGTGAATTGGTTGGTCAGGAAATGTTTTGAAAGCGAGGGCTCACATGGCCATTGGTAGTTACCTCTGGACTAAGAGGCCTGGGTTCAAGTCTTGTCTTCTCCAGAGGTGTATGTTATCTGAATAGATCACTTAACAATCTTTGCAAGCAGGCTTACATTTAGGCTCTTTGGTGTAGTGGTAGTGTCCCTATCTATGAGACAGGAGGCTGGGGTTCACATCCCACCTGCTCCAGCAGTGTGTGATAATAACTCTGTGCAGGCTGATGAGAAAATCTTCCAATTTCCAGAGGACATATTTCTGAACAGTATAATATGCAGATTTTATGAAGAGAGTACAAACTAAGAAGAATCTGGATTCACCCTCAGTACATTGTAATTGCCAAGGACAATTGACACTACCTTGATGCTGTTTAAGAATGCTAATTCATAAATGTACTTTTCCTTTAAAGTTAAGGCTTTTGTGATGCAGTGGTTGTGTCCTTACCTCTGGATTTGGATACCTAGGTTCAGGTCCCACCTGTACCAGAATAACAGGTTGATTAGAAAATATAGACACAGGGTCTTCAGGTTCAGTGGCAGTGTCCTTACCTCTAGACCAGGTGGCCTGGGTTCAATTCCCACCTGCCCCAGACATCTATCCTAACATACCTGAACACATTGATTAAACATATCGTGACCTTTAAAACTAAAATTCAATCGGAACTAGGAATTAGTTCACTCCAAGCCTCAAAATGAATGTATTGAAAAACATTTATCCCATTGCTGTAACATTGAACATAGAGCAGTACAGTACAGGAACAGGCCCTTCGGCCCATCATGTCTGTACTGACTATGATGCCATTTGAAATTAATCCCATCTGCCTGCACACAGCCTGTATCACTCTGTTCTCCGCCTGTTCGTGTCTGCCTTAAACACTGGTATCATATCTATTTCTATTACTTCTCCAGGCAGCATGTTCCAGGCACCTACCACACCCTGTCTTGCACAACTCATTTAAACTTTCCCCCTCTCACCTTAAACCTATGTCCCTGATTATTTGATGTTTCCACCCTGGGAAAAAAAACCTCTGATTATCCACCCTGTCATCCATCTAATAATTTTATATACTTCTATCAGGTATACATTCCTCGGTCTCCGACAATCAGGTGAAAACCATTCCAGTTGGTCCACCTCTCCTTATAGTTAATACAGTCTAACCCAGGCCACGTCCTAGTAAACCTCTTTTGAATCCTCTCCAAAGCCTCCACATCCTTCCTGTAGTGTGGTGACCAGAACTGCACACAATACTCCAAACGTGGCCCAACTAAAGTAGACAGCCCGCCTACTTGCGGAACGTTTCAGAGAACACCTCTGGGACACCCAGACCAACCAACCCAACCACTCTGTGGCTCAACACTTCAACTCTCCCTCCCACTCCACCAAGGACATGCAAGTCCTTGGACTCCTCCATCGCCAGACCATAGCAACACGACGGCTGGAGGAACAGTGCCTCATCTTCCGCCTAGGAACCCTCCAACCACAAGGGATGAACTCAGATTTCTCCAGTTTCCTCATTTCCCCTCCCCCCACCTTGTCTTGTCCCAACCCTCGAACTCAGCACCACCTTCCTAACCTGCAATCTTCTTCCTGACCTCTCCGCCCCCACCCCCACTCCGGCCTATCACCCTCACCTTATCACTCTCACCTTAACCTCCTTCCACCTATCGCATTTCCAACACCCGTCTCCCAAGTCCCTCCTCCCTACCTTTTATCTTAGCCTGCTGGACACACTATCCTCATTCCCGAAGAAGGGCTCATGCCCAAAATGTTGATTCTTCTGCTCCTTGGATGCTGCCTGACCTGCTGTGTGTTTCCAGCAACACATTTTCAGCTCTGATCTCCAGCATTTGCAGTCCTCACTCTCTCCCAACTAAAGTATTATAAGGCTATGACATGACTTGCCAAGTTTTATATTAAATGCCCTGACAGATGAAAGCAAGCATGCCTTCTTTACCACCTTATCAATTGTGTTGCCACTTTTAGGGAGTCATGGACCTACACCCCAAGATCCTCTGTATATCAATGCTCCTAAGTATTCTGCCATTTAGAACATAGAACATAGAACATAGAAGAATACAGCGCAGTACAGGCCCTTGGGCCCTCGATGTTGCGCCGATCCAAGCCCACCTAAACTACACTAACCCACTATCCTCCATATACCTATCCAATGCCCTCTTAAATGCCCATAAAGAGGGAGAGTCCACCACTGTTACTGGCAGGGCATTCCATGAACTAACGACTCGCTGAGTGAAGAACCTACCCCTAACATCAGTCCTATATCTACCCCCCCTTAATTTAAAGCTATGCCCCCTTGTAATACCCGACTCAATACGCGGGAAAAGGTTCATACTGTCGACCCTATCTAACCCCCTAATCATCTTGTACACCTCAATCAAGTCACCCCTAAACCTTCTTTTCTCTAGTGAAAACAGCCCCAAGTGCCTCAGTCTTTCCTCATATGATTTTCCTTTCATACCAGGCAACATCCTGGTAAACCTCCTCTGCACCCGTTCCAATGCCTCCACATCCTTCCTATAGTATGGCGACCAAAACTGCACACAATATTCCAGATGCGGCCGTACCAGAGTCTTATACAACTGCATCATGACCTCAGGACTCCGGAACTCAATTCCTCTACCAATAAAAGCCAGTACGCCATATGCCTTCCTCACCGCACTATTTACCTGGGTGGCAACTTTCAGAGATCTGTGTACATGGACACCAAGATCCCTCTGCTCATCCACACTACCAAGTATCCGACCATTAGCCCAGTACCCCATCTTTTTGTTATTCTTCCCAAAGTGAATCACCTCGCACTTAGCTACATTGAATTCCATCTGCCACCTTTCTGCCCAGCTCTGCAGCTTCTCTATATCCTGCTGTAACCTGCCACATGCTTCCTCACTGTCAACAACTCCTCCGACTTTCGTGTCATCCGCAAACTTGCTCACCCAACCTTCTAACCCCTCTTCCAGGTCATTTATAAAAATGACAAACAGCAATGGTCCCAAAACAGATCCTTGCGGAACACCGCTAGTGACGGCACTCCATGAAGAAACTTTGCCATCAACTACTACCCTCTGTCTTCTTCCATCCAGCCAATTCCTAATCCAAACCTCCAACTCACCCTCAATGCCATATCTCCGTATTTTCTGCAGTAGCCTACCATGGGGAACCTTATCGAACGCCTTACTAAAATCCATATATACCACATCTACCGCTTTCCCCTCATCAACCTCCTTCGTCACCTTTTCAAAGAATTCAATAAGGTTTGTGAGGCACGACTTGCCCTTCACAAAACCATGCTGACTATCCTTGATCACATTATTCCTATCTAGATGTGCATAAATCCTATCCCTTACAATTCTCTCTAAGACTTTGCCCACAACAGAAGTGAGACTCACCGGCCTATAGTTACTAGGGCTATCCCTACTCCCCTTTTTGAACAAGGGAACCACATTTGCTATCCTCCAGTCTTCTGGGACTACTCCTGTAGACAAAGAGGACATAAAAATCAAGGCCAATGGCTCTGCAATCTCCTCCCTTGCTTCCCAGAGAATCCTAGGATAAATGCCATCAGGCCCAGGGGACTTATCTATTTTCACCTTTTCCAGGATTTCCAACACCTCTTCTCTACATACCTCAAAGCCATCCATTCTACTTATTTGTGCCTCAGTATTCTCATCGACAACAATGCCCTGTTCCTGAGTGAATACTGAAGAAAAGTATTCATTCAGTGTCTCCCCAATCTCTTCCGCCTCCACACGCAACTTCCCCCTACTATCCTTGACTGGACCTATTCCTACCCTAGTCATTCTTTTATTCCTAACATACCTATAGAAAGCCTTAGGGTTTTCCCTAATCCTATCTACTAAGGACCTTTCGTGTCCCCTCCTTGCTGCTTTTAGCTCTCTCTTCAGGTCCTTCCTGGCTACCCTATAACTCTCAATCGCCCCAATTGAACCTTCACGTCTCATCTTGAGATAGGCCGCCCTCTTCCATTTAACAAGGGATTCCAATTCCTTATTAAACCACGGCTCCCTCGCACGACCCTTTCCTACCTGCCTGACAGGTACATAATTATCAAGGACACTCAATAGTTGCCCCTTGAACAAGTTCCACATATCATTTACACTCTTGCCTTGGAGTCTACTTTTCCAAGCCACACATCCTAAGTCATGCCTCACCGCATCATAATTTCCCTTACCCCAGCTATAATTCTTGCCCTGTAGTACACACTTATCCCTCTCCATCACGAGTGTAAAAATCACCGAATTATGGTCACTATCCCCAAAGTGCTCACCTACCTCTAATTCTAACACCTGGCCTGGTTCGTTACCCAGAACCAAATCCAGTATGGCCTCACCTCTTGTTGGCCTGTCTACATATTGTGTCAGGAAACTCTCCTGCACACATTGAACAAACACTGACCCATCTAACGAACTTGAGCTATAGCTTTCCCAATCAATATCAGGAAAGTTAAAGTCCCCCATAACAACCACCCTATTACTGTCACTCATCTCCTGAATCACCTTCCCAATCCTTTCTTCAATGATTCTAGGACTATTAGGAGGCCTGTAAAAGACTCCCAACAGGGTGACCTCACCTTTCCTATTCCTAACCTCAGCCCAAACTACCTCAGATGGCAAGTCCTCATCCATCGTCCTTTCCACCGCTGTAATACTGTCTTTGACAAGCAATGCCACACCTCCCCCTCTTTTACCCCCACCTCTAAACCTACTAAAACATTTAAATCCCGGAACCTGCAACAGCCAATCCTGTCCCTATTCTAGCCATGTCTCCGTAATAGCCACAACATCGAAGTCCCAGGTACCAACCCACGCTGCAAGTTCACCTACCTTATTTCGTATACTTCTTGCATTGAAGTATACACACTTCAAACAACTTCCCTGTTTACAGGCACCCTCCTTGGAAATTGATGCCATGTTCCTCACCTCCCTACACTCCAGGCCCTGCACCCTGAAGCTACAATCTGGGTTCCCATGCCCCTGCCGAGTTAGTTTAAACCCCCCCCAAGAGCACTAGCAAACCTCCCCCCAAGGATACTGGTTCCCCTCAGGTTCAGGTGTAGACCATCCTGTTTATAGAGGTCCCACCGTCCCCAGAAAGAACCCCAGTTATCCAAAAACTGGAACCCCTCCCTCCTGCACCATCCCTGAAGCCACGCATTTAATTGTTCTCTCTCCCTATTCCTCGAATCTCTATCACGTGGCACGGGTAACAAACCAGAGACAACAACTCTGTTTGTTCTAACTCCAAGCTTCCAACCTAGCTCCCTGAAAGCCTGTCTAACATCCTCAGCACTCCTCCTACCTATGTCGTTGGTGCCAATGTGGACCACGACTTCGGGTTGCTCCCCCTCCCCCTCCAGGACCCGGAAAACACGATCAGAGACATCACGTACCCTTGCACCTGGGAGGCAACATACCAAACGTGAGTCTCTCTCGTTCCCACAAAACCGCCTATCTGTGCCACGAACTATCGAGTCCCCAATTACTACTGCTCTGCTCTTCTTCACCCTTCCCTTCTGAGTAACGGGGACAGGCTCCGTGCCAGAGACCTGAGCCCCGTTACTTACCCCTGGTAAGTCATCCCCCCCACAAGTATCCAAAACGGTATACTTGTTCTTGAGGGGAATGGCCGCAGGAGGTCCCTGCACTGGCTGCTTCCTCCCTGTCCCCCTCACTGTAACCCATCTATCTGCCATCTTTGGAGTTACTACTTCCCTATAACTCTGATCTATGACCCCCTCTGCCTCCCGAATGATCCGAAGTTCATCCAACTCCAGCTCCAGTTCCCTAACACGGTCTTGGAGGAGCTGGAGATGGGTGCACTTCCTGCAAGTGTAATCGGCAGGGACGTCGATGGCATCCCTCACCTCATACATGTTGCAGGAGGAACATTGCACTGCCTTCACTGCCATCCCTCTAAAGCTAACTGTTTAAACAAAAACTGTGTCTAAATAATACAAGCAAAATTCAGCACTTACCTGCTTGCCACAACAGATGTTATTATTAGGTTAGAGGAGGAGGGCGGGTGGGAGGCACTACCCGTGTAGTGCCTCGGGTTCCTCTCCTTCACGCTTTTAAAGGGGGAAAAAACTAACCCAGCTAAGCTTACACTAACTGCTTCCGGGTCTCGGCTGCCCCTCTGCTTGCCGTCACTTCCTCTGCTGCTCCCGCTCTTTCTGTGAAGGAGAGAGAAAACAAAACACCGATGCCCGCTACAGGTAAGTAATTTTGAAAAAAACTCTTACCTTAGCTGTAGTCTCCCGGGTTCACCTCAACTCGGCCGCTGCTCCCACTCAAAAAAATCTGAATACTTTCCTCTTGCATTTGACCTCCTAAAATGCATCACCTCACATTTGTCTGAATTAAACATATTTGCAATTTCTCTGCCCAACTTTCTAACCGATTGGATACTGCTGTGCCCTGTGACAATCTTCCTCACTATCCACAACTCTACCATTTTTTGTGTTGTCTGCAAACATACAAATCAAACCACCTGCATTTTCAGCCAACACATTTATATATAGTACAAACAAGAGAGGTCCCAGCACTGATTCTTGCGGCACACCACTGGTCACAGTCAGAAAAATCACCCTTCCACAACTACTCTCTGCCTTCTATGACTGAGCCAAGTTTGTATCCAACTTACCAACTCACATAGATCCCATGTGACTTAATCTTCTGGACCAGACCACCAGGTAGAACCATTGTAAATGCTTTAGTAAAGTCCATGTGGACAACATCCACTACCATAGTGTAGGTTAGATTGACTTCAGATTTGTTTCACAGGTCAGCCCTGAAGGGCCTGGACTGCGCTGTAATGTTCTATGTTCTATCCTCATCAATCATCGTTGTCACTTGCTGAAAAAATTCAATCAAAATTGTGAAAAAAGACATCCGCCAGTCAAAGCTCTAATAAATCAATTTTTGTTTCCAAATGCGAGCAAATCCTGTCCTTAAACATCTTCTCAAATGTTTTCCCTACCATCAATGTAAGGTTCACCAGCCTATAATTTCCTGGATTATCCCTGTTGCCTTTCTTTAAAAAAAGGAACAACATTTGCTATTCCCAGTCTTCTGGGACATCACTTGTGGCACGACCCTAGCAATCACATTCCTTGCCTCTTTCAGTATCCTGGGACAGATCCCATCAGTCCCTGGGGACTTATCTACCTTAATGTTTTTAACCCAGCTCCCCTGCTTCTTAATATTGACATGACCCAAAATATACACATAGCCCTCCTTAATCTTACCATCATCATGTCCTTCTCCTTAGTGAATACCAATGTAAAGTACTCATCAAGGACCTCACCCACTTCTTATGGCTCCTTGAAAAATTCCTTTCTTTGCCCTTGAGTGGTCTTACCTTTTTCTTCGTGACCCTCTTACTCCTAATACACATATCAAATGCATTGAGATGCTCCTTAATCCTACTTGTCAAAGAAGGGCTTATGCCCGAAACATCGATTCTCCTTCTCCTTTGATGCTGCCTGACCTGCTGCGCTTTTCCAGCAACACATTTTTAAGCAAAGAAATGTCATGGTCCATTTTAGCCCTCCTAGTTTTTTGTTTAAGTTCTTTCCTGCTTCCCTTATAATCCTCAAGAGCCCAGTCTGATTTCAGTTTCGTATATGCTTCCTTTTTCTTTTTGACCGAAAAGTGGTCTGGTCCAAAAGATTAAGTCACATGGGATCTATGTGAGTTGGTAAGTTGGTTACAAACTTGGCTCAGTCATAGAAGGCAGAGAGTAGTTGTGGAAGGGTGATTTTTCTGACTGTGACCAGTGGTGTGCCGCAAGAATCAGTGCTGGGACCTCTCTTGTTTGTACTATATATAAATGTGTTGGCTGAAAATGCAGGTGGTTTGATTTGTATGTTTGCAGACAACACAAAAAATGGTAGAGTTGTGGATAGTGAGGAAGATTGTCACAGGGCACAGCAGTATCCAATCGGTTAGAAAGTTGGGCAGAGAAATTGTGACCAGTGGTGTGCCGCAAGAATCAGTGCTGGGACCTTCTTGTCATCCAGGGTTCCCGAATCTTGCCATCCTTATCTTTCAACCTCACTGGAACATGCTGGTCCTGAAAGATTCCCACATGCCAGATGTGGATTTGCCCTCAAACAGCCACCCCTAATCTAATTCTTCAGATCCTGCCTAATACTGTTGTAATTTACTGTCTCCCAATTTAGTACTTTTACCTGAGGATCAGTCTTATGTTTATCCGTAAATATCTTAAAACTTATAGAATTACGATCACTGTTCTCAAAATGCTCGTCCAATGAAACTTTGATCATCGGACCAGGCTTAGTCCTCAATTCAAGGTCTAGAACAGCCCCTTCCTTAGTTGGAGTATCTATATATTGTTTCAAGAAACTCTCCTGGATGCACTAACAAATTCTGCCCCATCTAAGTCTCTGGCACTAAGGGAGGCCCAGTCAACATTGGGGAAATTAAAATCACCCATTACAAAAACCCTGTTATTTTTTCATCTTTTGATGAACTGCCTACATATCTGTCCCTCTATCTCTCACTGACTGTTGGGAGGTCTATCATATAAGCCCATCATAGTGGTTGGACCTTGCTTATTCCTGAGGTCTACCCATATGGTCTCATTGGATGAGTCCACCAAGCTGTCCATTTTCAGTACAGCTGTGACATTCTCCTTAATCAGTAACATGACTCCTTCACCCCTTTTACATCTCTATCTCACCTGAAACATCGAAACACTGGTACATTCAGCTGCCAGACATGCCCCTTTCTCAACCAAGTTCCCATAATGGCTACAGCATCTTAGTTCCATGTATTAATGCAGACTCTAAGCTCTTCTGCCTTATCTGTTTCACTGTTTTCATTAATATAAATACACTTCAGATCTCCTGTCCCACCATGTTCATTAACCTTTCCCTCCCTATTCTTCCTATTTGACTTACTTGACATAACCTCTACTTTCTCCTCAATCACTCCACATGCTGATCTACTGGTCTGATTCCTATCCCCTGGCACACTCATTTAAACCTTCTTGAGTGGCACTGACAAACGTCCCTTCCAGGATATTGGTGCCCCTCCAGTTTAGGGTCCAATCTGCCCTTCTTGTACAGGTCCCTCCAACCTTGGAAGAGATCCTAAAGATCCAGATATCTGAAGCCTCCCTACTACACTAGCTCTTTCGCCACACATTCAATTGTATTTCATTTCTGTTTCTGTCCTCACTGGCTTATGGCAGAGGGAGTAATCACAAGGTTACAACTCCAGTGATCCTGCTTTTGAAATTTCTACCAAACTCCACACATTCTCTTTGCAGGATCCCATCACTCTTCCTGCCTATGGAATTAATGCCAATATGGATCATGACCTCTGGCTGCTCACTCTTCCCTTTCAGAATGTTCATTGCCCACTCAGAAGCGTCCTTGACCCTGGCTCTAGAGAGGCAACACATCACCCTGGAGTCTCGCTCAGAACCACAGAAATGCCATTCTCTCCCCCTTACAATCACTACCACTCACTTACACTTCAACCCTCCCTGCTGTGTGCAACAAAGCCCATTATGGTGCCACTGATCGAGCTGCTGCTGCTGCCTTCCTCTAAGAGGCCATTCTACCACCACCCGCCCCCCCCCCCCCCCCAACAGTATTCAAAATGCTATACTTTGTTTGAGAGGGGAAAAGGCACAGGGGATACCTGCACTGCCTACTTGTCCTTCCTGGCAGTAGTCCATCTATTTGGCTGAACCTCTGATGTGAGCAGATCTCCGAAACTCCGAACGATAAAGCTTTCTGCCTCCCATGCGCGGCTCAGTGAGTCCCACTGCTGCTCCAAATGACCTATGCACGTCCTACTGACACACTTGCTACAGACATCATTTCAGGGAAACTTCTATTTGATCTCCCACACATCTCACAGAAGAGGCATACCAATCCACTGACTGCCATTACTACCTCTCTAGTAGCTATCAGATTATCTTGCCGTACCTTAAATCGACTGAACCTCCCTCAGTGAAGGAAAGCCTGCACTTTGACCTCAAAAATAGCATTTCCACTCACTGCTGAGGATCTGCGTTTCTTCAGCCACAACCCAATTTCTAATCGCCTCTCTTACTTTGTTCAAGAGGAGGGAGGAAGGAGGGAAACACTACTCTGCTATTAATTGTACTCCATTTGCAATGGAGAGATAGAACGACAAATTTGCCAGGGAGAGTCTGGCAAATGGATGCAAGGATTGTGACTTGTGGAATAGACAACTATGTCCCATGATCATATGATACGTGAAAGGAAAGGTAGGTGAAGGGTTAAAATGTTTAAAATAAGGCAGAGAAGCCTTTTTAAGCCAAAAATACATGTTAGTGAATTATAAAGGAGAGCTTTCAGATAGCACTCCGATTCTTATAATCATAAGAATCATAACCTTATATGACGCTTATAATCATAACGATGGAATGAAGAAAATATAATAATCAGTATATATTGATTGCATTCTTTCAGCTACTGTCTCATGATTTGTTGCACTAGATTCTCTTGGACGCTGTAGAACAGTGATAACTGCCATTTGTCCTTGGAAATAAAACACTCCTGTGCTTTGATTTAAAGCTTTGGCCTGTGACATTCATGTTTTTCAGTGGGAGAGTAATTTATTGCTTTATACACTGCGGACAAATAGATGTCATCACTTAAATGAAGACAACTGGTACAAATAGAAGCTTTGGCTATGGCTTGGGACTGCCCTAATAAATCAGACGTCCCTGCTTATGGGATCATTGTCATCTTCTCCCTGCTTCACAGCATTAGGTGAGTGGTTAACTTGCATCTTATTATCACTTTCCATACTGTGTTCATCCTATCAAGGTATTATCTACTGTAATCACATTAATGTTGTGAACATTATTTTAAATGTACGCCGAGCCCAAGCAGAATTTATTCCATGTACAGACGGACATTGTTTTTATCCCCGACTGATACCTGTCCTGATCTGAATTCAAGCTTATCAACAACCAGCATAAAATTCCGGTTTTTGCAGTTGAGTATCTCTGTCTCTCTTTCTGGAAAAGTAAAACAGGAATAGGTAAATGGCCTTCTTTCTGGATTAGTGGTGCTGGAAGAGCACAGCAGTTCAGGCAGCATCCAAGGAGCTTCGAAATCGACGTTTCGGGCAAAAGCCCTTCATCAGGAATAAAGGCAGTGAGCCTGGAGTGAGGAGAGATAAGCTAGAGGAGGGTGAGGGTGGGGAGAAAGTAGCATAGAGTACAATGGGTGAGTGGGGGAGGGGATGAAGGTGATAGGTCAGGGAGGAGAGGGTGGAGTGGATAGGTGGAAAAGGAGATAGGCAGATAGGACAAGTTCGGACAAGTCATGGGGACAGTGCTGAGCTGCAAGTTTAGAACTTGGGTGAGGTGGGGGAAGGGAAAATGAGGAAACTGTTGAAGTCCACATTGATGCCCTGGGGTTGAAGTGTTCCGAGGCGGAAGATGAGGCGTTCTTCCTCCAGGCGTCTGGTGGTGAGAGAGCGGCAGTGAAGGAGGCCCAGGACCTCCATGTCCTCGGCAGAGTGGGAGGGGGAGTTGAAATGTTGGGCCACGGGGCGGTGTGGTTGATTGGTGCGAGTGTCCCGGAGATGTTCCCTAAAGCGCTCTGCTAGGAGGCATCCAGTCTCCCCAATGTAGAGGAGACCGCATCGGGAACAACAGATACAATAGATGATATTAGTGTATGTGCAGGTAAAACTTTGATGGATGTGGAAGGCTCCTTTAGGGCCTTGGATGGAGGTGAGGGAGGAGGTGTGGGCGCAGGTTTTACAGTTCCTGCGGTGGCAGGGGAAGGTGCCAGGATGGGAGGGTGGGTTGTACGGGGGCGTGGACCTGACCAGGTAGTCACGGAGGGAACGGTCTTTGCGGAAGGCGGAAAGGGGTGGGGAGGGAAATATATCCCTGGCGGTCCTCTAGCTTAACTCTCCATGCTCCAGGCTCACTGCCTTTATTCCTGATGAAGGGCTTTTGCCCGAAACGTTGCTTTTGAAGCTCCTTGGATGCTGCCCGAACTGCTGTGCTCTTCCAGAACCACTAATCCAGAATCTGGTTTCCAGCATCTGCAGTCATTGTTTTTACCAAATGGCTTTCTTTGTCCAGATCTCCCTCATGCTCTAAGGTTCATAAAATCATAGAATCCTTGCAGTGTGGAAACAGACCCTTCGGACCAACAAGTCCATACTGATCCTCTGAAGAGTAACCCACCCAGACCCATTCCCCTACCCCTTTCACTCTACATTTACCCCTGACTAACTTAGCTAGTCGACACATCCCTGAACACTATGGGCAATTTAACATGGCCAATTCACCTGACCTGCACATCTTTTGACTGTGGGAGGAAACCGGAGCATCCAAAGGAAACCTACGCAGACACGGGGAGAATGTGCAAACTTCACACAGACAGTCACCTGAGGCTGGCATCAAATCTGGGTTCCTGGCGCTGTGAGGTAGCAGTGCTGACCACTGAGCCACCGTGCCACCCAGTGTTGGTTGGGACATCAGGTTCATAAAATCCTATAATGGTGATAGCACAGACAGAGGGACTATTCGGCCAATCATGCCTGTGCTAGCTCTCTGTAAATTAAACTCGTCAAGTCCAGTCCCTGCCTTTTTTCCATTGCCCAGCAGGTAGTTTCCTTTTGAATAATGATGCAGTTCCATTTCTGTGTACCATAGATGAACCAGTCAGCAGTACACTCTTGGACAATTCATTGTAGTCCCGAGCTACTCGCTGTTTTAAAAAGAATTGTCCACAGGCCCCCTTTTGTTTTGTTCATGCCAACCACTTTAATGTGCATGTTCTCTGCTTCAATATCATTCCACCAACAGGAACAGTTTCTCTCTGTCTCATTCTGTCCAACCACCTCAGGATTTCGACCACCTTTGTCAAATGTCCTCTCAAACTTATAGAGTCATGGAGCCATACAGCATGGAAACAGATGGTTCGGTCCAACCAGTCCCATGTTCCAAACTAAACTAGTTCCACCTGCCTGCTTTTCACCCATATCCCTTCAAACCTTTCTTATTCATGTACTTATCCAAATGTCTTTTAAATGTTGCAAATGTACCTGCATCCACCACTTCCTTAGGCAGCCCACTCTCCACACGAACCATGCTCCGTGTAAAAAAACGTTATCCCTCAGGTCCCTTTTAAATCTTTTTCTTCTCACTTTAAAAATACGCCCCCTAGTTTTGAACTCCCTCACTTTTGGGAAAAAACCCTTGTGATTTTAATAAACATCAATCGGGTCACCCCTCAACCGACTACACTCCAGTGAAAAATGTCTCAGTCTTTCCATTCTGCTTTTATATCTCAAACCTTCCCTTCCGGGCAACATCCTAGTAAATCTTTGCTGAACTTTGTCCAGTTTAATATTAGTCTTTCTATAACAGAGTGACCAGAACTGCATACAGTACTCCAAAAGAGGCCTCAGCAATGTCCTACATACTCTCAACGTGACATCCCAAACTGAAGGGGATAAACCCTGATTCTCCACTCTTTCCTTGTACTTGAAGAACTTCGTCTTCAGAACCATTTCAGAGAGATGATGGCCCAACAATGTTTCTTGATCCAACAGACCTAGGTAATGTTTGGGGACCTATGTTCGAATCTCTCTATGGTAAAATTTGTATTCAATTTTCAAAAGCAAAATCTGGAATCTAAAGATGATCTTTGATCACATTGTCAATTTTCAAGATGAATGTACTAATTCACTAGACCAATAATGTCCTTCAGGGAAGGAATCTGCCTCTCTTACCTGGTCTGGCCCACATGTGACTCCAGACCCACAGTGATGTGGTTGACTCTCATTTGCCATGTGGGCAATTAGTGATGGGTAATAAATGCTCACCTAGCCAGTTACATCTACATCCAATTATTAAAAATAACAACTTGTATGAATCTTTTCTGCACCATCTTCAATGCCTACGCATTCTTCCAAACATCAATATTGGATGCCACACCTTAGTTGGGACTGAATCAGTGTTTTATAAATCTTTATCAGAGAAATTAGAGGGATCTGAATGAAAGATTCTTCGGGGATTTGACAGGGTCATAGAGTCATGAGAGCTATGGTATAGTAAAAGGCCCTTTGGAACATCAAATCAGCACCAGTCACCTAGCTATTCTCATCCCAGTTTCCAGCACTTGGCATATAGCCTTGTATGCCTTGGCACCCCAACTGTGCATCCAAATGCTTCTTCAATGTTAGGAGGGTTTCTATGTTTACCACCCTTACAGGCAGTGAGTTCCAGATTCCCACCCTCTGGGTGGAAAGGTTTTTCCTCAATTCCCCGCTTAACCTTCTGCCTTTTAAATCTATACTCCAGGTCACTGATTCCTCGTCAAGGGAAAAAAACACTTTTCCCCCTACCTTATCTATACCCTCCATAATTTTATATATCTCAAACATGTCCCCTCCTCAGTCTCCTCTGGTCAAAGGAAAACAACCCCAGTCTATCCAATCTTGCTTCCTATCTAAAACTCTAGAGCCCAGGCAACATCCTGGTAAATCTCCTCTGTGTCCTCTTCACTACAATCACATCTCTCCTATAATGATGATTCCAGAACTGCACGTAAAAGAAGATTTCCCCTTGTGGGTGAGTCTAAGGACAAAGGGTATTCTCTCAGAGTAAGGAGTTGTCCAGTTAGGACAGAGATGAGGAGGAATTTCCTCTCTCAGGGAGTAATAAATCTGTGGAACTCTTTACCACAGAAAGCTATAGAAGTTGGTTCATTATGTTCGTTAAAGGCTGAGATGGATAGATTTTTAATCAGGAAGGGAATCAAGGGTGATTTGGAAAAGACAGTTTAAATAGAGCTAAGGATTGTCAGATGAGCCATGATCTCATTGAATGGTAGATCAGGCTAGAGGGGCTGAATGGCCTATTTCTGACCCTACATCTTATGGTTTTATTAACCACTTCCCCAACTTTCCCTGCCACTGTCAGGTTTCTCAGCATCTGTACCCCCTTTAGAATTATGTCTTTTAGTTTACACTGCTTGATTCTCCTCATTCTTGTGAATAAAATTGGGTTCCATAAATGACCAGGTAGTAGAAAATGACCTTAAACGTGGCTCTCAAGAACCAACAAAGGAATGGAAAAAGAAAAATAGATCAAATGCAAGGTATGTTGGAGTATTCTATATAATGATATCACAGTAGGCAGGAATACATGGAGACAATGTCTACCATATTACCATTCCCTTTTGTACAAGTGGTGAAAAATGTAATTTTCTGAGTACAACCTCAGCTTTATCTTTCTCCCAGATATTTGGATGTAGGAAAGGTAGAAATTAGGAACAAGATTTTGACATCTTCGAGGGTAATTTGGTCCAGACTTTAAAATCTTAAGCCAAACAAACTCCCTAGAGATTTAAACTGAGATCAAGCAGGGAAACTATACCAGGCACACGCACAGGATAAATCCAATAAATGCTTCACGAGGTCAGATTTTTGCCACTAGTTTCAATGCAGCAAGTGGGTGTCGGTTTAAATCAACATGTTTATTTATTTGGAAGTTGTTTGAAAGCTTATAAATAAGCAGCCAAATATAGTTCCTTCAGTTCATTAAACCCAATGTTTACTTCTCGAATGACAAATTCCTAAAATTAAAGGGGAACATTTGCATTTGTATAGCACCTTTCATAGTCTTGGAACAAAACATTTCACAACCAATGAAGTTTATCAGAAGTACAATCACTGCTGCCAGGTACGAAAATGCAGAAGCTAACTTGTGCGCAGGAAGCTCCCACAAACAGAAGTGTGTGACGACAAGTGGGTAATCCGCTTTTGGGGTGTTTCAGTTAGGGAGAAGCATTAAGCAGAATATTGGGAAAAGCTCCCATACCGTTCCTTGAATACTGCTGTGGGATCTGAGAAGGCACAGCTCTCTGCGGTTTCAAGTCTCGTCTGGCATTGGGAGGAAAATTAAAAAAAAAATGTGTACATTAAAAAGCAGAAGGACTATGTGTATAGAAAAGTGCATTTAGATATCTATACTTAGCTTTCCTTCAATTGCATTTTTAAAATCACAGATTTTGTTGCTTTGTGCTTTTAGTTGCACGCTGGAGACAGATAATTAACTGGGAAGTGACAAACTATTCTGACACAAGTTGCCCATCGCCTGCCTATTACTTAACATTCCTTTTCTTATAAAATTACAGCTGGCTTGAAATAACTATGTCATAGGTCTGGACATTTCCCAATCCCTTCTTCATCCACTTACAAAAATGGCATATAATAGCAGATGGACGTAGGTTTTATCAATGTGGCCTTTACCTGTATTGTGAGTTGATGGATAGTAAATTGCCTCTTACAATTGCTGATGTCCTTGAAGAAACATTTTCGAATGGCACTATTATATGAGACCAATGTAGCCTCATGTTAAATTAGACTCCATCAGAGAGTGAGTGTTAGGTTCCATAAAATCATGAGTCCGTATTCAGGACCATTGTTCTAGAGGAATAAATCGACAGAAATTAGATAGAAGTTCCAAGTCAAATTGCATTCTTTGGTCTAGTCTGTGTAGCAATCACATCGCCCACAGCCATGCTTTCTGTAAACTCACTTTGCACAAATGACTTAGCCGCCACTGATGTATTGACACAGTGTGTCCATGAATGACATTAGGGCTGCTTAGAAAAAGGAAGAAAACAATGAAAACGGAATCGAGTAACTACTTCTGAAAATTACCTTTCCCTGTGAAACTCCCTCAAAGTGCTTTGATGTGGCTGAAGGTGGTTTTAAGTGAAAAATGTCAAAGCAGCACAGAAAGAAATTGATGGAAAATGGAAGGGCACGGTTTGGTTATTTGATGCAGTCAGTGGATTAGGACTCTCAAACCAGTTACAAGCTCTGCTTTTGCAACACGAGAAAAATGGCTGAGACCATTACATGGAATAATTGCTTTCGTTCCAGTTTTCTTATGGAAGCAGATTCCCTCAGAGGTACCTTGAGTACTGAGTTGAAGGGGATTATAAAGGTGATTACTTTACTGCCTTCATTTGGACTTGCAAATAGCACAATTGCTAATGGTTATATTTTCCACCAACATGAATGAATTAGAGTGCTGGTCTTTTATAGGTCTGGGGAACTGATTGTCTAAAAATGTTGTTTACTTGTTCAGGGGATGTGAGAATTGCTGGTTTGTTCAACTATCCTTCATGCTAGTGGTGGTAACAGTGCTTCTG
The DNA here is from genome assembly GCF_037043375.1 of Chiloscyllium plagiosum. NCBI lineage: Eukaryota > Metazoa > Chordata > Chondrichthyes > Orectolobiformes > Hemiscylliidae > Chiloscyllium > Chiloscyllium plagiosum. Next base: position 18,432,966 of record NW_028270147.1, read on the forward strand.
ATGTCACATATAGACAGTTAAAAATCACACAACACCAGGTTATAGTCCAACAGGTTTATTTGGAAGCACACTAGCTTTCGGAGCGCTTCTCCTTCATCAGGTGGTTGATGAAGGGGCAGTGTTCAAAAAGCTAGTGCTTCCAAATAAACCTGTTGGACTATAACCTGGTGTTGTGTGATTTTTTTAACTTTGTACACCCCAGTCCAACACCGGCATCTCCAAATCATGACATATAGACAGGGTGGTTAAAAAGGCATTTGGCACACTTACCTTCATTGCTCAGTCCTTTGAGTACAGGAGTTGGGAAGTCATGTTGAGATTATACAGGACATTGGTGAGGCCTCTTTTGGAATACTGTGTTCAATTTTCCATATCCGCCACAGATTAAAGGAAACTTCCATATCCGCCACAGATTCACCTGCACCTCCACCCACATCATCTACTGCATCCGCTGCAGCCGGTGTGGCCTCCTCTATATTGGGGAGACAGGCCGCCTACTTGCGGAGCGATTCAGAGAGCACCTCTGGGCCACCCGGACGAACCAACCCAACCACCCTGTAGCACAGCATTTCAACTCCCCCTCCCACTCCACCGAGGATATGCAGGTCATTGGACTCATCCACCGCCAAACCACAACAACGCGATGGTCGGAGGAGGAGCGTCTTATCTTCCGACTGGGAACCCTCCAACCACAGGGGATGAACTTGGACTTCACCAGTTTCTTCATCCCCCCTCCCCCCACCTTGTCTCAGCCGAATCCCTCCAGCCCGGCACCGCCTTCCTGACCTGCAGTCTTCTTCTTGACCTCTCCGCCTCCATCCTACTCCGACCTATCACCCTCACCTTGACCTCTTTCCACCTATCACATTTCCAACGCCCCTCCTCCAAGTCCCTCCTCCCTACCTTTTATCTTCTCCTGCTGAACACTCTCTGCTCGTTCCTGAAGAAGGGCCTGTGCCCGAAACGTCGAATCTCCTGTTCCCTGGATGCTGCCTGACCTGCTGTGCTGTTCCAGCAATAAAGTTTCAACTTTGATCTCCAGCATCTGCAGACCTCACTTTCTCCTCTGTGTTCAATTCTGGTTGCACAGTTATAGGAAAGCTGGAGAGAGTTCAAAAGAGATTTACCAGCATGCTGCTGAGTATGGAAGGTTTGAATTATAAAGAAAGACTGGATAGGCTGGAACATTTTTCACTGGAGCGTAGGAGACTGAAAGGTGACCTGATAGAAGCTTATAAAATAAAGAGGGGTTTAGATAGAGTTAATGGTAGTTGTCCTTTCCCTGGGATGGGAGATATCAAGACCAGGGGGCACATTTTTAAGGTGAGAGGAGAAAGACATGGGGGCATTTTTTTTACATAGAGGGTGGTTTGTGTGTGGAATAAACCTCCTGAGTAAATGATGGATGTGGGTACATTTGGATGGATACATGAACAGAAAAAGTTTGGAGGGATGTGGGCCAGGAGCAGGCAGGTGGGACTAGTGTAGTTTGGGATTATGTTCAGCATGGACTGGTTGGGCTGAAAGGTCTATTTCCGTGCTGTATGACTCTGTAACGTGGTTGTAGCCAAAATGCTATGATACAGGATATATTTTCAAGTCAGGATGGTGTAAGCCTTGGAGGAGAACCTGGAGATGGCAATGCATTTCAATGCTCTTGTCCTTCCCATTGGTATAAGTGCCATCAAGGAAGAGTCCAACAAGAGGGAAAGACTGAGGAACCAGAGTTGAGAGCCCTTGGATGTGAAGAGAGACAGAGAATATGATAAACTAGAAAAAAAAGGAGTATTCTTCAAGTGAGAATCAGGACATACAAGAAGTTGAGAAGCGAAGTGAAGAGGATTATAAGACTGGCAAAGAGAGAATATGAGGCTAGAATGGCACAAGTTAACACACAAAAAAAAACAAACAGAAATACATTCCACTGGCGGTGGGCAAGCTTTTCAAAACAATAGCCCCAGGTTATTAACGTGCATTTGGAAAGGTGGAATTTGGTTAAGTGAGGAGAGCCAGCACGGCATTTGTAAAAGGCAGATTGTGTTTTACTTATCAAATCAAACCTGTGATGAAGTTGGTAAAGAGAATACGATGTATGTTATAGGTTTTAAGAAAGTTTTTGACAAAGTAACACACAAAAGGCAGGTTAATGGAAAAACTGAGGGATAGTAAATGCTGTTTCTCAGATTGGAGGATGTTCCTCAAGGGTCAGAGTTCGGATCACGTTTTTTAAAAATATATATTCTGTACACAAATGACTTGGATTTTGGATTACAGAGATAAAAATATAAAATCATGATTAAGATGGAGGTGTGATAAACAGTGGGGGGGTGGGGTGGGGGGCAGTGTTTGATCGAGACGAGAGCTAGAGAGCCAGCCAGAACCCCAAGCTGTCTCCGTTGGGGAAGGGCTGCTGTGTTAAATACCACTCTGGCACTTCTCTGGGCAGGAGCTGCTGACGACCTTTTCAAGGACCCCAGCCTCCTGCCAAGAACTACTAGCCAATCAGAAGGCAGCAACATTTCTCTGAAGACCCACTGCGCAGGTGGTAGATGTTGCTGCTATGATCTGATGATTAGCTTGACCCATTAGCAGATCCGTCGATTAGACTCTGAGTACAACTGAAGGGACTGCCTGGATGGCTGGCTTGCATTGCAGAGTAACACCAACGGGTATGGCTTCAATTCCCACACCAGTGGAGGTTACCATGAAGGACTCTCCTTCTCAACCTCGCCTCTCGCCTGAGAGGTTGTAACTCTCAGGTTAAAACACCACCAGTCGTCTCTCTCTCTCTACTGAGAGAGTAGTCCTATGGCCTTAGGAACTATAGTGACTTTACCTTTTAGTCAAATCCACTCACCATAAAGCCAATGTACCTTCTTCACTGCCTGCTATACCTTCACCCTTACTTTCAGCAAGTGGTATGCAAGGACACATGGGTCTCCTGGTTGGTTGCATCTCCCTCTTTTCTAATCTATCGCCATTCAGATAATAAGCTGCCTGCTTTTTTTTTTACCAGAAAGGATGACATCTCATTTATCCACATTATACTTCACCTTTCATGCATTTTCCCACTGCTTTATCCTGCTTAAATCATTAAGCATTTATGATCCCCACTGTTCACCCTCTTACCCAGCATTGCAAACCTAAAGATATTACATTCAGTTCCCACTCTAAAGTGAATCATTTACTTCAGATTTACACTTGTAAGGTGGTGTTCAGTTAAGGATTCTGAAAATATTCAGAAGCTGGGAATAGAAATATCTAAAAGGAAAGAATAGAAACAGACTCAACAGAATGGCTAGTTCCCCAGCTCCCACAGCCTTTGTGCATTTTAGAGGCTGCAAATTTACTTGGACAGCAGCTGAACCTCAAAGTCTCATGCAGCTGGAGTAATACTCCCAGCATTGTCAGGGTGTACCTGTGCACTACAATGGCAGCTCCCAAGGGTGTAAGAGGTTGTGTGAAAAATCACCACAGGCCCACTCAGGTTTACAGCAGACTTTAGATCAATTTTAGGTCACGGTTCAAGGTTTGATAAAAGTTTAATTACCGTACGTTATTCTGATGACTTTGAGCTCAACTTGTAGAGGGATGCAGCCGCTGCTGAAATTTGGATTGTGCATCAATGTTTTATTGCCTAATGCAACTCATTAGATATTTAATGGAGAAATGCCTACTCAGGTTTTAATGTGGAAGGATGTGAAGTGCTGATGTTTGAGAGGAATGCTGAATAAATAGGAACCTGAGAATTGCCATTTCTCCCAAGACCAGCCCCTCCCCACATTAGTATAATGCAGATATTTTATAGACAATAAAATTAAATAACAATATTTTCATTTTACGATGTACTAACTGATCTCCTGTTTAATTATTTTGTTCAATCTTGGGTGATAATGACTGAAAGATTATTCTAAGCTTCACACAATGTATAAGAGATTAGTGTAACCCCAATTGTTTCCTCAAGATCTATTTAACGTGCTGTACTGTGGTCAATGAAGGGTGTATCCAGATGGGAATTGGAGACCAGCAATAGAAAAGGTATAATACAAAGCAAGTCAAGATTTTCCTTGGAGTTTAATGCTTAAACATGAAATGGATGCTAGCATGAATGGTAGGAAATTAAAGTGTAACAGATGGACCTCAGAACTTAATAAGACTCTGGGGAACCTCCTTGTTTAGAGCGAGTCAGTAGATGTGCAACTATTTAGTGGGAGATGAGGCAGTGGTGTTAAAGTCACTGGATCAGTAAAACTGAAGCCCAGCTAATTGGAATATAGGAGTAGGAGTAGGCCATTCAACTTATTGAGGCTGCTGTACCCATACCTCTTTGCTAGGTACGTGGAACAGTCCATCTTCCACAGCGACACCGGCAGCATTCCCCACCTTTTCCTCCTCTACATTGATGATTGTATCGACGCCACCTTGTGCTCCCACGGGGAGGTTGAGCAGTTCATTAACTTTACAAACTCCTTCCAAGCCAACCTCAAATTCACCTGGACCATCTGGGACACCTCCCTCCTCTTCCTGGATCTCTCCATCTCTATTTCTGGTGACTAACTGGACACAGACATTTACTACAAACCCACCGACTCCCACAGCTACGTCGATTACACCTCCTCCTACCCTACCTCCTGTAAAAATGCCATCCCTTATTATCTATTCATCCGCCTTCGCCGCATCTGCTCCCAGGAGGACCAATTCCACCATAGAACATCCCATGTGGCCTCCTTCTTTAAAGACCGCAATTTCCCCTCCCATGTCATCGACAATGCCCTCCAGCGCAGCTCCTCCACTTCCTGCACCTCCGCCCTTGAATCCCACCCCACCCAATGCAACAAGGACAGAACCCTCCTGGTCCTCACCTTCCACCCCATCAACCTCCATATACATTACATCATCATCCGCCACCTACAAACGGACCCCACCACCACAGATATATTTCCCTCCCCACCCCTAACAGCGTTCCGAGGAGAACATTCCGTCTGACGAGGGAGATCCACACCCCCTCAACCCCACCAGCCACCGCAGGAAGTGTAAAACTTGCACCCACACCTCCACCCAAGGCCCCAAAGGATCTTTCCACATCCAACAGAAATTTGCCTGTACATCCACACACATTATCTACTGTATCCATTGCACAAGCTGTGATCTCCTCTTCGTCAGGGAGACAAGACGCCAACTTGTGGATCGTTTCAGAGAACATATCTGGGACACCCGCACTGACCAACCCCACCGCCCTGTGGCTGAATATTTTAACTCCCCCTTCTACTCCACCAAGGACATGCAGGTCATGGGTCTCCTCCATAGCCAAACCCTTACCACCTGACACCTGGAGGAAGTAAGCCTCATCTCCGCCTCGGGACCGTGCAACTACACAGGATCAATGTAGACTTCACCAGTTTTCTCATTTCCCCTGCTCCCATCTTATTCCACTCCCAAACCTCCAACTCGGCACTGCCTCCCTGACGGGTCCTACCTGTCCATCTTCCTTCCTTCCCACCCATCTGCTCCACCCTCCCCTCCGACCTATCACTTCCACCTGCTCCTTTATCTACCTATCATATTCCCAGTGACCTTTCCCCCAGCCTCACCCCCTTCCCATTTATCTCTCAGCCCCCTTGCTCACAAGCCTCATTCTTGATGAAAGGCTTTTGCCCAAAACGTTGATTCTCCTGCTCCTCAGATGCTGCCCGACCTGCTGTGCTTTTTCAACCCCACACTCTCGACTCTGTACCCATTCATTGTCATCATGGCTGATCACCCACTTCAATGCATTTTTCCCACACAGTTCACACATTGTTGCCATTTAGACATCTGTTGATCTTTCTTTTAAACATATTCAGTGACTCAGCTTCCACTGGTATCGGAGGTTAAGAATCTCACATGTTACCTCCACAAGAGACCCCTAGTCTGCACATCCAGATATTCTGTAACCAACTCGTTCAGAGATATTATTGCATACCTCTGGGGCAGGTGGGGCACTGTGCCATAAGAACCCCAAAACAGAATAAAGACCATTCTTTTCCTGTTTCTTTCAAAGATTTTCCTAATCAATCTGCTCAGAAATGTCAGTACACACCTGAGCAGATGGGATTCGAATCTAGGCCTCTGGGTCCAGAGGGACCACATTGCTTCCCTATTGCCTCGACGTCTCAATATTTTAATCAAACTGTTCAAGGATCTTACAAGACACCTCTGGAGCAGATGGGACTTGAACCCAAGCCTTCTGGTCCAGAGGTAGGGGCACTGCCACTGTACCTCAAGCACCCTATTCTCCCCACAGCTTAACTATTGATATAAATTGAAACCATCTGGGGTCCATGCACTGATCCTTGCAGTACGTCACTGTCAATTCCCACTCTGTTTTGTTACTGTTAACCAACTCTGTATCCATGTCAGTGCATTTCCTCCTATCCCATGTACTTTAATTTTGCTAGCCAACCTCATATGGGAATTTGTCAAAAGCCTTCTGAAAATTCAAGCATATTATGTTCAATGATTCCCTTTATCAACAGGTTCGTCAAACACGATTTCCCATTTACAAATGCATGCTGGCTGAATAGAATTAGATTACTCCTATCTAACTTTTTATGGAATGGTGGTGCTGGAAGAGCACAGCAGTTCAGGCAGCATCTGAAGAGCAGCAAATATGACGTTTCGGGCAAAAGCCCTTCATCATGAAGAGCTTTTGCCCAAAACATCAATTTTGCTGCTCCTCGGATGCTGCCTAAACTGCTGTGCTCTTCCAGCACCACTAATCCAAAATCTGGTTTCCAGCATCTGCAGTCATTGTTTTTACCTACTCCTATCTAACTGACTATCACAGCATGAATATCTATCTTATAATCTAGCATTTTTCTCACTACTGATGGAAGGCTAACACGTCGGTCGGTTTGAAATGAAGACAGAAATCGCTGGCGAAACTCAGCAGGTCAGGCAACATCTGTGGGGAGAAAGCAGAGTTAACGCTTTGAGTCCAGTGACTCTTCATTAGAAAAGTTTCATTAGAGGTCTGTAGGTTCCCTTAATTCTCCCTCCATCCCTTCATAAATAACAAGGTGATTTTTTTTTTAAACTTCCATACTACAAGAATCATACCAGAATCTATAGAATTTAGAAGATGATCATCAAAGCATCCATTATGTGCAGAGCTACTTTTTTCCACATTTCCAGTTGCAGAATATTAGATCCAGGGACGTTTGAATCCTCAGTAGCATTGATTTCTCCAATACAACCTTCTTACTAATATTAATTTCCTTCAGTTCCTCATTCTCCCTAAATCCTTGAATCTATTTCTGCGAGATTTCTGGTATCTTTCTCAGTGAGGACAGACACAGTGAGCAGAATCTCATCTGGGTCTTAACACCATGGGGAAACGATGGGATTTGTAGCAGAATCAGACGAGAAGTTGAATGAGACTGATCTTGATGTCAACATTATCTCACTCCATCTTATATGCTGATGACAAGTGGAGAGGAGTAGCGAGATTCTCTCTGGGCAGAGGTGAGTTGTTAATTAAGGGGGATTATTTTTGTTGTAACCAGCCCAACTTGCCTCATTAACATTCCCTTTCTGATCTTACCAAATGCACTGAGCAAGACCTCCACGTTGCTTACAACCAAACTACATCTCACCGCCCAATCCAGGGGAACCAGCTGCATGCACCCCTCATCCATGAACATTGGCACCTGACATTTGCCAACCCCTCATGATCTTCATGGCACTGCTCCACTACACTTGCAGAAAACAGACTCACATTACAGGATCATGTTGAAAGGCTGCTGCAGAGGTGCCTTGTGCGGATGGACAGGCACTAAGCTCACAGAGTAGACCAGACTGCATCTCAGGGCTGCTGACCCGCTTAGCATTTGCTCACTTGGTGCCCATCTGCACGCACACACCATCCAGACCTTCTCGTTCTCCTTAAACCATCCCATGTCTAGGTGACTTTCTTTGCTGCTCAGTGGTCCTCAATCCAAGAGGCACAAATCATGCTCTTCAGCAGTGTGCCCTGTCAATCTCACACCTGCTCAGTGCGCCAGCAGTTTACATGGCTAGCACAGTGCACCACGTGAAAACCAGGGGCTATTGAAGCCTGTTTGAGTCCCCGCAGGTGTTTGTGTCTGGATGGCCCAGACATGAGAACAAAGAGAACAAAGAAAATTTACAGCCCAGGAACAGGCCCTCTAAGCCTGAGCCGATCCAAATATACTGTCTAAACCTGTCGATCAATTCCTAAGCATCTGTATCCCTCTGTTCCCCACCTACTCCTGTATCTGTCCAGACGCATCTTAAATGAATCTACCGTGCCTGCCTCTACCACCTCTGCTGGCAACGCATTCCAAACGCCCACCACCCTCTGTGTGAAGTACTTGCCGCATGTATCCCCCTTAAACTTTCCACCTCTCACCTTGAAAGTGTGACCTCTGGTTATTGAATCCTTCACCCTGGGAGAAAGCTTGTCTCTATCCATCCTGTCTATACCCTTCATGATTTTGTAAACCTCAATCAGGTCCCCCCTCAACCTCCTTTTTTCTAATGAAAATTAACTTAACCTATTCAACCTCTCTTCATAGCTAGTGCCTTCCATACCAGGCAACATCCTCGTAAACCTTCTCTGCACCCTCTCCAAAGCGTCCACATCCTTTTGATAATGTGGCGACCAGAACTGTACACAATATTCTAAATGTGGCTGAACCAATGTCTTGTACAATTTTAACATGACTTGCCAGCTGTTATACTCAATACCCCGTCCAATGAAGGCAAGCATACTATATGCCTACTTGACCACTCTATCCACCTGTGCCGCAACCTTCAGGGTACAATGGACATGAACTCCCAGATCTCTCTACCCATCAACTTTTCCCAAGGCTCTTCCATTCATTGTATAATTCACTCTAGAATTAGACTTGCCTAAATGCATCACCTCACATTTGTTTGGATTGAAAGCCATCTGCCACTTTTCCGCCCAACTCCCCAGTCTATGTATATTGTCTTGTATTCTCTGACAGTCCCTTATGCTTTCTGCTACTCCACCAATCTTTGTGTCATCTGCAAACTTGCTGATCATACCAACAGTGCCCTCTTCCAGATCATTTATGTATATTACAAACAACAGTGGCCCCAATACTGACCCCTGTGGAACACCACTGGTCACCTTTCTCCATTTTGAGAAACTCCCTTCAACTACCACTCTCTGTCTCCTGTTGCTCAACCAGTTCTTTATCCACCTAGCTAGAACACCCTGCACACCATGTGACTTCACTTTCTCCATTAGTCTACAATGGGGAACCTTATCAAACGCCTTACTAAAGCCCATGTATATGACATCAACAGCCCTTCCTTTATCTAACAACTTGGTCACTTCCTTGAAGAACTCTATTAAGTTGGTAAGGCACGATCTCCCCTGCACAAAACCATGTTGCCTATCACTGATAAGCTCATTCTTTTCTAAATATAAATAGATCCTATCTCTCAGTACCTGCTCTAGCAACTTCCCCACCACCAACGTCAGACTCACTGGTCTGTAGATTAGATTACTTACAGTGTGGAAACAGGCCCTTCGGCCCAACAAGTCCACACTGACCCTCCAAAGAGCAACCCGCCCAGAACCATTCCCCTAAATTTATCCCTTCACCTAACACTATGGGGCAATTTAGCATGGCCAATTCACCTAACCTGCACATTTTTGGACTGTGGGAGGAAACTGGAGCACCCGGAGGAAACCCATGCAGACATGGGGAGAACGTGCAAACTCCACACAGACAGTTGCCTGAAGCAGTTACCCGGAATATCCCTTCTTGTACAGAGGGACAACATGAGCAACCTTCCAGTCCTCTGGCACCTCACCTGTATTTAAGGATGCCACAAAGATATCTGTCAGGGCCCCAGCTATTTCCTCTCTTGCCTCCCTCAGCAACATGGGATAGATCCCATCTGGTCCTGGGGATTTGTCCACCTTAATAACCTCTAGCATACCCAACACATCTTCTCTACTTATGCCAACATGATCCAGACTAATCAAACTTCTATCTCTAATCTCAAGATTCATCATGTTCCTCTCCTCAGTGAACACTGATGCAAAGTAATCATTCAGAATCTCACCTATTCTCTCAGGTTCGACACACAACCTTCCTTCATTATCTTTTAGTGGACCAATCCTTTCTCTAGTTACCCGCTTGCTTGTTATATAAGAATAAAATGCTTTGGGATTTTCCTTATTTCTGCTTGCTAAAGCTATTTCATTACCCCTTTTAGCCCGCTTGATTCCTTGTTTAAGACTTGTCCTACTCTTCCAATATTCCTCCAGGGCCCGTTCTGTTCTTAGCTGCCTAGACCTTATGTACCCTTCCCTTTTCCTCTTGGCTAGTTGTACAATTTCTCCTGTCATCCACGGTTCATGAATCTTGCCTTTCCTATCCTTTGCCTTCAACAAGACATGCCTATCCTGCACTACCGTTAACCTATCTGTGAAAGCCTCCCACTTCTCAAATTAACTTCCCTTCAAATAGCTGTGTCCAATCCACATTTCCCTGCTCCTGCGTAATTTTGATATAATTGGCCTTGGCCCAGTTTAGTACTCTTCCCTGAGGACCACTCTCTTCTTTATCTACGAGTATTCTAAAATTTACAGAATTGTGGTCACTGTTCCCAAAGAAATCCCCCACCGCAACTTCTACCACTTGTCCTGGCTCGTTCCCCAGTACCAGGTCCAATATGGCCCCTTCCCTCGTCAGACTATTGACATACTGCCCTTGAAAACTCTCCTGGGCGCTTCGTACAAATTCTACTCCATCCAGACCTCTGATGCTAAGTGTATCCCAGTCATTGTTGGGAACATTAAAATCTCCCATCACCACTACCCTGTTGCCTCTACATCTATTCATAATCTGTTTACCTATTTGTTCTTCTACCTCACGCTCACTGTTGGGAGGTCTGTAATACAGCCCCAACAATGTAACTGCACCCTTCTTATTTCTCAGCTCCACCCATAATGCCTCACGACTCAAGACCGCCATAGTGTCCTCCTTTAGCATAGCCGTGATATCATCGCTGACCAACAATGCAACTCCACCCCCTCTTTCCCCTCTTTTTGGGGAAAGTCTTCTTGTCAGATGCAAATGGGGCTCTCTTTGGGATGAACTTCCAGGTGTCAGAGGGGAGCAGAAAGGGTGGAGATGACAAGCAGGTCACTTCTGGAGTGTTGATCTCGAACAGGGATGTGCATGGTTCCTCTTCTAGCTTGGCACTGCTGGCACTGCCCTGTCTCCCTGTGAGTATGGAGCAGCTGGAGTGCTCGCTATGTTCCCTGTCACCCTGTCAACATACCATTGGTCCTGAAGGCATGGTGATGATCCTGTGTATGTGTGTCCGTCTATCACAGCCTCTGACCTATCTATGGAGGTTGGATCTGTCCATGTTTATTAACTTTCTCAGCGCTATAGTGTCTGAGGAAGTGAAATTATATTTTTAATGTACATAGTCTGGCATGTATTTATTGTTAATTGAATTCAATACTGTTCAATAGTATTTCTGTGCATTCGCTCTCTTTTACCTGTTTTCTTCAGATTTCAATTGATCTAGCATCATCTTCCATTTGCAGAAGAAACTTTGAAACCTCGACCAAAGTGTTTCCTAGTTTCACTCCTGAATGGTCTGTCACCAGTTTTTCGGTTATGTCCCCTTTGTTCCAGATTGACAGCAAGTTGAAATATTTTCCTCTCTATGCAGGCCCGGAACATCAACTCTCCTGCTCCTTGGATGCTGCCTGACCTGCTGTGCTTTTCCAGCACTACACTCTCAACTCTGATCTCCAGCATCTGCAGTCCACACTTTGTCCTTCCTTTCTATGTAGCCTATAAGTTTCCCTAATATTTTGAAATCTTCCATCAAGTTATTCCTATTACCTTCTAATTTCTAACGTCTAGCTATATTTTTAGTAAATCTACACAGCACTTAGTCCAAGGCCAATATAATCTATCAAAGACTTAGTGCTGAGAACTGAACACTGTGTCCCAATACTGAAGCATAATTGTTCAACCCCTGTACTTGACTGCTTTGGAAATTAAGATCAGCTTTCCATTAGCTGTTTCGATTATATTTTTCTTTCTAAGAAGGAAGACAGAAAGCAGGAAACAACTGTGAAGTACAGGGAATAGAAAAACATTAGAAACTACTATTAAAGAAATTATGTCAGAGCACTTGTACAAGTTCAAAGTAATCAGTCAGAGTCAACATGGCTTTGTGAAAAAAAAATCATATTCAACTACTCTATTGAGGAGGTAACAAGTATTATGGATAAAGGAGAACCAGTTATTGTACTATACTTAGATTTAATAAGGTGGCACCTCAAAAGTTGTGGCAAAAAAGAGATCGTGATGCAGATGGTGGAATATTGGCATGAATAGACAGGAAATGGCTAACAGGAAGTAGAGGTCAGTTGTAAATATTTCTTTTGCAGTTTAGAAAAATGTTACGAGTGGTCATGATTTGGAGATGCCGGTGTTGGACTGGGGTGTACAAAGTTAGAAATCACACAACACTAAGTTATAGTCCAACAGGTTTATTTGGAAGCACTAGCTTTCAGAGCACTGCTCCTTCATCAGGTGGTTGTGGAGTATAAGATGGTAAGACACAGAATTTATAGCAAAAGTTTACAGTGCAATGTAACTGAAATTATATAAAGGAAAAGATTTGGATTGTTTGTTAAGTCTCTCGTCTTTTAGAGTGAACATGTTGTTTTCAGTTCTTTCATATGTAAATTGCAGAACTATTTTAAAGTTACATTGTCAAGTGAACTTTAACAATTAGTGTCATGTCGGCCCAGATAATGCATTGAAGGTGTGAGGTGCCCTGTGTGAGACTGTCTGTGTTACAATGGTCAGACTGATTCTAAACTAAAAAACAGATTTCCAGCATCTTACTTGGATTCATGCAGTTTTTGTGCAAAATAAAATGTAATTCTGCAAGTACAAATTTACCCCACAAACTTATATGTGCGTGAGTGTGCATGTGGGTGTGTGTGGGAGGGAGTTGGGAGGTTATGAGTATCTATGAGAGAGTATGTGTATGTATGTGAATGTGAGTGTAAAGGGGTATAAGTCTGTGAGAGGCTGTGAGTGTGCGTGAGAGTGTGGGGGTGTATGCGTGAGCGTATGAAAGAGAGCTTGTGTATGAGAGAGAGTCTGCGTGAGTGTATGGGTCTGTAGGTGTGTGTGGTCTATAGGAGTTTGTGTGTGTGTGTCGGAGTGTCTGTGTATGTGTGTGTGCGTCTGTCTGTCCGTCTGTGAGTGTGTGTGTGTCTATCTGTCTATCTCTCTGTGCGTCTGTGTGTGTGCCCGTGTGTGTGTGTATAGGAGTGTCTGTGTGTGTGTATAGTGCAATGGGGTCACCTATAGTGTGGCATGAACCCAAGGTTACTGAACTTAGCTATCAGCTCCTGCTCAGCCACTTTGTGTTGTTGCCTGTCCCAATGTCCATCTTGGAGGATGGTCCCCCTACGTTCTGAGGTTGAATGTCCTGGACCGCTGAAGTGATCTCCGACTGGGAGGGAACACTCCTAACTGTTGATTGTTGTGTGGAGTCCATTCATCCATTGCCGTAGCTTCTGCTTGGTCTTGCCAACGTACCATGCCTCAGGGCATCCTTGCCTGCAGCGTATGAGATAGACAACGTTGGCTGAGTTGGTCTCACCAATGTACCATGCCATGAGTGGTACCCACAGGGACTGGTGCTAAGAGCTCAATTGTTTATACTTTATATGATTGACTGGGATGGAGAGGTAGAGGTTATGGTCCCAATTTGGGGATGATAAAGAGATGGGTAGCAAAGTAAGTTGTGAAGAGCATGTAGAAGGCTACAAAAAAGCTGTAGATAGGTTAAGAGTGGACAAAGATGGAATATAACATGGGGAAATATGAAATTGAAAAGAAGCATATTATTTAAATGGTGAGAGATTACGGAGCTCTGAGATGCAGGGAGTTCTGGGTCTCCTCATGTATCAATTACAAGAGGTGGGTATGCAGGTATAGCAAGTAATTAGGAAAGCGAATAGGATGGTACCATTCATTGCAAGGGAAATTGTATACTGAAGTAGGGAAGCTCTGTTTCAGTTACACACTGGATATAATGTACATGGCACAGCATTTGTCAACTTGTGTAAGAAAGGATGCAAATGCATTATACGCAGTTCAGAAAAGGCTTATCAGAGGAATGCTTGAAATGAGAGGAGGTTGTCTTATGAGGAAAGGTTGAACAGATTAACCTTGTGTCGACTTGAGTTTTGAAGAGTGAGAGGTGACTTGGTATAAGATCTTGAGGGATGTTGAAACTGAGGATGTGGGGTAGATGTTTCCATTATGGGAGAATCTGAAACTAGATGTCACTGTTTAGAAATGAGGGGTTACCCATTTAAACAGAGATGAAGTGAACTTCTTTTCTCTCATAAGGTCATGAGCCTTTGGAACTCTGACGCTCTTTGAATATGTTAAAGGCAGAAAGAGAGAGATTCTTATTCATCAAGAGGTTGAAAGGTTATCAGAAATTGGTGGGAGTGCAGATTTGAGGGTACAATGAGATCAGCCATGACCATACTGAATGGTAGAGCAGACTTAAGGGATTGAATGACCTATTCCTACTCCTCATTCTTATGTATGGATGTATCTATCTGTAACATTTTAATGATCTATGTCTGTGGCTGCTGAGTGTCTTTGGGTCTTTGGGTACATTTTCAGAAGTTTCACTATTCAGAACATAATTTATTTTATCCAAAATGGATGATCATTTGTCTATATTGAAATCAATTTGCCACAGTTTACTGTTCACTAATTTTGTACTCATATGTTGCATTGCTTAAAATGCTGAATATCATTGTGTCTTCAGCAAATGCGAAGTCTTGACTTTCTAAAACCTTTATTAAATTCAGAAGAATTCCAGATGAGAAGAAAGTGTCCCTGTCAAGGAATTGTGAATCTTTGGAATTTTCTACCATGGAGGGTGATGGTTGGTGCATTGTTGATTACATTTAAGGCTGGGTTTGATGGAGTTTTGGTCTGACAGAGTATCAAGGGGATGGGGAGTGGGTGGGAAAGTAGCTTTGAAGCCCAAGACCAGCTGCAATCATTTTGAAAGGTGGAGTAGGTTTGATGGGGCAAAATATCTACTCTGTTCCTCTTTCTTCTGTTTTTGAGGGTTCAGTGAATAGCTAAAGTTGCAACAGGGATCCTTATTGAACACTACCCATCACATCCTGGCAATTTTTGGCTTCTCATTACCTTAAGATTCCCTACTCTCTGTCTCCGGCAGCTTGGCTATTCTCCAAATAAGTCAATAATTTGCAGTTGTATTGTTCGGAGGTGCAGCAGTTAACTTGCACAAAGCAAGTTCCCACCAACAGCAATGTGGTAATGGTCAGGTAAACTATCGTAGTGATGTTGATTGAATAGTGCTTTCTTTAAGCCCTGCAGTTGGCTAAATAAATAGCACAGCTTCATCAAAGAAATGTGAAAAAAAAGCACTGAATTCCCAATATAAGGGAACATAAAAAACCCAATTAGTACCTCTCACTCTCAATGCTTCTGCACCTCTCTGTCAATCTCTGTATTTACTCATGTTTACTGACATGCAGAAGTGTTTTGCTGTCAAACGTCCTCATAAGAACGTTCTTTATGCAGAGAGCAGTGAGAATGTGGAAATTGGACACGTTGAGTGTTTAAGCAAGCAACAGATCTATTTGGGAAAAAACTAGTGAAATACGTGAGGGAGAAATGAATAGAAAGGTAAATTAATTAGGTGGTTTAAAATGGGAGCGTAGACACTGGCATAGACCAGTTTGGCTGAATGCCTCGTTTCTGTGCTGTAAATTCTAAGCAATTCTAAAATTCACACTTTGAGTTGTGTTGAAGTCGTCCGGAAAAACAAACTCATAATTACTATAAGAGTCTAAGAAAACACACAAGCAACTTCTGTTTTTGTTTCTGATTTCCAGCGTCCATAATTCTGTCCATTTTTTACCTTACTTTTATGTTCAATTCCTATTGTTCTTGAGGGTATCAATGTAGACAACTCAGCATCTGCTTAAGGGCAGTCTGTGTCCTTGCCAATGAATTGTTTCTTATGGCTGTCTTGTAAGATGTCACTTCTAGCTGATGAATTCTAAGCTTCACTTTTGCACAAAACTGTATCTCCACTATTTCCTGTAACTTGGCAAAATTCATCTGGTCCTCCATGTTCATCCATGCTGACAGATTTTCTGGATTCGACATTCGCACGACAGTGTTTTGGGAATTGTAGCAGCAATTGAGCTGCTTGCCCCTCTTGAGGTGACTGAGATGACTGCAAGAAAGATACTAGAATGTGTACAAAGCTCTGGATAAGGCGGTGGGGGGTTGGTGGGGAGGAATGTACCCAATGCCTCCCTCATCCTGATGGCCAACTTTGTGTGCGGTTGCATCAAGCTGTGCATAAATCCTCGGTACACAAACACTGAATGTCACTCTGTGTTGAGGTTCTGCCCACTCCCAGGGTTGCAAAGGATGGGAAAGGCCTTGATGCCTTGGAACACTCCAAGTAGTCAGACCGTTCCATATCACCTGTCCTTCATGGAGAAATTTGCAAAGCGAAACACCTTTAACCATAAGTCCATCAAGAAGTGGTCAGCATGTCCTTGATTTGTGAGCTGACCAAATTCAGGGTATTGAATTGGGCTATAGAAGCTGCAGGGTTATCAAGACAAACTCAGCTGCCATTCCAATGCAACAAGAAAAAATGTGTGGAACACGAATGCTTGAGCTGCCGCTAAAAACAGCAGAAGAGAGAATAAAAGTATATTTGCATATCATTGCTGAGTCTCCACATGGAGTTGTCTGTCTTGCTATTATAAGTTCATTATACAATGGTAGTGTTTGCAAAAGCCAGGGAACATCAGACTACCAAACTCCCGGACATGAATCAGAAGGCCACAGTAATCCTTGTTGAATTTAGGCCATCAAATAAAGTCGAGAGGTAGGATTTTCTTTCCACCATTGCAAAACAAGATTAACAAGTGGTAAAAATAAAACTAGTCATTCACAATTCAAGTCAGTTTGAAGAGGACCAGATGAATTTTGCCAAGTTACAGGAAATAGTGGAGATACAGTTTTGTGCAAAAGTGAAGCTTAGAATTCATCAGCTAGAAGTGACATCTTACAAGACAGCCACAAGAAACAATTCATTGGCAAGGACACAGACTGCCCTTAAGCAGATGCTGAGTTGTCTACATTGATACCCTCAAGAACAATAGGAATTGAACATAAACGTAAGGTAAAAAATGGACAGAGTTATGGACGCTGGAAATCAGAAACAAAAACAGAAGTTACTGGAAAGGCTCAGCAGGTCTGGCAGCACCTGCGGAGAGAAATCAGAGTTAACATTTCGGGTCCGATGACCGTTCTTCAGAACAGTTATAAATGTAAGGGTGTCACACTGCAATTAAACAGAGCATTGGTGAGACCACATCTCAAGTACAATGTTGCAGTTTTGCCTGCTTAATTAAGGAAGGAGGTAAATGCATTGCAGACAGTTTGCAAGAGGTTTACTCGATTGATTCCTGGAATGAGTAGGTTGTCTCATGTGGATAGATTAGACAGCTCGCTTTGTTTCCACTGAAGTTTAAAAGAATAAGGAGTGACTTGACTAAAGTTTGTAGGATCCAGAATGGTCTTGCCATGTTAGAAGTGGAATGGATGTTTCCTATTTTGGGTCAGTTCAGAACTAGAGAGTTCCATGTTAAAATTAGGGGCTGCCTTTTCAGGATAGAGCTGACGAGTTAATTTTCTTCCTGACAGTTTTGTGACTGTTGAACTCTTCTCCTCAGAAAGCAGCGAAGAGGCTCATTGAATATTTTTAAGGCAATGGTGGCTAGATCCTTGTTAGCCAGGGGAATTGAGAGGTATCAGGAGTAGATATCGAATGTGGCATTAAGGAACACTAGCAAAACTGGAGTCAATTAGAATTGGGGGAAACCTCTCCACTAATTGGAGCCTTACCATGTATAAAGTGAGATGGTTGTGGTTGTTAGATGTGAGTCGCCAAGGTATTTCTGCAGAGTTTCTCAGGGTAGTGAGCTCAACCCAACCCCCTTCAGCTGCTTCTTCAGCGACCCTCCCTCCATTTTAAGGTCTGAAGTGGGCATATTTGCTGATGATTGCACAACATTCAGCACCATTCATGACTCCTCAGATACTGACGCAGTCCGTGTCCAAATGCAACAAGACTTGGGACAATTTCTGGTTTTGGGCTGACAAGTGTCAAGTAATGTTTGCACCTCCAACAAGAGGTCTCCAACAAGAGAGAATCTAATTGGCACACTCTGACATTCATTGGCATTATCATCACTGAATTCCTCACTATCAACATCCTGGGACTCATCATAGACCAGAAACGGAACTGAGGCTCCTTAGACAGCACCTTTCAAACCCATGCCCAATAGCATCTACAAGAACAAGGGAAGTAGATACATGGGAACACCATACACCTGTAAGTTCCTCTCCAAGCCATTCACCATCCTGACTTGGAAATATATCGTCATTCCTTCACGATTGCTGCTGGGTCAAAATCCTGGAATTCCCTCCCTAATGACACGTGGACATACCTACATCGATTAGACTGCAGCAATTCAGGAAGATAGCTCACCACCACTTTCTCAATGCCAAATCAGCGAAGGCACTTACATCCCATTAGTAATTTTTAACCAGAACATGGGAATGTGGAATTTGAAGCTCAAATATATCAGCCATGATCTTATTCAATGGCAGAAAATGCTCAAAAGGCTGACTGGTTTGCTTCTGCTCCTATTTCATATGTTTAAGACAATACACACTGCTGAGAGATAGCAGCAGATATGATTCAGTTGTAGCTGGACAACAACATCTGCAAGCATTAGGTGCCATTATCAGTCATGATGCAGTGTCCAAGAGCAAGCAGGCAATGTGGGAAGTCCTGCAGACACAGCAAAGTTATCCTTTATTCCAGGGTCTTTGAGAAAGGTGCAAGATATCTGCACCGACAGTCTACTGTCAAACACGAAGCAAGCACAGCAATGTTGGCAGCAACAGTGAGAGATCTGCAGGAACGCGAATGCTTACGTGAATAAGGTAGACCAGGGTCAAGCTTCAGAGTGCAGGAACCTTCAGTCAGAGGTTAAACAGGCTTCCCACCCTGGGAAAATGACACAATGAGGCCAAACAGTTTAAAGCTTTTGCCAGTATTAACATTGAATGCCTGTAGAAAATTAACAAAGCACGGTCAAGGTGAAAGGTGACCGAAAGTGTTTACCAAAAACGCTTCAATTAAACTACACAAATACCATTTCATGTCATGAAAAGTGTAGCTCGAACAGATAGTGATGGGAATGCTGTTACATGTCAAGGGGAGATGGTTTGATTTTCACTTCTTAAAGGTAGTCATTGCCTGACACTCCACACCATATAGAAGAGGTCTTTCGGCCCACTGAGTCTGTACCACCAAAATTACACTAGTCCCAATTTCCCACACCAGGCCCAAAGCCTTGAATGCATGACATTTCAAGTACTCAGGTAAAAACAATGACTGCAGATGCTGGAGACCAGATTCTGGAGTAGAGTGAAAAGCACAGCAATTCAGGCAGCATCTGAGGAGTATTTCAAGCGCTCATTCAAGTACTTTTGAAAGTTTGTGAGGTTTCCCACCTTAATACCCTCCCTGGCAATGCATTCCAGGCCCCCACTACCTTCTAGGTGAAAAATACTTTCCTCAAATCCCCTCTACAGTTTCCACCTTAAAAGTGTGCCCCCTTGTTACTGAAGGGGACACAGCATTCTATCCACCTTGTCCATCTCAAAACTTTCTACACCTCTATTAGGTTTCCCTCAACTGTCTCTTCTCCAAAGAAAACAACCTGAGCTTACCCAGCCTCGCTTCACTGTAAACCCCCCCTCCCCCCATCCCAGGCAATCAACATTTAAAACGCAGCTAGGTGGGTATATGAATAGGAAGGGTTTAGAAGGATATGGGCCAAATACTGACAAAGTGGGCTGGACTAATTTAGGATATCTGGCCGGCATGGATGAATTGGACCGAAGGGTTTGTTTCCATGCTATATATATCTATGGCTCTATGATTCTATGGCCATCCTGATTAATCTCCTGCACCCCCTCCAGCGCAATCACATCCTTCCTACAGTGCGGTGACCAGAACTGCACACACTACTCCAGCTGTGGCCTAACGAAAGTGTACAACTCCAACATAATCTGTTCATATAATCAATGCCTCGACTATGTCTTGTCACTGCTTACAAAGTGCATCACCTTACATTTCTGAGGGCTAAATTCTATCAGCGACTGATCTGCCCATCCAACCAATCGTTTACATTCACCTGTAACTTAACACCTTCCCCCCCCACTGTTAACCACCCAGGCAATCTTTGTATCATCCACAAACTTACTCATCACATACTCCATGCATTTTTTTTCTATTGTTTATATACATACATCGTGAACAATAAGGGACCCAGCAATGATCCTTATAATACGACACTGGATACTGGCCTCCAGTCACACCATCTTCCACCACTCTCCATCTTCTGTCACTAAGCCAATTTTGGATCCAACTTGCCGTGTTCCTCTGGATCCCATGTGCTTTTGCCTTCTTTATAAGTCTTCCATTGGAACCTTGTCAAAGGCCTTGCTGAAATCCATATAAAGTACATTGACTGCACTACCTTCCTCTACACACCTGGTCACTTCTTCAAAGAATTTAACTAAATTTTATCCAAATGACCTCCCTCTGACAAAGCCATGCTGGCTACCCCGATCAAACCTTCATGTTCCAAGTGGAGATTCATACTCTCGTTCCGAATTTTCTCTGATTGTCCCCCTGATGTAAGACTCATTGGTTTGCAACTCTCTGGCTTATCTCCTCTTGTAAAGTGGAACCACATTGCTTGTGTGCTGTGACAAAAGGTCCACAAATGTGGATCCTGAGTGAGGATGGAGGGCAAACTGTGGTGGGTGTGGGGCATAAGTTAGAGTTGTCCCTGTCCGGTCCAAATTGAGATGGCCTGAATGTTGTCTGGAGTCCAAGACGGATTATTCAGTTATGTAGGGCAGGTACTGAGGAAAAAGATCTGGCTGTAATAGCAGACTGCTTCAGGACGTAGTTGAACAACATCAGGGCAGAGGAGATGACCTGGGGGATGCAGTGACAGAGACAGGCTGACTGAGATCCATGTGGAGGGAGGAGAACTTCTTTAAGGTGGGCATCTTTGGAACTGACTTCACAGTAAGGTTACAGGGACTAGAAGGAAGTGAGTATATTAGATTAGATTACTATATTACATTACAGTGTGGAAACAGGCCCTTCGGCCCAACAAGTCCACACCGACCCACCAAAGCGTAACCCACCCATACCCCTACATTTACCCCTTACCTAACACTACGGGCAATTTAGCATGGCCAATTCACCTGACCTGCGCATCTTTTGTGACTGTGGGAGGAAACTGGAGCACCCGGAGGAAACCCATGCAGACACGGGGAGAATGTGCAAACTCCACACAGTCAGTCACCTGAGGCGGGAATTGAACCCGGGTCTCTGGCGCTGTGAGGCAGCAGTGCTAGCCACTGTGCCAGCATGCCGCTCCAGTACTGCAGATACTGGAGATCAGAGTCAAAAAGTGTGGCGCTGGAAAAGCATAGCAGGTCAGGCAGCATCCGAGGAGCAGGAAAGTCGAAGTCCTGATGAAGGGTGTATGCCCGAAACATCAACTCCCCTGCTCCTCAGATGCTGCCTGATCTGTTGTGCTTTTCCAGCACCACACTATCCGACTCTGACTCACCAGCAACTGCAGTCCTCACTCTCTCCATGAGGTAAAGTTGGTTTGAAATGGAGAGTATGAGCAGCTATTTGGTAAGGTAATGATGCGGATAAGGTATGAGAAGTTGGTAGGGGTTTGGAAGGGAGTTGAGGATATGGGGGCAAGAGAACCCACTATCGAATAAAACAACTGGGACAAAGTTTGAGAACCAACTCTGCCCTTTTAAAAACCCCATTTTGGATGCCTCTTCAATCTCCTTAGGGGGTAGTGGGCTTGCCTTTGCCTTGCATCACCATCACGCCACCATGTAGATCCCTACCATCTGGGGGATGTTCCCCCGAGGCAAGAGTGGGGAACTGGGCGATTTCTTGAGCTACCTGATTCAGGAGAAAATCTGAGCAATTCTCTTCTTGTCTATGTTGCCCAACTTGTTCATAGTTTTAAAGACTTCCAACATGTCAGTGTAAGTTCTTCGACCTCCTTAAGAAGAAAGCTCTTGCCTGTTGAATCTTTCTCCACAGCTGTACATTCTCATTTCTGGTGCTATTATTATAAATTGTTGATGTGCACATTCTCACATGTGTCTATATGTGTTTTCCACTCACCACTTTTGACGTGTTATATCAGCAATATACGACATCGCAAACAATTGGACAAGTGCATGCTTATCATGTATTGTGATATACTTCAGATATTGTGGTATGGGGTTCAATTTACCCAGTGCATATATGGACACGGTGACTCACTGGTTAGCACTGCTGCCTCACAGCACCAAATACCCAGCTTTGATCCCATCCCTGGGCGACTATCCATACAGAGTTCACACATTCACCCTCTTTCACCCTCAGTATCCTCTGGGTGCTCCAGTTTCCTCCCGCAGTCCAAAGATGTTCAGGTTAGGTGGACTGGCTAAATTGCCCACAGTCCAGGGACGTGCAGGCTAGATGGACTAGATATGAGAAATGCAGGGTTACAGGGATAGGGTCGGGGGCGTGGATCTGGATGAGATGCACTTTGGAAGGTTGGTGTGGACTTGATGAGCCAGACACATAGGGATTCTATGACATAGGTCATCAGTGACCTTTACCCCATATATCAAGTTAAGGTGGATTTTTCCATTAAAGATAGAAAGTTTTACATTAGTCAAATTAGTTTGGACATGAAATCATTTGGGCGTAATTTTACATTAGTCAAATTTTGTGCCCAAAAGATTTCATGTGCAAACCAAAATTTGCATTTGCATTATTTTCTTCTAGTCATCAGCAAGCTATAGAAATAAAACATTAAGGTGAGTTGCAAAGTATACTGTTAGATATCTTTAATTGCCTTAAAGCCTTGTTACAAAAGACCTTGCTGCACATGATACCATGAAGCTCACCAGAAAGTGACTGTATTCATACTGGTGACAGGGGAGATTGTGGCATAGTGACTAATAATCCAGATGCTCGACTAATAGTTTGGTGACATGGGTTTAAAACTCGCCATGACAGCTGGTAGAATTACCATTCGATTAATTAACAAAGAAATCCTGGAATTGAACTTAGGTCATGGAATGGTGAACATGAAACCATCATTGATTATTGTATAAAACCCCATCCTTATGTCCCTAGCTGATCTGACCTGCAAGTGACTCATAGCAATGTGGTTAACTCTTAACTGCCCTCTATAATCACCTAACCAGTTGCACAACCACTGCAGTAAGGTTCAACATCATCATATTTTCAAGGGCAATTAGGGATGGGGATTAAAAGAACTTTGGTCTGGACAGCAATATCCAGATCCCACAAAATGCTTCAACAAATATAGCACGGTGGCTCAGTGGTTAGTACTGCTGCCTCACAGTACCAGTCAATTCCACCCTTGGGTGACTGTTTGTGTGGAGTTTGCACACCTCTGCGTGGGTTTCTCCCGTGGTCCAAAGATGTGCAGGTTAGGTAGATTAGCTGTGTTAAATTGCCCATAGTATGCAGGGATGTGTGTATTAGCCATGGGAAATGCAGGGTTACAGGGATTGGGTAGCAGGATGGGTCTGGGTGGGATGCCCTTCAGAGAGTCAGTGTGGACTTAACGGGCTGAACAGCCTGCTTCCATGATGTAGGGATTCTATGATGACACTCCCTTCACTGAAGGCCCCACTTTTAACAGAATTGCAGGATCTCCACAAGGTCCTTGTATTTTCTTCTGACATGCAGTTGAACACCATCTGGTACAGACACAGGCAAGGAGCACTGGAGTTCACAGGAGGAGGAACTGATTCGCTTGCAACAGATTTTTGGTGTAAGAACCTTTGGTTAGGATCACATATTTTGTCGTGTACAGATGGCCCTGTTATGACTCGCTGATTTTTGAATGTTTAGTACCGATCACTCTTGTATGAATTCAATGTGGGAAAGAGCTGCAGGCAGTAGTAGGGATTTAACAACTGATTTCAGTGGGAGGGATGTGAACAACAGCAGGATGCAGCTCAGGTCAGTTTGATCTGACTAGAATTTGCCATTCCTGGGGTGGTGAAAATAACAAGATAATTAAGTCACACAGATTTATGCCTCTGATATAATTGACTGGATTTCCCCTCTTTCTCACCAAGTAGCACTGGGCCAGGAATTCTGTCTGGTGTTAGTACTTGGTCGTATTCTCCTCAGCTGAGAATCTTTTCAAAAGAAAGCAACATTGCATTTATGCACAAATGCTCTATTGCCCTGCTAGCTATTATGTATTTTTTGAACTTAAATCACTGAATGATTAGTGCAAGACCCTTAAAATATAGCAAGTTTATTATCTACTGTATTTAGAATCTAATTTATCATGGCCAAATTGAAATGCTTTCTCTTTAAAACTAGCTTTCAAATCCTTGTATCAAATTCGCCTCTGCTCTATTTGAATTGAAAGTTAATCTATTCAACGTTTCTGACTGCACTAAAATAATAGAGAGGAATTTGAGACAAGATTATTAAATACTTGTACAGTACACTTCCAGACTGAAAACTTTTGGGCGAGTTTTCTTTAATATAAACAATTTTGCAATTTTCTTTTTCTTCTGTCTGCTGATTACTCTAGACCAGAGTACAGACACAAGTACAAGGGTAATGCACTTTACTCACATGTATAGTCTTTATGGTAATAGTCAAGCAAGCCTCATCAAACTAATTTGTGTGGACAACCACCAAGCATAATCTCTTTTCAAATATCCATTAGTGAATTCACAGAGGTAGATGAATTCTTCTGGCAATAATTAACTTGAAGATATGCTTGTGTATATTAACACTTTAAGATTAGTTTCAGCACTCGATTTCATTTCATGCCAAAACAAATCCTATTGTGCTAAATGTATGATAACCTCAAGTATCTCTTTCACTATTGTTTAATTAACCTGCTAATAGCCACATGACAGCATCTTCATTTGCCTGATTAACTAAAATATTAGCTCATACATTAGGCCCGCATATCTGAAATCAGTTGCTAAACTATTTCTGTAACGTTTGTTCACTGCAATCATTGCAAATCTAATGGGACCACTGTTAATTTTTCAAGTTTCATATTTTACTAGGTATTATAATAAAAAAAGTCAACATTTAGCAACATAATGTTATAGGCTTAAGCTCCTTCCAAAGCTGAGCTACATAATCTAGACTGACACGTTTGAACACATGGAAGGTGATGGAGCAGTGGTAATATCACTCGACGAGTAATCCAGAACCCCAGTCCAATCTTCTGAGAATGTGACTTTAAAACCCATGAAGGTGAAATTTGAATTCAATAAAAAGAGTGCAATTAAAAGCTAACCTCATGTGACCCTGCAAACCTTGTTGATTTTTATACCTGCTGCACTAACAAAGGAAACCTGCTGTCCTTACCCGGCCTGGCCTCCATATGACTCCAGACCCAGAACAATGGGATTAAGGGTGGTACGGTGGCTCACTGGTTAGCACTGTTATCACACAGCGCCAGGGACCTGGGTTTGACTCCATCCTCAGGTGACTGACCGTGTGGAGGTTGCACATTGAACAACTCCAGGTGCTCCGGTTTCCAACCATAGTGAGAAAGATGTGCAAGTTAGGTGCGTTGGCCATGCTAAATTGCCCCATAGTGTCTAGGGATGTGTGGGCTAGATGGATTAGCCATGGAAAATGCAGGGTTACAGGGATGGTGTGGGTCTGGAGAGGATGTTCTTCAGAGGGTTGCTGTGGACATGATAGGCCCAATGGCCAGTTTCCACATTGCAGCAATTCTATTCTATGACACTTAACTGACCTCTAGATTGCCACTCTGTTGAAGAGCAACTAGGAATGGGCAACAAATTCTGAACCTTGTCAACAACGCTCACATCCCACACATGAAGAAAGAAATGATACAAGCTGTGTTGTTGGAGATGGCATCCTTCAGAAGATGTTAAAAGTTCAGCCAATTTGGATTGCCCAGCTGGACTTTGGAGAGCCCAAGGCATATTCATAGAACAAGAATTTCTTCCAGTTCTCAGGCCAGCTTTCTCTCTTTGTGCTTGTTTTTATTCGTTAGCAAGCCAAGACAAGATTAACTGGGTATCTTATTCTCATAAGGACAACACCACAGAGAGGAGAGATCAAAGAAAAATGGAAAGGATTATTTGGGTTCAAGCTTGGACAGTGACTTACAAGAATGATCACTGGAGACAGGAAGCTGATCTAAGACCTTGTTTTGGTCTTTTAAGGAGAATGTGGAATGTGGATATTTAGCTGTGAGCACTGAAGTAAAAGCTGTAAGAACAAATTTTGGAAGCCTCAAACAAAACAGAGGTTGTGTTTTCTGTGTGGTGCACTTGGCATATGGAGCAAATTCTCCATGAAGATAAGTACTAATTAAGTCCTCTGAAAAATAAACTTTATATCTTTCTCTGGATTTTTTTTCTTTCTTTTACTCTCTTTTCCTTATCAAAATATTTTCAGCTTTTCTTAATCTCCCTTCCAGTGTTAACGTCAGTGGTGTAATTCTCAGAGCCTGAGATGAGGAAAATTTGTCCGACGGTTAATGCTTCTGCTGTTCTCCTGCATTTTCAGACCTTGTTCGTATCTTTAAAGATCTTTGAGATCTTTAAAGATTCACAATATTCTTTTTCACAGCTTCATGAGATACCCTCTGATCAGTCTTGGGAAGTAGTTTGAACAAAGAAAATGCTTTTTAAAAAAATTCATTCAACAAGGTGAACATTTATTGCCTGTCCTTAATTACCCTTAAGAAAGGTGCACTGAGCCACTCTCTTGAACTGTGGCTGTCCATGAAGTGTAAATACCTTGAGGCTGTTGTTAGGAAAGCAGTCTTAGAAAAGGATCATCAAATCCCTATGGCATGGCAGCAGGACCATCAATACCACACTAACCCTCCAAAGAGCATTACACCCAGACCACCCTGCAACCCTACCCCTGCATTTCCCATGGCTCATCCACCTACCCTACACATCCCTGGAATGTATGGGCAACCTAGTATGGCCAATCCATCCAAATTGCGCATCTTTGGAATGTGGGAGGAAACCAGAGCACTCGGAGAAAACTCAGGCAGACACGGGAGAATGTGCAAACTCCACACAGTCACCTGAGGGTGAAATCAAACCCATTCCCTGATGCTGTGAGGCAGCAGTGCTAACCATTGAGCCATCGTGCTGTCCCATAATTCCAGGACTTTATCCCAACAAGCTCTGATTCAAGAATTATAGGAGAATTACTTCCATGTCTGTGTCCTACTAGGTGTTAGATGTTACATGTTTGGAAGTTATTGTTGAAGGAACATTGGTGTGTTACTGAAGTGCACCTTGTTGATGTGACACCATGTACTATGTACCAGAGAGATGGAATGATTTCAGTGGTGAATGGGGCGTTGATCAAGTGAGATATTTCTCTTGAATGGTCTCGAGTTTCTTGAATATTTTTGGAGCTACACTCATCCAGGCATGCAGAGAGCTTTCCATCACACTCATAACCTGTGCCTTATAGATGTGGTCAGGCATTCAGGAAATAGGAAGTGAATTAATCACCAAAGAATTTGCACCATCTAACCTGCTCTTGTTGTGGGAGGTTTTATTGTCCAGTTCAGTTTTGGGTCAATGGTAACCCCAGGATGTTGATAGTGGAATATTCATTGCTATTGAATGATATGTTGCCATGACTTGGAGACAGTCTGAATTACTCTCATTGGAGGTGATCATTACCTGGCACTTGTGCGGTATAATGTTATTTGCCATTTATCAGCTCAAGTTTGATCATTATCTAAATTGAAAATCACACAGCACCAGATTAGAATCCAACAGAATTATTTGACAATACAAGTTTCCTCAACCTTCATCCTGAGTGCTGATCCTTCATCAGGTGACTAGTGGAGCAGGATACATAGGACAGACAATTTATAAGTAAAAGATCAATGTGTCATACAACTGATGCGATGTATTAAGCATCATTTAAGTCATGGTGCATGTGGGCACAGACTGATTCGGTTTCTGAGGACCATGCAGAGATACCCACATCTGACCTGATGTTGCAAGGAAGGCTATTCATGAAGACTACCTTGAACTCTGATCTGAGGAATCAAGACGGAGGTTATTACTGTCCAACAGCCACAATACACTTCCTTTGAGTAAGGTCTGACTCTAACAAGTGGAGAGATTTCCCCATTGAAGACTCACACTGACTACAATCTTCCCCTTTCACAGGGCACCAAATCCTGACTTCCTCTACAAAACACCCTGACAAAAGTTGGGTAGGGCATATGGAAAGTGCAGTCTACTAGACTCACTCAACTTGTATTTCCAAGTTCTTAATCAGGCCTGTTAATTGGAAGGGGATTTTGCCCAGAAAATGAGACAGGAATGTCAATCACTACCACAGGCTGGAAACATCTTCAAGAGCAAAAGAAAGGATGTTTTTAAAAACAAATTGCTTCACCTCTCTGTGGCTGCCTTTTTATGATCTTCTGATCTTTGCTGCCCACTCATATGCTTTAACCTGAGGAGACTGGACTCAAAACACCAAGCCTATTGTAGCAATCTTACTTTTTGACATTTGCACAATGAAGACTCAGGAAGCTAAGAGCAGAAACACAAAGACATTGGAAACGCTGAAATTCGTTTGGCTACTGCTCAATATTTCCTAATCTTCGAAGAAAACTCTAGAGTGTAAGAGAAGCAGAAACTAGGTGTTACATGCCTTCTCCTCATCACCTCTGCTTTGCATCTGAAAAATCAATGAGCCAAAGAGGGACAAATCAACTATTTGCACTTGGTGTGAAAAAGAAATCCAATTTTCCTGCAGGCAGATTTAGCAATTGAAGAGAATTGAGAGCTTCACTTGAAGTCTGAAGAAATAATGAAGTCAGTGTCAATAGATGGTGGAGAAAGAGATGGTGGTTGCTGAGGGAGTTGTAGTTTCAAGAATCCCCAGGCAGGTGAATCTATATCTCAGTATTTATCCTGTCAAGACCCTGTTTCTGCCCTCTCAATTTTATTTTACTGTCCATTTTTGGCACATTTGCTTTTGATCTACTTCAATTTTCATCAACGGGGAGTCTGTAACGTGCCTGAAAATGACCTTTTCCCAGGGTTAAAGAATCCAAAACAAAGAGGGCGTAGGTTTAAGGTGAGAGGGGAAAGATTTAAAAGGGACCTGAGGGCAACTTTTTTCACACAGAAGGTGGTGCATGTATGGAATGAGCTGCCAGAAGAAGTGATAGAGGCTGGTACAATTGCAACGTTTAAAAGGCATCTGGATGGATATATGAATACGAAAAGTTGCGAGGGATATGGTCCAAATGCAGGCAAGTGGGACCAGTTCAATTTAGGAAACCTGGTCAGCATGGACAACTTGGGCAGAAGGGCCTGTTTCTGTGCTGTGTGGCTCTATGACCTCAATTCACCAAAGATCCTCAGACAGCACCTTCCAAACCCACAACCATTTCCATTTAGAAGGACAAGGACAGCATGTATATGGGAAAACCACCACCTTCGATTTCCCCACCAAGTTACTAACCATCCTGACTTGGAAATATATCACTCTTCCTTCAGTATCGCTGGGTCAAAATCCTGGATTTCCCTCCCTCATGGCATTGCGGGTCAACGTACAGCAATTGGACGGCAAGAAGGAAGCTAACCACCTTCTAAAGGGAAACTAGGGATGGAAAATAAAGGCTGGCCACCCAGCGATGCCTCCATCCCACAAAATGAATAAATAAATTTAAAAATGTGGCCACTGTCTAAAAGCATCAGTAAAATGTTCTGACTGGCAAATGTGAGTCACGGTTCTGAAATGAAGTTACATTTTATCTAAATGACTTCAATGTATGTTGGAATGATTGACTTGGACAGATCTGGATTATTTTAGCATTTCCATCATGACAGTGATGCCTCTTCAGGTCTACTTGTCTTGACATTTACTTAATAATTTCCGGACAGCACAACCTCCATACTTTTGTTTATCCTTTAACTTTTGGATACTGGGATGGAGAAAAGGACAATGTTATGATTGCACTGTGGTTTTGTTACTTACCAGAAAAGAAGGCTATCCTTTGTTGGGAGGAGATTTGTACATAAAAGTGAGGATGTCATGCTACAGATATACCGAGGCCATACCTTAAATACTGCGAGCTGTTTTGGTCTCCTCATTGAAGGAAGGAAGTAGTTGAGAGGAGCTTATACAGGGATTGGGCAGGTTGTCCTAACCCCAGAATAGGTTGGACAGATTGGACTTACTTCCAATGCATTTTTTAAAGAAGTGAGAGGTGACTTCTTTTGATGTGAGTAAGATCCAGTCTGGTTTTGATGAGGTGGATATTGAAAGGATGTGAGGTGGGTGAGTCCAGAACTTGGTGGGGCACCATTTTGACATTAGCGATTGTTCACACCTTTAGGACAAAGATGAGGAGAAATTTTCCCTTTCAAAGGATGGTCTGGCATTGGAATTCATGGCCACTAGAGGAAGAGTTAGAGTCAAAGAAATGTACAGCACAGAAACAAACCCTTCGGTCCAACTTATCTGTGCCGACCAGATATTCTGAATTAATCTAGTCCCATTTGCCAGCTTTTGGCCCATAACCATCTAAACCCTTCTCATTCATATACCCATCCAGATGCCTTTTAAATGCTGTAATTGTATCAGCCTCCACCACTTCCTCTGGCAGCTCATTTCATACACACATCACCCTCTGTGTGAAAAAGTTGCCCCTTAGGTCCCTTTTATGTCTTTCCCCTCTCACCCTAAACCTATGCCCTCTAGTTCTGAACTTCCCTACCCCAGGGAAAGGATCTTGTCTATTTATTCTATCCATGTCCCTCATGATTTTAAAAACCTCTATAAGGTCACCCCTCAGCATCTGACGCTCCGGAGAAATAGCCCCAGCCTATTCAGCCTCTCCCGACAGCTCAAACCCTCCAATCCCAGCAACATCCTTGTATATTTTTAAGGTGGAGGTATTTTAAAGAAATAATTCATTTTTGTTTGCTAGGGTATCAAACAGTGTCAGGAAGATAGGAATATGGAATTCTGTACACAAACAGGTCAATCTTGTTGATTGGTGACCCTAGGCTGAATTAGATTATAGCTTGTCACTCATTCCGTACCACACTCTGCGTGAAAAAGTTGCCCCTTGGCTCTCTTTTATATCTTTCCCCTCTCACCCTAAACCTATGTCCTCTAGTTCTGGACTCCACAACCCCAGGGAAAAGACTTTGCCTATTTATCCTATCCATGACCCTCATAATTTTGTAAACCTCTATAAGGTCACCCCTCAGCCTCCGACGCTCCAGGGAAAACAGCCCCAGCCTGTTCAGCCTCTCCCTTTGGCTCAGATCCTCCAACCCTGGTAACATCCTTGTAAATCTTTTCTGAACCCTTTCAAGTTTCACAACATCTTTCTGATAGGAAGGAGACCAGAATTGCACGCAATATTCTAATAGTGGCCTAACCAATGTCCTGTACAGCCGCAACATGACCTCCCAATTCCTGTACTCAATACTCTGACCAATAAAGGAGAGCGTACCAAATGCCTTCTTCACTATCCTATCTATTTCAAGGAGCTATGAACCTGCACTCCAAGGTCTCTTTGTTCAGCAACACTCCCGAGGACCTTACCATTAAGTGTATAAGCCCTGCTAAGATTTTCTTTCCCAAAATGCAGCACCTCGCATTTATCTGAATTAAACTCCATCTGACACTTCTCAGCCCATTGGCCCATCTGGTCAAGATCCTGTTGTAATCTGAGGTAACCCTCTTCGCTGTCCACTACACCTCCAATTTTGGTGTCATCTGCAAACTTACTAACTGCACCTCTTATGCTCACATCCAAATCATTTATGTCAATGACAAAAAGTAGAGGGCCCAGCACCAATCCTTGTGGCACTCCACTGGTCACAGGCCTGCAGTCTGAAAAACAACCCTCCACCTCCACCCTCTGTCTTCTACCTTTGAGCCAGTTCTGTATCCAAATGGCTAGTTCTCCCTGTATTCCATGAGATCTAACCTTGCTAATCAGTCTCCCATGGGTAACCTTGTTGAACGCCTTACTGAAACCCATATAGATCACATCTACTGCTCTGCCCTCATCAATCTTCTTTTCAATCAAGTTTGTGAAATATGATTTCCCATGCACAAAGCCATGTTGACTATCCCTACTCAGTCCTTGCCTTTCCAAATACATGTACATCCTGTCCCTCAGGATTCCCTCCAACAACTTGCCCACCACCGAGTTCAGGCTCACTGGTCTATAGTTCCCTGGCTTGTCTTTACCACCCTTCTTAAAGAGTGGCACCACATTAGCCAACCTCCAGTCTTCCGGCACCTCACCTGTGACTATCGATGATACAAATATCTCAGCAGGAGGCCCAGCTTACCACAGAGTTCTAGGGTACACCTGATCAGGTCCCGGGGATTTATCCACCTTTAACTGTTTCAAGACATGCAGCAATTCCTCCTCTGTAATCTGGACATTTTGCAAGATGTCACCATCTATTTCCCTACAGTCTATATCTTCCATATCCTATTCCACAGTAAATACTGATGCAAAATATTCATTTAGTATCTCCCCCATTTTCTGTGGCTCCACACAAAGGCCGCCTTGCTGATCTTTGAGGGGCCCTATTCTCTCCCTAGTTACCCTTTTGTCCTTAATATATTTGTAAACCCCTTTGGATTCTCCTTAATTCTATTTGTCAAAGCTATCTCATGTCCCCGTTTTGCCCTCCTGATTTCCCTCTTAAGTATACTCCTACTTTCTTTATACTCTTCTAAGGATTCGTTCGATCTATCCTGTCTATACCTGACATATGCTTCCTTCTTTTTCTTAACTAAACCCTCAATTTCTTTAGTCATCCAGCATTCCCTATAGTTACCAGCCTTCCTGGTGGAGGCTGGTACAATTGCAACATTTAAGAGGCATTTGGATGGGTATATGAATAGGAAGGGTTTGGAGGGATATAGGCCAGGTACTGGCAGGTGGGACTAGATTGGGTTGGGATATCTGATCGGCATGGACAGGTCGGACCGAAGGGTCTGTTTCCATGCTGTACATCTCTATGACTCTATGACTCTATTTGTTAGTATTTTGCAGTGAGTAAATATTGTGTACAATTTTTTTATTTGTAATAGCTGAATAGATTTTGAGCTTCAAATCAAATCAAAGTTTTCCTTAATAACTTATATACATTTGAGTTTTTTTAAAAGAATAAAGCGCTACATAAAGCATATTTAACTACATTGAACAACAAATTCTATTTAAACTGAACACAAACACCTTTGCGCACAATCTATTGTTTAGAAATTGATATCAGTGAAAATCATGGGGGTTGTCAGAGATTGATGTTTGCTGGGATAGTAACTCATTTACTTTTGGGGAATTTTCAGAAGTTGGGCTTCACCAAAAATTTGACAAGTGAGAGAGGAACACATCGCTGTTGATTGCAACATTTTGACTGGAGGTTGGCATACGCTTTGAGTTCAGTATCAGAGCACTGTTAGCCAATCCGATTGGAACCAATAGGTTATGTCTCCAGGTATTAAGGGCCCTCTCCTGTGCTGGTTTGGGTGGTTTAGGGAGCATTTAATCCAATGGAAGAATGGCATTACTTTACTGCCTCGCCCCAAAATACATCCATGAATGGATTTCCAAACTCACCACTAATTGAGACCTTAAGTGTGCAATGAATATCTGCTTTCAAACTCTCAACCCACTGCTACTTATATAACCAAAACAGGGGACAGGGAACTCCACCATGTGAGGAGTATAAGGAGCAAGCCTTGTTGACCGTGGGTTCAAAGTGGAAGGACCCTCACTTACAGATACTTGGTGCTTGTGTGAAGGACCTAGCATTAGGAAAGGGCGGCCTACTGAAAGTCACCATGCAACCTTCTGGTCTTATGCCGCCTTCATCATGACACCCATCCTAAGTGTTTCCCCACCTCCCCCAACTCCACCAGCTCCACAATCAAGCAGCTGGACTTGGGTCCCTCCTCAAACAAAGGCCTTGGGTTTGTCAGCAGCAACCACCAGCTCCAAGTCTTCGGATGATGTTGCTGCATGCAAAATGATTGTTGGCATCTGAGTGGGCGGCAGTTCTCAGTGGGTAGAGGGTTGTACTCCTAGGGGCCCTGGCCCTAGGGCGTGGAATGTCACTGGCCAGGGTGCCACATGATGTGGCAGACCTTCTCGGAAAGGGGTGGCAAGGAGGTCTCTCCAGTTTCTCCAGCCACAAAGGAAGCCCCACCACAAAATCCCACTTAAACCTCTGGAGCCCAGGGCCCGGATAAGTGTTGGGGGACTTGGGCTTCTCACAGCTGTAATGTGGGAAGGGAGGGGGATGGGGAGAGAGGGAAGGTTGGTGCTGCAGATATGGATGGGGGCAAGTAGAGAGGGCTAGCGGGCTTGATGGAGAGGCTAGGAGGCAAAGGAATCACCATGAGGACAGACTTTGGAGGGAGAGATGCCTGATGTGGAAAGAGGCTATTGAGGGCAGTGACTCCCCCGCTCCAATTTGAGGACAAGCAGGGTGACCTGTTGGACTTTACCACACCAAACTCTCTCCTCCTACTGACCCTGTTACTGAACTCTACCCATCAGCCTCAACACTGACTTCAGGAAGCGGTCCTTAAGTGGGTAATAATTTTTCATTTAAGGGTTTTAATTGAGGCTGAGCGTGTCTAGGCCTCAGGCGAAGTTGCACACAGCTGGAGGAGGGGTTGGCTGGGAGGGTGGCTGAAATCCCATGTGGTTAATGCTACAGCCTCTACCCCTCCTGCTGGGAGTTCCTAATGCTCTTCCTATAGAACACCCGTGGCCAATCCCTGTTCTGATTTAATTTTATTTGATTTGGTTTATTATTGTCACATATACTGAGAAACAGTGAGAAGTATTGTTTTATGTGCTATCCAGCCGAATCATACTTTACGTCAGTATGGCATGGTAATAGAAAATAATATAGTGTTACAGCTACAGAGAAGGTGCAGAGAAAGATTGACTCTGATATAGGGGGGGTCTGTTCATAAATTTGATAACAGCAGTGACAAAGCTGTTCTTTAATCTATTGGTATGTGTTTTCAGACTTTTTTTCTTCTGCTCAATGGAAGGGGGTGGGAGAGAGTCTATCCGGGCGGGAGGAGTTTTTGATGATGTTGGCTGTTTCCCCAAGGCAGTGGGAAGTGTAGGCGGAGCCGATGGATGGTAAGCTGGTTTGTGTGATGGGCTGGGCTGTGTTCACAACTTTCTGTCCTTTCTTGTGGTCTTGGGCAGAGCAGTTGCCATACCAAGCTGTGATGATTTCTATGATGCATCTATAAAAACTGGTAGAAGTAGTTGCGGACTTGCCGAATTTGCTTAGTCTCCTGAGGAAGTAGAGGCACTGGTGTACTTTCTTGAATGTAGCATTGATGTGGATGGATTAGGACAGGTTGTCGGTGATATTTACTCCGAGGAACTTGGAGCTTTCAACTACGTCCATCAATACAGACAGGAGCTTATCTCTTGCTCCACTTCCTTCAATCTGCTGACATTGAGGGAGAGATTGTTGTCTTCATGCCTCGCCTCTAAGCTCTCTATGTCCTTCCTGAATTCTGTCTTGTCATTGTTTGAGATCCAACCCATGACAGTGGTGTCATCAGCAAGTTTGTAAATGGAGTTAGAGCTGAATTTGGTCACACAGCCATGAGTGTTTAAGGGAAAAGATAAAGGGTTTACGTAGGCAGCCTTGAAGATCACCAGTGTTGAGAAGGTTATTCAGCTGGTACATATTTTTAAACTTTTGTATCTTCTGCCCAAATGGAAGAGGGTGGGAGAGAGTATAAGCGGGGTGGGAGATGTCTTTAATGATGTTGGCTGTTTTCCTGAGGCAGTGGGAAATGCAGATGGGGTCAATGGAAGGTTTTTGTGATGGAGGATACATCTGGTCTGGAAGTGATAAAAATTTCTATCCCTGGGCCAGACATAGCATCAAACCCACTTCAACAGAACACAACCGCTGAGTTATTTTGTAGGTAGACACCCACTCCCCAAGAACAGCTGGATGAATCAGAGAGTCAGCAGCCCTGAACAGCACCACCACTGGTGGGAGGTTGTTATTGCTACTGCAGCTGCAGGATGTGGGCACTCCTGTCCATTGGAACCCCCCGGGGTGGGGGTGGTAGGAGGGAAGCTAGGGGTTACCTACCAGTCATACCACCTGGTGAAGCACCCCTTGCTCTACCCAGTCACTGACAAGGTAGCTGCAGGGCAAAAAAAAGGGCCTTTAACGAGTCACCTCAGCTGTCCAATTAAGCTGCAGATGGTTGTGGTCCATCTGCCACCCTTCCTGCTGTTGGCAAGATGGTATGGCAGTGGAAAGATGGTGGGCACATCACATGTGCCATTTTGCACAACTTTCTACCACCCAGCCGTTCCATACCCCCAGTAGCGGAACCACCTTTCTGATCTTTAGTCCCACTCTTCAGACTGTGAGAATTTCGCTGAGTATTTGATACCAGACAATGTTGTTATGCGGACTGCCACTAGATGTCCTATGAGATAAAGAAGAAAGAATAGAACTTTGCTTTTTGCCTAAAAATAATTATTTCCACTTTGTATTGATGGAATTAAAAGGAGCTGAGACAGGGTCCTTTCCCAGAATGTACCCCCAGGAAAGGTGTGGGCTGTTAAAAAGTGTGGTAGATGGAGAATTGTGAGTGGGCTCAATGGATTTTCAAATCTATAATTTAGTGTTGGGACAATGAATGGTTCTCCTAAATTATATGGAGATAGAGTATTTGAAATTGTGCATTCAAACATAAGGAATTGGGGGAACAGCAAGAGTTAAACCGAGAACCCACACAGTGTGGAAGCAGGCCATTCTGCCCAACAAATCCACACTGACTCTTCAAAGAGCATTCCACCCAATTCCTGAAACACCCAGAACTAATCCACCTAACCGACACATCCCTGAATATTATGGGCAATTTAGCCAATCCATTTAAACTGCACATCTTTGGATGATGGGATGAAACTGGAGCACCTGGTAGAAAGCCACACAGACACGGGGAGAATGTGCAAACGCCACACAGATAGTCACCCAAGGCTGGAATCAAACCCAGGTCCCCAGCACTGTGAGGCAGCAGTGTTAACCACTGAGCCACAGTGTCTCCCAAATGAAAGCTAGATGAAGCATATCGGAATGGATAGGTGAATTGAAAACCAGTTGTGACCAAGTATCTGAGATAAAGTAGGAGACAGCTTGGACTGATGAGAAATTTAATCCAGACCAAATTGTGGCTGAGAGGTTTTATAAACATTACATTTGTTCTATTCTAGTTGCTATCTCCACCACAACCAACAATTTGTTTTGAAAAAAAGAGTCCCATAATAAAGTGTCCCAAAACCATTCCTGGGATTATTACGGAGCAGAATGTCGCACCTAGCCGCATAAGACAATGTAAGGAGAAAGTGAGGACTGCAGATGCTGGAGATCAAAGTCGAGAGTGTGGTGCTGGAAAAGCACAGCAGGTCAGGAAGCATCTGAAGAGCAAGAGAGTGACTGTTTCGGGCATAAGCTCTTCATCAGGAATGTGAGGGAAGACAACAAAATGTTTGGTCAAAGATGTAGGACTTAGAAGACATGGGAAATCATGCCTCACAAACCTGATTGAGTTTTTTGAAGAAGTAACAAAGAGGATTGATGAGGGCAGAGCGGTAGATGTAAACTATATGGACTTCAGTAAGGCAGTCAACAAGGTTCACCATGGGAGACTGATTAGCAAGGTTAGATCTCATGGAATTAGAACTAGCCATTTGGATACAGAACTGGCTCAAAGGTAGAAGACAGAGGGTAGTGGTGGAGGGCTGTTTTTCAGACTGGAGGCCTGTGACCAGTGGAGTGTCACAAGGATCGGTGCTGGGTCTATTACTTTTTATCATTTATATAAATGATTGGGATGTGAGTGTAAGAGGTATAGTTAGTAAGTTTGCAGATGACACCAAAATTGGAAGTGTAATGAACAACGAAGGAGGTTGCTTCAGATTACAATGGGATCTTGATCGGATGGGCCAATGGACTGAGAAGTGGCAGATGGAGTTTAATTCAGATAAATGCACTTTGGGGAAAGCAAATCTTAGCAGGACTTATACACTTAATGTTAAGGTCCTAGGGAGTGTTGCTGAACAAAGATACCTTGGAGTGCAGGTTCATAGCTCCTTGAAAGTGGAATCACAGGTAGATAGCATAGTGAAGAGGGTGTTTGGTATGCTTTCCTTTATTGGTCAGAGTATTGAGTACAGGAGTTGGGAGGTCATGTTGCGGCTGTACAGGACATTGGTTAGACCACTGTTGGAATATTGCATGCAAATCTTATCCCCTTCCTATCGGAAAGATGTTGTGAAACTTGAAAGGGTTCAGAAAAGATTTACAAGGATGTTGCCAGGGTTGGTGGATTTGAGCTATAGGGAGAGGCTGAATAGGCTGGGGCTGATTACCCTGGTGGTTGAGGGGTGACCTTATAGAGGTTATAAAATTGTGACGGACATGGATAGGATAAATAGATAAAGTCTCTTCCCTGGGGTGGATGAGTCCAGAAATGGAGGGCATAGGTTTAGGGTGAGAGGGGAAAGATATGAAAGAGACCTGAGGGGCAACGTTTTCACTCAGAGGGTGGTGCGTGTATGGAATGAGCTGCCAGAGGAAGTGGTGGAGGCTAGTATGATTGCAACATTTAAAAGGCATTTGGATGAGTATATTAATAGGAAGGGTTTGGAGGGATATGGGCTGGTTGCTGGCAGGTGGGACTAGATTGCGTTGGGATATCTGGTTGGCATGGACGAGTTGGACCGAAGGGTCTTTTTACATGCTGTACATCTCTATGACTCTATGACGTCAAGGAGAAATTAGAAATGAAGAGGTTTAGAGAGGGAATTCCAAAACTTGAGGTCTGTGTTGCTGAGGGTACAGCGAATGATTGAGTGATTAAAGTCAAGAAACCTTTAAAAGGTCAGCATGAGATGAACAAGGGTATCTCAGGGGGAGGGGGCACTCGTAAGGCTGGAGGGGATTATAAAGGTAGGGAAAAGTGATGTCACAAACGGATTTGAAAGCAAAGGTGGGAACTTTAAAGTCAAGGTATTGCATGACGAAGTATTTTTATATTCATTCCTGGGATGTGGGTGTTACAATCTGAGCCAACATTTATTGACCATCCCTTGTTGCCCTTGAGAAGGTGATGCCTTCTTGAACTGCTGCAGTCCACGTGCTGTAGGTTGACCCACAATGCCTTAA
This sequence comes from Chiloscyllium plagiosum, assembly GCF_037043375.1. Taxonomy (NCBI): domain Eukaryota; kingdom Metazoa; phylum Chordata; class Chondrichthyes; order Orectolobiformes; family Hemiscylliidae; genus Chiloscyllium; species Chiloscyllium plagiosum. Next base: position 18,472,526 of record NW_028270147.1, read on the forward strand.
GGAGGAAATTCCAGGATTTTAACCTAGCGACAGCGAAGAAACTGTGATGTATTTCCAAGTCAGGATGGTGAGCGGCTTGGAGGGGAACTTGCAGATGGAGGTGTTCCCATGTATTTGCTGGAAGATGCTAACAGCTTGAGAATTGTCAGGATGCAGCACTGACTGTTTCATGTTGGCTCTGAAATGCTGTAAAAGGTGAGGTGGGATGTGTAACAACACATTCCAGTCAAGTGCTGGAATACTGTCACAAAGTGGCTCTTTTCGGTCATTATTAGTTTGACTGGAAATGAATCAATATTATTAAGATACATTAAAATGCAAGAAAATATCGGTTAATGTGTAACTTTTCGAGCATTATTATTTCTGTTAATGGCATGTAAGTCTGCTAAGTGCATTGTTGATTGACCTGTACTTTACCATTCATGTGAAAGTATGTTTGCATAAATTGCTGTAGTGGTTGGATGTTTCAGAGACATGAACATATGCTTCATTTTGGCATTTGATATGTATTATACCAGTGGGCATAACTGTTGGCTTGATTGGCTCAACAGTTACCATATGATGTCGTAAGGCAGTGAGCGAAGCCTCAAAGAGTCTATGTTTTGAATAAATACTGAAGTGTAAAGCTATTAGCAAAGTTTTTGCTTCTCCACAGTTTTATCTGTCTTTAATGTTCAACAGACCTAACTTTTCTTCTCTGATAATAAATGGTGGCACGGTGGCTCACAGCACCAGGGTCCCAGGTTCAATTCCAGCCTCGGGCGACTGTCTGTGTGGGTTTCCTCCCACAGTTCAAAGATGTGCAGGTCAGGTGAATTGGCCATGGTAAATTGCCCATAGTGTTAGGTGCATTAGTCAGAGGGAAATGGAACTGGGTGGGTTACTCTTCAGAGGGTCGGTGTGGACTTGTTAGGCCAAAGGCCCTATTTCCACATTGCAGGGAATCTAATCATTGTTCACAGGGAATGCTAAAGGTAATGATTCAGAGCATGTAGACAGGAGGATAAGGCTATTGTTCATTAACGTCACACAGCACACACTATTGCCCCACTGACATTACACTGAAGAGGTTGCATTCTGCTTGTCCACTTGTCCTGTACACTTAAAATCTCTCTTTGCATTTCTTGTCCATCCAGAATTCATTTTTAATTTATTGACAGGGTTTGGGTACCACTGGCTAGGTCAGCATTTACTGCTATCTCTGACTGCTCGTGGGAAGATGGTGGTGAGCTATCTTCTTGAACTGCTGTGGTCCATGGAGAGTCAGCGCACCACAACCCCATAAAGTAGGGCCATCTCATTTCATTTCAGTTTTAGATTTTGTATGGTTTGCTACGCCATTTCAGGGGCACCTTTTAGTCAATGTGGATCTAGAAACGGACATAGACCAGGCTTGGTAAATACAGCAGGTTCCCGTCCATAAAAGACATCAGTGTGAATCAGATGGGTTTTTACAAGAGTTGGGCAATGGTTTCATGTCACCATTAGACTAGCTTTTAGTTCAAGATTAATTTCTCTTGAGAGGGTGTTGTTGACCGTCTTCCTCAACCTGTTGCAGTCTGCGCTGTGAGAATACCCACAGTGCTACAAGGGATGACGTTCCAGCTCTATTGATGATGGAAGTCTCATCGAAAAAGGCATTGATGTGAGGGAACTTGGGGAAATAAACAGTGATGTCTTGAAGATGGTCCACACTATAGAAGAGAAGGTGCTGAAAATCTTCAGATGCATTAAGGTTGATAAATCCCTGGGATGTAATGAAGTGTATCCCAGGACTTTGTAGGAGGCTACGGGGTAAATTGCAGGACCCCCTTGTTGGGAATAATTGTATCATCCACAGCCATTTGTGAAATGCTGGATGACTGGAGGGTGGCTAATGTTCCACCATTTTTTTAAGAAAGGCTGCAGTGAAATGCCTGGGAACTGCAGAGCGGTGAGCTGAATGTGTGTGGTGGATAAGTTCTCAGAGGGGATTCTGAAAGACAGGATCTACAGACTCAACACTCTGACTGATGAAAACAAGCTTTCTTCACCACCCTGTTGACCAGTGACTCAACTTCCAAGGAGCTATGAACCTGTCCCCCAAGATCACTTTGTTCTCCCAAAGGCCCGACTATTAACTGTATAAGGTAAAAACAATGACTGCAGATGCTGGAAACCAGATTCTGGATCAGTGGTGCTGGAAGAGCACAGCAATTCAGGCAGCATCCGAGGACAGGCAAAATCGACGTTTCGGGCAAAAGCCCTTCATCAGGAATAAAGGCAGAGAGCCTGAAGCATGGAGAGATAAGCTAGAGGAGGGTGGGGGTGGGGAGAGAGTAGCATAGAGTACAATAGGTCAGTGGGGAAGGAGATGAAGGTGATAGGTCAGGGAGGTGAGGGTGGAGTGGATAGGTGGAAAAGGAGCTGGGCAGGTCTTACAAGTCCGGACAGGTCAGGGGATTGAGTTTCTGGAGGTTAGAAGCTAGGATGAGGTGGGGGAAGGGGAAATGAGGAAACTGTTGAAATCCACATTGATGCCCTGGGGTTGAAGTGTTCCGAGGCGGAAGATGAAGCGTTCTTCCTCCAGGCGTCTGGTGGTGAGGGAGCGGCGGTGGAGGAGGCCCAGCACCTCCATATCCTCGGCAGAGTGGGAGGGGGAGTTGAAATGTTGAGCCACTGGGCGATTTGGTTGATTGGTGCAGGTGTCTCGGAGATGTTCCCTAAAGCGCTCTGCTAGGAGGCGCCCAGTCTCCCCAATGTAGAGGAGACCGCATCGGGAGCAACGGATACAATAGATGATATTAGTGGATGTGCAGGTAAAACTTTGATGGATGTGGAAAGCTCCTTTGGGGCCTTGGATAGAGGTGAGGGAGGAGGTGTGGGCGCAGGTTTTACAGTTCCTGCGGTGGCAGCGGAAAGTGCCAGGATGGGAGGGTGGGTCGTAGGGGGGCGTGGACCTGACCAGGTAGTCACGGAGGGAACGGTCTTTGCGGAAGGCGGAGAGGGGTGGGGAGGGAAATATATCCCTGGTGGTGGGGTCTGTTTGGAGGTGGTGGAAATGTCGGCGGATGATTTGGTTTATGCGAAGGTTGGTAGGGTGGAAGGTGAGCACCAGGGGCGTTCTGTCCTTGTTGCGGTTGGAGGGGTTGGGTCTGAGGGCGGAGGTGCGGGATGTGGATGAGATGCGTTGGAGGGCATCTTTAACCACGTGGGAAGGGAAATTGCGGTCTCTAAAGAAGGAGGCCATCTATGGTGGAACCGCTCCTCCTGGGAGCAGATACGGCGGAGGCGGAGGAATTGGGAATACGGGATGGCATTTTTGCAAGAGGTAGGGTGGGAAGAGGTGTAATCCAGGTAGCTGTGGGAGTCGGTGGGTTTGTAGAAGATGTCAGTGTCAAGTCGGTCGTCGCTGATGGAGATGCCACTCTATGCCACTCTCTCCCCACCCCCACCCTCCTCTAGCTTATCTCTCCACGCTTCAGGCTCTCTGCCTTTATTCCTGATGAAGGGCTTTTGCCCGAAACGTCGATTTTGCCTGTCCTCGGATGCTGCCTGAATTGCTGTGCTCTTCCAGCACCACTGATCCAGAATCTGGTTTCCAGCATCTGCAGTCATTGTTTTTACCTCGTTGATTTTAACCCTATTGCGAATCCTCTTGCAAGGATGCCTGCCTTGAAGAAGTTTTCCTCCTCTCTCTACAAGAATCTCAGGGAGTCCCTCTCCCACTGCAACTCCCAGGTCATTTCCTCAGCCCTGAAGCTCTTCAACCATGTCCTGAAACAAATTCGGTATCACAGCCACATTTGCTTCCTCAGTGCCTGTCTCCGTAACCAACTCACCCCATACGGACTCCGGACCACCTTTAAACCAGCAGAGTTCGGACCCGAACAGGACAAACAGTACAGACTACAGATTCAAAAACACCAGCAACGGTTCTCCATCAAGACCCTCCGCTCCACGCTTGCAGCAACGCGCCGGTACCTAACCTCTCTACAGTCAGCCCTGCCTCAGCTGTGGGCCACACTCTCTCAGAATTGCAAAGGACCCACTCTGTACTACATCCTCAGGAGAATTCATACTCTCAACAAACAGTATTTCAATTCCATCTCAAACATCAAAAACTGTAAGTACAACAAACTTTTATCTACCCACCTCCATAACCAGCGCTCCTCGAACATTCCAGAAGATTCCCCTGGCCTCGGAAACACCATTAGCCATGCGGCTGATGCAGCTACCACCCCCACGCTGATTGATGATGTCACTTCTGCCCCCATCATGGCCACTCCCACAGCCACTTCCGCCCCTCACATCATCGCCGATGCCACACGCTCAGTGACTTCCGCCACCCCTACTGCCGTGTCTGCCAACACTTCCGTCCCAACCAACGCCACTCACCTGCATTCTGCTGACACGCCCCCCACAGACCCCACTGTTACTATCCCCACCCCCCAGAACCCGGAGGGGAACACTACCCCTGCTCATGACTCTACCCCCATTCCCCCCACCATCACACCCACTCCAGGTACTGGCTCCGACCCCACTCCCAGCTCTACACCCACACCAGCTCCCAGCTCCCAGCCCTGCCGAGTTTTCACCATCCCCCCAGACCTCCCCCTCACTGAGGACGAACGATCAGTCCTCAGCAAAGGACTCGCCTTCGTCCCCGTCCGTCCACGCATCAATGAATTTAATACACGCCTTGACATCGAACAATTCTTCCGTCGCCTCCGCCTCCGAGCTTACTTTCACAATCAGGACTCCCGCCCACCTTCCGAGGACCCCTTCGCCCACCTCCAACACACTGCATCCACCTGGACACCCCGCGCTGGCCTATTACCTGCCCTCGACCTCTTCATTTCCAACTGCCGCCGGGACATTAACCGCCTCAACCTGTCGAACCCCCTCCCCCACTCCAACCTCTCACCCTCACAACGCGCAGCCCTCCAATCCCTCTGCTCCAATCCCAACCTCACCATCAAGCCAGAGGACAAAGGGGGCGCAGTGGTAGTCTGGCGCGCTGACCTCTACATCGCTGAAGCCAAACGCCAACTCGAGGACACCTCTTCCTACCACCCCCTTGACCATGACCCCACCCCCCATCACCAAACCATCATCTCCCAGACCATACAGAACCTCATCACCTCAGGAGATCTCCCACCCACAGCTTCCAACCTCATAGTCCGGGAACCCCGCACTGCCCGGTTCTACCTCCTTCCCAAGATCCACAAGCCTGACCACCCTGGCCGACCCATTGTCTCAGCATGCTCCTGCCCCACTGAACTCATCTCTACCTACCTCGACACTGTCCTATCCCCCCTAGTCCAGGAACTCCCCACATACGTTCGAGACACCACCCACGCCCTCCACCTCCTCCAAGACTTCCGTTTCCCCGGCCCCCAACACCTCATCTTCACCATGGATATCCAATCCCTCTACACCTCCATCCGCCATGACCAGCGCCTCCAAGCCCTCCGTTTTTTCCTCTCCAGACGTTCCCAACAGTACCCCTCCACCGACACTCTCATTCGTTTGGCCGAACTGGTCCTCACCCTTAACAATTTCTCCTTTGAATCCTCCCACTTCCTCCAGACCAAAGGGGTAGCCATGGGCACACGTATGGGCCCCAGCTATGCCTGTCTCTTTGTTGGCTACGTAGAGCAGTTGATCTTCCGTAATTACACCGGCACCACTCCCCACCTCTTCCTCCGCTACATTGATGACTGCATTGGCGCCACCTCGTGCTCCCGCGAGGAGGTTGAGCAATTCATCAACTTCACCAACACATTCCACCCTGACCTTAAATTTACCTGGACCATCTCTGACACCTCCCTCCCCTTCCTGGACCTCTCCATCTCCATCAGCGACGACCGACTTGACACTGACATCTTCTACAAACCCACCGACTCCCACAGCTACCTGGATTACACCTCTTCCCACCCTACCTCTTGCAAAAATGCCATCCCGTATTCCCAATTCCTTCGCCTCCGCCGTATCTGCTCCCAGGAGGAGCGGTTCCACCATAGAACACACCAGATGGCCTCCTTCTTTAGAGACCGCAATTTCCCTTCCCACGTGGTTAAAGATGCCCTCCAACGCATCTCATCCACATCCCGCACCTCCGCCCTCAGACCCAACCCCTCCAACCGCAACAAGGACAGAACGCCCCTGGTGCTCACCTTCCACCCTACCAACCTTCGCATAAACCAAATCATCTGCCGACATTTCCGCCACCTCCAAACAGACCCCACCACCAGGGATATATTTCCCTCCCCACTCCTCTCCGCCTTCCGCAAAGACCGTTCCCTCCGTGACTACCTGGTCAGGTCCACTCCCCCCTACGACCCACCCTCCCATCCTGGCACTTTCCCCTGCCACCGCAGGAACTGTAAAACCTGCGCCCACACCTCCTCCCTCACCTCTGTCCAAGGCCCCAAAGGAGCTTTCTACATCCATCAAAGTTTTACCTGCACATCCACTAATATCATCTATTGTATCCGTTGCTCCCGATGCGGTCTCCTCTACATTGGGGAGACTGGGCGCCTCCTAGCAGAGCACTTTAGGGAACATCTCCGAGACACCCGCACCAATCAACCAAATCGCCCAGTGGCTCAACATTTCAACTCCCCCTCCCACCCTGCCGAGGATATGGAGGTGCTGGGCCTCCTCCACCGCCGCTCCCTCACCACCAGACGCCTGGAGGAAGAACGCCTCATCTTCCGCCTCGGAACACTTCAACCCCAGGGCATCAATGTGGATTTCAACAGTTTCCTCATTTCCCCTTCCCCCACCTCATCCTAGCTTCTAACCTCCAGAAACTCGATCCCCTGACCTGTCCGGACTTGTCCGACCTGCCCAGCTCCTTTTCCACCTATCCACTCCACCCTCTCCTCCCTGACCTATCACCTTCATCTCCTTCCCCACTGACCTATTGCACTTTATGCCACTCTCTCCCCACCCCCACCCTCCTCTAGCTTATCTCTCCACGCTTCAGGCTCTCTGCCTTTATTCCTGATGAAGGGCTTTTGCCCGAAACGTCGATTTTGCCTGTCCTCGGATGCTGCCTGAATTGCTGTGCTCTTCCAGCACCACTGATCCAGAATCTATTAACTGTATAAGTCCTGCCCTGGTTTGCTTTATCAAAATGCAACACTTTATTTACCTAAATTAAACTCCACCTGCCATTGACCCAGTTGATCAAGATCTTATTGTATTCCCAGATAATCTTCTTCACTGTCCAATGTATCACAAAACTTGGTGTAATCCACAAACTTAATAACCATACTTCCTAAATTCTCATCCAGATCATTTATATAAATGACATATAGAGTGGACAGAGTGGATGTTGGGAAGACGTTTCCATTGGTGGGAGAGACTAGGACCTGATGGCACAGCCTTAGAGTAAAGGGAAGACCTTTAGAATGGAGATAAGGAGAAACCTCTTCAGCCAGAGAGTAGTGAATCTATGGAATTTATTGCCACATAAGGCTGTGGAGGCTAGGTCATTGAGTATATTTAAGATGGAGATAGATAGGTCCTTGATTGTCAAGGAGATCAAGGGTTATGGAGAGAAAGTGGAGAATGGGGTTGAGAAACTTATTAGCCATGATTGAATGACAGAGCAGACTCGATGGGCTGAATGGCCTAATTTCTGTCTTATTGTCTCATGGAATAACAGTGGACCCAGCACTGATTCCTGTGGCACACTGTTGGTCACCGGCCTCCAGTTTGAAAAATAATCCTCTAACAGCACACCTCAAACCAATTTTGTATCCAGTTGGTTAACTGTCCCTGGATCCTGTGAGATTTGACCTTATTTAACAACCCACATGTGATACCTTATCAAAGGCCTTGTTCGAGTCCGTGTGGACAACACCTACCACACTGCTCTCACCTACCTTAAAGAAACTCAATCAAATTTCTGAGACATGATTTCCCATGCAGAAAGCTATGCTGATGATCCCAAATGAGTCCTTGCCTCTCCAAATGCCTGCAGATCATGTTTCTCAGAATCCCCTCTAACAATATACCCACCATGGACATCAGGCTCACCAGTCTGTAGTTCCCAGGCATTCCCCGGCAGCCTTTCTTAAATAATGGCACAACGTTAGCCCTAACCCTAACCCTGGTACAATGGCAAGTGCAAAAGGGCATGACAGGAGCAATTCTAAACATACTTGTAAATGAGATGCCAACCTAGTGATGCCACCAAACAGGTCTACCTGCATGCCAAACAGCATAAGCAGTACGTGATAGACAGAACCAAATGATCCCACAACCAAAAGGATCAGATTTTAGCTCTGCAGTCCTGCCACATCCAGTCATGAATGGTAGTGAATAATTAAACAACTCACTGGAGGAGGAGGCTCCACAAATATCCCCTTCCTCAGTGATGGAAGAGTCCACCAAATCAGTGCAAAAGATAAGGCAACCCCCAGCCAGAAGAGTCGAGTGGATGATCCATCTCGGCCTCCTCCAATGGTCCCCAAGTTACCAGTCTTCAGCCAATTCAACTCATTCCATGTGATTTCATGAAAACAGCTGGAGATACTAGATACGGCAAAGGCTATGGGGTCCTGACGATATTCCGGCAATAGTACTGAAGGTTTGTGCTCCAGGACTTGCCACTCCCCTAGTTAAGCTGTTCAACTACATTTACAACACTGGCATCTACCTGACAGTGTGGGAAATTGTCTTGTACATAAAATGCAGAACCAATCTACCCGGCCAATTATTGCCCTATCAGTCTGCTCTCGGTCATCAGTAAAGTGATGGAAGGTGTCATCAACAGTGTGATCAAACAGCATCTGCTCAGCAATAACCTGCTGAGTGACGCCCTGTTTGGGTTCTGCCGGGGCCACTCAGCTCCTGACCTCGTTACAGCCTTGGTTCAAACATGGACAAAAGAGCTGAATTCCAGAGGGGAGGTGAGAGTAACAGCCCTTGACATCAAGGCTGCTTTTGATGGAGTGTAACATCAAGGAGCCCTATCAGGGGCATACTCTCCATGTGTCATACCTGGCACATGGAAAGATGTTGTTAGAGGTCAGTCATCTCAGCCCTAGCACATCTTTGCAGGACTTACACAGTGTAGTGTCCTAGGCCCAACCGGCTTCAACTGCTTCATCAATGAATTTCCTCTCACTATAAGGTGAAAGTGGGGATGTCCACTGATGATTGCTCAATGTTCAGCATCATTCACAATTCCTCAAACACTGAAGCAGTCCAGGTTCAAATGCAACAAATAGCAAGTAACATTCGTGCCACTCAAATGCCAGGCTATGACTATCACCAACAAGACGGCACGGTGTGGGCGGCACGGTGGCACAGTGGTTAGCACTGCTGCCTCACAGCGCTGGAGACCCGGGTTCAATTCCCGCCTCAGGCGACTGACTGTGTGGAGTTTGCACGTTCTCCCCGTGTCTGCGTGGGTTTCCTCCGGGTGCTCCGGTTTCCTCCCACAATCCAAAGATGTGCAGGTCAGGTGAATTGGCCATGGGAAATTGCCCGTAGTGTTAGGTAAGGGGTAAATGTAGGGGTATGGGTGGGTTGCGCTTCGGCGGGTCGGTGTGGACTTGTTGGGCCGAAGGGCCTGTTTCCACACTGTAATCTAATCTAAAAAAAAAGACACAATCTAATCACTATACTTTGACATTCAACCGTGTTACCATCATTGTATTTCCCACTATCAACATCCTTGAGGTTACCATTAACCAGAAATTCAACCGGACTCAGCATAAAAACAGTGGCTACAAAAGCAGATCAGAGGCTAGGAATACTATGTGGAGTAACTCACCTCCTGACTCCCCAAAGCCTGTCCACCAAACAAGGCACAAGTCAGAGTGTGATGGAAACCTCCCCACTTGCCTGGATGAATGCAGCTCCAATGACACTCATGAAGCTTGACACTTTACAAGACAAAGCCACTTCTTGTTTGGCACTCACCCCTGACCCTCACTTTTACCCCTTGAGAGCCGAAATCGCCAGCAACCTCACCCCCACAGACCCGCTTCCACCTTCCCCCGCTGCTCCTGACTCAATCTGGCACCCTCTACGCCCACATCACAGGGGGAGGCGGACGCTACCTGTCACCCTCCAACGGGAACTGGCTCTCACAGGAACCTTGTCCCAATCCGAACATTATCTGTCACCTTCCCCACCTGATGGGAACCCGCCCTCGTCCTGAACCTACCTGCCCCATTCTGATTCTAACCTCCCACTGACCTACCTCGTTTTATTTTCAACAAGAAAGCAGAGACAGAGTGGTTTTCCACAACATTTCAACACCTCCCCTACTACTGCCTTCTAAGAGTTAAAAGATTAGCTGCTAAAAGGAGTGGCACGGTAGCTCAGTGGTTAGCACTGCTACCTCACAATGTTAGGGAGCCAAGTTTGGTTCCAGCCTTGGGCCACTCTCTGTGTGGAGATTGCACATTGTCCCACACCTGTGTGGCTTTCCCCTGGGTGCTCCTGTTTCCTAAGAACTAGGAGTAGGCCATTTGAGCCTGGTTCACAATTCGGGATGATTACAGCTGATCTTCTCGTGGACTCGGATCCACTTACCTGCCCTCTCACCGTAACCCTTTATTGTCAAAACAATATCTATCTTAGCTTGAAAAGCTTTTACTGAAGTAGTGACAACTACTTCACAGGGTATGGAATTCCATAGACTAAAACCCCCTGGGTGAAGAAGTTCCTTCTCGATTCAGTCGTAAATCTTGTCCCCCTGACCTTGTGGCTATGCCGTCTTGTCCTAGTTTTACCCACCAGTAGAAACATTCTCTCTACTTCTATCTCATCTATTCCCTTCATAATTTTATATCTTCCCATAAGATCTCCCCTCATTCTTCTAAATTCCAATGAATATAATCCCAGTCTACTCAGCCTCTCCTCATAAGCCAACCCCCTCAACTCCAGAATCAACTCAGTGACCCTCCTCTGCAGCCCCCCAGTGCCAGCACATCCTTTCTCAAATAAGGAGACCAAAACTGCGTGCAGTAGTCCAGGTGTGGCCTCACCAGTATCTTGTACAGCTGCAACATAACGTCTCAGCTTTTAAACTCCATCCCTTTAGCAACGAAGGACAAAATTCCATTTGCCTTCCCAATTACTTGTTGCACCTGCAGACCAACCTTCTGTGATTCATGCACAAGGACACCCAGGTCCCTCTGCATAGCAGCATGGTGCAAAGTTTTACCATTCAAGTAATAATCCTTTTTACTATTATCTTTTTACTATAACCATCCATCTAAATGGATGGTTTCACGTGTGCTAACATTGCATTCCATCTGCCAAACCCTTGCCCACTCACTCTATGCATCTTTGTTGCTGTGCAAAGTTTCACAGTCTTCTGCACACTTTGCTTTGCCACTCATCTTAGTGTCATCTGCAAATTTTGGCACACTATGCGTGGTCCCCAACTCCAAATCATCTATATAAATTGTGAATAATTGCTGTCCCAACACTGATCCCTGAGGCACACCACTAGTCACTGATTGCCAGCCAGAATAGTATTCATTTATGGGGTAAAAACAATGACTGCAGATGCTGGAAACCAGATTCTGGATTAGTGGTGCTGGAAGAGCACAGCAGTTCAGGCAGCATCCAAGGAGCAGCAAAATCAACATTTTGGGCAAAAGCTCTTCATCAGAATCAGAAACGTCGATTTCGCTGCTCCTTGGATGCTGCCTGAACTGCTGTGCTCTTCCAGCACCACTAATCCAGAATCTCGTATTCATTTATCCCCATTCTTTGCGTTCTGTTAGTCAACCAATCCTCTATCCATGCTAATACTCTACCCCTAACACCGTGCATCCTTATCTTATGCAGCAGCCTCTTGTGCAGCACCTTGTTGAAGACCATTTGGAAATCTAGGTACACCACATCGACTGGGTCCCCATTGTCCACCTTTCTCGTAATGTCTTCTCAGAATTCCAAAAGATTGGTTAAGCATGACTGTTTTAAAAAATTCTCAAGGTCAGGTTCGTAGGAGAGTAGTCTGACACAGAACAAACGACCAAGAGGCGAGTCTGCTAGAATATGGGCATTTTATTCCCCGCAGCGTCGCCAGAACGGGTCTGGCTTATACTCACTCTACATGTTACCAAAACTGGGAGCCGTCAGTTCTCGTAGAGCGGTTGCCAACAACCCACGCTCGGCGGTTAAACGTAACCCCGGAGCAGACTCACCGAACTGGAGACTTTTCCAGCTGATATACTCTTTTCCAGATATAAACATTCATGTGAACAGCAGAGCAAGGCTAAAAAACACATTCCATTCTGGTTACATACAGATAAGAAGATTCACACGGGACTAAGCAACACCTCCATTCCGGTTAGATTCACACATGTATTGGGACATAATTTTTAACCGTTTCACCACATTCCACTGCTTGGAATTTTACACCACATTCCACTGCTTGGCCCAATACATGTGTTACATTATGATTCACACATGTATTGGGACATAATTTTACACCACATTCCACTGCTTGGCCCAATACATGTGTTACATTATGCTTAATTCAGTTCAATTCGTTTCAGTTAATTTCAGTTCAGTCAATTCAGTGTAATTCAATTCAGCTCAGTTCAGGTCTGTTCAGTTCAATTCAATTGTGTTCAATTCAGTTCCGTCCATTTCAATTCAATTTAGCTCAGTTCCATTTTGTTCCGTTCAATTTGATTCACTTCAGTTCCACTCAGTTCAGTTCAGTTCAATCCCATTCAATTCTGTTAACTCCGCTTCAGCTTTTTGGACATGCCCACATCCTCCGCTGTACCCCAGGCAAGGGGTTCTTCGGCAGGACTGGGATCCTTTCTCAAACAAACTGCCACGTACATGCCCACATCCATGCCATCCCGGGACGGTCGGGACCTCCACAGTTTGTTCTTCTGGTTTCTTAGTCTTTTTCCAAAACATTGTTCTGTATCAAAATCTCTCCTCAATTGCGATTGACCCTGCTCGCAGCGCCAAATGTTTTAAAAAATTCTCAAGGTCAGGTTCGTAGGAGAGTAGTCTGACACAGAACAAACGACCAAGAGGCGAGTCTGCTAGAATATGGGCATTTTATTCCCCGCAGCGTCGCCAGAACGGGTCTGGCTTATACTCACTCTACATGTTACCAAAACTGGGAGCCGTCAGTTCTCGTAGAGCGGTTGCCAACAACCCACGCTCGGCGGTTAAACGTAACCCCGGAGCAGACTCACCGAACTGGAGACTTTTCCAGCTGATATACTCTTTTCCAGATATAAACATTCATGTGAACAGCAGAGCAAGGCTAAAAAACACATTCCATTCTGGTTACATACAGATAAGAAGATTCACACGGGACTAAGCAACACCTCCATTCCGGTTAGATTCACACATGTATTGGGACATAATTTTTAACCGTTTCACCACATTCCACTGCTTGGAATTTTACACCACAATGACCTGCCCTTGTTGACCCATGCTGCATCTGTCCAACAGGACAATTTCCTCAGATGTATTGGACTTAACACTGGAATAAATAAGTTTGAATGTTTTTTAATCCATTAAGCGCAATGATGTAAGTAGCCACTCAGAGATGTAAATAAATAATTAGGCAAGCAAAATATGGATCACCTTTTACACTAATGGGAAATTAATGATAAATGCCAGTTCAGGCCAAATGGAAACTAAACTAGAACCACAAAGACACATTAGATGCCCTGCTATTTCTTCCTTGATAATAGACTTAAGCATCTTCCATACTACAGAAGTTAAGCTAGCCGGTTTATAATTCGCCATCTTTTCCTCCCACAGTTTAAAGATGTGTGGGTTAGGTGAATTGGCCATGCTAAATTGATCATTGGGTCCAGGGATGTGTTGGTTAGGTGCAGGTTAGGTGTATTAGAGATGTGGAGTAAGAGGGTTGGGGAATGGATCTGGGTAGGATATTGAAGGTGGAAGGTGGTTATGGACTTGTTTCCACTGTAGGGACTCTATGACAAAGAGGATAGGAATGCCAGAATGGCTTCAGTTTGGAAGGCTAATGCAAACTGTGGTACTTCGGTGGAAATCACCTGTTCTGGCTATAGACAGCTACAGTATATTGAAACTGTTCCATAAAATATGAAAACATTTCTAAGTGGGGATCGATATTCAATTAATTCCTGACCCTTTTTTTTAACCATTATAATTAATTTATTCTTTTGGCTACATGTGGTTCTTCTATTTGCATCTCTGTGGGTTTAGAAAACGCAGGGATTTTGAGCTGGATAACAGTTCATATCAAAATGTCATGCATATGTAATGACTGTTCAACGTAACTGTCTGAAAAACAGGAGCATTTTAGTGATGTTCACACAGTGCAAATAAAAACCTGGAAACTACAGGACTGCAGACAGAGAATAATAATTTGGGAACATTGGGATGACAAACTGCAGCCTGTATTTAGTGGTGATCTCAGGGAATACTAAAGAATTCATCAAGCACAGTGTTCTTTGTTTTGACTAAAGAATCCTGAATCTCGACCAACTTAATTGTTCAGCTTTGCATTATTTTATTTTATTCCGCAATTTCACGGACAGAAATACAATTAAAAAATTCATTGCACACCAGTGTACATCTGATGTGTCTTTGTGGTTCTAGTTTAGTTTCCATTTGGCCTGAACTGGCATTTATCATTAATTTACTATTATTGTAAAAGGTGATCCATATTTTGCCTGCCGAATTATTTATTTACATCTCTGGGTGGGCTACTTACAACATTGCGCTTAATGGATTCAAAAACATTCAGACTCATTTATTCTAGCGTTAAGTCCAATACATCAGAGGAACCTCATGCTTCTACTCAACCTGAAATTGTTTGTGGATTTGACTATTGGTCCCATGCCTCTTCAGCTGGTGGAGTTGAAAGTTATATGTAAAATGAGTGCACCGAGACATCAGGCGAACACCCAGAGACTTTGTTTAAAGTGCTTGAGCAATAGTGCCAGGTAAGAAACATGGTTAACTGACTTATCTATTGATCTGCTTCCTATCAAATAGTTTGACAACTTTTTGTTTATTTGTTAAGAGTTCAGGATGTCTCACCTTTATTGAAAAGAGGTAATTTGCTTCACAGGAAGGTGGGGGTTGGGGGGGGGGAGGTGACTTTGAAACATTTTAAAATGCATTCCTATGAACTTTTTTTTTGTTTTCACCCTCAGGCTATAAGCTTCCTCAAATAATTAAATGCATTACTTATCCAAATAAAACCCAAATATCTGACAGGTTACTTGTAATCATCCATCACAATCCGTCTGTTCAAGGCACAAAGGCTCTTGCTTTCAACTAAATTAGATAGAATTTGTTTATCAGCAACTGGTTAAATCACTGAGGCAGAAAAATAGCAAAATAGAGGAAATATTAAGCGACTGTGACAAAATGAAGGGGTGTTCAATCGAGGTGATAAGAGAGAGACAAAACATAGTTATATGTTTGAATATCGCACGAGCAAGATGGAGGCAGTGCAGGACACTCCACCCAGAACACCTCTTCTCCACCTGTTGTAGAGTCATAGAGGTGTACAGCACGGAAACAGACCCTTCGGTCCAACTAGTCCATGCTGTCCAGATATCCCAACCCAGCAGCCGGCCCATATCCCTCCAAACCCCTCCTATTCGTATTCTTTATGTTTTCTTCCTTTTTCTCTGTTGTAGCAGGCCCAGAGCAGCACAAGGAGAAAGCATGTGAGGGGAACTGAATCCTGGAGCAGCACGAGGGGAAGTGAGCCCTGGTGTAGCGTGGGGGGAAGTGAGTCCTGCAGCAGTGTGAAGGGAAATGAGTCCTGGAGCAGCGTGAGGGGAAGTGAGTCCTGGAGCAGGGAAGTGATTCCTGGAGCAGCGTGAGGGGAAATGATTCCTGGTGCAGTGCGAAGGGAAGTGGGACCTGGAGCAGGGCGAAGGGAAGTGAGTCCTGGATCTGGGCGAAGGTAAGTGAGTCCTGGTGCGGTGTGAGGTGAAGTGAGTCCTGGAGCAGTGCGAGGGGAAGTGAGTCCTGGTGCAGTGCGAAGGGAAGTGAGTCCTGGAGCAGCGCGAAGGGAAGTGAGTCCTGGTGCGGTGTGAGGTGAAGTGAGTCCTGGAGCAGTGCGAGGGGAAGTGAGACCTGGAGCAGGGCGAAGGTAAGTGAGTCCTGGTGCAGCGCGAGGGGAAGTGAGTCCTGGAGCAGTGCGAAGGGAAGTGAGTCCTGGAGCAGCGCGAAGGGAAGTAAGTCCTGGGGCTGTGCGAAGGGAAGTGAGTCCTGGAGCAGAATGAAGGGAAGTGAGTCCTGGAGCAGTGCGAAGGGAAGTGAGTCCTGGAGCAGGTGCAAAGGGAAGTGAGTCCTGGAGCAGAGTGAAGGGAAGTGAGTCCTGGAGCAGTGCGAACGGAAGTGACTCCTGGAGCAGCGTGAGGGGAAGTGAGTCCTGGAGCAGTGCGAGGGGAAGTGAGTCCTGGAGCAGTGCGAGTGGAAGTGAGTCCTGGAGCAGTGCGAGTGGAAGTGAGTCCTGGAGCAGCGCGAGGGGAAGTGAGTCCTGGTGCAGCGCGAGGGGAAGTGAGTCCTGGAGCAGTGCGAGTGGAAGTGAGATCAGGAGCAGCGGGAGGGGAAGTGAGTCCTGGTGCAGCGCGAGTGGAACTGAGTCCTGGTGCAGCGTGAGGGGATGTGCGTCCTGGTGTCGTGAGATGGGAAGTGAGTCCTGGAGCAGGGCGAAGGGAAGTGAGTCCTGGAGCAGTGTGAGGGGAAGTGAGTCCTGCAGCAGGGAAGTGAGTCTTGGAGCAGGGAAGTGAGTCCTGGAGCAATGCGAAGGTAAGTGACTCCTGGAACAGTGCGAGGGGAAGTGAGTCCTGGTGCAGTGTGAGGGGAAGTGAGTCCTGGTGCAGCGCGAGGGGAAGTGAGTCCTGGTGCAGCGTGAGTGGAAGTGAGTCCTGGTGCATTGCGAGGGGAAGTGAGTCCTGGTGCAGCATGAGGGTAAGTGAGACCTGGAGCAGTGTGAAGGGATATGAGTCCTGGTGTCGCATGAGGGGAAGTGAGATCTGGAGCAGCGGAGGGGAAGTGATTCCTGGTGTAGTGTGAGGGGAAGTGAGTTCTGGTGCAGTGCGAGGGGAATGGAGTCCTGGTGCAGCGTGAGGAGAAGTGCGTCCTGGAACAGTGTGAGTTGAAGTGAGTTCTAGTGCTACGCGAGGGTAACTGAGTCCTGGTGCAGCGTGAGGGGAAGTGAGTCCTGGAGCAGTGAGATGGGAAGTGAGTACTGGAACAGGGCGAAGGGAAGTGAGTTCTGGAGCAGGGAAGTGAGTCCTGGAGCAGTGAGATGGGAAGTGAGTACTGGAACAGGGCGAAGGGAAGTGAGTTCTGGAGCAGGGTGAGGGGAAGTGAGTCCTGGAGCAGCGCAAAGGGAAGTGAGTCCTGGAGCAGTGAGAGGGGAAGTGAGTCCTGGAGCAGTGCGAGGGGAAGTGAGTCCTGGAGCAGGGAAGTGAGTCCTGGAGCAGTGCGAAGCGAAGTGAGTCCTGGAGCAGCGTGAGGGGAAGTGAGTCCTGGGGCAGCATGAGGGGAACTGAGTCCTGGTGTAGTGTGAGGGGAAATGAGTCCTGGAGCAGTGCGAGGGGAAGTGAGTCCTGGAGCAGGGAATTGAGTCCTGGTGCAATTCGAGGGGATGTGAATCTTGGAGCAGTGCAAGTGGAAGTGAGTCCTGGTGCAGTGCGAGGGGAACTGAGTCCTGGTGTAGTGTGAGGGGAAGTGAGTTCTGGTGCAGCTTGAGGGGAAGTGCGTCCTGGTGTCGTGTGAGGGGAAGTGAGTCCTGGTGCAGTGTGAGGGTAAGTGAGTCCTGGAGCAATTCGAGGGGAAGTGAGTCCTGGTGCAGTGCGAGGGGAAGTGAGTCCTGGTGTAGTGTGAGGGGAAGTGAGTCCTGGTGCAGTGTCAGGGGAAGTGCGTCCTGGTGTCGTGAGATGGGAAGTGATTCCTGGTGCAGGGCGAAGGGAAGTGAGTCCTGGAGCAGGGCGAGGGGAAGTGAGTCCTGGAGCCGCGCGAGGGGAAGTGAGTCCTGGAGCAGTGCGAGGGGAAGTGAGTCCTGGAGCAGTGCGAAGCGAAGTGAGTCCTGGAACAGTGCGAGGGGAAGTGAGTCCTGGAGCAGTGAAGTGAGTCCTGGAGCAGCGCGAGGGGAAATGAGTCCTGGAGCAGTGCGAGGAGAAGTGAGATCTGGAGCAGTGCGAGGGGAAGTGAGTCCTGGTGTCGCATGAGGGGAAGTGAGTTCTGGAGCAGTGTGAGGGCAAGTGAGTCCTGGAGCAGTGTGAGGGGAAGTGAGTCCTGGAGCAGTGTGAGGGGAAGTGAGTCCTGGAGCAGCGCGAGGGGAAGTGAGTCCTGGAGCAGTGTCAGGGGAAGTGAGTCCTGGAGCAGTGTGTGTGTAAGTGAGATCTGGAGCAGCGGGAGGGGAAGTGAGTCCTGGTGCAGTGTGAGGGGAAGCTAGTCCTGGTGCAGTGCGAGGGGAACTGAGTCCTGGTGCAGTGCGAGGGGAAGTGAGTCCTGGTGCTACGCGAGGGCAACTGAGTCCTGGTGCAGCCTGATGGAAAGTGAGACCTGGAGCAGGGCAAAGGGAAGTGAGTCCTGGAGCAGCGCGAGGGGAAGTGAATCCTGATGCAGTGCGAGGGAAAGTGAGTCCCGCAGCAGCGTGTGTGTAAGTGAGATCTGGAGCAGCGGGAGGGGAAGTGAGTCCTGATGCAGTGTGAGGGGAAGTGAGTCCTGGTGCAGTGTGAGGGGAAGTGAGTCCTGGTGCAGTGCGAGGGGCATTGAGTCCTGGTGCAGCGCGAGGGTTAGTGATTTCTGGTGCAGTGCGAGGGAAAGTGAGTCCTGGTGCAGCATGAGGGGAAGTGAGACCTGGAGCAGTGTGAGGGGAAGTGAGTCCTGGAGCTGCGGGTGGTGAAGTGAGTCCCGGTGTCGTGTGAGGGGAAGTGAGTCCTGGTGCAGCGTGAGGGGAAGTGCGTCCTGGTGTCGTGTGAGGGGAAGTGAGTCCTGGTGCAGCGCGAGGAGAACTGAGGCCTGGTGCAGTGTGCGGGGAAGTGAGTCCTGGAGCAGGGCGAAGGGAAGTGAGTCCTGGAGCAGTTCGAGTGGAAGTGAGTCCTGGTGCAGCACGAGGGGAATTGAGTTCTGGAGCAGAGCGCGGGGAAGTGAGTCCAGGAGCAGTGTGAGGGGAAGTGAGTCCTGGTGCAGCGCGAGGGGAATTGAGGTCTGGAGCAGAGCGAGAGGAAGTGAGTCCTGGAGCAGCGCGAGGGGAAGTGAGTCCTGGAGCAGTTCGAGTGGAAGTGAGTCCAGGTGCAGCGTGAGGGGAAGTAAGTTCTGGAGCAGAGCGAGGGGAAGTGAGTCCTGGAGCAGGGCGAGGGGAAGTGAGTCCTGGTGTAGCATGAGGGGAAGTGAGTCTTGGAGCAGCGCGAGGGGAAGTTAGTCCTGGTGCAGCGTGAGGGGAACTGAATCCTGGTGCAGCGTGAGGGGAAGTGCGTTCTGGTGTCGTGTGAGGGGAAGTGAGTCCTGGTGCAGCGCAAGGGGAACTCAGTCCTGGTGCAGTGTGAGGGGAAGTGAGTCCTGGAGCAGGGCGAAGGGAAGTGAGTCCTGGAGCAGTTCGAGTGGAAGTGAGTCCTGGAGCAGGGCAAGGGGAAGTGAGTCCCGGAGCAGGGCGAAGGGAAGTGAGTTCTGGAGCAGGGCAAGGGGAAGTGAATCCTGGAGAAGCGCGAGGGGAAATGAGTCCTGGAGCAGTGCGAGGTGAAGTGAGTCCTGGAGCAGCTCGAGGGGAAGTGAGACCTGGAGCAGGGCGAAGGTAAGTGAGTCCTGGTGCAGCGCGAGGGGAAGTAAGTCCAGGAGCAGTGTGAGGGGAAGTGAGTCCAGGAGCAGTGTGAAGGGAAGTGAGTCCTGGAGCAGTGCGAGAGGAAGTGAGTCCAGAAGCAGTGTGAAGGGAAGTGAGTCCTGGAGCAGTGCGAACGGAAGTGAGTCCTGGAGCAGTGAGATGGGAAGTGAGTCCTGGAGCAGGGCAAAGGGAAATGAGTTCTGGAGCAGGGCAAGGGGAAGTGAGTCCTGGAGCAGCGCGAGGGGAAATGAGTCCTGGAGCAGTGCGAGGGGAAGTGAGTCCTGGAGCAGTGCGAGGGGAAGTGAGTCCTGGAGCAGGGAATTGAGTCCTGGTGCAATTCGAGGGGATGTGAATCTTTGAGCAGTGCAAGTGGAAGTGAGTCCTGGAGCAGTGCGAGGGGAAGTGAGTCCTGGAGCAGTGCGAGGGGAAGTGAGTCCTGGAGCAGCGCGAAGGGAATTGAGTCCTGGAGCAGCGCGAAGGGAAGTGAGTCCTGGAGCAGCGTGAGGGGAATTGAGTCCTGGAGCAGCGCGAAGGGAAGTGAGTCCTGGAGCAGCGTGAGGGGAAGTGAGTCCTGGAGCAGCGCGAAGGGAAGTGAGTCCTGGTGCAGCGCGAAGGGAAGTGAGTTCTGGAGCAGCGTGAGGGGAAGTGAGTCCTGGAGCAGCGCGAAGGGAAGTGAGTCCTGGAGCAGCGTGAGGGGAAGTGAGTCCTGGAGCAGCGCGAAGGGAAGTGAGTCCTGGAGCAGCGTGAAGGGAAGTGAGTCCTGGAGCAGCGTGAGGGGAAGTGAGTCCTGGAGCAGCGCGAAGGGAAGTGAGTCCTGGTGCAGCGCGAAGGGAAGTGAGTCCTGGAGCAGCGCGAAGGGAAGTGAGTCCTGGAGCAGCGTGAGGGGCAGTGAGTCCTGGAGCAGTGCGAAGGGAAGTGAGTCCTGGAGCAGCGCGAGGGGAAGTGTGTCCTGGTGCAGCGTGAGGGGAAGTGCGTCCTGGTGTCGTGTGAGGGGAAGTGAGTCCTGGTGCAGCGCGAGGGGAACTGAGTCCTGGTGCAGTGTGAGGGGAAGTGAGTCCTGGAGCAGCGCGAAGGGAAATGAGTCCTGGAGCAGTGCGAGGTGAAGTGAGTCCTGGTGTAGTGTGAGGGGAAGTGAGTCCTGGTGCAGCGTGAGGGGAAGTGAGTCCTGGAACAGTGTGACAGGAAGTGAGTCCCGGTGCTACGCGAGGGTAACTGAGTTTTGGTGCAGCGTGAGGGGAACTGAGTCCTGCTGCAGCATGTGGGGAAGTGAGTTCTGGAGGAGAGCGAGGTGAAGTGAGTCCAGGAGCAGTGTGAGTGGAAGTGAGTCCTGGTGCAGTGCGAGGGGAAGTGAGTTCTGGAGCAGAGCGAGGGGAAGTGAGTCCAGGAGCAGTGTGAGGGTAAGTGAGTCCTTGTGCAGTGTGAGGATAAGTGATTCCTGGTGCAGTGCGAGGGGAAGTGAGTCCTGGAGCAGCGCGAGGGGAACTGAGTCCTGGTGCAGCATGAGGGGAAGTGCATCCTAGTGTAGTGTGAGGGGAAGTGAGTCCTGCTGCAGCGCGAGGGGAACTGAGTCCTGGAGCAGTGTGAGGGGAAGTGAGTCCCGGTGCAGCACGAGGGGAAGTGAGTCCTGGAGCAGTGTGAGGGGAAGTGAGTCCTGGTGCAGCGCGAGGATAAGTGATTCCTGGTGCAGTGCGAGGGGAAGTGAGTCCTGGAGCAGCGCGAGGGGAACTGAGTCCTGCTGCAGCATGAGGGGAAGTGCATCCTAGTGTCGTGTGAGGGGAAGTGAGTCCTGGTGCAGCGCGAGAGGAACTGAGTCCTGATGCAGCGTGAGGGGAAGTGCGTCCTGGTGTCGTGCGAGGGGAAGTGATTCCTGGTGGATCGCGAGGTTAACTGAGTCCTGGTGCAGCGTGAGGGGAAGTGAGTCCTGGTGCAGCGTGAGGGGAACTGAGTCCTGGTGCAGTGTGAGGGGAAGTGAGTCCTGGAGCTGCGGGTGGGGAAGTGAGTTCTGGAGCAGTGCGAGGGGAAGTGTGTCCAGGAGCAGTGTGAGGGGAAGTGCGTCCTGGTGTCGCGTGAGGGGAAGTGAGTCCTGGTGCAGCGCGAGGGGAACTGAGTCCTGGTGCAGTGTGAGGGGAAGTGAATCCTGGAGCAAGGCGAAGGGAAGTGAGTCCTGGAGCAGCGCCAAGGGAAATGAGTCCTGGAGCAGTGTGAGGGGAAGTGAGACCTGGTGTAGTGTGAGGGGAAGTGAGTCCTGGAGCAGCGCGAAGGGAAGTGAGTCCTGGAACAGCGCGAAGGGAAGTGAGTCCTGGAGCAGTGTGAGGGGAAGTGAGTCCTGGTGCAGCGCGAGGATAAGTGATTCCTGGTGCAGTGCGAGGGGAAGTGAGTCCTGGAGCAGCGCGAGGGGAACTGAGTCCTGGTGCAGCATGAGGCGAAGTGCATCCTAGTGTCGTGTGAGGGGAAGTGAGTCCTGGTGCAGCGCGAGAGGAACTGAGTCCTGATGCAGCGTGAGGGGAAGTGAGTCCTGGTGTCGTGCGAGGGGAAGTGATTCCTGGTGCATCGCGAGGTTAACTGAGTCCTGGTGCAGCGTGAGGGGAAGTGAGTCCTGGTGCAGCGTGAGGGGAACTGAGTCCTGGTGCAGTGTGAGGGGAAGTGAGTCCTGGAGCTGCGGGTGGGGAAGTGAGTTCTGGAGCAGTGCGAGGGGAAATGTGTCCAGGAGCAGTGTGAGGGGAAGTGCGTCCTGGTGTCGCGTGAGGGGAAGTGAGTCCTGGTGCAGCGCGAGGGGAACTGAGTCCTGGTGCAGTGTGAGGGGAAGTGAGTCCTGGAGAAAGGCGAAGGGAAGTGAGTCCTGGAGCAGTTCGAGTGGAACTGAGTCCTGGTGCAGTGTGAGCGGAAGTGAGTTCTGGAGCAGAGCGAAGGGTAGTGAGTCCTGGAGCAGTGTGAGGGGAAGTGAGACCTGGGGCAGTGTGAGGGGAAGTGAGACCTGGAGCAGTGTGAGGGGAAGTGAGTCCTGGAGCAGCGCGAAGGGAAGTGAGTCCTGGAGCAGTGTGAGGGGAAGTGAGACCTGGGGCAGTGTGAGGGGAAGTGAGACCTGGTGTAGTGTGAGGGGAAGTGAGTCCTGGAGCAGGGCGATGGGAAGTGAGTCCTGGAGCAGCGCGAAGGGAAGTGAGTCCTGGAACAGCGCGAAGGGAAGTGAGTCCTGGAGCAGCGCGAGGGGAAGTGAGTTCTGTAGCAGGGTGAGGGGAAGTGAGTCCTGGAGCAGCGCGATGGGAAGTGAGTCCTGGAGCAGTGCGAAGGGAAGTGAGTCCTGGAGCAGCGCGAAGGGAAGTGAGTCCTGGAGCAGTGCGAGGGGAAGTGAGTCCTGGAGCAGCGCGATGGGAAGTGAGTCCTGGAGCAGTGCGAAGGGAAGTGAGTCCTGGAGCAGCCTGAGGGGAAGTGAGTCCTGGAGCAGCGCGAAGGGAAGTGAGTCCTGGAGCAGCGCGAGGGGAAGTGAGTCCTGGAGCAGTGCGAGGGGAAGTGAGTCCTGGAGCAGCGCGAAGGGAAGTGAGTCCTGGAGCAGTGCGAGGTGAAGTGAGTCCTGGTGTAGTATGAGGGGAAGTGAGTCCTGGTGCAGCGGGAGGGGAACTGAGTCCTGGTGCAGCGTGAGGGGAAGTGAGTCCTGGAGCAGTGTGAGGGGAAGTGAGTCCTGGAGCAGGGCGAAGGGAAGTGAGTAATGGAGCAGGGCGAAGGGAAGTGAGTTCTGGAGCAGGGCGAGGGGAAGTGAGTCCTGGAGCAGGGCGAAGGGAAGTGAGTTCTGGAGCAGCGCGATGGGAAGTGAGTCCTGGAGCAGTGCGAAGGGAAGTGAGTCCTGGTGCAGTGCGAGGGGAAGTGAGTCCTGGTGCAGTGCGAGGGGAAGTGAGTCCTGGAGCAGTGTGAGGGGAAGTGAGTCCTGGAGAAGGGTGAAGGGAAGTGAGTCCTGGAGCATCGCGTGGGGAAGTGAGTCCTGGAGCAGTGCGAGGTGAAGTGAGTCCTGGTGTAGTATGAGGGGAAGTGAGTCCTGGTGCAGCGGGAGGGGAACTGAGTCCTGGTGCAGCGTGAGGGGAAGTGAGTCCTGGAGCAGTGTGAGGGGAAGTGAGTCCTGGAGCAGGGCGAAGGGAAGTGAGTAATGGAGCAGGGCGAAGGGAAGTGAGTTCTGGAGCAGGGCGAGGGGAAGTGAGTCCTGGAGCAGGGCGAAGGGAAGTGAGTTCTGGAGCAGGGCGAGGGGAAGTGAGTCCTGGAGCAGCGCGAGGGGAAGTGAGTCCTGGAGCAGTGTGAGGGGAAGTGAGACCTGGGGCAGTGTGAGGGGAAGTGAGACCTGGTGTAGTGTGAGGGGAAGTGAGTCCTGGAGCAGGGCGATGGGAAGTGAGTCCTGGAGCAGCGCGAAGGGAAGTGAGTCCTGGAACAGCGCGAAGGGAAGTGAGTCCTGGAGCAGGGCGAGGGGAAGTGAGTCCTGGAGCAGCGCGATGGGAAGTGAGACCTGGTGTAGTGTGAGGGGAAGTGAGTCCTGGAGCAGGGCGATGGGAAGTGAGTCCTGGAGCAGCGCGAAGGGAAGTGAGTCCTGGAACAGCGCGAAGGGAAGTGAGTTCTGGAGCAGAGCGAAGGGTAGTGAGTCCTGGAGCAGTGTGAGGGGAAGTGAGACCTGGGGCAGTGTGAGGGGAAGTGAGACCTGGAGCAGTGTGAGGGGAAGTGAGTCCTGGAGCAGCGCGAAGGGAAGTGAGTCCTGGAGCAGTGTGAGGGGAAGTGAGACCTGGGGCAGTGTGAGGGGAAGTGAGACCTGGTGTAGTGTGAGGGGAAGTGAGTCCTGGAGCAGGGCGATGGGAAGTGAGTCCTGGAGCAGCGCGAAGGGAAGTGAGTCCTGGAACAGCGCGAAGGGAAGTGAGTCCTGGAGCAGGGCGAGGGGAAGTGAGTTCTGTAGCAGGGTGAGGGGAAGTGAGTCCTGGAGCAGCGCGATGGGAAGTGAGTCCTGGAGCAGTGCGAAGGGAAGTGAGTCCTGGAGCAGCGCGAAGGGAAGTGAGTCCTGGAGCAGTGCGAGGGGAAGTGAGTCCTGGAGCAGCGCGATGGGAAGTGAGTCCTGGAGCAGTGCGAAGGGAAGTGAGTCCTGGAGCAGCCTGAGGGGAAGTGAGTCCTGGAGCAGCGCGAAGGGAAGTGAGTCCTGGAGCAGCGCGAGGGGAAGTGAGTCCTGGAGCAGTGCGAGGGGAAGTGAGTCCTGGAGCAGCGCGAAGGGAAGTGAGTCCTGGAGCAGTGCGAGGTGAAGTGAGTCCTGGTGTAGTATGAGGGGAAGTGAGTCCTGGTGCAGCGGGAGGGGAACTGAGTCCTGGTGCAGCGTGAGGGGAAGTGAGTCCTGGAGCAGGGCGAAGGGAAGTGAGTAATGGAGCAGGGCGAAGGGAAGTGAGTTCTGGAGCAGGGCGAGGGGAAGTGAGTCCTGGAGCAGGGCGAAGGGAAGTGAGTTCTGGAGCAGGGCGAGGGGAAGTGAGTCCTGGAGCAGCGCGAGGGGAAGTGAGTCCTGGAGCAGCGCGAGGGGAAGTGAGTCCTGGAGCTGCGGGTGGGGAAGTGAGTTCTGGAGCAGTGCGAGGGGAAGTGAGTCCTGGTGTAGCATGAGGGGAAGTGAGTCCTGGTGTCGTGTGAGGGGAAGTGAGTCCTGGTGCAGTGCGAGGGGAAATGAGTCCTGGAGCAGTGCGAGGGGAAGTGAGTCCTGGAGCAGTGTGAGGGGAAGTGAGTCCTGGAGAAGGGTGAAGGGAAGTGAGTCCTGGAGCATCGCGTGGGGAAGTGAGTCCTGGAGCAGTGCGAGGTGAAGTGAGTCCTGGTGTAGTATGAGGGGAAGTGAGTCCTGGTGCAGCGGGTGGGGAACTGAGTCCTGGTGCAGCGTGAGGGGAAGTGAGTCCTGGAGCAGTGTGAGGGGAAGTGAGTCCTGGAGCAGGGCGAAGGGAAGTGAGTAATGGAGCAGGGCGAAGGGAAGCGAGTTCTGGAGCAGGGCGATGGGAAGTGAGTCCTGGAGCAGCGCGAGGGGAAGTGAGTCCTGGAGCAGCGCGAGGGGAAGTGAGTCCTGGAGCTGCGGGTGGGGAAGTGAGTTCTGGAGCAGTGCGAGGGGAAGTGAGTCCTGGTGTAGCATGAGGGGAAGTGAGTCCTGGTGTCGTGTGAGGGGAAGTGAGTCCTGGTGCAGTGCGAGGGGAAGTGAGTCCTGGTGCAGCGCGAGGGGAAGTGAGTCCTGGTGTAGTGTGAGGGTAACTGAGTCCTGGTGCAGCGTGAGGGGAACTGAATCCTTGAGCAATGTGAAG
Source organism: Chiloscyllium plagiosum (assembly GCF_037043375.1). Classification (NCBI taxonomy): domain Eukaryota; kingdom Metazoa; phylum Chordata; class Chondrichthyes; order Orectolobiformes; family Hemiscylliidae; genus Chiloscyllium; species Chiloscyllium plagiosum. The sequence goes on from NW_028270147.1 coordinate 18,498,596, forward strand.
AGAAGTGAGTCCCGGAGCAGGGCGAAGGGAAGTGAGTCCTGGAGCAGCGCGAGGGGAAGTGAGTCCTGGAGCAGCGCGAGGGAAAGTGAGTCCTGGTGCAGCGTGAGGGGAAGTGCGTCCTGTAACAGTGTGGGAGGAAGTGAGTCCTGGTGCTACGCGAGGGTAACTGAGTCCTGGTGCAGCGTGAGGGGTAGTGAGACCTGGGGCAGTGTGAGGGGAAGTGAGTCCTGGAGCAGCGCGAAGGGAAATGAGGCCTGGAGCAGTGCGATGTGAAGTGAGTCCAGGAGCAGTGCGAAGGGAAGTGAGTTCTGGAACAGAGCGAGGGGAAGTGAGTCCAGGAGCAGTGTGAGGGGAAGTGAGTCCTGGTGTAGTGTGAGGGGAAGTGAGTCCTGGTGCAATGTGAGGGGAAGTGAGTCATGGTGCAGCGCGAGGGGAAGTGAATCCTGGTGCAGTGCGAGGGGAAGTGAGTCCTGGTGCAGCGTGAGGGGAACTGAATCCTGGTGCAGCGTGAGGGGAAGTGCGTCCTGGTGTCGTGCGAGGGGAAGTGAGTCCTCGAGCTGTGTGAGGGGAAGTGAGTCCTGGAGCAGTGCGAAGGGAAGTGAGTCCTGGAGCAGGGCGACGGGAAGTGAGTCGTGGAGCAGTACGAGGGGAAGTGAGTCCTGGTGTAGTGTGAGGGGAAGTGAGTCCTGGAGCAGTGCGAAGGGAAGTGAGTCCTGGATCAGTGCGAGGGGAAGTGAGTCCTGTAGCAGGGCGAAGGGAAGTGAGTCCTGGAGCTGCGGGTGGGGAAGTGAGTTCTGGAGCAGTGCGAGGGGAAATGTGTCCAGGAGCAGTGTGAGGGGAAGTGCGTCCTGGTGTCGCGTGAGGGGAAGTGAGTCCTGGTGCAGCGCGAGGGGAACTGAGTCCTGGTGCAGTGTGAGGGGAAGTGAGTCCTGGAGCAAGGCGAAGGGAAGTGAGTCCTGGAGCAGTTCGAGTGGAACTGAGTCCTGGTGCAGTGTGAGCGGAAGTGAGTTCTGGAGCAGAGCGAAGGGTAGTGAGTCCTGGAGCAGTGTGAGGGGAAGTGAGACCTGGGGCAGTGTGAGGGGAAGTCAGACCTGGGGCAGTGTGAGGGGAAGTGAGTCCTGGAGCAGCGCGAAGGGAAGTGAGTCCTGGAGCAGTGTGAGGGGAAGTGAGACCTGGGGCAGTGTGAGGGGAAGTGAGACCTGGTGTAGTGTGAGGGGAAGTGAGTCCTGGAGCAGGGCGATGGGAAGTGAGTCCTGGAGCAGCGCGAAGGGAAGTGAGTCCTGGAACAGCGCGAAGGGAAGTGAGTCCTGGAGCAGGGCGAGGGGAAGTGAGTCCTGGAGCAGCGCGATGGGAAGTGAGACCTGGTGTAGTGTGAGGGGAAGTGAGTCCTGGAGCAGGGCGATGGGAAGTGAGTCCTGGAGCAGCGCGAAGGGAAGTGAGTCCTGGAACAGCGCGAAGGGAAGTGAGTTCTGGAGCAGAGCGAAGGGTAGTGAGTCCTGGAGCAGTGTGAGGGGAAGTGAGACCTGGGGCAGTGTGAGGGGAAGTGAGACCTGGAGCAGTGTGAGGGGAAGTGAGTCCTGGAGCAGCGCGAAGGGAAGTGAGTCCTGGAGCAGTGTGAGGGGAAGTGAGACCTGGGGCAGTGTGAGGGGAAGTGAGACCTGGTGTAGTGTGAGGGGAAGTGAGTCCTGGAGCAGGGCGATGGGAAGTGAGTCCTGGAGCAGCGCGAAGGGAAGTGAGTCCTGGAACAGCGCGAAGGGAAGTGAGTCCTGGAGCAGCGCGAGGGGAAGTGAGTTCTGTAGCAGGGTGAGGGGAAGTGAGTCCTGGAGCAGCGCGATGGGAAGTGAGTCCTGGAGCAGTGCGAAGGGAAGTGAGTCCTGGAGCAGCGCGAAGGGAAGTGAGTCCTGGAGCAGTGCGAGGGGAAGTGAGTCCTGGAGCAGCGCGATGGGAAGTGAGTCCTGGAGCAGTGCGAAGGGAAGTGAGTCCTGGAGCAGCCTGAGGGGAAGTGAGTCCTGGAGCAGCGCGAAGGGAAGTGAGTCCTGGAGCAGCGCGAGGGGAAGTGAGTCCTGGAGCAGTGCGAGGGGAAGTGAGTCCTGGAGCAGCGCGAAGGGAAGTGAGTCCTGGAGCAGTGCGAGGTGAAGTGAGTCCTGGTGTAGTATGAGGGGAAGTGAGTCCTGGTGCAGCGGGAGGGGAACTGAGTCCTGGTGCAGCGTGAGGGGAAGTGAGTCCTGGAGCAGTGTGAGGGGAAGTGAGTCCTGGAGCAGGGCGAAGGGAAGTGAGTAATGGAGCAGGGCGAAGGGAAGTGAGTTCTGGAGCAGGGCGAGGGGAAGTGAGTCCTGGAGCAGGGCGAAGGGAAGTGAGTTCTGGAGCAGGGCGAGGGGAAGTGAGTCCTGGAGCAGCGCGAGGGGAAGTGAGTCCTGGAGCAGCGCGAGGGGAAGTGAGTCCTGGAGCTGCGGGTGGGGAAGTGAGTTCTGGAGCAGTGCGAGGGGAAGTGAGTCCTGGTGTAGCATGAGGGGAAGTGAGTCCTGGTGTCGTGTGAGGGGAAGTGAGTCCTGGTGCAGTGCGAGGGGAAGTGAGTCCTGGTGCAGCGCGAGGGGAAGTGAGTCCTGGTGTAGTGTGAGGGTAACTGAGTCCTGGTGCAGCGTGAGGGGAACTGAATCCTTGAGCAATGTGAAGAGAAGTGAGTCCCGGAGCAGGGCGAAGGGAAGTGAGTCCTGGAGCAGCGCGAGGGGAAGTGAGTCCTGGAGCAGCGTGAGGGGAAGTGAGTCCTGGTGCAGTGCGAGGGGAAGTGAGTTCTGGAGCAGAGCGAGGGGAAGTGAGTCCAGGAGCAGTGTGAGGGGAAATGAGTCCTGGTGTAGTGTGAGGGGAAGTGAGTCCTGGTGCAGTGTGAGGGGAAGTGAGTCCTGGTGCAGCGCGAGGGGATGTGAGTCCTGGTGCAGTGCGAGGGGAAGTGAGTCCTGGTGCAGTGTGAGGGGAAGTGAGTCCTGTTGCAGCGCGCGGGGAACTGAATCCTGGTGCAGTGCGAGGGGAAGTGAGTCCTGGAGCTGTTCGAGTGGAAGTGAGTCCTGGTGCAGTGCGAGGGGAAGTGAGTTCTGGAGCAGAGCGAGGGGAAGTGAGTCCAGGAGCAGTGTGAGGGGAAGTGAGTCCTGGTGCAGTGTGAGGGGAAGTGAGTCCTGGTGCAGTGTGAGGGGAAGTGAGTCCTGGTGCAGCGCGAGGGGATGTGAGTCCTGGTGCAGTGCGAGGGGAAGTGAGTCCTCGTGCAGCGTGAGGGGAAGTGAGTCCTGGAGCTGTGTGAGGGGAAGTGAGTCCTGGAGCAGTGTGAGGGAAATGAGTCCTGGAGCAGGGCGACGGTAAGTGAGTCCTGGTGCAGCGCGAGGGGAACTGAGTCCTGGTGCAGCGTGAGGGGAAGTGCGTCCTGGTGTCGTGCGAGGGGAAGTGAGTCCTGGAGCTGTGTGAGGGGAAGTGAGTCGTGGAGCAGTACGAGGGGAAGTGAGTCCTGGTGTAGTGTGAGGGGAAGTGAGTCCTGGAGCAGTGCGAAGGGAAGTGAGTCCTGGATCAGTGCGAGGGGAAGTGAGTCCTGTAGCAGGGCGAAGGGAAGTGAGTCCTGGAGCAGGGCGACGGGAAGTGAGTCCTGGAGCAATGTGAGGGGAAGTGAGTCCCGGAGCAGGGTGAAGGGAAATGAGTCCTGGAGCAGTGGGAGGGGAAGTGTGTTTGGGAGCAGCGCAAGGTGAAGTGAGTCCTGGAGCAGTGCGAGGGGAAGTGAGTCCTGGTGCAGCGTGTGGGGAAGTGAGTTCTGGAGGAGAGCAAGATGAAGTGAGTCCTGGAGCAGTTCGAGTGGAAGTGAGTCCTGGTGCAGTGCGAGGGGAAGTGAGTTCTGGAGCAGAGTGAGGGGAAGTGAGTCCAGGAGCAGTGTGAGGGGAAGTGAGTCCTTGTGCAGTGTGAGGGGAAGTGAGTCCTGGTGCAGCGCGAGGGAAAGTGAGTCCAGGAGCAGTGCGAGGGGAAGTGAGTCCCGGTGCACTGCGAGGGGAACTGAGTCCTGGTGTAGTGTGAGGGGAAGTGAGTCCTGGTGCAGCGTGAGGGGAAGTGAGACCTGGGGCAGTGTGAGGGGAAGTGAGTCCTGGAGCAGAGCGAGGGGAATTGAGTGCTGGAGCAGCGCGAGGGGAAGTGAGTCCTGGAGCAGAGCGAGGGGAAGTGAGTCCTGGAGCAGCGCGAGGGGAAGTGAGTCCTGGTGCAGCGTGAGGGGAAGTGCGTCCTGGAACAGTGTGGGAGGAAGTGAGTCCTGGGGCTACGCGAGGGTAACTGAGTCCTGGTGCAGCGTGAGGGGAAGTGAGACCTGGGGCAGTGTGAGGGGAAGTGAGTCCTGGAGCAGCGCGAAGGGAAATGAGGCCTGGAGCAGTGCGATGTGAAGTGAGTCCAGGAGCAGTGTGAGTGGAAGTGAGTCCTGGTGCAGTGCGAGGGGAAGTGAGTTCTGGAGCAGAGCGAGGGGAAGTGAGTCCAGGAGCAGTGTGAGGGGAAATGAGTCCTGGTGTAGTGTGAGGGGAAGTGAGTCCTGGTGCAGTGTGAGGGGAAGTGAGTCCTGGTGCAGCGCGAGGGGATGTGAGTCCTGGTGCAGTGAGTCCTGTTGCAGCGCGCGGGGAACTGAATCCTGGTGCAGTGCGAGGGGAAGTGAGTCCTGGAGCAGAGCGAGGGGAAGTGAGTCCAGGAGCAGTGTGAGGGGAAGTGAGTCCTGGTGCAGTGTGAGGGGAAGTGAGTCCTGGTGCAGTGTGAGGGGAAGTGAGTCCTGGTGCAGCGCGAGGGGATGTGAGTCCTGGTGCAGTGCGAGGGGATGTGAGTCCTGGTGCAGCGTGAGGGGAAGTGAGTCCTGGAGCTGTGTGAGGGGAAGTGAGTCCTGGAGCAGTGTGAGGGAAATGAGTCCTGGAGCAGGGCGACGGTAAGTGAGTCCTGGTGCAGCGCGAGGGGAACTGAGTCCTGGTGCAGCGTGAGGGGAAGTGCGTCCTGGTGTCGTGCGAGGGGAAGTGAGTCCTGGAGCTGTGTGAGGGGAAGTGAGTCCTGGAGCAGTGCGAAGGGAAGTGAGTCCTGGAGCAGTGCGAGGTGAAGTGATTCCTGGTGTAGTGTGAGGGGAAGTGAGTCCTGGAGCAGTGCGAGGGGAAGTGAGTCCTGGTGTAGTGCGAGGGGAAGTGAGTCCTGGTTCAGTGCGAGGGGAAGTGAGTCCTGTAGCAGGGCGAAGGGAAGTGAGTCCTGGAGCAGGGCGACGGGAAGTGAGTCGTGGAGCAGTACGAGGGGAAGTGAGTCCTGGAGCAATGTGAGGGGAAGTGAGTCCCGGAGCAGGGTGAAGGGGAAGTGAGTCCTGGAGCATCGCGAGGGGAAGTGAGTCCTGGAGCAGTGTGAGGGGAAGTGAGTCCTGGAGCAGGGCGAAGGGAAGTGAGTAATGGAGCAGGGCGAAGGGAAGTGAGTTCTGGAGCAGGGCGAGGGGAAGTGAGTCCTGGAGCAGGGCGAAGGGAAGTGAGTTCTGGAGCAGGGCGAGGGGAAGTGAGTCCTGGAGCAGCGCGAGGGGAAGTGAGTCCTGGAGCAGCGCGAGGGGAAGTGAGTCCTGGAGCTGCGGGTGGGGAAGTGAGTTCTGGAGCAGTGCGAGGGGAAGTGAGTCCTGGTGTAGCATGAGGGGAAGTGAGTCCTGGTGTCGTGTGAGGGGAAGTGAGTCCTGGTGCAGTGCGAGGGGAAGTGAGTCCTGGTGCAGTGCGAGGGGAAGTGAGTCCTGGTGTAGTGTGAGGGTAACTGAGTCCTGGTGCAGCGTGAGGGGAACTGAATCCTTGAGCAATGTGAAGAGAAGTGAGTCCCGGAGCAGGGCGAAGGGAAGTGAGTCCTGGTGCAGCGCGAGGGGATGTGAGTCCTGGTGCAGTGCGAGGGGAAGTGAGTCCTGGTGCAGTGTGAGGGGAAGTGAGTCCTGTTGCAGCGCGCGGGGAACTGAATCCTGGTGCAGTGCGAGGGGAAGTGAGTCCTGGAGCTGTTCGAGTGGAAGTGAGTCCTGGTGCAGTGCGAGGGGAAGTGAGTTCTGGAGCAGAGCGAGGGGAAGTGAGTCCAGGAGCAGTGTGAGGGGAAGTGAGTCCTGGTGCAGTGTGAGGGGAAGTGAGTCCTGGTGCAGTGTGAGGGGAAGTGAGTCCTGGTGCAGCGCGAGGGGATGTGAGTCCTGGTGCAGTGCGAGGGGAAGTGAGTCCTGGTGCAGTGTGAGGGGAAGTGAGTCCTGTTGCAGCGCGCGGGGAACTGAATCCTGGTGCAGTGCGAGGGGAAGTGAGTCCTGGAGCTGTTCGAGTGGAAGTGAGTCCTGGTGCAGTGCGAGGGGAAGTGAGTTCTGGTGCAGAGCGAGGGGAAGTGAGTCCAGGAGCAGTGTGAGGGGAAGTGAGTCCTGGTGCAGTGTGAGGGGAAGTGAGTCCTGGTGCAGTGTGAGGGGAAGTGAGTCCTGGTGCAGCGCGAGGGGAAGTGAGTCCTCGTGCAGCGTGAGGGGAAGTGAGTCCTGGAGCTGTGTGAGGGGAAGTGAGTCCTGGAGCAGTGTGAGGGAAATGAGTCCTGGAGCAGGGCGACGGTAAGTGAGTCCTGGAGCAGCGCGAGGGGAACTGAGTCCTGGTGCAGCGTGAGGGGAAGTGCGTCCTGGTGTCGTGCGAGGGGAAGTGAGTCCTGGAGCTGTGTGAGGGGAAGTGAGTCCTGGAGCAGTGCGAAGGGAAGTGAGTCCTGGAGCAGTGCGAGGTGAAGTGATTCCTGGTGTAGTGTGAGGGGAAGTGAGTCCTGGAGCAGTGCGAGGGGAAGTGAGTCCTGGTGTAGTGCGAGGGGAAGTGAGTCCTGGTTCAGTGCGAGGGGAAGTGAGTCCTGTAGCAGGGCGAAGGGAAGTGAGTCCTGGAGCAGGGCGACGGGAAGTGAGTCGTGGAGCAGTACGAGGGGAAGTGAGTCCTGGAGCAATGTGAGGGGAAGTGAGTCCCGGAGCAGGGCGAAGGGGAAGTGAGTCCTGGAGCATCGCGAGGGGAAGTGAGTCCTGGAGCAGCAGTACGAGGGGAAGTGAGTCCTGGAGCAGTGCGAGGGGGAGTGAGTCCTGGAGCAGGGCGAGGGGTAGTGAGTCCTGGAGCAGCGCGAGGGGAAGTGAGTCCTGGAGCAGTGCAACGGGAAGTGAGTCCTGGAGCAGTGCGAGGGGAAGTGAGACCTGGAGCAGTGCGAGGGGAAGTGAATCCTGGAGCAGGGAAGTGAGTCCTGGAGCAATTCGAGGGGAAGTGATTCCTGGTGCAGTGCGAGGGGAAGTGAGTCCTGGAGCAGAGCGCGGGGAAGTGAGTCCAGGAGCAGTGTGAGGGGAAGTGAGTCCTGGTGCAGCGTGAGGGGAAGTGAGTTCTGGAACAGTGTGAGGGGTAGTGTTTCCTTGTGCAGTGCAAAGGGAAGTGAGTCCTGGAGTAGTGCGAGGGGAAGTGAGTCCTGGTGCAGCGTGAGGGGAAGTGAGTCCTGGAGCTGTGTGAGGGGAAGTGAGTCCTGGAGCAGTGTGAGGGAAATGAGTCCTGGAGCAGGGCGACGGTAAGTGAGTCCTGGTGCAGCGCGAGGGGAACTGAGTCCTGGTGCAGCGTGAGGGGAAGTGAGTCCTGTAGCAGGGCGAGGGGGAGTGAGTCCTGGAGCAGGGCGAGGGGAAGTGAGTCCTGGAGCAGTGCGAGGGGAAGTGAGTCCTGGAGCAGTGCAACGGGAAGTGAGTCCTGGAGCAGTGTGAGGGGAACTGAGTCCTGGAGCAGTGCGAGGGGAAGTGAGACCTGGAGCAGTGTGAGGGAAAGTGAGACCTGGAGCAGTGCGAGGGGTAGTGAGTCCTGTTGCAGGGACGTGAGTACTGGAGAAGTGCGAAGAGAAGTGAGTCCTGGAGCAGAGCGAGGGGAAGTGAGTCCAGGAGCAGTGTGAGGGGAAGTGAGTCCTGGTGCAGCGTGAGGGGAAGTGAGTTCTGGAACAGTGTGAGGGGTAGTGTTTCCTTGTGCAGTGCAAAGGGAAGTGAGTCCTGGAGTAGTGCGAGGGGAAGTGAGTCCTGGTGCAGCGTGAGGGGAAGTGAGTCCTGGAGCAGCGCGCAGGGAAGTGAGTCCTGGAGCAGTGCGAAGGGAAGTGAGTCCTGGCGCAGGGCGAGGGGAAGTGAGTCCTGGTGTAGTGTGAGGGGAAGTGAGTCCTGGTGCAGCGCGCGGGGAACTGAGTCCGGGTGTAGTGTGAGGGGAAGTGAGTCCTGGTGCAGCGCGAGAGGAACTGAATCCTGGTGCAGCGTGAGGGGAAGTACGTCCTGGTGTCGTGCGAGGGGAAGTGAGTCCTGGAGCTGTGTGAGGGGAAGTGAGTCCTGGAGCAGTGTGAGGGGAAATGAGTCCTGGAGCAGGGCGACGGTAAGTGAGTCCTGGTGCAGCGCGAGGGGTACTGAGTCCTGGTGCAGCGTGAGGGGAAGTGCGTCCTGGTGTCGTGCGAGGGGAAGTGAGTCCTGGAGCAGTGCGAAGGGAAGTGAGTCCTGGAGCAGTGCGAGGGGAAGTGAGTCCTGGTGTAGTGTGAGGGGAAGTGAGTCCTGGAACAGTGCGAAGGGAAGTGAGCCCTGGAGCAGTGCGAGGGGAACTGAGTCCTGGAGCAGTGCGAGGGGAAGTGAGTCCTGTAGCAGGGCGACGGGAAGTGAGTCGTGGAGCAGTACGAGGGGAAGTGGGTCCTGGAGCAATGTGAGGGGAAGTGAGTCCCGGAGCAGGGCGAAGGAAAATGAATCCTGGAGCAGTGTGAGGGGAAATGAGTCCTCGAGCAGTGCGAGGGGAAGTGAGTCCTGGAGCAGTGTGACGGGAAGTGAGTCTTGGAGCATTGCGAGGGGAAGTGAGTCCTGGAGCAGCGCGAGGGGATTTTAGTCCTGGAGCAGCGTGAGGGGAAGTGAGTCCTGGTGCAGTGTGAGGGGAAGTGAGTCCTGGAGCAGGGCGAAGGGAAGTGAGTCCTGGAGCATCGCGAGGGGAAGTGAGTCCTGGAGCAGCGCGAGGGGAATTGAGTCCTGGAGCAGCGCGAGGGAAAGTGAGTCCTGGTGCAGCGTGAGGGGAAGTGCGTCCTGTAACAGTGTGGGAGGAAGTGAGTCCTGGTGCTACGCGAGGGTAACTGAGTCCTGGTGCAGCGTGAGGGGTAGTGAGACCTGGGGCAGTGTGAGGGGAAGTGAGTCCTGGAGCAGCGCGAAGGGAAATGAGGCCTGGAGCAGTGCGATGTGAAGTGAGTCCAGGAGCAGTGCGAAGGGAAGTGAGTTCTGGAGCAGAGCGAGGGGAAGTGAGTCCAGGAGCAGTGTGAGGGGAAGTGAGTCCTGGTGTAGTGTGAGGGGAAGTGAGTCCTGGTGCAATGTGAGGGGAAGTGAGTCATGGTGCAGCGCGAGGGGAAGTGAATCCTGGTGCAGTGCGAGGGGAAGTGAGTCCTGGTGCAGCGTGAGGGGAACTGAATCCTGGTGCAACGTGAGGGGAAGTGCGTCCTGGTGTCGTGCGAGGGGAAGTGAGTCCTCGAGCTGTGTGAGGGGAAGTGAGTCCTGGAGCAGTGCGAAGGGAAGTGAGTCCTGGAGCAGGGCGACGGGAAGTGAGTCGTGGAGCAGTACGAGGGGAAGTGAGTCCTGGTGTAGTGTGAGGGGAAGTGAGTCCTGGAGCAGTGCGAAGGGAAGTGAGTCCTGGATCAGTGCGAGGGGAAGTGAGTCCTGTAGCAGGGCGAAGGGAAGTGAGTCCTGGAGCAGGGCGACGGGAAGTGAGTCCTGGAGCAATGTGAGGGGAAGTGAGTCCCGGAGCAGGGTGAAGGGAAATGAGTCCTGGAGCAGTGCGAGGGGAAATGAGTCCTGGAGCAGTGCGAGGGGAAGTGAGTCCTGGAGCAGTGTGAGGGGAAGTGAGTCCTGGAGAAGGGTGAAGGGAAGTGAGTCCTGGAGCATCGCGTGGGGAAGTGAGTCCTGGAGCAGCGCGAGGGGAATTGAGTCCTGGAGCGGTGTAAGGGGAAGTGAGTCCTGGTGTCGTGTGAGGGGAAGTGAGTCCTGGTGCTGCGCGAGGGAAAGTGAGTCCTGGAGCAGTGTGACGGGAAGTGTGTTTGGGAGCAGCGCGAGGTGAAGTGAGTCCTGGAGCAGTGCGAGGGGAAGTGAGTCCTGGTGCAGCGTGTGGGGAAGTGAGTTCTGGAGGAGAGCAAGATGAAGTGAGTCCTGGAGCAGTTCGAGTGGAAGTGAGTCCTGGTGCAGTGCGAGGGGAAGTGAGTTCTGGAGCAGAGTGAGGGGAAGTGAGTCCAGGAGCAGTGTGAGGGGAAGTGAGTCCTTGTGCAGTGTGAGGGGAAGTGAGTCCTGGTGCAGCGCGAGGGAAAGTGAGTCCAGGAGCAGTGCGAGGGGAAGTGAGTCCCGGTGCACTGCGAGGGGAACTGAGTCCTGGTGTAGTGTGAGGGTAAGTGAGTCCTGGTGCAGCGTGAGGGGAAGTGAGACCTGGGGCAGTGTGAGGGGAAGTGAGTCCTGGAGCAGAGCGAGGGGAATTGAGTGCTGGAGCAGCGCGAGGGGAAGTGAGTCCTGGAGCAGTGCGAGGGGAAGTGAGTCCTGGAGCAGCGCGAGGGGAAGTGAGTCCTGGTGCAGCGTGAGGGGAAGTGCGTCCTGGAACAGTGTGGGAGGAAGTGAGTCCTGGGGCTACGCGAGGGTAACTGAGTCCTGGTGCAGCGTGAGGGGAAGTGAGACCTGGGGCAGTGTGAGGGGAAGTGAGTCCTGGAGCAGCGCGAAGGGAAATGAGGCCTGGAGCTGTGCGATGTGAAGTGAGTCCAGGAGCAGTGTGAGTGGAAGTGAGTCCTGGTGCAGTGCGAGGGGAAGTGAGTTCTGGAGCAGAGCGAGGGGAAGTGAGTCCAGGAGCAGTGTGAGGGGAAATGAGTCCTGGTGCAGTGCGAGGGGAAGTGAGTCCTGGTGCAGCGCGAGGGGATGTGAGTCCTGGTGCAGTGCGAGGGGAAGTGAGTCCTGGTGCAGTGTGAGGGGAAGTGAGTCCTGTTGCAGCGCGCGGGGAACTGAATCCTGGTGCAGTGCGAGGGGAAGTGAGTCCTGGAGCTGTTCGAGTGGAAGTGAGTCCTGGTGCAGTGCGAGGGGAAGTGAGTTCTGGAGCAGAGCGAGGGGAAGTGAGTCCAGGAGCAGTGTGAGGGGAAGTGAGTCCTGGTGCAGTGTGAGGGGAAGTGAGTCCTGGTGCAGTGTGAGGGGAAGTGAGTCCTGGTGCAGCGCGAGGGGATGTGAGTCCTGGTGCAGTGCGAGGGGATGTGAGTCCTGGTGCAGCGTGAGGGGAAGTGAGTCCTGGAGCTGTGTGAGGGGAAGTGAGTCCTGGAGCAGTGTGAGGGAAATGAGTCCTGGAGCAGGGCGACGGTAAGTGAGTCCTGGTGCAGCGCGAGGGGAACTGAGTCCTGGTGCAGCGTGAGGGGAAGTGCGTCCTGGTATCGTGCGAGGGGAAGTGAGTCCTGGAGCTGTGTGAGGGGAAGTGAGTCCTGGAGCAGTGCGAAGGGAAGTGAGTCCTGGAGCAGTGTGAGTGGAAGTGAGTCCTGGTGCAGTGCGAGGGGAAGTGAGTTCTGGAGCAGAGCGAGGGGAAGTGAGTCCAGGAGCAGTGTGAGGGGAAATGAGTCCTGGTGCAGTGCGAGGGGAAGTGAGTCCTGGTGCAGCGCGAGGGAATGTGAGTCCTGGTGCAGTGCGAGGGGAAGTGAGTCCTGGTGCAGTGTGAGGGGAAGTGAGTCCTGTTGCAGCGCGCGGGGAACTGAATCCTGGTGCAGTGCGAGGGGAAGTGAGTCCTGGAGCTGTTCGAGTGGAAGTGAGTCCTGGTGCAGTGCGAGGGGAAGTGAGTTCTGGAGCAGAGCGAGGGGAAGTGAGTCCAGGAGCAGTGTGAGGGGAAGTGAGTCCTGGTGCAGTGTGAGGGGAAGTGAGTCCTGGTGCAGTGTGAGGGGAAGTGAGTCCTGGTGCAGCGCGAGGGGATGTGAGTCCTGGTGCAGTGCGAGGGGATGTGAGTCCTGGTGCAGCGTGAGGGGAAGTGAGTCCTGGAGCTGTGTGAGGGGAAGTGAGTCCTGGAGCAGTGTGAGGGAAATGAGTCCTGGAGCAGGGCGACGGTAAGTGAGTCCTGGTGCAGCGCGAGGGGAACTGAGTCCTGGTGCAGCGTGAGGGGAAGTGCGTCCTGGTGTCGTGCGAGGGGAAGTGAGTCCTGGAGCTGTGTGAGGGGAAGTGAGTCCTGGAGCAGTGCGAAGGGAAGTGAGTCCTGGAGCAGTGCGAGGTGAAGTGATTCCTGGTGTAGTGTGAGGGGAAGTGAGTCCTGGAGCAGTGCGAGGGGAAGTGAGTCCTGGTGTAGTGCGAGGGGAAGTGAGTCCTGGTTCAGTGCGAGGGGAAGTGAGTCCTGTAGCAGGGCGAAGGGAAGTGAGTCCTGGAGCAGGGCGACGGGAAGTGAGTCGTGGAGCAGTACGAGGGGAAGTGAGTCCTGGAGCAATGTGAGGGGAAGTGAGTCCCGGAGCAGGGCGAAGGGGAAGTGAGTCCTGGAGCATCGCGAGGGGAAGTGAGTCCTGGAGCAGCAGTACGAGGGGAAGTGAGTCCTGGAGCAGTGCGAGGGGGAGTGAGTCCTGGAGCAGGGCGAGGGGAAGTGAGTCCTGGAGCAGCGCGAGGGGAAGTGAGTCCTGGAGCAGTGCAACGGGAAGTGAGTCCTGGAGCAGTGCGAGGGGAAGTGAGACCTGGAGCAGTGCGAGGGGAAGTGAGTCCTGTTGCAGGGAAGTGAGTACTGGAGAAGTGCAAAGAGAAGTGAGTCCTGGAGCAGTGTGAGGGGAAGTGAGTCCTGGAGCAGAGCGAGGGGAAGTGAGTCCAGGAGCAGTGTGAGGGGAAGTGAGTCCTGGTGCAGCGTGAGGGGAAGTGAGTTCTGGAACAGTGTGAGGGGTAGTGTTTCCTTGTGCAGTGCAAAGGGAAGTGAGTCCTGGAGTAGTGCGAGGGGAAGTGAGTCCTGGTGCAGCGTGAGGGGAAGTGAGTCCTGGAGCTGTGTGAGGGGAAGTGAGTCCTGGAGCAGTGTGAGGGAAATGAGTCCTGGAGCAGGGCGACGGTAAGTGAGTCCTGGTGCAGCGCGAGGGGAACTGAGTCCTGGTGCAGCGTGAGGGGAAGTGAGTCCTGTAGCAGGGCGAGGGGGAGTGAGTCCTGGAGCAGGGCGAGGGGAAGTGAGTCCTGGAGCAGTGCGAGGGGAAGTGAGTCCTGGAGCAGTGCAACGGGAAGTGAGTCCTGGAGCAGTGTGAGGGGAACTGAGTCCTGGAGCAGTGCGAGGGGAAGTGAGACCTGGAGCAGTGTGAGGGAAAGTGAGACCTGGAGCAGTGCGAGGGGAAGTGAGTCCTGTTGCAGGGACGTGAGTACTGGAGAAGTGCGAAGAGAAGTGAGTCCTGGAGCAGAGCGAGGGGAAGTGAGTCCAGGAGCAGTGTGAGGGGAAGTGAGTCCTGGTGCAGCGTGAGGGGAAGTGAGTCCTGGAGCTGTGTGAGGGGAAGTGAGTCCTGGAGCAGTGTGAGGGAAATGAGTCCTGGAGCAGGGCGACGGTAAGTGAGTCCTGGTGCAGCGCGAGGGGAACTGAGTCCTGGTGCAGCGTGAGGGGAAGTGCGTCCTGGTGTCGTGCGAGGGGAAGTGAGTCCTGGAGCTGTGTGAGGGGAAGTGAGTCCTGGAGCAGTGCGAAGGGAAGTGAGTCCTGGAGCAGTGTGAGTGGAAGTGAGTCCTGGTGCAGTGCGAGGGGAAGTGAGTTCTGGAGCAGAGCGAGGGGAAGTGAGTCCAGGAGCAGTGTGAGGGGAAATGAGTCCTGGTGCAGTGCGAGGGGAAGTGAGTCCTGGTGCAGCGCGAGGGGATGTGAGTCCTGGTGCAGTGCGAGGGGAAGTGAGTCCTGGTGCAGTGTGAGGGGAAGTGAGTCCTGTTGCAGCGCGCGGGGAACTGAATCCTGGTGCAGTGCGAGGGGAAGTGAGTCCTGGAGCTGTTCGAGTGGAAGTGAGTCCTGGTGCAGTGCGAGGGGAAGTGAGTTCTGGAGCAGAGCGAGGGGAAGTGAGTCCAGGAGCAGTGTGAGGGGAAGTGAGTCCTGGTGCAGTGTGAGGGGAAGTGAGTCCTGGTGCAGTGTGAGGGGAAGTGAGTCCTGGTGCAGCGCGAGGGGATGTGAGTCCTGGTGCAGTGCGAGGGGATGTGAGTCCTGGTGCAGCGTGAGGGGAAGTGAGTCCTGGAGCTGTGTGAGGGGAAGTGAGTCCTGGAGCAGTGTGAGGGAAATGAGTCCTGGAGCAGGGCGACGGTAAGTGAGTCCTGGTGCAGCGCGAGGGGAACTGAGTCCTGGTGCAGCGTGAGGGGAAGTGCGTCCTGGTGTCGTGCGAGGGGAAGTGAGTCCTGGAGCTGTGTGAGGGGAAGTGAGTCCTGGAGCAGTGCGAAGGGAAGTGAGTCCTGGAGCAGTGTGAGTGGAAGTGAGTCCTGGTGCAGTGCGAGGGGAAGTGAGTTCTGGAGCAGAGCGAGGGGAAGTGAGTCCAGGAGCAGTGTGAGGGGAAATGAGTCCTGGTGCAGTGCGAGGGGAAGTGAGTCCTGGTGCAGCGCGAGGGGATGTGAGTCCTGGTGCAGTGCGAGGGGAAGTGAGTCCTGGTGCAGTGTGAGGGGAAGTGAGTCCTGTTGCAGCGCGCGGGGAACTGAATCCTGGTGCAGTGCGAGGGGAAGTGAGTCCTGGAGCTGTTCGAGTGGAAGTGAGTCCTGGTGCAGTGCGAGGGGAAGTGAGTTCTGGACCAGAGCGAGGGGAAGTGAGTCCAGGAGCAGTGTGAGGGGAAGTGAGTCCTGGTGCAGTGTGAGGGGAAGTGAGTCCTGGTGCAGTGTGAGGGGAAGTGAGTCCTGGTGCAGCGCGAGGGGATGTGAGTCCTGGTGCAGTGCGAGGGGATGTGAGTCCTGGTGCAGCGTGAGGGGAAGTGAGTCCTGGAGCTGTGTGAGGGGAAGTGAGTCCTGGAGCAGTGTGAGGGAAATGAGTCCTGGAGCAGGGCGACGGTAAGTGAGTCCTGGTGCAGCGCGAGGGGAACTGAGTCCTGGTGCAGCGTGAGGGGAAGTGCGTCCTGGTGTCGTGCGAGGGGAAGTGAGTCCTGGAGCTGTGTGAGGGGAAGTGAGTCCTGGAGCAGTGCGAAGGGAAGTGAGTCCTGGAGCAGTGCGAGGTGAAGTGATTCCTGGTGTAGTGTGAGGGGAAGTGAGTCCTGGAGCAGTGCGAGGGGAAGTGAGTCCTGGTGTAGTGCGAGGGGAAGTGAGTCCTGGTTCAGTGCGAGGGGAAGTGAGTCCTGTAGCAGGGCGAAGGGAAGTGAGTCCTGGAGCAGGGCGACGGGAAGTGAGTCGTGGAGCAGTACGAGGGGAAGTGAGTCCTGGAGCAATGTGAGGGGAAGTGAGTCCCGGAGCAGGGCGAAGGGGAAGTGAGTCCTGGAGCATCGCGAGGGGAAGTGAGTCCTGGAGCAGCAGTACGAGGGGAAGTGAGTCCTGGAGCAGTGCGAGGGTGAGTGAGTCCTGGAGCAGGGCGAGGGGAAGTGAGTCCTGGAGCAGCGCGAGGGGAAGTGAGTCCTGGAGCAGTGCAACGGGAAGTGAGTCCTGGAGCAGTGCGAGGGGAAGTGAGACCTGGAGCAGTGCGAGGGGAAGTGAGTCCTGTTGCAGGGAAGTGAGTACTGGAGAAGTGCAAAGAGAAGTGAGTCCTGGAGCAGTGTGAGGGGAAGTGAGTCCTGGAGCAGAGCGAGGGGAAGTGAGTCCAGGAGCAGTGTGAGGGGAAGTGAGTCCTGGTGCAGCGTGAGGGGAAGTGAGTTCTGGAACAGTGTGAGGGGTAGTGTTTCCTTGTGCAGTGCAAAGGGAAGTGAGTCCTGGAGTAGTGCGAGGGGAAGTGAGTCCTGGTGCAGCGTGAGGGGAAGTGAGTCCTGGAGCTGTGTGAGGGGAAGTGAGTCCTGGAGCAGTGTGAGGGAAATGAGTCCTGGAGCAGGGCGACGGTAAGTGAGTCCTGGTGCAGCGCGAGGGGAACTGAGTCCTGGTGCAGCGTGAGGGGAAGTGAGTCCTGTAGCAGGGCGAGGGGGAGTGAGTCCTGGAGCAGGGCGAGGGGAAGTGAGTCCTGGAGCAGTGCGAGGGGAAGTGAGTCCTGGAGCAGTGCAACGGGAAGTGAGTCCTGGAGCAGTGTGAGGGGAACTGAGTCCTGGAGCAGTGCGAGGGGAAGTGAGACCTGGAGCAGTGTGAGGGAAAGTGAGACCTGGAGCAGTGCGAGGGGAAGTGAGTCCTGTTGCAGGGACGTGAGTACTGGAGAAGTGCGAAGAGAAGTGAGTCCTGGAGCAGAGCGAGGGGAAGTGAGTCCAGGAGCAGTGTGAGGGGAAGTGAGTCCTGGTGCAGCGTGAGGGGAAGTGAGTTCTGGAACAGTGTGAGGGGTAGTGTTTCCTTGTGCAGTGCAAAGGGAAGTGAGTCCTGGAGTAGTGCGAGGGGAAGTGAGTCCTGGTGCAGCGTGAGGGGAAGTGAGTCCTGGAGCAGCGCGCAGGGAAGTGAGTCCTGGAGCAGTGCGAAGGGAAGTGAGTCCTGGCGCAGGGCGAGGGGAAGTGAGTCCTGGTGTAGTGTGAGGGGAAGTGAGTCCTGGTGCAGCGCGCGGGGAACTGAGTCCGGGTGTAGTGTGAGGGGAAGTGAGACCTGGAGCAGTGTGAGGGAAAGTGAGACTTGGAGCAGTGCGAGGGGAAGTGAGTCCTGTTGCAGGGACGTGAGTACTGGAGAAGTGCGAAGAGAAGTGAGTCCTGGTGCAGCGCGAGAGGAACTGAATCCTGGTGCAGCGTGAGGGGAAGTACGTCCTGGTGTCGTGCGAGGGGAAGTGAGTCCTGGAGCTGTGTGAGGGGAAGTGAGTCCTGGAGCAGTGTGAGGGGAAATGAGTCCTGGAGCAGGGCGACGGTAAGTGAGTCCTGGTGCAGCGCGAGGGGTACTGAGTCCTGGTGCAGCGTGAGGGGAAGTGCGTCCTGGTGTCGTGCGAGGGGAAGTGAGTCCTGGAGCAGTGCGAAGGGAAGTGAGTCCTGGAGCAGTGCGAGGGGAAGTGAGTCCTGGTGTAGTGTGAGGGGAAGTGAGTCCTGGAGCAGTGCGAAGGGAAGTGAGCCCTGGAGCAGTGCGAGGGGAACTGAGTCCTGGAGCAGTGCGAGGGGAAGTGAGTCCTGTAGCAGGGCGAAGGGAAGTGTGTCCTGGAGCAGGGCGACGGGAAGTGAGTCGTGGAGCAGTACGAGGGGAAGTGAGTTCTGGAGCAATGTGAGGGGAAGTGAGTCCCGGAGCAGGGCGAAGGAAAATGAATCCTGGAGCAGTGTGAGGGGAAATGAGTCCTGGAGCAGTGCGAGGGGAAGTGAGTCCTGGAGCAGTGTGACGGGAAGTGAGTCTTGGAGCATTGCGAGGGGAAGTGAGTCCTGGAGCAGCGCGAGGGGATTTGAGTCCTGGAGCAGCGCGAGGGGAAGTGAGTCCTGGTGCAGTGTGAGGGGAAGTGAGTCCTGGAGCAGGGCGAAGGGAAGTGAGTCCTGGAGCATCGCGAGGGGAAGTGTGTCCGGGAGCAGCGCGAGGGGAATTGAGTCCTGGAGCGGTGTAAGGGGAAGTGAGTCCTGGTGTAGTGTGAAGGGAAGTGAGTCCTGGTGCAGCGCGAGGGGAAGTGAGTCCTGGAGCAGTGTGAGGGGAAGTGTGTTTGGGAGCAGCGCGAGGTGAAGTGAGTCCTGGAGCAGCGTGAGGGGAAGTGAGTCCTGGAGCAGTGCGAGGGGAAGTGAGACCTGGAGCAGTGTGAGGGGAAGTGAGACCTGGAGCAGTGCGAGGGGAAGTGAGTCCTGTTGCAGGGAAGTGAGTCCTGGAGCAGTGTGAGGGGAAGTGAGTCCTGGAGCAGAGCGAGGGGAAGTGAGTCCAGGAGCAGTGTGAGGGGAAGTGAGTCCTGGTGCAGCGTGAGGGGAAGTGAGTCCTGTTGCAGGGAAGTGAGTCTTGGAGCAGTTTGAGGGGAAGTGAGACCTGGAGCAGTGTGAGGGGAAGTGAGACCTGGAGCAGTGCGAGGGGAAGTGAGTCCTGTTGCAGGGAAGTGAGTCCTGGAGCAGTGTGAGGGGAAGTGAGTCCTGGAGCAGAGCGAGGGGATGTGAGTCCAGGAGCAGTGTGAGGGGAAGTGAGTCCTGGTGCAGCGTGAGGGGAAGTGGGTTCTGGAACAGTGTGAGGGGTAGTGTTTCCTTGGGCAGTGCAAAGGGAAGTGAGTCCTGGAGTAGTGCGAGGGGAAGTGAGTCCTGGTGCAGCGTGAGGGGAAGTGAGTCCTGGAGCAGCGCGCAGGGAAGTGAGTCCTGGAGCAGTGCGAAGGGAAGTGAGTCCTGGCGCAGGGCGAGGGGAAGTGAGTCCTGGGGCAGCGCGAGGGGAAGTGAGACCTGGAGCAGCGTGAGGGGAAGTGCATCCTGGTGTCGTGCGAGTGGAAGTGAGTCCTGGAGCAGCGTGAGGGGAAGTGCATCCTAGTGTAGTTTGATGGGAAGAGAGTCATGGTGCAGCGCGAGGGGAAGTGAGTCCTGGAGCTGCAGGAGGGGAAGTGAGTTCTGGAGCAGTGCGAGGGGAAGTGAGTCCCGGTGTCGCATGAGGGGAACTGAGTCCTGGTGTAGCATGAGGGGAACTGAGTCCTGGTTTAGCATGAGGGGAAGTGAGTCCAGGAGCAGTGTGAGGGGATGTGATTCCTTGTGCAGTGTGAGGGGAAGTGAGTCCTGATGCAACGCGAGGGGAAGTGAGTCCTGGTGCAGTGCGAGGGGAACTGAGTCCTGGTGTAGTGTGAGGAGAAGTGAGTCCTGGTGCAGCGTGAGGGGAACTGAGTCCGGGTGTAGTGTGATGGGAAGTGAGTCATGGTGCAGCGCGAGGGGAACTGAGTCCTGGTGCAGCGTGAGGGGAAGTGCGTCCTGGTGTCGTGCGAGGGGAAGTGATTCCTGGTGCATCGCGAGGGTAACTGAGTCCTGGTGCAGCGTTAGGGGAACTGAGTCCTGGTGCAGCGTGAGGGGAAGTGAGTCCTGGAGCTGCGGGTGGGGAAGTGAGTCCAAGAGCAGTGTGAGGGGATGTGAGTCCTGGTGCAGCGTGAGGGGAAGTGCGTCCTGGTGTCGTGTGAGGCGAAGTGAGTCCTGGTGCAGCACGAGGGGAACTGAGTCCTGGTGCAGTGTGAGGGGAAGTGAGTCCTGGAGCAGGGCGAAGGGAAGTGAGTCCTGGAGCAGTTCGAGTGGAAGTGAGTCCTGGTGCAGCGTGAGGGAGGTGAGTTCTGGAGCAGAGCGAGAGGAAGTGAGTCCAGGAGCAGTGTGAGGGGAAGTGAGTCCTGGAGCAGCGCGAGGGGAACTGAGTCCGGGTGTAGTGTGAGGGGAAGAGAGTCCTGGTGCAGCGCGAGGGGAACTGAATCCTGTTGTCGTGCGAGGGGAAGTGAGTCCTGGAGCTGTGTGAGGGGAAGTGAGTCCTGGAGCAGTGTGAGGGAAATGAGTCCTGGAGCAGGGCGACGGTAAGTGAGTCCTGGTGCAGCGCGAGGGGAACTGAGTCCTGGTGCAGCGTGAGGGGAAGTGCGTCCTGGTGTCGTGCGAGGGGAAGTGATTCCTGGTGCATCGCGAGGGTAACTGAGTCCTGGTGCAGTGTGAGGGGAACTGAGTCCTGGTGCTGCGTGAGGGGAAGTGCGTTCTGGAGCAGAGCGAGGGGAAGTGAGTCCAGGAGCAGTGTGAGGGGAAGTGAGTCCTGGTGCAGCGTGAGGGGAAGTGCGTCCTGGTGTCGTGTGAGGGGAAGTGAGTCCTGGTGCAGCGTGAGGGGAAGTGAGTCGTGGAGCAGAGCGAGGGGAAGTGAGTCCTGGTGCAGTGTGAGGGGAAGTGAGTCCTGGAGCAGGGCGAAGGAAAGTGAGTCCTGGAGCAGTTCGAGTGGAAGTGAGTACTGGTGCAGCGCGAGGGAGGTGAGTTCTGGAGCAGAGCGAGGAGAAGTGAATCCAGGAGCAATGTGGGGGGAAGTGAGACCTGGAGCAGTGCGAAGGGAAGTGAGTCCCGGTGCAGCGCGAGGGGAACTGAGTCCGGGTGTAGTGCGAGGTGAAGTGCATCCTGGTGTCGTGCGAGGGGAAGTGATTCCTGGTGCATCGCGAGGGGAACTGAGTCCTGGTGCAGCGTGAGGGGAAGTGCATCCTGGTGTCGTGCGAGGGGAAGTGATTCCTGGTGCATCGCGAGGGTAACTGAGTCCTGGTGCAGCGTGAGGGGAAGTGAGTTCTGGAGCAGAGCGAGGGGAAGTGAGTCCAGGAGCAGTGTGAGGGGATGTGAGTCCTGGAGCTGTGTGAGGGGAAGTGAGTCCTGGAGCAGGGCGAAGGTAAGTGAGTCCTGGAGCAGAGCGAGGGGAAGTGAGTCCAGGAGCAGTGTGAGGGGAAGTGAGTCCTGGTGCAGCGTGAAGGGAAGTGAGTTCTGGAACAGTGTGAGGGGTAGTGTTTCCTTGTGCAGTGCAAAGGGAAGTGAGTCCTGGAGTAGTGCGAGGGGAAGTGAGTCCTGGTGCAGCGTGAGGGGAAGTGAGTCCTGGAGCAGCGCGCAGGGAAGTGAGTCCTGGAGCAGTGCGAAGGGAAGTGAGTCCTGGCGCAGGGCGAGGGGAAGTGAGTCCTGGGGCAGCGCGAGGGGAAGTGAGACCTGGAGCAGCGTGAGGGGAAGTGCGTCCTGGTGTCGTGCGAGTGGAAGTGAGTCCTGGAGCAGCGTGAGGGGAAGTGCATCCTAGTGTAGTTTGATGGGAAGAGAGTCATGGTGCAGCGCGAGGGGAAGTGAGTCCTGGAGCTGCAGGAGGGGAAGTGAGTTCTGGAGCAGTGCGAGGGGAAGTGAGTCCCGGTGTCGCATGAGGGGAACTGAGTCCTGGTGTAGCATGAGGGGAAGTGAGTTCAGGAGCAGAGCGAGGGGAAGTGAGTCCAGGAGCAGTGTGAGGGGATGTGATTCCTTGTGCAGTGTGAGGGGAAGTGAGTCCTGATGCAACGCGAGGGGAAGTGAGTCCTGGTGCAGTGCGAGGGGAACTGAGTCCTGGTGTAGTGTGAGGAGAAGTGAGTCCTGGTGCAGCGCGAGGGGAACTGAGTCCGGGTGTAGTGTGAGGGGAAGTGAGTCCTAGTGCAGCGCGAGGGGAACTGAGTCCTGGTGCAGCGTGAGGGGAAGTGCGTCCTAGTGTCGTGCGAGGGGAAGTGATTCCTGGTGCATCGCGAGGGTAACTGAGTCCTGTTGCAGCGTGAGGGGAACTGAGTCCTGGTGCAGCGTGAGGGGAAGTGAGTCCTGGAGCTGCGGGTGGGGAAGTGAGTCCAAGAGCAGTGTGAGGGGATGTGAGTCCTGGTGCAGTGTGAGGGGAAGTGAGTCCTGGAGCAGGGCGAAGGGAAGTGAGTCCTGGAGCAGTTCAAGTGGAAGTGAGTCCTGGTGCAGCGTGAGGGAGGAGAGTTCTGGAGCAGAGCGAGAGGAAGTGAGTCCAGGAGCATTGTGAGGGGAAGTGAGTCCTGGAGCAGTGCGAGGGGAAGTGAGTCCTGGTGTAGTGTGAGGGGAAGTGAGTCCTGGAGCAGCGCGAGGGGAACTGAGTCCGGGTGTAGTGTGAGGGGAAGAGAGTCCTGGTGCAGCGCGAGGGGAACTGAATCCTGTTGTCGTGCGAGGGGAAGTGAGTCCTGGAGCTGTGTGAGGGGAAGTGAGTCCTGGAGCAGTGTGAGGGGAAATGAGTCCTGGAGCAGGGCGACGGTAAGTGAGTCCTGGTGCAGCGCGAGGGGAACTGAGTCCTGGTGCAGCGTGAGGGGAAGCGCGTCCTGGTGTCGTGCGAGGGGAAGTGATTCCTGGTGCATCGCGAGGGTAACTGAGTCCTGGTGCAGTGTGAGGGGAACTGAGTCCTGGTGCAGCGTGAGGGGAAGTGCGTTCTGGAGCAGAGCGAGGGGAAGTGAGTCCAGGAGCAGTGTGAGGGGAAGTGAGTCCTGGTGCAGCGTGAGGGGAAGTGCGTCCTGGTGTCGTGTGAGGGGACGTGAGTCCTGGTGCAGCGTGAGGGGAAGTGAGTCCTGGTGCAATGTGAGGGGAAGTGAGTCCTGGAGCAGGGCGAAGGAAAGTGAGTCCTGGAGCAGTTCGAGTGGAAGTGAGTCCTGGAGCAGCGCGAGGGAGGTGAGTTCTGGAGCAGAGCGAGGGGAAGTGAATCCAGGAGCAGTGTGAGGGGAAGTGAGACCTGGAGCAGTGCGAAAGGAAGTGAGTCCCGGTGCAGCGCGAGGGGAAGTGAGTCCTGGTGCAGTGCGAGGGGAAGTGAGTCCTGGAGCAGCGCGAGGGGAACTGAGTCCGGGTGTAGTGCGAGGTGAAGTGCGTCCTGGTGTCATGCGAGGGGAAGTGAGTCGTGGAGCAGCGCGAGGGGAACTGAGTCCGGGTGTAGTGCGAGGGGAAGTGATTCCTGGTGCATCACGAGGGTAACTGAGTCCTGGTGCAGCGTGAGGGGAAGTGAGTTCTGGAGCAGAGCGAGGGGAAGTGAGTCCTGGAGCAGTGCGAGGTGAAGTGAGTCCTGGAGCAGTGCGAGGGGAAGTGAGTCCTGGTGCAGTGTGAGGGGAAGTGAGTCCTGGTGCAGCGCGAGGGGAAGTGAGTCCTGGTGCAGTGCGAGGGGAAGTGAGTCCGGGTGTAGTGTGAGGGGAAGTGAGTCCTGGTGCAGCGTGAGGGGAACTGAGTCCGGGTGTAGTGTGAGGGCAAGTGAGTCATGGTGCAGCGCGAGGGGAACTGAATCCTGGTGCAGCGTGAGAGGAAGTGAGTCCTGGAGCAGTGTGAGGGAATGTGAGTCCTGGAGCAGCGTGAGAGGAAGTGAGTCCTGGAGCAGTGTGAGGGGAAGTGAGTCCTGGAGCAGCGTGAGAGGAAGTGAGTCCTGGAGCAGCGTGAGGGGAAGTGAGTCCTGGAGCAGTGCGAGGGGAAGTGAGTCCTGGAGCAGCGCGAGGGGAAGTGAGTCCTGGTGTGGTGCGAGGGGAACTGAGTCCTGTTGCAGCGGGAGGGGAAGTGAGTTCTGGAGCAGTGCGAGGGGAAGTGAGTCCTGGTGCAGCGTGAAGGGAAGTGAGTCCTGGAGCAGTGTGAGGGGAAGTGAGTCTTGGTGCAGCGTGAGGGGAAGTGAGTCCTGGAGCAGGGCGAAGGTAAGTGAGTCCTGGAGCAGTGCGAAGGGAAGTGAGTCCTGGAGCAGTGTGAGGGGAAGTGAGTCCAGGAGCAGTGTGAAGGGAAGTGAGTACTGCAGCAGTGTGAGGGGAAGTGAGTCCTGGAGCAGCGCGAGGGGAAGTGAGTCCTGGAGCAGTGTGAAGGGAAGTGAGTCCTGGAGCAGTGCGAAGGGAAGTGAGTCCTGGAGCAGTGGGAGTGGAAGTGAGTCATGGAGCAGTGCGATGGGAAGTGAGTCCTGGAGAAGTGGGAGTGGAAGTGAGTCCTGGAGCAGTGTGGGGGGAAGTGAGTCCTGGAGCAGTGTGGGGGGAAGTGAGTCCTGGAGCAGTGCGAGGGGAAGTGAGTCCTGGAGCAACGCGAGGGGAAGTGAGTCCTGGAGCAGTGCGAGGGGAACTGAGTCCTGGTGCATCGTGAGGGGAAGTGCGTCCTGGTGTCGTGCGAGGGGAAGCGAGTCCTGGAGCAGCGTGAGGGGAACTGAGTCCTGGTTCAGCGTGAGGGGATGTGCATCCTCGTGTCGTATGATGGGATGTGAGTCATGGTGCAGCGCGAGGGGAAGTGCGTTCTGGTGTCGTGTGAGGGGAAGTGAGTCCTGGTGCAGCGCAAGGGCAACTGAGTCCTGGTGCAGTGTGTGGGGAAGTGAGTCCTGGAGCTGGGCGAAGGGAAGTGAGTCCTGGAGCAGTTCGAGTGGAAGTGAGTCCTGGTGCAGCGCGAGGGAGGTGAGTTCTGGAGCAGAGCGAGGGGAAGTGAATCCGGGAGCAGTGTGAGGAGAAGTGAGTCCTTTTGCAGTGTGAGGGGAAGTGAGTCCTGGAGCAGTGCGAAGGGAAGTGAGTCCTGGAGCAGTGCGAGGTGAAGTGAGTCCTGATGTAGTGTGAGGGGAAGTGAGTCCTGGTGCAGCGTGAGGGGAAGTGAGTCCTGGTGCAGCGCGAGGGGAACTGAGTCCTGGTGTAGTGTGAGGGGAAGTGAGTCCTGGTGCAGTGTGAGGGGAAGTGAGTCCTGGTGCAGCGCGAGGGGAAGTGAGTCCTGGTGCAGTGCGAGGGGAAGTGAGTCCGGGTGTAGTGTGAGGGGAAGTGAGTCCTGGTGCAGCGTGAGGGGAAGTGCGTCCTGTTGTCGTGCGAGGGGAAGTGATTCCTGATGCATCGCGAGGTTAACTGAATCCTGGTGCAGCGTGAGGGGAAGTGAGTCCTGGAGCAGTGTGAGGGATTGTGAGTCCTGGAGCAGTGTGAGACGAAGTGAGTCCTGGAGCAGTGTGAGGGGAAGTGAGTCCTGGAGCAGCGTGAGAGGAAGTGAGTCCTGGAGCAGCGCGACGGGAAGTGAGTCCTGGAGCAGCGCGACGGGAAGTGAGTCCTGGAGCAGCGCGAGGGGAAGTGAGTCCTGGAGCAGCGCGAGGGGAAGTGAGTCCTGGAGCAGCGCGAGGGGAAGTGAGTCCTGGAGCAGCGTGAGGGGAAGTGAGTCCTGGTGTGGTGCGAGGGGAACTGAGTCCTGTTGCAGCGTGAGGGGAAGTGCGTCCTGGTGTCGTGCGAGGGGAAGTGAGTCCTGGTGCAGCGGGAGGGGAAGTGAGTTCTGGAGCAGTGCGAGGGGAAGTGAGTCCTGGTGCAGCGTGAAGGGAAGTGAGTCCTGGAGCAGTGTGAGGGGAAGTGAGTCTTGGTGCAGCGCGAGAGGAGGCGCGTCCTGGAGCAGGGCGAAGGTCAGTGAGTCCTGGAGCAGTGCGAAGGGAAGTGAGTCCTGGAGCAGTGTGAGGGGAAGTGAGTCCAGGAGCAGTGTGAAGGGAAGTGAGTACTGCAGCAGTGTGAGGGGAAGTGAGTCCTGGAGCAGCGCGAGGGGAAGTGAGTCCTGGAGCAGCGCGAGGGGAAGTGAGTCCTGGAGCAGTGTGAAGGGAAGTGAGTCCTGGAGCAGTGCGAACGGAAGTGAGTCCTGGAGCAGTGGGAGTGGAAGTGAGTCATGGAGCAGTGTGAGGGGGAAGTGAGTCCTGGAGCAGTGTGGGGGGAAGTGAGTCCTGGAGCAGTGTGGGGGGAAGTGAGTCCTGGAGCAGTGCGAGGGGAAGTGAGTCCTGGAGCAGGGAAGTGAGTCCTGGAGCAATTCGAGGGGAAGTGAGTACTGGTGCAGTGTGAGGGGAACTGAATCCTGGGGTAGTGTAGGGGAAGTGAGTCCTGGTGCAGCGCGAGTGGAACTGAGTCCTGGTGCAGACGTGAGGGGAAGTGCGTCCTGGTGTTGTGAGATGGGAAGTGAGTCCTGGAGCTGGGCGAGGGGAAGTGAGTACTGGAGCAGGGAAGTGAGTCCTGGAGCAATGCAAGCGGAAGTGAGTCCTGGTGCAGTGTGAGGGGAAGTGAGATCTGGAGCAGCGGGAGGGGAAGTGATTCCTGGTGCAGTGTGAGGGGAAGTCAGTCCTGGTGCAGCATAAAGGGAAGTGAGACCTGGAGCAGTGTGAGGGGAAGTGAGTCCTGGAGCTGCGGATGAGGAAGTGAGTTCTGGAGCAGTTCGAGTGGAAGTGAGTCCTGGTGCAGTGCGAGGGGCAGTGAGTTCTGGAGCAGAGCGAGGGGAAGTTAGTCCAGGAGCAGTGTGAGGGGAAGTGAGTCCTTGTGCAGTGTGAGGGGAAGTGAGTCCTGGTGCAGCGCGAGGGGAACTGAGTCCTGGTGCAGCGTGAGGGGAAGCGCGTCCTGGAACAGTGTGACAGGAAGTGAGTCCTGGTGCTACGCGAGGGTAACTGAGTCCTGGTGCAGCGTGAGGGGAAGTGATTCCTGGAGCAGTGAGATGGGAAGTGAATTCTGGAGCAGGGCGAGGTGAAGTGAGTCCTGGTGCAGCGTGAGGGGAAGTGATTCCTGGAGCAGTGAGATGGGAAGTGAATTCTGGAGCAGGGCGAGGTGAAGTGAGTCCTGGTGTAGCGTGGGGGGAAGTGAGTCCTGGTGCAGCGCGAGGGGAACTGAGTCCTGGTGCAGCGTGAGGGGAAGTGAGTCCTGGTGCAGCGCGAGGGGAAGTGAGTCCTGGTGCAGCGCGAGGGGAAGTGAGTCCTGGTGCAGCGCGAGGGGAAGTGAGTTCTGGATCTGTGCAAGGGGAAGTGAGTTCTGGAGCTGCGTGAGGGGAAGTGAGTCCTGGAGCAGCGCGAAGGGAAGTGACTCCTGGAGCAGGGCGAAGTGAAGTGAGTCCTGGAGCAGCGTGAGGGGAAGTAAGTCCCTGAGCAGTGTGAGGGGAAGTGAGTTCTGGAGCAGAGCGAGGGGAAGTTAGTCCAGGAGCAGTGTGAGGGGAAGTGAGTCCTTGTGCAGTGTGAGGGGAAGTGAGTCCTGGTGCAGCGCGAGGGGAACTGAGTCCTGGTGCAGCGTGAGGGGAAGTGCGTCCTGGAACAGTGTGACAGGAAGTGAGTCCTGGTGCTACGCGAGGGTAACTGAGTCCTGGTGCAGCGTGAGGGGAAGTGATTCCTGGAGCAGTGAGATGGGAA
Organism: Chiloscyllium plagiosum; assembly: GCF_037043375.1. Classification (NCBI taxonomy): domain Eukaryota; kingdom Metazoa; phylum Chordata; class Chondrichthyes; order Orectolobiformes; family Hemiscylliidae; genus Chiloscyllium; species Chiloscyllium plagiosum. Next base: position 18,525,096 of record NW_028270147.1, read on the forward strand.
GTGAATTCTGGAGCAGGGCGAGGTGAAGTGAGTCCTGGTGCAGCGTGAGGGGAAGTGATTCCTGGAGCAGTGAGATGGGAAGTGAGTTCAGGAGCAGGGCGAGGTGAAGTGAGTCCTGGAACAGTGTAAGGTGGAGTGTTTCCTTGTGCAGCGTGAGGGGAAGTGAGTCCTGCAGCTGTGTGAGGGGAAGTGAGTCCTGGAGCAGTGTGAGGGGAAATGAGTCCTGGAGCAGGGCGACGGTAACTGAGTCCTGGTGCAGCGCGACGGGAACTGAGTCCTGGTGCAGCGTGAGGGGAAGTGCGTCCTGGAGCAGTGTGAGGGGAAGTGAGTCCTGGAGCAGTGTGAGGGTAAGTGAGTCCTGGAGCTGGGCGAAGGTAAGTGAGTCCTGGAGCAGTGTGAGGGGAAGTGAGTCCTGGAGCAGTGCGATGGGAAGTGAGTCCGAATACAGCGCGAGGGGAAGTGAGTCCAGGAACAGTATGAAGGGAAGTGAGTACTGCAGCAGTGCGAGGGGAAGTGAGTCCTGGTGCAGTGTGAAGAGAAGTGAGTCCCGGAGCAGGGCGAAGGGAAGTGAGTGCTGGAGCAGCGTGAGGGTAAGTGACTCCTGGAGCAGAGCGAGGAGAAGTGAGTCCTGGAGCAGCGCAAGGGGAAGTGAGTCCTGGAGAAGTGGGAGTGGAAGTGAGTCCTGGGGCAGCGCGAGGGTAAGTGAGTCCTGGTGCAGCGCGAGTGGAACTGAGTCCTGGAGCAGTGTGAGGGGATGTGCGTCCTGGTGTCGTGAGATGGGATGTTGCGTCCTGGAGCAGGGCGAGGGGAAGTGAGTCCTGGAGCAGGGAAGTGAGTCCGGGAGCAGGGAAGTGAGTCCTGGAGCAATGCGAGGGGAAGTGAGTCCTGGAGCAATGCAAGCAGAAGTGAGTCCTGGAGCAGCGTGAGGGGAAGCGAGATCTGGAGCAGCGGGAGGGGAAGTGAGTCCTGGTACAGTGCGAGGGGAAGTGAGTCCTGGTGAGGTGTGAGGGGAAGTGAGTCCTGGTGCAGCGCGTAGGTAGGTGATTCCTGGTGCAGTGCGAGGGGAAGTGAGACATGGAGCAGTGTGAGGGGAAGTGAGTCCTGGAGCTGCGGGTGGGGAAGTGAGTTCTGGAGCAGAGCGAAGGGAAGTGGGTCCAGGAACAGTGTGAGGGGAAATGAGTCCTGGTGCTGCGTGAGGGGAAGTGCGTCCTGGTGTCGTGTGAGGGTAAGTGAGTCCTGGAGCTGCGGGTGGGGAAGTGAGTTCTGGAGCAGTGCGAGGGGAAGTGAGTCCTGGTGTAGCATGAGGGGAAGTGAGTTCTGGAGCAGAACGAGGGGAAGTGAGTCCTGGAGCAGTGCGAAGGGAAGTGAGTCCTGGAGCAGTTCGAGTGGAAGTGAGTCCTGGTGCAGTGCGAGGGGAAGTGAGACCTGGGGCAGTGTGAGGGGAAGTGAGTCCTGGAGCAGTGTGAGGGGAAGTGAGACCTGGGGCAGTGTGAGGAGAAGTGAGTCCTGGAGCAGCGCGAAGGGAAGTGAGTCCTGGTGTAGCGTGGGGGGAAGTGAGTCCTGGTGCAGCGCGAGGGGAACTGAGTCCTGGTGCAGCGTGAGGGGAAGTGAGTCCTGGTGCAGCGCGAGGGGAAGTGAGTCCTGGTGCAGCGCGAGGGGAAGTGAGTCCTGGTGCAGCGCGAGGGGAAGTGAGTTCTGGATCTGTGCAAGGGGAAGTGAGTTCTGGAGCTGCGTGAGGGGAAGTGAGTCCTGGAGCAGCGCGAAGGGAAGTGACTCCTGGAGCAGGGCGAAGTGAAGTGAGTCCTGGAGCAGCGTGAGGGGAAGTAAGTCCCTGAGCAGTGTGAGGGGAAGTGAGTCCTGGAGCAGCATGAGGGGAAGTGAGTCCTGGTGCAGCGTGAGGGGAAGTGAGTACAGGAGCAGCGTGAGGGGAAGTGAGTACAGGAGCAGGGAAGTGAGTCCCGGTGCACTGTGAGGGAAGTGAGTCCTGGAGCAGGGCGAAGGGAAGTGAGTGCCGGAGCAGCGTGAGGGGAAGTGAGTCCTGGAGCAGTACGAGGGGAAGTGAGTCCTGGTGTAGCATGAGGGGAAGTGAGTTCTGGAGCTGAGCGAGGGGAAGTGAGTCCAGGAGCAGTGTGAGGGGAAATGAGTCCTGGTGCAGCATGAGGGGAAGTGAATCCTGGAGCAGTTTGAGGGGAAGTGAGTCCTGGAGCAGTGTGAGGGGAAATGAGTCCTGGAGCAGCGTGAGGGGAAGTGAGTCCTGGTGTGGTGTGAGGGGAACTGAGTCCTGTTGCAGCGTGAGGGGAAGTGAGTCCTGGTGCAGCGGGAGGGGAAGTGAGTCCTGGTGTGGTGTGAGGGGAACTGAGTCCTGTTGCAGCGTCAGGAGAAGTGAGTCCTGGTGCAGCGGGAGGGGAAGTGAGTCCTGGAGCAGGGCGAAGGTAAGTGAGTCCTGGAGCAGTGCGAAGGGAAGTGAGTCCTGGAGAAGTGGGAGTGGAAGTGAGTCCTGGAGCAGTGCGAGGGGGAAGTGAGTCCTGGAGCAGTGTGGGGGGAAGTGAGTCCTGGAGCAGTGCGAGGGGAAGTGAGTCCTGGAGCAGGGAAGTGAGTCCTGGAGCAATTCGAGGGAAAGTGATTCCTGGTGCAGTGCGAGGGGAAGTGAGTCCTGGGGCAGCGCGATGGGAACTGAGTCCTGGTGTAGTGTGAGGGGAAGTGAGTCCTGGTGCAGCGCGAGTGGAACTGAGTCCTGGTGCAGCGTGAGGGGAAGTGCGTCCTGGTGTGGTGAGATGGGAAGTGAGTCCTGGAGCAGGGCGAGGGGAAGTGAGTCCTGGAGCAGCGCGAGGGGAAGTGCGTCCTGGTGTCATGAGATGGGAAGTGAGTCCTGGAGCAGGGCGAGGGGAAGTGAGTGCTGGAGCAGCGTGAGGGTAAGTGACTCCTGGAGCAGTGCGAGGGAAATGAGTCCTGGAGCAGTGTGAAGGGAAGTGAGTCCTGGAGCAGTGCGAAGGGAAGTGAGTCCTGGAGCAGTGCGAGGGGGAAGTGAGTCCTGGAGCAGTGTGGGGGGAAGTGAGTCCTGGAGCAGTGCGAGGGGAAGTGAGTCCTGGAGCAGTGCGAGGGGAAGTGAGTCCTGGAGCAGGGAAGTAAGTCCTGGAGCAATTCGAGGGGAAGTGATTCCTGGTGCAGTGCGAGGGGAAGTGAGTCCTGGTGCAGTGTGAGGGGAACTGAGTCCTGGTGCAGCGCGAGGGGAACTGAGTCCTGGTGTCGTGAGATGGGAAGTGAGTCCTGGAGCAGGGCGAGGGGAAGTGAGTCCTGGAGCAGTGCGGGGGTAAGTGAGTCCTGGTGCAGTGCGAGGGGTAGTGAGTCCTGGTGCAGCGCGAGTGGAACTGAGTCCTGGAGCAGTGTGAGGGGATGTGAGTCCTGGTGCAGCATGAAAGGAAGTGAGACCTGGAGCAGTGTGAGGGGAAGTGAGTTCTGGAGCAGTTCGAGTGGAAGTGAGTCCTGGTGCAGTGCAAGGGGTAGTGAGTTCTGGAGCAGAGCGAGGGGAAGTGAGTCCAGGAGCAGTGTGAGGGGAAGTGAGTCCTGGTGTAGTGTGAGGGGAAGTGAGACCTGGAGCAGCGCGAGGGGAACTGAGTCCTGGTGCAGCGTAAGGGGAAGTGATTCCTGGAGCAGTGAGATGGGTAGTGAGTTCTGGAGCAGGGCGAGGGGAAGTGACTCCTGGAGCAGTGCGAGGGGAAGTGAGTTCAGGAGCAGTGTGAAGGGAAGTTAGTCCTGGAGCAGAGCGAGGGGAAGTGAGTCCTGGAGCAGCGCGAGGGGAAGTGAGTCCTGGAGCAGTGTGAAGGGAAGTGAGTCCTTGAGCAATGTGAAGAGAAGTGAGTCCTGGAGCAGTGTGAGGGGAAGTGAGACCTGGGGCAGTGTGAGGGGAAGTGAGTCCTGGAGCAGCGCGAAGGGAAGTGAGTCCTGGAGCAGTGCGAGGTGAAGTGAGTCCTGGTGTAGTGTGAGGGGAAGTGAGTCCTGGTGCTACGCGAGGGTTACTGAGTCCTGGTGCAGCGTAAGGGGAAGTGATTCCTGGAGCAGTGAGATGGGAAGTGAGTTCTGGAGCAGGGCGAGGGGAAGTGAGTCCTGGAACAGTGTGAGGGGGAGTGTTTCCTTGTGCAGCGTGAGGGGAAGTGAGTCCTGAAGCTGTGTGAGGGGAAGTGAGTCCTGGAACAGTGTGAGGGGAAATGAGTCCTGGAGCAGGGCGACGGTAACTGAGTCCTGGTGCAGCGCGACGGGAACTGAGTCCTGGTGCAGCGTGAGGGGAAGTGCGTCCTGGTGTCGTGCAAGGGGAAGTGAGTCCTGGTGCAGCAGGAGGGGAAGTAAGTTCTGGAGCAGTGCGAGGGGAAGTGAGTCCTGGTGCAGCGTGAGGGGAAGTGAGTCCTTGAGCAGTGTGAGGGGAAGTGAGTCCTGGAGCAGTGTGAGGGGAAGTGAGTGCTGGAGCAGTGTGAGGGGATGTGAGTCCTGGAGCAGTGTGAGGGTAAGTGAGTCCTGGAGCTGGGCGAAGGTAAGTGAGTCCTGGAGCAGTGTGAGGGGAAGTGAGTCCTGGAGCTGTGCGAGGGGAAGTGAGTCCTGGTACAGCGCGAGGGGAAGTGAGTCCAGGAGCAGTATGAAGGGAAGTGAGTACTGCAGCAGTGCGAGGGGAAGTGAGTCCTGGTGAGTGTGAAGAGAAGTGAGTCCCGGAGCAGGGCGAAGGGAAGTGAGTGCTGGAGCAGGGCGAAGGGAAGTGAGTCCAGGAGCAGCGTGAGGGTAAGTGTCTCCTGGAGCAGTGCGAGGGGAAGTGAGTTCAGGAGCAGTGTGAAGGGAAGTTAGTCCTTGAGCAATGTGAAGAGAAGTGAGTCCTGGAGCAGGGCGAGGGGAAGTGAGCCCTGGAGCAGCGCGAGGGGAAGTCAGTCCTGGTGCAGCGCGAGGGGAAGTGAGTCCTGGAGCATTGTGAAGAGAAGTGATTCCAGGAACATTATGAAGGGTAGTGAGTACTGCAGCAGTGCGAGGGGAAGTGAGTCCTGGTGCAGTGTGAAAGGCAGTTAGTTCTGGAGCAGAGCGAGGGGAAGTGAGTCCTGGAGCAGCGCGAGGGGAAGTGAGTCCTGGAGCAGGGAAGTGAGTCCTGGAGCAGCGTGAGGGGAAGTGAGTCCTGGAGCAGTGTGAGGGGAAGTGAGATCTGGAGCAGCGGGAGGGGAAGTGATTCCTGGTGCAGTGTGAGGGGAAGTGAGTCCTGGTGCAGCGCGAGGGGAAGTCAGTCCTGGTGCAGCATGAAGGGAAGTGAGACCAGGAGCAGTGTGAGGGGAAGTGAGTCCTGATGTAGCATGAGGGGAAGTGCGTTCTGGGGTCGTGTGAGGGGTAGTGAGTCCTGGTGCAGCGCGAGGGGAACTGAGTCCTGGAGCAGTGTGAGGGGAAATGCGTCCTGGTGTCGTGCGAGGGGAAGTGAGTCCTGGAGCAGGGAAGTGAGTCCTGGAGCAGAGCGAGGGGAAGTGAGTCCTGGAGCAGTTCGAGTGGAAGTGAGTCCTGGTGCAGTGCGAGGGGAAGTGAGTCCAGGAGCAGTGTGAGGGGAAGTGAGTCCTGGAGCAGCGTGAGGGGAAGAGAGTCCTGGTGTAGCATGAGGGGAAGTGAGTATTGGAGCAGAGCGAGGGGAAGTGAGTCCAGGTGCAGTGTGAGGGGAAGTGAGTCCTGGAGCAGGGCGAAGGGAAGTGAGTCCTGGAGCAGTTCGAGTGGAAGTGAGTCCTGGTGCAGTGCGAGGGGTAGTGAGTTCTGGAGCAGAGCGAGGGGAAGTGAGTCCAGGAGCAGTGTGAGGGGAAGTGAGTCCTGGTGTAGTGTGAGGGGAAGTGAATCCTGGTGCAGCGCGAGTGGAACTGAGTCCTGGTGCAGCGTGAGGGGAAGCGCGTCTTGGAACAGTGTGACAGGAAGTGAATCCTGGTGCTATGCGAGGGTAACTGAGTCCTGGTGCAGCGTGAGGGGAAGTGATTCCTGGAGCAGTGAGATGGGAAGTGAGTTCTGGAGCAGGGCGAGGTGAAGTGAGTCCTGGAACAGTGTGAGGGGGAGTGTTTCCTTGTGCAGTGCGAAGGGAAGTGAGTCCTGGAGCAGTGCGAAGGGAAGTGAGTCCTGGAGCAGTGCGAGGGGGAGTGTTTCCTTGTGCAGTGCGAAGGGAAGTGAGTCCTGGAGCAGTGCGAAGGGAAGTGAGTGCTGGAGCAGCGTGAGGGTAAGTGACTCATGGAGCAGTGCGAGGGGAAGTGAGTCCAGGAGCAGTGTGAAGGGAAGTGAGTACTGCAGCAGTGTGAAGGGAAGTGAGTCCTGGAGCAGCGCGAGGGGAAGTGAGTCCTGGAGCAGCGCGAGGGAAAGTGAGTCCTGGAGAAGTGCGAAGCGAAGTGAGTCCTGGAGAAGTGCGAAGCGAACTGAGTCCTGGAGCAGTGTGAGGGGAAGTGAGTCCTGGGCAGTGCGAGGGGAAGTGAGTCCTGGTGCAGCGTGAGGGAAAGTGAGACCTGGTGCAGTTCGAGGGGAAGTGAGTCCTGGTGCAGTTCGAGGGGAAGTGAGTCCTGGAGCAGCGTGAGGGGAAGTGAGTCCTGGAGCAGTGTGAGGGGAAATGAGTGCTGGAGCAGCGTGAGGGGAAGTGAGTCCTGGTGTGGTGCGAGGGGAACTGAGTCCTGGTGCCGTGCGAGGGGAAGTGAGTCCTGGTGCAGCGGGAGGGGAAGTGAGTCCTGGAGCAGGACGAAGGTAAGTGAGTCCTGGAGAAGTGGGAGTGGAAGTGAGTCCTGGAGCAGTGTGGGGGGAAGTGAGTCCTGGAGCAGTGCGAGGGGAAGTGAGTCCTGGAGCAGTGTGAGGGGAAGTGAGTCCTGGAGCAGGGAAGTGAGTCCTGGAGCAATTCGAGGGGAAGTGATTCCTGGTGCAGTGCGAGGGGAAGTGAGTCCTGGTGCAGTGTGAGGGGAACTGAGTCCTGGTGCAGCGCGAAGGGAACTGATTCCTGGTGCAGCATGAGGGGAGGTGCGTCCTGGTGTCGTGAGATGGGAAGTGAGTCCTGTAGCAGGGCGAGGGGAAGTGAGTCCAGGAGCAGTGTGAAGGGAACTGAGTCCTGGTGCAGTGCGAGGGGAACTGAGTCCTGGTGCAGCTTGAGGGGAAGTGCGTCCTGCTGTCGTGAGATGGGAAGAGAGTCCTGGAGCAGGGCGAGGGGAAGTGAGTCCTGGAGCAGCACGAGGGGAAGTGAGTCCTGGAGCAGTGTGAGGTGAAGTGAGATCTGGAGCAGCGGGAGGGGAAGTGATTCCTGGTGCAGTGTGAGGGGAAGTGAGTCCTGGTGCAGTGCGAGGGGAAGTGAGTCCTGGTGCAGCATGAAGGGAAGTGAGACCTGGAGCAGTGTGAGGGGAAGTGAGTCCTGGAGCTGCGGGTGAGGAAGTGCGTCCTGGTGTGGTGAGATGGGAAGTGAGTCCTGTAGCAGGGCGAGGGGAAGTGAGTGCTGGAGCAGCGTGAGGGGAAGTGACTCCTGGAGCAGTGCAAGGGGAAGTGAGTCCAGGAGCAGTGTGAAGGGAAGTGAGTCCTGGTGCAGTGTGAGGGGAAGTGAGTTCTGGTGCAGCGTGAGGGGAAGTGAGTCCTGGAGCAGTGTGAGGGGAAGTGAGATCTGGAGCAGCGAGAGGGGAAGTGATTCCTGGTGCAGTGTGAGGGGAAGTGAGTTCTGGTGCAGCGCGAGGGGAGGTGAGTCCAGGAGCAGTGTGAGGGGAAGTGAGTCCTGGTGCAGCGTGAGGGGAAGTGAGTCCTGGAACAGTGCGAGGGGAAGTGAGTCCTGGTGCAGCGTGAGGGGAAGTGAATCCTGGTGCAGCGTGAGGGGAAGTGAGTCCTGGAACAGTGCGAGGGGAAGTGAGTCCTGGTGCAGCGTGAGGGGAAGTGAATCCTGGTGTAGCATGAGGGGAAGTGAGTTCTGGAGCAGAGCGAGGGGGAAGTGAGTCCAGGAGCAGTGTGAGGGGAAGTGAGTCCTGGTGCAGCGTGAGGGGAAGTGAGTCCTGGAACAGTGCGAGGGGAAGTGAGTCCTGGTGCAGCGTGAGGGGAAGTGAATCCTGGAACAGTGCGAGGGGAAGTGAGTCCTGGAGCAGTGTGAGGGGAAATGAGTCCTGGAGCAGCGTGAGGGGAAGTGAGTCCTGGTGTGGTGCGAGGGGAACTGAGTCCTGTTGCAGCGTGAGGGGAAGTGCGTCCTGGTGTCGTGCGAGGGGAAGTGTGTCCTGGTGCAGCGGGAGGGGAAGTGAGTCCTGGAGCAGGACGAAGGTAAGTGAGTCCTGCAGCAGTGCGAAGGCAAGTGAGTCCTGGAGAAGTGGGAGTGGAAGTGAGTCCTGGAGCAGTGCGAGGGGGAAGTGAGTCCTGGAGCAGTGTGGGGGGAAGTGAGTCCTGGAGCAGTGCGAGGGGAAGTGAGTCCTGGAGCAGTGCGAGGGGAAGTGAGTCCTGGAGCAGCGAAGTGAGTCCTGGAGCAATTCGAGGGGAAGTGATTCCTGGTGCAGTGTGAGGGGAAGTGAGTCCTGGAGCAGTGTGAGGGGAAATGAGTCCTGGAGCAGCGTGAGGGGAAGTGAGTCCTGGTGTGGTGCAAGGGGAACTGAGTCCTGTTGCAGCGTGAGGGGAAGTGCGTCCTGGTGTCGTGCGAGGGGAAGTGTGTCCTGGTGCAGCGGGAGGGGAAGTGAGTCCTGGAGCAGGACGAAGGTAAGTGAGTCCTGGAGCAGTGCGAAGGCAAGTGAGTCCTGGAGAAGTGGGAGTGGAAGTGATTCCTGGTGCAGTGCGAGGGGAAGTGAGTCCTGGTGCAGTGTGAGGGGAACAAGTCCTGGTGCAGCGCGAAGGGAACTGAGTCCTGGTGTAGTGTGAGGGGAAGTGAGTCCTGGAGCAGCGCGAGTGGAACTGATTCCTGGTGCAGCGTGAGGGGAAGTGCGTACTGGTGTCGTGAGATGGGAAGTGAGTCCTGGAGCAGGGCGAGGGGAAGTGAGTCCTGGAGCAATTCGAGGGGAAGTGATTCCTGGTGCAGTGCGAGGGGAAATGATTCCTGGTGCAGTGTGAGGGGAACTGAGTCCTGGTGCAGCGCGAAGGGAACTGAGTCCTGGTGTAGTGTGAGGGGAAGTGAGTCCTGGTGCAGCGCGAGTGGAACTGATTCCTGGTGCAGCGTGAGGGGAAGTGCGTCCTGGTGTCGTGAGTTGGGAAGTGAGTCCTGGAGCAGGGCGAGGGGAAGTGACTCCTGGAGCAGTGCGAGGGGAAGTGAGTCCAGGAGCAGTGTGAAGGGAAGTGAGTCCTGGTGCAGTGTGAGGGGAAGTGAGTTCTGGTGCAGCGTGAGGGGAAGTGAGTCCTGGAGCAGTGTGAGGGGAAGTGAGTCCTGGAGCAGCGCGAGGGGAAGTGAGTCCTGGAGCAGTGTGAAGGGAAGTGAGTCCTGGAGCAGTGCGAAGGGAAGTGAGTCCTGGAGAAGTGGGAGTGGACGTGAGTCCTGGAGCAGTGCGAGGGGGAAGTGAGTCCTGGAGCAGTGTGGGGGGAAGTGAGTCCTGGAGCAGTGCGAGGGGAAGTGAGTCCTGGAGCAGTGCGAGGGGAAGTGAGTCCTGGAGCAGGGAAGTGAGTCCTGGAGCAATTCGAGGGGAAGTGATTCTTGGTGCAGTGCGAGGGGAAGTGAGTCCTGGTGCAGTGTGAGGGGAACTGAGTCCTGGTGCAGTGCGTGGGGAACTGAGTCCTGGTGTAGTGTGAGGGGAAGTGAGTCCTGGAGCAGTGTGAGGGGAAGTGAGATCTGGAGCAGCGGGAGGGAAGTGATTCCTGGTGCAGTGTGAGGGGAAGTGAGTCCTGGTACAGCGCGAGGGGAAGTGAGTCCTGGTGCAGCATGAAGGGAAGTGAGACCTGGAGCAGTGTGAGTGGAAGTGAGTCCTGGAGCTGCGGGTGGGGAAGTGAGTTCTGGAGCAGTGCGAGGGGAAGTGAGTCCTGGTGCAGTGCGAGGGGAACTGAGTCCTGGTGTAGTGCGAGGGGAAGTGAGTCCTGGTGCAGTGCGAGGGGAACTGAGTCCTGGTGTCGTGAGATGGGAAGTGAGTCCTGGAGCAGGGCAAGGGTAAGTGAGTCCTGGAGCAGCACGAGGGGAAGTGAGTCCTTGAGCAGGGAAGTGAGTCCAGGAGCAGGGAAGTGAGTCCTGGAGCAGCGTGAGGGGAAGTGAGTCCTGGAGCAGTGTGAGGGGAAGTGAGATCTGGAGCAGCGGGAGGGGAAGTGATTCCTGGTGCAGCATGAAGGGAAGTGAGACCTGAAGCAGTGCGAGGGGAAGTGAGTCCTGGAGCTGCGGGTGGGGAAGTGAGTCCTGGTGCAGCGCGAGGGGAAGTGAGTCCTGGTGCAGCATGAAGGGAAGTGAGACCTGGAGCAGTGCGAGGGGAAGTGAGTTCTGGTGTAGCATGAGGGGAAGTGAGTTCTGGAGCAGAGCGAGGGGAAGTGAGTCCTGGAGCAGTTCGAGTGGAAGTGAGTCCTGGTGCAGTGCGACGGGAAGTGAGTTCTGGAGCAGATCGAGGGGAAGTGAGTCCAGGAGCAGTGTGAGGGGAAGTGAGTGCTGGAGCAGCGTGAGGGGAAGTGAGTCCTGGTGTAGCATGAGCGGAAGTGAGTATTGGAGCAGAGCGAGGGGAAGTGAGTCCAGGAGCAGTGTGAGGGGAAGTGAGTCCTGGTGCAGCGTGAGGGAAGTGCGTTCTGGGGTTGTGTGAGGGGTAGTGAGTCCTGGTGCAGCGCTAGGGGAACTGAGTCCTGGTGCAGTGCGATATGTAGTGAGTCCTGGAGCAGGGCGAAGGGAAGTGAGTCCTGGAGCAGCGTGAGGGGAAGTGAGTCCTGGAGCAGTGCGAAGGGAAGTGAGTCCTGGAGCAGCGTGAGGGGAAGTGAGTCCTGGTGCAGCGTGAGGGGAAGCGCGTCCTGGAACAGTGTGACAGGAAGTGAGTCCTGGTGCTACGCGAGGGTGACTGAGTCCTGGTGCAGCGTGAGGGGAAGTGAGACCTGGAGCAGTGCGAGGGGAAGTGAGTTCTGGAGCAGTGCGAGGGGAAGTGAGTCCTGGTGTAGCATGAGGGGAAGTGAGTTCTGGAGCAGAGCGAGGGGAAGTGAGTCCTGGAGCAGTTCGAGTGGAAGTGAGTCCTGGTGCAGCGTGAGGGGAAGCGCGTCCTGGAACAGTGTGACAGGAAGTGAGTCCTGGTGCTACGCGAGGGTGACTGAGTCCTGGTGCAGCGTGAGGGGAAGTGATTCCTGGAGCAGTGAGATGGGAAGTGAATTCTGGAGCAGGGCGAGATGAAGTGAGTCCTGGAACAGTGTGAGGGGGAGTGTTTCCTTGTGCAGCATGAGGGGAAGTGAGTCCTGGTGCAGCGCGAGGGGAAGTGCATCCTGGTGTCGCATGAGGGGAAGTGAGTCCTGGAGCAGTGTGAGGGGAAGTGCATCCTGGTGTCGTGCGAGGGGAAGTGAGCCCTGCTGCAGCATGAAGGGAAGTGAGACCTGGAGCAGTGCGAGGGGAAGTGAGTCCTGGAGCAGCAGGAGGTGAAGTGAGTTCTGGAGCAGTGCGAGGGGAAGTGAGTTCTGGAGCAGTGCAAGGGGAAGTGAGTCCTGGTGCAGCGTGAGGGGAAGTGAGTCCAGGAGCAGTGCGAGGGGAAGTGAGTCCTGGAGCAGTGTGAGGGGAAGTGCGTCCTGGTGTCGTGCGAGGGGAAGTGAGTCCTGGATCTGCGGGTGGGGAAGTGAGTTCTGGAGCAGTGAGAGGGGAAGTGAGTCCCGGAGCAGGGTGAAGGGAAGTGAGTCCTGGTGCAGTGCGAGGGGAAGTGAGTTCTGGAGCAGTGCGAGGGGAAGTGAGTTCTGGAGCAGAGCGAGGGGAAGTTAGTACAGGAGCAGTGTGAGGGGAAGGGAGTCCTGGTGTAGCATGAGGGGAAGTGAGTATTGGAGCAGAGCGAGGGAAAGTGAGTCCTGGAGCAGCGTGAGGGGAAGTGAGTCCTGGTGCAGCATGAGGGGAACTGAGTCCTGGTGCAGTGTGAGTGGAAGTGAGTCCTGGAGCACGGCGAAGGAAAGTGAGTCCTGGAGCAGTTCGAGTGGAAGTGAGTCCTGGTGCAGTGCGAGGGGTAGTGAGTTCTGGAGCAGAGCGAGGGGAAGTGAGACTTGGGGCAGTGTGAGGGGAAGTGAGTCCTGGTGCAGTGCGAGGGGTAGTGAGTTCTGGAGCAGTGTGAGGGGAAGTGAGTCCTGGAGCAGTGTGAGGGGAAGTGAGTTCTGGAGCAGTGTGAGGGGAAGTGAGTCCTGGAGCAGTGTGAGGGGAAGTGAGTCCTGGAGCAGTGTGAGGGGAAGTGAGTCCAGGAGCAGTATGAAGGGAAGTGAGTACAGCAGCAGTGTGAGGGGATGTGAGTCCTGGCGCAGTGCGAGGGGAAGTGAGTCCTGGAGCTGTGTGAGGGGAAGTGAGTCCTGGAACAGGGCGACGGTAAGTGAGTCCTGGTGCAGCGCGAGGGGAAGTGCGTCCTGGTGTCGCATGAGGGGAAGTGAGTCCTGGTGCAGTGCGAGGGGAAGTGAGTCCTGGAGCAGCATGAAGGGAAGTGAGACCTGGAGCAGTGCGAGGGGAAGTGAGTCCTGGAGCAGTGTGAGGGGAAGTGAGTCCTGGAGCAGTGTGAGGGGAAGTGCGTCCTGGTGTCGTGCGAGGGGAAGTGAGTCCTGGTGCAGCGCGAGGGGAAGTGAGTCCTGGTGCAGTGTGAGGGGAAGTGAGTCCTGGTGCAGTGTGAGGGGAAGTGAGTCCTGGTGCAGCGTGAGGGGAAGTGAGTCCTGGAGCAGTGCGAGGGGAAGTGAGTCCTGGAGCAGCATGAAGGGAAGTGAGACCTGGAGCAGTGCGAGGGGAAGTGAGTCCTGGAGCAGTGTGAGGGGAAGTGCGTCCTGGTGTCGTGCGAGGGGAAGTGAGTCCTGGTGCAGCGCGAGGGGAAGTGAGTCCTGGTGCAGTGTGAGGGGAAGTGAGTCCTGGTGCAGCGTGAGGGGAAGTGAGTCCTGGAGCAGTGCGAGGGGAAGTGAGTCCTGGAGCAGCATGAAGGGAAGTGAGACCTGGAGCAGTGCGAGGGGAAGTGAGTCCTGGAGCAGTGTGAGGGGAAGTGCGTCCTGGTGTCGTGCGCGGGGAAGTGAGTCCTCGTGCAGCGCGAGGGGAAGTGAGTCCTGGTGCAGTGCGAGGGGAAGTGAGTCCTGGTGCAGCGTGAGGGGATGTGCGTTCTGGGGTCGTGTGAGGGGTAGTGAGTCCTGGTGCAGCGCGAGGGGAAGTGAGTCCTGGAGCAGTGTGAAGGGAAGTGAGTCCCGGAGCAGGGCGAAGGGAAGTGAGTGCTGGAGCAGCGCGAGGGTAAGTGACTCCTGGAGCAGCACGAGGGGAAGTGAGTTCAGGAGCAATGTGAAGGGAAGTTAGTTCTGGAGCAGAGCGAGGGGAAGTGAGTCCTGGAGCAGCGCAAGGGGAAGTGAGTGCTGGAGCAGCGCGAGGGTAAGTGACTCCTGGAGCAGCACGAGGGGAAGTGAGTTCAGGAGCAATGTGAAGGGAAGTTAGTTCTGGAGCAGAGCGAGGGGAAGTGAGTCCTGGAGCAGCGCGAGGGGAAGTGAGTCCTGGAGCAGTGTGAAGGGAAGTGAGTCCTTGAGCAATGTGAAGAGAAGTGAGTCCTGGAGCAGTGTGAAGAGAAGTGAGTCCTGGAGCAGGCCGAAGGGAAGTGAGTCCTGGAGCAGCGCGAGGGGAAGTGATTCCTGGTGCAGTGCAAAGGAAAGTGAGTCCTGGTGCAGAGCGAGGGGAAGTGAGACCTGGAGCAGTGCGAGGGGAAGTGAGTCCTGGAGCAGTGTGAGGGGAAGTGAATCCTGGAGCAGTGTGAGGGGAAGTGAGTCCTGGTGTGGTGCGAGGGGAACTGAGTCCTGTTGCAGCGTGAGGGGAAGTGCGTCCTGGTGTCGTGCGAGGGGAAGTGAGTTCTGGTGCAGCGTGAAGGGAAGCGAGTCCTGGAGCAGAGTGAGGGGAAGTGAGTCCTGGAGCAGGGCGAAGGTAAGTGAGTCGTGGAGCAGTGCGAAGGGAAGTGAGTGCTGGAGCAGCGTGAGGGTAAGTGACTCCTGGAGCAGTGCGAGGGGAAGTGAGTCCAGGAGCAGTGTGAAGGGAAGTGAGTACTGCAGCAGTGTGAGGGGAAGTGAGTCCTGGAGCAGCGCGAGGGGAAGTGAGTCCTGGAGCAGTGTGAAGGGAAGTGAGTCCTGGAGCAGTGTGAAGGGAAGTGAGTCCTGGAGAAGTGGGAGTGGACGTGAGTCCTGGAGCATTGCGAGGGGGAAGTGAGTCCTGGAGCAGTGTGGGGGGAAGTGAGTCCTGGAGCAGTGCGAGGGGAAGTGAATCCTGGAGCATGGAAGTGAGTCCTGGAGCAATTCGAGGGGAAGTGATTCCTGGTGCAGTGCGAGGGGAAGTGAGTCCTGGTGCAGTGTGAGGGGAACTGAGTCCTGGTGCAGCGCGAGGGGAACTGAGTCCTGGTGTAGTGTGAGGGGAATTGAGTCCTGGAGCAGCGCAAGTGGAACGGAGTCCTGGTGCAGCGTGAGGGGAAGTGCGTCCTGGTGTGGTGAGATGGGAAGTGAGTCCTGGAGCAGGGCGAGGGGAAGTGAGTCCTGGAGCAGCGCGAGGGGAAGTGAGTCCTGGAGCAAGGAAGTGAGTCCTAGAGCAGGGAAGTGAGTCCTGGTGCAGCGTGAGGGGAAGTGAGATCTGGAGCAGCGGGAGGGGAAGTGATTCCTGGTGCAGTGTGAGGGGAAGTGAGTCCTGGTGCAGCGCGAGGGGAAGCGCGTCCTGGAACAGTGTGACAGGAAGTGAGTCCTGGTGCTACGCGAGGGTAACTGAGTCCTGGTGCAGCGTGAGGGGAAGTGATTCCTGGAGCAGTGAGATGGGAAGTAAGTTCTGGAGCAGGGCGAGATGAAGTGAGTCCTGGAACAGTGTGAGGGGGAGTGTTTCCTTGTGCAGCGTGAGGGGAAGTGAGTCCTGGAGCTGTGTGAGGGGAAGTGAGTCCTGGAACAGGGCGACGGTAAGTGAGTCCTGGTGCAGCGCGAGGGGAAGTGCGTCCTGGTGTCGCATGAGGGGAAGTGAGTCCTGGTGCAGTGCGAGAGGAAGTGAGTTCTGGAGCAGTGCAAGGGGAAGTGAGTCCTGGAGCAGCATGAAGGGAAGTGAGACCTGGAGAAGTGGGAGTGGACGTGAGTCCTGGAGCATTGCGAGGGGGAAGTGAGTCCTGGAGCAGTGTGGGGGGAAGTGAGTCCTGGAGCAGTGCGAGGGGAAGTGAATCCTGGAGCAGGGAAGTGAGTCCTGGAGCAATTCGAGGGGAAGTGATTCCTGGTGCAGTGCGAGGGGAAGTGAGTCCTGGTGCAGTGTGAGGGGAACTGAGTCCTGGTGCAGCGCGAGGGGAACTGAGTCCTGGTGTAGTGTGAGGGGAATTGAGTCCTGGAGCAGCGCAAGTGGAACGGAGTCCTGGTGCAGCGTGAGGGGAAGTGCGTCCTGGTGTGGTGAGATGGGAAGTGAGTCCTGGAGCAGGGCGAGGGGAAGTGAGTCCTGGAGCAGCGCGAGGGGAAGTGAGTCCTGGAGCAAGGAAGTGAGTCCTAGAGCAGGGAAGTGAGTCCTGGTGCAGCGTGAGGGGAAGTGAGATCTGGAGCAGCGGGAGGGGAAGTGATTCCTGGTGCAGTGTGAGGGGAAGTGAGTCCTGGTGCAGCGCGAGGGGAAGCGCGTCCTGGAACAGTGTGACAGGAAGTGAGTCCTGGTGCTACGCGAGGGTAACTGAGTCCTGGTGCAGCGTGAGGGGAAGTGATTCCTGGAGCAGTGAGATGGGAAGTAAGTTCTGGAGCAGGGCGAGATGAAGTGAGTCCTGGAACAGTGTGAGGGGAAGTGAGTTCTGGAGCAGTGCAAGGGGAAGTGAGTCCTGGAGCAGCATGAAGGGAAGTGAGACCTGGAGCAGTGCGAGGGGAAATGAGTCCTGGAGCAGTGTGAGGGGAAGTGAGTCCTGGTGTCGTGCGAGGGGAAGTGAGTCCTGGTGCAGCGCGAGGGGAAGTGAGTCCTGGTGCAGTGTGAGGGGAAGTGAGTCCTGGTGCAGCGTGAGGGGAAGTGCGTTCTGGGGTCGTGTGAGGGGTAGTGAGTCCTGGTGCAGCACGAGGGGAACTGAGTCCTGGTGCAGTGTGAGGGGAAGTGAGTCCTGGAGCAGGGCGAAGGGAAGTGAGTCCTGGAGCAGTTCGAGTGGAAGTGAGTCCTGGTGCAGTGCGAGGGGTAGTGAGTTCTGGAGCAGAGTGAGGGGAAGTGAGTCCAGGAGCAGTGTGAGGGTAAGTGAGTCCTGGAGCAGCGCGAAGGGAAGTGAGTCCTGGAGCAGTGCGAGGTGAAGTGAGTCCTGGTGTAGTGTGAGGGGAAGTGAGTCCTGGTGCAGCGCGAGGGGAACTGAGTCCTGGTGCAGCGTGAGGGGAAGTGATTCCTGGAGCAGTGAGATGGGAACTGAGTTCTGGAGCAGGGCGAGGTGAAGTGAGTCCTGGAACAGTGTGAGGGGGAGTGTTTCCTTGTGCAGTGCAAAGGGAAGTGAGTCCTGGAGCAGTGTGAGGGGAAGTGAGTCCTGGAGCAGTGTGAGGGGAAGTGAGTCCTGGAGCTGGGCGAAGGTAAGTGAGTCCTGGAGCAGTGTGAGGGGAAGTGAGACCTGGGGCAGTGTGAGGGGAAGTGAGTCCCGGAGCAGGGCGAAGGGAAGTCAGTCCTGGTGCAGCGTGAGGGGAAGTGAGTCCGAGAGCAGTATGAAGGGAAGTGAGTACTGCAGCAGTGCGAGGGGAAGTGAGTCCTGGTGCAGTGTGAAGAGAAGTGAGTCCCGGAGCAGGGCGAAGGGAAGTGAGTGCTGGAGCAGCGTGAGGGTAAGTGACTCCTGGAGCAGTGCGAGGGGAAATGAGTTCAGGAGCAGTGTGAGGGGAAGTTAGTCCTGGAGCAGAGCGAGGGGAAGTGAGTCCTGGAGCAATGTGAAGAGAAGTGAGTCCTGGAGCAGGGCGAAGGGAAGTGAGTCCTGGAGCAGCGCGAGGGGAAGTAATTCCTGGTGCAGTGCAAAGGAAAGTGAGTCCTGGTGCAGCGTGAGGGGAAGTGAGACCTGGAGCAGTGCGAGGGGAAGTGAGTCCTGTAGCAGGGAATTGAGTACTGGAGAACTGCGAAGGGAAGTGAGTCCTGGAGCAGTGTGAGGTGAAGTGAGTCCTGGTGTAGTGTGAGGGGAAGTGAGTCCTGGTGCAGCGTGAGGGGAAGCGCGTCCTGGAACAGTGTGACAGGAAGTGAGTCCTGGTGCTACGCGAGGGTAACTGAGTCCTGGTGCAGCGTAAGGGGAAGTGATTCCTGGAGCAGTGAGATGGGAAGTGAGTTCTGGAGCAGGGCGAGGTGAAGTGAGTCCCTGAACAGTGTGAGGGGGAGTGTTTCCTTGTGCAGCGTGAGGGGAAGTGAGTCCTGGAGCTGTGTGAGGGGAAGTGAGTCCTTGTGCAGTGTGAGGGGAAGTGAGTCCTGGAGCAGCGCGAAGGGAATTGAGTCCTGGAGCAGTGCGAGGGGAAGTGAGTCCTGTTGTAGTGTGAGGGGAAGTGAGTCCTGGTGCAGCGTGAGGGGAAGCGCGTCCTGGAACAGTGTGACAGGAAGTGAGTCCTGGTGCTACGCGAGGGTAACTGAGTCCTGGTGCAGCGTGAGGGGAAGTGAGTCCAGGAACAATGTGAAGAGAAGTGAGTCCTGGAGCAGGGCGAAGGGAAGTGAGTCCTGGAGCAATGTGAAGAGAAGTGAGTCCTGGGGCAGGGCGAAGGGAAGTGAGTCCTGGAGCAGCGCGAGGGGAAGTAATTCCTGGTGCAGTGCAAAGGAAAGTGAGGCCTGGAGCAGTGTGAGGGGAAGTGAGTCCTGGAGCAGTGTGAAGGGAAGTGAGTCCTGGAGCAATGTGAAGTGAAGTGAGTCCCGGAGCGGTGCGAGGGGAAGTGAGACCTGGAGCAGTGCGAGGGGAAGTCAGTCCTGTAGCAGGGAAGTGCGTACTGGAGAACTGCGAAGGGAAGTGAGTCCTGGAACAGTGTGAGGGGAAGTGAGTCCTGGTGTAGCATGAGGGGAAGAGAGTTCTGGAGCAGAGCGAGGGGAAGTGAGTCCAGGAGCAGTGTGAGGGGAAGTGAGTCCTGGTGCAGCGTGAGGGGAAGTGAGTCCTGGTGTAGTGCGAGGGGAAGTGAGTCCTGGAGCAGTGTGAGGAGAAGTGAGTCCTGGTGTGATGCGAGGGGAACTGAGTCCTGTTGCAGCGTGAGGGGAAGTGCGTCCTGGTGTCGTGCGAGGGGAAGTGAGTCCTGGTGCAGCGGGAGGGGAAGTGAGTTCTGGGGCAGTGCGAGGGGAAGTAAGTCCTGGAGCAGTGTGAGGGGAAGTGAGTCCTGGAGCAGTGCGAGGGGAAGTGAGTTCAGGAGCAGTGTGAAGGGAAGTTAGTTCTGGAGCAGCGCAAGGGGAAGTGAGTCCTGGAGCAGCGCGAGAGGAAGTGAGTCCTGGAGCAGTGTGAAAGGAAGTGAGTCCTGGAGCAATGTGAAGAGAAGTGAGTCCTGGAGCAGGGCGAAGGGAAGTGAGTCCTGGAGCAGCGCGAGGGGAAGTAATTCCTGGTGCAGTGCAAAGGAAAGTGAGTCCTGGTGCAGCGCGAGGGGAAGTGAGACCTGGAGCAGAGCGAGGGGAAGTGAGTCCTGGAGCAGTTCGAGTGGAAGTGAGTCCTGGTGCAGTGCGAGGGGAAGTGAGTTATGGAGCAGAGCGAGGGAAAGTGAGTCCAGGAGCAGTGTGAGGGGAAGTGAGTCCTGGAGCAGTGTGAGGGGAAGTGAGTCCTGGAGCTGGGCGAAGGTAAGTGAGACCTGGAGAAGTGTGAGGGGAAGTGAGTCCTGGAGCAGTGCGAGGGGAAGTCAGTCCTGGTGCAGCGCGAGGGGAAGTGAGTCCAGGAGCAGTATGAAGGGAAGTGAGTACTGCAGCAGTGCGAGGGGAAGTGAGTCCTGGTGCAGTGTGAAGAGAAGTGAGTCCCGGAGCAGGGCGAAGGGAAGTGAGTGCTGGAGCAGCGCGAGGGTAAGTGACTCCTGGAGCAGCACGAGGGGAAGTGAGTTCAGGAGCAATGTGAAGGGAAGTTAGTTCTGGAGCAGAGCGAGGGGAAGTGAGTCCTGGAGCAGCGCGAGGGGAAGTGAGTCCTGGAGCAGTGTGAAGGGAAGTGAGTCCTTGAGCAATGTGAAGAGAAGTGAGTCCTGGAGCAGTGTGAAGAGAAGTGAGTCCTGGAGCAGGCCGAAGGGAAGTGAGTCCTGGAGCAGCGCGAGGGGAAGTGATTCCTGGTGCAGTGCAAAGGAAAGTGAGTCCTGGTGCAGAGCGAGGGGAAGTGAGACCTGGAGCAGTGCGAGGGGAAGTGAGTCCTGGAGCAGTGTGAAGGGAAGTGAGTCCTTGAGCAATGTGAAGAGAAGTGAGTCCTGGAGCAGTGTGAAGAGAAGTGAGTCCTGGAGCAGGCCGAAGGGAAGTGAGTCCTGGAGCAGCGTGAGGGGAAGTGATTCCTGGTGCAGTGCAAAGGAAAGTGAGTCCTGGTGCAGAGCGAGGGGAAGTGAGACCTGGAGCAGCGCGAGGGGAAGTAATTCCTGGTGCAGTGCAAAGGAAAGTGAGTCCTGGAGCAGTGTGAGGGGAAGTGAGTCCTGGAGCAGTGTGAAGGGAAGTGAGTCCTGGAGCAATGTGAAGTGAAGTGAGTCCCGGAGCGGTGCGAAGGGAAGTGAGTGCTGGAGCAGCGTGAGGCTAAGTGACTTCTGGAGCAGTGCGAGGGGAAGTGAGTTCAGGAGTAGTGTGAAGGGAAGTTAGTTCTGGAGCAGAGCGAGGGGAAGTGAGTCCTGGAGCAGTGTGAAGAGAAGTGAGTCCTGGAGCAGTGCGAGGGGAAGTGAGACCTGGAGCAGTGCGAGGGGAAGTCAGTCCTGTAGCAGGGAAGTGAGTACTGGAGAACTGCGAAGGGAAGTGAGTCCTGGAACAGTGTGAGGGGAAGTGAGTCCTGGTGTAGCATGAGGGGAAGAGAGTTCTGGAGCAGAGCGAGGGGAAGTGAGTCCAGGAGCAGTGTGAGGGGAAGTGAGTCCTGGTGCAGCGTGAGGGGAAGTGAGTCCTGGTGTAGTGCGAGGGGAAGTGAGTCCTGGAGCAGTGTGAGGAGAAGTGAGTCCTGGTGCAGTGTGAGGGGAACTGAGTCCTGTTGCAGCGTGAGGGGAAGTGCGTCCTGGTGTCGTGCGAGGGGAAGTGAGTCCTGGTGCAGCGGGAGGGGAAGTGAGTTCTGGGGCAGTGCGAGGGGAAGTAAGTCCTGGAGCAGTGTGAGGGGAAGTGAGTCCTGGAGCAGCGCGAGGGGAAGTGAGACCTGGAGCAGTGTGAGGGGAAGTGAGTCCTGGAGCAGCATGAGGGGAAGTGAGTTCTGGAGCAGAGCGAGGGGAAGTGAGTCCTGGAGCAGTTCGAGTGGAAGTGAGTCCTGGTGCAGTGCGAGGGGAAGTGAGTTCTGGAGCAGAGCGAGGGGAAGTGAGTCCTGGAGCAGTGTGAGGGGAAGTGAGTATTGGAGCAGAGCGAGGGAAAGTGAGTCCAGGAGCAGTGTGAGGGGAAGTGAGTCCTGGAGCAGTGTGAGGGGAAGTGAGTCCTGGAGCTGGGCGAAGGTAAGTGAGTCCTGGAGAAGTGTGAGGGGAAGTGAGTCCTGGAGCAGTGCGAGGGGAAGTCAGTCCTGGTGCAGCGCGAGGGGAAGTGAGTCCAGGAGCAGTATGAAGGGAAGTGAGTACTGCAGCAGTGCGAGGGGAAGTGAGTCCTGGTGCAGTGTGAAGAGAAGTGAGTCCCGGAGCAGGGCGAAGGGAAGTGAGTGCTGGAGCAGCGCGAGGGTAAGTGACTCCTGGAGCAGCACGAGGGGAAGTGAGTTCAGGAGCAATGTGAAGGGAAGTTAGTTCTGGAGCAGAGCGAGGGGAAGTGAGTCCTGGAGCAGCGCGAGGGGAAGTGAGTCCTGGAGCAGTGTGAAGGGAAGTGAGTCCTTGAGCAATGTGAAGAGAAGTGAGTCCTGGAGCAGTGTGAAGAGAAGTGAGTCCTGGAGCAGGCCGAAGGGAAGTGAGTCCTGGAGCAGCGCGAGGGGAAGTGATTCCTGGAACAGTGTGAGGGGAAGTGAGTCCTGGTGTGGTGCGAGGGGAAGTGAGTCCTGGAGCAGTGTGAGGGGAAGTGAATCCTGGAGCAGTGTGAGGGGAAGTGAGTCCTGGTGTGGTGCGAGGGGAACTGAGTCCTGTTGCAGCGTGAGGGGAAGTGCGTCCTGGTGTCGTGCGAGGGGAAGTGAGTCCTGGTGCAGTGTGAGGGGAAGTGAGTCCTGGTGCAGCGTGAGGGGAAGTGCGTTCTGGGGTCGTGTGAGGGGTAGTGAGTCCTGGTGCAGCACGAGGGGAACTGAGTCCTGGTGCAGTGTGAGGGGAAGTGAGTCCTGGAGCAGGGCGAAGGGAAGTGAGTCCTGGAGCAGTTCGAGTGGAAGTGAGTCCTGGTGCAGTGCGAGGGGTAGTGAGTTCTGGAGCAGAGTGAGGGGAAGTGAGTCCAGGAGCAGTGTGAGGGTAAGTGAGTCCTGGAGCAGCGCGAAGGGAAGTGAGTCCTGGAGCAGTGCGAGGTGAAGTGAGTCCTGGTGTAGTGTGAGGGGAAGTGAGTCCTGGTGCAGCGCGAGGGGAACTGAGTCCTGGTGCAGCGTGAGGGGAAGTGATTCCTGGAGCAGTGAGATGGGAACTGAGTTCTGGAGCAGGGCGAGGTGAAGTGAGTCCTGGAACAGTGTGAGGGGGAGTGTTTCCTTGTGCAGTGCAAAGGGAAGTGAGTCCTGGAGCAGTGTGAGGGGAAGTGAGTCCTGGAGCAGTGTGAGGGGAAGTGAGTCCTGGTGTAGTGTGAGGGGAACTGAGTCCTGTTGCAGCGTGAGGGGAAGTGCGTCCTGGTGTCGTGCGAGGGGAAGTGAGTTCTGGTGCAGCGGGAGGGGAAGTGAGTCCTGGAGCAGAGTGAGGGGAAGTGAGTCCTGGAGCAGGGCGAAGGTAAGTGAGTCGTGGAGCAGTGCGAAGGGAAGTGAGTCCTGGAGCAGCGTGAGGGTAAGTGACTCCTGGAGCAGTGCGAGGGGAAGTGAGTCCAGGAGCAGTGTGAAGGGAAGTGAGTACTGCAGCAGTGTGAGGGGAAGTGAGTCCTGGAGCAGCGCGAGGGGAAGTGAGTCCTGGAGCAGTGCGAAGGGAAGTGAGTCCTGGAGCAGCGTGAGGGTAAGTGACTCCTGGAGCAGTGCGAGGGGAAGTGAGTCCAGGAGCAGTGTGAAGGGAAGTGAGTACTGCAGCAGTGTGAGGGGAAGTGAGTCCTGGAGCAGCGCGAGGGGAAGTGAGTCCTGGAGCAGTGTGAAGGGAAGTGAGTCCTGGAGAAGTGGGAGTGGACGTGAGTCCTGGAGCATTGCGAGGGGGAAGTGAGTCCTGGAGCAGTGTGGGGGGAAGTGAGTCCTGGAGCAGTGCGAGGGGAAGTGAATCCTGGAGCAGGGAAGTGAGTCCTGGAGCAATTCGAGGGGAAGTGATTCCTGGTGCAGTGCGAGGGGAAGTGAGTCCTGGTGCAGTGTGAGGGGAACTGAGTCCTGGTGCAGCGCGAGGGGAACTGAGTCCTGGTGTAGTGTGAGGGGAATTGAGTCCTGGAGCAGCGCAAGTGGAACGGAGTCCTGGTGCAGCGTGAGGGGAAGTGCGTCCTGGTGTGGTGAGATGGGAAGTGAGTCCTGGAGCAGGGCGAGGGGAAGTGAGTCCTGGAGCAGCGCGAGGGGAAGTGAGTCCTGGAGCAAGGAAGTGAGTCCTAGAGCAGGGAAGTGAGTCCTGGTGCAGCGTGAGGGGAAGTGAGTCCTGGTGTGGTGCGAGGGGAACTGAGTCCTGTTACAACGTGAGGGGAAGTGCGTCCTGGTGTCGTGCGAGGGTAAGTGAGTCCTGGAGCAGTGTGAGTTGAAGTGAGTCCTGGAGCAGTGTGAGTTGAAGTGAGTCCAGGAGCAGTGTGAGGGGAAGTGAGTCCTGGAGCAGTGCGAGGGGAAGTGAGTTCAGGAGCAGTGTGAAGGGAAGTTAGTTCTGGAGCAGAGCGAGGGGAAGTGAGTCCTTGAGCAGCGCGAGGGGAAGTGAGTCCTGGAGCAGCATGAAGGGAAGTGAGTCCTGGAGCAATGTGAAGAGAAGTGAGTCCTGGAGCAGGGCGAAGGGAAGTGAGTCCTGGAGCAGCGCGAGGGGAAGTAATTCCTGGTGCAGTGCAAATGAAAGTGAGTCCTGGTGCAGCGCGAGGGGAAGTGAGACCTGGAGCAGCGTGAGGGGAAGTGAGTCCTGGAGCAGTTCGAGTGGAAGTGAGTCTTGGTGCAGTGCGAGGGGAAGTGAGTTCTGGAGCAGAGCGAGGGGAAGTGAGTCCTGGAGCAGTGTGAGGGGAAGTGAGTCCTGGAGCAGTGTGAGGGGAAGTGAGTCCTGGAGCAGTGTGAGGGGAAGTGAGTATTGGAGCAGAGCGAGGGAATGTGAGTCCAGGAGCAGTGTGAGGTGAAGTGAGTCCTGGTGTAGTGTGAGGGGAAGTGAGTCCTGGTGCAGCGCGAGGGGAACTGAGTCCTGGTGCAGCGTGAGGGGAAGTGATTCCTGGAGCAGTGAGATGGGAACTGAGTTCTGGAGCAGGGCGAGGTGAAGTGAGTCCTGGAACAGTGTGAGGGGGAGTGTTTCCTTGTGCAGTGCAAAGGGAAGTGAGTCCTGGAGCAGTGTGAGGGGAAGTGAGTCCTGGAGCAGTGTGAGGGGAAGTGAGTCCTGGTGTAGTGTGAGGGGAACTGAGTCCTGTTGCAGCGTGAGGGGAAGTGCGTCCTGGTGTCGTGCGAGGGGAAGTGAGTTCTGGTGCAGCGGGAGGGGAAGTGAGTCCTGGAGCAGAGTGAGGGGAAGTGAGTCCTGGAGCAGGGCGAAGGTAAGTGAGTCGTGGAGCAGTGCGAAGGGAAGTGAGTCCTGGAGCAGCGTGAGGGTAAGTGACTCCTGGAGCAGTGCGAGGGGAAGTGAGTCCAGGAGCAGTGTGAAGGGAAGTGAGTACTGCAGCAGTGTGAGGGGAAGTGAGTCCTGGAGCAGCGCGAGGGGAAGTGAGTCCTGGAGCAGTGCGAAGGGAAGTGAGTCCTGGAGCAGCGTGAGGGTAAGTGACTCCTGGAGCAGTGCGAGGGGAAGTGAGTCCAGGAGCAGTGTGAAGGGAAGTGAGTACTGCAGCAGTGTGAGGGGAAGTGAGTCCTGGAGCAGCGCGAGGGGAAGTGAGTCCTGGAGCAGTGTGAAGGGAAGTGAGTCCTGGAGAAGTGGGAGTGGACGTGAGTCCTGGAGCATTGCGAGGGGGAAGTGAGTCCTGGAGCAGTGTGGGGGGAAGTGAGTCCTGGAGCAGTGCGAGGGGAAGTGAATCCTGGAGCAGGGAAGTGAGTCCTGGAGCAATTCGAGGGGAAGTGATTCCTGGTGCAGTGCGAGGGGAAGTGAGTCCTGGTGCAGTGTGAGGGGAACTGAGTCCTGGTGCAGCGCGAGGGGAACTGAGTCCTGGTGTAGTGTGAGGGGAATTGAGTCCTGGAGCAGCGCAAGTGGAACGGAGTCCTGGTGCAGCGTGAGGGGAAGTGCGTCCTGGTGTGGTGAGATGGGAAGTGAGTCCTGGAGCAGGGCGAGGGGAAGTGAGTCCTGGAGCAGCGCGAGGGGAAGTGAGTCCTGGAGCAAGGAAGTGAGTCCTAGAGCAGGGAAGTGAGTCCTGGTGCAGCGTGAGGGGAAGTGAGTCCTGGTGTGGTGCGAGGGGAACTGAGTCCTGTTACAACGTGAGGGGAAGTGCGTCCTGGTGTCGTGCGAGGGTAAGTGAGTCCTGGAGCAGTGTGAGTTGAAGTGAGTCCTGGAGCAGTGTGAGTTGAAGTGAGTCCAGGAGCAGTGTGAGGGGAAGTGAGTCCTGGAGCAGTGCGAGGGGAAGTGAGTTCAGGAGCAGTGTGAAGGGAAGTTAGTTCTGGAGCAGAGCGAGGGGAAGTGAGTCCTTGAGCAGCGCGAGGGGAAGTGAGTCCTGGAGCAGCATGAAGGGAAGTGAGTCCTGGAGCAATGTGAAGAGAAGTGAGTCCTGGATCAGGGCGAAGGGAAGTGAGTCCTGGAGCAGCGCGAGGGGAAGTAATTCCTGGTGCAGTGCAAATGAAAGTGAGTCCTGGTGCAGCGCGAGGGGAAGTGAGACCTGGAGCAGCGTGAGGGGAAGTGAGTCCTGGAGCAGTTCGAGTGGAAGTGAGTCTTGGTGCAGTGCGAGGGGAAGTGAGTTCTGGAGCAGAGCGAGGGGAAGTGAGTCCTGGAGCAGTGTGAGGGGAAGTGAGTCCTGGAGCAGTGTGAGGGGAAGTGAGTCCTGGAGCAGTGTGAGGGGAAGTGAGTATTGGAGCAGAGCGAGGGAATGTGAGTCCAGGAGCAGTGTGAGGGGAAGTGAGTCCTGGAGCAGTGAGATGGGAAGTGAGTTCTGGAGCAGGGCGAGGTGAAGTGAGTCCTGGAACAGTGTGAGGAGGAGTGTTTCCTGGAGCAGTGCGAAGGGAAGTGAGTCATGGAGCAGTACGAGGGGAAGTTAATCCTCGTGCAGCGTGAGGGGAAGTGAGTCCTGGAGCTGTGTGAGGGGAAATGAGTCCTGGATCAGGGCGACGGTAAGTGAGTCCTGGTGCAGCGCGAGGGGAACTGACTCCTGGTGCAGCGTGAGGGGAAGTGCGTCCTGGTGTCGTGCGAGGGGAAGTGAGTCCTGGTGCAGCAGGAGGGGAAGTGAGTTCTGGATCAGTGCGAGGGGAAGTGAGTGCTGGTGCAGCGTGAGGGGAAGTGAGTCCTGGAGCAGTGTGAGGGGAACTGAGTTCTGGAGCAGCGTGAGGGGAAGTGAGTCCCGGAACAATGTGAAGAGAAGTGAGTCGTGGAGCAGGGCGAAGGGAAGTGAGTCCTGGAGCAATGTGAAGAGAAGTGAGTCCTGGAGCAGGGCGAAGGGAAGTGAGTCCTGGAGCAGCGCGAGGGGAAGTAATTCCTGGTGCAGTGCAAAGGAAAGTGAGTCCTGGAGCAGTGTGAGGGGAAGTGAGTCCTGGAGCAGTGTGAAGGGAAGTGAGTCCTGGAGCAATGTGAAGAGAAGTGAGTCCCGGAGCAGGGCGAAGGGAAGTGAGTGCTGGAGCAGCGTGAGGGTAAATGACTCCTGGAGCAGTGCGAGGGGAAGTGAGTTCAGGAGCAGTGTGAAGGGAAGTCAGTTCTGGAGCAGAGCGAGGGGAATTGAGTCCTGGAGCAGCGCGAGGGGAAGTGAGTCCTGGAGCAGTTCGAGTGGAAATGAGTCTTGGTGCAGTGCGAGGGGAAGTGAGTTCTGGAGCAGAGCGAGGGGAAGTGACTCCTGGAGCAGTGTGAGGGGAAGTGAGTCCTGGAGCAGTGTGAGGGGAAGTGAGTCCTGGAGCAGTGTGAGGGGAAGTGAGTATTGGAGCAGAGCGAGGGAATGTGAGTCCAGGAGCCGTGTGAGGGGAAGTGATTCCTGGAGCAGTGAGATGGGAAGTGAGTTCTGGAGCAGGGCGAGGTGAAGTGAGTCCTGGAACAGTGTGAGGAGGAGTGTTTCCTTGTGCAGTGCGAAGGGAAGTGAGTCCTGGAGCAGTGCGAGGGGAAGTTAGTCCTCGTGCAGCGTGAGGGGAAGTGAGTCCTGGAGCTGTGTGAGGGGAAGTGAGTCCTGGAGCAGTGTGAGGGGAAATGAGTCCTGGATCAGGGCGACGGTAAGTGAGTCCTGGTGCAGCGCGAGGGGAACTGACTCCTGGTGCAGAGTGAGGGGAAGTGCGTCCTGGTGTCGTGCGAGGGGAAGTGAATCCTGGTGCAGCAGGAGGGGAAGTGAGTTCTGGATCAGTGCGAGGGGAAGTGAGTGCTGGTGCAGCGTGAGGGGAAGTGAGTCCTGGAGCAGTGTGAGGGGAAGTGAGTCCTGGAGCAGTGTGAGGGGAAGTGAGTCCTGGAGCAGTGTGAGGGGAAGTGAGTCCTGGTGCAGCGTGAGGGGAACTGAGTTCTGGAGCAGCGTGAGGGGAAGTGAGTCCCGGAACAATGTGAAGAGAAGTGAGTCCTGGAGCAGGGCGAAGGGAAGTGAGTCCTGGAGCAATGTGAAGAGAAGTGAGTCCTGGAGCAGGGCGAAGGGAAGTGAGTCCTGGAGCAGCGCGAGGGGAAGTAATTCCTGGTGCAGTGCAAAGGAAAGTGAGTCCTGGAGCAGTGTGAGGGGAAGTGAGTCCTGGAGCAGTGTGAAGGGAAGTGAGTCCTGGAGCAATGTGAAGAGAAGTGAGTCCCAGAGCAGGGCGAAGGGAAGTGAGTGCTGGAGCAGCGTGAGGGTAAGTGACTCCTGGAGCAGTGCGAGGGGAAGTGAGTTCAGGAGCAGTGTGAAGGGAAGTTAGTTCTGGAGCAGAGCGAGGGGAATTGAGTCCTGGAGCAGCGCGAGGGGAAGTGAGTCCTGGAGCAGTGTGAAGAGAAGTGAGTCCTGGAGCAGTGCGAGGGGAAGTGAGACCTGGAGCAGTGTGAGGGGAAGTGAGTCCTGGTGTAGCGTGAGGGGAAGTGAGTCCTGGTGTAGTGCGAGGGGAAGTGAGTCCTGGTGCAGCGTGAGGGGAAGTGAATCCTGGAGCAGTGTGAGGGGAAGTGAGTCCTGGAGCAGTGTGAGGGGAAATGAGTCCTGGTGCAGCGTGAGGGGACGTGAGTGCTGGTGTGGTGCGAGGGGAACTGAGTCCTGTTGCAGCGTGAGGGGAAGTGTGTCCTGGTGTTGTGCGAGGGGAAGTGAGTCCTGGTGCAGCGGGAGGGGAAGTGAGTTCTGGAGCAGTGCGAGGGGAAGTGAGTCCTGGAGCAGTGTGAGTTGAAGTGAGTCCAGGAGCAGTGCGAGGGGAAGTGAGTTCAGGAGCAGTGTGAAGGGAAGTGAGTATTGGAGCAGAGCGAGGGAAAGTGAGTCCAGGAGCAGTGTGAGGGGAAGTGAGTCCTGGAACAGTGTGAGGAGGAGTGTTTCCTTGTGCAGTGCGAAGGGAACTGAGTCATGGAGCAGTGCGAGGGGAAGTTAGTCCTCGTGCAGCGTGAGGGGAAGTGAGTCCTGGAGCAATGTGAAGAGAAGTGAGTCCCGGAGCAGGGCGAAGGGAAGTGAGTGCTGGAGCAGCGTGAGGGTAAGTGACTCCTGGAGCAGTGCGAGGGGAATTGAGTTCAGGAGCAGTGTGAAGGGAAGTTAGTTCTGGAGCAGAGCGAGGGGAAGTGAGTCCTGGAGCAGTGCGAGGGGAAGTGAGACCTGGAGCAGTGTGAGGGGAAGTGAGTGCTGGTGTAGCATGAGGGGAAGAGAGTTCTGGAGCAGAGCGAGGGGAAGTGAGTCCAGGAGCAGTGTGAGGGGAAGTGAGTCCTGGTGCAGCGTGAGGGGAAGTGAGTCCTGGAGCAGAGCGAGGGGAAGTGAGTCCTGGAGCAGTTCGAGTGGAAGTGAGTCCTGGTGCAGTGCGAGGGGAAGTGAGTTCTGGAGCAGAGCGAGGGGAAGTGAGTCCTGGAGCAGTGTGAGGGGAAGTGAGTCCAGGAGCAGTGTGAGGGGAAGTGAGTCGTGGAGCAGTGTGAGGGGAAGTGAGTATTGGAGCAGAGCGAGGGAAAGTGAGTCCAGGAGCAGTGTGAGGGGAAGTGAGTCCTGGAGCAGTGAGATGGGAAGTGAGTTCTGGAGCAGGGCGAGGTGAAGTGAGTCCTGGAACAGTGTGAGGAGGAGTGTTTCCTTGTGCAGCGTGAGGGGAAGTGAGTCATGGAGCAGTGCGAGGGGAAGTTAGTCCTCGTGCAGCGTGAGGGGAAGTGAGTCCTGGAGCTGTGTGAGGGGAAGTGAGTCCTGGAGCTGTGTGAGGGGAAATGAGTCCTGGATCAGGGCGACGGTAAGTGAGTCCTGGTGCAGCGCGAGGGGAACTGACTCCTGGTGCAGCGTGAGGGGAAGTGCGTCCTGGTGTCGTGCGAGGGGAAGTGAGTCCTGGAGCAGTGTGAGGGGAAGTGAGTCCAGGAGCAGTGTGAGGGGAAGTGAGTCCTGGTGCAGCGTGAGGGGAACTGAGTTCTGGAGCAGCGTGAGGGGAAGTGAGTCCCGGAACAATGTGAAGAGAAGTGAGTCCTGGAGCAGGGCGAAGGGAAGTGAGTCCTGGAGCAATGTGAAGAGAAGTGAGTCCTGGAGCAGGGCGAAGGGAAGTGAGTCCTGGAGCAGCGCGAGGGGAAGTAATTCCTGGTGCAGTGCAAAGGAAAGTGAGTCCTGGAGCAGTGTGAGGGGAAGTGAGTCCTGGAGAAGTGTGAAGGGAAGTGAGTGCTGGAGCAGCGTGAGGGTAAGTGACTCCTGGAGCAGTGCGAGAGGAAGTGAGTTCAGGAGCAGTGTGAAGGGAAGTTAGTTCTGGAGCAGAGCGAGGGGAATTGAGTCCTGGAGCAGCGCGAGGGGAAGTGAGTCCTGGAGCAGTGTGAAGAGAAGTGAGTCCTGGAGCAGTGCGAGGGGAAGTGAGACCTGGAGCAGCGTGAGGGGAACTGAGTCCTGGTGTAGCATGAGGGGAAGAGAGTTCTGGTGTAGTGCGAGGGGAAGTGAGTCCTGGTGCAGCGTGAGGGGAAGTGAATCCTGGAGCAGTGTGAGGGGAAGTGAGTCCTGGAGCAGTGTGAGGGGAAATGAGTCCTGGAGCAGCGTGAGGGGACGTGAGTCCTGGTGTGGTGCGAGGGGAACTGAGTCCTGTTGCAGCGTGAGGGGAAGTGCGTCCTGGTGTCGTGGGAGGGGAAGTGAGTCCTGGTGCAGCGGGAGGGGAAGTGAGTTCTGGAGCAGTGCGAGGGGAAGTGAGTCCTGGAGCAGTGTGAGTTGAAGTGAGTCCAGAAGCAGTGTGAGGGGAAGTGAGTTCAGGAGCAGTGTGAAGGGAAGTTAGTTCTGGAGCAGAGCGAGGGGAAGTGAGTCCTGGAGCTGCGCGAGGGGAAGTGAGTCCTGGAGCAGTGTGAAGGGAAGTGAGTCCTGGAGCAATGTGAAGAGAAGTGAGTCCTGGAGCATGGCGAAGGGAAGTGAGTCCTGGTGCTGTGTGAGGGGAAGTAATTCCTGGTGCAGTGCAAAGGAAAGTCAGTCCTGGTGCAGCGCGAGGGGAAGTGAGACCTGGAGCAGTTCGAGTGGAAGTGAGTCCTGGTGCAGAGCGAGGGGAAGTGAGTTGTGGAGCAGAGCGAGGGGAAGTGAGTCCTGGAGCAGTGTGAGGGGAAGTGAGTATTGGAGCAGAGCGAGGGAAAGTGAGTCCAGGAGCAGTGTGAGGGGAAGTGAGTCCTGGAGCAGTGAGATGGGAAGTGAGTTCTGGAGCAGGGCGAGGTGAAGTGAGTCCTGGAACAGTGTGAGGAGGAGTGATTCCTTGTGCAGTGCGAAGGGAAGTGAGTCATGGAGCAGTGCGAGGGGAAGTTAGTCCTCGTGCAGCGTGAGGGGAAGTGAGTCCTGGAGCAGCGCGAGGGGAAGTGAGTCCTGGAGCAGTGTGAAGGGAAGTGAGTCCTGGAGCAATGTGAAGAGAAGTGAGTCCCGGAGCAGGGCGAAGGGAAGTGAGTGCTGGAGCAGCGTGAGGGTAAGTGACTCCTGGAGCAGTGCGAGGGGAAGTGAGTTCAGGAGCAGTGTGAAGGGAAGTTAGTTCTGGAGCAGAGCGAGTGGAATTTGAGTCCTGGAGCAGCGCGAGGGGAAGTGAGTCCTGGAGCAGTGTGAAGAGAAGTGAGTCCTGGAGCAGTGCGAGGGGAAGTGAGACCTGGAGCAGTGTGAGGGGAAGTGAGTCCTGGAGCAGTGTGAGGGGAAATGAGTCCTGGAGCAGCGTGAGGGGACGTGAGTCCTGGTGTGGTGCGAGGGGAACTGAGTCCTGGAGCAGTGTGAGGGGAAATGAGTCCTGGTGCAGCGTGAGGGGAAGTGAATCCTGGAGCAGTGTGAGGGGAAGTGAGTCCTGGAGCAGTGTGAGGGGAAATGAGTCCTGGAGCAGCGTGAGGGGACGTGAATCCTGGAGCAGTGTGAGGGGAAGTGAGTCCTGGAGCAGTGTGAGGGGAAATGAGTCCTGGAGCAGCGTGAGGGGACGTGAGTCCTGGTGTGGTGCGAGGGGAACTGAGTCCTGGTGTAGTGCGAGGGGAAGTGAGTCCTGGTGCAGCGTGAGGGGAAGTGAATCCTGGAGCAGTGTGAGGGGAAGTGAGTCCTGGAGCAGTGTGAGGGGAAATGAGTCCTGGAGCAGCGTGAGGGGACGTGAGTCCTGGTGTGGTGCGAGGGGAACTGAGTCCTGGAGCAGTGTGAGGGGAAATGAGTCCTGGAGCAGTGAGATGGGAAGTGAGTTCTGGAGCAGGGCGAGGTGAAGTGAGTCCTGGAACAGTGTGAGGAGGAGTGTTTCCTTGTGCAGTGCGAAGGGAAGTGAGTCCTGGAGCAGTGCGAGGGGAAGTTAGTCCTCGTGCAGCGTGAGGGGAAGTGAGTCCTGGAGCTGTGTGAGGGGAAGTGAGTCCTGGAACAGTGTGAGGAGGAGTGTTTCCTTGTGCAGTGCGAAGGGAAGTGAGTCATGGAGCAGTGCGAGGGGAAGTGAGTCCTCGTGCAGCGTGAGGGGAAGTGAGTCCTGGAGCAATGTGAATGGAAGTGAGTGCTGGAGCAGCGTGAGGGTAAGTGACTCCTGGAGCAGTGCGAGGGGAAGTGAGTTCAGGAGCAGTGTGAAGGGAAGTTAGTTCTGGAGCAGAGCGAGGGGAAATGAGTCCTGGATCAGGGCGACGGTAAGTGAGTCCTGGTGCAGCGCGAGGGGAACTGACTCCTGGTGCAGCGTGAGGGGAAGTGCGTCCTGGTGTCGTGCGAGGGGAAGTGAGTCCTGGTGCAGCAGGAGGGGAAGTGAGTCCTGGAGCAGTGTGAGGGGAAGTGAGTCCTGGAGCAGTGTGAGGGGAAGTGAGTCCTGGAGCAGTGTGAGGGGAAGTGAGTCCTGGAGCAGTGTGAGGGGAAGTGAGTCCAGGAGCAGTGTGAGGGGAAGTGAGTCCTGGTGCAGTGTGAGGGGAAGTGAGTCCTGGAGCAGCGCGAGGGGAACTGAGTTCTGGAGCAGCGTGAGGGGAAGTGAGCCCCGGAACAATGTGAAGAGAAGTGAGTCCTGGAGCAGGGCGAAGGGAAGTGAGTCCTGGAGCAGCGCGAGGGGAAGTAATTCCTGGTGCAGTGCAAAGGAAAGTGAGTCCTGGAGCAGTGTGAGGGGAAGTGAGTCCTGGAGCAGTGTGAAGGGAAGTGAGTGCTGGAGCAGCGTGAGGGTAAGTGACTCCTGGAGCAGTGCGAGAGGAAGTGAGTTCAGGAGCAGTGTGAAGGGAAGTTAGTTCTGGAGCAGAGCGAGGGGAATTGAGTCCTGGAGCAGCGCGAGGGGAAGTGAGTCCTGGAGCAGTGTGAAGAGAAGTGAGTCCTGGAGCAGTGCGAGGGGAAGTGAGACCTGGAGCAGTGTGAGGGGAAGTGAGTCCTGGTGCAGCGTGAGGGGAAGTGAGTCCTGGTGTAGTGCGAGGGGAAGTGAGTCCTGGTGCAGCGTGAGGGGAAGTGAATCCTGGAGCAGTGTGAGGGGAAGTGAGTCCTGGAGCAGTGTGAGGGGAAATGAGTCCTGGAGCAGCGTGAGGGGAAGTGAGTCCTGGTGTAGTGCGAGGGGAAGTGAGTCCAGGAGCAGTGTGAGGGGAAGTGAGTCCTGGTGTAGTGCGAGGGGAAGTGAGTCCTGGTGCAGCGTGAGGGGAAGTGAATCCTGGAGCAGTGTGAGGGGAAGTGAGTCCTGGAGCAGTGTGAGGGGAAATGAGTCCTGGAGCAGCGTGAGGGGACGTGAGTCCTGGTGTGGTGCGAGGGGAACTGAGTCCTGTTGCAGCGTGAGGGGAAGTGAGTCCTGGAGCAGTGAGATGGGAAGTGAGTTCTGGAGCAGGGCGAGGTGAAGTGAGTCCTGGAACAGTGTGAGGAGGAGTGTTTCCTTGTGCAGTGCGAAGGGAAGTGAGTCCTGGAGCAGTGCGAGGGGAAGTTAGTCCTCGTGCAGCGTGAGGGGAAGTGAGTCCTGGAGCAGTGTGAGGGGAAATGAGTCCTGGAGCAGCGTGAGGGGACGTGAGTCCTGGTGTGGTGCGAGGGGAACTGAGTCCTGTTGCAGCGTGAGGGGAAGTGAGTCCTGGAGCAGTGAGATGGGAAGTGAGTTCTGGAGCAGGGCGAGGTGAAGTGAGTCCTGGAACAGTGTGAGGAGGAGTGTTTCCTTGTGCAGTGCGAAGGGAAGTGAGTCATGGAGCAGTGCGAGGGGAAGTGAGTCCTCGTGCAGCGTGAGGGGAAGTGAGTCCTGGAGCAATGTGAATGGAAGTGAGTGCTGGAGCAGCGTGAGGGTAAGTGACTCCTGGAGCAGTGCGAGGGGAAGTGAGTTCAGGAGCAGTGTGAAGGGAAGTTAGTTCTGGAGCAGAGCGAGGGGAAATGAGTCCTGGATCAGGGCGACGGTAAGTGAGTCCTGGTGCAGCGCGAGGGGAACTGACTCCTGGTGCAGCGTGAGGGGAAGTGCGTCCTGGTGTCGTGCGAGGGGAAGTGAGTCCTGGTGCAGCAGGAGGGGAAGTGAGTCCTGGAGCAGTGTGAGGGGAAGTGAGTCCTGGAGCAGTGTGAGGGGAAGTGAGTCCTGGAGCAGTGTGAGGGGAAGTGAGTCCTGGAGCAGTGTGAGGGGAAGTGAGTCCAGGAGCAGTGTGAGGGGAAGTGAGTCCTGGTGCAGTGTGAGGGGAAGTGAGTCCTGGAGCAGCGCGAGGGGAACTGAGTTCTGGAGCAGCGTGAGGGGAAGTGAGTCCCGGAACAATGTGAAGAGAAGTGAGTCCTGGAGCAGGGCGAAGGGAAGTGAGTCCTGGAGCAGCGCGAGGGGAAGTAATTCCTGGTGCAGTGCAAAGGAAAGTGAGTCCTGGAGCAGTGTGAGGGGAAGTGAGTCCTGGAGCAGTGTGAAGGGAAGTGAGTGCTGGAGCAGCGTGAGGGTAAGTGACTCCTGGAGCAGTGCGAGAGGAAGTGAGTTCAGGAGCAGTGTGAAGGGAAGTTAGTTCTGGAGCAGAGCGAGGGGAATTGAGTCCTGGAGCAGCGCGAGGGGAAGTGAGTCCTGGAGCAGTGTGAAGAGAAGTGAGTCCTGGAGCAGTGCGAGGGGAAGTGAGACCTGGAGCAGCGTGAGGGGAACTGAGTCCTGGTGTAGCATGAGGGGAAGAGAGTTCTGGAGCAGAGCGAGGGGAAGTGAGTCCAGGAGCAGTGTGAGGGGAAGTGAGTCCTGGTGCAGCGTGAGGGGAAGTGAGTCCTGGTGTAGTGCGAGGGGAAGTGAGTCCTGGTGCAGCGTGAGGGGAAGTGAATCCTGGAGCAGTGTGAGGGGAAGTGAGTCCTGGAGCAGTGTGAGCGGAAATGAGTCCTGGAGCAGCGTGAGGGGACGTGAGTCCTGGTGTGGTGCGAGGGGAATGAGTCCTGTTGCAGCGTGAGGGGAAGTGCGTCCTGGTGTCGTGGGAGGGGAAGTGAGTCCTGGTGCAGCGGGAGGGGAAGTGAGTTCTGGAGCAGTGCGAGGGGAAGTGAGTCCTGGAGCAGTGTGAGTTGAAGTGAGTCCAGGAGCAGTGCGAGGGGTAGTGAGTTCAGGAGCAGTGTGAAGGGAAGTTAGTTCTGGAGCAGAGCGAGGGGAAGTGAGTCCTGGAGCAGCGCGAGGGGAAGTGAGTCCTGGAGCAGTGTGAAGGGAAGTGAGTCCTGGAGCAATGTGAAGAGAAGTGAGTCCTGGAGCAGGGCGAAGGGAAGTGAGTCCTGGTGCTGTGTGAGGGGAAGTAATTCCTGGTGCAGTGCAAAGGAAAGTCAGTCCTGGTGCAGCGCGAGGGGAAGTGAGACCTGGAGCAGTTCGAGTGGAAGTGAGTCCTGGTGCAGTGCGAGGGGAAGTGAGTTGTGGAGCAGAGCGAGGGGAAGTGAGTCCTGGAGCAGTGTGAGGGGAAGTGAGTATTGGAGCAGAGCGAGGGAAAGTGAGTCCAGGAGCAGTGTGAGGGGAAGTGAGTCCTGGAGCAGTGAGATGGGAAGTGAGTTCTGGAGCAGGGCGAGGTGAAGTGAGTCCTGGAACAGTGTGAGGAGGAGTGATTCCTTGTGCAGTGCGAAGGGAAGTAAGTCATGGAGCAGTGCGAGGGGAAGTTAGTCCTCGTGCAGCGTGAGGGGAAGTGAGTCCTGGAGCAGCGCGAGGGGAAGTGAGTGCTGGAGCAGCGTGAGGGTAAGTTACTCCTGGAGCAGTGCGAGGGGAAGTGAGTTCAGGAGCAGTGTGAAGGGAAGTTAGTTCTGGAGCAGAGCGAGGGGAATTGAGTCCTGGAGCAGCGTGAGGGGAAGTGAGTCCTGGAGCAGTGTGAGGGGAAGTGAGTCCTGGTGTAGCGTGAGGGGAAGTGAGTCCTGGTGTAGTGCGAGGGGTAGTGAGTCCAGGAGCAGTGTGAGGGGAAGTGAGTCCTGGTGCAGCGTGAGGGGAAGTGAGTCCTGGTGTAGTGCGAGGGGAAGTGAGTCCTGGTGCAGCGTGAGGGGAAGTGAATCCTGGAGCAGTGTGAGGGGAAGTGAGTCCTGGAGCAGTGTGAGGGGAAATGAGTCCTGGAGCAGCGTGAGGGGACGTGAGTCCTGGTGTGGTGCGAGGGGAACTGAGTCCTGTTGCAGCGTGAGGGGAAGTGAGTCCTGGAGCAGTGAGATGGGAAGTGAGTTCTGGAGCAGGGCGAGGTGAAGTGAGTCCTGGAACAGTGTGAGGAGGAGTGTTTCCTTGTGCAGTGCGAAGGGAAGTGAGTCATGGAGCAGTGCGAGGGGAAGTGAGTCCTGGAGCAATGTGAATGGAAGTGAGTGCTGGAGCAGCGTGAGGGTAAGTGACTCCTGGAGCAGTGCGAGGGGAAGTGAGTTCAGGAGCAGTGTGAAGGGAAGTTAGTTCTGGAGTAGAGCGAGGGGAATTGAGTCCTGGAGCAGCGCGAGGGGAAGTGAGTCCTGGAGCAGTGTGAAGAGAAGTGAGTCCTGGAGCAGTGCGAGGGGAAGTGAGACCTGGAGCAGTGTGAGGGGAAGTGAGTCCTGGTGTGGCATGAGGGGAAGAGAGTTCTGGAGCAGAGCGAGGGGAAGTGAGTCCAGGAGCAGTGTGAGGGGAAGTGAGTCCTGGAGCAATGTGAAGAGAAGTGAGTCCTGGAGCAGGGCGAAGGGAAGTGAGTCCTGGTGCTGTGTGAGGGGAAGTAATTCCTGGTGCAGTGCAAAGGAAAGTCAGTCCTGGTGCAGCGCGAGGGGAAGTGAGACCTGGAGCAGTTCGAGTGGAAGTGAGTCCTGGTGCAGTGCAAGGGGAAGTGAGTTGTGGAGCAGAGCGAGGGGAAGTGAGTCCTGGAGCAGTGTGAGGGGAAGTGAGTATTGGAGCAGAGCGAGGGAAAGTGAGTCCAGGAGCAGTGTGAGGGGAAGTGAGTCCTGGAGCAGTGAGATGGGAAGTGAGTTCTGGAGCAGGGCGAGGTGAAGTGAGTCCTGGAACAGTGTGAGGAGGAGTGATTCCTTGTGCAGTGCGAAGGGAAGTGAGTCCTGGAGCAGTGTGAAGAGAAGTGAGTCCCGGAGCAGGGCGAAGGGAAGTGAGTGCTGGAGCAGCGTGAGGGTAAGTTACTCCTGGAGCAGTGCGAGGGGAAGTGAGTTCAGGAGCAGTGTGAGGGGAAGTGCGTCCTGGTGTAGCGTGAGGGGAAGTGAGTCCTGGTGTAGTGCGAGGGGTAGTGAGTCCAGGAGCAGTGTGAGGGGAAGTGAATCCTGGTGCAGCGTGAGGGGAAGTGAATCCTGGAGCAGTGTGAGGGGAAGTGAGTCCTGGAGCAGTGTGAGGGGAAATGAGTCGTGGAGCAGCGTGAGGGGACGTGAGTCCTGGTGTGGTGCGAGGGGAACTGAGTCCTGTTGCAGCGTGAGGGGAAGTGAGTCCTGGAGCAGTGAGATGGGAAGTGAGTTCTGGAGCAGGGCGAGGTGAAGTGAGTCCTGGAACAGTGTGAGGAGGAGTGTTTCCTTGTGCAGTGCGAAGGGAAGTGAGTCATGGAGCAGTGCGAGGGGAAGTGAGTCCTGGAGCAATGTGAATGGAAGTGAGTGCTGGAGCAGCGTGAGGGTAAGTGACTCCTGGAGCAGTGCGAGGGGAAGTGAGTTCAGGAGCAGTGTGAAGGGAAGTTAGTTCTGGAGCAGAGCGAGGGGAATTGAGTCCTGGAGCAGCGCGAGGGGAAGTGAGTCCTGGAGCAGTGTGAAGAGAAGTGAGTCCTGGAGCAGTGCGAGGGGAAGTGAGACCTGGAGCAGTGTGAGGGGAAGTGAGTCCTGGTGTAGCATGAGGGGAAGAGAGTTCTGGAGCAGAGCGAGGGGAAGTGAGTCCAGGAGCAGTGTGAGGGGAAGTGAGTCCTGGTGCAGCGTGAGGGGAAGTGAGTCCAGGAGCAGTGCGAGGGGAAGTGAGTCCTGGAGCAGTTCGAGTGGAAGTGAGTCCTGGTGCAGTGCGAGGGGAAGTGAGTTCTGGAGCAGAGCGAGGGGAAGTGAGTCCTGGAGCAGTGTGAGGGGAAGTGAGTCCTGGAGCAGTGTGAGGGGAAGTGAGTCGTGGAGCAGTGTGAGGGGAAGTGAGTATTGGAGCAGAGCGAGGGAAAGTGAGTCCAGGAGCAGTGTGAGGGGAAGTGAGTCCTGGAGCAGTGAGATGGGAAGTGAGTTCTGGAGCAGGGCGAGGTGAAGTGAGTCCTGGAACAGTGTGAGGAGGAGTGTTTCCTTGTGCAGTGCGAAGGGAAGTGAGTCATGGAGCAGTGCGAGGGGAAGTTAGTCCTCCTGCAGTGTGAGGGGAAGTGAGTCCTGGAGCAGTGTGAGGGGAAATGAGTCCTGGATCAGGTCGACGGTAAGTGAGTCCTGATGCAGCGCGAGGGGAACTGACTCCTGGTGCAGCGTGAGGGGAAGTGCGTCCTGGTGTCGTGCGAGAGGAAGTGAGTCCTGGTGCAGCAGGAGGGGAAGTGAGTTCTGGATCAGCGTGAGGGGAAGTGAGTGCTGGTGCAGCGTGAGGGGAAGTGAGTCCTGGAGCAGTGCGAGGGGAAGTGAGTCCTGGAGCTGTGTGAGGGGAAATGAGTCCTGGATCAGGTCGACGGTAAGTGAGTCCTGATGCAGCGCGAGGGGAACTGACTCCTGGTGCAGCGTGAGGGGAAGTGCGTCCTGGTGTCGTGCGAGAGGAAGTGAGTCCTGGTGCAGCAGGAGGGGAAGTGAGTTCTGGATCAGCGTGAGGGGAAGTGAGTGCTGGTGCAGCGTGAGGGGAAGTGAGTCCTGGAGCAGTGCGAGGGGAAGTGAGTCCTGGAGCTGTGTGAGGGGAAGTGAGTTCTGGATCAGTGCGAAGGGAAGTGAGTTCTGGATCAGTGCGAGGGGAAGTGAGTCCTGGAGCAGTGTGAGGGGAAGTGAGTCCTGGAGCAGTGTGAGGGGAAGTGAGTCCTGGAGCAGTGTGAGGGGAAGTGAGTCCTGGTGCAGCGTGAGGGGAACTGAGTTCTGGAGCAGCGTGAGGGGAAGTGAGTCCCGGAACAATGTGAAGAGAAGTGAGTCGTGGAGCAGGGCGAAGGGAAGTGAGTCCTGGAGCAATGTGAAGAGAAGTGAGTCCTGGAGCAAGGCGAAGGGAAGTGAGTCCTGGAGCAGCGCGAGGGGAAGTAATTCCTGGTGCAGTGCAAAGGAAAGTGAGTCCTGGAGCAGTGTGAGGGGAAGTGCGTCCTGGAGCAGTGTGAAGGGAAGTTAGTTCTGGAGCAGAGCGAGGGGAATTGAGTCCTGGAGCAGCGCGAGGGGAAGTGAGTCCTGGAGCAGTGTGAAAAGAAGTGAGTCCTGGAGCAGTGCGAGGGGAAGTGAGTTCAGGAGCAGTGTGAAGGGAAGTTAGTTCTGGAGCAGAGCGAGGGGAATTGAGTCCTGGAGCAGCGCGAGGGGAAGTGAGTCCTGGAGCAGTGTGAAGAGAAGTGAGTCCTGGAGCAGTGCGAGGGGAAGTGAGTTCAGAAGCAGTGTGAAGGGAAGTTAGTTCTGGAGCAGAGCGAGGGGAATTGAGTCCTGGAGCAGCGCGAGGGAAAGTGAGTCCAGGAGCAGTGTGAGGGGAAGTGAGTCCTGGAGCAGTGAGATGGGAAGTGAGTTCTGGAGCAGGGCGAGGTGAAGTGAGTCCTGGAACAGTGTGAGGAGGAGTGATTCCTTGTGCAGTGCGAAGGGAAGTGAGTCATGGAGCAGTGCGAGGGGAAGTTAGTCCTCGTGCAGCGTGAGGGGAAGTGCGTCCTGGTGTCGTGCGAGAGGAAGTGAGTCCTGGTGCAGCAGGAGGGGAAGTGAGTTCTGGATCAGCGTGAGGGGAAGTGAGTGCTGGTGCAGCGTGAGGGGAAGTGAGTCCTGGAGCAGTGTGAGGGGAAGTGAGTCCAGGAGCAGTGTGAGGGGAAGTGAGTCCTGGAGCAGCGTGAAGGGAAGTGAGTCCTGGAGCCGTGCGAGGTGAAGTGAGTCCTGGTGCAGTGTGAGGGGAAGTGAGTCCTGGTGCAGCGCAAGGGGAAGTGAGTCCTGGTGCAGCGTGAGGGGAAGTGAGTCCTGGTGCAGCGTGAGGGGAAGTGAATCATGGAGCAGTGTGAGGGGAAGTGAGTCCTGGAGCAGTGTGAGTGGAAATGAGTCCTGGAGCAGTGTGAGGGGACGTGAGTCCTGGTGTGGTGCGAGGGGAACTGAGTCCTGTTGCAGCGTGATGGGAAGTGAGTCCTGGAGCAGTGTGAGGGGAAGTGAGTCCTGGTGCAGCGGGAGGGGAAGTGAGTTCTGGAGCAGTGCGAGGGGAAGTGAGTCCTGGAGCAGTGTGAGTTGAAGTGAGTCCAGGAGCAGTGCGAGGAGAAGTGAGTTCAGGAGCAGTGTGAAGGGAAGTTAGTTCTGGAGCAGAGCGAGGGGAAGTGAGTCCTGGAGCAGCGCGAGGGGAAGTGAGTCCTGGAGCAGTGTGAAGAGAAGTGAGTCCTGGAGCAGTGCGAGGGGAAGTGAGTTCAGAAGCAGTGTGAAGGGAAGTTAGTTCTGGAGCAGAGCGAGGGGAATTGAGTCCTGGAGCAACGCGAGGGAAAGTGAGTCCAGGAGCAGTGTGAGGGGAAGTGAGTCCTGGAGCAGTGAGATGGGAAGTGAGTTCTGGAGCAGGGCGAGGTGAAGTGAGTCCTGGAACAGTGTGAGGAGGAGTGATTCCTTGTGCAGTGCGAAGGGAAGTGAGTCATGGAGCAGTGCGAGGGGAAGTTAGTCCTCGTGCAGCGTGAGGGGAAGTGCGTCCTGGTGTCGTGCGAGAGGAAGTGAGTCCTGGTGCAGCAGGAGGGGAAGTGAGTTCTGGATCAGCGTGAGGGGAAGTGAGTGCTGGTGCAGCGTGAGGGGAAGTGAGTCCTGGAGCAGTGTGAGGGGAAGTGAGTCCAGGAGCAGTGTGAGGGGAAGTGAGTCCTGGAGCAGCGTGAAGGGAAGTGAGTCCTGGAGCCGTGCGAGGTGAAGTGAGTCCTGGTGCAGTGTGAGGGGAAGTGAGTCCTGGTGCAGCGCAAGGGGAAGTGAGTCCTGGTGCAGCGTGAGGGGAAGTGAGTCCTGGTGCAGCGTGAGGGGAAGTGAATCATGGAGCAGTGTGAGGGGAAGTGAGTCCTGGAGCAGTGTGAGGGGAAATGAGTCCTGGAGCAGTGTGAGGGGACGTGAGTCCTGGTGTGGTGCGAGGGGAACTGAGTCCTGTTGCAGCGTGATGGGAAGTGAGTCCTGGAGCAGTGTGAGGGGAAGTGAGTCCTGGTGCAGCGGGAGGGGAAGTGAGTTCTGGAGCAGTGCGAGGGGAAGTGAGTCCTGGAGCAGTGTGAGTTGAAGTGAGTCCAGGAGCAGTGCGAGGAGAAGTGAGTTCAGGAGCAGTGTGAAGGGAAGTTAGTTCTGGAGCAGAGCGAGGGGAAGTGAGTCCTGGAGCAGCGCGAGGGGAAGTGAGTCCTGGAGCAGTGTGAAGGGAAGTGAGTCCTGGAGCAATGTGAAGAGAAGTGAGTCCTGGAGCAGGGCGAAGGGAAGTGAGTCCTGGTGCTGTGTGAGGGGAAGTAATTCCTGGTGCAGTGCAAAGGAAAGTGAGTCCTGGTGCAGCGAGAGGGGAAGTGAGACCTGGAGCAGAGCGAGGGGAAGTGAGTCCTGGAGCAGTTCGAGGGGAAGTGAGTCCTGGTGCAGTGCGAGGGGAAGTGAGTCCTGGAGCAGTGCGAGGGGAAGTGAGTATTGGAGCAGAGCGAGGGAAAGTGAGTCCAGGAGCAGTGTGAGGGGAAGTGAGTCCTGGAGCAGTGAGATGGGAAGTGAGTTCTGGAGC